>NC_140591.1:1564178775-1565414879 GCF_964204655.1 Triturus cristatus
TCTGGTGCAGTGAAGACAATACTACATGGTACTGCACTTTAGTGTCAAAGCATGACTCATTTTATCAATGCATAAGCAAACACTGGCTTCTAATGCTACTAAAACTTGACAACATGACAGGTTTTATAACAGTTATCTGTCAGCAAATACACAACGTTACCAAACGCTTCTCTCACAGTGGTTACCAAATGCACACAGACTCACAGTGTGATTCTAGACGAGCACCACTATCCCTAGGAGTTTACCAAAACTCATTCACTACACTGGAAGTGGTAAGGGAACTGCACACAATCTACATATTTCACGACTACACTTTACTGTCAATACCTGACTCATTTAATGAAAGTATAAGCCATGACTGTCTTCTAATGCTACTAAAACTTGAGAACATGACATGTTTTAAACAGTTATCTGTCAGCAAATACACAATGTTACCAAACGCTTCTATCACAGTGGTTCCCAAATGTACACAGACTCACAGTGTGATTCTAGACAAGCACCACTATCCCTAGGACTTTACCAAAACTCATTCACTACAGTGGAAGAGATAAGGGAACTGCACACAATCTACATATTTCACGACTGCACTTTAGTGTCAATCCCTGACTCATTTAATCAACACATAAACAAAGACTGGCTTCTAATGCTAGTAAAACTTGAGAACATGACATGTTTTAAAACAGTTATCTGTCAGCAAATACACGATGTTACCAAACGCTTCTCTCACAGTCGTTGCCAAATGTACACAGACTCACAGTGTGATTCTAGACAAGCACGAATATCCCTAGGACTTTACCAAAACTCATTCACTACAGTGGAATTGGTAAAGGAATTGCACACAATCTACATATTTCACGACTGCACTTTAATGTCAATGCTTGACTAATGTAATCAACGCATAAGCAAAGACTGGCTTCTAATGCTACTAAAACTTGACAACATGACAGCTTTTAAAACAGTTATCTGTCAGCAAATACAATATGTTACCAAACGCTTCTCTCACAGTGGTTCCCAAATGCACACAGACTCACAGTGTGATTCTAGACAAGCACCACTATCCCTAGGAGTTTACCAAAACTCATTCACTACAGTGGAAGAGGTAAGGGAACTGCACACAATCTACATATTTCACAACTGCACTTTAGTGTCAATGCCTAACTCATTTAATGGAAGCATAAGCTATAACTGTCTTCTAATGCTACTAAAACTTGAGAACATGACATGTTTTAAAACAGTTATCTGTCAGCAAATACATGATGTTACCAAACGCTTCTCTCACAGTGGTTCCCAAATGTACACAGACTCACAGTGTGATTCTAGACAAGCACCACTATCTCTAGGAGTTTACCAAACCTCATTCACTACAGTGGAAGAGGTAAGGGAACTGCACACAATCTACATATTTCACAACTGCACTTTAGTGTCAATGCCTGACTCATTTAATCAACACATAATCAAAGACTGGCTTCTAATGCTACTAAAAGTTGACAACATGACAGGTTTTAAAACAGTTAGTTGTCAGCAAATACACGATGTTACCAAACGCTTCTCTCACAGTGGTTTCCAAATTTACACAGACTCACAGTGTGATTCTAGACAAGCACCACTATCCCTACGAGTTTACCAAAACTCATTCACTACACTGGAAGTGGTAAGGGAACTGCACACAATCTACATATTTCACGACTACACTTTACTGTCAATACCTGACTCATTTAATGAAAGCATAAGCCATAACTGTCTTCTAATGCTACTAAAACTTGAGAACATGACATGTTTTAAACAGTTATCTGTCAGCAAATACACAATGTTACCAAACGCTTCTCTCATAGTGGTTCCCAAATGTACACAGACTCACAGTGTGATTCTAGACAAGCACCACTATCCCTAGGAGTTTACCAAAACTCATTCACTACAGTGGAAGAGGTAAGGGAACTGCACACAATCTATATATTTCACGACTGCACTTTAGTGTCAATGCCTGACTCATTTAATGAAAGTATAAGCCATGACTGTCTTCTAATGCTACTAAAACTTGAGAACATGACATGTTTTAAACAGTTATCTGTCAGCAAATACACAATGTTACCAAACGCTTCTATCACAGTGGTTCCCAAATGTACACAGACTCACAGTGTGATTCTAGACAAGCACCACTATCCCTAGGACTTTACCAAAACTCATTCACTACTGTGGAAGAGATAAGGGAACTGCACACAATCTACATATTTCACGACTGCACTTTAGTGTCAATCCCTGACTCATTTAATCAACACATAAACAAAGACTGGCTTCTAATGCTAGTAAAACTTGAGAACATGACATGTTTTAAAACAGTTATCTGTCAGCAAATACACGATGTTACCAAACGCTTCTCTCACAGTCGTTGCCAAATGTACACAGACTCACAGTGTGATTCTAGACAAGCACGAATATCCCTAGGACTTTACCAAAACTCATTCACTACAGTGGAATTGGTAAAGGAATTGCACACAATCTACATATTTCACGACTGCACTTTAATGTCAATGCTTGACTAATGTAATCAACGCATAAGCAAAGACTGGCTTCTAATGCTACTAAAACTTGACAACATGACAGCTTTTAAAACAGTTATCTGTCAGCAAATACAATATGTTACCAAACGCTTCTCTCACAGTGGTTCCCAAATGCACACAGACTCACAGTGTGATTCTAGACAAGCACCACTATCCCTAGGAGTTTACCAAAACTCATTCACTACAGTGGAAGAGGTAAGGGAACTGCACACAATCTACATATTTCACAACTGCACTTTAGTGTCAATGCCTAACTCATTTAATGGAAGCATAAGCTATAACTGTCTTCTAATGCTACTAAAACTTGAGAACATGACATGTTTTAAAACAGTTATCTGTCAGCAAATACATGATGTTACCAAACGCTTCTCTCACAGTGGTTCCCAAATGTACACAGACTCACAGTGTGATTCTAGACAAGCACCACTATCTCTAGGAGTTTACCAAACCTCATTCACTACAGTGGAAGAGGTAAGGGAACTGCACACAATCTACATATTTCACAACTGCACTTTAGTGTCAATGACTGACTCATTTAATCAACACATAATCAAAGACTGGCTTCTAATGCTACTAAAAGTTGACAACATGACAGGTTTTAAAACAGTTAGTTGTCAGCAAATACACGATGTTACCAAACGCTTCTCTCACAGTGGTTTCCAAATTCACACAGACTCACAGTGTGATTCTAGACAAGCACCACTATCCCTACGAGTTTACCAAAACTCATTCACTACACTGGAAGTGGTAAGGGAACTGCACACAATCTACATATTTCACGACTACACTTTACTGTCAATACCTGACTCATTTAATGAAAGCATAAGCCATAACTGTCTTCTAATGCTACTAAAACTTGAGAACATGACATGTTTTAAACAGTTATCTGTCAGCAAATACACAATGTTACCAAACGCTTCTCTCATAGTGGTTCCCAAATGTACACAGACTCACAGTGTGATTCTAGACAAGCACCACTATCCCTAGGAGTTTACCAAAACTCATTCACTACAGTGGAAGAGGTAAGGGAACTGCACACAATCTATATATTTCACGACTGCACTTTAGTGTCAATGCCTGACTCATTTAATCAACACATAAGCAAAGACTGGCTTCTAATGCTACTAAAACTTGAGAACATGACATGTTTTAAAACAGTTATCTGTCAGCAAATACACAATGTTACCAAACGCTTCTCTCACAGTGGTTCCCAAATGTACACAGACTCACAGTGTGATTCTAGACAAGCACCACTATCCCTAGGACTTTACCAAAACTCATTCACTACAGTGGAAGTGGTAAAGGAACTGCACACAATCTACATATTTCACGGCTGCACTTTAATGTCAATGCTTGACTAATGTAATCAACGCATAAGCAAAGACTGGCTTCTAATGCTACTAAAACTTGACAACATGACAGCTTTTTAAACAGTTATCTGTCAGCAAATACACAATGTTACCAAACGCTTATCTCACAGTGGTTCCCAAATGCACACAGACTCACAGTGTGATTCTAGACGAGCACCACTATCCCTAGGAATTTACCAAAACTCATTCACTACACTGGAAAAGGTAAGGGAACTGCACACAATCTACATATTTCACGACTACACTTTACTGCCAATACCTAACTCATTTAATGGAAGCATAAGCCATAACTGTCTTCTAATGCTACTAAAACTTGAGAACATGAAATGTTTTAAAACAGTTATCTGTCAGCAAATACACGATGTTACCAAACGCTTCTCTCACAGTGGTTCCCAAATGTACACAGACTCACAGTGTGATTCTAGACAAGCACCACTATCCCTAGGAGTTTACCAAAACTCATTCACTGCAGTGGAAGAGGTAAGGGAACTGCACACAATCTACATATTTCACGACTGCACTTTAGTGTCAATGCCTGACTCATTTAATCAACACATAAGCAAAGACTGGCTTCTAATGCTACTGAAACTTGACAACATGACAGGTTTTAAAACAGTTATCTGTCAGCAAATACACAATGTTACCAAACGCTTCTCTCACAGTGGTTCCCAAATGCAAACAGACTCACAGTGTGATTCTAGACAAGCACCACTATCCCTAGGACTTTACCAAAACTCATTCGCTACAGTGGAAGTGGTAAAGGAACTGCCCACAATCTACATATTTCACGACTGCACTTTAATGTCAATGCCTGACTAATTTAATAAATGAATAAGCAAAGACTGGCTTCTAATGCTACTAAAACTTGACAACATAACATGTTTTAAAACAGTTATCTGTCAGCAAATACACAATGTTACCAAACGCTTCTCTCACAGTGGTTTCCAAATGCACACAGACTCACAGTGTGATTTTAGACAAGCACCACTATCCCTAGGAGTTTACCAAAACTCATTCACTACACTGGAAGTGATAAGGGAACTGCACACAATCTACATATTTCACGACTACACTTTACTGTCAATACCTAACTCATTTAATGAAAGCATAAGCCATAACTGTCTTCTAATGCTACTAAAACTTCACAACATGACATGTTTTAAAACAGTTATCTATCAGCAAATATACGATGTTACCAAACGCTTCTCTCACTTTGATTCCCAAATGTACACAGACTCACAGTTTGATTCTAGACAAGCACCACTATCCCTAGGAGTTCACCAAAACTCATTCACTACAGTGGAAGAGGTAAGGGAACTGCACACAATCTACATATTTCACGACTGCACTTTAGTGTCAATGCCTGACTCTTTTAATCAACGCATAAGCCATAACTGTCTTCTAATGCTACTAAAACTTCACAACATGACATGTTTTAAAACAGTTATCTGTCAGCAAATACACGATGTTACCAAACGCTTCTCTCACAGTGGTTCCCAAATGTACACAGACTCACAGTGTGATTCTAGACAAACACCACTATCCCTAGGAGTTTACCAAAACTAATTCACTACAGTGGAAGAGGTAAGGGAACTGCACACAATCTACATATTTCACGACTGCACTTTAGGTCAATGCCTGACTCATTTAATCAACACATAAGCAAAGACTGGCTTCTAATGCTACTAAAGGTTGACAACATGACAGGTTTTAAAACAGTTATCTGTCAGCAAAAACACAATGTTACCAAACGCTTCTCTCACAGTGATTCCCAAATGCACACAGACTCACAGTGTGATTCTAGACAAGCACCACTATCCCTAGGAGTTTACCAAAACTCATTCACTACACTGGAAGTGGTAAGGGAACTGCACACAATCTACATATTTCACGACTACACTGTACTGTCAATACCTGACTCATTTAATGAAAGCATATGCCATAACTGTCTTCTAATGCTACTAAAACTTGAGAACATGACATGTTTTAAACAGTTATCTGTCAGCAAATACACAATGTTACCAAACGCTTCTATCACAGTGGTTCCCAAATGTACACAGACTCACAGTGTGATTCTAGACAAGCACCACTATCCCTAGGACTTTACCAAAACTTATTCACTACAGTGGAATTGGTAAAGGATCTGCACACAATCTACATATTTCACGACGGCACTTTAACGTCAATGCCTGACTAATGTAATCAACGCATAAGCAAAGACTGGCTTCTAATGCCACTAAAACTTGACAACATGACAGCTTTTAAAACAGTTATCTGTCAGCAAATACACAATGTTACCAAACGCTTCTCTCACAGTGGTTCCCAAATGCACACAGACTCACAGTGTGATTCTAGACAAGCACCACTATCCCTAGGAATTTACCAAAACTCATTCACTACACTGGAAGTGGTAAGGGAACTGCACACAATCTACATATTTCACGACTACACTTTACTGTCAATACCTAACTCATTTAATGGAAGCATAAGCCATAACTGTCTTCTAATGCTACTAAAACTTGAGAACATGACATGTTTTAAAACAGTTATCTGTCAGCAAATACACAATGTTACCAAACGCTTCTTTCACAGTGGTTCCCAAATGTACACAGACTCACAGTGTGATTCTAGACAAGCACCACTATCCCTAGGAGTTTACCAAAACTCATTCACTACAGTGGAAGAGGTAAGGGAACTATACACAATCTACATATTTCATGACTGCACTTTAGTGTCAATGTCTGACTCATTTAATCAACACATAAGCAAAGACTGGCTTCTAATGCTACTAAAACTTGACAACATGACAGGTTTTAAAACAGTTATCTGTCAGCAAATACACAATGTTACCAAACGCTTCTCTCACAGTGGTTCCCAAATGCACACAGACTCACAGTGTGATTCCAGACAAGCACCACTATCCCTAGGAGTTTACCAAAACTCATTCACTACACTGGAAGTGATTAGGGAACTGCACACAATCTACATATTTCACGACTACACTTTACTGTCAATACCTAACTCATTTAATGAAAGCATAAGCCATAACTGTCTTCTAATGCTACTAAAACTTCACAACATGACATGTTTTAAAATAGTTATCTATCAGCAAATACACGATGTTACCAAACGCTTCTCTCACAGTGGTTTCCAAATGCACACAGACTCACTGTGTGATTCTAGACAAGCACCACTATCCCTAGGAGTTTACCAAAACTCATTCACTACACTGGAAGTGGTAAGGGAACTGCACACAATCTACATATTTCACGACTGCACTTTAGTGTCAATGCCTGACTCATTTAATCAACACATAAGCAAAGACTGGCTTCTAATGCTACTAAAACTTGAGAACATGACATGTTTTAAAACAGTTATCTGCCAGCAAATACACAATGTTACCAAACGCTTCTCTCACAGTGGTTCCCAAATGTACACAGACTCACAGTGTGATTCTAGACAAGCACCACTATCCCTAGGACTTTACCAAAACTCATTCACTACAGTGGAAGTGGTAAAGGAACTGCACACAATCTACATATTTCACGACTGCACTTTAATGTCAATGCCTGACTAATGTAATCAACGCATAAGCAAAGACTGGCTTCTAATGCTACTAAAACTTGACAACATGACAGCTTTTAAAACAGTTATCTGTGAGAAAATACACAATGTTACCAAACGCTTCTCTCACAGTGGTTCCCAAATGCACACAGACTCACACTGTGATTCTAGACAAGCACCACTATCCCTAGGAATTTACCAAAACTCATTCACTACACTGGAAGTGGTAAGGGAACTGCACACAATCTACATATTTCACGACTACACTTTACTGCCAATACCTAACTCATTTAATGGAAGCAGAAGCCATAACTGTCTTCTAATGCTACTACAACTTGAGAACATGAAATGTTTTAAAACAGTTATCTGTCAGCAAATACACGATGTTACCAAACGCTTCTCTCACAGTGGTTCCCAAATATACACAGACTCACAGTGTGATTCTAGACAAGCACCACTATCCCTAGGAGTTTACCAAAAGTCATTCACTACAGTGGAAGAGATAAGGGAACTGCACACAATCTACATATTTCACGACTGCACTTTAGTGTCAATGCCTGACTCATTTAATCAACACATAAGCAAAGACTGGCTTCTAATGCTACTTAAACTTGACAACATGACATGTTTTATAACAGTTATCTATCAGCAAATACACAATGTTACCAAACGCTTCTCTCACAGGGGTTCCCAAATGCAAACAGACTCACAGTGTGATTCTAGACAAGCACCACTATCCCTAGGACTTTACCAAAACTCATTCACTACAGTGGAAGTGGTAAAGGAACTGCACACAATCCACATATTTCACGACTGCACTTTAATGTTAATGCCTGACTAATTTAAACAACGCATAAGCAAAGACTGGCTTCTCATTCTACTAAAACTTGACAACATGACATGTTTTAAAACAGTTATCTGTCAGCAAATACACAATGTTACCAAATGCTTCTCTCACAGTGGTTCCCAAATGCACACAGACTGACAGTGTGATTCCAGACAAGCACCACTATCCCTAGGAGTTTACCAAAACTCATTCACTACACTGGAAGTGGTAAGGGAACTGCACACAATCTACATATTTCACGATCACACTTTACTGTCAATACCTAACTCATTTAATGGAAGCATAAGCCATAACTGTCTTCTAATGCTACTAAAACTTGAGAAAATGACATGTTTTAAAACAGTTATCTGTCAGCAAATACACAATGTTACCAAAAGCTTCTCTCACAGTGGTTCCCAAATGTACACAGACTCACAGTGTGATTCTAGACAAGCACCACTATCCCTAGGAGTTTACCAAAACTCATTCACTACAGTGGAAGAGGTAAGGGAACTGCACATAATCTACATATTTCACGACTGCACTTTACTGTCAATGCCTGACTCATTTAATCAACACATAAGCAAAGACTGGCTTCTAATGCTACTAAACTTGACAACATGACAGGTTTTAAAACAGTTATCTATCAGCAAATACACAATGTTACCAAACGCTTCTCTCACAGTGGTTCCCAAATGCAAACAGACTCACAGTGTGATTCTAGACAAGCACCACTATCCCTAGGAGTTTACCAAAACTCATTCACTACAGTGGAAGAGGTAAGGGAACTGCACACAATCTACATATTTCACGACTGCACTTTACTGTCAATGCCTGACTCATTTAATCAACACATAAGCAAAGACTGGCTTCTAATGCTACTAAAACTTGACAACATGACAGGTTTTAAAACAGTTATCTGTCAGAAAATACACAATGTTACCAAACGCTTCTCTCACAGTGGTTCCCAAATGCACACAGACTCACAGTGTGATTCCAGACAAGCACCACTATCCCTAGGACTTTACCCAAACTCATTCACTACACTGGAAGTGATAAGGGAACTGCACATAATCTACATATTTCACGACTACACTTTACTGTCAATACCTAACTCATTTAATGAAAGCATAAGCCATAACTGTCTTCTAATGCTACTAAAACTTCACAACATGACATGTTTTAAAATAGTTATCTATCAGCAAATACACGATGTTACCAAACGCTTCTCTCACAGTGGTTTCCAAATGCACACAGACTCACAGTGTGATTCTAGACAAGCACCACTATCCCTAGGAGTTTACCAAAACTCATTCACTACACTGGAAGTGGTAAGGGAACTGCACACAATCTACATATTTCACGACTACACTTAACTGTCAATACCTGACTCATTTAATGAAAGCATAAGCCATAACTGTCTTCTAATGCTACTAAAACTTGAGAACATGACATGTTTTAAACAGTTATCTGTCAGCAAATACACGATGTTACCAAACGCTTCTATCACAGTGGTTCCCAAATGTACACAGACTCACAGTGTGATTCTAGACAAGCACCACTATCCCTAGGAGTTTACCAAAACTCATTCACTACAGTGGAAGAGATAGGGGAACTGCACACAATCTACATATTTCACGACTGCACTTTAGTGTCAATGCCTGACTCATTTAATCAACACATAAGCAAAGACTGGCTTCTAATGCTACTAAAACCTGAGAACATGACATGTTTTAAAACAGTTATCTGTCAGCAAATACACAATGTTACCAAACGCTTCTCTCACAGTGGTTCCCAAATGTACACAGACTCACAGTGTGATTCTAGACAAGCACCACTATCCCTAGGACTTTACCAAAACTCATTCACTACAGTGGAAGAGGTAAGGGAACTGCACACAATCTACATATTTCACGACTGCACTTTAGTGTCAATGCCTGACTCATTTAATCAACACATAAGCAAAGACTGGCTTCTAATGCTAATAAACTTGACAACATGACAGGTTTTAAAACAATTATCTATCAGCAAATACACAATGTTACCAAACGCTTCTCTCACAGTGGTTCCCAAATGCAAACAGACTCACAGTGTGATTCTAGACAAGCACCACTATCCCTAGGACTTTACCAAAACTCATTCACTACAGTGGAAGTGGTAAAGGAACTGCACACAATCCACATATTTCACGACTGCACTTTAATGTCAATGCCTGACTAATTTAATCAACGCATAAGCAAAGACTGGCTTCTAATTCTACTTAAACTTGACAACATGACATGTTTTAAAACAGTTATCTGTCAGCAAATACACAATGTTACCAAACGCTTCTCTCACAGTGGTTCCCAAATGCACACAGACCCACAGTGTGATTCCAGACAAGCACCACTATCCCTAGGAGTTTACCAAAACTCATTCACTACACTGGAAGTGATAAGGGAACTGCACACAATCTAAATATTTCACGACTACACTTTACTGTCAATACCTAACTCATTTAATGAAAGCATAAGCCATAACTGTCTTCTAATGCTACTAAAACTTCACAACATGACATGTTTTAAACTAGTTATCGATCAGCAAATACACAATGTTACCAAACGCTTCTCTCACAGTGGTTTCCAAATGCACACAGACTCACAGTGTGATTCTAGACAAGCACCACTATCCCTAGGAGTTTACCAAAACTCATTCACTACACTGGAAGTGGTAAGGGAACTGCACACAATCTACATATTTCACGACTACACTTAACTGTCAAAACCTGACTCATTTAATGAAAGCATAAGCCATAACTGTCTTCTAATGCTACTAAAACTTGAGAACATGACATGTTTTAAACAGTTATCTGTCAGCAAATACACGATGTTACCAAACGCTTCTATCACAGTGGTTCCCAAATGTACACAGACTCACAGTGTGATTCTAGACAAGCACCACTATCCCTAGGAGTTTACCAAAACTCATTCACTACAGTGGAAGAGATAGGGGAACTGCACACAATCTACATATTTCACGACTGCACTTTAGTGTCAATGCCTGACTCATTTAATCAACACATAAGCAAAGACTGGCTTCTAATGCTACTAAAACCTGAGAACATGACATGTTTTAAAACAGTTATCTGTCAGCAAATACACAATGTTACCAAACGCTTCTCTCACATTGGTTCCCAAATGTACACAGACTCACAGTGTGATTCTAGACAAGCACCACTATCCCTAGGACTTTACCAAAACTCATTCACTACAGTGGAAGTGGTAAAGGAACTGCACACAATCCACATATTTCACGACTGCACTTTAATGTCAATGCCTGACTAATTTAATCAACGCATAAGCAAAGACTGGCTTCTAATTCTACTAAAACTTGACAACATGACATGTTTTAAAACAGTTATCTGTCAGCAAATACACAATGTTACCAAACGCTTCTCTCACAGTGGTTCCCAAATGCACACAGACTCACAGTGTGATTCCAGACAAGCACCACTATCCCTAGGAGTTTACCAAAACTCATTCACTACACTGGAAGTGATAAGGGAACTGCACACAATCTACATATTTCACGACTACACTTTACTGTCAATACCTAACTCATTTAATGAAAGCATAAGCCATAACTGTCTTCTAATGCTACTAAAACTTCACAACATGACATGTTTTAAAATAGTTATCGATCAGCAAATACACAATGTTACCAAACGCTTCTCTCACAGTGGTTTCCAAATGTACACAGACTCACAGTGTGATTCTAGACAAACACCACTATCCCTAGGAGTTTACCAAAACTAATTCACTACAGTGGAAGAGGTAAGGGAACTGCACACAATCTACATATTTCACGACTGCACTTTAGGTCAATGCCTGACTCATTTAATCAACACATAAGCAAAGACTGGCTTCTAATGCTACTAAAGGTTGACAACATGACAGGTTTTAAAACAGTTATCTGTCAGCAAAAACACAATGTTACCAAACGCTTCTCTCACAGTGATTCCCAAATGCACACAGACTCACAGTGTGATTCTAGACAAGCACCACTATCCCTAGGAGTTTACCAAAACTCATTCACTACACTGGAAGTGGTAAGGGAACTGCACACAATCTACATATTTCACGACTACACTGTACTGTCAATACCTGACTCATTTAATGAAAGCATATGCCATAACTGTCTTCTAATGCTACTAAAACTTGAGAACATGACATGTTTTAAACAGTTATCTGTCAGCAAATACACAATGTTACCAAACGCTTCTATCACAGTGGTTCCCAAATGTACACAGACTCACAGTGTGATTCTAGACAAGCACCACTATCCCTAGGACTTTACCAAAACTCATTCACTACAGTGGAATTGGTAAAGGATCTGCACACAATCTACATATTTCACGACGGCACTTTAACGTCAATGCCTGACTAATGTAATCAACGCATAAGCAAAGACTGGCTTCTAATGCCACTAAAACTTGACAACATGACAGCTTTTAAAACAGTTATCTGTCAGCAAATACACAATGTTACCAAACGCTTCTCTCACAGTGGTTCCCAAATGCACACAGACTCACAGTGTGATTCTAGACAAGCACCACTATCCCTAGGAATTTACCAAAACTCATTCACTACACTGGAAGTGGTAAGGGAACTGCACACAATCTACATATTTCACGACTACACTTTACTGTCAATACCTAACTCATTTAATGGAAGCATAAGCCATAACTGTCTTCTAATGCTACTAAAACTTCACAACATGACATGTTTTAAAATAGTTATCTATCAGCAAATACACGATGTTACCAAACGCTTCTCTCACAGTGGTTTCCAAATGCACACAGACTCACTGTGTGATTCTAGACAAGCACCACTATCCCTAGGAGTTTACCAAAACTCATTCACTACACTGGAAGTGGTAAGGGAACTGCACACAATCTACATATTTCACGACTGCACTTTAGTGTCAATGCCTGACTCATTTAATCAACACATAAGCAAAGACTGGCTTCTAATGCTACTAAAACTTGAGAACATGACATGTTTTAAAACAGTTATCTGCCAGCAAATACACAATGTTACCAAACGCTTCTCTCACAGTGGTTCCCAAATGTACACAGACTCACAGTGTGATTCTAGACAAGCACCACTATCCCTAGGACTTTACCAAAACTCATTCACTACAGTGGAAGTGGTAAAGGAACTGCACACAATCTACATATTTCACGACTGCACTTTAATGTCAATGCCTGACTAATGTAATCAACGCATAAGCAAAGACTGGCTTCTAATGCTACTAAAACTTGACAACATGACAGCTTTTAAAACAGTTATCTGTGAGAAAATACACAATGTTACCAAACGCTTCTCTCACAGTGGTTCCCAAATGCACACAGACTCACACTGTGATTCTAGACAAGCACCACTATCCCTAGGAATTTACCAAAACTCATTCACTACACTGGAAGTGGTAAGGGAACTGCACACAATCTACATATTTCACGACTACACTTTACTGCCAATACCTAACTCATTTAATGGAAGCAGAAGCCATAACTGTCTTCTAATGCTACTACAACTTGAGAACATGAAATGTTTTAAAACAGTTATCTGTCAGCAAATACACGATGTTACCAAACGCTTCTCTCACAGTGGTTCCCAAATATACACAGACTCACAGTGTGATTCTAGACAAGCACCACTATCCCTAGGAGTTTACCAAAAGTCATTCACTACAGTGGAAGAGATAAGGGAACTGCACACAATCTACATATTTCACGACTGCACTTTAGTGTCAATGCCTGACTCATTTAATCAACACATAAGCAAAGACTGGCTTCTAATGCTACTTAAACTTGACAACATGACATGTTTTATAACAGTTATCTATCAGCAAATACACAATGTTACCAAACGCTTCTCTCACAGGGGTTCCCAAATGCAAACAGACTCACAGTGTGATTCTAGACAAGCACCACTATCCCTAGGACTTTACCAAAACTCATTCACTACAGTGGAAGTGGTAAAGGAACTGCACACAATCCACATATTTCACGACTGCACTTTAATGTTAATGCCTGACTAATTTAAACAACGCATAAGCAAAGACTGGCTTCTCATTCTACTAAAACTTGACAACATGACATGTTTTAAAACAGTTATCTGTCAGCAAATACACAATGTTACCAAATGCTTCTCTCACAGTGGTTCCCAAATGCACACAGAATGACAGTGTGATTCCAGACAAGCACCACTATCCCTAGGAGTTTACCAAAACTCATTCACTACACTGGAAGTGGTAAGGGAACTGCACACAATCTACATATTTCACGATTACACTTTACTGTCAATACCTAACTCATTTAATGGAAGCATAAGCCATAACTGTCTTCTAATGCTACTAAAACTTGAGAACATGACATGTTTTAAAACAGTTATCTGTCAGCAAATACACAATGTTACCAAAAGCTTCTCTCACAGTGGTTCCCAAATGTACACAGACTCACAGTGTGATTCTAGACAAGCACCACTATCCCTAGGAGTTTACCAAAACTCATTCACTACAGTGGAAGAGGTAAGGGAACTGCACACAATCTACATATTTCACGACTGCACTTTACTGTCAATGCCTGACTCATTTAATCAACACATAAGCAAAGACTGGCTTCTAATGCTACTAAACTTGACAACATGACAGGTTTTAAAACAGTTATCTATCAGCAAATACACAATGTTACCAAACGCTTCTCTCACAGTGGTTCCCAAATGCAAACAGACTCACAGTGTGATTCTAGACAAGCACCACTATCCCTAGGAGTTTACCAAAACTCATTCACTACAGTGGAAGAGGTAAGGGAACTGCACACAATCTACATATTTCACGACTGCACTTTACTGTCAATGCCTGACTCATTTAATCAACACATAAGCAAAGACTGGCTTCTAATGCTACTAAAACTTGACAACATGACAGGTTTTAAAACAGTTATCTGTCAGAAAATACACAATGTTACCAAACGCTTCTTTCACAGTGGTTCCCAAATGCACACAGACTCACAGTGTGATTCCAGACAAGCACCACTATCCCTAGGAGTTTACCCAAACTCATTCACTACACTGGAAGTGATAAGGGAACTGCACATAATCTACATATTTCACGACTACACTTTACTGTCAATACCTAACTCATTTAATGAAAGCATAAGCCATAACTGTCTTCTAATGCTACTAAAACTTCACAACATGACATGTTTTAAAATAGTTATCTATCAGCAAATACACGATGTTACCAAACGCTTCTCTCACAGTGGTTTCCAAATGCACACAGACTCACAGTGTGATTCTAGACAAGCACCACTATCCCTAGGAGTTTACCAAAACTCATTCACTACACTGGAAGTGGTAAGGGAACTGCACACAATCTACATATTTCACGACTACACTTAACTGTCAATACCTGACTCATTTAATGAAAGCATAAGCCATAACTGTCTTCTAATGCTACTAAAACTTGAGAACATGACATGTTTTAAACAGTTATCTGTCAGCAAATACACGATGTTACCAAACGCTTCTATCACAGTGGTTCCCAAATGTACACAGACTCACAGTGTGATTCTAGACAAGCACCACTATCCCTAGGAGTTTACCAAAACTCATTCACTACAGTGGAAGAGATAGGGGAACTGCACACAATCTACATATTTCACGACTGCACTTTAGTGTCAATGCCTGACTCATTTAATCAACACATAAGCAAAGACTGGCTTCTAATGCTACTAAAACCTGAGAACATGACATGTTTTAAAACAGTTATCTGTCAGCAAATACACAATGTTACCAAACGCTTCTCTCACAGTGGTTCCCAAATGTACACAGACTCACAGTGTGATTCTAGACAAGCACCACTATCCCTAGGACTTTACCAAAACTCATTCACTACAGTGGAAGAGGTAAGGGAACTGCACACAATCTACATATTTCACGACTGCACTTTAGTGTCAATGCCTGACTCATTTAATCAACACATAAGCAAAGACTGGCTTCTAATGCTAATAAACTTGACAACATGACAGGTTTTAAAACAGTTATCTATCAGCAAATACACAATGTTACCAAACTCTTCTCTCACAGTGGTTCCCAAATGCAAACAGACTCACAGTGTGATTCTAGACAAGCACCACTATCCCTAGGACTTTACCAAAACTCATTCACTACAGTGGAAGTGGTAAAGGAACTGCACACAATCCACATATTTCACGACTGCACTTTAATGTCAATGCCTGACTAATTTAATCAACGCATAAGCAAAGACTGGCTTCTAATTCTACTTAAACTTGACAACATGACATGTTTTAAAACAGTTATCTGTCAGCAAATACACAATGTTACCAAACGCTTCTCTCACAGTGGTTCCCAAATGCACACAGACCCACAGTGTGATTCCAGACAAGCACCACTATCCCTAGGAGTTTACCAAAACTCATTCACTACACTGGAAGTGATAAGGGAACTGCACACAATCTAAATATTTCACGACTACACTTTACTGTCAATACCTAACTCATTTAATGAAAGCATAAGCCATAACTGTCTTCTAATGCTACTAAAACTTCACAACATGACATGTTTTAAACTAGTTATCGATCAGCAAATACACAATGTTACCAAACGCTTCTCTCACAGTGGTTTCCAAATGCACACAGACTCACAGTGTGATTCTAGACAAGCACCACTATCCCTAGGAGTTTACCAAAACTCATTCACTACACTGGAAGTGGTAAGGGAACTGCACACAATCTACATATTTCACGACTACACTTAACTGTCAAAACCTGACTCATTTAATGAAAGCATAAGCCATAACTGTCTTCTAATGCTACTAAAACTTGAGAACATGACATGTTTTAAACAGTTATCTGTCAGCAAATACACGATGTTACCAAACGCTTCTATCACAGTGGTTCCCAAATGTACACAGACTCACAGTGTGATTCTAGACAAGCACCACTATCCCTAGGAGTTTACCAAAACTCATTCACTACAGTGGAAGAGATAGGGGAACTGCACACAATCTACATATTTCACGACTGCACTTTAGTGTCAATGCCTGACTCATTTAATCAACACATAAGCAAAGACTGGCTTCTAATGCTACTAAAACCTGAGAACATGACATGTTTTAAAACAGTTATCTGTCAGCAAATACACAATGTTACCAAACGCTTCTCTCACATTGGTTCCCAAATGTACACAGACTCACAGTGTGATTCTAGACAAGCACCACTATCCCTAGGACTTTACCAAAACTCATTCACTACAGTGGAAGTGGTAAAGGAACTGCACACAATCCACATATTTCACGACTGCACTTTAATGTCAATGCCTGACTAATTTAATCAACGCATAAGCAAAGACTGGCTTCTAATTCTACTAAAACTTGACAACATGACATGTTTTAAAACAGTTATCTGTCAGCAAATACACAATGTTACCAAACGCTTCTCTCACAGTGGTTCCCAAATGCACACAGACTCACAGTGTGATTCCAGACAAGCACCACTATCCCTAGGAGTTTACCAAAACTCATTCACTACACTGGAAGTGATAAGGGAACTGCACACAATCTACATATTTCACGACTACACTTTACTGTCAATACCTAACTCATTTAATGAAAGCATAAGCCATAACTGTCTTCTAATGCTACTAAAACTTCACAACATGACATGTTTTAAAATAGTTATCGATCAGCAAATACACAATGTTACCAAACGCTTCTCTCACAGTGGTTTCCAAATGTACACAGACTCACAGTGTGATTCTAGACAAACACCACTATCCCTAGGAGTTTACCAAAACTAATTCACTACAGTGGAAGAGGTAAGGGAACTGCACACAATCTACATATTTCACGACTGCACTTTAGGTCAATGCCTGACTCATTTAATCAACACATAAGCAAAGACTGGCTTCTAATGCTACTAAAGGTTGACAACATGACAGGTTTTAAAACAGTTATCTGTCAGCAAAAACACAATGTTACCAAACGCTTCTCTCACAGTGATTCCCAAATGCACACAGACTCACAGTGTGATTCTAGACAAGCACCACTATCCCTAGGAGTTTACCAAAACTCATTCACTACACTGGAAGTGGTAAGGGAACTGCACACAATCTACATATTTCACGACTACACTGTACTGTCAATACCTGACTCATTTAATGAAAGCATATGCCATAACTGTCTTCTAATGCTACTAAAACTTGAGAACATGACATGTTTTAAACAGTTATCTGTCAGCAAATACACAATGTTACCAAACGCTTCTATCACAGTGGTTCCCAAATGTACACAGACTCACAGTGTGATTCTAGACAAGCACCACTATCCCTAAGACTTTACCAAAACTCATTCACTACAGTGGAATTGGTAAAGGATCTGCACACAATCTACATATTTCACGACGGCACTTTAACGTCAATGCCTGACTAATGTAATCAACGCATAAGCAAAGACTGGCTTCTAATGCCACTAAAACTTGACAACATGACAGCTTTTAAAACAGTTATCTGTCAGCAAATACACAATGTTACCAAACGCTTCTCTCACAGTGGTTCCCAAATGCACACAGACTCACAGTGTGATTCTAGACAAGCACCACTATCCCTAGGAATTTACCAAAACTCATTCACTACACTGGAAGTGGTAAGGGAACTGCACACAATCTACATATTTCACGACTACACTTTACTGTCAATACCTAACTCATTTAATGGAAGCATAAGCCATAACTGTCTTCTAATGCTACTAAAACTTGAGAACATGACATGTTTTAAAACAGTTATCTGTCAGCAAATACACAATGTTACCAAACGCTTCTTTCACAGTGGTTCCCAAATGTACACAGACTCACAGTGTGATTCTAGACAAGCACCACTATCCCTAGGAGTTTACCAAAACTCATTCACTACAGTGGAAGAGGTAAGGGAACTATACACAATCTACATATTTCATGACTGCACTTTAGTGTCAATGTCTGACTCATTTAATCAACACATAAGCAAAGACTGGCTTCTAATGCTACTAAAACTTGACAACATGACAGGTTTTAAAACAGTTATCTGTCAGAAAATACACAATGTTACCAAACGCTTCTCTCACAGTGGTTCCCAAATGCACACAGACTCACAGTGTGATTCCAGACAAGCACCACTATCCCTAGGAGTTTACCAAAACTCATTCACTACACTGGAAGTGATTAGGGAACTGCACACAATCTACATATTTCACGACTACACTTTACTGTCAATACCTAACTCATTTAATGAAAGCATAAGCCATAACTGTCTTCTAATGCTACTAAAACTTCACAACATGACATGTTTTAAAATAGTTATCTATCAGCAAATACACGATGTTACCAAACGCTTCTCTCACAGTGGTTTCCAAATGCACACAGACTCACTGTGTGATTCTAGACAAGCACCACTATCCCTAGGAGTTTACCAAAACTCATTCACTACACTGGAAGTGGTAAGGGAACTGCACACAATCTACATATTTCACGACTGCACTTTAGTGTCAATGCCTGACTCATTTAATCAACACATAAGCAAAGACTGGCTTCTAATGCTACTAAAACTTGAGAACATGACATGTTTTAAAACAGTTATCTGCCAGCAAATACACAATGTTACCAAACGCTTCTCTCACAGTGGTTCCCAAATGTACACAGACTCACAGTGTGATTCTAGACAAGCACCACTATCCCTAGGACTTTACCAAAACTCATTCACTACAGTGGAAGTGGTAAAGGAACTGCACACAATCTACATATTTCACGACTGCACTTTAATGTCAATGCCTGACTAATGTAATCAACGCATAAGCAAAGACTGGCTTCTAATGCTACTAAAACTTGACAACATGACAGCTTTTAAAACAGTTATCTGTGAGAAAATACACAATGTTACCAAACGCTTCTCTCACAGTGGTTCCCAAATGCACACAGACTCACACTGTGATTCTAGACAAGCACCACTATCCCTAGGAATTTACCAAAACTCATTCACTACACTGGAAGTGGTAAGGGAACTGCACACAATCTACATATTTCACGACTACACTTTACTGCCAATACCTAACTCATTTAATGGAAGCAGAAGCCATAACTGTCTTCTAATGCTACTACAACTTGAGAACATGAAATGTTTTAAAACAGTTATCTGTCAGCAAATACACGATGTTACCAAACGCTTCTCTCACAGTGGTTCCCAAATATACACAGACTCACAGTGTGATTCTAGACAAGCACCACTATCCCTAGGAGTTTACCAAAAGTCATTCACTACAGTGGAAGAGATAAGGGAACTGCACACAATCTACATATTTCACGACTGCACTTTAGTGTCAATGCCTGACTCATTTAATCAACACATAAGCAAAGACTGGCTTCTAATGCTACTTAAACTTGACAACATGACATGTTTTATAACAGTTATCTATCAGCAAATACACAATGTTACCAAACGCTTCTCTCACAGGGGTTCCCAAATGCAAACAGACTCACAGTGTGATTCTAGACAAGCACCACTATCCCTAGGACTTTACCAAAACTCATTCAC
This sequence comes from Triturus cristatus, assembly GCF_964204655.1. Lineage (NCBI taxonomy): Eukaryota > Metazoa > Chordata > Amphibia > Caudata > Salamandridae > Triturus > Triturus cristatus. The sequence continues at coordinate 1,564,199,717 of NC_140591.1, forward strand.
TACAGTGGAAGTGGTAAAGGAACTGCACACAATCCACATATTTCACGACTGCACTTTAATGTTAATGCCTGACTAATTTAAACAACGCATAAGCAAAGACTGGCTTCTCATTCTACTAAAACTTGACAACATGACATGTTTTAAAACAGTTATCTGTCAGCAAATACACAATGTTACCAAATGCTTCTCTCACAGTGGTTCCCAAATGCACACAGACTGACAGTGTGATTCCAGACAAGCACCACTATCCCTAGGAGTTTACCAAAACTCATTCACTACACTGGAAGTGGTAAGGGAACTGCACACAATCTACATATTTCACGATTACACTTTACTGTCAATACCTAACTCATTTAATGGAAGCATAAGCCATAACTGTCTTCTAATGCTACTAAAACTTGAGAACATGACATGTTTTAAAACAGTTATCTGTCAGCAAATACACAATGTTACCAAAAGCTTCTCTCACAGTGGTTCCCAAATGTACACAGACTCACAGTGTGATTCTAGACAAGCACCACTATCCCTAGGAGTTTACCAAAACTCATTCACTACAGTGGAAGAGGTAAGGGAACTGCACACAATCTACATATTTCACGACTGCACTTTACTGTCAATGCCTGACTCATTTAATCAACACATAAGCAAAGACTGGCTTCTAATGCTACTAAACTTGACAACATGACAGGTTTTAAAACAGTTATCTATCAGCAAATACACAATGTTACCAAACGCTTCTCTCACAGTGGTTCCCAAATGCAAACAGACTCACAGTGTGATTCTAGACAAGCACCACTATCCCTAGGAGTTTACCAAAACTCATTCACTACAGTGGAAGAGGTAAGGGAACTGCACACAATCTACATATTTCACGACTGCACTTTACTGTCAATGCCTGACTCATTTAATCAACACATAAGCAAAGACTGGCTTCTAATGCTACTAAAACTTGACAACATGACAGGTTTTAAAACAGTTATCTGTCAGAAAATACACAATGTTACCAAACGCTTCTCTCACAGTGGTTCCCAAATGCACACAGACTCACAGTGTGATTCCAGACAAGCACCACTATCCCTAGGAGTTTACCCAAACTCATTCACTACACTGGAAGTGATAAGGGAACTGCACATAATCTACATATTTCACGACTACACTTTACTGTCAATACCTAACTCATTTAATGAAAGCATAAGCCATAACTGTCTTCTAATGCTACTAAAACTTCACAACATGACATGTTTTAAAATAGTTATCTATCAGCAAATACACGATGTTACCAAACGCTTCTCTCACAGTGGTTTCCAAATGCACACAGACTCACAGTGTGATTCTAGACAAGCACCACTATCCCTAGGAGTTTACCAAAACTCATTCACTACACTGGAAGTGGTAAGGGAACTGCACACAATCTACATATTTCACGACTACACTTAACTGTCAATACCTGACTCATTTAATGAAAGCATAAGCCATAACTGTCTTCTAATGCTACTAAAACTTGAGAACATGACATGTTTTAAACAGTTATCTGTCAGCAAATACACGATGTTACCAAACGCTTCTATCACAGTGGTTCCCAAATGTACACAGACTCACAGTGTGATTCTAGACAAGCACCACTATCCCTAGGAGTTTACCAAAACTCATTCACTACAGTGGAAGAGATAGGGGAACTGCACACAATCTACATATTTCACGACTGCACTTTAGTGTCAATGCCTGAATCATTTAATCAACACATAAGCAAAGACTGGCTTCTAATGCTACTAAAACCTGAGAACATGACATGTTTTAAAACAGTTATCTGTCAGCAAATACACAATGTTACCAAACGCTTCTCTCACAGTGGTTCCCAAATGTACACAGACTCACAGTGTGATTCTAGACAAGCACCACTATCCCTAGGACTTTACCAAAACTCATTCACTACAGTGGAAGAGGTAAGGGAACTGCACACAATCTACATATTTCACGACTGCACTTTAGTGTCAATGCCTGACTCATTTAATCAACGCATAAGCAAAGACTGGCTTCTAATGCTAATAAACTTGACAACATGACAGGTTTTAAAACAGTTATCTATCAGCAAATACACAATGTTACCAAACGCTTCTCTCACAGTGGTTCCCAAATGCAAACAGACTCACAGTGTGATTCTAGACAAGCACCACTATCCCTAGGACTTTACCAAAACTCATTCACTACAGTGGAAGTGGTAAAGGAACTGCACACAATCCACATATTTCACGACTGCACTTTAATGTCAATGCCTGACTAATTTAATCAACGCATAAGCAAAGACTGGCTTCTAATTCTACTTAAACTTGACAACATGACATGTTTTAAAACAGTTATCTGTCAGCAAATACACAATGTTACCAAACGCTTCTCTCACAGTGGTTCCCAAATGCACACAGACCCACAGTGTGATTCCAGACAAGCACCACTATCCCTAGGAGTTTACCAAAACTCATTCACTACACTGGAAGTGATAAGGGAACTGCACACAATCTAAATATTTCACGACTACACTTTACTGTCAATACCTAACTCATTTAATGAAAGCATAAGCCATAACTGTCTTCTAATGCTACTAAAACTTCACAACATGACATGTTTTAAACTAGTTATCGATCAGCAAATACACAATGTTACCAAACGCTTCTCTCACAGTGGTTTCCAAATGCACACAGACTCACAGTGTGATTCTAGACAAGCACCACTATCCCTAGGAGTTTACCAAAACTCATTCACTACACTGGAAGTGGTAAGGGAACTGCACACAATCTACATATTTCACGACTACACTTAACTGTCAAAACCTGACTCATTTAATGAAAGCATAAGCCATAACTGTCTTCTAATGCTACTAAAACTTGAGAACATGACATGTTTTAAACAGTTATCTGTCAGCAAATACACGATGTTACCAAACGCTTCTATCACAGTGGTTCCCAAATGTACACAGACTCACAGTGTGATTCTAGACAAGCACCACTATCCCTAGGAGTTTACCAAAACTCATTCACTACAGTGGAAGAGATAGGGGAACTGCACACAATCTACATATTTCACGACTGCACTTTAGTGTCAATGCCTGACTCATTTAATCAACACATAAGCAAAGACTGGCTTCTAATGCTACTAAAACCTGAGAACATGACATGTTTTAAAACAGTTATCTGTCAGCAAATACACAATGTTACCAAACGCTTCTCTCACATTGGTTCCCAAATGTACACAGACTCACAGTGTGATTCTAGACAAGCACCACTATCCCTAGGACTTTACCAAAACTCATTCACTACAGTGGAAGTGGTAAAGGAACTGCACACAATCCACATATTTCACGACTGCACTTTAATGTCAATGCCTGACTAATTTAATCAACGCATAAGCAAAGACTGGCTTCTAATTCTACTAAAACTTGACAACATGACATGTTTTAAAACAGTTATCTGTCAGCAAATACACAATGTTACCAAACGCTTCTCTCACAGTGGTTCCCAAATGCACACAGACTCACAGTGTGATTCCAGACAAGCACCACTATCCCTAGGAGTTTACCAAAACTCATTCACTACACTGGAAGTGATAAGGGAACTGCACACAATCTACATATTTCACGACTACACTTTACTGTCAATACCTAACTCATTTAATGAAAGCATAAGCCATAACTGTCTTCTAATGCTACTAAAATTTCACAACATGACATGTTTTAAAATAGTTATCGATCAGCAAATACACAATGTTACCAAACGCTTCTCTCACAGTGGTTTCCAAATGCACACAGACTCACAGTGTGATTCTAGACAAGCACCACTATCCCTAGGAGTTTACCAAAACTCATTCACTACACTGGAAGTGGTAAGGGAACTGCACACATTCTACATATTTTACGACTACACTTAACTATCAATACCTGAATCATTTAATGAAAGCATAAGCCATAACTGTCTTCTAATGCTACTAAAACTTGAGAACATGACATGTTTTAAACAGTTATCTGTCAGCAAATACACGATGTTACCAAACGCTTCTATCACAGTGGTTCCCAAATGTACACAGACTCACAGTGTGATTCTAGACAAGCACCACTATCCCTAGGAGTTTACCAAAACTCATTCACTACAGTGGAAGAGATAAGGGAACTGCACACAATCTACATATTTCACGACTGCCCTTTAGTGTCAATGCCTGACTCATTTAATCAACACATAAGCAAAGACTGGCTTCTAATGCTACTAAAACTTGAGAACATGACATGTTTTAAAACAGTTATCTGTCAGCAAATACACAATGTTACCAAACGCTTCTCTCACAGTGGTTCCCAAATGCAAACAGACTCACAGTGTGATTCTAGACAAGCACCACTATCCCTAGGACTTTACCAAAACTCATTCACTACAGTGGAAGTGGTAAAGGAACTGCACACAATCCACATATTTCACGACTGCACTTTAATGTCAATGCCTGACTAATTTAATCAACGCATAAGCAAAGACTGGCTTCTAATTCTACTAAAACTTGACAACATGACATGTTTTAAAACAGTTATCTGTCAGCAAATACACAATGTTACCAAACGCTTCTCTCACAGTGGTTCCCAAATGCACACAGACTCACAGTGTGATTCCAGACAAGCACCACTATCCCTAGGAGTTTACCAAAACTCATTCACTACACTGGAAGTGATAAGGGAACTGCACACAATCTACATATTTCACGACTACACTTTACTGTCAATACCTAACTCATTTAATGAAAGCATAAGCCATAACTGTCTTCTAATGCTACTAAAACTTCACAACATGACATGTTTTAAAATAGTTATCGATCAGCAAATACACAATGTTACCAAACGCTTCTCTCACAGTGGTTTCCAAATGCACACAGACTCACAGTGTGATTCTAGACAAGCACCACTATCCCTAGGAGTTTACCAAAACTCATTCACTACACTGGAAGTGGTAAGGGAACTGCACACAATCTACATATTTCACGACTACACTTCACTGTCAATACCTGACTCATTTAATGAAAGCATAAGCCATAACTGTCTTCTAATGCTACTAAAACTTGAGAACATGACATGTTTTAAACAGTTATCTGTCAGCAAATACACGATGTTACCAAACGCTTCTATCACAGTGGTTCCCAAATGTACACAGACTCACAGTGTGATTCTAGACAAGCACCACTATCCCTAGGAGTTTACCAAAACTCATTCACTACAGTGGAAGAGATAGGGGAACTGCACACAATCTACATATTTCACGACTGCACTTTAGTGTCAATGCCTGACTCATTTAATCAACACATAAGCAAAGACTGGCTTCTAATGCTACTAAAACCTGAGAACATGACATGTTTTAAAACAGTTATCTGTCAGCAAATACACAATGTTACCAAACGCTTCTCTCACATTGGTTCCCAAATGTACACAGACTCACAGTGTGATTCTAGACAAGCACCACTATCCCTAGGACTTTACCAAAACTCATTCACTACAGTGGAAGTGGTAAAGGAACTGCACACAATCCACATATTTCACGACTGCACTTTAATGTCAATGCCTGACTAATTTAATCAACGCATTAGCAAAGACTGGCTTCTAATTCTACTAAAACTTGACAAAATGCATGTTTTAAAACAGTTATCTGTCAGCAAATACACAATGTTACCAAACGCTTCTCTCACAGTGGTTCCCAAATGCACACAGACTCACAGTGTGATTCCAGACAAGCACCACTATCCCTAGGAGTTTACCAAAACTCATTCACTACACTGGAAGTGATAAGGGAACTGCACACAATCTACATATTTCACGACTACACTTTACTGTCAATACCTAACTCATTTAATGAAAGCATAAGCCATAACTGTCATCTAATGCTACTAAAACTTCACAACATGACATGTTTTAAAATAGTTATCGATCAGCAAATACACAATGTTACCAAACGCTTCTCTCACAGTGGTTTCCAAATGCACACAGACTCACAGTGTGATTCTAGACAAGCACCACTATCCCTAGGAGTTTACCAAAACTCATTCACTACACTGGAAGTGGTAAGGGAACTGCACACAATCTACATATTTTACGACTACACTTAACTATCAATACCTGAATCATTTAATGAAAGCATAAGCCATAACTGTCTTCTAATGCTACTAAAACTTGAGAACATGACATGTTTTAAACAGTTATCTGTCAGCAAATACACGATGTTACCAAACGCTTCTATCACAGTGGTTCCCAAATGTACACAGACTCACAGTGTGATTCTAGACAAGCACCACTATCCCTAGGAGTTTACCAAAACTCATTCACTACAGTGGAAGAGATAAGGGAACTGCACACAATCTACATATTTCACGACTGCCCTTTAGTGTCAATGCCTGACTCATTTAATCAACACATAAGCAAAGACTGGCTTCTAATGCTACTAAAACTTGAGAACATGACATGTTTTAAAACAGTTATCTGTCAGCAAATACACAATGTTACCAAACGCTTCTCTCACAGTGGTTCCCAAATGTACACAGACTCACAGTGTGATTCTAGACAAGCACCACTATCCCTAGGACTTTACCAAAACTCATTCACTACACTGGAAGTGATAAGGGAACTGCACACAATCTACATATTTCACGACTACACTTTACTGTCAATACCTAACTCATTTAATGAAAGCATAAGCCATGACTGTCTTCTAATGCTACTAAAACTTCACAACATGACATGTTTTAAAATAGTTATCTATCAGCAAATACACGATGTTACCAAACGCTTCTCTCACAGTGGTTTCCAAATGCACACAGACTCACTGTGTGATTCTAGACAAGCACCACTATCCCTAGGAGTTTACCAAAACTCATTCACTACACTGGAAGTGGTAAGGGAACTGCACACAATCTACATATTTCACGACTGCACTTTAGTGTCAATGCCTGACTCATTTAATCAACACATAAGCAAAGACTGGCTTCTAATGCTACTAAAACTTGAGAACATGACATGTTTTAAAACAGTTATCTGCCAGCAAATACACAATGTTACCAAACGCTTCTCTCACAGTGGTTCCCAAATGTACACAGACTCACAGTGTGATTCTAGACAAGCACCACTATCCCTAGGACTTTACCAAAACTCATTCACTACAGTGGAAGTGGTAAAGGAACTGCACACAATCTACATATTTCACGACTGCACTTTAATGTCAATGCCTGACTAATGTAATCAACGCATAAGCAAAGACTGGCTTCTAATGCTACTAAAACTTGACAACATGACAGCTTTTAAAACAGTTATCTGTGAGAAAATACACAATGTTACCAAACGCTTCTCTCACAGTGGTTCCCAAATGCACACAGACTCACACTGTGATTCCAGACAAGCACCACTATCCCTAGGAGTTTACCAAAACTCATTCACTACACTGGAAGTGATAAGGGAACTGCACACAATCTAAATATTTCACGACTACACTTTACTGTCAATACCTAACTCATTTAATGAAAGCATAAGCCATAACTGTCTTCTAATGCTACTAAAACTTCACAACATGACATGTTTTAAAATAGTTATCGATCAGCAAATACACAATGTTACCAAACGCTTCTCTCATAGTGGTTTCCAAATGCACACAGACTCACAGTGTGATTCTAGACAAGCACCACTATCCCTAGGAGTTTACCAAAACTCATTCACTACACTGGAAGTGGTAAGGGAACTGCACACAATCTACATATTTTACGACTACACTTAACTATCAATACCTGAATCATTTAATGAAAGCATAAGCCATAACTGTCTTCTAATGCTACTAAAACTTGAGAACATGACATGTTTTAAACAGTTATCTGTCAGCAAATACACGATGTTACCAAACGCTTCTATCACAGTGGTTCCCAAATGTACACAGACTCACAGTGTGATTCTAGACAAGCACCACTATCCCTAGGAGTTTACCAAAACTCATTCACTACAGTGGAAGAGATAAGGGAACTGCACACAATCTACATATTTCACGACTGCCCTTTAGTGTCAATGCCTGACTCATTTAATCAACACATAAGCAAAGACTGGCTTCTAATGCTACTAAAACTTGAGAACATGACATGTTTTAAAACAGTTATCTGTCAGCAAATACACAATGTTACCAAACGCTTCTCTCACAGTGGTTCCCAAATGTACACAGACTCACAGTGTGATTCTAGACAAGCACCACTATCCCTAGGACTTTACCAAAACTCATTCACTACACTGGAAGTGATAAGGGAACTGCACACAATCTACATATTTCACGACTACACTTTACTGTCAATACCTAACTCATTTAATGAAAGCATAAGCCATGACTGTCTTCTAATGCTACTAAAACTTCACAACATGACATGTTTTAAAATAGTTATCTATCAGCAAATACACGATGTTACCAAACGCTTCTCTCACAGTGGTTTCCAAATGCACACAGACTCACTGTGTGATTCTAGACAAGCACCACTATCCCTAGGAGTTTACCAAAACTCATTCACTACACTGGAAGTGGTAAGGGAACTGCACACAATCTACATATTTCACGACTGCACTTTAGTGTCAATGCCTGACTCATTTAATCAACACATAAGCAAAGACTGGCTTCTAATGCTACTAAAACTTGAGAACATGACATGTTTTAAAACAGTTATCTGCCAGCAAATACACAATGTTACCAAACGCTTCTCTCACAGATGTTCCCAAATGTACACAGACTCACAGTGTGATTCTAGACAAGCACCACTATCCCTAGGACTTTACCAAAACTCATTCACTACAGTGGAAGTGGTAAAGGAACTGCACACAATCTACATATTTCACGACTGCACTTTAATGTCAATGCCTGACTAATGTAATCAACGCATAAGCAAAGACTGGCTTCTAATGCTACTAAAACTTGACAACATGACAGCTTTGAAAACAGTTATCTGTGAGAAAATACACAATGTTACCAAACGCTTCTCTCACAGTGGTTCCCAAATGCACACAGACTCACACTGTGATTCCAGACAAGCACCACTATCCCTAGGAGTTTACCAAAACTCATTCACTACACTGGAAGTGATAAGGGAACTGCACACAATCTAAATATTTCACGACTACACTTTACTGTCAATACCTAACTCATTTAATGAAAGCATAAGCCATAACTGTCTTCTAATGCTACTAAAACTTCACAACATGACATGTTTTAAACTAGTTATCGATCAGCAAATACACAATGTTACCAAACGCTTCTCTCACAGTGGTTTCCAAATGCACACAGACTCACAGTGTGATTCTAGACAAGCACCACTATCCCTAGGAGTTTACCAAAACTCATTCACTACACTGGAAGTGGTAAGGGAACTGCACACAATCTACATATTTCACGACTACACTTAACTGTCAAAACCTGACTCATTTAATGAAAGCATAAGCCATAACTGTCTTCTAATGCTACTAAAACTTGAGAACATGACATGTTTTAAACAGTTATCTGTCAGCAAATACACGATGTTACCAAACGCTTCTATCACAGTGGTTCCCAAATGTACACAGACTCACAGTGTGATTCTAGACAAGCACCACTATCCCTAGGAGTTTACCAAAACTCATTCACTACAGTGGAAGAGATAGGGGAACTGCACACAATCTACATATTTCACGACTGCACTTTAGTGTCAATGCCTGACTCATTTAATCAACACATAAGCAAAGACTGGCTTCTAATGCTACTAAAACCTGAGAACATGACATGTTTTAAAACAGTTATCTGTCAGCAAATACACAATGTTACCAAACGCTTCTCTCACATTGGTTCCCAAATGTACACAGACTCACAGTGTGATTCTAGACAAGCACCACTATCCCTAGGACTTTACCAAAATTCATTCACTACAGTGGAAGTGGTAAAGGAACTGCACACAATCCACATATTTCACGACTGCACTTTAATGTCAATGCCTGACTAATTTAATCAACGCATAAGCAAAGACTGGCTTCTAATTCTACTAAAACTTGACAACATGACATGTTTTAAAACAGTTATCTGTCAGCAAATACACAATGTTACCAAACGCTTCTCTCACAGTGGTTCCCAAATGCACACAGACTCACAGTGTGATTCCAGACAAGCACCACTATCCCTAGGAGTTTACCAAAACTCATTCACTACACTGGAAGTGATAAGGGAACTGCACACAATCTACATATTTCACGACTACACTTTACTGTCAATACCTAACTCATTTAATGAAAGCATAAGCCATAACTGTCTTCTAATGCTACTAAAACTTCACAACATGACATGTTTTAAAATAGTTATCGATCAGCAAATACACAATGTTACCAAACGCTTCTCTCACAGTGGTTTCCAAATGCACACAGACTCACAGTGTGATTCTAGACAAGCACCACTATCCCTAGGAGTTTACCAAAACTCATTCACTACACTGGAAGTGGTAAGGGAACTGCACACATTCTACATATTTTACGACTACACTTAACTATCAATACCTGAATCATTTAATGAAAGCATAAGCCATAACTGTCTTCTAATGCTACTAAAACTTGAGAACATGACATGTTTTAAACAGTTATCTGTCAGCAAATACACGATGTTACCAAACGCTTCTATCACAGTGGTTCCCAAATGTACACAGACTCACAGTGTGATTCTAGACAAGCACCACTATCCCTAGGAGTTTACCAAAACTCATTCACTACAGTGGAAGAGATAAGGGAACTGCACACAATCTACATATTTCACGACTGCCCTTTAGTGTCAATGCCTGACTCATTTAATCAACACATAAGCAAAGACTGGCTTCTAATGCTACTAAAACTTGAGAACATGACATGTTTTAAAACAGTTATCTGTCAGCAAATACACAATGTTACCAAACGCTTCTCTCACAGTGGTTCCCAAATGCAAACAGACTCACAGTGTGATTCTAGACAAGCACCACTATCCCTAGGACTTTACCAAAACTCATTCACTACAGTGGAAGTGGTAAAGGAACTGCACACAATCCACATATTTCACGACTGCACTTTAATGTCAATGCCTGACTAATTTAATCAACGCATAAGCAAAGACTGGCTTCTAATTCTACTAAAACTTGACAACATGACATGTTTTAAAACAGTTATCTGTCAGCAAATACACAATGTTACCAAACGCTTCTCTCACAGTGGTTCCCAAATGCACACAGACTCACAGTGTGATTCCAGACAAGCACCACTATCCCTAGGAGTTTACCAAAACTCATTCACTACACTGGAAGTGATAAGGGAACTGCACACAATCTACATATTTCACGACTACACTTTACTGTCAATACCTAACTCATTTAATGAAAGCATAAGCCATAACTGTCTTCTAATGCTACTAAAACTTCACAACATGACATGTTTTAAAATAGTTATCGATCAGCAAATACACAATGTTACCAAACGCTTCTCTCACAGTGGTTTCCAAATGCACACAGACTCACAGTGTGATTCTAGACAAGCACCACTATCCCTAGGAGTTTACCAAAACTCATTCACTACACTGGAAGTGGTAAGGGAACTGCACACAATCTACATATTTCACGACTACACTTCACTGTCAATACCTGACTCATTTAATGAAAGCATAAGCCATAACTGTCTTCTAATGCTACTAAAACTTGAGAACATGACATGTTTTAAACAGTTATCTGTCAGCAAATACACGATGTTACCAAACGCTTCTATCACAGTGGTTCCCAAATGTACACAGACTCACAGTGTGATTCTAGACAAGCACCACTATCCCTAGGAGTTTACCAAAACTCATTCACTACAGTGGAAGAGATAGGGGAACTGCACACAATCTACATATTTCACGACTGCACTTTAGTGTCAATGCCTGACTCATTTAATCAACACATAAGCAAAGACTGGCTTCTAATGCTACTAAAACCTGAGAACATGACATGTTTTAAAACAGTTATCTGTCAGCAAATACACAATGTCACCAAACGCTTCTCTCACATTGGTTCCCAAATGTACACAGACTCACAGTGTGATTCTAGACAAGCACCACTATCCCTAGGACTTTACCAAAACTCATTCACTACAGTGGAAGTGGTAAAGGAACTGCACACAATCCACATATTTCACGACTGCACTTTAATGTCAATGCCTGACTAATTTAATCAACGCATTAGCAAAGACTGGCTTCTAATTCTACTAAAACTTGACAAAATGCATGTTTTAAAACAGTTATCTGTCAGCAAATACACAATGTTACCAAACGCTTCTCTCACAGTGGTTCCCAAATGCACACAGACTCACAGTGTGATTCCAGACAAGCACCACTATCCCTAGGAGTTTACCAAAACTCATTCACTACACTGGAAGTGATAAGGGAACTGCACACAATCTACATATTTCACGACTACACTTTACTGTCAATACCTAACTCATTTAATGAAAGCATAAGCCATAACTGTCATCTAATGCTACTAAAACTTCACAACATGACATGTTTTAAAATAGTTATCGATCAGCAAATACACAATGTTACCAAACGCTTCTCTCACAGTGGTTTCCAAATGCACACAGACTCACAGTGTGATTCTAGACAAGCACCACTATCCCTAGGAGTTTACCAAAACTCATTCACTACACTGGAAGTGGTAAGGGAACTGCACACAATCTACATATTTTACGACTACACTTAACTATCAATACCTGAATCATTTAATGAAAGCATAAGCCATAACTGTCTTCTAATGCTACTAAAACTTGAGAACATGACATGTTTTAAACAGTTATCTGTCAGCAAATACACGATGTTACCAAACGCTTCTATCACAGTGGTTCCCAAATGTACACAGACTCACAGTGTGATTCTAGACAAGCACCACTATCCCTAGGAGTTTACCAAAACTCATTCACTACAGTGGAAGAGATAAGGGAACTGCACACAATCTACATATTTCACGACTGCCCTTTAGTGTCAATGCCTGACTCATTTAATCAACATATAAGCAAAGACTGGCTTCTAATGCTACTAAAACTTGAGAACATGACATGTTTTAAAACAGTTATCTGTCAGCAAATACACAATGTTACCAAACTCTTCTCTCACAGTGGTTCCCAAATGTACACAGACTCACAGTGTGATTCTAGACAAGCACCACTATCCCTAGGACTTTACCAAAACTCATTCACTACACTGGAAGTGATAAGGGAACTGCACACAATCTACATATTTCACGACTACACTTTACTGTCAATACCTAACTCATTTAATGAAAGCATAAGCCATGACTGTCTTCTAATGCTACTAAAACTTCACAACATGACATGTTTTAAAATAGTTATCTATCAGCAAATACACGATGTTACCAAACGCTTCTCTCACAGTGGTTTCCAAATGCACACAGACTCACTGTGTGATTCTAGACAAGCACCACTATCCCTAGGAGTTTGCCAAAACTCATTCACTACACTGGAAGTGGTAAGGGAACTGCACACAATCTACATATTTCACGACTGCACTTTAGTGTCAATGCCTGACTCATTTAATCAACACATAAGCAAAGACTGGCTTCTAATGCTACTAAAACTTGAGAACATGACATGTTTTAAAACAGTTATCTGCCAGCAAATACACAATGTTACCAAACTCTTCTCTCACAGTGGTTCCCAAATGTACACAGACTCACAGTGTGATTCTAGACAAGCACCACTATCCCTAGGACTTTACCAAAACTCATTCACTACAGTGGAAGTGGTAAAGGAACTGCACACAATCTACATATTTCACGACTGCACTTTAATGTCAATGCCTGACTAATGTAATCAACGCATAAGCAAAGACTGGCTTCTAATGCTACTAAAACTTGACAACATGACAGCTTTTAAAACAGTTATCTGTGAGAAAATACACAATGTTACCAAAAGTTTCTCTCACAGTGGTTCCCAAATGCACACAGACTCACACTGTGATTCCAGACAAGCACCACTATCCCTAGGAGTTTACCAAAACTCATTCACTACACTGGAAGTGATAAGGGAACTGCACACAATCTAAATATTTCACGACTACACTTTACTGTCAATACCTAACTCATTTAATGAAAGCATAAGCCATAACTGTCTTCTAATGCTACTAAAACTTCACAACATGACATGTTTTAAACTAGTTATCGATCAGCAAATACACAATGTTACCAAACGCTTCTCTCACAGTGGTTTCCAAATGCACACAGACTCACAGTGTGATTCTAGACAAGCACCACTATCCCTAGGAGTTTACCAAAACTCATTCACTACACTGGAAGTGGTAAGGGAACTGCACACAATCTACATATTTCACGACTACACTTAACTGTCAAAACCTGACTCATTTAATGAAAGCATAAGCCATAACTGTCTTCTAATGCTACTAAAACTTGAGAACATGACATGTTTTAAACAGTTATCTGTCAGCAAATACACGATGTTACCAAACGCTTCTATCACAGTGGTTCCCAAATGTACACAGACTCACAGTGTGATTCTAGACAAGCACCACTATCCCTAGGAGTTTACCAAAACTCATTCACTACAGTGGAAGAGATAGGGGAACTGCACACAATCTACATATTTCACGACTGCACTTTAGTGTCAATGCCTGACTCATTTAATCAACACATAAGCAAAGACAGGCTTCTAATGCTACTAAAACCTGAGAACATGACATGTTTTAAAACAGTTATCTGTCAGCAAATACACAATGTTACCAAACGCTTCTCTCACATTGGTTCCCAAATGTACACAGACTCACAGTGTGATTCTAGACAAGCACCACTATCCCTAGGACTTTACCAAAACTCATTCACTACAGTGGAAGTGGTAAAGGAACTGCACACAATCCACATATTTCACGACTGCACTTTAATGTCAATGCCTGACTAATTTAATCAACGCATTAGCAAAGACTGGCTTCTAATTCTACTAAAACTTGACAAAATGCATGTTTTAAAACAGTTATCTGTCAGCAAATACACAATGTTACCAAACGCTTCTCTCACAGTGGTTCCCAAATGCACACAGACTCACAGTGTGATTCCAGACAAGCACCACTATCCCTAGGAGTTTACCAAAACTCATTCACTACACTGGAAGTGATAAGGGAACTGCACACAATCTACATATTTCACGACTACACTTTACTGTCAATACCTAACTCATTTAATGAAAGCATAAGCCATAACTGTCATCTAATGCTACTAAAACTTCACAACATGACATGTTTTAAAATAGTTATCGATCAGCAAATACACAATGTTACCAAACGCTTCTCTCACAGTGGTTTCCAAATGCACACAGACTCACAGTGTGATTCTAGACAAGCACCACTATCCCTAGGAGTTTACCAAAACTCATTCACTACACTGGAAGTGGTAAGGGAACTGCACACAATCTACATATTTTACGACTACACTTAACTATCAATACCTGAATCATTTAATGAAAGCATAAGCCATAACTGTCTTCTAATGCTACTAAAACTTGAGAACATGACATGTTTTAAACAGTTATCTGTCAGCAAATACACGATGTTACCAAACGCTTCTATCACAGTGGTTCCCAAATGTAAACAGACTCACAGTGTGATTCTAGACAAGCACCACTATCCCTAGGAGTTTACCAAAACTCATTCACTACAGTGGAAGATATAAGGGAACTGCACACAATCTACATATTTCACGACTGCCCTTTAGTGTCAATGCCTGACTCATTTAATCAACACATAAGCAAAGACTGGCTTCTAATGCTACTAAAACTTGAGAACATGACATGTTTTAAAACAGTTATCTGTCAGCAAATACACAATGTTACCAAACGCTTCTCTCACAGTGGTTCCCAAATGTACACAGACTCACAGTGTGATTCTAGACAAGCACCACTATCCCTAGGACTTTACCAAAACTCATTCACTACACTGGAAGTGATAAGGGAACTGCACACAATCTACATATTTCACGACTACACTTTACTGTCAATACCTAACTCATTTAATGAAAGCATAAGCCATGACTGTCTTCTAATGCTACTAAAACTTCACAACATGACATGTTTTAAAATAGTTATCTATCAGCAAATACACGATGTTACCAAACGCTTCTCTCACAGTGGTTTCCAAATGCACACAGACTCACTGTGTGATTCTAGACAAGCACCACTATCCCTAGGAGTTTACCAAAACTCATTCACTACACTGGAAGTGGTAAGGGAACTGCACACAATCTACATATTTCACGACTGCACTTTAGTGTCAATGCCTGACTCATTTAATCAACACATAAGCAAAGACTGGCTTCTAATGCTACTAAAACTTGAGAACATGACATGTTTTAAAACAGTTATCTGCCAGCAAATACACAATGTTACCAAACGCTTCTCTCACAGTGGTTCCCAAATGTACACAGACTCACAGTGTGATTCTAGACAAGCACCACTATCCCTAGGACTTTACCAAAACTCATTCACTACAGTGGAAGTGGTAAAGGAACTGCACACAATCTACATATTTCACGACTGCACTTTAATGTCAATGCCTGACTAATGTAATCAACGCATAAGCAAAGACTGGCTTCTAATGCTACTAAAACTTGACAACATGACAGCTTTTAAAACAGTTATCGATCAGCAAATACACAATGTTACCAAACGCTTCTCTCACAGTGGTTTCCAAATGCACACAGACTCACAGTGTGATTCTAGACAAGCACCACTATCCCTAGGAGTTTACCAAAACTCATTCACTACACTGGAAGTGGTAAGGGAACTGCACACAATCTACATATTTCACGACTACACTTAACTGTCAAAACCTGACTCATTTAATGAAAGCATAAGCCATAACTGTCTTCTAATGCTACTAAAACTTGAGAACATGACATGTTTTAAACAGTTATCTGTCAGCAAATACACGATGTTACCAAACGCTTCTATCACAGTGGTTCCCAAATGTACACAGACTCACAGTGTGATTCTAGACAAGCACCACTATCCCTAGGAGTTTACCAAAACTCATTCACTACAGTGGAAGAGATAGGGGAACTGCACACAATCTACATATTTCACGACTGCACTTTAGTGTCAATGCCTGACTCATTTAATCAACACATAAGCAAAGACTGGCTTCTAATGCTACTAAAACCTGAGAACATGACATGTTTTAAAACAGTTATCTGTCAGCAAATACACAATGTTACCAAACGCTTCTCTCACATTGGTTCCCAAATGTACACAGACTCACAGTGTGATTCTAGACAAGCACCACTATCCCTAGGACTTTACCAAAACTCATTCACTACAGTGGAAGTGGTAAAGGAACTGCACACAATCCACATATTTCACGACTGCACTTTAATGTCAATGCCTGACTAATTTAATCAACGCATAAGCAAAGACTGGCTTCTAATTCTACTAAAACTTGACAACATGACATGTTTTAAAACAGTTATCTGTCAGCAAATACACAATGTTACCAAACGCTTCTCTCACAGTGGTTCCCAAATGCACACAGACTCACAGTGTGATTCCAGACAAGCACCACTATCCCTAGGAGTTTACCAAAACTCATTCACTACACTGGAAGTGATAAGGGAACTGCACACAATCTACATATTTCACGACTACACTTTACTGTCAATACCTAACTCATTTAATGAAAGCATAAGCCATAACTGTCTTCTAATGCTACTAAAACTTCACAACATGACATGTTTTAAAATAGTTATCGATCAGCAAATACACAATGTTACCAAACGCTTCTCTCACAGTGGTTTCCAAATGCACACAGACTCACAGTGTGATTCTAGACAAGCACCACTATCCCTAGGAGTTTACCAAAACTCATTCACTACACTGGAAGTGGTAAGGGAACTGCACACATTCTACATATTTTACGACTACACTTAACTATCAATACCTGAATCATTTAATGAAAGCATAAGCCATAACTGTCTTCTAATGCTACTAAAACTTGAGAACATGACATGTTTTAAACAGTTATCTGTCAGCAAATACACAATGTTACCAAACGCTTCTATCACAGTGGTTCCCAAATGTACACAGACTCACAGTGTGATTCTAGACAAGCACCACTATCCCTAGGAGTTTACCAAAACTCATTCACTACAGTGGAAGAGATAAGGGAACTGCACACAATCTACATATTTCACGACTGCCCTTTAGTGTCAATGCCTGACTCATTTAATCAACACATAAGCAAAGACTGGCTTCTAATGCTACTAAAACTTGAGAACATGACATGTTTTAAAACAGTTATCTGTCAGCAAATACACAATGTTACCAAACGCTTCTCTCACAGTGGTTCCCAAATGCAAACAGACTCACAGTGTGATTCTAGACAAGCACCACTATCCCTAGGACTTTACCAAAACTCATTCACTACAGTGGAAGTGGTAAAGGAACTGCACACAATCCACATATTTCACGACTGCACTTTAATGTCAATGCCTGACTAATTTAATCAACGCATAAGCAAAGACTGGCTTCTAATTCTACTAAAACTTGACAACATGACATGTTTTAAAACAGTTATCTGTCAGCAAATACACAATGTTACCAAACGCTTCTCTCACAGTGGTTCCCAAATGCACACAGACTCACAGTGTGATTCCAGACAAGCACCACTATCCCTAGGAGTTTACCAAAACTCATTCACTACACTGGAAGTGATAAGGGAACTGCACACAATCTACATATTTCACGACTACACTTTACTGTCAATACCTAACTCATTTAATGAAAGCATAAGCCATAACTGTCTTCTAATGCTACTAAAACTTCACAACATGACATGTTTTAAAATAGTTATCGATCAGCAAATACACAATGTTACCAAACGCTTCTCTCACAGTGGTTTCCAAATGCACACAGACTCACAGTGTGATTCTAGACAAGCACCACTATCCCTAGGAGTTTACCAAAACTCATTCACTACACTGGAAGTGGTAAGGGAACTGCACACAATCTACATATTTCACGACTACACTTCACTGTCAATACCTGACTCATTTAATGAAAGCATAAGCCATAACTGTCTTCTAATGCTACTAAAACTTGAGAACATGACATGTTTTAAACAGTTATCTGTCAGCAAATACACGATGTTACCAAACGCTTCTATCACAGTGGTTCCCAAATGTACACAGACTCACAGTGTGATTCTAGACAAGCACCACTATCCCTAGGAGTTTACCAAAACTCATTCACTACAGTGGAAGAGATAGGGGAACTGCACACAATCTACATATTTCACGACTGCACTTTAGTGTCAATGCCTGACTCATTTAATCAACACATAAGCAAAGACTGGCTTCTAATGCTACTAAAACCTGAGAACATGACATGTTTTAAAACAGTTATCTGTCAGCAAATACACAATGTTACCAAACGCTTCTCTCACATTGGTTCCCAAATGTACACAGACTCACAGTGTGATTCTAGACAAGCACCACTATCCCTAGGACTTTACCAAAACTCATTCACTACAGTGGAAGTGGTAAAGGAACTGCACACAATCCACATATTTCACGACTGCACTTTAATGTCAATGCCTGACTAATTTAATCAACGCATTAGCAAAGACTGGCTTCTAATTCTACTAAAACTTGACAAAATGCATGTTTTAAAACAGTTATCTGTCAGCAAATACACAATGTTACCAAACGCTTCTCTCACAGTGGTTCCCAAATGCACACAGACTCACAGTGTGATTCCAGACAAGCACCACTATCCCTAGGAGTTTACCAAAACTCATTCACTACACTGGAAGTGATAAGGGAACTGCACACAATCTACATATTTCACGACTACACTTTACTGTCAATACCTAACTCATTTAATGAAAGCATAAGCCATAACTGTCATCTAATGCTACTAAAACTTCACAACATGACATGTTTTAAAATAGTTATCTATCAGCAAATACACGATGTTACCAAACGCTTCTCTCACAGTGGTTTCCAAATGCACACAGACTCACTGTGTGATTCTAGACAAGCACCACTATCCCTAGGAGTTTACCAAAACTCATTCACTACACTGGAAGTGGTAAGGGAACTGCACACAATCTACATATTTCACGACTGCACTTTAGTGTCAATGCCTGACTCATTTAATCAACACATAAGCAAAGACTGGCTTCTAATGCTACTAAAACTTGAGAACATGACATGTTTTAAAACAGTTATCTGCCAGCAAATACACAATGTTACCAAACGCTTCTCTCACAGTGGTTCCCAAATGTACACAGACTCACAGTGTGATTCTAGACAAGCACCACTATCCCTAGGACTTTACCAAAACTCATTCACTACACTGGAAGTGGTAAGGGAACTGCACACAATCTACATATTTCACGACTACACTTAACTGTCAATACCTGACTCATTTAATGAAAGCATAAGCCATAACTGTCTTCTAATGCTACTAAAACTTGAGAACATGACATGTTTTAAACAGTTATCTGTCAGCAAATACACGATGTTACCAAACGCTTCTATCACAGTGGTTCCCAACTGTACACAGACTCACAGTGTGATTCTAGACAAGCACCACTATCCCTAGGAGTTTACCAAAACTCATTCACTACAGTGGAAGAGATAGGGGAACTGCACACAATCTACATATTTCACGACTGCACTTTAGTGTCAATACCTAACTCATTTAATGAAAGCATAAGCCATAACTGTCTTCTAATGCTACTAAAACTTCACAACATGACATGTTTTAAACTAGTTATCGATCAGCAAATACACAATGTTACCAAACGCTTCTCTCACAGTGGTTTCCAAATGCACACAGACTCACAGTGTGATTCTAGACAAGCACCACTATCCCTAGGAGTTTACCAAAACTCATTCACTACACTGGAAGTGGTAAGGGAACTGCACACAATCTACATATTTCACGACTACACTTAACTGTCAAAACCTGACTCATTTAATGAAAGCATAAGCCATAACTGTCTTCTAATGCTACTAAAACTTGAGAACATGACATGTTTTAAACAGTTATCTGTCAGCAAATACACGATGTTACCAAACGCTTCTATCACAGTGGTTCCCAAATGTACACAGACTCACAGTGTGATTCTAGACAAGCACCACTATCCCTAGGAGTTTACCAAAACTCATTCACTACAGTGGAAGAGATAGGGGAACTGCACACAATCTACATATTTCACGACTGCACTTTAGTGTCAATGCCTGACTCATTTAATCAACACATAAGCAAAGACTGGCTTCTAATGCTACTAAAACCTGAGAACATGACATGTTTTAAAACAGTTATCTGTCAGCAAATACACAATGTTACCAAACGCTTCTCTCACATTGGTTCCCAAATGTACACAGACTCACAGTGTGATTCTAGACAAGCACCACTATCCCTAGGACTTTACCAAAACTCATTCACTACAGTGGAAGTGGTAAAGGAACTGCACACAATCCACATATTTCACGACTGCACTTTAATGTCAATGCCTGACTAATTTAATCAACGCATAAGCAAAGACTGGCTTCTAATTCTACTAAAACTTGACAACATGACATGTTTTAAAACAGTTATCTGTCAGCAAATACACAATGTTACCAAACGCTTCTCTCACAGTGGTTCCCAAATGCACACAGACTCACAGTGTGATTCCAGACAAGCACCACTATCCCTAGGAGTTTACCAAAACTCATTCACTACACTGGAAGTGATAAGGGAACTGCACACAATCTACATATTTCACGACTACACTTTACTGTCAATACCTAACTCATTTAATGAAAGCATAAGCCATAACTGTCTTCTAATGCTACTAAAACTTCACAACATAACATGTTTTAAAATAGTTATCGATCAGCAAATACACAATGTTACCAAACGCTTCTCTCACAGTGGTTTCCAAATGCACACAGACTCACAGTGTGATTCTAGACAAGCACCACTATCCCTAGGAGTTTACCAAAACTCATTCACTACACTGGAAGTGGTAAGGGAACTGCACACATTCTACATATTTTACGACTACACTTAACTATCAATACCTGAATCATTTAATGAAAGCATAAGCCATAACTGTCTTCTAATGCTACTAAAACTTGAGAACATGACATGTTTTAAACAGTTATCTGTCAGCAAATACACGATGTTACCAAACGCTTCTATCACAGTGGTTCCCAAATGTACACAGACTCACAGTGTGATTCTAGACAAGCACCACTATCCCTAGGAGTTTACCAAAACTCATTCACTACAGTGGAAGAGATAAGGGAACTGCACACAATCTACATATTTCACGACTGCCCTTTAGTGTCAATGCCTGACTCATTTAATCAACACATAAGCAAAGACTGGCTTCTAATGCTACTAAAACTTGAGAACATGACATGTTTTAAAACAGTTATCTGTCAGCAAATACACAATGTTACCAAACGCTTCTCTCACAGTGGTTCCCAAATGCAAACAGACTCACAGTGTGATTCTAGACAAGCACCACTATCCCTAGGACTTTACCAAAACTCATTCACTACAGTGGAAGTGGTAAAGGAACTGCACACAATCCACATATTTCACGACTGCACTTTAATGTCAATGCCTGACTAATTTAATCAACGCATAAGCAAAGACTGGCTTCTAATTCTACTAAAACTTGACAACATGACATGTTTTAAAACAGTTATCTGTCAGCAAATACACAATGTTACCAAACGCTTCTCTCACAGTGGTTCCCAAATGCACACAGACTCACAGTGTGATTCCAGACAAGCACCACTATCCCTAGGAGTTTACCAAAACTCATTCACTACACTGGAAGTGATAAGGGAACTGCACACAATCTACATATTTCACGACTACACTTTACTGTCAATACCTAACTCATTTAATGAAAGCATAAGCCATAACTGTCTTCTAATGCTACTAAAACTTCACAACATGACATGTTTTAAAATAGTTATCGATCAGCAAATACACAATGTTACCAAACGCTT
Source organism: Triturus cristatus (assembly GCF_964204655.1). Classification (NCBI taxonomy): domain Eukaryota; kingdom Metazoa; phylum Chordata; class Amphibia; order Caudata; family Salamandridae; genus Triturus; species Triturus cristatus. The sequence goes on from NC_140591.1 coordinate 1,564,222,787, forward strand.
CTCTCACAGTGGTTTCCAAATGCACACAGACTCACAGTGTGATTCTAGACAAGCACCACTATCCCTAGGAGTTTACCAAAACTCATTCACTACACTGGAAGTGGTAAGGGAACTGCACACAATCTACATATTTCACGACTACACTTCACTGTCAATACCTGACTCATTTAATGAAAGCATAAGCCATAACTGTCTTCTAATGCTACTAAAACTTGAGAACATGACATGTTTTAAACAGTTATCTGTCAGCAAATACACGATGTTACCAAACGCTTCTATCACAGTGGTTCCCAAATGTACACAGACTCACAGTGTGATTCTAGACAAGCACCACTATCCCTAGGAGTTTACCAAAACTCATTCACTACAGTGGAAGAGATAGGGGAACTGCACACAATCTACATATTTCACGACTGCACTTTAGTGTCAATGCCTGACTCATTTAATCAACACATAAGCAAAGACTGGCTTCTAATGCTACTAAAACCTGAGAACATGACATGTTTTAAAACAGTTATCTGTCAGCAAATACACAATGTTACCAAACGCTTCTCTCACATTGGTTCCCAAATGTACACAGACTCACAGTGTGATTCTAGACAAGCACCACTATCCCTAGGACTTTACCAAAACTCATTCACTACAGTGGAAGTGGTAAAGGAACTGCACACAATCCACATATTTCACGACTGCACTTTAATGTCAATGCCTGACTAATTTAATCAACGCATTAGCAAAGACTGGCTTCTAATTCTACTAAAACTTGACAAAATGCATGTTTTAAAACAGTTATCTGTCAGCAAATACACAATGTTACCAAACGCTTCTCTCACAGTGGTTCCCAAATGCACACAGACTCACAGTGTGATTCCAGACAAGCACCACTATCCCTAGGAGTTTACCAAAACTCATTCACTACACTGGAAGTGATAAGGGAACTGCACACAATCTACATATTTCACGACTACACTTTACTGTCAATACCTAACTCATTTAATGAAAGCATAAGCCATAACTGTCATCTAATGCTACTAAAACTTCACAACATGACATGTTTTAAAATAGTTATCGATCAGCAAATACACAATGTTACCAAACGCTTCTCTCACAGTGGTTTCCAAATGCACACAGACTCACAGTGTGATTCTAGACAAGCACCACTATCCCTAGGAGTTTACCAAAACTCATTCACTACACTGGAAGTGGTAAGGGAACTGCACACAATCTACATATTTTACGACTACACTTAACTATCAATACCTGAATCATTTAATGAAAGCATAAGCCATAACTGTCTTCTAATGCTACTAAAACTTGAGAACATGACATGTTTTAAACAGTTATCTGTCAGCAAATACACGATGTTACCAAACGCTTCTATCACAGTGGTTCCCAAATGTACACAGACTCACAGTGTGATTCTAGACAAGCACCACTATCCCTAGGAGTTTACCAAAACTCATTCACTACAGTGGAAGAGATAAGGGAACTGCACACAATCTACATATTTCACGACTGCCCTTTAGTGTCAATGCCTGACTCATTTAATCAACACATAAGCAAAGACTGGCTTCTAATGCTACTAAAACTTGAGAACATGACATGTTTTAAAACAGTTATCTGTCAGCAAATACACAATGTTACCAAACGCTTCTCTCACAGTGGTTCCCAAATGCAAACAGACTCACAGTGTGATTCTAGACAAGCACCACTATCCCTAGGACTTTACCAAAACTCATTCACTACAGTGGAAGTGGTAAAGGAACTGCACACAATCCACATATTTCACGACTGCACTTTAATGTCAATGCCTGACTAATTTAATCAACGCATAAGCAAAGACTGGCTTCTAATTCTACTAAAACTTGACAACATGACATGTTTTAAAACAGTTATCTGTCAGCAAATACACAATGTTACCAAACGCTTCTCTCACAGTGGTTCCCAAATGCACACAGACTCACAGTGTGATTCCAGACAAGCACCACTATCCCTAGGAGTTTACCAAAACTCATTCACTACAGTGGAAGAGATAAGGGAACTGCACACAATCTACATATTTCACGACTGCCCTTTAGTGTCAATGCCTGACTCATTTAATCAACACATAAGCAAAGACTGGCTTCTAATGCTACTAAAACTTGAGAACATGACATGTTTTAAAACAGTTATCTGTCAGCAAATACACAATGTTACCAAACGCTTCTCTCACAGTGGTTCCCAAATGTACACAGACTCACAGTGTGATTCTAGACAAGCACCACTATCCCTAGGACTTTACCAAAACTCATTCACTACACTGGAAGTGATAAGGGAACTGCACACAATCTACATATTTCACGACTACACTTTACTGTCAATACCTAACTCATTTAATGAAAGCATAAGCCATGACTGTCTTCTAATGCTACTAAAACTTCACAACATGACATGTTTTAAAATAGTTATCTATCAGCAAATACACGATGTTACCAAACGCTTCTCTCACAGTGGTTTCCAAATGCACACAGACTCACTGTGTGATTCTAGACAAGCACCACTATCCCTAGGAGTTTACCAAAACTCATTCACTACACTGGAAGTGGTAAGGGAACTGCACACAATCTACATATTTCACGACTGCACTTTAGTGTCAATGCCTGACTCATTTAATCAACACATAAGCAAAGACTGGCTTCTAATGCTACTAAAACTTGAGAACATGACATGTTTTAAAACAGTTATCTGCCAGCAAATACACAATGTTACCAAACGCTTCTCTCACAGTGGTTCCCAAATGTACACAGACTCACAGTGTGATTCTAGACAAGCACCACTATCCCTAGGACTTTACCAAAACTCATTCACTACAGTGGAAGTGGTAAAGGAACTGCACACAATCTACATATTTCACGACTGCACTTTAATGTCAATGCCTGACTAATGTAATCAACGCATAAGCAAAGACTGGCTTCTAATGCTACTAAAACTTGACAACATGACAGCTTTTAAAACAGTTATCTGTGAGAAAATACACAATGTTACCAAACGCTTCTCTCACAGTGGTTCCCAAATGCACACAGACTCACACTGTGATTCTAGACAAGCACCACTATCCCTAGGAATTTACCAAAACTCATTCACTACACTGGAAGTGGTAAGGGAACTGCACACAATCTACATATTTCACGACTACACTTTACTGCCAATACCTAACTCATTTAATGGAAGCAGAAGCCATAACTGTCTTCTAATGCTACTAAAACTTGAGAACATTAAATGTTTTAAAACAGTTATCTGTCAGCAAATACACGATGTTACCAAACGCTTCTCTCACAGTGGTTCCCAAATATACACAGACTCACAGTGTGATTCTAGACAAGCACCACTATCCCTAGGAGTTTACCAAAAGTCATTCACTACAGTGGAAGAGATAAGGGAACTGCACACAATCTACATATTTCACGACTGCACTTTAGTGTCAATGCCTGATTCATTTAATCAACACATAAGCAAAGACTGGCTTCTAATGCTACTTAAACTTGACAACATGACATGTTTTATAACAGTTATCTATCAGCAAATACATAATGTTACCAAACGCTTCTCTCACAGGGGTTCCCAAATGCAAACAGACTCACAGTGTGATTCTAGACAAGCACCACTATCCCTAGGACTTTACCAAAACTCATTCACTACAGTGGAAGTGGTAAAGGAACTGCACACAAACCACATATTTCACGACTGCACTTTAATGTCAATGCCTGACTAATTTAAACAACGCATAGGCAAAGACTGGCTTCTAATTCTACTAAAACTTGACAACATGACATGTTTTAAAACAGTTATCTGTCAGCAAATACACAATGTTACCAAATGCTTCTCTCACAGTGGTTCCCAAATGCACACAGACTGACAGTGTGATTCCAGACAAGCACCACTATCCCTAGGAGTTTACCAAAACTCATTCACTACACTGGAAGTGGTAAGGGAACTGCACACAATCTACATATTTCACGATTACACTTTACTGTCAATACCTAACTCATTTAATGGAAGCATAAGCCATAACTGTCTTCTAATGCTACTAAAACTTGAGAACATGACATGTTTTAAAACAGTTATCTGTCAGCAAATACACAATGTTACAAAAGCTTCTCTCACAGTGGTTCCCAAATGTACACAGACTCACAGTGTGATTCTAGACAAGCACCACTATCCCTAGGAGTTTACCAAAACTCATTCACTACAGTGGAAGAGGTAAGGGAACTGCTCACAATCTACATATTTCATGACTGCACTTTACTGTCAATGCCTGACTCATTTAATCAACACATAAGCAAAGACTGGCTTCTAATGCTACTAAACTTGACAACATGACAGGTTTTAAAACAGTTATCTATCAGCAAATACACAATGTTACCAAACGCTTCTCTCACAGTGGTTCCCAAATGCAAACAGACTCACAGTGTGATTCTAGACAAGCACCACTATCCCTAGGACTTTACCAAAACTCATTCACTACAGTGGAAGAGGTAAGGGAACTGCACACAATCTACATATTTCACGACTGCACTTTAGTGTCAATGCCTGACTCATTTAATCAACACATAAGCAAAGACTGGCTTCTAATGCTACTAAAACTTGACAACATGACAGGTTTTAAAACAGTTATCTGTCAGAAAATACACAATGTTACCAAACGCTTCTCTCACAGTGGTTCCCAAATGCACACAGACTCACAGTGTGATTCCAGACAAGCACCACTATCCCTAGGAGTTTACCCAAACTCATTCACTACACTGGAAGTGATAAGGGAACTGCACATAATCTACATATTTCACGACTACACTTTACTGTCAATACCTAACTCATTTAATGAAAGCATAAGCCATAACTGTCTTCTAATGCTACTAAAACTTCACAACATGACATGTTTTAAAATAGTTATCTATCAGCAAATACACGATGTTACCAAACGCTTCTCTCACAGTGGTTTCCAAATGCACACAGACTCACAGTGTGATTCTAGACAAGCACCACTATCCCTAGGAGTTTACCAAAACTCATTCACTACACTGGAAGTGGTAAGGGAACTGCACACAATCTACATATTTCACGACTACACTTAACTGTCAATACCTGACTCATTTAATGAAAGCATAAGCCATAACTGTCTTCTAATGCTACTAAAACTTGAGAACATGACATGTTTTAAACAGTTATCTGTCAGCAAATACACGATGTTACCAAACGCTTCTATCACAGTGGTTCCCAAATGTACACAGACTCACAGTGTGATTCTAGACAAGCACCACTATCCCTAGGAGTTTACCAAAACTCATTCACTACAGTGGAAGAGATAGGGGAACTGCACACAATCTACATATTTCACGACTGCACTTTAGTGTCAATGCCTGACTCATTTAATCAACACATAAGCAAAGACTGGCTTCTAATGCTACTAAAACCTGAGAACATGACATGTTTTAAAACAGTTATCTGTCAGCAAATACACAATGTTACCAAACGCTTCTCTCACAGTGGTTCCCAAATGTACACAGACTCACAGTGTGATTCTAGACAAGCACCACTATCCCTAGGACTTTACCAAAACTCATTCACTACAGTGGAAGAGGTAAGGGAACTGCACACAATCTACATATTTCACGACTGCACTTTAGTGTCAATGCCTGACTCATTTAATCAACACATAAGCAAAGACTGGCTTCTAATGCTACTAAAACTTGACAACATGACAGGTTTTAAAACAGTTATCTATCAGCAAATACACAATGTTACCAAACGCTTCTCTCACAGTGGTTCCCAAATGCAAACAGACTCACAGTGTGATACTAGACAAGCACCACTATCCCTAGGACTTTACCAAAACTCATTCACTACAGTGGAAGTGGTAAAGGAACTGCACACAATCCACATATTTCACGACTGCACTTTAATGTCAATGCCTGACTAATTTAATCAACGCATAAGCAAAGACTGGCTTCTAATTCTACTAAAACTTGACAACATGACATGTTTTAAAACAGTTATCTGTCAGCAAATACACAATGTTACCAAACGCTTCTCTCACAGTGGTTCCCAAATGCACATAGACTCACAGTGTGATTCCAGACAAGCACCACTATCCCTAGGAGTTTACCAAAACTCATTCACTACACTGGAAGTGATAAGGGAACTGCACACAATCTACATATTTCACGACTACACTTTACTGTCAATACCTAACTCATTTAATGAAAGCATAAGCCATAACTGTCTTCTAATGCTACTAAAACTTCACAACATGACATGTTTTAAAATAGTTATCGATCAGCAAATACACAATGTTACCAAACGCTTCTCTCACAGTGGTTTCCAAATGCACACAGACTCACAGTGTGATTCTAGACAAGCACCACTATCCCTAGGAGTTTACCAAAACTCATTCACTACACTGGAAGTGGTAAGGGAACTGCACACAATCTACATATTTCACGACTACACTTAACTGTCAATACCTGACTCATTTAATGAAAGCATAAGCCATAACTGTCTTCTAATGCTACTAAAACTTGAGAACATGACATGTTTTAAACAGTTATCTGTCAGCAAATACACGATGTTACCAAACGCTTCTATCACAGTGGTTCCCAACTGTACACAGACTCACAGTGTGATTCTAGACAAGCACCACTATCCCTAGGAGTTTACCAAAACTCATTCACTACAGTGGAAGAGATAGGGGAACTGCACACAATCTACATATTTCACGACTGCACTTTAGTGTCAATGCCTGACTCATTTAATCAACACATAAGCAAAGACTGGCTTCTAATGCTACTAAAACCTGAGAACATGACATGTTTTAAAACAGTTATCTGTCAGCAAATACACAATGTTACCAAACGCTTCTCTCACATTGGTTTCCAAATGTACACAGACTCACAGTGTGATTCTAGACAAGCACCACTATCCCTAGGACTTTACCAAAACTCATTCACTACAGTGGAAGTGGTAAAGGAACTGCACACAATCCACATATTTCACGACTGCACTTTAATGTCAATGCCTGACTAATTTAATCAACGCATAAGCAAAGACTGGCTTCTAATTCTACTAAAACTTGACAACATGACATGTTTTAAAACAGTTATCTGTCAGCAAATACACAATGTTACCAAACGCTTCTCTCACAGTGGTTCCCAAATGCACACAGACTCACAGTGTGATTCCAGACAAGCACCACTATCCCTAGGAGTTTACCAAAACTCATTCACTACACTGGAAGTGATAAGGGAACTGCACACAATCTACATATTTCACGACTACACTTTACTGTCAATACCTAACTCATTTAATGAAAGCATAAGCCATAACTGTCTTCTAATGCTACTAAAACTTCACAACATGACATGTTTTAAAATAGTTATCGATCAGCAAATACACAATGTTACCAAACGCTTCTCTCACAGTGGTTTCCAAATGCACACAGACTCACAGTGTGATTCTAGACAAGCACCACTATCCCTAGGAGTTTACCAAAACTCATTCACTACACTGGAAGTGGTAAGGGAACTGCACACAATCTACATATTTTACGACTACACTTAACTATCAATACCTGAATCATTTAATGAAAGCATAAGCCATAACTGTCTTCTAATGCTACTAAAACTTGAGAACATGACATGTTTTAAACAGTTATCTGTCAGCAAATACACGATGTTACCAAACGCTTCTATCACAGTGGTTCCCAAATGTACACAGACTCACAGTGTGATTCTAGACAAGCACCACTATCCCTAGGAGTTTACCAAAACTCATTCACTACAGTGGAAGAGATAAGGGAACTGCACACAATCTACATATTTCACGACTGCCCTTTAGTGTCAATGCCTGACTCATTTAATCAACACATAAGCAAATACTGGCTTCTAATGCTACTAAATCTTGAGAACATGACATGTTTTAAAACAGTTATCTGTCAGCAAATACACAATGTTACCAAACGCTTCTCTCACAGTGGTTCCCAAATGTACACAGACTCACAGTGTGATTCTAGACAAGCACCACTATCCCTAGGACTTTACCAAAACTCATTCACTACAGTGGAAGTGGTAAAGGAACTGCACACAATCTACATATTTCACGACTGCACTTTAATGTCAATGCCTGACTAATGTAATCAACGCATAAGCAAAGACTGGCTTCTAATGCTACTAAAACTTGACAACATGACAGCTTTTAAAACAGTTATCTGTGAGAAAATACACAATGTTACCAAACGCTTCTCTCACAGTGGTTCCCAAATGCACACAGACTCACACTGTGATTCTAGACAAGCACCACTATCCCTAGGAATTTACCAAAACTCATTCACTACACTGGAAGTGGTAAGGGAACTGCACACAATCTACATATTTCACGACTACACTTTACTGCCAATACCTAACTCATTTAATGGAAGCAGAAGCCATAACTGTCTTCTAATGCTACTAAAACTTGAGAACATGAAATGTTTTAAAACAGTTATCTGTCAGCAAATACACAATGTTACCAAACGCTTCTCTCACAGTGGTTCCCAAATATACACAGACTCACAGTGTGATTCTAGACAAGCACCACTATCCCTAGGAGTTTACCAAAACTCATTCACTACAGTGGAAGAGGTAAGGGAACTGCACACAATCTACATATTTCACGACTGCACTTTAGTGTCAATGCCTGACTTATTTAATCAACACATAAGCAAAGACTGGCTTCTAATGCTACTAAAACTTGACAACATGACAGGTTTTAAAACAGTTATCTGTCAGCAAATACACAATGTTACCAAATGCTTCTCTCACAGTGGTTCCCAAATGCAAACATACTCACAGTGTGATTCTAGACAAGCACCACTATCCCTAGGACTTTACCAAAGCTCATTCACTACAGTGGAAGTGGTAAAGGAACTGCACACAATCTACATATTTCACGACTGCTCTTTAATGTCAATGCCTGACTAATTTAATCAACGCATAAGCAAAGATTGGCTTCTAATGCTACTGAAACTTGACAACATGACATGTTTTAAAACAGTTATCTGTCAGCAAGAACACAATGTTACCAAACGCTTCTCTCGCAGTTGTTCCCAAATGCACACAGACTCACAGTGTGATTCTAGACAAGCACCACTATCCCTAGGAGTTTACCAAAACTCATTCACTACACTGGAAGTGATAAGGGAACTGTACACAATCTACATATTTCATGACTACACTTTACTGTCAATACCTAACTCGTTTAATGAAAGCATAAGCCATAACTGTCTTCTAATGCTACTAAAACTTCACAACATGACATGTTTTAAAAGAGTTATCTATCAGCAAATACACAATGTTACCAAACGCTTCTCTCAGAGTGGTTCCCAAATGTACACAGACTCACAGTGTGATTCTAGACAAGCACCACTATCCCTAGGAGTTTACCAAAACTCATTCACTACAGTGGAAGAGGTAAGGGAACTGCACACAATCTACATATTTCACGACTGCACTTTAGTGTCAATGCCTGACTCTTTTAATCAACGCATAAGCAAAGACCGGCTTCTAATGCTAGTAAAACTTGACAACATGACAGGATTTAAAATAGTTACCTGTCAGCAAATAAACAATGTTACCATATGCTTCTCTCACATTGGTTCCCAAATGCACACAGACTCACAGTGTGATTCTAGACAACAACCACTATCCCTACGAGTTTACCAAACCTTATTTACTACTATGGAAGTGGTAAGAGAACTGCACACAATGTACATATTTCAAAAGTGCACTTTTATATCATTGCATGACTCATTTAATCAACACATAAGCAAACACTGGCTTCTCATGCTACTAAAACTGACAGGTTTTAAAAGAGTTATCTGTCAGCAAATACAAGATATTACTAAATGCTTCTCTCACAGTTGTTCCCAAATGCACACAGGCTCTCTGTGTGATTCTAGACAAACAACACTATCCCTTGTACTATACCAAAACACATTTCTTCATCTACAAGGAGCACTACATTTTACTGCAGAAACATAACTCATTTCACAAATTCATAAACAATGACTGGTTTCCAATTCTACCAAAATATAAAAACTGCATAGTTATCTGTCTACAAACACATGAAAAAAACAAATCCCTTTCACAAAATGGTTTCTACATGCACACACACTGTCAATAAGATTGTAGAGAAAAATAGTACTCCCTACACTTTAGCAGAAGAAATACATTAGACTGATTAAAATAAAAAATAGTCTACATACATCCCCTCACAATTAAATAACTCACCTTTCAAGATGTTTTGTAGATTAAGAAGTATATCAGTCACACACCAGATATCAGTCACACACCAGATTTTCTTATACAGAATCTCTGCACTGTGCACCTGTCAGCAGAACCAAAGAATGGCAAAGTTTCCCTCTAATTTTCCACACATATACATGTAAACATCAAATCACATTCCTTCCCACATAAATTCAAAAGTAAACACACATCTCTATTGGTTAAACATTTTAACCCTTTCCAAATGACATAAACTTCAACCCTTCCCCCAATCTGCCTTCTGCCCGTTACCATAGAAACAGGTCATGGAACACTGTACTGAGCACACAGGTCACAAGTTCAGCACACACAATGTTGCTAATCAAAACAGCAAGTGTGCTTGACTTCTCAACATATCAGCTTATCATATATAATGTTCCTTTCACGCACTTTTTGTTAACCAATAAGAATCATGCATTTAAAAAACAGAAACATGCACCCTACCTTTCAGTGTAGAAGGTTGTTAAACAACCAATGATTTCTTGTCTTTTTTCAAAATTGCATCTTAGCCACCATTTTAGAAACATCTTACTTTCCAAACTGCCATTTCATTTACAGAGACCACCTGAGTGCATCCAGACCTCCTTACAAGATGCTTACAGTGTGGATTGTGGGACACAGCTACATTTTCTGGAGCCAAAGGTATGCAGAAAACAAAGGCATTCACAAAGACCTAGGTTTGCCAAATGTATACATTAAATGGATTGGACAGAGAGGGTTAAAGTGGCACCAATTGATGCCATTGGTGAAATCCTTCATGCAAATCCAACACCCTGACCTCATAATAGTGCACTGTGATGGCAATGACCTAGGCACTTTGACTGGGGTAGGTCTGGAAATGCTTATGAAGGACACCTTTGCACAACTGATTTCACTTTTCCCTAAAACTGCCTTTGTGTACTCTAACATATGCCAAAGGCAGAAATGGAACTGGTCCGATCATTTTTGTCCACAGATTGAGAAAGCTAGGAAACATGTGAATAAATCTGTTTCTGCGCTTTCATATGCAAGAGATGTATAGGAGAGATGGAGTACACTTTACTGATGAAGGAAACAGAGTCTTCCTCAACAACTTTAGACTCTGTATAGGTACTTACTTATAAGTACCAAAAACTCCCAATGAACACAACAGCTCTTTTTAGAGCCACTCAAGAACAAAACACTTAAGCTTAATCTTTATCTCCCAACAATTTCATTTTTTTTCCCTTGGATCCGCGAACCCACCGCAAGAAGATCCGTGCATCCAACGCAATAGGATGCGCGCACCATGCGCGCATGTCGCCAGTTTTTTTTTTTAAAAGGGGGGCCCCAGGGAGGGTCAGAGTATTTTCACTCTGCCCCCTTTATATGTTTTACACACTTATTCCCCTTGCATCTTCAGCCTCGCTTCTACCGAGGCAGAAAATGGCCACCAACAGTTCCTGGTTTCGAATGTAGAGAGACACTCGTCAACCAATTAGCATTCAGCGCGCGATCAGGAGGGTGCGCGCTCAGTTCGGGGAGGGTGCGCTTACGGTGCGGGTAGGGTCCGCGGATCCTCCCCGGCCATAGATATCACTAACTTTTTTACCCTAATTTTCTCAGGAACTACTGAACAGATTCACACCATATATGCAAAAGGCACGAGTCCGAACTGAGGACTACCTCTTTACCAAATTTGGTGTCATTCCGTTCAGCGGTTCGGGCTGTAGCTGCGACAACAGATCCTATGGGAAATTGCATGGGGAAAACACGTTTTGGGACCCCCCTTTTTTCTCGGCCCTCGCTTGACGGATCACCGCAAAACTTTTAGGGTAGGAGCGGAGCGGAGCTGGCCAAAAGTTTGGAAAATTTCGCGAGGATTCGTCAACCGGTGCCAACGTTATTCCAAATAGAATGTTGCAGATTTCCTATGGAAAATAGGTCCTAACTATAACTATCTACTGGCGGCCGCCAGTAGATAATATATATGTATATATATATATATATATATATATATATATATATATATATATTCACTGAAAAAACCATAGGTTTCACACACGTTATAGTTAGGAATTAGCATTTAAAAAACCTTGCAAATTCACTTAAAAAACCATAGGTTTCACACATGTTATAGTTAGCTGTACATTTCACTCGTAAAAAACCAATGAAATCCCACGTTATAGTTAGATCAGGTAACTATAACTTGCGCGCCCACAATAAACTGCTGATGACGTCACATATTACATCACTCATGACATGGTCAGTGACATCACTCTTCACATCAATGATGACATCTGAAATGACACATTGTGGATTGCGGTCGAGCAAGTTATAGTTACCTGATCTAACTATAACGTGGAATTTCATTGGTTTTTTACGAGTGAAATGTACAGCTAACTATAACATGTGTGAAACCTATTGTTTTTTAAGTGAATTTGCAAGGTTTTTTAAATGCTAATTCCAAACTATAACGTGTTTGAAACCTATGGTTTTTTCAGTGAATTTGTACGTTTTTTTAAATGCTAAGTTATGTATTTATTTATTTTTTTTCTGGTTTTTCACCGTGCGCACACCCTGCTTCGCGCACCGAGCGCCCACGTTGCGCAGTTCATACCGTGCGCGCCTCACCTTTTTTTACTCAGTAACAATTTTTTTTTCTCCCTTGCGGGTCCTTCAATTTATTTAATAAATGTGATTGTTATTTTTTTTTTTATTGTTATTTTTTTTTGCCGTGCGCGTACGGTAAGCTTACCGTACGCGCACTCCACGATTTTTTTTAAAAATTATTAAATGTATTTTTCGTACTTTTTGGTCCTTCGTGGACCCCCTGACAAACGCTAGGGGGTCTGCAACTCTCTTCGTTGCCCCCTTTTCACGTTATCCACCTTTGTTTTTCAGTGCGAGAGACAGAAAATGGCGGCCGACACTTTCTGATTTCGACCGATTCGAATGTTTACAGTCATGTAACCACCAATCAGAATTGAGCTCGCGCACGGCACCGTACGCGTACAATAAGCTTACCGTAAGCGCACGGAGCGCGCTTACAGATATATATATTGCTTTAAATGCTATTTTCTCAGGAACTACTGAACAGATTTACACCAGACCTACAAAAGGCACATCCTTGACCTGCGGACTACCTCTCTGCCAAATTTCAAGTAATTCTGTTCAGCCGTTCGGGCTGTAGCTGTGTCTAAAGGTCCTATGGAAAAATGCATGGGGAAAACGCGTTTTGGGACCCCCCCTTTTTCTCAGCCCCCGCTTGACGAATCCCCCCGAGACTTTCAGGGAAGGAGCGGAGCGGAGCGCCCCACCTATTTTGATAATTTCGCAATGATTCGTTAACCGGCGCCAAAGTTATTCCAAATAGAATGTTGAGGATTTCCTATGGAAACACGGTCCTAACTATAACTATCTACTGGCGACCGCCAGTAGATAATATATATACATATATATATATCAATTTAACATCATTTCCTAAAGGTTTTTATTTTAAGTTCCCACCTCCCATTATTTTCCATGTAAAGTGGGTACAATGCCAGTGGTTGGCCATACGTGGTGCTGGACTTACTACAGGTGTGAGGTGGAGTAAAATACACACAGTATTTCCTCCTTTTTGGCTGTAGTAACTATAGAAATGCAGTTTTTGAACTGCAATAATTTTACTCTTTTTGGGTGGGTGCATGTGCACCCCAAACCCCTATTTAAACCTCCCTAACCTATTCCTTAGTGCTCCCTTTACCTATTTGATTTTGTACTAAGTATTTGCCATTTTTAAGTCACTTCCCTATTCCTGCCACATTTCCTACATGTGTGGAGAGTGGAGATCTCTGAAATCTGGACCGAGATCTTTAAATCTCTACATAGAAAATATAGGGAAGGCAAAGGCGCAGACGTCTGCATGTAGGCTAGTGAGTAGCATTTTGTAGTATGTGAGTAGTACTCTTGCAGTACTACCAAACATAGTACAAAATGGGGTTTTATTTATCCTCTTTTATTAGCATGGCGGGTTCTCATACATGTTAAAGCAAATTTAGGATATGCAAAATTAGATATCCGCTGACTCTGCCCTTTGCTTCCTTCAGAGAGTCCAGGGGTAGTTATCGATCATATCTTCCAGGAAGAATGTTGAAACATCCTGCATAGACAGTCTAAAATTAATATTTGAGATTGAAATATATAATATGCTCTTTGTAATTCTAAGTCCTAAAATCAGAAGTTATGTTTGTGAAAAGTAGCTTAGTCTTCTAAACACCGTATTTGTTATACTTTCCAAAGGGTATTCATTAGAATTTGTTAAATACTATTTAAAATATATTAGGTGATAGAAATATGTATGCCTCTAAAAAGGAGTAAAGATGTTTAATTATTTATTGACTAGTGATATTTGAAATGTATACTCCTACATCCCAGGGCAACCTAGTTCTATACATAGTAACAGGATATCTAGCCACCAAGATGAAATAGAGACATGAGTGTAGAATTACTATTGGCACTCAGGACACATTTGTCTAAGAAGAAACCTTGTAGCACAGTGAGAGATTTGTAGAAAAGAGCAAACTCTTTCTAGGATGGTAAAATAAATTGTGATAGGTTGGAGTTGAGACTGGAAGGAGTCTAACCTACAAAGATGGGTCATATACTGAGGAAGCTTATTGGTGTGTCCATTCATTCAATCAATCAATCAATCAGGGGTTGGTAAAGCGCACTACTTACCCGTGAGGGTCTCAAGGCGCTGGGGGGGGGGTGTAAGGCAGCTCAGGTCAGTTGAAACAGCCAGGTCTTGATTGATCTTCTGAAAGCCAGCAGAGTTGGTGTGCGTCGTATTTCCAACGGGAGTGAGTTCCAGGCCGAGGCTGCGGTGTAGGAAAACGCCCTGCCTCCGGTTCTGCTTCTGCGGATGCGAGGGACTTCTGCCAGGGCGAGGTCGGCTGAGCGGAGGTTCCTCACGGGTGAGTGGAAACTCAATCTGTCGTTGAGGTACTTGGGCCCGATGTTGTTGAGTGCTTTGTAGATTTCTAGCCTGGGCAGAGATGCATTGCAAGCAGTGTGTGTATCACCAAAAACACTTTCTTTAGGGCAGAGGTACTCTGATCTTACCAAGTGGTAAAGGATTCATGTTATGGTGACCATAAGCCTAATCTCTATCGACTAACTACCTCTTGGATTAATCCCTATTGGTGTTTCTTGACACTGCAATAGCCTGCTCATTTAAAATTGAATTCTCATATCATTAATTGTCGTGGTATCCCGAACATGTAAATCGTGGTTTTATCCCACTTGTTGTTGCGCCCACCATTCTCGCTGTCTATACCACGTCATGTGTCACTTGCGCCGTCACGATACTTCACGAGCACTTGTGCACAGTATTTTGTAGGTTACATATCATTTAATGTAACGCAGTGCTACTGACCCATGTGCTTGAACATATGAAGTTTAATATGTCCAACATCTCTACTATATGAAATATATTCTACATTGACACGAAATGTTTCCCTGGTTTTTTCCCTTATGGAATCAATCCTGTACAATTAACTGTGTCACCACACATATATGTATATTTGTCCTTTGAATAATACCCTTGAGACATTGTTGTTTGTTACAGATTATTGCCCTGGTCTATTTAGGGTTTATGGGCTACCTCCTGTAGTCTGTTACTGCTGGTTTATATTTGGGCAGTTGGCCTGTCCTCTGCCTCAAGACCGGAGTCCTAAAATGTATCAAATGTAGTTAGTTCAGTTGTTGGTAAATCCTGATAAGCAGTCCTGAGGTCACCAATGGAGGGGTATTGTATCTATTATGTTTGAAATCACTTGATGATCTTCTTGAACCTCTTGCTGCTCTATGGTTGAATAATTTAAGTAAAGGGATATTGGGGGGATCTGTCTAGTTCTCGTGATTTGAACTACAAAGTCCTTGTAGCAAAGAATTTATAGCACTTTGAGTTATTCTTCTGCCATATTATGCTTCTCTGATTATTAAAATGGATACATTAGTTTGACTCCAAATGTCCAATGTGCAGACATAGTGGTTCATGTCAATCCTTGAAATGTCTTAGATGACATTTCAAAGTTTACAGTTTGGCACCTCCTCAAGAGCGATTGAGTAATTTACCCATCAGGGCCTTAACTGCTTATCAGGATTTACCAAAACTAAACTAACTAAATTGCATACATATTAAAAATCAGGTCTTCATTTATTTAGAACATCTCTAATTTCTAAATATTTGAAGAAGCTACTCCAGTTATGCTGGTATTCTTCCTGTATTTCATTAAATAAATGCAGATCTCTAAATTTAAACAGTATTTTTATATCAAGCCCAGGTATTACTCACTTAAGCCTGAAATATGCCTGGCTAGGAGGTGTTCCACCATTGTGGGGAGTAGGGGTCCACTTGGTGTATAGCAAATACTCTATGCCATGCCCACCACGGATTATCTTTAACTTGGCGGAAATGTAAAAGTTGGTATCTGTAAATATAAGAAAGCAACCAGAGGTCTTTTCACCTAAGCATATATGGTGTGTGTAGGAGAGTAGGATCTGCACTTATGTTGCCCCCACTTTTTTTCTGATGTTAACACTGGTTTCTGGCTATAGTCTGGCTGGGTCCCTGCTAATCAGGGCCCCAGTCTCTCTGCACTCTCTAAACAACTTGGAGTGCATATTAGATGCACTAGTGATTGGATTCTGTGGTACCTTATGAGCCCCTAGTATATGGTACCTTAGGTACCAAGGGCATAGGTACTTCACAGGCCTACCAGGGGCTGAAGCATGTATTATGCCACCCCCGGGAAGCAGACTAAATCTGACACCACAGGCCTGCTACTGCAGCCTGGGTGAGGTAGTGTTAGCACTCCTCACTGAGGTATAGGTTCCTATATCTCACCATACACACACATATAAACCTATCAGTCACCCCTAAGGCAGGCCCTATCAATCCTGTGGGCAGGGTGCTTGGTTTACAATGTGAGGGGGTGGTGCTGCACTAGCAGGGCCGCTCTGCAGCTGGCAGAGTCTATTCTCTGTGGCTGTTTGTGGATGCGGTTAAACCATATACTCTTAAGTGCATTATAACCTAGCGGTAAATGCTAACTTTGGAATGACTGCATCAAAACATGTCGTGTTTAGTGTCAAACAACTTGGAATCATACCCCCACACCAGTAACTGGTGTGGGAGTATGATCCCACCTTTCTAGTGGGGACGACATGTACCTACTGTGGAAACACGGTACAAATCTGAAAGAGCCCTGACATCACAAAATGGATGCCACCAGCACAGACACTGGGCTGCCCTCCTGCTGCTGACTGGAACTCGCAGTGGAGGAGGCCCAACAATAGGCATCCTGTCACAGGGAGGTGTCACCACCTTCCAGACCGGATTTAGTGTATTGGGGCTGGGTGGGTGCACTCCTAGAGTGCTTTGAAGTCCTGCACTGGGGGAGCAGTAGGCTCCTCTATGCATATGCCAGCTCAAACCGGTTCAGGGGCTATCTGCCCCTGCTCTGGCGTGAAACTTGACAAAGGGAAGTGGGTGTAACCACCCACTCCCCTGACCCTCCCAGAGGAGTGGTCATAGACCTAGTCCCCCCCTTTCCTTTAGTATAAGTTAGGGAACCCTTGCCATTGCAAGTTCTATATACCTGGACGATGCTCTACAAGAAGAATCCAGGACCTTCGACGTTCCACTACCTTTGGAAGACTGAAGAATCTCCCTTGGAGTCAAGGAGTGACTCCCCTGCTTGGCAGGCACCAAAAACTTGAATCAACGGTCGCAAACTTTCCCACTCCCGCCGGAGTCCAAAGTCCCTGCAGCCCCAGAAGTACATTTCCTGACTTCTCGTTGGCCATTGTGAGTCCCCAGCAGAGCTGAGGCGAGTGGACGCCACGAGTGACGAGGAACAGCAATACCCGGGTACCGTGCACTATTGTCGAGTGCAACCCCTTTACGACATTCTATGAACATGTGCATTGGACCACATGTGGTGCAAGTCCCCAGCAGGACTTCCTTCGAAAATCAGAGGCCTACCTTATCCCGAGTGACCGTGGGCTCCTGTGAAGCGAATCCTCACAAGGCGTATTTGCGATCCCTTTCTGGCTGGCTTGTGGGTCCGCTGAAGACTTTCTCATCAAACCTAAGGGCTCCTCTGGATGCTCCAGGCCTGCCCTGACTTACCTTCGCTGGGTGAGTCCCTCAGACCTTGCTGGTCTGCACCGCTGACTTTCTTCAATTTCCACAAGACTTGCTGTTGCCAAAGCTTGTTGGCTCTAATCCGGTTGTCGACACCTCAGTAAGCTGCAGACTTTGTGGGACACTCCTAATCCAGCTCCTGGTCGTCGTCGACACCTCCTGGACCTCGTGGCTGAAGAGTCAAAACACCCTTAATCACCTGAAATCACCCGACTTCCGTGGGCATCCATCTTCCTGGCCCCGGGTCACTGGCAAGTGACTGTGAACACTGTCCCTTCAGCTTTCAGGTCTTCTTCATCTTGAATCCAGCCTTGGATTCCACTGGACACTTC
Organism: Triturus cristatus; assembly: GCF_964204655.1. Classification (NCBI taxonomy): domain Eukaryota; kingdom Metazoa; phylum Chordata; class Amphibia; order Caudata; family Salamandridae; genus Triturus; species Triturus cristatus. Next base: position 1,564,241,602 of record NC_140591.1, read on the forward strand.
TCAAGTCTTCACAAGCAGCAAAACTTCTTCAGCTTCCATTGAAAACGACAACGCGACCCAACAACAAAAGACACCTATGCACCCGGCTTCCCTGGGTGAGGTAACTCGTGCACTCCGGTGCTCCTTAGGGTGTTGGCCCTCGAACTACTTACCTTGTAAGTGGCTTGCTTGTAGACTCTCTAGAAGTACCCTAAAACTTTAAAAATCCAACCGTGACTTGCTCCATTGAAATCAATAGGGAACCCGCGGCTGTGTTCTCACACTGCACGCGTCTCCCGTGGGTCCTTTACTTACCTGCCTTGGGTGGATTAGTGAGGCCTCAGCGATTCTACAGGCCCTAGGCCTTGTCCCCTTGCAAGTCGACATTCCTAAACCTCTTTTTTAGTATATGGTCTGGTATGCCCCTAGGGCCCCAGCCATATTTGTGCTTAACTTATTGTGAAACGTTGATATTTGCATATGTTCCTGACTTCTAATCTCATAAAGAGATTAGTAGAGTGTGTCTAGTAATAAATACATATATATTTGATATATATACCTGTGTGGTGTCCTTTCATTTGGTAATTCAAGAGATTATAAGGTAAAACAAGCTGCTTTACATTCCTCTGAGACTTAGCCTGAAGGCTGCTCTCCACAGCTACCACTAGGATAGCTTTCTTTAAAAGGTTGTCTTAAACCTATCTACCATAAGAGTCGAATTGGATTGGTGCAAGGTGGCCACTATAACTAGTGACCAGCATATGCCATGCCAACTTCTCACAGTGTTCAGGATAGTCACTCTGGCCGCCATCCTGTATTCCATGTGCGCTCAATAATATTATTGCAAGTCAAGTCCCTCACCTCTTATTCAAGGGCACTGCCATGCGACTAATGGCCCAGCTAGGTTTTTTATAAACTCCAGCTTAAAATGCTAATAACTGAATCTTAGTCCAGTCCATTGAAAAATATGTTTGGAAATAAAAAGTAGCATAAACCACTTGAGGCAGAGAAGCCATTATGACAGTATTGAAGCATTCTATTAAACCGATCCAACAGGAGTGATGCACTCATACATCCCTCACTTCAATCACTAATTATTAGACACAGAATGAGATGTGAGGCAAATGGTAGAAACATGGAAAAGGGAAAGGTATATGAGCAAAAATAGCGACACCAGTTACCAATCCTCTGCCTTCTAACTTTGCTGGACACTAATGCCTGCAGGTTGAAAGGGGTATCTAAAACAAAATACGTTATCCTCAATATTCGGACATAAATGTACAGCACCTAGCTCTCACAGTGACAGAGATATATCTTGAAGTTGTCTGTGTAATTAACCCTTTTTGAACTTGAACTGGTTCTCTTGAAACTGTGTAGCAAAGCAAAAGAAATCATGTGGAAAAATATTTATTAGTTTTAATGAAACATAGCTACCTTTAACTTCATGTTAGGCCTGACAGCCTTAGGGTGATCTTCACCCAACCTTTTCGCTGCCTCCCTCCATTTTTCTAACATTTTTGCTGGCTTTAGGACTCTGCACACAATACCACTACTAAACAGTGCTAAAGTGCTTGTGCGCTCTCCCCTAAACATGGTAACATTGGTTCTTTCCCAATTGGCTTGAGTAATGTAGTTATAAGTCCCTAATAAAGTGCACTACATACGTTGTGGGCCTGTAAGTAAAATGCTACTATTAGGCCTGCAGCACTGATTGTGCCAACCACATAAGTAGTCCTTTAACCATGTCTCAAGCCTGCCACTGCAGGGCCTGCGTGTGCAGTTTACTGCCACATCAACATGGCATTTAAAGTTCCTTGCCAAGCCTTACACTCCCCTTTCATTACATTTAAGTCAACCCTAAGGTAGGCCCTAGGTTGCCCTAAGGGCAGGGTGCTGTGTAAATAAAAGGTAGGACATATACTCTTAAGGTTTACATGTCCTGGTTGTGAAAAACAGCTCAATTTGTTTTCACTAGTGTGAGGACTACTTCTCTCATAGGGTAACATTGGGAATTCCTTACCACACTTTAATTTCTGATCAGAAAGGTGTAGCTGAATTCTGTTTTATATCTTTGGCATGGTAATGATAAATCTTCTTTACTGGTAAATTTGAATTTAACATTACTATTTTTGAAATGCTACTTTTAGAAAGTGGGCATATCTCTGCTCCCAACTCTCTGTGGTTTGCAGCCTTTCTCCAATACACATCTGGGGTAGGTGACAGCTACACTTTGAGCAATCCGTCAAGACAGCTACAAACACAGGAAGGCTAGGTGTGTCTGAGCACCCATCTACACACATCTGCATTCTGATGGCTATTCCTGGGTAGGAAGGGAGGGAAGAGCTGACACTAACACTTCAATGGGTAGTGGCCTGACCTCACACAAAGGACTGAATAGCCCCTACTGATAACCTGGAGCCAGAGCTGGGAAGAAAGGGCCTTGTGCACTTCAAATACCCTTCTTTGAAGTCACCCTCATTTCAAAGGCACCTTTGAGTATAAGTACTGGGCCTCTGACCCTAACAAAGTAGGACACTTCTGGACCTGTGACCACTCTGCCAGAAAAAAGAGGAGCCACTGTGCTGCTAAAGGACTGCCACTCTGCTGGATCTGCTGTTTGCTGAACTCTTGCCTTGCTGTGTTGCTCTGCTGCTCTCTCTCTTTGCCTGGTTGAGAAGGACTGGACCTGCATCACTTGAACCCAGAGTGACAACAAGGGCTTGCAGGCTTGTCTCCTGTTGCCTAAGTCTCAGTGACACAAAAGACTAATAACTCTCCTTTTACAACCCTTGGGCTCATCTGCTGGTGAGTCTGTCCTGCCAAGAGGTGGCAACCAAGTCCTGGACCCTTGGACTTTGACCTAGGGGTCTGCTGCAGTGTTATTGACGTACCGTCTGCTGCTGCTAAAATCGGATCGGTGCATCGCACCCAGAGCTGCCGCATCGCTCTCGGAACCAGCACTCACGGATCGACGCTTCAATCGTGACCTCATTGCATTGCCGCTGCTGCATTGGGAATCACTGAAGCATTGCTTGGTTGCACCCCATCTCTGTATACACAAACCTTGTATCAAGGTACTTTTTCCAGGGGGTCTAAGTGGGTCCTTCTATTCAGCCTGCACTTCCTCCCAGTCAGCCTGAACTCTTGACTTTGTCCCGGTACAGCGCGACCAGTTAACCCTTTAAGCTCTACTTGCTTTGAAGTGCTACTTTGACATTTATCACATCAAAAATCATATCTCAACCTCTACACATTGGATTTTCATTGTTTTTGTTCTGATTTATTTATAAAGTCATACTTTATTGTCCTACATATGTTTGGAGCCTTTTGTGGTGTTTTCACTGTTTTACCTTCTAAGTGTTGCACAAATACTTTACTCAATGCCTCTTAAGTAAAGCCTGACTGCTCTGTGGCAAGATACCCGAGGGACTCTGAAGTACAACCACACCCCCTGCACATTGTATTGCCATTTGAGCAGCGTCAATCTGGTAGATGGTGCAAGAAAGGCCATTCACCCATCCTGAGGGCCAAAAATCTTTTTTCCATGCTACTGCATAGGTACACAATAGATATGGCACTGCCATCCCTGGCTTGAACCCCGATAAAGCCGTCCAGGCATGTTTGCATTTTGCCAGTTGTGCCCTATCAGAGTGAAAAGACCAGGACCAGACTCTTTTTTTTAATGTACGTTTGGAGGGCCTACTGGGATGGGTTAATTCCCCAGATTTCAGTCACGTCCAGGAGATGGAGCCAATGTTTTATGGCAGCAGCCAGGCCTCTTCACCTCCAGGGGCTACTCCTCCCCCCTACACTCCAGATGCAGGTCAGTCTGTTGCTGTCCCACCTCCTCCCCTGGGTCAAGACATTCCCCAGAGCCTATCACATTCAAATCCAGACTGTCAATCCACAACCAGGCAGAGACACACAGAAATGTTAGAAAACACAAATCCAGCCACTTCTAAAGGAGTGGTTTCTAAACACACAATGCAAAAACCACCTTCACAAAAAGATGTGTTATTAAATTGTGAGTTCAGGCACACTAAGCTTCACCTCTCCATCTTAAGCCTATGGGAAAATAGGCTGGAAACATATTACACAGCCTCCCCATTCTGTCCTATGTGCAAGATGGGCTTGCAACAGTGAAAAATGAAATGAAGAGTATTTCACTGTCAGGACATGGTACATGTCCTCCCTTTCACTTACACTGCACCCTGCCCAGTGGGGTACCTTGGACCTGCCATAGGAGTGTCTGATGTGCATAAAAAGGGAAGGGTAAGGCATAGCAAGTGGGTGCACTTGTCAGGACAACATAGCAGTTTACCAAACTGCGTGCAGGCACTGCAGTGTCAGGCCTGAGTTCTCTCTTTAGGGCTACTTGTGTGGGTGGCACAATTAGTGCTGCAGGCCCACTGGTAGCATTTGCATTACTAGCCCTGGCACACATAGTGCACTTTACTAGGGACTTTACTAGTAAGGCATACATACCAATCATGGACAACCAATTACCATTACACTTTACACAGGGAGCACTTGCACTTTGACACTGATCAGCAGTGGCAAAGTGCCCAAAGCATCTAAGCCAGTAAAACTAAAACCATCACAGCATCAAAAATAGAGGCGGTAGAGGCAAAAAGTCAGGGGTAATCACGCCAAGACATGCCAGGTCTAACAGGCGATATGGAAGAGTCTAACCATTTTAAACTTTTGAGTTTCTCTGTATAGATTTCGCTTGTTGTAAAACTTGTTGTTGCGTACTGGGCGACGCTGAGAGACAGGGTAATTACTTGGGCCGATGGTCGCTCTCTACTCGTGCCACAATAGTGTAATTTTCTGTAAAGGAGAACATTTCGTTGTTACATAAAGTGTAATCTAAGAATGATTGAGTGTGTCCATTTGTACTTGTCCAGTTTGCTGGTGTATCCAAGGAAAAAACGGTAGTTCAGTGTTGTATAACCCAAGCTGCTGAATTGTAGCACCATGTATTCTCCTAGTTTACTATATCTGTTGCCGGTGGGCTTTGTTTGGTCCATGATATGTTGTTTACCCCTTGGATGTATATAATCAAGCTCTTCTCGGGCATCTTGAAAGAGGTTTGTGTTGAAGTTGCCTGAAATTAGAAAGGGTGTTCACTTATAAGTTTGCACATGATCCGGATTAGGTGTTCCAATTTAGCCTTTTTCTCCCTGGCATTTGGTGAGATATATCCATTAATCAGGAGCATTGTTTGATGGAATTGAAGCTCCTGATCCTGATGCCAGTGCTCCAATCTTCTTCAAATTCAAGCTGGCTGGTGCTTATGTTTAGCTTGCCATTAACATACATCGAAAGACCACCCCTGGGTCTACCATGCTTGTGCAGCCTTAAGGCGGGGGACCCGAATTTTAAATAACCTTTTATTGGGATACTTGCCTCCGACCATATCTCCTGGAAGTGTATGATCTCATAGGGGCTGATTCACAGAACAAATCTGAGACAAAATCCTAAACTTACTACTTTTGGTATTCACAGAAGGCACTTACGACTCCTAACTTTACGTCTGCACTCAGGCTGGAATTTCCGCACCCGGACCGTACTCTCCGCAACCGGACCGTACTCTCCGGCTAGGGCCATACGCTCTGATTCGAGACGTAATTTCCGTCTGGAGCCGGATAAAGTGTAATCAATGGGCCGGATTGCAATTTTTACAAAAAGGAACATTAGGAATGTGTGATTAATGGTAGAGGAGGTCATGAAAAACAGTTTAGGCAGGAAAAAGGGTACGGCCAGACACTACATCACAACCCAGAAAAGTTTTCTCCTTTGCATCATGGTAACAAACTGGAAGCTCTTAACAAACTGATTACAAAAGCACAATCCAACACCAAACTAGTACAAGCAGTATGTGGTACATGCAGTGCACAATTTGCACTCCCCTCAGTGTTGACTGCGGGGTCAACACTACAGTCAACACCAAGGAGCGCGCCCTTATTGTTGACTGTAGTGTTGACACTGAGGGGAGCGCAAATTATGCACTGCATGTACAACATACTGCTTGTACTAGTTTGGTGTTGGACTGTGCTTTTGTAATCAGTTTGTTAAGAGCATCCAGTTTGTGGTCAATCCCTGCATTGTACACAGCAAGTGTGTTTAGAAGGTCGGCTTGGAGGTCAAGTTTGTTCGAATTATAGTTTAGCGCAGTTACTGTGGATCGGAAAGTTTGCAAAAGTTGGGGCCAACGGGGCATGTGTATGAAGCCATTTTCCCATTGGCAAAAGCCTTTTGGGGTGTATCATCCCAAAATGCCCTCGCAAAATAGTGAATCGCAAAATTTGTGATTCCCTATTTTGTGAATGCATTTAAGGAATCGCAAATTGCGATTCCTTAAATGCAATGAAGGAAGCACCCAAGTTGTGCGATTTTGGCTTTATAAATCGCAAATTACCCTCAACTTCATGTTGGTGGCAATTTGCGATTTCATTGAAAAATTCACTTTTTTAAATTTTTCGAAGTGCCATGTGTCGCACATACATGCCTTTAGGGCATGTATGTGCTCCACGTGTGCACACATACATATTTCAGGGGTGCTACAGGGTGTCCTTTTGACACCCTTGCACCCTTGAAAATGCATTCGCAATTTGCGAGTACCTAATGGGTACTCGCAAATTGCGAATGTTTTCCCATTCATCCCAATGGGCCTCTAGGCCCATAGGAATGAATGGGAAGGTATTCCTTAATTGCGAATCACAAGTTGAGATTTGCAATTAAGAAATATGTAGGAATCGCAATTATTATTGCGATTCCTACATACATAGCATTTGCAAGTCCATAATAGCGATTCACTGAAAATCGCTATTAAGGACTCCCAAAAAGGGTATTTCATTCATATGCCCCAAAGTGCGTTAAGTTTGGTAGCAGCCAGGTTGCGACCTTCTTGTGGATCCGGGATCTTATTAAGGTCAGCCTGAAAGTAGGATAGATCCAGGTGGGAGCGGTCGTTACGCTCACCGCGCATTGTTTCAGGGGGGTCATGACTAATAGGGTCTGAAGGAGTTATTGGGATCAGAACATTTATTTTACCTGGTGAAGACTGGATCCATTGCACTGCTTGGGGGCTGGGGATATTCTTGCTCCCAGCTGGTTCAGTGCTATTAGTTTGTATGTTGAATAAATGACACTGAGATGACTTCGAGTTGGAGTGAGAATCCTCAATTGATATGGTTATTGGAGAGGAACCTTGTACATTATGGGTTTGTAGAGTTTTTTAAAAGTTTTTTTTATTGAACATTTTCAATAGGAACATGTTTGTACATACAGTTTAGCAGTGGCATCATCAAGGTACAGTGGATCATTGATTCATACACAAGCATACAAGGTATCTAGCAGTAGTTTAGCATCATTAAACATTCACATCAGATGATAATTAAAAAAAAAAAAAGAAGGAATCATACAGAGGCAAGTTAGATCACAGCAATAGCCAAGAACTATAGAGCTACAGGCTCCTCCGTCCGAGCATCGGTCAGTCATACAGGTGTGTACAGGACTGCTCATGGGAGTGGTATAGGCTCAGGCAGCCTCCGCCAAGCCATGTAGGTAAGTAACTAGCGGTCCCCGAATATTGTGCCGCCTACTCGATGTCGACATAAGATTCCAGAATTCTGTTAGTTGTGTACTGACAGTATGCCACATCAGCGAGCCAGGATTTGAGCATTGGTGTCGGTTTCCGCCCACAGTGTATTGCTACTCTACGCCTGGACAGGACCAGCAGCATTGCCCCCAAGCGCCGACAGGCATCAGGAATTTCTTAAAAATAATCAAGTAGGCAGAGAAGGGGATTCGTTGTGATCGTGATTGGTAATAACGCTGATGGTCTTGCATGCCTTTAGGCAATAGGATGTCACTTTAGGGCAAGACCAGGCCAGATGTGCGAAAGTGGTCTCAAGCGCCAAACATCGCGTGCAGTGTGTGTCCGCAGAGAGGCCCATTTTGTGCAGTGCGAGTGGGGTACGGTAAAGCCTGTGAAGCTATTTGAAGTGTATCTGTCTCAGCCTATAGTTGGGGGAGAGTCTTTCTATCTGGTTGCAGCAGTATTGTCATTGCTCAAGTGTGGGGCAGTCTAGCAAGTCTGCCCACCATGCACTGCATGCCCGTTCGAATATAATCTAGTGACAAGTTTTTGATGTGAAGTAGTTGTGTGTATGTATTCCAGTGCCGCGTTAGTGGGAGGTGGTGTTCGTATCTGGTGAGATAGTAGGCTATCTAGGAGTGTGGGTGTTAATGTTGCATTGCGCTCAGCCGGTGGAGGAATTGGCCGTCTGGGTATAGATCAGTATTTATACAGATTCCTAGTGCCTTGATAGGGCTTATAACGCGTCTGTGCCAGCTTGTTTAAGAAGTCCCTCCCATGCCCATCGCAGGCATTCGACTGTGCTGATTACTTTTCGGGGGTTTTTATAGTGCAAGAACATCACTGTGCTAAGCGGCCAAGGAGAGGTTAGGTCAACCTCTACCTCCGTATGCGGCTGGAATGGTGTCGGGAGGAGTCAGAAATGTAGAAAACTAGGCTGGGTGCAATAAGCGTATAGTTTCAGATTAGGGGCGCCAAGCCCGCCGTGTGCGAAAGGGAGCATCAAAATATCATAGGCAATTCGCGTCCCACCCATGGCAAAGAGATTATGTTGGATCGCAACCTCTTGAAGAATTGCATCGTGAGAGGAAGCGGTATGTTTAAAAACAAGTAAAGAAATTATAACAAAATAATCATTTTAGCTATTGCGATGCGGCCTGACAAGGAAAGCAGAAGTTTATGCCAGATTGGGATTTTGGCTTCTAACCACTCCATGGCCCTACCATAGTTCACAGACCAGAGTTTGTCCGTATTTCTGTTGAGCCAAATGCCCAGGTACCGCTTTGGCTCAGTTGCCTATTTGAGTGGAAACTCTGCGGAGTAAGGTTGTGTTGCGTCCGTAGGGTGGGATAATATACTCTCTAATTGCACCAGGCGTGTTCTACTGCTCCACCACCAAAAGTTTGGCAGTGTGGAGGGAACGAGCGCCACACCCGGAAGAATCCCCTCTCCACTTCCGGTGTGCCACCACCTCCTGCAAGGTTAGCTGTCTAGCTCTCCGCCTACCCCCCCGGTACATAAGACCTGAAGGGTGCTCCTGCTAGGCAGATTGAATTTGAATCTACGAGCGCAGCAGCGTGCTCATAGCCACGATTGAGACGGCCACCTGAGATTACTTCAGGTCGCGTGTTTTTAAAAATCAGTCCCGCTCCTGTTTGCCGACGGTAGGTTGCTCCTAGCAACAGAAGCGCAGCACACTGTATTTGATTTTAAAGATATTTGCACTCTGTATTATTGTGTCACCATTCTCGCTGTATCACTCACCTAATTGCACCAGGCGTGTTCTACTGCTCCACCACCAAAAGTTTGGCAGTGTGGAGGGAACGAGCGCCACACCCGGAAGACTCCCCTCTCCACTTCCGGTGTGCCACCACCTCCTGCAAGGTTAGCTGTCTAGCTCTCCGCCTACCCCCCGGTACATAAGACCTGAAGGGTGCTCCTGCTAGGCAGATTGAATTTGAATCTACGAGCGCAGCAGCGTGCTCATAGCCACGATTGAGACAGCCACCTGAGATTACTTCAGGTCGCGTGTTTTTAAAAATCAGTCCCGCTCCTGTTTGCCGACGGTAGCTTGCTCCTAGCAACAGAAGCGCAGCGCACTGTATTTGATTTTAAAGATATTTGCACTCTGTATTATTGTGTCACCATTCTCGCTGTATCACTCACCTAATTCCACCAGGCGTGTTCTACTGCTCCACCACCAAAAGTTTGGCAGTGTGGAGGGAACGAGCGCCACACCCGGAATACTCCCCTCTCCACTTCCGGTGTGCCACCACCTCCTGCAAGGTTAGCTGTCTAGCTCTCCGCCTACCCCCCGGTACATAAGGCGATGCACTCAGTCAAGCACAGCGGACGTGCGCAGCGGGCGTGCCGTCAGCGCGCCGGAGTCGCGCCAGAGTCATGCCCGTCTGCGCCCGTCCGCGCCTGGGCCGTGCCGCGTGCCACCCCCCCGGCCCAATTTCTCCCCACTATATCTACAGCTCCATGCAACTGCATGCACTCAGACCCTCCTTACTGCTACCTCACACTCCCCCTCAATTCTTTCTGTCAGAACACATTTGTGGACCATCCATCTGTAAACTCTGCATACGTCCCCCCCCCAAACAAAGAGTATTTAAACCACTACAGGCGGCTCTCATAAATGCACGTTCCCTCTCAAAACACCATCTTGATATTCTTGATTTTATTTCAGCACATTCTCTGGACATACTGTTTGTCACAGAGACGTGGGGAGATGCGGCAGCCGACCCTGATTTCATGGCGGCTCTTCCACCTGGCTTCTGTGTCAACCGGCTAGACAGACCACTAAAAAAAGGAGGCGGCTTGGCCATCATATATAGAGAACACCTCCGTACTATTACCTCCCCCCTCTCCAACACGGTCTGCGAAGCACTCTTGTTTACGATCACCATCTCTGGCAACCAGTCACTCACAGGGATTTTAGTCTACCGTCCTCCAGGTTCTCGCCCCAAATTCCTAGCTAACATTAACAGCCTCTTAGAGAATGCTGCAGGAAAATCTAATTTCACCATTCTAGGCGACTTTAATTTCCACCTAGAAACCAAAACTGACACCGACACGACCTCACTCCTGGAAGATATGGCAGCCGCAGGACTTATGCAACTAGTCGTGGCACCAACCCATACGGCAGGGCATACCCTTGACGGGATATTCAGTAATAATACAGACATTACCTACTTCTCACAATTACCCCTCACCTGGACTGACCACTCAGCGGTACTGTTCCATATTAAACTTAAATCACCCACGGTCCCTCCATCCAAACCCGTGGCACCAGTTACGTCCAGGAACTGGAGAAACATTAATATTTCCGAATTAGAGGCTACCCTTGCAATTGCATTAGACCCTCCTGACACCGATCCTGTCACAGCTTCCAGCAACTATCTAACTCATCTTAACATTGCAATAAATTATCAGGCACCCCTGAAAACAACCTACCCAAATCGTACCTTCCCGTCAGCACCTTGGTTTTCCGAAAACCTGCGCCTGCAGAGACAATTCTGCAGGAATCTAGAAAGAAACTGGCGCAAACACTACAACCTTACTGATCAAATTACATATAAAAAAGTGCTTATTAATTACAAACAGCAGCTAGCTACTGAGAAAAGCAGTTATTATGTTACTCAGATCACCTCAGCAGAAAATTCCACCAGAAAGCTCTTTCAGGTGGTCAACAATTTGGCCAACTCTCCCGCCCCACCTGAAAACATTTCACAAGATTTTTGCAACTTATTGGCAGATTTTTTTTACTGATAAAGTTACCTCCATATTCTCTGCATTCACCCCTCAATCCATACCTAAGGTAAAGACCTCTGTCTCTACCCCTTCCTCTATCACTCGATCTTTTCCACTTTTTCAGTCTGTCACATCTGAACAAATCTCACACCTTATCACAACCACCAAATCAGGCTCACCACTAGACCCATGCCCTCCCTCCATCCTCAACCTCATTCCGGGGGCAATTTCACCAGCCTTAGCCAACATATGCAACAACATGTTCCAATCAGGTATCTACCCAGCAGTGTGGAAAAAAGCAATTATCTGACCTCTGTTAAAAAAAACCCTCCCTTGACCCCACTGATCCGGCTAGTTATAGACCTATTGCATGCTTACCCTTCCCAGCTAAGATTTTCGAGAACATCATGAATCAACAACTTTCACACTATATTCACACCCACAACCTTCTGGACGACACACAATTTGGCTTCAGGAAAGGCCACGGAACAGAGACGGCACTCATCAAAGCAGCGGATGAGATCCGACACACCATGGACAAGGGAGGAGCGGCAGTCCTGGTGTTGCTGGACTTATCCGCGGCCTTCGACACGGTCGACCATAACATTCTTATCGACCGTGTCGCAGCTATGGGCGTGGTACATAAAGCTAGGGATCTCATCGCCTCTTTCCTACATAACTGTTCCCACAATGTCAAATTAGGTTCCTTTCTATCACCTCCCCTCTCCCTTCCCTGTGGTGTTCCACAGGGCTCCTCGCTAAGTCCGACCCTCTTTAACATCTATGTGTCGGACTTGGCGAGGGTGATTAAGGAACATGGCATCAGCCTTACTACCTATGCTGATGACACTCAGTTAGTCCTTTCAATACACCAGGACGGAGACAGGGTGGCTGCCAACTTCCAAGAGGGAATGTTGGCCATCAGTTCCTGGATGGCAGCCAACTGTCTCAAATTGAATTCCAACAAGACTGAGATCATGACCTTTGGTAAACTGGAGCCCTGTTGGTCCCCTCAGTGGTGGCCAAATGATCTGGGGACTCTTTCTTCACCTGTCACTAAAGTGAGAAATCTTGGAGTCATCTTTGACGATCGGCTTCTTTTTAACCATCATGTCAATAATGTTGTCTCAGCTTCCTTCTTCACCCTGAGGAAAATTAAAAAGCTCTTACCCTATATCCCAATCTCAGCTGCAAAGACCCTAATTACTTCCCTGGTACTCTCAAAAACTGATTATTGTAATTCCTTACTCCTCAACGCCCAGGAAAAGGTGCTCAAAAAACTTCAGTTGGTACAGAATGCCGCAGCCAGGCTTCTGCTTAACATCCCTAAACATAATTCCATCTCTCACTCCATTCGCAAACTCCACTGGCTCCCTGTGAGGTGCCGTATTAAGTTCAAGGCCCTCTGCATAGCATACAAGGCCATCAACAACTCTGGTCCTCTGTTCCTGAAACACGCTTTTAGACCTTTAGAAACACCTAGAACACTTCGTTCTTTATCAGCCCACCTCCTCAATGTTCCACGCACTAAAAAGGTCACTTGGGGTGACAGAAGCTTCACAGTTGCTACTGCCAAACTGGGGAACTCACTCCCCCTCAGGATCAAGACATGCCCTACACTGCTTAGCTTTAGAAAACAGCTCGAAACGTGGCTGTTTGCATAATTCTGCCTCACTTGTTCAGTTTGATCATTAAAGCGCCGAGACACCTTTGGGTATTAGCGCGCTGTAAAAATCGCAAAAATAAATAAATAAAATAAATAAATAGATTTACTCCAATTAATGCGTACACCCGAGTATCCACCAAAACGTATGACTTCCCTGATCATTGGATCCAGATTCTTGTGTGGCTCACGGATATATAATGCAACGTCATCTGCATACATAGAGGTGGCCAAAGCTGGGGCAGAAAACCCGATGCCACGGTGGGTGTGGTGTTGATGTAGCCGAGCAGCGAGGGGCTCCATGGCAATAGCAAAAAGCAGCGGCGAGAGTGGGCACCCCTGCCATGTGCCTCTAGTGATTGTAATGGGATCGGTGATCTGCCCATTTAATTTTATGCGCACAGTTGGGAGGTTGTATAGCAATATAATGTTTCCAATGAAGCCCATACTGAGGCCACTCTAAGGAGTCAAACACCTTAGTGGTGTCGAGGAGTGCAGCGACTGCAGGAAGGGTGAGATTAATTTGATGCATTACTGAAAAAATAGTTCTGAGGTTATGTGAGGTGGCACAGCCTGGTATAAAGCCAGATTGGACTGGACATATTATTAGTGGCATGAGGGGGAGTAGTCGGTTTGCTAATACTGTGGCCAGTATTTTATTGTGTTAATGAGCGAGAGATGGCGATAGGAGTCGCAAGATGTTGGCGGCTTTTCTGGTTTCAGTATTGGGGTGATGAGTGCCTCACCTAGCGATGGGGGAAGGCGGCCGACTTCACTGGATTCATTGCACATCTCTACTAAGTGGGGTGTCAAATTGGAACTCTTTGTAAAACGCCGGAGAAAGGCTACCTGTGCCAGGTGCCTTGTCTGCTGGGAGTCCTGCTATGACCTGAGTGATGTCCTCATTTGTGAATGGAGCATCAAGATATTCGCGGCGGACCGGGCTGAACCATAGGAGGACAATGGAGTCGAAGTATTGGTGTAGGGAGTCAGGGTCCTGCTCGGAGTCCGAGGTGTAAAGTTGAGAGAGTAAAAGGTAGTGATTGTTTTTATGATGTCGTATGGCGCGGTAATTCTATTTCCCGAATCGGTGCATAGCTCTGTCAAAGAAGTGGATGCATGGGGTTTCCCCAGCAGATTAGCTAAAGTTATACCCAGACGCTCGCCTTCGCCGTATCTACGGGCCGTCGCCTCACGGCCGAGGCAGCTGATCTCACGTTCTACTTCTGAGTGGTATTCAGTGATTTTAACCCTAAGATTTGTAAGTATATCTGGTTTAGGATTAGAACAGTAAGCCTGGTCTAGAGCTTGGGGGTCAGAGTCCAAGCATTTTATGCCTTATGGCCTGGAGGACTCCGGTCTGTTTTGTGATGCATAACCCGCTTATCATCACTTTAAACGATTCCCGGAGAATTGAGGCACATTCGACCGAGCCGTTGTTAAGTTCAAAGAAGTCAGTGATGGCGCTGCGCAATTCTTACTTAAATACCATGTCCCACAAGGCATAAGGAGGTAAGCACCACGGGAACATGTGCTGGCGGGTTTGTGGCACCTTTAACATAAGGCGCACTGGGGCGTGGTCAAAAAAGGTGCTGGCATGTGTTCGACAGATAATGTCCAGCTGGCAACATCTCTAGTTGTGAGCCATAATTCAATACATGACCAAGAGCCATGTGTGGTGGATATACAAGTGCCCTTGGTGCAGATTAGGGCATACAAATTCTCCCTACTTCCACGGATAGAGTAATTTCACAGATACACGCACATACACACATCATACGCTTGGGCCCATTTCACTAACATACGCTCGATTACTCTATCAGCATAGAACCTGTGGAGAGAAAACTCCTAAACACCCTATATCTACACTGAGGTCGATAAGACCAGTTTGATATTATCCTGAGTCATGATCTAAACAACAATAATCAAAATAGAGTACTCAATAAACAACAAGAAATAACCACCAACACTGTATTTAAAATAATGGTACTTTTATCTAAAATTAGTTCAAATGAAAGTCAATCAAAGCAAAATCATTATTCTCATAATTACCTATTCTAGCTAAATGTCATAAATGGGTCAGGACAGGTCTCTCAGTAGAAGTCTCCCGAGTCCTCACAGCATCGATCCTCACCAACGCAGGTTTGGGAAGAAGTGGCCTTAGACCCTCTCTAGGCTAACAATATTTATAATGAAACTTGCAAATTAAAGAAACATAAAATGTTCTAAACGTCCGCTGATCCGCTGAGCAGAGCGAGCAGGAAAGGATGTAGCATCGCTACATTTGGAAAATCTCCGCTCAGAAAAATCACAAAAATAAAAAGACGGAAGAAGGAAACTCGAGTTTTGCAAATGTTTCTTTCACATTCTCATTTCCTCGGAACCAGCATTGTAATCACAAAGTTCATTGTGGCTCCTTTGTCCTCCAAGGACACTTGGACTCTCGCCCAGAGCTGCTGTCCTCACGGAAAACTTTTAAACCAGGCGAAGACTGTGGTCAGATGACTCTCGACCATGTTCAGCAAGGCCTTCTCATCAAAATTCAGTTACTTGAGTTCAGGCTTTAAACGGCAGCCATCTTTCGATAGGCCAAAACGTACCATCTTAATTAAAAGAGACAAAAACAACGTTACCACAGCATAGTGATTAAACAGTGTTAACCCCACTAATACCCTTATGTGTATGTAATTAACTAGCCTTTGCAACACAGAAAAGCATTAGTACACGTTATTTCAAAAGCGTTTTTGTGCTTTAAAACAAACAGCACTCAGCAACATTCATTTAATTAAACCTGCACATTATTATTAAGCAACATAACTGCATCCCACGTGTAGTTTTCTCTTGTTAGTTCGTATTGATTAATCAGAATATTCACACAAAACAAATAATTAACGTTACAAATTAATATTTTTAATTTTCGACATATAGACAAACCGGAGCTTAAAAACCCAATAGATTTTCAACAGAAAACTCTGCTCCAGCAATCCCCCCTTTGGTGATATTATCACCAAATAAACAACCCCAAAAAAAAATTTTTGGTAAATTTAGTCCCATTTTAGGAGAAATTGGAAATGTCTTTTCCTCCTTTCACAACACTACACACCAGACTCTCTTTCATCATCCCTCTTCGTCTCCAAGTAAACACTCTCCCTCAATTCTTCTAATTCTATTTCTTGTGGTTCTCTTTTTGACCTCTTATTTCTCTTTTCAATATTCCTTTTGATTAATTTCTTTTTCCCTCCCCTGTTTTTACAACACAAACACACCAATCTTAGTATCAACAAAGCAAGAATTATACAGGTTAAAGGAAACAATATCTTACCTATAATAGTACTACCTATCTCAGCAATAAAACTCTTAACAGCTATCACCTTATTAGCTAATTTAGTCCAGATACTTTCAGCTTCTAGTGGTTTTAATTCTTCATGCAAATCAGTAATATTTTTGATATAGACCTTCAGGTCTTTGCTTTCGTCAGGAATGTAAGTGCAACAATGTTGAACTTTCAGCATTTCAGAGACCCCACCCTCTTTGGCCAATAAAATATCAAGGGCAAGTCGATTCTGCATAGACATGGCACGTACGGCAATCATCTCCGTATTCACCAAAAGAAACCCTCCAGCGGTACTTGTCGATAAGCGATCCACCACTGTTGACAGTTTCCGAATTCCATATGCATTCAAAGAAATTCCCACTGCTGGAATTAAAGCTCCAAAAATATCACCTACAATTTCAGACCAAGTTTCTCTCTTAAAACGTGTTAGTAAATTAATATGTTCTACTTCTTCTATTCTATCTATATGAAAGATCTTTGGAAAGACCAGGCCCACAGAACACGTGCCATACCAATGGTCAGGCAACCTGTAATAAGCCTTGTTCCCACAAACACTCCTGGGAAAACTGGATCCTCTCCTCCCTTGAAACCCCATCCTGTTGCAATGAAGTATGTATCATGACACTCACTAGTCCCAACAAAATATGTATCATATTGGGATCTCTTTCTTGTAATGCACAGCTTACCCTTCTGTGGTGCATCTAGAGCTAAAGTTGGACTAGCCCCATTTCTCAACTCTTTCCCCATCTCAATGTCCCAAATTGTCTCACTCATTTTATATTTCCCTGCCTTTTCATGCATGCTCATTCTCCTTTCCTCCACCATATTTAGGAAAACCTTCTCCTCTTCTTTCAGACTGCAGGTTAAATTGTTCTTAAAAATGTAATCTAATGTTAACTCTTCTTTTTCAATAAAAATCTCACCAAAAATATTAGCATCTTTAGCTGGATTCAGCCTTTTGTTCATTGGCAATTGCCCAAAAATGTTATCTTTGTTAGACATCTCATAATCTATTTTCCCTAGCAAATAAAAAACACTACTCAACACACTACATGAAATTCCATACGTAGCTGGTAAATGGTGATAAGTAACACCCTCTGAAACGGATGCAGGTAATTGCATACATACGTAGCAATCCCTAACTTCCAGTGTCTTCACATATTCGTACAACAACTTTGAAAAAACATTGCTAGAAAAATCATTAATTGACCTATCTTTATGTACGTAAGTGTTGCTAATTCTAGTTGGAACTACTTTATGTGAACTCTTCTCTGCAATAGTCACATTCTCAGTGTGTATTCCTAAAGCGTCTAATGTAACCCTAAAGGTAACTAATAAAGCTAAAACACCCCATAATAGCATTAACAATCCAGTACAGCAGCAGCACATTCTACACCATCTTTTTAAGAAGGCACATCTACTTTGATTATTCTCCATGTTAGCCATTTTACTACTTTGACCGTCTCTTTTGACTTAGCCTCTACTATATCACTACTGGCACTTTTAGAACTTTTGGATTACTTCAAAACAGCTTAATTTCAGACTTTCTCTTCTTCACTTTTCTCCAAGTGACTCCTTTAGTTCACTCAATTTGGATATTCATCACTCTTCACTTCAACTTCTTCGACATCGAATTGTATTAGATCTCCAACAATATCCTCAGTATCTGACTTTTCATCAATGTCAGTCAAGATAACTTTCAGGATTTCACCTGTTTCCTCCTCAACCACTTTTCGTACGGTCTCCTCTGGATTTCCTTGACTTTCTGCCTCTTCACCTTCAGACAGTGCCACGTACGTCCATTCCGGCGACCTATACTTCTGGTTAGGTTTTCTTATTCTTTTGATCCCCTCTGGTTCTTGTTCTTTTGACTCTTTTCTCTTCTCACCTTTTACCGGATTCTGACTCGACACCTCATTCACTTGTTCAGCCTTCGAGGTATTTGCTCGTGTCAATCTGTATCTCAGCCTCTTTACCCTGTTGTTAGGCCAAAGATCTCCTCTCACAACCTTTTTCGGTCTTGTTTCTTTATTATTTCTCTCTCCAATCCAAGTTCTCTTTCTCAGAACTCGACCCTCTGATTTCTCATTCTCACTTTCATCCGATTCTGTTTCAAATGCCTCTTGTTCTTCAGCAGTTTTCTTTCGCTCCACAGTCTTTCCCACCACTGTTTGAGACTTCCCTAACTCTTTCCCTCCTCGGGTCTCCGACACGCAATCTTCTTGCTGTCTACTTGTCCCTTCACCTAGCTTATCAGGAATGTTCCCTGCACCTCCTCGGGGGTCTTCCGCAATCTGTCCCTCTCTATCTTCTTCTGACCCTGCTTTTTCAAGTGTAATCTCAAGTGGTTCTTCAATCTCCTCATCTGATTCAGGAGTAATCTCTGTGGAACTGCTCTTTTCTCTTCTGTTTTCTCTACTGCTCGTTGGAACTTCTGACACTCTTACAGAATCTGATCTTTTTTCTGAGACTCTCAATGGTTCTCTTGAAGTCTTCTCTGACTCTCTTACTGGTTCTGTTTCTTCATCATCACTGGAATCTGACTCTTCAAAATACTCCTTACCAGTCCCGTCTTTTGGATTAGGAACTCTCAGAGTATGACTTGCATGCACCCAGTTTTTCACACCAGCACACTTTACTGCAGTTGTCGTAGTCAGAATAATCTGTCTTGGTCTTCCCCACCTCGGAACCAAGCAATTTCTTCTTCTGTGCACTTTAATCCTCACCCAGTCCCCTGGACTCAGATCATGAGCTTGCTTCTTTTCAAGTGTGGTAGCGTCTTCTCCAACCTGGTGAAACACAGAATGAACTGCGTCAGCCAGGCCTTTACAGTAATCCAAAATCATGTCATCAGTTATTGTCATTAACTTATTGGCAGGCACAAATGCATGCTGCATTGCGCGTCCCATCAAAATCTCATGCAGACTCAAACCAGTAGTTCTATCTGGAGTAGATCTAATAGTCATTAGCACTAGAGGCAAGACATCAGGCCATTTCATTCCAGTGGCTAAACACATCTTACCAATCCTGTTCTTGATTGTGCCATTCATCTGCTCCACAACGCCAGAAGCCTCTGGCCTGTATGCACAATGTAGCTTCTGCTGTATGCCCAATGCTTCACAAATTAAACTCATGAGCTCATTATAGAAGTGTCCACCTCTATCAGACTCAATCGTTACTGGAAACCCGTACCTAGGAATCAACTCTCTTAACAGCAACTTTGCCACTGTTATTCCATCATTTCTCCTAGTCGGATAGGCCTCCACCCATCTTGAGAACAAGCAGACTAGCACTAAAACATACCTCAATCTGTTCACTTGGGGCATTTCAATAAAATCAATTTGCATTCTCGTAAAAGGACCACCTTCTCTGCCTATTGTTCCCAGACTCACCACTGTCTTTTTCCCAGTGTTAAATTGCTGACAAATTAAACATCTTTGGCAGATGCTTTCTGCAATCGTCCTGAACTTTGCATTGTACCAAGTCTGCTTAAAAGACCTGATCATCGCATCCCTTCCCAAGTGTCCCTGGCCATGATACATCCTTGCCATTGTCGACAACATAGAGTTAGGCATGACTGGTCTACCATCTTTATAGACCCAAACATGGTCTGTTTCTCTTGGGGCACAACCTGCCTTGATCCAGTCTTTCTTTTCTTCCTTTCCTGCCTCATCCTGCAACTGTTTC
Organism: Triturus cristatus; assembly: GCF_964204655.1. Lineage (NCBI taxonomy): Eukaryota > Metazoa > Chordata > Amphibia > Caudata > Salamandridae > Triturus > Triturus cristatus. The sequence goes on from NC_140591.1 coordinate 1,564,261,624, forward strand.
ACTTAATCCCACGTTTCTAGGACATTAGTAAACATCACAGAACAAAAAGACATTTCCCCTTCTCATTCCCTATTAATCGAGTGATTATTTTTAGCACAATACTGTGCAATGTCATTGGCAAATCTGTTTCCAAGTGTTACAAAATCATCTCCTTGTCCATGAGCAGCACATTTTACAACTGCTAACTCTTTAGGCAGCTGTATCGCCTCAAGTAATTTTCCAATCACTTCAGCATTCTTTATTGGAGTCCCACTCGATGTCAAGAAACCTCTCTGTAGCCAAAGCTGGCCAAAATCGTGCACAACTCCAAATCCATACTGACTATCAGTCATCACAGTCACTCTCAGATCTTCCCCAATTTTGCAAGCTTTCGTCAATGCCACCAATTCAGCAACCTGTGCAGATTTCACTCCTTTCAATGGTGAAGCTTCCATAACTTCTGAAACCTTGCACACTGCATATGCTGCACTCAGCACACCATCATCATTCCTCAGACATGATCCATCCACAAACAGCACATGGTCACTTTCAGGCAATGGAAGATCTCTTATGTCTGGTCTCGGTTTTGTACAGTAATCAAGCACATCCAAACAATTGTGATCATCTTCTGTCTTCACACCCACATTTTCAATATCTGGCAACAATGTTGCTGGATTCACATTCACACATCTCTCAAGAGTCACATTTGATGCTCCCAAAATGACTTTCTCATATTTAGTCAGCCGACTATGTGACATGTACTGAGTTCTGCTTCTCGTCAAAAGAATTGCCACATTATGAGGTACGAATACCCTTACAGGATATCCCATTATGATTCCTTCACTCTGTTCCAGACTTCTGCATGTTGCAGCCACAGATTTCAAACAACCTGGCAAACCTACAGCTACAGGGTCAAGTGTCGATGAGAAGTACGCAATAGGCCTCCTCAGCTGTCCATGCTTCTGGATTAACACTGAAAGTGCACATCCATTTCTCTCACTGCAGTACAGCTCAAACTCTTTTTCATAGTCTGGCATACCCAAAGCAGGGGCTTCACACATTCTGCTCTTCAGCTCCTCAAATGCTGCAATTTGTTCTCCATCTAGTTCCAATGGGTCTTTTACCTCACTCTTTGTCAGCTTAATTAGTGGTCTTGCTATCAGAGAAAAGTTACTAATCCACTGACGACAATAACCCACCATCCCCAGGAACATTCTCACTTCCCTCTGGGTCCTTGGGGCCTTCATTCCCCTGATAATTTTGATCCTGTCATCAGTCACCTTTCTCAGACCTTTTTCAATATTGTGTCCAAGATAATGCACCTCTTTCTTGCAAAATTGCAATTTGGCTGGAGATACCTTTAACCCTCCATCTGCCAGATGATTCAGTAAAGCTATGGTATCTACTTCACAAGCTTCACGTGTCTTTGATGCCACAAGTAGGTCATCAATATACTGCACTAGTACTGAGTTTTCAGGCATGATCAAACTCTCCAACGACTTTTTCAACAACTGATTGAATATCGAAGGACTCTCTGTATACCCCTGTGGGATACGACACCATGCTAAAATACGCTGGCCAAATCTAAATGCAAAAATCGGCTGGCTGTCATGATGCAATGGAATTGAAAAGAAAGCATGACACAAATCAATCACTGTGTACCACTCAGCATCATGTGGAATCTGATACAAAATCACTGACGGATTTGGCACAATTGGACAACATGCCACCACAATTTTGTTAATCTTTCTCAAATCTTGTACAATCCTGAACTTCACATTCGGCTTCTTTAGCCCCATTATGGGTGAGTTACACGGGCTACTCAGTAGTTCTCTCAAAACTCCCTGCTGAATCATTTTCTCAATTATAGGAGTTATTCCTTCAATTATTTCTGGTGTCATTTTGTACTGAGGAATGTTAGGATAAGTAATTCCCTCTTTCACTGAAATTTTCACAGGATCTACATTATTCATCAATCCCACATCCTCTCCAGTAAAATCCCAAACTGTTCTTTTCACTGTGTTTCTCAGCTCTTGAGGCAAATCCTCCGGATTAAACACAGCATATGCACCAACCATCTCACTCTCTCTATTATCTAGAGTCATTCGGTACAAAACATCCTCATCTGGTGTTTCAAAAGCTATTCCATCCGGTGTACAAAAAATTGTACAGTTCATTTTGCATAGCAAGTCCCTGCCTAACAAGTTCACTGGACTAGTGTCACAGACAATAAATCTGTGCATATCTGAAAATTTCCCTATTCTTACCCTTACTGGTTCAGTAAGACGTGTCTTGATTTGTGTATTTGCTACACCAACTACTTGGATTGCTTCATCCGAGAGAGAAAGATTTCTAACATCTGCTGACCTGACAGTTGATCTTGTCGCACCTGTGTCTACTAAAAAAGTAACACTTTCTTCATTTATTTTCCCATCTACAAATGGTCCTGCCTGGTCTATTTCTAGAGTTGCACCAAGTATGCACTCTTCCTCCTCTCCTCGGCACCGTCAATAATCACCTTCAGACTCACTCCCTTCATTCTTTAACAAATACTGTTGTATCTGGTTAGAACGCCTTGGTTTGTTTACCTGCTCATCATTGTAGAATCCTGAATCCTGATTGTACTTTTGTGACCCTCTATTCTGCGGCAAGGGCGGTTTTGGCTCTTGGCTTTGCTGTCTCATAACCTTCTGTTATTGCTGCTGTTGATTATTCCCCTCGTTCTGCACCTGTTGATTTAAGGGTTTACTCTCGTTATTCGCTAATGGTGGATTGGTACACTCGGACCTCCAATGTCCCAGTTGACCACAGTTGTGACAAGGAAACTTTTTCTTTGCTTCCTCAAGATTCCCTTTTCCTTTCCCTGCATATCTGGGCCTATTCCCTGTATTATTTGCCTGTTCCACCAACTGTGCTTCTTGTCTTTCCGCAACCTTCACTTGTGCCCACATTGCCTTTTCTTTCAGCTTTCTTTGTTTTGCTTCAATTTCATCACTGAAGTACTTTGCATGTCTCAGAATCTCATCTATTTTCTTACTCTGCCAGTCCACTGTATGCTCACGAATTCTCTCACTAATCTCAGGTCTCAGGCCATATACAAATCTGTATACAAAAGTACTCAAATCTTTGTCACCCAGGTGCTCATCCCCACTGAATTGTTTAAAAGCCAGTATCAGCCTCTCGTAAAAAGCATGAACTGATTCTTTTGCTTCCTGATGTGTTCGATCTATCTTAACCCAGTCTGTCTCTTTTGGAGGTACTTTACTCTTCAGGTATACAATCACCTGTTCATACTTCCTCATTACCTCTGGATCTGGTGCTCCTGTTCTCTGATCTCTTGGATATTCCTCAGTAGGCCAACTTACAACTATTTTACACTCAGCCCACAAGTCTGCTGGAACAATTATATCAAACAGACTATGCAGGTCAATCCACAGCACTTTTGACAATTTCACAAATCTGTCTACCTGCCTATACCACTCGACAGGCTTTTCTCTCAGTCGAGGGAAATCATTCGTAAATGATAGAATATCCTGTCTGGTCCATGGAACATGTACATATCCTCCTCCAGGTATTTCTCTCATAGGATAAGCATCCACTGTTTTCTCTTTTTCTCTCACAGGAAAAGCTGAATAAGTCTTGTCCACTGATTCTTCCCTTTTCTTATACCACCTTTCCTTCCATGTTTCTACATCACCCCATTTTCGCAATAAGGCAATCATCTCTTTAATCTGTCCTGTTCTACCAGCACCATTTAGATTCTCAATATCCTTATCCGTGAAATCCACCCTGTAAGGTTTCTGCAAAACCTTCACCTTATCCATGTCAACTCCCTGTTCACTCGCTATTGTTCTCAACCTTTCATGTGTATTCTTAACCCTCCAAGTGATACTCTTACACATAAATAACAGTTCTCCATCATGATGGTTTTTGAGAATGTCTGTAGAAATTGTCCCTGCAACAAGCTCCTCCAATTCAATACGTAACCTGGCCACATCAATTGCCTGTGAATCTTTATCTCTCTTTTGAAGGACTCTCATCCAATCATTCAAATCTTCAGCTGTTATTTCAGTAGTTTTTCTCACTGGAACCACCTTTTCTGGCATCCTCTGTGGTTCTAAAATTGGCATCCCTGAACAACCAGTATCACTAGTATCCGGTCTCGAACTAGACTGTACCTCTAATCCTCCACTACAGGTGTCATGTCTGGATTGTCTCAAATCACTACTTTCTGTCCTTTTTCCTGAGTCTCCTGAAGGACCAGCCAAACTTGTTATCTTATTCCCAACATATGGAACCACCAAACCATTTTCACCTGTTCTCTGCTTATCAAAAATAGGCATAACCGGACCTATGGTTACAGGCACCGTAACAGCTTCTAGATTCTTTGTCAGTTCTCTAATCTTTTCAGTCAGTTCAGATGTAGTTCTGGCTAATTCTCTCGTATTCTCATCACCACATCGATTCTCTCTCTCTTTTTCCCTGAAAGGATTACCACTTCTTAACTCAGGTGTCACAACTTCTGTCTCAGTGATACGCAATGCATCTCTTATCGGAGAAACAACTGGTGTGCTTTCCTCTGGTTCTGGTCTATATGGAGGTGGTCTCTTGTAAATCATGTCATTCAAGACCTCATCCTCATAATCATTAATTCCATATCTTTTCACTTCTGCCTCAGGAACCCTTTCCGTACCCTTCCTTTCTTCTTCAACAGTCCTCATAGGATATAATCCCTCTGACATACTAGCATCTCGCCATCTCCTCATTCGATCATGATGAGTTTCACGATCATATTTCCTCCCAAACATGTACCTATAGTTGCCTCCAGACCTCTGTTTTTCTCGCTCATGTACTTCATCCTCCCATTCCACCAATGCCTCAAACTGTGTCGGCCTTGGTCTTGGGTCAAGACACAACATCTTTTCCCGTAAATTTCTCAACACGGCCATATTAAATGAACCATGTTCTGGAAAAGCCAAAACACCATCCTCTCTAGTGTACCTAACCCAATTGTCCAACCATATACAGGTATGATACCCATATTTCGCAACCATGAAGGATGCAGGCGTTTTCGCAGGAGGTAACAATTCACCTTCTCTTGTTTTAATGTCCTTATCCTTGTCAAACCATTTCTTAACTTTTCCGAACAAGGATTTCTTCTTTTTCTCTTCTTGGTAATACATTTTAACGTTTACCAAAACTTTCTAATCCCTTCTGAAATACAACTATACAGTATGATTTTTCATCCAATAACAGCGCGACTCACACCAACGCACCAATCCTGGAGCGCCTACGTCACCCTGTATTCCTTCCAATCCTTGCGCGGCTCACACCAACGCACCAATCCTAGCGCGAACCCTGTTCTGATCCACTACCCAATCAGAGCGCGGTCTCTATGACGTCAGCAGTCGTTGCAGTTTCTGCTCTGTCTCCTGTCACTCGTCTACCCCTCCTTTACAAAATCTCCTCAGTAGACTTCGTGTCAAATTCTACAAAATCTATTAGTTACAACATATAAACATCTCCATTGTCTGCTTCGCTAACCACAGAATAGTAAAGAAAATCAATTTCACAAGAATCCCGTCTTTCCCTGAAACAGCACTTACTTCTGTTCCACTACGGAATTAATACTCTCGTTGACACAGTAGCACATCCCTCTACTCTGCCCTTCTAACATGCATCCATTAACTGTTTCCTCTAGGACTGCTCCAAAGAGTTTTACAATCAACTAAATGCTCATACATTCACCCACATTCATACAAGAAAATGTAGTACATACACACAGAATCCTGCCTTTCCCGAGAACAGCATATGATCTGCCCTACTACAGAATTATAACATACGTTAACCAAGCAGCTTACCTCTGCCCAGTCCTTCAGACAAGCTCAGAGAATACCTATTACTTCTCCCGCGATAAGCTTTAACGGCGAACCTTACGGATCCCTGGGACTTAAGACCAGAGTTTCACAGATAACCTTCGCTATCATACGCACTCCTTTTATACTGAAAATATATCTCTAATAGTAACACACGACGATGTCACTGATTCCAAACCCAGACAATGTGACGCGCAACTTCAATTGTCACACGTTTCTCCTGCATACGTACAAGACCAACAATCCCGTTTTTCCCGAGAGCAGTATATACTTCCCTCTGCCCTACTACGGAACTGCTACCAGCTCCCAAGTTCCAGAAGCACTACATATAACTCCACATGACGACTCCAACATATAGTATTAGTACATATACCAACATCAATCAATAATCAATGAATCAAAAAGCCAATGTACAAGCAATCTAATCAGATCAAGATAACCATCAAAACCATCAAATTCTGCTACCAGGAAATTGGTGCAGATTAGGGCATACAAATTCTCCCTACTTCCACAGATAGAGTAATTTCACAGATACACGCACATACACACATCATACGCTTGGGCCCATTTCACCAACATACGCTCGATTACTCTATCAGCATAGAACCTGTGGAGAGAAAACTCCTAAACACCCTATATCTACACTGAGGTCGATAAGACCAGTTTGATATTATCCTGAGTCATGATCTAAACAACAATAATCAAAATAGAGTACTCAATAAACAACAAGAAATAACCACCAACACTGTATTTAAAATAATGGTACTTTTATCTAAAATTAGTTCAAATGAAAGTCAATCAAAGCAAAATCATTATTCTCATAATTACCTATTCTAGCTAAATGTCATAAATGGGTCAGGACAGGTCTCTCAGTAGAAGTCTCCCGAGTCGCCGTCTTCACAGCATCGATCCTCACCAACGCAGGTTTGGGAAGAAGTGGCCTTAGACCCTCTCTAGGCTAACAATATTTATAATGAAACTTGCAAATTAAAGAAACATAAAATGTTCTAAACGTCCGCTGATCCGCTGAGCAGAGCGAGCAGGAAAGGATGTAGCATCGCTACATTTGGAAAATCTCCGCTCAGAAAAATCACAAAAATAAAAAGACGGAAGAAGGAAACTCGAGTTTTGCAAATGTTTCTTTCACATTCTCATTTCCTCAGAACCAGCATTGTAATCACAAAGCTCATTGTGGCTCCTTTGTCCTCCAAGGACACTTGGACTCTCGCCCAGAGCTGCTGTCCTCACGGAAAACTTTTAAACCAGGCGAAGACTGTGGTTAGATTACTCTCGACCATGTTCAGCAAGGCCTTCTCATCAAAATTCAGTTACTCGAGTTCAGGCTTTAAACGGCAGCCATCTTTCGATAGGCCAAAACGTACCATCTTAATTAAAAGAGACAAAAACAACGTTACCACAGCATAGTGATTAAACAGTGTTAACCCCACTAATACCCTTATGTGTATGTAATTAACTAGCCTTTGCAACACAGAAAAGCATTAGTACACGTTATTTCAAAAGCGTTTTAGTGCTTTAAAACAAACAGCACTCAGCAACATTCATTTAATTAAACCTGCACATTATTATTAAGCAACATAACTGCATCCGACGTGTAGTTTTCTCTTGTTAGTTCGTATTGATTAATCAGAATATTCACACAAAACAAATAATTAACGTTACAAATTAATATTTTTAATTTTCGACATATAGACAAACCGGAGCTTAAAAACCCAATAGATTTTCAACAGAAAACTCTGCTCCAGCACCCTCAGTTTTCATGGGGTGAATATGTCGCCAAAGATCTACTAGGGCCTTCTCTTGTATCAGTGTGTGTAGGGTGGCAGTGGCCAGTGGATGCAGTGTTCGCGTGCCTGGTCTGTCAATAGTACTGAGTGGTGCTATATTGAAATCGCCGCCCCATATGATTGGGTATGAACCAAAGGAGGAGAGCAGTCTTCAAATGTTCAGGAAAAAGTCTGGTTCATGGAGATTGGTGCCATAAATAGAAGCTAGTATTAGAGGTTGCAACTAGAGCGTGCCCGTTAGTATGACATATCGGCCAGCAGAGTCGGTGTGTGTGCAGTCAGTAGGCCATGGTAAGCCACAACTGATCAGAATAGTGACCCCTCTGGCATAGTTGGAGTATGCAAAAGACACACAATTGCATAGTTGGAGTATGCAGCCGAGTAGGATTCCCCCCAATGGCGGTCCTTAAACCTAGCTTTGTTAGCGAAGGCAAGATGGGTTTTCTGTGAGAAACATATGTCGGAGTTATCCCTGGCTAAGTAGGTGTGGATAAGCCTGGATTTACGGTGCTCATTGATACCTCCAATGTTCCAGGTGATAAACGTTACCTTTGCCATGCTAATGGGTTGTGATAAGTGTAGATGTACCACTGGTGCTGTGTCCACTGCCGTCCAGGCAGAGGTCTCCACTGCCTTATGTGTTGTTGTCGAGTATGACAATGGAGGCCACTTACTGGACATACCAAATTGTTAGAAGGAACATAAACCCATAACAGAGGGCTGAATTCCCAGCTCCTGTCAACAGCTACCCTAGCCCTCCCTTCTCCCACTACAACCGCACAATAAGGTTGAGATACATTCCCCCCACACCCCCAAGCAACACACAAATGAGAAAAAAGTAACAAGTGGGATTCACCCCGATTGGGAGCAAGGGCTCAGCCGGGCCATCCCCTGTCCGAAGGTGGGGTGACCGGGCAAGAGTGTACAATAATAGCAATAGGCCCAATAGACACATCCTTGTTAGCCTGTGAATGCAATGAAATACCAATATAGCGGGGAAGAAGTAACATCAAAAAACACCAGTATGCATGCCCCCGAGGACAGCAAGGATAGTGAAAGAAAGGAGGCTAATCATTGTCACTTAGGTGGCTATTCGCACCCTCCAGCGTCAAAGGACGAGAGCGGTCCTTGTTCAGTTGTTTGCAAAGGATGTAGCCGCCTTGGGGTCTGTGAAGTAGCCAGGTTTGCCCTCTGTATCAATTTGCAGCTTGGCCAGATACAGGAGGGCAAATGAGATGTTGAGTATCTGCAGGCAGCCACTTCGCCGTTAGGAAGTCTCTTCTGGCTCGATCCACTATGAAGCATTCAGATAATGCAGGGCCAAAGAGTTCACGCAGCAGCACTTGTAGGTAGTCCTCCACCCTACCCGGCGCTGTAGTCTCCAGAATGCACGTGATGCGCAGGTTGTTCCTACAGGATCGCACTTCGAGATCTTCTTGTTTGGCACATATGAGGTCCAGGACCTTGTCCATCTTGAGCAGTCTCTGTTCTGTCTCGGGAATGGAGACATCGGCATCAGACACTCGTGCCTCCAAGTGCGTGATTCGTTTGTCGTGGGAGTCGAGGTGATGTTTAACCTGGTCTAGGTGCAGTGCCAGATGATCAATTTCAGAGTCAATGGTCATTAGGCTGGTTTTGACTTCTTTAAGTAACGATTTAATATAATCGTCCTGTACAGTAGGAGCCTCTGGTTGGGTAGCCTGATTGCAGGCACCTTGCTGCACGTCGCCGCCACGGCCTGGGCGTCTGCCCTCAAAGTTTAGTTTAGGCTGCTTCTGGTCAGTTTTTCCTATGTCGAGCAAAGAGCGGAGGCCCCATACCGGGGCAGCTCAGGCAGTGCACCCCGCCGAAATCGCAATATCGGGGTTCTAGTGTGAGGCCCAAGGAGAGGCAGAGATCACAGATTGCTTAGCTCAGCCAGCAGTTACGAAGTTCAGGGAGGCCACCAGGAGAGCTCGCCAACAAGCCCACCTTCACACCCAAAGGCCGCAGGGACAACCAGTTATTGTTTTGCTGAAGGGCGGTCTCTGTCACAGGTCACGTCCTTCCATCAAATCATAGCGACCTCCTCAGCACACAGATCCCCATGTAGCCAGAAGTTCCGGCTCATCATCCAGTTCCTGGGCTCAGAATATGCGGTGGTTTGCTTTAGTTTTTATGATTTTTCTTTTGTTTTGTTTTTTCCTTCCTCTGTCCCCAACACGGATGCGGCGATCCCCCTCCACCAGGCAGGATCAGAGGATAGCTTTCCTAGTCACCTGTGGTGCGCGCTAGCAGGCCCCAGCAACTAGTGAGGATCAAAGTTTAAATGGGCCAGAGAGCTCACATGCAATCCACTGTGCGCCAATTTAAGGGGGCAGAAACTGCAGAGCCCTACTCGGCATACAGGCCGCAAATGTCCTTATTCCAGGAGCCGGGCACCCCCCCCAGTTCACAGCTCTTTGGGGATTCAGGTAGACAGAGCAGCTCATCCCATGTCAGCACCGCAGGCAGCAGAGTCGCTCACAGTAGGCTTGTCGCAGTTTTCCTTTACGCTGGCATCAGGGAATCCCCCGGGGGTCAGAACACCGCCGCCCCAAAGTGGGCCGGGGGGCCCACCTCCAGGCCGCAACGCACTGTCGCCACGGGGGAGGGACTCAGAGATCCACAGCACAGGGCAGCCAAAGATATCTCTTTATTCGGCAGCCAAACACCCCTCCCGCGGTCAGGAAGGGGCCCTCTGGGTTTCAGCAGAGGCAGGCCAGCCACAACGTCGTGGAGTCAGGGCCTGTCCGTCCTGCCCTGACCTTGATCAGGCTGGGTCCACCATTTTCAATCAGTGTCTCATGTCAGGAGTCTGCCCACAGGATTGTGTTGCCGCCGTCCCCAGCCCTCCAGGGCCCGCTCGTCTCCTAGCACTCATGGGGGCTTGCCCAGGCAGTATAGGCACAGTCAGTTTAGGTCAGCAAGAGCCGCACCACAGTTGTCACCACAGCATCCCGCCAAGCTAGCCACAGCGACCCCGCGGCCTACCGGATCCAGCGAGCCACAGCAAATTCCACCCCTCAGACGCTTTTCCGGGCAGCTCTGCTTTTCCAAATAGATCAAGTCAGGCAGCGGAGTATCCCACACCGCAGGCTGATGTTTCAGGCCACATTGCGGGCCTACGATCAGGATATTGCCGAAAAGTTCTTGTCCGGCCTGCAGAGCTCACTCGAGGTGCAGCCATCTTGCCGCCGATGAAACCACGCCCCCATGGGTTTGTAGAGTTAGTGACTCATGTAGAGATTCATCACTTGTCTGAGGAGGTGGTCTTGACTTAAGGGTTTTTGGTGTGGAATGTTCTTCCATTTCTGTGAGACCATCTAGGAGTAGGCGGGGACCCTGCCCACTGGGTCTCTCATTGATCATGACCTGTACTCTTCTTTACGCCAGTTCTACTTTCGGGCATGGTTGGATGGGGTGGGTAAGTGATATGGTAATTTCACTGTGGTAGTTTGGTGCTGGCAGGTTTATGCCGGTTTTCTTAAAATAGTCTAAGGGTCCTTTTTTTGTGCAACGACTGCTGTGGTACCGTGGCTTTTGTCTTGAGTATTTAGTTCATCCAATTATGTTAGGTTTCCCACTGCTGTTTCCACAACTGTTGTACAGCCAAGAGTATGAGGGGTCCTGTCCTGGTCTAAGAGCTAGGGTGGAGAGCTGAGTGCCTGGTGGGCGAGGTGTGTTGCACTGAGGTAGAAGGCATTAAAACCACCCCCGTTTCCGTGGGGTCTATGATGGATTCTGTACTGGGTTTCTTGCAATGTTTTAGTGATTCTTTCCTTAATCTTCCTGACCCCATCATGCTGCAGTTGTAACTGTAAATAAGGCTGGTTGCGCCTACACCTCCCACTTGCTCTTGCTTGAAGCTCTCTGATGCTGGACCGACCCAGGAGCCCTTAATACTGTCCTTAGTGCTGCCCTTGATACAGCCTTTGCCTTCCTGGTAGGGTAGTTCCTGATGAAAAAAATAAGTCTACGACTCAGTAGACTGTGGGAGCTACGGAGGTGAATGATTGGGGCTGGGGTGTGTCTTAAGTGATTAATGGTCTCCTTGTTTGGGTTGGAGTAGTTATACCCTGGTGCGGAATGAAGGTGTAGATTATGTCCGGGGGCCTGTCACTCTCTTAACTATAGAGGACCCAACTAAAATTGGAGCCTGCCTGCTGCTGCTGTTCTCTAGCCCTCCAGTGCTCCTCTGATGATCCTCAATGATTCCCAGGCAGTTTAGGGGGGCTGGTCCAGACCACTCAATATAAGTTATTACTTTTCCATTTTACACCATATCCATAAAACTGTTCTAAAAACTCCCAAAACTTGAATCACAGCACATGAAACAAAGGTCCTGGCAGCAGCAACATCAAAGCTTGATTGCCTAGCAAAAAAGACTTAAGCACAATGGAAGTTACAGGTTATTATCCACGATGGCTACCACATCTCCAATCCCTGCAAGAGTACAGGAGATTTAGATCTTGCAGGCAGAGTCAAGTAAAGCACTCTCCACTATTACTAAACCTACATCTACAATCAAATATTGTACCCTTCATTTACAGTTCTGGCCTTCTTACAAGATTTCCAGAATAAGTAAGAGATTTTAGAAAAAGCTTTCTGGGATACAGTATTGAGAATGCCCAGCAGGTTTCAACTTTTGTGTATTCACTCATCTGTACCTTGACACTATGCAGTTTACAAAGAGATGCAATTTCTCATTGCTGACTTTTAAGGGATGAGGTTGCAGGCACAAGCCAAGCAACAGCCCTGCTTCAAATTACTGTAGAAAGGTAAGTTTAAGGTCCTTAATGAAAAAGATGAAACAATCTCAATTTTTTCACGTAATAAGAAATGAGAATTAAAGAAGAAATGATATTGAACTCTCTACAGATATAAACTTTAACTCATGTAACAATGAAATTTGGAAGAGGTGACCAGATTTTGAATTCTGGGTGAAGGAGCTGAACTCTTGAGTGCTATGTGGATAATGATGGTTGCTTATGTTAATTAGAAGGTTGTTTTGCAACACAGTGTATGGCTAAATTGTAATGAATCACTGTGGTTGTTACATTTTATGGAATTTTAAGAAATAGATATGCTACAAAGCTACATGCAGCACGTGTAGGACCTCAGGATGGTTGTTACAAAGACAAAGCACACATAGTAATCAGAGGAGTCTTCTTTATTCCATCTAAACACCATCACAGGTTCTCGTCAGCTGGCGTCAGCTGTGGAATGGTTCCCACATTTTGCCTGGGCTATACCATAGGGTTGGAGGGCAGAGGGGTGGCGGGGCATACCAAGAGGGATTACAACATCTCCTTACCAAGGGAAGGTAGGAAAGAGCAGGAAGGGAGGGAGGAGGAAGAACCAGGGGTGCAAGGCAGTGACAGTGCTACCTTCAGGTCATTGAAAGAGATTACACAGAACCAGGGTCATTAGGACCGCATTATGTAACAAAATGAACACCTAACACAGTTTCTAGCAATACAATAACAATAAGGTTCTCATGTGACACAATAATCTTTTGTCCACCTGGGTGCGGATGTAGGCCTTAACGATCTCCTAGGAGCCACGTTTGCCATTCCGCCCATTTGCACATTGACTTGAGGGACCGACACTTGCTTGTTAGGGACAATTCTGTTCATGCTCCATGTTTGTCCATTTGCAAACTGGACAACATTTCTTCCCACTTTGGTTACCTTCATGGCTTCTGAGAACCTTGTTGCCTCCTTTCTGCGTGGTTTGGGAAGGTCCACTCGGACCCAATCGCCTTCTCTGATTGTGCGAGATTTTACATGTTTAGTTACATAATACCTGGCTTTATACTTGGCTTGGTGAGGGGCCACTCATTTGCTAATCTCTTCACAATTCACAGGAGAGGTGTTCTGCCTTTTTAGGGGAGGTGAGAGTCTGGTTTTGGGAACCTTACCTTTCAGTGAACGAAAGGGGGATACCCCTGCGACTAACTTAGGAGTAGTGCGATAGGCCCAAAGTGTCTCTTGCAAGGTGTCTTCTGCAGCGATACCTAAGATCTCTGCACGCTGTATGCACTCTTTTACCAGGCGGTTCATACGTTCCCCCAACACGTTGGCACGGGGACAATACACTGCCGTTTTGTGGTGGGTGATGCCCATGTCAGATAGAAATTCTATTATATACAAATATCCCGGCACTCAAAAGTAGCAACTATTAATCATATTGGTATGTAACCAAAAAAGAAACCATTGGATATTATCACAGTATCACTGGCAACCAAACAGATATGGATTCGTACAAAGTGCGTGCAACACATTTTTTTAATTTAGAAAAGCATTGTACGAAAGAACATCACAATTCTAAAAAAAGACCAAGAAAAATACAATGTTCCCTAAATGAGTATGACTTTGAGAGACGGTTCATAGAAAAATAATTGTAGCTTCAAGGTCTTGATCCAAATGAGCAACAGCCGACACGTGTTTCGTCACGTCTTGTGACTTCCTCAGGGCTCTTTCAAATGTTTTAAGGTTTCTATGTTATTTCGGCAATTGATTTCGGATATTTTCTTCAACAGTAGGCAAGTGTTTCCAAAAAGTCAGGTTTCTATGGACGTCGCCCACCCATTTCTTGGAGTTCAGTTTATGAGGGAACTGCCAGCACAGCTAGTTTACAAAATGTATCTCAAAGAATGTTGTTATATCGTAAGTTGTAAGTGTTCCCACCGCACGTTCGGCCCAAAAAGATTTAAGGTATATTGTATTCATTCCCATTCCATATTTTGTGTGATTGTTATCATTTGATCTCTAGTATCACCATCACAATCGTCAAAATCTCAGCAGGCTATGATAGGCCCTTATAGTATTATGTGAAGTATCAAAAGCGCGGGCCGGGCGAGATACGTCCGGCGAGAGGATACCCCTGTGACTAAGTTAGGAGTAGTGCGATAGGCCCAAAGTGTCTCTTGCAAGGTGTCTTCTGCAGAGATACCTAGGATCTCTGCATGCTGTATGCACTCTTTTACCAGGCGGTTCATGCGTTCCACCAACACGATGGCACAGGGACTATACACGGCCGTTTTGTGGTGGGTGATGCCCATGTCAGATAGAAATTCAATCATGTTTTCTGAGGTAAACTGCACCCCGTTATCAGTGACCAGAATGTCCGGGATTCCTTCCTCAAATAATACATCCCTCAGGAAGCTTATCAGAACCATGTGTCTATTTGGTACACACATTTATAAACCACCCACCTAGCGTGGTACTCCACCATGACCAGTATGAACCGTTCCTTCAAACTCTTTAGGTTGAGGGGACCAATTATATCAAGAGCCAGCATAGACCAAGGACTGTCTGGCACCGGAACAGGGAATGGAGGGGTTTCCTTGCCTGCTATATTTTGTCTCATTTGCTGCATTTGAGACAGCTCCTCACTGTGTGTTCAGCCACGGTATCCATCCCCGGCCACCAGTAATCTAATCTTATTTTGTTCCTAGTAAGGCTACGCCCCAAGTGACCAATGTGGGCTAGATCCACAATTTCTGTCTAAGTGCTACAGGTGGAACAATCTTCTCTCCCCTATAAACCATCCCCTCTTGAATGCTCAATACCAGTTTCACATCCCAGAAACCGTTCAATGGAGTGGCGACCTTACTCTTTTCGTTAGGCCACCCCTTGACAATGAGGTTTTTTAGGATTTACCTTTCCTCGTCATTACATAAGCATTCCTCCCATTCTTCTTTACTTAGGCAAGACAATTTAAGGATCATTTCATCGTCTTTAGCTAAGGTTACACAGTCATCAACATCAGTACTTGAGCGAGAAAGGAAATCTGTTACTACATTTTTTGAACCTGGCATATACTTTACAATCAAATTGTACCCCTCCAGTCTCAAAATCCATCTTGCTATCCTTGGTGTGGTTTTCTCAGATCCCTTAGTTGTGAAAGCATACATGAGGGGTTTGTGGTCGGTCTTCACAGTGAAGAGAATGCCCCACAGGAAGAAGCGGAAATGTTTGATGGCCCACGCACATGCCAGTGCTTCTTTTTCAACCACGGAGTAGTTTACTTCTGCTCCTTTAAGGGTGCGAGAAGCGAATGCAACCACTTGTTCCTTGCCGTTGACGACCTGGGTGTGGCTGGCACCCAGCTCCTTATTACTTGCGTCAGTGCACAGGACAGTGGGTTTAGTGGGTTTTAATCTGCCCAAGGATGGGGCGGAGGCAATGCTCTGCTTCACTGTGATGAACGCCACTTGACAGTCCTCGTTCCACACAAAAGAGGTCCTTGCTTTGAGTAATGACCTCAATGGCTCCACAAAACTTGCATAATTTCTCACAAACTTAGCGTTGTACTCTGATAGCCCTAAGAATTATTTTAAGTCTTCCACACACGCTGGACCCACTGTCCCCTGAATCGCTTCTACTAGGTCAACCTTTGGTTTTATTCCATCCTGCGAAATCGCATGACTGAGGTACTCTACAGATCCTACCCCTATGCGACATTTACCCTTCTTTAATGTCAACCCCGCTGCTTCCAATTTGGTCAACACTCTTCCCAAGATGGCATTGTGTTCCTCCAGGTCTTTCCCGTAAATGAGGATATCATCCTGGAAGCACATGGTATATGGGAGGTCTTTCAGTACATGTTGCATGATCCTCTGGAAGGCAGCGGCTGCTGAGGCCAACCTGAAGGGCATGCAAATGTACTGAATCACCCCCAGAGGAGTTATGAACGAGCTTAAGTGGTGGGAGTCAGGGTGTAGCTCTACCTGGTGGTAGGCAGACGAGAGGTCTAACACACTGAAGCAACAAGCACCTTTGATTAGGGTAAGGACCTCATGTATTCGTGGCAATGGGTGCCTATCCACCCATATATTACTGTTTAAGTCTCTCAGGTCCACGCATAATCTGATTTCCTTGCTTGATGCCTTGGTTGTAAGGACAATCGGGCCCAACCACAGTGAGATTTCTATGGGTTCGATAACCCCCTGTGACAAGAGTTTGTCTAACTCGGCTTGTAGGGGTGTTTGCATCATGTGTGGTAGGGGCCTGACTCTGTGAGCCACTGGTTTAGCATAACTTTTTAGCTTTATGGAGTGTTGGTATTTTTTTAGTAGGCCTAGCTTATCCGTAAAGACTTCAGGGAAGTCATTGCACACCTCTGTACCCCCCATGGACGGGTCCACAAGGAGAACTTGGTCAGGGCTTTTGGGGTCTAACTTGATGCCCAGTTTCCTCTGGTGCTTCCACCCCAACAAGTTGGATCCTTTCTGTGTGATGTAAATCTTACCCACCGTACTCCTCCCTTTGAACCCTATATTTATGGTTGTCATGCCTATTAAGGATATGGGGTCCCCATTGTAACCCCCTGGATGTATGTCGGGAGGCTGCATGCCCTGTTGCCACGGGGGAAACATTTTAGTAAACATCTCAGCTTCCAACAAGGTATAGGGTGAGCAAGAATCGGCAAACACAGTCACCTCTCTTTTCTCCAAGGTGATGGTACAAGACGGGAAATCATTAGTCTTTTCGCCTCTTTGTAACTGGAACACCAGTTTGGTTTCTTGGGGAGGTTCCTGTTCAATAGACAGTACCGCTTTGGGTTGGTGATCTCTACAGAGTCTGGCCAAGTGACCCCTCCTCCCGCATTTGTGACAGCTGACTGATCTAGCTTGACACCCTACATAATTAACCAAATGGCTAGGGCTACCACACCTGTAACATTTAAGCTTAGTTGCTGCCGGAAGAACACTGGGTCCCTTATTCTTGTTCTCCTTGGTGACCTCTTGTTTGCTCATTGTTTTTACCTCAGTACTTTTCTCCCCCTCCCCCTTCATGGCTAACATGCAATCTGCAGTCTGTTCAATGCCAACAGCTATGTCAATAGCTTGCTTGAGGTCTGGATTAGCAACTAGGAGCCTCTCCTGTATTTTGGTGTTGTTGGTGCATCTTACCAACTGATCTCTAATTAGGGAATCTTGCAGAGCTTCGAATTCACAAGTATTAGCCAGGCCCTTCAAAGCCGCAATGTACGTTTTAACTTTTTCATTCTTCACTTGTACCGAAAATAACTTGTGCCTTTCTAGTACAACATTGATAGTTTTCCCAAAATGCTTTTCAAGTCTATTAACTGCGAGTAAATACACATTATCTTCATCGTCGCTATCGTCATCCACTTCTGCTGATGCTGTGATGTTGTCTTATGTTTTACGCCCTTCAATTCCTAGGTTGTGAAGCAGTGTATGCAGTTTTCGCAGAGAAGAAAATGTTTCCCCGCCAATTGCAATGAGGTAAGACTCCGGCAGATCAAACCACTGCTTCCACGGTAAAAGTGGCTTCCCCACTTAATTCAGGAAAGGGGTTGGTTGCGACATAATTGTGATGGCCATTGTAATAAGCAGAGAACAGTTTTATTTTTCCCTTCAGTTATGCACTTCAACAACACTATGGAGATAATATGACACACACACCAGCTGCCAGTAACTGGGTTATGCTTCCAACCATTGACATAACCAAAGGAGCTCAGACCTTCAGTGAAAAACTGGATGGGAAAACGTTGAGCCAATTGTTTCCCACGAACTTATGGAACAGTATCAGCTGTGTCTGTCAGCGTGTGACGAAGTGACAAGCGTGTGGCACCGGGTGTAATTAAGGCTAAACCCCCTCCGGTCTCTGTGCTTGTGCCCACACGAGGAAGTAACTCCCAAATAACGTTGCTTGCTGTACCCGTCAGCAAGAGAATCGGAGCAGGCTAGAAGACGTGGCAGTGAGGAAAGGGTTAACCCGCCCGATCTCCTTACGGGGGACCACCTCTCAACGCGCTTCACCACCGTAGATGATGAGGTGCTGAGTTGGAAGGCTGCCTGCCTGAGGAAATCGAAGTGCCGGAGCCCATTCTGTGAGGGGAACAACTTTAACGGCGGAAACCGTGTTCTCTTTGGCATCAAGGTCTGCCTCCCACATCGATGATCATTAAGCTGCACCTCCGCTTCACGCCGATCCTTTCTCAGGAGGAAGACAGGGACAGGCTGCCGCTACTGCATGCGCCTCCTCACATGGCGAACTTCCCCATGGGAGACTAGGCTTGGGGACGTGCTCACAGTATGCGCCTCCTTACCACAGCAGTGATACGCCTTTGGAAACTGGGCTTCACGATGCCCCCAGACCAACGCACCTCCTCACGCTGCAACACTTCCCCGCTGGAGACAGGCTTGAATATGCGCTCACTACATGCGCCTCCTTCCCGCAGCAGTAAATCACCATAGGAGACTTACGATGCCCAGACACTCCGTCAGCTATTTGACCGGGCCCCCACCTTCTAACTCCGGCACACGGCACCTGTGACAGGACCTTCAACAACGCCATACGGACAATGCCTGCCTCTCCGTTTAGTGCTTACTTGCACCCCAATTGCGCTAGCTTCACATTCTCTGCACCATGGAGGGCTGTGCCACGAAAATCTCACATCGACTGCCTCGACTCCTCACAGCAGGAGATCATATGTAGGCTGGAAGCATCCATCAAAAGCTTCCAAGCAATGAATAAGGCAGCGTGAAGCAGAGATCCACTACCGGCATCCACTCAGTCCGGTAAGATAAGTACTCACTTTCTCTCTTTTTAACATTTATGAAGTACAGGCTGTCACTGGAGTATGTATTGGGGGTGATGGTGAACCGTCCCCACACGGTTGTTCGTTGCCAGTGTTACAAAGACGAGGCACACGTAGTAATCAGAGGAGTCTTCTTTATTCCATCTAAACACCATCACAGGTTCCAGTCAGCTGGCGTCAGCTTTGGAATCGTTCCCACATTCTTGCCTGGGCTATACCATAGGGGAGGAGGGCAGAGGGGTGGCGGGGCATACCAAGAGGGATTACAACAATGGTCTTCCTCAATCAGGAACAGAAGATCTTAATGTGTGATTCCCAAAAGCACATTTCTTTTAAGAGTGTGCATACAGAGGAGAGGGGATACGGATGTAGAGATGGGTGAAGCAAAAATAATAATTAAAAAAGCATTGGCACAGCCAGTAGGTTTTGCACAATGAAGTACTGGTGTACATCAACAAAAGCTTGAGCTTTTACCAACCTACCAAACACCTATGATCCTCGTGCCTCTTCTATGCAGACACCCCCGGGTCCGCTGAACCAACAACAGAAGATGTTCCTTCTCACACCTAGCAGCCAAAGCTTCGAACGACCTTCCCCTGCACCTCAGGACGCCTCATCACTTCAGGAATTCAGCAAAGGTCTCAAGATCTGGCTGTTTGAATGACCGGATCACCACGAAAAAGCTAGCAACTCCAGTGCCTTGAGACCCTCAAGGGTGATTTACTGTGCTTTATAAATCCTTTATTCATTGATTGATTGATTGAGGTCTGAGCTCTATAAGGTAGAGCTATTGGCTTTGCTAAAGCTTTTTAATTGCCAATTACATGAATTATGCCTCATGCATAAGCATTACCAGCAATTTTGTAAAACAAATTCTAGTAAAGAAAATCCATTCCAAGATGGCGGCCGATGTGCATGCATGTGTCACTACGCATGCATGCATGTTGTGATGCATGGTGCGCATTATTAATTTACTAATCCATATGGCAGATAGCATGGCAAATTTTAATTTAAAAAGGAAAGAAAAGTGCCCATGAGTGTAAATTATAATTTGCAATTCCTGGGTCCATGTATAAAAAAAATAAATAAATAACTAAATTCATTTAAACACAATGTGAAACAGGAAGATGGGAGGTAAACCACCAGAAAGGAGAGTGAAAATAAAGTGGGGGGATTCAGAAACCAGCAGGAATAGAGTAAGGAAACACATGCAATCCCAAATGAGAGCTAAATAAATTCTAAATAGAAAGAGATCTATCAGCAGTGGAGAGATACAGCTCTTCCAATCAGAAGACTGTAGGACTGAAATGTTTCTGGAAAGGATTCTTATGAGAATAGGGAAGAAGCTTTTTAATCAACAACAGACATCTGAGATAAACAACAACATCATCTAAACATGAGCAAAGCCCACTTAAAATATTTGTGTGTATGAAATAGAAACTATAGGTCTTGTTAACAAACAGCAAAACTGTGGAAGAGATCTAAAAATGAGATTGTAGGGAAAAACAACACCGTTTATATTTGTGGATTAATGTGTTTGAAGTATTTTCTGAAAACTGCTATTTTTTATTGCAAACTTGAGTATTCTGATCTAAAATATTTAAGGCCTCAATAGTCCAAGTAAAATGTACTTTGGAATGTAATTACCTTAAATCATGAAACATGGTTTTAAGCTTTTTCAAACAGCAATAGTTACAATGATACAAATATGTCTCAGAATTCACACTTGGATTCCAAAAATATAATAAAGGTACATAGATTTATTATGTTTATAGTTCCACATCGATATAGTGTTGTAAATATGTATTACATGTTCTTTGGTTTTCATTACTTTCCATACTCTTAATCAAGTTGTGTAAATCCATATGATAGTTAGCATTAGGCAGCCTAGGGTTGGACAGCCAACATGTTTCGTCCCTCTGTGGCACAAGGCTGGGGCTTTTTCGAAAACAATGTATTTATCAAACCCACAAAATTACTTAGTTACTGTATACAGTTTATGTGCTCAATATACAGTGCTTGGTGAAGGTGGTCAATACTCAAAGGATGTGTCAGCTGATTATAGAGGAACTTCACAAGTTCAAAGCAGAACTTGTCTGCCCACAGGAGACCCACAGTGCTTACAAGTATAGGTGGCTTCTGTGGCAACTGGAGGCAATGTGGTGGTGTGCACAATATAGCAAGTGCTCATTTGGAGAGGGGGTTGCTATTTTAGTTATGCTGACAAGGGCTTAAAATGTTTAAGATGACTGCACATAAACAGGGATGGTGCGTGATTGCTCAATTTATTTTTAAGTTTAAATTGTATGTTGTGTCTTCCATATGACCATAACAACTATGACCCAGCTTTATTTGATAGTTTGGCTCCACAGCTTTGTGGTTGGGTAGGACACATTTTAGTTTGTGGTGATTTTAAATGAATTGTGGATTGCTCCCTTGATACTACCATCCATGAACACTCTTATTATCTGAAAAATGTTTGCAGGGCTAGTGAGAGGTTCATGTGAAGTTCTTGGGCTAGTTTACATTTACAGGACACCCAGATGTAGGGATTCAAGATATACATGTTACTCTATTCCACACATCCAATATTCACATAACAATATGCTTCAAAGTTCTCTAATGACCCTTTTGGGTGCTCAGATTAACATCTTCCCTAAAATTTCCTTTCAATGCAACACTCTGTCCATAACTTTCATTCACCGGGAGTGAGAAAGAATTAATAGAGGTGGACATTTCAGAGGCTAATATTGAAGGAGGAAGACTCTAAGGAATGTGTTCTGAGGCCTATTAGGGTATTCACAGACATTAATATTGGAACTGCATCTACAAGGACGGTATGAGATCCTCTGAAAGCATCTGTATGAATTGATATTATTGTGTATTTTTCAGTTAGGGTCAAAAAACAGTTCCAATAATATATTACTGTTAAAAACCAAGTACTGATCTGGAAAGAGAAAATACTACTGCCTTTCAACTGAAGCTGTGGGGGGAACAAAAACTTTGTTTTCACCTTATGTGCCATTGATCCCCTCCCTTTGATGTAATAAGAAAAAGACTGCAGCTTTGTATTTCCTACGGAAATAAAAGATTTATGAATATTTCAAAGCTGTTTCTTGCATATTATTATACAAAATTAGGTACGATTAAACTCAAGGGGGCATTGCATCTATTAGAGATGAAGCAGCAAATTGCTCATTTTCAACCTCTCTCTCAGATTGCTGATGACTTCAGCTGTTCACATCTGGAGCAGTGTTAGATCTGTCAGCCTTAGGGTGGTATTCCCTCAAACATTTTGCCTACTCCCATTCTGTTTTGCCGGAATTTGCTTTTGTTGGCCTTAGGACTCTGTGCCTCTTACCACTGCTAACGAGTGCCAAAGTGTTTGTGCTGACTCCATAAAACATGGGAAAATTGGCTTACATCCGTTTGGCACCAGTCCACAGTACAGTGGTACAGTGTATGTCCTAAGCGTTTAAATTTAATGCTACTAGTGGGACTTCAGCACTCATTGTGCCACCCACTAAAGTAATGCTTTAAAACATGCCGCAGTCCTGCCATTGTATCCTGTGTGCAGTATTAAACTGCAATTTGACCTGGCATATAAACCCTTTACCAGGCATAAATATTTTTAATACTTATAAATCACCAATAAAGTATGTGCACTGCATTTAAAAAGTGGTACATAAACTTTTAAGTTTTACATGTACTTGTAGTGAACAACACCCACATTTCTTTTTACTACTGGGAGGCCTGGCTCTCCAATAGTATAACATTGGGTTACCTTATTACATTTAGTAAGTGATACCTTTTGTTTGGGGTCAGGTAGGAAAGTCATGTTTGGTTTTTAACAAATTGTACATTCTGAAAGTAGGCAATTCTTTTCCCTAACCTTTTGGTACCTGGAACCTGTGTTTTAGGTCACATGACTAGGTGTGATAAGCAGATTGCCTTTGTGTCTTCCTTTCAGACAGTGTAGCAAAAGGGGAATAGGTTTAGACAGGATGAGCCATCCTGTCAGGATCGAAAGTGTGGCGCTGTGCCCTGTTCCCTGCCCTACTTGCATTTCAAAGGAGCTGCCTAAGCACACTCACAAAGAACTTCATACTAGACGTTTGTCACCCTAGGCATAGTGGGCCTTGTGCAGGGAGGAAGGAAATTCCAGAACCCTTTTGGGGAAACCTGCAGAAGTTTATTCCACTTCAAAGCTGGCACCAGGTAAAAAATAGGACCCTTAGACCCAGTCTTCAGTTTACTCCTGGACCTGTGGAAAACATTCAGAATTCCTGCCTTGTGTTTCAGTGGACTGCCCTGCTGTTTGATGCCTTCCTTTTACCTCAGAGGACTGCACTTCTGCTGCCACAGGACTGTCTTGTTGCCTGTAGCCTGCCTGGTACTACCAGAGGGCTACCCTGCTGCTTTAACTAAGGATTACCAGATTGTCTCCACGGGCTACTTGACTAGCCTCCTTTTCTGCGCTACAGGGATACAAAACCTCCAACAACTCTTAATGTGCACCTTGCCCCAGCCTGAAGAGAGCCCTACTCTCCAAGGGGTGTCCACCCAGTCCTGGACCCTTGAAAGTGGTGATAAAGGTGCCAGAAATGCCTTGAGAACAGACAGGAGTTAGCTTCACTTTGCGGTAGCTTCCACTATATTCTTCTCCACAGCAGCGAACCCTGTTCAGCGGCTCCACTCAGAAGGGTTTCCCGGCTTCCTGGAGCCCTCATTGGTACAGCCAGCAGCTTCATCCCACTAGAGATTTTTTACTTCAAAAAAAGTGACAAAGTCCAAACATAGGAATTTTCACCACTGATTTTTACCTTCTCAGATATTTCTTTTCAAAATTTCTTCTAAGTTCAAAGGTAGGTCGAGATCATGCCCTATCAACTTAGTGTAGCCGAACCTTGCTCCATTGTGGTCCACTAAACATTAAAATGTTCTTTATTTGAGCAGGATTTTTCTTATGCTGTGTTTTCATTTCATTATTGTTTGTGTGCTGCACAAGTTCTTAACACAGTGCCCCTAAGTTAAGCATGACTGCTTTTGTGCTAAGCTACCAGAGGGTTAAGCACAGGTTAATTTTGTAACTTTTGTGGTTCATCCTGACAAGGATTGTGGTTGTTGCTTGAGAAGGGTTAACGGCCCCCTCAACCAAAACTCAATTTCTAACAGGCAGGTTTCAATGGAGTTTTTGCAATTGTAAATGAATGCTGAGTTAGATGACCCCATCAGGTTAAAGTAAGCATTGGAAGGAATAAAGATCTTACTAATCAAGACAGCTAATTGGATGGACTCCATTGCTATTACATTTTATAAGAACTTTGCTTTAGTTCTGTCCCAGTATTATGGGAAGTTCACAATGCTACATCAACTGGGGAGATCCCACCGTGATAGAATCGTATTAACATTGTTGGAATCCTAGAAAGGTGAGAGGGTTCATACCAACCCATTGCACTAGTAAACACCAATGCAACAATCTACTCTTAGATTTTTGTCATGCATTTAAGCAGAGATCCAACAAGAATGATCTGTTCGCAGCAGTATAGATTTGTACCTGAATGAGCACAAATTAATGTCGCTCTAACACTGTTTGATAGGACTAAATTAGTACAAAAGAGTAGAACTGGAAATGGTGATAAAAGGGGTCCCACGGTTCAGTTCAGTTCAAACATAAAGTTTATTAAGACCATTAAGTCTTTAAACTACAAATCATACAGTGCTATTTAAAAGAGTTCACACGTTAAAAATTCTTATTCCCGACAATAAAAACATCCTATAAACCTTAAAACTTCATACCTAAAAATTTAAAACCAGTAATATTTAATTTTATATAGCGATACGCTTTTCTGTGCTTAAGCCTCTAACGAATTAGGAAACATATACACTCTGCATATATTTCCCAATGGCTATTGCAGTATCTACATTTTCCATATCCGCAAGAAGCTCCCATGCTTGCAAGCGCGCCTTTACATCCTACTTTAAAAAAAGCGGGCGAAGAAATAATTTACTTAAATGTAAAAATTGTCGACAATCCAATAAAATGTTTAAAATGTTACATTTCACCGCCATCTTGCACATACATTTACCATCGGGTTGTATTAGGCCTGATTTTATTGCACTATTTTTTACAGCCGGATTTATTCCAAATCTTATCTTTAAGACTTCCCTTCTAAACCATTGATTTGGTAATATATCTAGATAGGGATAGCTTATATCTTTCTCCCAACTTTTGCTCATAAATTTTAAAGAATCTTTCTTGCTCAAATACTCCTGGTCTATTGCTCTTGACAATTTTTTTTCCCTGCATTTTGAGTACACTCTTTGTTACATTGATTTGTAATGTCTTCGGATCTATTTTCACCTTCAGGTGGTCACAGATGGTCTGAAGTTTGCTTCTTGTGGCTTTAGCTCATTTTAGCTCACTAACTTGGATCTCTTTCATACACCATTGCGATACCTTTGTGATTTTAGGCATTTTCCTTCCTCTCTGTACCAGGAGCTTTTACCACCGATACAGAAGATTTCTGAACCATATTGGAGTTGTGGGGGAATCATTGCTTTATAGGCCGTCAATAGAGGTTTATGGGACATACCACCAGAACTTTGATTGAATCTTTTCAACCCGCACACCGCCAGCTGTGCTTTTATTTTCTGTGCCTCAAGGTGCATGCCCCACTTCATAGAATTTGTAAACCATATTCCGAGATATTTATATTCATTTACAATATCTAGTTTAGTTTGACCCAGATACCAATTACACTTCGTATTCCTCTTCCCGAAGCACAGAATCTTTGTTTTGTCCATGCTTACTGTTAGTCGTTTTGCCGTACAATATGCGCTGAAAATATTCCGCTTTCTTTGTAGACCCACCTCAGTTTGGTCCAATATTACTAGATCGTCGGCATACAGCAAACAGGACAGGTGCCTTCCGTTTACTTTCGGGCTTGCGCCTCTAGCAGAACCCAGAGTAGCGGGCAAATCTGCTAGGAATATGGCAAACAGAAGCGGAACCAAAACACAACCTTGCCTAAGTCCATTATTTATTGCTATTTCTGGTATTAGGCCGCCAGATGTATCTTTAATTACTTGTGCCCAATTATGACTGTGCAGCTCCTGAATCACCATCAAGAGATCTGGTGGATCCTCATAGTTACTCATGGTCTCCCACAAACACTCCCTATCCACCAAATCAAACCCTGCGCAAAGTCCACGAAACAGCAATACAACTTGCCCTGCTGCTCCATGGACTTCCGTGCCACGACCCACAAGGCAAAGCAGTGGTCAATAGTCGAATGTCCTTCCTTAAAACCTCCCTGTTCTATTGGGACTATCGACCGCCGCTCTACCCATTCCTTTAATCTACCAAGGATTATTTTTGAGAATACCTTTTCTCCAATGTCCAATAAGTTAATTAACCTGTAGTTCATTGGGTCCTTCCTATCGCCCTTTTTATGTACCGGTCTAATTATTGACCCTCTCCAGGTTTTTGGAATACAGCCTGAATCTAAAATGGCCATAAACCAATGGGATAGGAATCCTGCTGGGAGATTATCAGGTCCAGCTGCACGAGATAAATTCAGCTTCTTGATTGTTTTTTACTTTTTCTATATTAAAGGCTGGTTTTAACTCATCTACGGAAACTGTCCAGATGGATTTTTCCTTATTTATTTCCAAGTTCCTATTTGCTTTATATAAATTTCCTAAGTAATTTACCCATGCTGCCTCTTCCACCACACAGTTCATATTTCCCAGAGTCCTTCCTGCGGCGTCCTGTATCAACCTCCAGAACCCTTTTATATTTTTAGTTCCAATTGTTTCTACGTGGTTTTCCCAACATTTTTCCTGAAAAATCCTTTTCTGCTTCTTTACTAAGGATTTGTATTCTTTCTTCAAGTTAAGCAGAATCTCTAAATTCCCAACTTCATAACATTTTCTCTGGCACTGCTCTATTTTCCGAATGGCCCTTTTTTATTCCTACAGGCAAGATTAAACCACCTTGGTTGCCTTCCTTGGCTATGTTGTATTTTTACCTTACCCTGTTTTTTATCGTTTATATGAACTCTGAGGCAATGTACAGCCTGTACTATTTGATCCTCGTACCATTCTATTTGCTGCCCTTCAGCACTATCCTTCGTTAAGTTTTGTTGAAAATGTACTAATTTCTTGACATATTCTTCCGTCAATTTTGAAGTTAGGAGCTTGGGATATTCCACATTTTGGGGGATCACTCTCTCACATGGGCTTATCGCTCTCTTAAATATTCACAATATAAAGCATTATGGTCACTATACTTATGTTTACTTATCCAGAACTTTTTTACCAATTCATAGTTCCAAGCCTGGACAAAAATATAATCTATAGGGCACTGTTGACTACCTACTCTAAAAGTCTGTGTGGCTGGGCGGTCTGGGTCCAGTCTACCATTTAAGCATATTAAACCCGTAGATCCCAGAAACTTCCCTAATGCTTCATCCTGGTTATTAGTTACACACACAGGAAATTTTGCCGACCCTATATTATAAGAGCTCAAAATTTCCTCAAACCAGTAATCTAACTTTTTGTAATTTAGTTTGTGATTAAAATCGCCCATTATCACCATTTCATCTGTTCCATACATTTCATTTAAATTAACTATATCCTTTTTAAAGAGCCCCATTTCTGTATCATATTCTTTTTGAAAGCTCCATTGGATATATACATTTATAATAATCAGATTCTCTTCCTTCCCTTCAATGTCCAAATGGGATACTTTACAACCCAGCACCCATTTACATAATGTGCTAATTAACTTTACCTCTTTCACTAGCCTGGTTGAAATGAAAGTCATAATCCCACCCGACGGTCGTCCAAATCTTTTTATTTTTCTGGCTGGTCCCACGGTGCTGGCTCTCATTAGGAATGCAATGCATGAGCTTTGATTTAAAGTTTATTAATTGGGCTCATGTACTGCATGCTGTCCCATGGGCTGGTATTGCTATTATATTATGGTTTTCACACCTGTACAAATAATCACGTATACACATCAGCTGTCACCTGTCTCGTCTCTTTTATTTGATATTTATTTGGAGACTTACCTGAGGTGGATTAATTTGAAGGAAGAAATAAGACACAAGTAATTTGTTGGGTGTTGGATTAGCTGTCAGCGAATGCTGAAAATGTTGTAATTTACATGCCAGCAGGCGATGGGACAATACGTGCTTTCAAAAATGAGGCTATTACATTCACAAGTCTTTACACGTGGATATGGAGCCAATTGGTCAAGGGACCCGGCGGACCATGTATGACTTCTGGCCTCACTGTAGCTCATATAACATGACATAGGTTCAAGCAATTGCCAGTGGTTAGACTATTTACAAGTATTCATTTTGTGTGATTGATGCAATACTCTAAGTGGCCAAGGGTATGTCCCAATATGAGTATCTTGCTCACTGCGTCACTGGATCCAAATTATGCCTCACTTTTGAGGCCTTGCAAAGCACAAGCCGGTCTGGGGTTACTTGTATTTGCTTCTGGAGGGAGCCTTGCCTAGAAGTTCAGGATGGGCTGTTCTCAAGTGAAGCAGGGTCAGAACTAATTTGCATTGTGTGGGCTTTTGTCTAGGCGATGGGTTGACTTACTACCCCGAGAGATAGTCTGTGGTGAGATTATTTAAAACTATTCCTTTTATCACCTATTTTGTGACTGACAGAGGACCCATCAATATGTTGGTGAACCTGGTTCATGTTTCAGATAAAGAGTGCTTCACATCACAAAAAAAACTGTGATTCTGATATGAATAGGCAGCCAATGGACAGAGGAATGTACTAGACGTTTCCTTGGTTAGTGCCTAGTCACGCTACTGCATGAAGAACTGCTTTAGTTGAGGTCAATGACTACTCTGGAGACCTGTGAGTGATGCAGTGCATCTCTCAATGTGTGGTAAGATGAGGGTCTGGCAAAAGATCACAGGTGAGGGGAAGGGCTTGGTTATTCTCTATAACATGCTCTGGAACCATGTTTGTGCCTTTGTATTGACAATGTCCTTAAATAACAGAGAGAGTTAATGAGAATGACTAGTGATTCAGCTGAGGATGAATGGCAGAGGAATGGCCATATTAGTTCATATTGTTGACCGACTCCTAGATGACAGGCTCAGGGTGGTTTGTTTATGAAGATAAACATTTTTGTTTGGTTTAGTTTCTGCAGTTGCAGACATCTAGGTCTGAATAACACTGAACATAAGGATTTCATTAGGGAGTGAAACATTAAGGTATATTTGAGTGTCACTAACATAATGATTGACGTCATTGTCTTGCTGTCTTTGTAGTATTCTCAGTGCCTCAATATACAAATAGAACATCTGAGAGTGTGAATACTCCTTAAGAGGCAGCAATTAGAAGTGATTTTCAGGATGCATGCATACACTAACCTTGTGTTCAGGATCCCTTGTACAAGTGATGTGAATGCCATTGTTGCACCACCCACTCATGGAGCCTCCAATGCTGAGTACGGATGTTTGAAGTATCTACTCAGGGAAATAAGGATGTGATGAGAGAGAATAATCTGTCGGGACATGGCTTTCATCTTGAACACTGACCAGATTTGTCTTGCACTCATCAGTTGGGAGCTTTTACTGCTGTCTGTTTTCACTTTCGAGAAGAGGCGCAAATACTTGCACTTCAAACTACAACTTACTCTGCAATACATATGTTCTATCACTATGACAAGGACACACTGTATTGAAATGAGAAGCCCATGCACAGTTACACACTCCACAGGCTAGGTACAAAGACACTGTCATTGACCGATGCTGGATGAAAATTGCTCCACAAAGTAGAAGGGAGATAAAGGTCAGTTCTGTGCATGGATAATATGAGTTAAGAATAAGCAACAAAATACTACTAACTCAATGATTATTCTCTCAGGAGCTGCAAATATCAGATCTGAGTGGTTTACATTCACAGCGGTGCATTCCAGTGTGTGTTAACAACTACTGAGCATTGGAGCTTCAGTTTTACAGCTATTGAAGCATAGCCACGGCTGCTTAATAAGACTTGACTGAGCCATAATTCCACATACGTTAGTTTCAGCACTAACAGACTAAGGCCCTCAATTTACAATGTTTTGCACACTGCAGTGCAGCAGGACTTCCTGCTACGCTGCAGTGAGTCAAATTAAAGGGCCGAAATGTGCCGTATCTACAAGGTACGGCGCATTCCTGTCCTTGTACCAGACCCGGCACGCAAACATCAGCCGACCGCCAATGCAGACACCCTTGCATCACTTTGCACAGGTGTTTGTGTTGCAGGGATGATTGTTTTTGTGCAGGAAGGGGCTCTTTTGTGCACAAAAACAATCATTGATGGCATTTTTCTCTTTCTATGTGTGCTTTAGAATACTTAGAAAGAGGACAAATTGAAGAGAAATAGAAGTATTTTTCTCCTTGTTGGGCCACTCCCCAGCATCCCCTGGGGAGATGTAGGATTCTGATGCAATCCCAGCTTTACAAAATGTTGCAAATCTGGGAATGTATCAGGTTCCAAGGATGTTGCATGTGAACATCCACAGTAACTCATGGAATTCCCATTTCATGCAGAGTAATGCGTGAAAGGGGCCCATATTAACAAAGCCATGAAGAGCCATGCAGGGTGACTTTAGGTGGCTTTGCAAATATGGGCATGCCCATTGCACTGAGAATGCGTCAAAAAAAGTGACGCATCGACGGCGCAATGGGCTTGTATATGTGGCCCTCTGTCTTAAAGACATTTGAGGGGAAACAATGGTGAATGCATAGCATTGCACATATCTTTAGGTTTTATTGGATAACCTAGTTCTGTATGAGGGTGTATGGGATGGCTGAAGGGCACAGCAGAGATTTGGAGGATCCCAGCTGGATAAATGACTTTTTTCAGAGAGCTATAGGGTGAAACAATTTTCAAAAGTGTCAAGGTTTCCCCTGTGTGAATGTGGAGTACCAGATACCAACCGATGACCAATTATTCATGGCATCCAAGGCAGCATACAGGTCAAACAGGGCGATGAGACAGGGATCAGTTTTATTTGCCAAGGATGGCACATCATCGCACTACGTGGATGGTGACAGCCAAGACCAGCTCGAGAGAGGTGTGACCAATTCAGTGGCACCAGACACTGACCTGCAGCGTGCTCAGTTTATAAATTATGAATGGGTTTAATAGCACCTGCTGCTTTTTCCTGCAGTTTTCAGGCAACAATAAAAATGCCAATATGTCAAGATAACTCATTGTTTTTCCCCAGTCTTTCATTATCTCAGTGCTGCTAAAAAAGATTTGTTTGGGTACAAATACATTCTTATTAGTAAAGCCAGCCCCAACCATTGTGGTACAATTTAAATCTGACGTCTGTGCTTCTCCAGACCAAACACTCTTAAAATATACCGCCTACATGGAGGGATGGCAAGTGATTCTTCCAACCTGTATTCTTCATTGATTTATGTAACATTTCATATAGACTGATTTACACACATATGATTCATTGTCTCTGTATAATGTGTGTGATATAAAGTGCCCTGACACCCTAAGCTAGTATAAGTGGCGCTCTAAAACAAATTAAATGGATGTGGGAGATTGGGTATGGAGAGATGAGGGGAAGTGTTGGGGTGGTAGTGAGTTAATCTATGGAGAAGTAGGGTCATTGTGGAGGCGCTAAAAAAGATTGTTCCACCGGGTGTGACCCAGGCTGGGATGAAGAAGATTGGCGAAATTGTGTGAGGTTGTGAAGAGCAAAGTGCTCTTGATGCTGTTTAGCTACTGCTCATATTGTGATATTCCATAGGAAAGGAGTGCATGATGGTATGATAATTTGTGTATAATTGATGTGCATGTGTGTCCATTATATGAGGATTTCAGGGAAGGACTAAGAAAAGAAAATGCCAGTTGTCTAGACCATTGTAGAAGAAGTAGATATTTGCTTGTTAGCCAAAACAAAGTAAGGTTCAAAGTTTTAAAAGTTTTTAAAAATCAAGAGACTTGTGGAAATGATTCACATTATTCTTTAAAACACTACCTTTACTTGTATTACAAAAATGGCATTTGTATTACGAGGTCGTAGGGATGACACCCCAAAATGACGAAACTCGTTGACTAAAAGAAGTAAAAGAAGTGGATGAAATATATACCCAAGAAGATAAAGAGTCTCTATTATTGTGTTTTTGACACTTCTGAAGTGTATTGGACTGTTTTATGCTACAAATTGTGTGTGCTTCGAATAATGTAAATTGTTTATTTTTCAATCTTGGATTGATAGTTGGGGAAGCAGGGTGTATCTCCCCATTCTGAACGCACTGCTAAAAACGAATCAGTTTTGAACTGACTAACATCTGTTGTTGTAACTTCTTTATGAGCACCTGAACCCCTTGTGCCCAGCTCAGTAAACACGACATGTGGAAATGGACCCCTGCCATTTACACAACTCTAGTATAACTGATGCAGGTCTGACAACTCTCAGTACTGATTTAAGGGTTAGCATTGGGATTATGGCAACAGAGCTTAAGCTAACTATATTATCTAGTAAGAGCAGTCTCTAAGAATGGCCCTCTGAACGCATTCTGTGCTTTTGAAATGCCCTCACTATCCGTGCACGGATCTGCTTAGTTTTGATGCTGTATACAACAGGGTTTACCACAGGCGGCCCCAACAGATACACATTGGCCAACAGAATAGGAAAGAGAGCAGAGTGGTGCGGTCCAACCCTGTGGACCACTGATATACCAATAAGAGGAATATAAAACATCAGCACTGCACAGATATGGGAGCTACATGTATTAAATGCCTTGAACTGCGCATCTTTGGTTGCAATATTCAGGACAGCCCACAAGATCATTATATAGGAAAATAAAATGAAGACAGAATCCACGCCCCAGGTGAGGATGACAGCGACCATTCCATATAGACTATTCACCCTTACATCTGCACATGCAAGCTTAATTATATCCGGATGTAAACAATATGAGTGTGACAGCATATGTGACTTGCAGTAGGGGAATCTTCTTGTGAGGAAGGGAAGTGGTAACACTACAGAGATGCCCCGAGTACATATTATGAGACTGATGTTTGCTATTACCGCGTTAGTTAGAATGGAAGTGTATCTCAGAGGCTTACATATGGCCACATATCGATCAAAGGCCATGGCTAACAACACACCTGATTCAATTTCTGGAAAAGAGTGGATGAAGAACATCTGAATGAAACAGGCAATAATGCTGATTTCAGTTGCTTGGAAACAGAAGATGCCAAGGACAGTTGGAAGTGTGGTCAGGGACACACCAAGGTCAGTGAGTGCAAGCATAGCCAACAAACAGTACATAGGTGTATGGAGGCTGCGCTCTGTCCAGATGATGAAGAGTATGGTGCAATTGCCCATGAGCGAGATGAAATATAGCAAACAAAAAGGAAAGGTCAACCAATGTTGGCTCTCTTCCATTCCAGGAATGCCATTCAAGATGAAGTTTGAGGGAGTTGAAGGAGTTTGATTAGCCAACTCCATCATGCTACTCAGGAATCATGTTAAATATAGGAATGGAAGATCCTAAAAGAAAAGATAAGCAAATGGTATATGACTTTATCATCATCATCAAAGGAGTGCTTGTCAGAATACCATTGACATATCGAGAGAATGCATCTATGTCACATGGCAAGACTGTAGAATTCAAGATCTAACAGGAACTAAAAAATCTATGGAAGTCAAGATTCAAGATTCAAAATACCTTTATTCGTTTTCAAAAGAAGACCATAAAAGTTAATTTATTCAGTGTTACAAATTATTATTCCAGTGATCTATATACAAAACATCATAAAAGGCAAGTCATACACTTCAATTCATTAAGAGGAAAGAGAGAAAAGTATACACCCTAAAACAATTTTTTAATAAAAATACAATCTATTTTACAAGGCACTGTCATCATTACAACATGCGTCTCCCTCCGTAAAAGTACATCAGTGCTGAGGTTTGTGTGGTAGAGAGTTACACTATTCGGGTTCAATAACAATGACTAATACCATTTCCTAATAGCCATTGTGACTTTAATGTAGTTGGAGACCCTAGTGCATATATCATAAGTAGCCAAAGAATATAGATAATAAAAACATTCACTATAGGAACAGGGACTAATTTATTTTAAAATCGGAACAAAATATCTGCCTCTCGGTTCTTTATAGAGGGGGCAGAACAGCATAAAGTGCACAGTGCTCTGAGCTGCCAAATTATCACAGGGACAAGGCTCCAATTTATCTTCCTGTCCCGATTGTTTTTGGAAAGCCACCAGAAAGTGCAAGGTAAGTAAGCAAAATCTATTTAGATAAAATCGAGTCTGTACATTTATAGTGAATGTTAAATAGAATTTCTGCTTATCCGGGGATAGACAAAGGAGGCCTAATAAATCAGGGTGAGAGCGGAATATATTTGACCCTGTAGAATGTGCCTCTTTTATAATATTTTTGGCAATTCCAGGGATGCTTGCTGGACAATCAAAAAAATGCCCCAAACCTAGCTTATAAAGGCTATCCTTTACGAATCGTCGCCAAGAGATAGAAAGTGCTCCATCAAGATTATTACAATCTTTAATAACCTCTCTGGAAAACATTAACTCTTCGGACAGCCAGATTTTAGCCCATAATAACAGGGGGGGGGAGGGCAATGTCTTTGCGCTCCTCTACGAAGTCAAGCCCCAGCTCTTGATGAAAAAAGATTGTGGGGGCACCGTTTGGGGTCATCAATAGTCTTTTAATGAATTTGTTTTCCATAACTTGTAGCTGATGGCTGTTATGGTATCCCCACACTCCTGCTCCGTATGTTGCAACAGGCACACATTTGGCTTTATAAAGTGTACCAGCTCAGTCACTGGCTTATGGCCCAGCTTTCCAGCAAAGCGGTAAAGCCCCTCAACTACCCTGCCCGCATGCTGCACCTTTGCTGTAACAAGCGGATCCCAACTCAACCTATTCTTAAAAATATTCCCTAGATAATTAAAATTGTTCAATTGATCAATTCTCTTATCTCCCACCGCGTATTTCCTTGTTTTGGTCATTTTAGGGCCACACACCATGATATACGATTTTATAAAATTCACTTTTAAATCAAGAGCCAATATAAAATCTGTGAATGCGTTGAGCAGTTTTTGGAGGCTGATTGCTGTCAGGATTGGAGATGTTCGCGCTAGGCAAGGGGACTGGTCAGATAACCATCTCCATAGTGCAAAACAATCATTTACAATCCAGATAGATCTGGCAGCTTTGCAAGTGAAAATTATTCTTCATTGATCTGCAAGTTTGTTTCTTTGGACAGGTGAATGGATGAATGTCATATTGAGTCAGCAGTAATAAGGATATGTGAGTTAATGGATGGATGAATTATTATGTGACTTAGAGCATGAATACGTTAAAGTTATGTTCATAAAGTGATCATACTAGTATATGAATGTGGCCCTAAAGTCCAGAGTTCCAAATTTATTTCCAAATTAGAGTTCTGTTAATTCATGTATTTGGTATCTCTGTGCATTCTTTGGATCATGGGTGGACTCCCTTATCCCTTCATTGATTAAACAGCTGTGCTATAATTTCATATCAATATTATGTCAATGCAGGTACAAAAATGTGTAATTGTGCTGCAAAGCTGTGATAATAAAAGAAACACACCTGATGACTTCCATCATAATAAATTATTTTGCGGGCCTTCAGTCAGTGACCGAGATTAATAGACAACACGTGTTTCACACCTTGTGGAGGTCAGGCCTAGGCCTAGAGATTTTTGAAAGCTGTATTATATAGACACATTGACATTACGAAATTAGCTTAATGTACCATACAAAAAAGCTCTCTTAATGCTTACTTACTGTGCACCTAGGGCCTGATTCACATAGCTAAACCTAGACTTGACTTCTAAGTTTAGAACTAAAGTCTAACTTAAAACCTGAAGTGTCTGTCAGCAGCGGACCGTGCAATCAAGAGCGGTGGGGTCGGGTGCGGGGGGTTTCAACAGACGCCGCAGCGGGAAAATGAATTATTTATTTAATTTTCCCTCTTGGTCTTCTGTCGAATCCCCCAAACCTGGCCCCGCCGCCCCACAGTTCTTTCCTGCTCGGGCCACTGCTGGTCTATGTTTAGACCTAAAGTCTAAGTTTAGACCTGAAGTCCAACTTTAAACCTAAATTCTGTCTTTGTTGCCCATCCTTTCTTTCACTTTTCCCTAGGAGGCCAAACAGTCCTGTCCAATTCCTATTCAAGCAGCATAACTTTTCCAACCAACTAAGTGCAGTAGCATGTGGTCCAAAGCTGCAACTACTAGGTGTAGAGTGAAGAAAAGGCTTGATTCTCAAGCCCCGTCCATGCTGCTCATACTATAAGCAGGACAGGTGCAAGCACATGCACAATTCCTCACTTTGATGCCTCCCAATCCAGAGTAGGTCACAGCACATGGGTAACAGTGGCATAACACAGTCCCCCGCATTCCCCGCAGTGCGGGGGGGGGGCCCCAAGTTCCAGGGGGCCCCCTCAGAAACAAACTCTGGTCGGAGAGCTCCTGATTTAGTTCGGTGGGACCCCTCCACGTGCCTTGCAGGGGGGCCCTCTCAAGTTTCATTACACCAGTGATGGGTAAGAAAATTGTGAAGCCTTTCCAATCCCTTCTGATAAGCCTGCTATGAACTTAGGGAAAGTGTGTAGAGGCTGCTGGTTGACTGTGAGGGCAAGCTTAAATTCTGACACTAGTAGTGCTTACCGTGACACCTATTTCTCCATGAAGTGGAACAGACAACTGCAAAAACTGGGACAGTCATGCATCAGAAATAGTATCTTGGGACACTGAAGTATATGGTCTCAATGGACTTGCATACAGCTAGGTCCAAACTGAGGAGGCATGGTGTGCACAATTAAAATGGACCGAGATGCGGTCCCAGTAATTAACAGTGTCTGAGATTAATTCAAGCATTCCACCCATCACTTTTCTGTATAATTGTATGTGTAAAAAGAAGCACAGTCCTAATAAACTGGAAGATTTGGTCTCTCAGTGTAGAAGAAATGAGACAGACTTGAATCAAGTATTTTGTTCTCACTGCAGTGAAACCGTAGGCTCAGAGATGCATGATGACAATCCAGAGCACACTTTCATCCCAGCAAGCACTGACAACTGATCAATAATTTACCAGCATGGCTAGTATCTTATGTTAAAGCAAGTAAAAGATCTGTAAAAATTGGCAAGATATGGCATGTTCCTCCCTTTTAACACACTCTTAAAAAAGTAAATACAAGTTATCTTACCTGCTCCTTAATGAACAAACTGAGTCAGAATGTCCATGTTAAAATCTAAAAATGACTTTACATAAACTCTTTTTAAATTACAAATGCCTGGCATTGCCAGAATTTGTGTGCTAAAAAGATAACGATAAAGATGTTTTTTCATTAACTCTTTTCAAAGTGCCAACTCCTACAAGGACCAGGGCTTCAACTCTCGTCCTTTCTTTCCTCATTTGCTGTCTTGGCCCTTCTCTCTTTCTTTTGATTTTGGTTTTCATTTTCGTCTTCCCTTTTCTTTCCTTGTTTGTCACCTGCCCTCCCTAATCCTTCTTCCCATCACCCCCCTGCACGTATGGGTGTGAATATGGTCTCCCCGCCAGGCCTTTCTTTCCTTTCATTCTCCTCTGCCATGTTCTCAGTACCCCCTTTTTTGTGCCCTGCCTCACCTAGCTTTGACTTTTGTCTTAGTGATGTCATATGTATAAAAGTACCTGTGTACCCTCCCAGTTAATGAAATCCACAGCCCTTGAGAGTCCCTATTTTGGGGGTTCATTGACTGCTGTTTGTTCGTCGTCTTGTGTAACTCTGAACTGTCATTCCTGATATAATTTAATTATTGTTATTGTTGTATGACTGACTTTTGTGTTCCTTGCTCCCTCCTCTTTGTGTAATGTCCTGTTTTAACTTTGTCAATAAAGACTTGCAAAACAAAGTGCCAACTCTTGGCATTCCAGAATCACAAAACAATACTAAATGTCTGGGATTGGTCTTTGAGATAAGAGGCAGCCTTAAGCCCACTGAGTTCCCTATGTTCTTTCTCGTTAGACAGTGGGAGAGGTAAGTAATCAGCCACTTCTAGCTGTTCTCCTCGTCTGCTCCTAGCATAAGTTGCAAAAATGGTGCAAAATGTGACAATGTTCTACTGAAGCAACATTTTCTGGCAACTTCAAGGACACCAGTTCAACTTCTGAAACCAAGAGTAAAACACATTCTAAAAGTAATATACTCTGGATCCAGCTGCATTTTAAAACTGCAGCTGGATCCTGACTTCACAAGTCCCATCACATATTTCCCAGATGTCATGCTCACCTCATCCGCAATATCCTCACAGTTTGTGCTCCAAATATCATATATAATAAAATAATGCAGCCAACAGCATACTCCAGATGAATCTTGGCCACACCACTCAAATGACTGTAACAGTATAAATAAAATATATTGTAGTTGGTTTGTACTGTAGTTACATTTACAGTATGAATTTCTTGGTGCCAGAAAGCACTTTGTGGATGGTTAGCGTGCTACACATTTGGTTGTTGTTAGAAATGGGATTTCTGGTTGGCTAGGGCAAGCACCTAACCCAGGCAGAAACCACCACTCTAGTCAGGGCGAGGGAGTTACACAGTGAAGATAACCCCAGCTCACTCCGTTGATAGCTTGGCAAGAGCAGTCAGGCTTATCCCAGAGGCAATGTGTAAAGCGTCTGCCAACACACACACACAGCAGGGACACACTAGGCACACCACAAAAGAAACGCCACACAAGGTTATAGAAAAATAGCCTTTGTATGACTCATAAAACACATTAGGGCATAATCACATATGAACACTGTGCCACCTGGCGCTAGGTATCACTTTACAGGAGATTATATACATTACAGCACCAATTGGTAAGTAATAAAACAACAAGTTACTACTGGTAAAGACACTTAGCATAAACACATTATGCATAAATCACATTAGCCATACATCCTACATTACTAGTTCACCACAGTATCCACCAGAACACAAGGTGATCCCCAGGCCAACTGGCCTTCCTTGAGGGCCCGTTTTGGGCTGTCCGGCAATGCCCTTGTCCCCAAAGTGAGGGATCTCCCCACTGTGCGTGTCCCTTCTGACACAAGGCCTCCCAACTGGCCCCCTGGCTGACGATGCAGCAGGAACAAGGCCTGAAAAAGATCCACAAAAAACGATCAGGGGGGAGCGGGGTGCAACTCACCCTATCCTCATCATAGAAAGATGCCCCCCCCCCACGATGCAGGGAAGCCCAGCCCTACTCACCATTGTGTGAGGTCTGAGCGAATTTGCTCTTCAGCCGGTGGCTGGATTACATGGGAGTCGGCTCCTGTTCATGGCAAGATGCAGAGACCAGCAGAGGGGAGCCCACAAGGCTCTGGTGTGGTTGATAAGCCCTCTTTTCCCAAAAATCTTCTCGTCCGCAATTGGAATCAGACCGACCTTGACTCC
Source organism: Triturus cristatus (assembly GCF_964204655.1). Classification (NCBI taxonomy): domain Eukaryota; kingdom Metazoa; phylum Chordata; class Amphibia; order Caudata; family Salamandridae; genus Triturus; species Triturus cristatus. Next base: position 1,564,301,370 of record NC_140591.1, read on the forward strand.
CTTTCATGTTCCTTGGCTTCCTCCACTCCTGATCTTACCAACCTTCCCCTTGAGTCCCAGGCCAATGCCATCAGTACATGGCTTTCCTCCTCGTGTGATCGAGTGGCCCCGCTAAAAAAGATCAAGGCGTTTTGCCCTTACGATGCGCACAAATGGTTCTCTCCAGAGCTTAAAGCTTTAAAACTCGACCTCAGGCGGTCGGAACGTCTCTGGAGACGACAGTACTCTCCCTCCTCGCGCACTAAATATAAATCACTCCTCACCGATTATAAACAAGCTATCCTAGTGGCTAAAACCTCCTATTTCACCGAGAGAGTAGCTCTCTCTGCAAATAAATCTCGTGAATTTTTTTCCCTGGTTCACAATCTTGCCACCTCTGATCACTCTTCCCTTGGTTTGGTTCCCTCTCAGTCCCTCTGTTTGTCACTCAATGACTTTTTTATAGACAAGATCATGAGGATTAAAGCTAACATTCCGACTGTGCCCCAACCTACTTCTAGGTGCTTTGTCACTTCCCCGCTTTCTTCCCTTGCCACTTTCCCCCCTATTTCTCTTGATCTATTCTACAACTACCTGCTCAAAGTTAAATCGGGTCCCCCTGCAGACTGTGCCCCGGCGCGCATTCTAAAAACTCTTTTCACCGACTCTCCTGTTCCCCCGCTCACTTTACTTAATTCTTCTTTGGCCTCTGGTTCTGTTCCTTTATCATTTAAATCCGCCGTTGTTCTCCCCATCCTAAAAAAACCCGGCCTGGATCCTTCCCTCCCTGCCCATTTCCGACCCATCTCCCTTCTCCCCTATTTAGCCAAGATCCTCGAGACCCATGTCACCTCTTGCCTCTCCTCGTATATCGAGGACAATGGCCTTCTCGCCTCCCACCAGGCGGGCTTTCGCTCAGGTCACTCCACGGAGGCAGTGGTTCTCGCGGTTCTGGATGAACTTAAGGGGAAGGCAGACTCCAACCTCCCCCAAGCCTTGGTCCTTCTCGATCTGTCCGCTGGGTTTGACACGGTTGACCATTCCATTCTTCTCGGCCGTGTCAGCGCAGCGGGCATTCGGGGTGCGGCCTTTTCCTGGCTGGCATCCTTCCTTCGGGATAGGTCCCAGGCGGTTCATCTCTCCGGCTTTTCTGCCCCCCCCGTCCGGTCACCTGCGGTGTTCCTCAGGGTTCTTCTCTTTCCCCCCTTCTTTTCAATCTTTACATCTGTCCCCTTGTCACCTCTCTTCTTGAGCTGGGGGTCTCTGTGTATAACTACGCAGATGACCTCCAGCTCGTCTTTGATCTTTCCTCCTCTCCTGACTCTCTTCCTAAATTCAGTTCCACCTTAATCTTCATCTCCGAGTGGATGAGCGCTAACCATCTTAAGCTCAACCCTGATAAGACGGAACTGGTCCTCACGGGTGGTTTATCTAACCCTTGGTCCCCAGCACACTGGCCCCTCTCTTTTGGTCCCCCTCCTACGCCTTCTTCCTCTGTTCGCACCCTCGGCATCAAAGTTAGTTCTGACTTAACAATGCATAGTCAGATTAGCTCTGTTGTGTCTTCCTGCTTTCTTTCTCTCCGTCTCATCCGGAAAATCTCACGCTTTTTCACCACTGATGCACTCAAAACCATAGTCCTGGCTTTAGTCATCTCTCGCCTCGACTATGGGAATGGCCTGTATGTGGGCATTCCTGCCTACGAGTCTCGTCGCCTGCAGGCCATTCAAAATCAAGCTGCCCGCCTCATTTTCACCCTTCCCAAATCTTCTCACATTACTCCTGTTCTTAAATCTCTTCACTGGCTTCCTATCCGTTTCAGATCTCTTTTCAAATTAGCCTGTTTTGCCTTTCGAGCTTATACCCGCTCTGCCCCTGCCTACATCACCTCCCTTATTTCATCCCACGTCCCTAGTCGAACCCTCCGTTCTTCTTCTCTTTCTCTTTTGCGCATCCCCCGTTTCCGCAAATCCAGAACTGGTGGTACTCGTCTCTCTGTTTTGGCCCCCCGTTCTGGAACAGCCTTCCACTCCATATCCGTTCCATCCCCATTTACACCCACTTTCGAAAAGCCCTCAAAACTTTCCTTTTCACCCAGGCCTTTTCTTCATAGGTTCTCCCGGATCCCCTCTGTGAGCTTTGACCAGGTCCCCAGTGCCAGGAAGCCGCTTGGTAGCAGTGCGCTTTATTAAATAATTTTTTCATTCATTTTTCATTCATTCATTCATTCATTCATTCATTCATTCATTCACTCTGGTCCTACTCTCCTTGCCCGGCTTGTCTGCAGGGCTCAGTCGCCTCTCACCACAACAGGTACTGCGGTAAACGGGGCTCTCCTTGGACACTGGAGCCCCACCTACAAACAGGCACAGCCTGTGCCTGATGTCCGGCCATCGTTCTCGGCTGTTTCCTGTTCACGGCCTCGGGCCTGCCCACAACCAGGCAGTAGCTGCCTAGCTTCCTGGAAGCAGCAATTTCCCGGAGTGGAGTCTCCAGCAATTTTGGGCCCTTTCAGAAAGCACAATTTTGGGGTAGGCACCCACCTGCTTTCCTCTGTCACCAGGCAATCTCGACCAGGGGTGCCTGCAGATTTTGTTGTTTCCTGCAGCTCGAGGCCACGTGGCAGCGCCCTGGCTGGCTATAGCTGTTAACGCGACAGGGGGCATGGCCGGGAGTGGGAGAGCACTTCCCAAGACTTGGCTCTCTCCTCCGTGGATCCGGCCATAAAAGGGAGGGAGGCACTGCCAACACTTCAAGGCACAAAGCACTCCTCTCCTTACCTGGCGCTACGGCGTCTGGGTGCTGCAGGGCAGGATCCCCCAAGCCCTGGAAGAACAGATCAAGCGCTCACCACGCGCTGAGCCCCCAAAATCCAGAGGGGCAGATCTGGGCTTAGGCAGGCCAGCTCACAGGACCCTCTAGCAGAGGAGAAGTCCTACGTGGCAGTTCCTCCTGGCACCCAGCAGGCCCGATAAGTCAGTCAGTCAAATCAAATCAAAAATCAATTCAGCTTTATTCGATTAAAAGACACATTAATCATAAAAGCATAAGCACAATACATAAAAAAAGCATTAAACATGATTACATTAGCAGCTGATTTCTTGACTTAAAAATGAATTTTAAAAATGCTGAAACAGAGGCTACAACATACGGTGAATCTAACATTTGAAGGGCTAACAGTGCGGGGCGGCACTGTCTAACACCAAAAGTTTTCAAAACTGGAAGGATCCATCTTTTCCTGGGAATAGAGTAAAATTTACACAGTAAAACAACGTGTAGTGTTGATTGGATTGACATATCGTCACACGGACAATTACAGAGTGGATTAGACCAATCATTACAAACAGGAAAACTTAATAATCTGTGGATGAGACCTAAGCGGAAACGGACTAGCAAAAATCTGTTAAAAGCTCCAGTAGCAGTTGTTATATATGGTTGTATTAAAAGGTGGGTTGTGATCAGCTGATGTGCCTGTACTGAAATCTTCTTCATTTCTAAACATAATCTAGAATCATTTAAATGGTCTAGGCACATTTTTTTTAGGTCCTTTCTCGTAACCAGAGTCAAAGAGGTGGGATCATCATAATATTCACAGTGATCCAATTTACAGAAAAGTCAGTCAGTCAAAATTGCTTTATTTCGATAGCAAGTATCATAAAAGCATTATGCAAGCCATTATAAAGATGGACTATTTACAGGTAAAAGTTATCATAAAAAGACGTGACAATACTGTTTGAGCTTTAAGACCTAATAACACATCAATTTACAGTGGTAAAAGTATTTGATTATAATAAAAACAAGATTTAAGATTAAAAAATGTAAAAAAAAAAAACCAATAACCCTTGTGTGGGTGGCAGTGCAAACATATTAGTTCAAGCAATACTTAGATATTCATCTTATGCTCTAGTGTGTTCTTCATACAGCTTACAGTGTGGAGTTAGGTTGCACTGCGTAGAGCTTTATGTCTGACTATCCAGGTGCAGCTCAAGAACTTGGCCACTCCACAGGAAAAGAGGGTTCTCGCATCAGATTTTAGAATGTGGAGGGCAATGCTGTGCTTGTGAGTGCCTAGTTGCTTGGAGATTGGTATAATTATACCAGCTTTGTTCCTTGTTCTCCCCCTGACACAGGGCTCTGTGCCCAGTCCAAACCAGTTCAGTTCAGACCCCCATGACCTAAAAACTACCCTGACCACCCCATCCCTAAAAGCTACCCGACCCCCACAGTCCTGATAGTACTACTCTGACCCCCCAGCCCTGAAAACTACCCTGACCACCTCCCCAGCCCTGAAAACTACCTCAACCTCCCCAGCCCTTAAAACTACCCCGAACCCCCAACCCTGAAAACTGCCCCAACCCATACAAATTACCCCCACCCCATACAAACTACCCCCACCCCCCAAAACCCAGCCCCACTTACCCCATCACGTCCTCCGCTTTCTCGTCCAATGTCTTCCTGCTTCCGAGTTCCTCCGAGCAGCAGCTAGTAGCTTGACCCCGCACTGCCTTAACCACGCATGTGCGTAGTTAAGGTGTATGCATGATTAACGCAAGCGTGGTAGTTAAAACACACGTGGCTGAGGTCGTGGTGTTACAAGTGTTTCTCCACAGAGGATATCACAGAACAAGAGACCCAGATTTGTATTGGAAAATAGAACACTTAACCAATAAAAATCTATTGATTACTGCCACTAGAACAGAAGATTCAAAACACCTCATTATGAGAAAAGAGTTTACTCATATTCCAAAAAATGCAAATTTCAACATACACCATTCACATCTGTAATAACTGTAACATGGTTGTTGTCATCAGTGGTCATCAATTACGTCATTTTGAGATGGCCCCAATGATGACATCTGTGATGTCATCTAACATGCCGCCTGTGGTTCTGTTTGTGAGGTCATACGTAGTGTATGAATGGAGTGTGAGTTACTGTTACTTTGCCTAATCATATACATAACTGGCAAGTTTCAAAATTGTGTTTAGTTTCTGTTCTGTAGCAATTACTTCACCTTAACTGTGCTTTTTTCCCTATTTAGCAGTTATTTTTATATCACTTACAAAAATAGAATTCCAGACAGAAAAGTTGCTGTTGTGGTTCTTAGGTAGTACATACTGCAAACTATTGTCAGGACCTACAAATATTCAGTCAAGCTTGAAGAACCTGTCCTTTTATCACTAGATGGCGGTAGACACCATCACAGTGGGAAAAAGAAGAAACTTGACAGTGAGACCAAGATTCAAGAGAAGTTTTAAAACTAAAAACTCATCATTATCAATTGGTGGAGAAATAATTATTGTCTACTTGGTGGAGAGATCTATGAATATTTGATAATGATAAGCTCATCTGCAAATAATGTGCATTCTATCTTAGTAAATCAAGTCTGAGTAATTTCCATAAATAATGTATTCCCTCAATACAAAGAAAATTATATCAATAAAAACTGACCAACAACATAAGGCAGTGCAGCAAGTCGCCTTGTTGTTCTGCGTGACATGGAACGGGCAGGAATGCATCGTATTTAATATAATAATGCACAATCCTGTCTTATCCCAGCTATGGTGCAGTTTGCTGCCTCGTGCCAATGCAGGCACTCCTGAGCCGTGGTGCAAGGGTGCCGGCATTATAAGCGGATTATTTTTCTGTAGGAAGGGACCCCTTCCTCCACAGAAACAATCCCCTGAGGCATTTTCCTCTTTCTATATGTGCTACAATTACAGCACACATGAAAAAAGAGGAAGTAACGAGGAGAAATAAAGCTATTTCTCCTTTTTATGCCTCCCCTGTGAAGGCTCAGCATTCTGATGCATTCTCAAGTATACTCTAGATGAATCTGGGAATGCTTCAGAATCCATGGGTGGATGCGTGTGAGCACCAATGCTCCCCCTATGGAACGCCTCCCTGGGGCAGAGTAACACAACGCAGCGATCTGCAGTCTTCCGTGGCTTGTTGAATCAAATGTATGGGTTGCTTCACTTTTGCACCCTGTTGCGGGGTGCAAAAGCGGTGCAGCCCTATGATAAATATGCCCTGAAGTGTAGATTATTATTTTGTAAAACGCATGTTCATGTTGGTAAGCAGGGCATACATGAAGCGCTGCATGCAGTTTCACTCTCACGCATGCTCGCAGCCCTGTAGGATACAGTACCAAGATGAGCTCTAGCAGCTCTCTGCCTGATGGACTTCTTGTTTTTAGTATTTGGTGCCCGGGCACTGCCTCACTGGACATCAGAGGCCAATCACAGTGGTGGTAAATATAAGCACAAAGGTGGCACGTCAGTGACAGGATGAATTGTTCTGTCGTTTCTCCTTAATGCTGACTCTCCTGCAAAAGTTCTGCAGTCAATATTATGTTAGAGTACGGCAGAGTAATTTACTCTGTCATAATTTGTGAAGAGCGCGTTCATTTATATAGCACCCCTGGACCTGTCAGTATGAAAGTGCGGTGCTATGAAACATAAACAGAAATAAAATAGGGTTACATCGAGATGGGGTGTGGGAGTAGAACAGTTATACTGATCATTTCTTAGTTGTGACAGGCATTAGCAATAGGTCTTTGAATACTAGTTAAGATGTTTTCTGGAGAGGTGAGTCTTGAGCTGCCTACAGACTTTAGTAAATGAGGATAAATGTCTGAGGTTGAAGGGGAGAGGTACAAACTGTGGTGTCCACACCAGAGAAGGATTAGTACAGTGATGCTGAGGTTCACGAAGGTTGGAATTTCATGCAGGAAAGTTTTTTTTGTTTCAGAGATTTCTTGAGCCACCTGATATCTTAAGTAGGTAATAGAGATATGGTGGACGTTTTTCATGGATAGTATTGTGGGCAAGGTAGCAAATCTTTAATTTGATTCTAGCAGAGAAAGGAAATCAGTTGAGGTCTTGCACTAGGGGATTGATTAGCAGAAAGATCCAGTCTAGTGGTAGAGTTTAAGCAGAGAGAAGGGTTATGAGATAGTGTATTATTAGTTGGGGTGGATGGCAGTCTACCACAAGTAATAATGGCAAGATACTTGTTAGGTCCAGGGGAGGTTTTAAGTAATTTAAACCTGAGCTGAACACGTGGTAGTTGTGGCACAGAGTAGGCAGGCTTAACTTAAGAAAATGTGTACAATATTTAGAAGTACCAAAACAGTTAGAAAGATGAAAACACTACAAAATACAAATTCGAATTTATAAAAATAGAAAATAATGTAATGAACAAGTAGACTCCAAAACAAAAGAAATCTAATAAGCAGAACAAGCGATATGAGTTTCTAAAGTTTTAAATGAATATTTCACCAAAAAGCATTAAGCAGTAACCCTGATAATCTGGTTGCGCTTGGCCAGGACCTATGCAAAATTTAAGGCTGGGCATGATGGAGCCCGGGTCCATTACAGAAACAGGGGAGCAGATTTTTCAAGGAAAATCCAAGGGCTTAAATCTGTATTTACTAGTTAAGGTGGTATCAAAATCTGTTTTTTCATTAATAGGGTTGTGCAGGCTGGTGATCGTGTAGTAGGGAATATTATATGCCTTGATCGTGTCCCACCAAGTGACGTCGAAGATGTAAAAGTTAGCCTTGATAGTCTTGGCAGGTGTTCAGTCGCTGAATTATTTTGTAGATTTTAGTTGTTTTGATAAATGTCACAAAATCCTTTTTTTCAGCTGAGTAAATAAGCTCATTGTAAGTGTGTGCTTTAGCACAGTGTGACCAGTAATGCTGCTCTATACCGAAGCTCAGGGAGTGGGGGGGAGCAGCATCCTAAACTATCTCATCAGATAAAGGCACCTGCTGGACACTTCCTTGTGTGGCCAGCAATTTTCAGGATATAATAAAAATTTCACTACGGTGATTAATTAACTAACTCTGGTAATTAATGCACTTGCTGGTGAGATCTGAGTTGTGTCTAACTGCAGTATTGACTTATCATAAATCAGTATAGAGGGTTAATGCCCCAGCGGCACAGCACAAACATTAACATGCAGATCGATTATTAGTACTTTTATGTAGATAGATCACTGGGTTAATTCTTTCGTCACAGAGACTATTTTCTGACTTAGAGTTCATAAGTTTCAATTCTTCTCATATGGCATAGTGAGCTATGAACCACCAACAAAAAGCTGTACGAAAACTACAAAGCATAGGATTAGAACCTTATTGGTTTTTCCTCAGGGTTTCATTATTCGAAAGTTGCTGAAAATGGTGCCTTTGGGTAACAATACATTCTCATCGGTGCAGCCAACCTCTGTTTTACATTTTAAATGCTTTTAGTTTTTCTCCAGACCAACCACTCTTGACATACAAGTCAAGTCAAGTCAAGTCATAAAATTTGTATAGCGCACTACATACCCAGAGGGTTTCAAGGCGCTTAGGAAGGGGAGGAGGACAATGCCTATTAGTATAGAGGATATGTGACTCCTTCACTTTGAAGCATCCCTCGTTCCGTTATGTTACATATCCTATACAATGAGGGGCCATGAGGAGATGAAGGGCACCACTTGAGGGTGGGAATGAAGAAATCTGTGGAGAAGGTGGTCATTGGGTGCCAACAAAGATTGTTGCACCTGCCACCACCAGTGCAACTAAATTTGGAGTTAGGAGGAGCCAGATTGATAGTTCCATTGTAGTTATTCATTATGCATTGTATTTTCTCGCTGAAGTGTCTTAGGATTTCCTTATATTGTTTCCTTATATGGATGCGTTACAAATTCAAGTGGGGCTGTAAGATTTCTAATGTGCCAGAACAGAGATTGTGTGGTATTTGGGAGGACATTATTCATTTCTAAATTTAGGTGGCTTTTGATGTGGATACAATAAGTTTTTATTGCTTCCCCAGTTTTGTAAGCCCAGAGAGTAGTTGGGCATTCTCAAATTTTTAGGACGAGCCTGGGCAGCGCATGCGCTGCTCTGCGAGGCATGCTGTATTGAGGTAGGGACTTGAAACACCACCCACTTATTGCCCACATTTTTCATTGACTTGTGAAAATGTCCATTGTAAACTGTGGCTGTTCATTGGTCCAAAGCATGAGTACTCCCTCCTTAGTACCGCCTTGTTTCATTTTGTAACCTCCCATGGCGATATCCTGTTACGTGTGTTGTTGCTCGGTAGGCTTTAATAACAGTCTTCAAGTATTATTTTCTCAAATAGTTTTGTCCTGCCTGCTGTTGCAGGTAGGACACGCTCTATCCTAATTTTTAAAAAATAAATTATAGCACGCATTTGCAATGCAATAGGTCTTGCATTTGGAAGAGTTTAAGCTTTTGCCATTGTAAATGACAATGTCTTTAATTTATCTGTTTTAAAAACAGCACATAAATAAAAGGCATTGTCTCTTACAATGTCAATAGCTCAAACTTTCATAAATGTGAAACCTGTTGCGTTGCAAATACTTGTTCCCTTTTGATTTCACCTTTCCCAAGAGTGTTTCTTGCTGGGGACATTGATTTGGAGAAGTAATTATGCCTTGGTCTCGTGCAAAATACATTGAGATGAAGAGGAGCCAGATGATCCCCTAGTGTTCGAATAATGGCCCCGCAGTCTCTTCTACATTTTTAAAGGCATCAAGTTGTTTAAGTTTGGGTCCCGTGGGTTTTAGTAGTGCGGTATGGACAGTTTCACCAATGAACGCATCAGTCATTTGGTTTAAAGGGGTTTAGAGATACCTGAGTTGAAAATGGATGAGAATATGAAGTTACAGGGAATCAATCAGGTCAGTTTATGACTAATGAAAGGTGGCAGCCTTCTTGAATGGAGTCATGAAATATGAGGTGAATGATTTTGCCTTTAGAGTAAGTAAGGAATGTGACCATTCGGTGAAGATTATTTAAAGTGAGTAGTTTGTTCCTGGCAGTCTAATATTTGTCTGTGGTGTTACTCAGTGGCAACTGGCATGGGTCGTGGGTGGCAGGGAAGGATCAGGTGGGTAGGGGAAGGGGGTGTTCTGCACAATCTTGCGTCTCCGCTCTTGCTCTCCTCGTCTTGACTCTAGAAACAGGAAGCACAGCCAGGCTCCCATGACCAATCACAACGCTGCAATGCTGCAATGCAGCATTATGATTTGTCTGAGCATCCTGGTTAGACGCTCAGCCAGGGAATGGGGAGCTAAGCATGTTCTCCATGCAGGCTGTAATGCAGGCTGCATGGAGAACAGGGAAGTGCACATGACTGTTTTGGGCAGTCCGAGAGGGCCGACAAACAAACACGTGCACTTAGAAGTGGGCAAACCACTCCTCATCTACATGGCCCCCCCTCACCGTCATCGCATAGTATCGTACGCTGACGAAATCAAGCTCATCTTCTCCCTCACCAAAGACCCCGTCACCACCGGACTCAACTTCCAGGAAGGAATTATATACATTGCATCCTGGATGAGCAGCAGCTGCCTGAAGCTCAACTCGGAGAAGATTGAGGTCCTTGTTCTCGGACGGTGGCCCACCGCCTTTGGCAGCCCTGCCACCCCCACGGACCTGGCCTTTGTACTCGACTCTGGCTTCTTCATGACCCAACAGGTCAACGCCGTCGCCTCCAGCTGCTTCAACACCCTTTACATCCTCTGAAAGAACTTCAAATGGATCCCCCCGAATCAAGGAAAACTGTCACCCACACACCCATAACCAGCAGACTGGACTATGGAAACGCCCTTAATGCTGGGATCAACAAGCCTCTGCCCCGCAAACTCCAGACTATACAGAACACAGCAGCCAGACTCGTCCTCGGCATCCCTCGACACAAACACATCACCAAACACCTGCTCAACCTCCACTGGCTCTCCGAAGAGAAGAGAGTTACTTTCAAGATACTCACCCACACCGACAATGCCTCTACAACACCGGACCCCAATACCTCAACGAAAGAATCACCTTCTAGGCATCCAAGAGAAACCTCCGATCTGCCAACCTTGCCCTCGCCAAAACCCAGTGAATCCGCAGAACAGGTGGAAGAACCTTCTCCTACATTGCGGCCAAGACCTGGAACGAACACCCAGTCAACATCAGACTCACCTCCTCCCTGAACATCTTCAAGAAGACACTCAAGACCTGGCTCTTCGACTGAGCGGAGCTGCTCACCCCCACCCAGCGCCTTGAGACCCTCACGGGTGATTAGCATGCTTAAAACTCCCTGATTGATTGATTGATTGACTCCTCCCCTGCCCTACTCGGAGAGCAGAGCAGTCCCACCCACAAGCCCACCTGCAAAGCAGCACAGAAGTATACAATGATATTAACTCAAATATATTATCATTTTATGTTTCCTTTACATTGCACTGCTTCAAAGCAGTGGGGTGACACTCCCCCACCATAGTGGAGAAGCACCACTGGTGTTAATTCAGTCAAAATTAAAGTCACCAAGGAGCATGTTGTTAAGGTAAAGCACCCAGCTTCCTGTTGCATATTGTGTCAAATGATCTACAGATTTGGGGGTTTTCATTAGAGGATGGTGAATTGTGTGCAAATATAAAGTGGTGGTTGGAAATACATTTATGAATATCTTGAGGCTCTTGAAGGAGTCTTGATTTGGAGGATGTGATTCTGCAATTTATGCAATTCTTAATGATTATAATACCTCCACCTACTTTTTGTTCTCCATCTGCACTGAATATTCTGTAGCCATGTGCTACCAGGATGTCCAAAATAGAGCTGGCATGTTCTGTGATGATGATTGCATACAATTTATGGTCAATGATAAGTGTGCACATGTAATTACAATGGACAATTGCTGATGTTCCATTTCAAAATTATGCAGGTCAGATGTGGGACTGGTGGGGATCGTGTCGTGTTCTTGGAACACACTGTTTAGATATAAAAGATGTTTGCTGGGTTGCTACCACTCTGACTTTGACTTTTTTTCGTTTATGTTGGATTAAATATTGGAAATAAGGAGTTTTGAGCAAGCAGCAACATTTTGGTACAGGATGTGAAAGCAGCCAATACATGAGTGGGGTTAGGTGGTCAGGGGTATTTTCTACATGGCTCATGTAGTTAGCTTGAGACAATGTAATTATCAGCGGGATGAATTTATAAATACACCAGGATTTAGCATACCATTGATGAAGAATGCAATATGAGCCGAGGCTGACTTGGGCGAATCGAAGATGGCAGTGAGCCTCCTTAACTGTGCAGATTAGTTAACTTGATGTATTTCCAATCTGCGTGCAGTAGTGTTCTCTGTTTTTAATCACATAATCAAGAGATGAGTTTGGTGACCAACAGCCAAGACCATGATTGTGAAGTCTCCAGGATATGCTGGCTCCAGGTGGATGCATCATCCGACACAAAAAGATGAGGATTGATCCATGTGAAGTAAACCACAGGTTTGTTAACCTCCCACAGATATGCCTTCTGAATCCTCTCTTTGAGCTTATTTCATTATTTGTGCTGAAGTTAGAGGTAAGTAGCTGGTGTCAATCATGCAATCTTCTATTTAGCCAGTAGGTCTCTGACCCGAATATTTGGGTGTTGCCTGATTATTTTGGGGTAGTGTTTTACCTTCATGTGGTTATAGAAAAGAGCAGCATCAGGCTTCTCAGGGAAAATATTTGCAATCAAGTGGTGATGTGCTCAAAAAGGGATTCAGATGTGATGACTAGAAGTGCCAGAGTCACAGTTTACTGTCCTGATGTTTTTTTTATGCTTGTCTTTGTCCTGCTTTTTTGATTACAATGTGATTGGGTACTACAGTAAGTAATGGTCTGAAACCACTGTGAATGATTTTTATCGCCACTAACTTATAACATTTTTGGCAACACAATGTAGGAATATTCAGTACAGCCTCTTTAAGACATAGAGAGATGTATTTTACTGAATTCTAATGTAGATTGAGCTTACCAAGTATAGGGGTCTGGGCCCAGTTATAGGCCTGAAGCTGTTCTGCAGTGTTTGCACCAAGCCTCTCATTCACCTACAGATCCCCAAGGATATTCTGCAGAATGACATAGGATGACTTAGTAAGACCTGAGAGAAGTCCTCCTCACATCCTCCAAGTGAACCCACAGGGTCCAAGCAGCAATTTTCCAAATCAGGAATACAGTCTTCAGTCCCCAGTGCTACCACTCAACCCAATGGAGTCTTCCTCAGAGCAAGCTTCTGTTAAAATGATTGTGAATTCCAACCTCCAGGTCCCATCGCCTCTAAAATATGATCTGCTGCTACACCGCCACGTTAAGAGTCCAGTATGTGTGTGTGCTGAAAAGCACTGTCACAGATGCAACACAGAATAAATTGGTAAGGGACTGTTTTAGGCCTCATAATTTACTTGAGAATCAAATAGGAGAGCCCCCTTTTGGCTAAATCTGTAGTGTTTTAACTCGATTTGCATGTTGATCAAAATGTAAACAAATATTTGGTTGACACAATTCAGAAAAGTCGTTAACATGATTCTTCCTGTATTTTCAGGGCCCCAAACACATATTGAATGTAAGTTTTGACCTATATGTGTTAATTTGGATAGTTTCCGATTGGACAAATTTCCCTGAGAAGGCCTTAATGAGATTCAAGTTTTCAACTATCCTGTTGTGTCAAGTTAATTACTCTGTTAGTGACCTGCAGTGTCTTAATAGTGGGCCATTTTGCCTAATTAGGTGTCTATTTGGAGAGTAAGAGGTTGGGAGAGAATTCCTAAGATGATTAGCTATCTCCCTCGGTAAGCCTAGGCACGTCTTCCTCATAGAGACTAAGATAGAGCAGCCAGGACTCTGGGCCAATCACCCAAGTTGTGCTCGGTCAAATCTTGCCGTGGGATTGCCTGACATGATCTATCAATCATTTACTTGTTGATTGTTGTATTGGACAAGGAGACCTAAAAAGGTAAAAATGTCTGGTCAAATACCCATTACAGTTTTTCAGCTACTGGGGCCTAGAAGAAAGCTTTTTGGCTTATCAATAGAAAATGTGACATTGCAATGAAACAAATAATAATAAAGGAAACATGCTTACATAATGCCTTTGTCCAACTTACTTTAAATAGAAGATTCAGATAGGGTGTTGATGTGTTCTTGTTTGGATTTACTTGCTTTGGTTGCATCAATGCACCTGTATACATTTATCCTACCTCAATGGGATATCTATCTCTAGAAATAGCGATAGAATAGGTGTGCCTTCAGAGCCCTTTTAAAGGTATTCAGTGGCTGGAAGACTACAATTTCAAGTAGGGGGCAATTTCAAAATTGAGTACTCTCTATGCGTAGAAGCAAGAATGATGAGAGGCACACCAGCAATTGCTTGAATGCAATTTTAATTGTTTAAGTTTCATAGAAGCATAGAGCCCACAGCCAAGAGATTCTCGTATCACCCACAACTGACAAGTCAGAAGGCTGGTGCACTCTAGAACCATCCCTGTGCTCTATGTTTGAACCAAATGAACAATAAAGGTGAAACAAGCATAACATTTGGAATACATATGGAAGATACCCCAGACATACTTCTTCTTACAGAAACTTTGAGAAAGCAATAAAAACAGTAAGTTGAGCTCAAGTCAATAAAACAAAATTAAATAAAAATGTATATAAAGTTAAAGGTTAAGACATTTTAATGTCATTAGGCATACCAGCCAATTTGAGTAACCGTTGACTGCAAGACCTGTTTTCACCAATTTCATAATGTATTTCCTGTTGTGACACACACACTGAGTGGTGGTTCAGAAGAAGATAAAAACTTTGAGGATGTTCCAGTTGTAAATGATGTTTGGGCTTCTTAATTAGATACCTCATAATTATCACTATGCAAAGACCTTGGGGCTCATTTTGGAGCCCCTGCGTCACTTTTGCGCCACCGGTGCGTCACTTTTTGTGACACACCAGTGGCGTAATACATGCGCCATGTCACGCCATATTTACGAAGTGACGCATCTAGGTAGATGCGTCACTTCGTAAACCCTTGCACTACATTATACCTGCGCCAGGTATAATGTATGCAGGGTGGGCGTACCCCCGCAAGAAAGGGTCGTAGGAGTGGCGCAGCGAAATCTATGAAATTTCGCTTCGCCACTACTAGGACGTCAATGCGTCAAAACCTTACGCCTGCCTCATGGCAGGCGTAAGGGTGACGCAGGCCCTTTCACATGGGGCTAGCCCCATGTGAAAGGAGCATTGCTGGAGTTGTGTCAGGCTTCCGACACAACTCCAGCAATGCGCCACTTTTTACGACGACAGATACGTCAGTTATACTGACGTATCTGTCCTTCCTTGCGACATGATGCGTCATATTATAAATATGACGCATCATTGGTGTCGCAAGGAGGGCGCACTGAGAAGTGACGCATCGCTGCTTTCACGCAGCGATGCGTCACTTCTCATAAATGAGGCCCCTTGTGTTTACTAACCATTCTTGCCTAGTAGAGACTGCCCTTTGCAAAACAGGTACAACATCAGATGTCATCATAGAACCAGAGTACTACAAAGATCTACTTTTAACATCTAACTTAAATTTGTTTACAACATCAGCTTTTTTTAAGCAGTAACAGAAGTTAAGTTGTTTTATTCCACCACAATTCCTTTCCAGTAAGGCAGAAGCCTTAGTCACATGCAGTACTTGTTTAGGTGCAGAAAACTTGAACTCGTATTTAATTCCCTTTATGTGTTTTAAGAGAACTTAGGATCCTACGGTTAAGCCAATTTCTTTTGCACCCCTCATTGAGTTAGTGAAAACATTTCCATTAGTTTGTTTGGAAAATACTCTTTTCTGCAAACTTTCCTCTGAATCATTGGTCATTTGACAGCTATAATTCTTTTGTGATTTCTGTATCCAATCAGATAATAAGTTCATTTTTGGTTTTCCTTCTCTTAAAACTTTGAAAGGAGTTATGCCAGAGTGTGGGATCTTAGAAAAAGCCACATTTAGGGCCTCATGTAGGTAAATACATTTTACCGGTTCTTAAATACCGAGCCGTACCGAATCGGTAAATTAGAATCGGTAAGTTATATGTAGGTAAAAATTCGGTAACAGTTACCGATTCGGTAACATTTGGTAAATACGAATCGGAATTTACCGAATCGGAAAATACCGAGGTGATAATTACCGAATCGGAAAATACCGAGGTGGTATCTACCGATTCGGAAAAGACCGAGGTGGTATCCACCGATTCGGAAAACACCGAATCGGTATGTACGGATTCGGTAAATAACATCACATGACTTGACGAAACAGCTAATCCTGTGCAACGACAGCCCACCCAACCAGGAACTGCCCACACCCAGGCAGGTGTACACAATTAGCCGACGTGGCCACACCCAGGCAGGTGTACATAATTAGCCGACCCTGGAGAGGCTTGGAGTGCAGAGGAGAGGCAGGGAGCAGTTGCATGTGCGAGCGGGAAACGAACAGCATGTCCAGCCAGAGAACACAGAAAGACGGAGGGGAAAGGAGGAGGAAGCTCAAATTCAGCCCCAAGGAACTCCAGGTGCTGGTGGAGGAGGTGGTGAAGCAGCACCAGAAGCTGTTTGGGAGGCAATCCCTGCAAGTGCCTGAGGCCGAAAAGCGCAACATATGGCTGGCCATCCAGGCGCAGGTCAATGCTGTGGGAGTGACCCACAGGGACATTGAGGTCCTCAAAAAGCGCTGGTATGACCTGAGGATTGTGACCAAGAGGAAGATGGGCGACATCCAGAAGGAGGCCAGCCAGACCGGAGGTGGAACCAACAGGGCACCTGCCCTCACCGAACTGGAGGAGCTGGTGGCGGCCACAATCGAGCAAGAGAGCGTCGTGGGTCTTGGGGACGCCGACAGCTCTGCCAGAGCCGCAACACACCAAGGTAAGACGAAAGCACAGCAATGTAGCCCCCCCTACCCCTATCCCACATCCCCCATTGTGAAACGAGAATCACACTGCAGTCCACACGTGTCAGTGCAGACAGGCAATGCATTCCGGGAGATGCAGTCAGGGCAACACTAACCATGACGTAAATGTCACAGGGCAACAGGGCATGTCACGCACTCGAGGCACAAGGAGACAGAGGACAGATTGGAATGTGAAATGATTTATTGTGACGCTTGCAATGCAGCCCTTCGGGGACACTGAGCCAATGTTGTTTTTCTGTCCACAGATGTGACATCATGCAGTACAGGGCATGCTGCAGGGGAGACGGCACACCTGCCACAAAAATCACCTCTAGCCAGCACGAGTTCAGACCAGGGAGCAGGCCCACTGGCAGCCGCACCACCAACACAGCCAGCCTCGCCGCACACAGAGCCAGCATCACCTCACCGAGAGCCAGCATCACCACAACCACAGCCAGCATCGCCACTCATGTTCGAATCACCGGCCACATCTCCGCTTGCAGGTGTGAGAATGAGGAGGCGTCCAGCAGCCAGGCTACGAGCCTTCAACACCTCGTCAGACGACAGCATGGGCCCAGAAGACCGCACCGGGCACCAGGAAGGGAGCCATCCCACTGTGCCCCACACCTCACAGGCAGCACAGACGGGAGCAAGAGGGCGCCGCAGGTCGCGTGTCCAGAGTCCACCAGCACCCACTGACGGCCATGGTGTCTTCTTGGGGCTCGAGGGCCAAATGTTGAAGCAACAGCGCCTGCAATCAAAGGCAGTTATGTCAGTCCAGAGGCACATGCGGGTGATGAAGACAAGCTTAGTCAACATGGACACAAACATTGGCGGCATGGCTGCGGGCATTCGGGACATGTCCCAGTCAATCCAGCAGTTGTGCAGCAAATTAGATGCTGACATCGAAGCACGGCGCCAGGAACGCCAGAGAAGGGACACTACCAGCAGGGCACTCAACCGTCTGGCAACTGCGACTTCCCTACTTTGCCGGCGCTCTGTGACGATGCAGGAGGGCCTAACACAGTGCTGCGGCGACCTGTCTCGGGGGATGGTGCAGGTGACAAGTGCACTAGGGGTGCTATTGACTAGTCAGGCGTCGACAACTGCTGCAGGGGATGCTGCGGAGCGCATCGACACCAGCAGCAGCATCACACCCCCCGTCCCAGAAGCACGCAGGAGCAGCAGGCAGCTTGGGGTTGGCTCTAGTGAGGATGCACAGGCCGTGCAATCCACCACTGCAGCGCGTATGCGCAAACATTGATGTGGCCCTGCTTAGCCACTTCCCATTGGGTGACGTAACCCTGGACATACTCCTTGTATAGATGGTATATTGCCAGATTGGCCTGTTCATGTGTTCATGGCGTGGTGCCACATTAAACTACGTCATGACTTCTCACAACTCGCTGTGTCCCCTCACTTACTCAGAAATAGTTGCATGTGATCTCTGCCCGTCTCTCTCTCCCATCGATTGCAGTTGGCACTCTAGCTGCGCTGCCCTCTGGCTGGCCTGACTCATCCTCGTTGTCCTCAAAATATGTTAGTTCCACATCTGTACCTTTTTTCGTGGCAAGGTTGTGCAGCATTGCACAAGTGGCAATAATCTTGCAGCAGGTGATGGGTTTGTACTGGCGTGCGCCTCCGCTCTTGTGGAGGCAGCGGAACCTGCTCTTCAGTAGTCCAAACGTGCGCTCCACCACATTGCGTGTTGTTTTGTGGGCCACGTTGTATCGTCTCTCACTCTGGGTTGCTGGGTGTAGGTAGGGAGTGAGGATGAATGAACGGCATGCATATGCACTGTCGCCTGGATGAGTAAGAGGGAACCATCAGTTACATGCCTCTATACACTCTGATTTGCAGGTTTCAAGGGGCGTCACTGTTACTTACCCAGCAGGTATCCCTCTCCGAATTCGCCGGCACTCAGTCGTGTGTAGATCCCACTATTCTGGAAGATGTAAGAGTCGTGGGTGCTCCCAGGAAACTTTGCAACAATATCTGTGATGATGTTCCCTGCATCACAGATCACCTGCACATTGATGGAGTGGGTGGACTTCCTGTTCCTGTAGATGTGCTCTGTATCAGCTGGTGGACAGATTGGGATGTGTGTACCATCAATACAGCCGATGACATGGGGGAACTGTGCCATGTGATAAAAGTCTGTTTTTGTTTTCTGCAGTGCAGCCTGTGTGTTTGGGAAGCTTATGTAGTGGTGCATTCTCTGCATCATGGCATCCAGGAACTTCCTGAAGAAACGGGACAGGCAACTCTGGGATACACCACCCACCGCAGCTATCACCACCTGATAACTGCCGGATGCCAGTAGATGTAGGCTGCAGAGCACCTGCACATGTGGTGGTATGGCGTGCGCCCTTCTTGTTGGCTGGTCCAGGAGTGGGTGCAGGTCCCTTATCAGGTCCATGATGGTTTCGGGGTGTAGCCTGTACCTCTCATGTATCTCTGCATCAGTCAGCTGTAATAGTGTGATGCGCTGTCTGTAGATTTGTTCCTCCCGTCGCCACACCCTCAGTCCTGCTGCCTGTAGACGTAGGCGCCTTGCAATGACGTACATGGCGGCCATGTTGTCCACGCTGTTGCATTTTGGGATTGCTTATGTGCATTGTTGATGGTTACCACCTGCTTTCAATCCGTGTTAATTACCGACTCTTATTTACCGATTTTCCTGGATTTCTTAATTACCGCCTGCTCCTACATGTCATTTTAAATTTTTACCACTTCATATTTACCACTTCATATTTACCGATTCGTTAATTATGTATTCGGTAAACATGAATCGGTATTTTGGAATTCGGTAACTATGAATCGGTATTTACCGCCTCATATTTACCGAAAAGTGGTTTTT
Source organism: Triturus cristatus (assembly GCF_964204655.1). Lineage (NCBI taxonomy): Eukaryota > Metazoa > Chordata > Amphibia > Caudata > Salamandridae > Triturus > Triturus cristatus. Next base: position 1,564,320,963 of record NC_140591.1, read on the forward strand.
GGACTCCTACATCTCACTTGTCTGAATACCGGTCGGTAACGGCATATTTACCGAAAATCGGCCGTTACCGACCGGTATTTCGCTACCTACATGAGGCCCTTAGCTATTTAAAACTTCTTTACATCCATGCTCTCTTAAAAATGTGAACATGTCCTACGACATAAAATGTGTTCTGTTGTCTATTACAATACACTTCGAAGAGCCTTCAATGTTGAAAATCTGATCGAAAAATATATTATCATTTTTTGAGTCCAAAAATGAAAAATACACCCACTTCAAAAATCGGAAAATCGGAAACTTCATGTGATTGGGTAGAAGTTTAAGGGGACCAGAAAGCTAGTTTTCCCAAGGCCTATTAGTATGTGGCACTGGAATAAGAAGTCTTTTAGACATTTTCAAATGTTTATCAGTACACAAACATTCTTTGCAAATGTCAGTCATATCACGTACTTGAGCATCCATATGTGGCCATCAATATTACTGACAAGGTTTTGTACATGTTCCTGTTGCCACCATATGACCCTCATGTGTGAATTGTATGATAGAAATATAAAGCCCTTTTGGAGGAACAATTAAATCACGTCTCTTGCAAATTCCATTCTCAAAGTTAAGTTCAGAGACTATGGGCCTCATGTAGGTAGCCAAATACCGGTCGGTAACGGCCGAAATTCGGTAAATTTCCCGTTACCGACCGGTATTTAGTCAAGTGAGATGTAGGAGGCCAAAAACCAAAATTCGGTAAATATGAAGCGGTAAATACCGATTCATATTTACCGATTTCTAAAATACCGATTCATATTTACCGAATACATATTTTCCGATTCGGTAAATATGAAGTGGTAAATATGAAGTGGTAAAACGGAAAAAGAGATGTAGGTAAATTCGGTAATTAAGAAATCCATGAAATTCGGTAATTAAGAGTCGGTAATTAACACAGATTGAAAGCAGGTGGTAATCATCAACAGTGCATAAAAGAAATCCCAAAATGCATCAGCGTGGACAACATGGCCGCTCTGTATGTCATTGCAAGGCGCCTACGTCTACAGGCAGCAGGTCTGAGGATATGGAGACGGGAGGAACGCATATACAGACAGCGCATCACACTCTTCCAACTGACTGAGGCTGAGATACATGAAAGGTACAGGCTACACCCACAAACCATCATGGACCTGATAAGGGACCTGCACCCACTCCTGGACCAGCCAACAAGAAGGGCGCAAGCCATACCACCACATGTGCAGGTTCTCTGCAGCCTACATCTACTTGCTTCTGGAAGTTACCAAGTGGTGATAGCTGCGGTGGGCGGTGTATCCCAGAGTTGCCTGTCCCGTTTCTTCAGGAAGTTCCTGGATGCCATGATGCAGAGAATGCACCACTACATCAGCTTCCCAAACACACAGGCTGAACTGCAGAAAACTAAAACTGACTTTTATCACATGGCACAGTTCCCCCATGTCATCGGCTGTATTGATGGCACACACATCCCAATCTGCCCACCAGCTGCCACTGAGCACATCTACAGGAACAGAAAGTCCACCTACTCCATCAATGTGCAGGTAATCTGCGATGCAGGGAACATCATCACTGACATTGTTGCGAAGTTTCCTGGGAGCATCCACGACTCCTACATCTTCCAGAACAGTGGGATCTACATACGACTGCTTGCCGGAGAATTTGGAGAAGGATACCTGCTAGGTAAATCACAGTCACGCTCCCTAATACTTAGTGCAAATCATAGTGTATTGAGGCATGTGACTGATGGTTCCCTTTAACTCACCTAGGCGACAGTGCATATGCCGTGCGGTCATTCATCCTGACTCCCTACCTACACCCATCAACCCAGAGTGAGAGACGATATAATGTGGCACACAAATCTACACGAAATGTGGTGGAGCGCACGTTCGGACTATTGAAGAGCAGGTTCCGCTGCCTCCATAAGAGCGGAGGTGCACGCCAGTACACACCCATCATCTGTTGCAAGATCATTGCCACTTGTGCAATGCTGCACAACCTTGCCACAAAGAGAGGTACAGAGGTGGAACTAATAGATTTTGAGGACAATGATGATGAATCAGGTCAGCCAGAGGACAACGCTGCTGGAGTGCCAACAGCAACAGATGGGAGAGAGAGACGGGCAGAGATCACATGCAACTATTTCTGAGTAAGTAAGGGGACACAGTCAGTTGTTGTCTGTAATGACGTAGTTTAATAATGCGCCACTACGCCACTAAACAAGGATAATGCCATTCTGGCAACATTGCTCATTCACAAGTGTGAAGTCCAGGGTTACGTCACCCAATAGTCTATTGCTACGCGGTGCAGCATCAAAGTTTGCGGCCACGCGCTACATTGTGGGATGGCACGGATTCAGCCTCCTCACTGGTGCCAGCCCCATGCCGCCTGCTGCTCCTGCGTGTTTCTGGGACGGGGGGTGTGATGCTGCTCCTGCTGCTGGTGTCCATGCTTTCAGCAGCATCCCCTGCACCACTTGTGGCCGCCTGACTGGTCAATAGGACCTCCAGGGCACTGGTGACCTGCACCATCCCCCTAGTGACGTCGCTGCTGCAGTGTGTCAGGCCCTCCTGCATGTTCCCTGAGCGCCGGCAGAGTAGTGATGTTGCAGTTGCCAGGCGGTTGAGTGCCCTGGTGTGCCTGTCTCCCCTCTGCCGTTCCCGGTACCTTGCAGCTCTATCTGCGCCCAACTTGCTGCACAACAGCTGCATGGACTGTGACACGTCCCGCAGGCCCGCTGCCATGTCAGTAATCCCCGCCGCCATTGCGCAGATGTTCCTGTCCATGTGTTTGAATGTGGTTCTCAGTCCCCGCACATGCCGCTGTAATGAAATGACTGCCTTTGTTTGCAGGCGCTGTTGTTTTAACATGTTGGCCTCAAGGCCCCCGAAGACCCCATGGCTGTGATCGATTGGTGGTGGACTTTGCTCACGCGACCTGCGGCGCCGTCCTGCACCCGTGTCTTCTCCCTGTGAGGTGGAGGGCACAGTGGTATGTCTCCCATCCTGGGGCATGGTATTTGGCTCCGGGCCCCTGCTGTCATCAGATGATGTGTGTAACACGCGCAGCCTGGCAGCAGCACGCCTCCTCGACCTCACTATTGCAGGCGGTGATGTGGCCGGTGACTCCAGCATGAGTGGTGATGCTGGCTCAGGTACTGGTGATGCTGGCTCAGGTACTGGGGATGCTGGCTCAGGTACTGGGGATGGTGGCTGTGGCAACGCTCTCTGGCCAGAACTTGTGCTGCCCGTAGCTGGACTGGCTTGACGGTGTGCCCCCTCTCCTGTGCCATGTGCAGTCCTGCGCGATGTTACGTCTGTGGACAGAAATGCAACATCAGCTCAGTGTACCTGAAGGCCTGCATTGCAAGCTTGACAATAAATTGATGTTACACTCTCACATTGTCCTCTGTCTGCTTTAGGCTAATGTGTGTACCATGCATCATTGTTCTGTGCTATTCTGTTCATGGTGGGGGATCTCTGACTACATCTCCCATAATGCATTGCCTGTCTGCAGTAACACATGGACTGGAGTGGGATACTCATTTCACTATGGGGGATGTGGGATAGGGGTAGGGGGGGCTACATTGCTGTGCATTCCTCTTACCTTGTTGGGTGGCGGCTCTGGCAGAGCTGTCGGCATCCCCAAGGCCCACGACACTCTCGTGCTCGATTGTCGACTGCACCAGCTCCTCCAGTTCGGTGAGGGCAGGTGCCCTGTTACTTCCACCTCCTGTCCGTCTGGCCTCCTTCTGGATGTCCCCCATCTTCCTCTTAGTCACGATGCGCAGGTCGTACCAGTGTTTTTTTAGGACGTCAATGTCCCTGTGGGTCACTCCCACAGCATTTACCTGCGCCTGGATTGCCAGCCAAATAGTGCGCTTCTCACACTCTGCCACTTGCAGGGATTGCCTCCCAAAAAGCTTCTGGTGCTGCTTCACCACCTCCTCCACTAGCACCTGGAGTTCCTTGGGGCTGAATTTCACCTTGCGCCTCCTTTCCCCTCCTGTCCTCTGGCTGGACATAGTGAAGTTTGATCTCAACAATCATGCACTGGCTCCCTGCCTCTCCTCTGCACTCCCAGCCCCTCCTGAGTCTGTTGATTGAGTGCACCTGCCTGGGTGTGGCCACTTCCTACTTGGGTGGGGTTTGGTTGCACAGGATTGGCTGTTTCAAACAGTCATGTGATTTCGTTTTTCCGATTCGGTATTTTCCGAATCGGTATTTACCGAATCGGTAAATACCACCTCGATACCACCGCGGTATTTACCGAATCGGTAAATTCCGATTCTTGAATACCGAATGTTACCGATTCGGTAAATATTACCGAATTATTACCTACATATAACTTACCGATTCTTAAATACCGATTCGGTACGGTTCGGTATTTAAGAATCGGTAAATTTTATTTACCTACATGAGGCCCTATATGTGCAAAGCATTTTAACTCTCCACCCAAAGTCCTAACATTTGGTCATCCTTTTTTGACATATGTTATGATCTGCAGAAGGACAGCATCTTCTTTCATAGCATCAAGTCAAACAGATTCAGTGCAATCCCCAACGCATTCATCAAGAACATGTATATGTGTAACAACACATTCAATATTAGGACCACAATCAACATTAGTCTCTATTAAAGACATTCTGAAGACCCATTCTGCCCTGAAATTTTGACCACCCTGTACATATTTCACTGACATATTATATTACTGTAATTTCATCAGTAATTTTACAAGGTGTGCAGTTGCCTTACCCCACCCATTACCAGCCAACAAGTGCTCTAAGAGTTTGTGGTCATTTTAGACATCAAAATTCTATCCCAAACCTATCCTTTCAACTTTCTTTTTATTTTTTTTAAACAATTTTTATTAATATTAATTGTAAACCTCATGTCAATACAAGCAATATTCTCACAGATGCAATTATGACAACAGAACGCATCAGACAACACCATTGATCGTATTGTTATCCATTTAGATCTAACATTCCCACACACCTCATTGTCCATCTTCGGGTCCTTACCACCCCCGGATGCCAGTGTCCCATATGGCGGTTTGTTGCCAATGGTCTATTCGCTCAAGTCCGGATCTGAGTCTACTGGCGGGGGTTCACAGATATTGCCCCTAAACGTGTTCCATTTCCCCCAAACCCGCTGCCATTTCCGGGGGCAACTCCTGTTGATACAAACCATCCTTTCCGCGACCATGGCACCATCTAGATCCCGACACCACTGCAAGTGGGAGGGGATTGACTGCGCCCCCCAGTGTTGTGCAATATTCCTCTTTGCCAACGCTAGTCCCGTGGCCACCCAGGTTTGTTCGGCGTGGTTAAGATCTGTAGCGTCCCACACATTAAGCAAACATTTCTGCAGTTCAGGGGGGTACATCGTGGCCGGTAACCCGGGTGATTGTTGCCATGAACTCCCTCCAATATACAGTGATATCAGGGCAGTCCCATATAGTGTGGTAGAAAGAGCCCTGGAGGCCACAACCCCGCAAGCAGAGTGGAAAATCCGTCCTCCCTATTTTGTGAATTGTGGATCCCGTGTAGTATGTCCTGTGCAGTATTTTAAGTTGCACTAGATTTATTTTTGATGGGGTCGCCACCTCCCGCGGGGACGCCAGCGCCTCCTGCCATTCTTGTTCGTCCATTTCCCCCACCTCAGCCTCCCATTTCCTTTTAAGGATCCCTGTGGGATCTTTCTGGTGGTTAACCAGCTTGCGATATGTCAGTGTTATAGCTTTTTTGGCTAGGTGGTCCGTAAGCAGCCGATCCTCAAGTGGGGAGGACTCGGGTAGGACCGTCCCCTTAGGTATAGCCTTCCTCAGTGCGTGCTGTATTTGCAGAAATCGAAAGTGCTCCGTCCGCTTCATCTGGTACTCCGTCTGCAACTGCTCGAACGGGATCACCCGGCCCCGCTTCCAGAGGTCTCCGACCCTGGAGATGCCAATGAGGTCCCACTCCGCAAACCCTTTACTCACGTGTAGCTTTCCTATCTTGGGGGAGACCCACAGCGGCGTCTGTCGAGTGATCACTCCCTCCCAACCCAGCGTTTGCTGCACCATGTACCATATCTTTACAGTGTGCGCTGTCGGGCCTGTTAGTTTAGTTTTCGGGGATTTATCATGCAAGGCGCTAAGGACTCCCTTCGTACCCAGCATATGCCTGTCCATACGCAAAGCCGGTTCGTCTTGTGGTGCGTGAAGCCACTGATTAATTATAATGAGCTGGGAGGCTCAATAGTATAGGCGTATGTTGGGCAGGGCGATTCCACCATCATACCAGCTTCACACAAGCTTACAGAGAGCTATGCAGTGCGGCTTACCCTCCCACAGGAGAGAGCCCACATCCGCCTCAACTGACTGAAAGTAAGAGTCTGGGACCGGAAGGGGGGTGTTTTGCAGTGCATATAAAAACCGAGGGAGAGCAATCATTTTGAACAGAGCTGCTCTATCCAGTAGCGTCAGTGGGAGGGAGTGCCAATGTTTGACATCACTCCGTAGTCTCCTAGGTTGCGTTCAATGAATTGTTCAGGATTAGGCGTAATGTTAATGCCGAGATATTTAAAACCATCCTCCGTCATTGATATCGTCACCCCTCTGGGCAATCGTGGTGGGGGCCCATGTAAAACATAGAGCACTGATTTTGCCCAGTTGATCGAGTAACCGGAGACCCTGCCGTAGGACTCACATGTGAGTTTTTGGTCAGATTGCTCTGAAGAAGTTTTGGAACATCCATCCGCATTATTTCTAGGTGTCGGTTCTATGGCTATGGCTTTGGCTGTTGCACCATTCCTTCCAATGATCTGCTTAGCCGACTGGTTCAGTCTGAGCTGCATCCACTGTGCCTCCCCTTGGGACCTGATGAGTTTGCACCCCACTGGAAAGAGCTTGCCGAGTGGGATCATTACCAAATTGATCCACACTGCTGCCTCCACTGCTGATGACCGTTGAGGGAGAATGAATGAAAACACTACCTAAATGGTTTTCAAGACTGTCCAGGTGCTCTAACACCAACTTAAGGTTTTCATAGAGCATGTTACTTAATCTGGTGCAAAATATTTCAAGAAAAGAGAATCCAAAGAAGGAATAGCACCAGTCTGACAGCCCAAGAATTGGAGTTAATTGAGATTGTGACTGAGGAACGGTGCAGGCTGAACCCAAGAAAGAAGTTGTTTACTTTTAGCAGTCGCTGACTTACCGAGGATTCTTAGGCATTTTACTGCTGCAAAGAAAGTGGAGACAGACTGTGACGTCAAGGGGGATTTGATTCAAGCTCGTCACTTGCGCCATCATCGGTAATAATAGCAGAACTGGCAGTATTGGTCTGTTGTACAACCCCCTCCTCGGGCTTGGGCTTATTGACTGTGACATCACCATCAGCCAATGGGGCTTGTAGCACCCCAAAGTCCAATGACAATCTTTGCTCTGTCAGTTCTATTTCATTTGTAACAGTCCCTACAACCCTTTTCAGCATACTGTCAATGGAGAGGGAAGGGTGAGTCGTGCCGTTGCTCCCATCAGTCTTGTGCTTCCCCATGGCAACTCGACTGTGAACTTTCCAAAGTGGAGCACCGCATTCAGGCAAAGTCAACAATATCTTCAGAGTCAAAAAGCCTAGCCTCCGTTGGCCATGAATGGGCACTGGTGGACCCACTCTTGGCCCAGTCTTCGCTGTGGCGTGACCTGCATGCATCCCGCGCAGTGGGCGACTGCAGTCAGTTTTATGCGCCTCATGGTGCGGGAAGTTTGACGGCGGCCTTCCTTGCAGCAAACACTACTGGGGCTTGTGGTCCTCTGCCCCCAGCCTCCAGTAAACGGGCCCTTTCTATAGTACTATAATATTCTTCTGGGAAACACAAAGTTCTCGATACGAACACTACTGTTTGTTCATTACTATTTTCCCACTGTCCAAAACAGCAACTAATTCCCTCTGTTATCAACATTGATAGCACATTATGCGCTACAGACATTGGGGCATATTTACAATATTTTGGCATAGGTCAGCGATGCATGCCTTCTAGCTGCGCTGCCCTATGTCAAAAAAAGAGGGCAGGAATCTGCTGTATCTACCAGATACAGTGCATTTCTGTCATTTCTGCCAGCACTGCTGCACAAACTGCAGCCGAGCGCCAATGCAAGCACCCTAGCACCATGGCGCAAGTGTGTCTGTGCCATTGATATGATTGCTTTTGTGCAGGAAGGGACACCTTCCTCCACAAAAACAATCAAGGGAGGCATTATCCTTGTTCTATGTGGAAACAGGAAATAACGAGGCTAAATATAAACATTTGTCCTCATTAAGCCTGCTTCGGGAAGGCGTTAGTTTTGGCACTGCCTCAGATTTACACTCTTTAGTAAATCTGGGCAGTGTCCAAACCATGGGTGTTGTGTAGGAACACAAACAGAAACAATCATGGAACACCCCTTTCACACAGAGTAAGATATTGCCTTACTCCCTATTTACAAGGCCATCAAAAGCCACAAAGGGTGGCTTTGCGTGGCCTTGTAAATATGGCGGCACACTTTGCATACGGAGCATCACAAAAATGACACTCTAGTGGAGTAAACGTGCTGCAGGGGCATTGTAAATATGTCTCCTAAGGTTTAAGGGTTTGGGCATCCATCGCAATCATTTTAGCTTCCTAAAATGTTTTGCTAATCTGAGTCGAACAATCAATTTGGAACGCTTTTAATGCAAGTCCCCAAATGTTTGGAGTAGTAAGGCATAACCTCACACAAATGGAGCATGGAGCTTTGTTCGTACTAAGAAAGTCCTGAGCGCATCTTTATCTAGTTTGCAGGGCATCTTTATCTAAAGGTGGGACTCCTTCTGAAGGGGTTATAGATTGTCAGACTTTGATTTCATACCTTCAGATGAAACTGCTAAAGATAATGTACCTGTTGGACAAATATTTTGCACTTTTGTGGTCTATCTGTCCTTTCAATTTTCTCTAGAATATGTAAGACTGATTCAAGCTCAAGAAGATGCTCTTCAGAATTCTCAGTTAAAATCAGGATACCATTCTGGAATATTTGAACTATTGGTAAGGTTACTAAACAGATGGTCCATTAACTTCTGGAAAATGTGGGCGCCAACCCAAGTGGCAATTGAAGATATTGTATGCTCCAAATGGGGTCTCAAATGTATTAAGTGCTTGTGGTTCTTTTGTTACCTGTATCCTATGGCATGTGGAATGCAAGTCTATAAACGTAAGGTACCTCACTGAACCAGATTGGCTAACATTTCCTAAATTATGAGCAAAGGGTGTCAATCCAACAAGAAGTTATTATTTAACATTAATAATTGTATGCCCAAAGGCATCTTTCTATAGCTGAAACTGATGGAGCAGGGTTTATACTTTAAAACCGAATATCTGTTTCATTTTCGCATGTTATAATTAAAAGTACTACTGATTAATTATTAATGACTAAAAGTTTGTCGAATGTTGACTAATCAACCTTATTAACAAGAGAATTACACGTGGGAATGCTATTGCATGGCTAAATAACAAGTGAACTAAGTTGGTGAGCCAACTGACAGAAAACAATGTTGCTTATGTGATGTTATGGTGTTTGCGCTTATAATTAATATGCATTAATGGCTTCTGATGTCGCAAATGGCTAGATAAATACACACAAATAAGGGTATTAGCAGGGGAATAACACTGTATAATCATTTCTATGCAGTAATTCTGTTTTTGTCTACTTTGCTTTAAGTTGTCCATTGTGGCCTGCCACAAAATGGCTGCCACCCGTAGCCTGCATTGGAGTTGCTGGAAGTTTACAGAAAGGCATCGCTGTGCCTGTGACCTTGCACCTCCGATGAACCCAAAAGCCATAAGCATGATGACAAGTCTGGGACATCAGCCAAAAGCCCCTGAAAGACGAAAAAGTTGATACGAACTTGGAGTGAACCCATCTTTGCAACAAATTCACCTAATAGAGACATCCGTGGATGTTGCGATTTAGTCATGAACATTCAATTCTGCTATTCATTATTTGGGACAATCTATGCGTGAGAATAACACGAGCAATATCAAAAAGAGTACCAAAATGACATTATTTCCGCCATTCATCCGTTCTGAATAAAGAAATGTTACTTTTTAGAATGTAAATTTCGTTATAAAAATAAGTAGACTAGAGAGGTCACTTCTTCCCGAGCTGATGATGCGAGGTCCCTATGCTGACGGAGAGGACAATGACTCTACATGACGACAGAAGACTCTAAATCTTCTACAGAGGACCGGTTCTGACTTAGGATCTGACATTTAGACAGAATAGGTAACTATGAGAGAAATGAATTTTGCATTTAATTGGCTTTTCTTCAAATTTTAGATAAATGAACAATTTTTTTGAATTACTGTCTCGGGTGATTATTTCTGGTCATGTTTATTGATTTTATTGTGTATTCTTTGAAATGTATTTTGCTAGATTTACAGCAATCAGCTGGTCGCATTGACCTCAAAGTACAGGCAGATTAGATAGAGCATATGTGAAAGGTGTTTTTCTCCTTTACAGGGCATGGATAGAGTGATTTAGGGTGAATGTTGGTGTAATGGGCCCCACCAGTGTGTGATGTGTGTATGCGTGTGTGACTGTGAAATCATTCCGTCCGTGGAAGTAGAGGGGATTTGGAAGCTCTGATCTGCACCAGTTTCTTGGTAGCAGATTGATGGTTAGCTATTGTCTTGATCTGGCGAAATTGCGTGTATATAGGCTTATTGATTATTGATTGATATTTGTACTAACACTATATGTTGAAGTGGTGTTGAGTTCCATGTATTGTGAACGGCTTCTGGGATGTAGGAAGTCGGTGACAGTTCCGTAGTAGAGCAGAGGGAGTGTTGCTCTCGGAAAAAGGCGGGATTGTTGGCCCTGTATGCAGACAGGGAAAAACGTGTGACAAGTGAAGTTTTGCGTCGCATTGTCTGGATTCGACAAGGTAGCATCGCCGTGTGTTGCCATTAGAAATGTTTTCTGTGTGAGAGAAGTGTATATGATAGCAAAGGTTATCTGTGAAACTCTGGTCTTAAGTCCCAGGGATCCGTAAGATTTTCCGTTAAAGCTTACCGCTGGAGAAGTAATAGGTATTCTCGGAGCTTGTTAGAAGGACAGGGCAGAGGTAAGCGCTGCTTTGTTAACGTATGATATAATTCTGTAGTAGGACAGACTGTTCGCTGTTCTCGGGAAAGACAGAATTCTGTGTGAATGTACTACATTTTCAGGTGTGTAAGTGCGTGAATGAGAAGGCATTCTGGTTAATTGTGAAACTCTTAGGAGCATTCCGAAGGGAAACAGTTAATTGATGCTTGTTAGAAGGGTAAAGTAGAGGGATGTGCTACTTTATCAACGAAAGTAACGATTCTGTAGTAGAGCAGAGGTAAGCGCTGTTCTCGGGAAAGGCAGGATTCTCGTGGGAAAGGTCTTTTGCTGTTCTGTGGCTAGCGAAGCAGACAATGGAGATGTTTGTATGTTGTAACTAACAGACTCGTAGAAGTTGAAACAAAGTCTACCGAGTAGTCTTGTAAAGGAGGGGTAGACGAGAAGGACAGGAGACAGGAGCAGAAGCGACTGCAGCGGCTGCTGACGTCAGGGAGACCGCGCTGTGATTGGACAGTGGGCTAGAACAGAGGAAGCGCAGAGATTGGTGCGTTAGTGTGAGTCGCGCTGGGATTCGCGGACTGAGTCAGTGACGTAGACGCTCCAGGATTGGTGCGTTAGTGTGAGTCGCGCTGGGATTCGCGGACTGAGTCAGTGACGTAGACGCTCCAGGATTGGTGCATTGGTGTGAGTCGCACTGCAATTGGACAAAAGATCGTACAGCTGTAGTAAGAGTAAACAGCTAGTGGAAAATAAGAAAGATGTATTACCATGCTGAGGAAAAGAAGAAAAAGTCCTTGTTTAGTAAGGTTAAAACCTGGTTTGACAAGGATAAAGACATAGTGACAAGGGAAGGACAGTTATTGCCCCCGATAAGAACCCCGACATCCTTCATGGTTGCGAAGTATGGGTATCATACCTGTATTTGGTTAGATAACTGGGTGAAATACACTAAGGATGACGGAGTGTTGGCGTTCCCAGAACATGGTTCATTTAATCTGGCCATACTGAGGAACTTACGAGAGCAGATGATGAACCTAGAGCCTCGGCCTAGGCCGACGCAGTTTGAAGCATTAACTGAATGGGAAGACGAAATGCATGAACGAGAAAAGCAGAGGGGTGGGGGTAGCTACCGATATATGTTCGGGCGAAAGTATGATCGCGAAACCCATCATGACAGAATGGGAAGGTGGCGAGATGCCAGTATGACCGAGGGGTTATATCCTGCAAGAACAGCAGAGGAATCAGGACGGAGAAAGTGTACGGAAAAAGAACATAATGTAGAGACCAGAAGATATGGGCAAATGAGTCTGATGATGATATTTTAGAGGACATGCTCTACAAAAGACCACCCCCGTATAGAAGAGAACCAGAGGTAGGGACAGCAGTCACCCCTTTGAGAAACACCCTGCAGATTATAAAGACAGAGGCTACAGCCCCTGAGCTGAAAAGCGGTTGTTCTCTGGCGGAAAGAGAAAAAGAGAGAGAAAGAGAGATAGAGAGAGAAAAAGAAAGAGAAAGAGAGAGAGAGAGAGAGAGATAGAAGAAGAGAGAGAGAAAGAGAGAGAGAGAGAGAGAGAGAAAGAGAGTTAGAGAGAGAGAGAGAGAGAGAGAAAGAGAGATAGAGAGAGAGAATGAAATTGAAAATGAAAAGACCAGAGAACTAGCAAGAACTACATCTGAACTAACAGAGAAAATCAGGGAGCTGACTAAGAATCTTGAGGCTGTTACAGTGCCTGTGACAATAGGTCCGGTTATCCCGATTTTTGACAAGCAGAGGACGGATGAAAAAGGTTTGACGGTGCCATATGTGGGCAATAGGTTGATTGTACCTCCGGAACAGGCAGAAATGAGAGCGGGAGAAACACAATGGAGAACAGGAGAAAATCAGTGGAGACATACTGTATGTGGAGGGGAAATGAGTGTGCAGACTAACTCAAGTTTGAATTCTGGATGTATGGAAGGGACCAGTGGATCAATTTTGGAACCGCAGACGGTGGCAGAAGCAGGGGGTGCGGAAAAATCTGTGATAACTGCTGAAGATTTGAATGACTGGCTAAAAACATTACAGAAAAAGGAGAAAGAGTCACAGGGAATGGATGTAGCTAGGCTACGTATGGAAATAGAAGAATTGATAGTAGGAACCATACCTACAGATACACTGAAGAATTACCAGGAAGGGGAGATTCTCTTTTTATGTACAAGTATCACATGGAGAGCAAAGAACATACACGACAGGTTGAAAGGAATAGCCAGTGAAGTGGGAATTGACATGGATAAGGGGAAAGCTTTACAGAAAACATACCGAGTGGATTTTTCAGACAAAGATATTGAGAATCTGAACAATGCAGGCCGAACAGGACTGATTAAGGAAATGATTGCCTTGATAAGGAAATGGGGAGATGTAGAAAGATGGAAAGACAGATGGTATTGAAAGCGAGAGGATGGAGTGGATAGAACTTACTCAGCATTTCCCCTAACAGAAAAAGAGAAGGCAGTGACAGCTTACCCCATGAGAGAGATTCCAGGAGGAGGGTACGTACATATCCCATGGACCAGACAGGATATTTTATCATTTACGAATGATTTCCCTCGACTAAGGGAAAAGCCTGTGGAGTGGTATAGACAAGTTGACAGATTTGTAAAGCTGTCAAAAGTACTGTGGATTGACCTGAATAGTCTGTTTGATATAATTGTACCAGCAGACCTGTGGGCCGAATGTAGAATAGTCATAGACTGGCCTACTAAGGAATACCCGAGAGATCCAAAAACAGGAGCTCCAGACCCGGAGGTCATGAAGAAGTATGAGCAGGTTATGGCCTTCTTGAAAAATAAAGTACCCCCCAAGGAGACAGGCTGGGTTAAAATAGACCGAACACATCAGGAATTGAAAGAATCAGTTCATGCTTACTATGAAAGACTGATACTAGCTTTTAAGCAGTTCAGTGGAGATGAACACCTGGGTGACAAAGATCTGAGTCACTTTGTGTACAGATTTGTGTATGGTTTGCGGCCCGAAATCAGTGAAATGATACGGCAGCATACCGTGGATTGGCAGAGTAAGCAGATTGATGAGATTTTGAGACATGCAAAATACTTCAGTGATGAGATTGAGGCAAAGCAGAGAAAGCTGAAAGAAAAGGCAATGTGGGCACAGGTGAAAGTTGCAGAAAGACAGGAAGCTCAGCTGGTTGAACAGGCAAATAACCCAGGAAATAAACCTAGGTTTGGTACAGGAAAAGGAAAAGGGAATATAGAAGAAGCAAAGAAAAAGTTCCCCTGCCACAACTGTGGAAAATTGGGGCACTGGAAATCCGAGTGTAAGAATCCACCTTCCACTAACGATGATAATTCATCATTGAATTCGCAGGTGCAGAGTGAGGGGTGTGGTCAGCATTGTCAACAGCAGAAGGCTGATAAGCAGCAGACTCAGGTGCCAAAACCACCCTTGCCACAGAGAAAAGGATCCCAGAAGTACAGCCAAGAATCGGGGTTCTACGATGAAGAGCAGGTAATCAAACCAAAACGCGCAAGCGCTGTATCTCAGTACTGGCTGAAAAATGAGGGAAGTGACTCTGAGGGAGACTTCTGACGGTGCCGAAGAGAGGAGGAGGAGTGCGTACTTGGCGCTACTCTGGAAATAGACCAGGCAGGACCTTTTGTAGATGGGAAAATTAATGGTGAAAGCATCACTTTCCTAGTTGATACTGGGGCTACGAGATCAACTGTCAGGTCAGCTGATATAAAGAATCTTCCTCTCTCGGACGAAGCAATCCAAGTGGTTGGTGTGTCCAACACACAGATCAAAACATTACTTACTGAACCAGTAAGGGTTAGAATAGGGAAATTTTCAGACATGCACCGATTTGTGGTGTGTGACACCAGTCCAGTGAACCTGTTAGGCAGGGATCTGCTGTGCAAAATGAATTGCACTATTTTCTGTACTCCAGATGGAATAACCTTTGAAACACCTGATGAGGATGTTCTATACAGAATGACCATGGATAACAGAGAATGTGAGGCTTTGGGAACATATGCAATATTTAATCCTGATGCATTACCCCCAGAGTTGAAACAGACAGTGAAAGCAGCAGTTTGGGATTTTACTGGGGAAGATGTGGGCCTGATGAGAAATGTAGATCCAGTAAAGATTACAGTAAAAGAGGGAGTAGTTTACCCAAACATACCGCAATACAGATTGACACCTGAAATAATTGAAGGGATAACACCCTTAAATGAGAAGATGATCCAGCAAGGGGTGTTAAGAGAAATATTGAGCAGCCCATGTAACTCACCGATAATGGGACTGAAGAAACCTAATGGAAAGTTCAGAATAGTACAAGATTTGAGAAAGATTAACAAGATTGTTGTGCCATGTTGTCCGATTGTGCCAAATCCATCAGTGATTTTGTATCAGATTCCTCATGATGCAGAATGGTACACGGTAATTGATTTGTGTCATGCTTTCTTTTCAATCCCATTGCATCATGACAGCCAGCCAATATTTTCTTTTAGATTTGGAGAACGGATTTTGGCATGGTGCCGAATTCCACAGGGGTATACAGAGAGCCCCTCAATATTTAATCAATTGCTAAAGAAATCTCTGGAAAGTCTGACAATGCCTGAAAATTCAGTCTTGGTCCAATATATTTATGACCTACTTGTGGCATCAAAAACACGTGAAGCTTGTGAAGTAGATACCATTGCTTTACTGAATCACTTGGCAGATGGAGGATTAAAGGTATCTCCAGCCAAATTGCAGTTCTGTAAGAAAGACGTTCAGTATCTGGGACACAATATTGAGAAAGGCCTAAGGAAAGTGACTATTGACAGAATCAAAATCATTAGGGGAATGAGAGCCCCAATGACACAAAGAGAAGTGAGAATGTTCCTGGGAATGGTGGGTTACTGTCGTCAGTGGATAAGTAATTTTTCCCTGATTGCCAAACCATTGATCAAATTGACCAAAAGTGAAGTGAAAGACCCATTAGAACTAAACCCAGAAGAAATGGCCGCATTCAGAGAGCTGAAAGACAGACTTTGTGAAGCTCCTGCCCTAGGGATGCCTGATTATGAAAAGGAATTTGAACTGTACTGTAGTGAGAGAAATGGATGTGCACTTTCAGTGTTAATCCAGAAACACGGACGTCTGAGAAGGCCACTTGCCTATTTCTCAGCAACTCTTGACCCAGTAGCTGTGGGTTTGCCAGGTTGCCTGAAAGCAGTAGCTGCTACTTGCAAAAGTTTGGAACAAAGTGAGGGAATAATAATGGGATACCCTGTACGGGTATTTGTACCTCATGATGTGGCAATCCTTTTAACAAGGAGCCGGACACAGATCATGTCTCATAGTCGGCTGACTAAATATGAGAAAGTCATCCTTGGTGCAACCAATGTAAGTCTGGAAAGATGTGTAAATGTAAATCCAGCGACACTGTTACCTGATGCTGAATGTGTGGGAGTAAGAAATGATGTTGATCATGATTGCCTGGATGTACTTGATTACTGCACAAAACCAAGGCCAGACATAAGAGATCTGCCACTGCCTGAGAGTGATCATGTATTGTTTGTGGATGGATCTTGTCTGAGAACAGAGGAAGGAGTGTTGAGTGCTGCATATGCTGTGTGCAAAGTCTCGGAAGTTGTGGAAGCATCACCCTTGAAAGGAGTTAAATCCGCTCAAGTGGCAGAATTGGTGGCACTGACAAAAGCATGTAAGATTGGGAGAAATGTGAGAGTGACTGTGATGACTGACAGCCAGTATGGCTTCGGAGTTGTCCATGATTTTGGCCAGCTATGGCTACAAAGAGGTTTCCTGACCTCAAGTGGAACTCCCATAAAGAATGCTGAAGTGGTTGGAAAACTGCTAGAGGCGATACAGCTGCCTAAAGAATGAGCAGTTGTAAAATGTGCTGCTCATGGTCATGGTGACGATTTTGTAACAGTTGGTAACAAGTTTGCCAATGACATAGCACAATATTGTGCAAGGAACAATCACTCAATCAACAGGAGCAAAGAACGGGAAATGTCTTCTTGGTCATAATGTTTACTAATGAGGTGGGGACATGGGAGGAAGTAAAACAGCTGCAGGATGAGGCAGACGATGATGAAATGAGAGATTGGGTGAAGGCAGGTTGTGCACCTAGAGAAAAGGATCATGTGTGGGTCTACAGGGATGGAAGACTAGTCATGCCTAACAGCATGCTATCAACAATGGCAAGGATGTACCATGGCCAGGGACACCTGGGGAGGGATGCTATGATAAGGGCCTTTAAGCAAACCTGGTACAGTCCAAAGTTCAGACTGATAGCAGAAAGTCTCTGCCAGAGATGTCTGATATTTCAGCAATTCAATCCTGGAAAGAAAACAGTGGTGAGCCTAGGAACAATAGGCAGAGAGGGAGGACCCTTCACAAGAATGCAGATAGATTTCATTGAAATGCCCCCAGTCAACAGGTTGAGGTATGTCTTGGTGGTGGTCTGTTTGTTCTCAAGGTGGGTGGAGGCGTACCCAACAAGAAGAAATGATGGGATAACAGTGGCAAAATTACTGTTAAGAGAATTCATCCCAAGGTACGGGTTCCCAGTAACCATTGAATCAGACAGAGGAGGACATTTTTATAATGAAATCATGAGTCTGATTTGTGAAGCATTGAGTGTACAGCAGAAGTTGCATTGTGCTTACAGACCAGAGGCTTCTGGGGTTGTTGAGCAGATGAACGGTACTATCAAAAACAGAATTAGCAAAATGTGCTTAGCCACCGGAATGAAATGGCCCGATGTCTTGCCTCTAGTCCTGATGACCATTAGGTCTACTCAAGACAGAACAACAGGTTTGAGTCCACGTGAAATTATCATGGGACGTGCTATGAGGCATGCATATGTACCAGTGAACAAGCTGATGACTATAACTGATGACATGATTTTGGATTACTGCAAAGGCCTGGCTGACGCAGTTCATTCTGTGTTTCACCAGGTTGGAGAAGACACCACCACACTTGAAAAGAAACCAGCCCATGATCTGAGCCCAGGGGACTGTGTAAGGATAAAAGTCCACAGAAGAAGGAATTGCCTGGTTCCAAGGTGGGGAAGGCCAAGACTAGTCATCTTGACTACAACGACAGCTGTGAAGTGTGCTGGAGTGAAGAATTGGATACATGCAAGCGACACACGGAGAGTTCCAAATCCAAGAGATGGTACTGGAAAAGAATACTTTGAAGAATCAGACTCCAGTGATGATGCAGACAGTGAGGCAGTAAGAAGGAAAAAGAATCGTGAAAGTGGGGAAAGTGAGTCCAGAGAAACGTTCATCCCACCAGAGGAAGTTCTGAAGAGAACAGTGCAAACTGCAGAAACAAGTTCAGACTCAGAAGAATTGCCTGAGGTTCCAATTGACAGTGACCAACACAAAAAGAAAGAAAGAAAAGAAAAGAACATTCCAACAGAAGAGACACCTGAGTCACATGAAGGAATTGGACAAGTTCCACCTGAGATAAATATTGAAGAAAAAGGGACAGACAAAGACAGAGAGGGACAGATTGCGGAAAAACCCCGAGGAGGTGTAGGGAACATCAACAACAAGCTAGGTGAAGGGACAAGTAGACAGCAAGAAGATTGCGTGTCGGAGACCCGAGGAGGGACAGAAATAGGGAAATCTCAAGTGGTGGAAAAAGAGACTGTTGGAGAAAAGGAAGTTGTTGAAGAAAAGAAAGCTATTAAAGAACCAGTAGCAACTGAAACAGAGTCTGATGAAAGTGACAATGAGACACATGGAGGACGAGTTCTGAGAAAGAGAACTTGGCTTGGAGAAAGAAACAATAAAGAAGGAAAGCAAAAGAGAAATGCTAAAGGAGATCTTTGGCCAAATAAGATAAAGAGACTAAGGTACAGACTGACACGAGTTAACTCTTCGAGAGCTGAGCAAGTGAACGAAGTGTCAAGTCAAAACCCAACCAAAGAAGAAGAAACAAAGATACCTGAAAGAGCAAAAAGAATAAGAAAACCAAACCAGAGGTACAAGTCACCGGAATGGACGTATGTGGCACTGCCTGAACAAGGAGAAGAGGCGGACAGCCAAGGAAGTCCAGAGGAGGCTTTGCTGAAGGAGGTTGCAGAAGAAGAAGCTGTGGGAATCCTGAGAGTTATCTTGTCCGACATTGGAGAAGAGACGGATGTTCAGGACCTGATACAGTTCGATGATGATGAAGAGACAGTGAAAAGTGATGAAAATCCAAATTGAGTGAATCCAAGGAAAATCACTTGGAGAAGAGAAGAAGAAGAAATACTAAAAATTAGTAGATTGTAATAATCTGTTGGGTACTTGCTGCCCTTAAAGGTTCAGTAGAGGAGTAGAAGAGGCTAAGTCAAAAGACACGGTCAAATTAACAAAATGGCTAACACTGAGAATAAAAGTAGATGTACCTTTCTGAAAAGATGGTGCAAAATGTGCTGCTGCTGTACAGGTTTATTAATGCTACTTTGGAGCATGCTTGCTCTACTGATTTCATTTAGAGTCACTATAGACACTTTAGAAGGTCATACTGAGAACAAGACTAATATAGGGAAGAGTCCATTAAAAGTAGTTCCGACTAGAACTAGTAATGTACATATTCATAAAGACAGGTCAATTAACGATTTTTCTAGCAATGTTTTTTCTAAATTGTTGTATGAGTATGTAAAGACAATGGAAGTAAGGGATTGCTACGTCTGCATGCAATTACCTGCCTCTGTTTCGGAAGGAGTGACTTATCATCATCTTCCGGCTACGTATGGAATTTCCTGTAGTGTGTTGATTAGTATTTTTTATCAATTAGGGAAATTAGATTACAATATGTCAAATGTAGATAATATTCTTGGGCAGTTGCCTATGAATAAAGCACTGAATCCTGCAAAGGATGCTAACACCTTAGGTGAGATTTTTTTAGAAACCAAAGAATTAACCTTAGACTATGTTTTTAGAAACAATTTAACTTGCAAATTGAAAGGAGAAGAGAAGAACTTTCTAGACATGGTTGAGAGAAGAAGGTTGAACATGCACAAGAAAGCAGAAGGGCATAAAATAAGTGACACAATGTGGGATATTGAGAAAGAAAAGGAGTTGAAAATGTAGCCAGTCCAACTATGGCTATAGATGCCCCACAGAAAGGAAAACTGTTCATTACCAGGAAGAGATCCCAATATGATTATTATTTCATAGGGACTAGTGAGTGCCATGATACATACTTTATTGCAACCGGATGGGGATTTAGAGGAGGAGAAGATCCAGTTTTTCCGGGAGTGTATTATATTTGTGGGAACAAGGCTTATTACCGTTTGCCTGACCATTGGTTTGGTACATGTTATGTTGGCCTGGTCTTTCCAAAGATTTTTCACATGGATAGAGTAGATGATGCTGAACATTCGAACACATTAACACGCTATAAAAGAGAAACATGGACAGAAATTGTAGGAGATATTTTTGGAGCTTTAATTCCAGCAGTGGGAATTTCTTTGAACGCATATGGCATTCGGAAGCTGTCAACAGTGGTAGATCGCTTGTCAACAAGCACCGCTGGAGGCTTTCTTTTGGTAAATACAGAAATGGTTGCTTTGCGTGCTATGGCGATGCAAAATCGACTTGCCCTTGACATTCTTTTGGCAAAAGAGGGTGGAGTCTGTGGAATGCTGAAAGTTCAACATTGTTGCACTTACATTCCAGACGAAAGTAAAGATCTAAAAGTCTATATCAAAAATATTACTGATTTGCATGAAGAATTAGTACCACTGGAAGCTGAAAGTATCTGGACTAAAATGGCTAATAAGATGATTGCTATTAAGAACTTTGTAGCTAAAATAGGTAGTACTATTTTTGGTAAGATATTATTTCCATTGACTTGTGTAATAGTTGCATTATTGATCCTTAGATTAGGATGTATGTGTTGTAGATATAGAAGAAATAAAAAGAGAATCGTAAAAGAAAATGTTAAAAAGAGACAAAAGAAATCAGAAAGAGATCCACAAGAAATAGAACTAGAAGAGCTAAGAGAAAGCATGTATATAGAAACTAAAAAGGAAGATGAGATGGAAACTAGGGTCTAAAAACAAGAACAAGAAGACATTTCAAATTCTTCTAAAAGGGGAAACTAAATTTTGTTTGGGGTTTTGATTTTTGTGGTGATTATATATCACCAAAGGGGGAATTGATGGAGCAGGGTTTTTACTTTAAAACCGAATATCTGTTTCATTTTCGCATGTTATAATTAAAAGTACTACTGATTAATTATTAATGACTAAAAATTTGTCGAATGTTGACTAATCAACCTTATTAACAAGAGAATTACACGTGGGAATGCTATTGCATGGCTAAATAACAAGTGAACTAAGTTGGTGAGCAAACTGACAGAAAACGATGTTGCTTATGTGATGTTATGGTGTTTGCGCTTATAATTATTATGCATTAATGGCTTCTGATGTCGCAAATGGCTAGATAAATACACACACATAAGGGTATTAGCAGGGGAATAACACTGTATAATCATTTCTATGCAGTAATTCTGTTTTTGTCTACTTTGCTTTAAGTTGTCCATTGTGGCCTGCCACAAAATGGCTGCCACCCGCAGCCTGCATTGGAGTTGCTGGAAATTTACAGAAAGGCATCGCTGTTCCTGTGATCTTGCACCTCCGATGAACCGAAAAGCCATAAGCATGATGACAAGTCTGGGACATCAGCCAAAAGCCCCTGAAAGACGAAAAAGTTGATACGAACTTGGAGTGAACCCATCTTTGCAACAAATTCACCTAATAGAGACATCCGTGGATGTTGCGATTTAGTCATGAACATTCAATTCTGCTATTCATTATTTGGGACAATCTATGTGTGAGAATAACACGAACAATATCAAAAAGAGTACCAAAATGACATTATTTCCGCCA
Organism: Triturus cristatus; assembly: GCF_964204655.1. Lineage (NCBI taxonomy): Eukaryota > Metazoa > Chordata > Amphibia > Caudata > Salamandridae > Triturus > Triturus cristatus. The sequence goes on from NC_140591.1 coordinate 1,564,342,988, forward strand.
TTCATCCGTTCTGAATAAAGAAATGTTACTTTTTAGAATGTAAATTTCAGTATAAAAATAAGTAGACTAGAGAGGTCTAGCGCCACTTCCCGAGCTGATAATGCGAGGTCCCTATGCTGACGGAGGGGACGATGACTCTACATGACGACAGAAGACTCTAAATCTTCTACAGAGGACCGGTTCTGACTTAGGATCTGACATTTAGACAGAATAGGTAACTATGAGAGAAATGAATTTTGCATTTAATTGGCTTTTCTTCAAATTTTAGATAAATGAACAATTTTTTTGAATTACTGTCTCGGGTGATTATTTCTGGTCATGTTTATTGATTTTATTGTGTATTCTTTGAAATGTATTTTGCTAGATCTACAGCAACTAGCTGGTCGCATTGACCTCAAAGTACAGGCAGATTAGATAGAGCATATGTGAAAGGTGTTTTTCTCCTTTACAGGGCATGGATAGAGTGATTTAGGGTGAATGTTGGTGTAATGGGCCCCACCAGCGTGTGATGTGTGTATGCGTGTGTGACTGTGAAATCATTCCGTCCGTGGAAGTAGAGGGGATTTGGAAGCTCTGATCTGCACCAAAACCACCTGGGAAACCTACCCTGACAAGTCTGTCTGCCCTATGATACCTTCGGAGCAAAGATTATCCAACAAATATTTTAAGTCATTACATACAATCAAAGGTACTGTCTGACCTTTGTGCACATGTGATCAATCTGTGAATCAATCCTTTAACATTCTGAGTTTGTTACAAACCACTTTCAGAAAATAGGAGATCATGTTCTAAAATTACACAAAGACTCAAAATGGCCAGATATCCCAGGACTATGGGGATAATCCAAGCCATGCTTAAGCTTTAAACCTAGTAGCACTAAATCGTTCTAATAAATCAAATTTTATTTTTATATACATATATCTTAGTTTGTGCTTTCTTACCTAGAAATTCAATGTCAGCAAAATTCATGTTAATTTCACTGTCACCAAAAGCTTTAGGATTTATGTTTCCATCTAGCAAAATTTGGAATATTGTTCATAATACATTTTGTCAGTTAAAATTATTATTGTTAGTCCAGAATATGCCAGTAAATCAATTTGCACACCATCTATTATGGCTTCACACAAAGGATCCGTGAATTGTTGCTTATTCATGAATATTGTAAGTATTACATTCCTAAATCCTTTCTCACACTCATCCAGTGACTGTATTAATTTCAATTTTTCTCTTACTAGATTTGCATGCCAATGTTTTACATTTTTAGTTAATTGCATAGACATGAAGCAAAGTTACCAGCTGGGTCACTAAAGCCAAAGTTACAACATTGGATATATGTTTTCTTGCTCATGGCTTAGGTTTATGAGCACTAACAGCATACACATTTGTTTTGCCAGTAACATTATTCACTGCAGATGAACTATCCCAATAAACTGTAGCTTTTTGAGATATGTGAGCCCTCTCAATGCTCTTGGCTAAGTCACTAACTTCTAAACGTTTTTGATTTTTACAAGTGAGAAGATGTTCCTGTTTTATGTTTTAACTGGAGTAAAACACGAATTGGTCGGTAATGCATGTGTCTATGATCTTCTGGAATTCACAAATTTATGACAAAACACGCATTACAGCCACACATTCTTCAATTGTTACCTCTACTTTGTGCTTCCTCTCAAAGAAGAAGATATGTCGTTCTAAGAGAACACTGGGCTCATCAGCAAATCTCTTACTCATCCTTTCTTTTGCTTCCTTGTACTCCCCCCACATTACCAGTTATCCTTGTGGTGTTTCTCCTACTACTAGATTGTCAAAGACCCTTTAACCTGCATGCCCAAACTGGTTTAACCCCTTGAGTGCCCCGCCCTTTCCACGCCCTGTGCCGGGCGTTTCATTAGCGGGCGGGGCTCATGACGGGATAGTCTCGTCATGGGCACAGCGCAACCGCGGCCCATGACGAGACCATCTCGTCATGGGCACTCAAGGGGTTAATAGAGGATAAGTGTTTTGCTCTGCATTATAATTTACTGCATCAATTGCAACTAGGTAGTTTTCAAATATACGTAGCCATTGCTTCCATCTGATTCCTGCTACCTGTAGAAAAGGGGATGGTTGCATTACCTATTGTGCTGAAGGGACATCTTTTGTAAAAACGTAAATGCACTTTTCCCAAAATATGTAGAATCAGATATCAGGCTGGGAATGTAGAACTGTGTAACTGAATGTCTATTAATGCTGTCAAGAATGTTAGATTTTTATATATACCGTTTATCAAAATGCTTGTGTATATCTATCACATTATTATCATTTTGAGTATTTTCCTTATTTTGTAAATATTTGCCATTGCCTTATGAACTTTGCATCTCAATTCAGTTCCGCCATGCTAATGTGTTGCAAGTTAAACCAAGCCCAATCCAAAATGGCCACTGACGCGCAGATCAAGGAGGAACACTGAGATGAACAATGCAGGAGCAGTATCAACAGCGTGAGGTAAGTTTCCTTAGAGCGCTGCGCTCAGGCTTTACCAACAGACTCTCACAAGGGAAATGTTGTCAATGGCCACACTTTTCTCACAGTTCAATGCAATATTCTTTTGTTCCTATTGCACAATAAATGAGTTGTGGCAGCTGAATGTAGATTTAAATCTGTGGATAAAGTCGGTGGCCTCTGCAAATAGGCTTCAAAATCTCTTCACTGATATGTAGAAGCCTGAATGAAGAGGGGCGCGCCAAGAATTGCTTGGATATTTTTTTAATTGTCTAAGTTGCATAGTAGTAGACAGCCCTCAAGCAAGAGACACCAAGGCAGATTCCAAGCCACCCGCAACTGACAAGTCAGATTGCTGTGCACTCTCAAACCAACCCAGTGTTCTAGCCTGAACCAAATGCAGTGGCAGCTGGCATGGATCGGGGGTGGTGAGGTGGGGATGGCCGGGGTGGGGGTAGGAGGTGAGTATAAAAAATAAATCGAAGTACTTTATCGCCACGCCTCTCCTCTATTGTCTCTTGCGTTGGGCCTGAAACAGGAAGCAGCCAGGGTCCCCTAAGCCAATCACAACGCTGTAATGCAGTGTTGTGATTGGTCTGAGTGCCGTGGTTCGGCGCTCAATCAGGGAATGGGAGCATGGGCATGTTCTCTACTCGGGCTGAAATACAGCCTGGGTGGAGAACATGCAAAGTGCGCATGACCGTTTGGCCGGCCCGAGCCAGCCGGCCAAGCATTTATGCACACTTACAGAGCATGCCCACCACTCCTTCCCCTGCTCTGAGAGCAGAGCAGCCCAGCCCTGCCCCACAAAGCTGCCACAGCAGGAAAAAATTAAATGACAGTAATGTCGAGTTATTATCATTTTATTTTTACTTTTTTTACACTGCAAAACCAGTGGGGCGATGCTCTTCCCCCTTAGCCGAGGCAGCCGCCATTGGCCAAATGAACATTAAAGGTGAAGCAAGCATAACATCAGCACTTTGAATGCACATGGTACATTCGCCACTATGTTTATATTGAGGACAGTGAGACGTGCACAGCCTAGATGGGGCCTAGACATTATTTGTCTTAATAGCAGCTAGATTTTAAATTAAATTGAGCATGTGCAATCGAGTTTAAACTGCATACATTAATGCACCGGAAGCTAGTGTGAATATATTCTGACCACAATAGTGACTAGTAACAGTTTAAGTTGCTTTAGTATAAATGCTCTCCCGGAATTGGAGCATGTGAGCATGCAAAGCAATCTTTATTGACCAATATTAAGGGACACTCATTCATTATTCCAGTATTTTTCTTTTATTCCAGGCAATTCTTCTTCACCCCTGCTGTACTGGCACCCACCCCACCAAGAAAACATGGACAACATAGTGCCAGTCTAGTGGGATTTTTAACATAATTTACGATAAATTAAGAATTGTGTGTAGGGTAGGCTGTTATATTTGCATCCAACCCTTTCAACGTAGCTCAATCACTTTGCATGACTGCCACGCGACATAAAGAGGACAAATCATACGTTACTTACTTTATCTATCCAGCTCCCATTTCTTTTTTTTTTTTAAATGATTTTTATTAGCAATTTTCACAAAATGTATAATATTTACATAAGCCCCCCCCCCCCTTGGACCAAGGTATTACTTCAAATTATACCCAACCACAAGAGAGAAAAAAAAAATCGGTAAATTTGTACGATAATACAGCATGTGTTGTCAAAATCTATATAGTTACAAAGAATATTCTCCCAAGTGAGACAAAATTAAATTAAAGACCAAACACGTTAGGTGTGATCTAGTTGCCAATGCAAGAGCGGACCCCAGATCTGTATCCCTCTTCTCTTTTCTCTCCTCCCTTTAGTTTTATATATGGCTACTTCCAGGGTACAAATTGCTAATAATCTAGTCCTCCATTGTGCAAAGGCCGGTGAAGTATCATCCAGCCACGCTGAGGCTATACAGAGTCGTAGGACAGCCATGGCTACAAAAATAAGGCCCTGCATATGATTTGGTCTTTGATTATTAGATACTCCTAACACAATTTCCTCCCGAGTGATTGATATACTAACTTGGAGAATTTCTGAAAGGAAGTCAGAGATTTCTTTTATCAAACCTGATAGTTTGTCGCATGAGGAAAACATGTGAATCGTATCAGCAGCAGCCATCGAACAACGTGGATAGGTTGTTCCCTTACCTACTGTCCATTTTGCAATCTTATATGGTGTATAATAAAGGGAGAAAAACGTTTTATAAAATTGTGCCTGAAGATTTATAGACATTAAACACACCTGTGATAATTCGTACGCTCGCAAAGGAATATTTGGTTGGATTGCGAGAGAGGTCTGCCACCCCATTAGGTGTTTGCCCTGGTCATCAGGGAGGTTATCTCTAAGAAGTTCATAGATGACCCCAATTTTAGGGGTATTTGATCTGCATATAGTATCTAGTACGATATTATTTTGAAATTTGTCACGTCCCCCTGTTTTGTTTTGCAAAAAATCCCTAATCTGTAGATATTTAAAGAACTCCCTATGGCTGATGGAATATTCAGACTGGAGGTCGGAGAAAGTTTTTAGGCCACTAGAGTTATAAAAACAGCCTAATTGCAGAATGCCATTCTCGATCCATCTCGACATACAAGTATCGTGGAATAGTGCGGGTAGCTCATGATTAAGCTTAATTGGGGTGTAGCATGAAAAACGGCTCAGTCCTAGCAGTTTTCTTACATTAATCCAAACTTTATATATATTGGAGATGGTCTTGAGTTTTACATTCTTGAAATAGTTGTCGTTCATGTGTCGCCAAAGACAACCCTCACAGCCTGTCCCTAGGATCAATTCTTGTGGAGTGGTCCCATCTGAGATGTGGCCCTTTTCTAATGATAAAAGCATGATACTATATCCCATTTCTAATGTCAGTTCTTCTCATACTTCTTACATTTCTATGCTGACGGCTCCTGGGTCTTCTTTCACCATTGCTCTTCAAGAGCTCCATCGTTCACTGTCTCACATTATCTATCACTTGTCCTCCTCTCGTTATTTCCAATGGACTCTTCACACTCTCTGCACAGTAATCCTTCCAAAATCAGCGATGTGCTCATTATCTGCATGATCCCCTGATCACTGTCCCTCACTCCTGTGCCATATTTCCTCCTGCCTAGCTACCCCCTTCCATCCATAGGATCCACAGACTCCTCAGCTCTAAGATTCTGGTAGTACAGCACTCCAAAGAGCTTATTTAGCTTTATCGGGGTTTCCGGCTCCAAGCCTCTCTCCAAAGAATTCAGAAAAAAGCACTCTATAAAAAAATGTACCCTGTCGAAATTCATCAAGAATTATCTACTCAAAAGGAATCTCTTCAGGCGTTCCAAGATAGGTTCACATGAACAGGCTACCTTGTGAAAGCAGTACACCACAACACCACACAACCTACCCTTTGAACATCAGCGAGGGCTTATCATCCCGAACAACAGATGGCAAAGCCCAGCTCCATTGGTTTCACCCCAGGACAGGACTTGGGGCCTCAGCAGACCCACTGCCTCTTATTACTGCCCCCACCAGCAAGCACACTCACTGTCGGACTGCATACTCAGAAGCATGCTCAACACAGGACAGTCTCCAGTGTCAGAGGCCTGGTCTGATAGGCCGGCATGTGGCCGTCTTTTGCCTGTTTGGGACCTGTTTTATGGTTTGATGGGTCGGTTTTAACTGTTGATTTCCCAGATATTACCTCACCTGGTGGCTCTTCACTGGTGCACCTGTTTAAAATTGTGAAACCATTAGTGGCATTTATTTACATAAATATTAAAACGAACTGAATAGTGTACCGATGCACACCAGCACAGCCGCTACTGGACTCACCGCTCGGCTGCTGAACCTCATTACTTTAGGCTCCTCTTTGCGATTCCGTGCAGTCTGGGCCCCACCAAAGCTGGCTGAAGGCTCCGATGAGTGGAAAAAAGGCATTCTATTAATCTATATGCCTCAGGCTGCCTGCCCAGCTTCAGGCGCGCAGGCCGCGGTCTGCAGGAGAGTCACGTGTATACGAATATCGCAGCTACACCACTCCTGATGATGCTTTAATGTAGTTTGTATTTGTGAAAAGCATGAAGGTAGCACCTGAATTGGATGGGGCAGGTAGACACAGTGCTCATATAAGAGAACAGGATGCTGTGTCTGTTTTCTTCTGCCTTCTAGCACTCTGCAGATTGTGAGGAGCTGAAGTACGCATGTCAGTTTTGCCGTAATAAACAAAACAGCCAGAAGGACATGCGCACTTCATTTCTCTGCAATGGACAGGGGGGCTGTCAATCATTATGCTTAGATCAGCCCACGGTTATTCATCAGGCATGGTGAGTCACGGCCAAGTCATAATTGCATTGACTTTTAACTGCCAAAAAATATATATTTTGTATATGGCGGCTGGCACACAAGGGGTCACGCCCTGGCGCTTTTATGGATGATAAGCCCCTGCCATTGGGCTGTATCATGTAGAACTAACAAAAACCGAGCAGAACTTTAAATATTGCTTCTTGTTATGTCTTTGTTGGGAAAATGCACATTGTGAAGCGAATCAAGATATGCTACTCTTAGAAAATCTGGGATTGCGTCAAAATCCATGGGTGAATGCATGGGATTGCCTATGCTCCTCCCATGGAATGCGTTCTCAATGCAGAGTAACAAAAGACGGCAATTTGTGATACCTTATGTTACTCTGGATTTACTAAGCCACACAGAGCCATTGTTACCCCTCACCTGGGAGCCGTAGCATTTTGACGGATTCCCAGGTCTACTACTAATAGTAAATCCGTGAATGCACCAAACTCCATGGGTGGATACGTGGGAGCAACCACGCTCCATCGACGGACCACATCCCTTCGCAGAGTAATGCAAGGTACCGATTGGCGCTGCCTTGCGTTACTCTAGATTCATAAAGCTGTGCAGGGCCATGCAAGGTGGTCTTGCATGGCTGGGTAAATCTCACGTAGGCTTTGGGACTCCATTGTCTCCCTTTGGTGCAAGGGCAACGCAAAACCTTAATGAATATGCCCGCTTAGTGTTTATTACAAACTTCCTTTCTCTGGCACTATGTATATATTACAACTGTGAGTCCCTAATTTTATCCTTCCTTCAGGCAGAACGAACAGACTGTTTTGGTACTGGATGTGTGCTTAATATAACACTGTAAAATAACATAGTGGAATTTAATAACATAACTTAAAAAGAAAATTATATAACAAAACTCTGATCCCTCCTTCCATTAATGCAGGTTTGATGCTGTTTGCTCCGATATTCTTTCAGGTTATGAATTATTAGTTAATGGCAGTCGGGTTAAAGCTAAATAAAGCACCTACTATACTGCACATATTTTTTGTTTTGTGTCCGCAGGTTGCAGTTACCGACTTGGGCGGCCAGATCGGATGCTTCACTCGTTCGTCCTTTGAAAAATGATATAATTATATCGGAACCATTATACAAGGCATATCGTCTGCGGGTTTGACTTGGAAATCAAACAGCGATTCCCTAAGACTACGGATACGACGGTCCATTGCGGCTGTCATACTCTTTATACAGACAATTCATTTGTCTGCCTCTACCTACGTGTCTTGTATGTGGGCACCAAGCTGAGATTACGGACACAGCGGACACATTAGATGTTCCAAGCTGCATCAGACACGACTATACGTTATCAGCCACTCACCTTTATTTCGTGTTGTGAATACCATTAGTCCCCAGATATTTGTCCTGAAGAGACCCCATATCCAGAGTGGGTTGAAACGTCGTCGACACCAACAAAGGGAGAGCAAAAAAGATTTGTTATACTGTCACATGCCTCTCATTGTTTTTAAGACCTTCTAAATATTATGTTCACTTTGTAGGCGGTGATCACTTCACTGGGTTCTATTATATCTTTTCTCACTTTTTCACCGTTTTTCATATGTGCCTGAAAAATATAAAATGTTTGTGATACAATTGTGATTTATGTAATAAATTACATTTACTTCGGCTGAAGTAAATAAGCTCTCCAGGCTAATTAAGTAATTGCATTTATTGTAAGTTTCTTTGGCAAAAGTGGAATAATTCTTGGTATACTCTTTTGTTTTTTGATTAAATCAGCTGTGAGTATAATTTCTACTCCCTATTGCAAATGTACTAATTTGAATAAGTTCCTTGTGAACATTTTCTTATTTAATACTAATACCCAGTTCACAGGGACATATGGGTGGCTCTTGTTTCTTATAAACATTTGAGGAGTAAGGCACACAGTCTGGGTTTTCCTTGAACTGTTTGAAATGGGACACATTTTGCATCAGAGGCTCTCAGCCTCTGCCGTAGTTATCAAAGTCACGTTGATTTTGGAGACTTTCCATGGTCTTCATTAGAAAGGCAGCCAGAACATGCTCCCTGTGTGCCTATACTTGATGAACACTCAGTCTCCCACTGATAGTTTTGGCGTTTGTGCTCGCCGTCGCTGGGACACCAGGCAGTTCTTTTCTTCTCAGGGAGCTTGCTCACGGTTAATCAGGAACTAGAAGTGCCACAATAGTAACCCCAGAAGATATAGAGAGATGGTCTCAAGAAATAGAGAAGCCAAAGTCACAGCCAAAAATATAAGACATTTTCAAATTGAGAGTAGAATTAGAAGAAATGGTTGCTGGAAATGTGGGTCTAGACAGATTAAACACATTCAGTGAAGAAAAATTACTGTTTATTTGTAGAAGCATTACACAAAATACAAAAGTATTCCATGAAAAACTGGCGAATTTGGCATCGGAAATGGGAATTGACATAGGGAAATCAAAGGTGTTGCAGAAACCATATAGAGCAGAATTTTCTGAGAAGGATTTGGAAAACATGAATGTGTCTGGAAGAAATTTACAGATCAGGGAATTGTTATTTGTGTTGCAAAAGTGGGGAGATCTTGAAAGATGGAAAGTTAGATGGGCAAAGAAAAAGGAAGAAGCACAGGTAAATCGAACAACATCTGAATATGCCATGAGAGAAACAGAAAAATTTGAGAGGTTGTATCGAATGAGAGAAGTACCCGGAGGGGGGTACGTACATGTGCCATGAAATAGACAGGATATTTTGTCATTTACAAATGATTTCCCAAAATTGAGAGAGAAACCAGTGGAATGGTACAGACAAGTTGAGAGATTTGTGAAAGTATCAAAGGTTTTGTTGAAAGATCTGGATGATCTGTTTGACATAGTAGTACCTGGAGATTTGTGGACAGAGTGTAAAATTACTGTAGATTGGCCTAGTGAGGAGTATCCAAGAGATTCAAAGACAGGAGCCCCGTCAGAAGATGTAATGACAAAATATAACCAGGTGATCACTTTTCTGGAGAGTAAAATTCCCCCAAAAGAAACAGAATGGGTAAAAATAGACAGGACAACCCAAGAGAAAAATGAGTCTGTGCATGCCTACTACGAACGTCTTTTACAGGTGTTCAAACAGTATAGTGGGTTTGAAAGCTTAGAGAACAAAGACATGACTCATTTTGTGTATCGATTTGTGTCTGGGCTGAGATTGGATATATCTCAAATGATTAAGCAGCACATGTTGTGTTGGCAATCAAAGCCCATTGACGAAATTTTAAAATATGCTAAATATTGTGGAGACGAAATTGATAACAAACGAAAAGTCTTAGAAGAAAAGGTAATGTGGGCTCAAGTAAAATTAGCTGAACGGTAAGAGCTCCAAATAAATAAACAGTCAGAAAATCAAGAAAGAGCACATGGTCAGGGTGCCAATAATGGGGGAAAACCTCGGGGAAAATTGAATCGGGAAGAGGCAAAGAAAACATTTCCCTGTCACGGGTGCGGAAAGTTGGGGCATTGGAAGAACGAGTGTAAATCTATACAAGTTAATAATGACCCGAATCAAAATTTAAATCCACAGATGCAGAATGAGGTGTTAATGAGTCATCAGTAACAGGGTATAAATCTTCAGAGTCAATTGCCACCTGCCCCTAAGTCAAATTTTGTGAGTCAAGCCAAGTACAGAGTAGACGCCTGATTTCCAGAAAGAAGTGGTAAGAAAAATGTTGTAACATCACAGTTTCTTTTGCAGGATCCGCTAATTGATTGTGATCAGGAATGACGGTGCCTGAGGGGGGAGGAAGGGGAGTTCGTACTTGGCACATCCCTACCGGTAGATCAGTCAGGTCCATATGTGGAAGGTAAAGTGGAAGGAAATGATATCAATTTCTTGTTGGATACTGGTGCTACCAGGTCTACTGTAAGAACAGCAGACATTCCTAACCTGCCCCTCTCTGGTGAAGACATCCAAGTTGTAGGTGCTTCAAATAAACGGATTAGAACCCCGATCACAGAACCAATGGAGGTGCGAATTGGAAATTTTAAAGAAATTCATAAATTTGTAGTCTGTGACTCAAGCCCTGTAAATTTGCTTGGAAGGGACTTACTGTGCAAAATGAATTGCACCATATGTTGCAATACAAACCCCAGATGAAGATGGAGTTTACAAGTTCATGTTAGCTAAACAGGGAACAGAAGTAAATGAATGATATTCGATGATGACACAGAATGAATTACCTGCCGAAGTCAAACTGACTGTAAATGCAGAAATATGGGATTTTACTGGAAAAGAAATGGGATTAATGGCAAATGTAGATCCCGTAAAAGTGACAGTGAAAGAAGGTGCTGTTCATTCGAATACCAGACAATACAAAATTAGTCCAGAAGTATAAGCAGGTATTGCAGCAGAGATTGAGCGATTGGTCGAACAAGGCATCTTGAAAGAAATAATGAGTAGCCCTTGTACCTCACCTATAGTTGGCATTAAGAAACCTAACGGAATATATCGGATGGTTCAAGATCTTAGGAAAATTAATAAGATTGTTGTACCATGCTGCCCCGTAGTGCCTAATACAGCTGTGATTCTTTATCAGATACCATGGAAAGCAGGATGGTTCACATTAGTCGATTTATGTCATACATTCTTTTCCATTCCATTGCATCCAGATAGCAAGTTTTTATTTTCGTTCAAATTTGAAGAGCATGTTTACGTTTGGTATTGTGTGCCTCAAGGGTACATTGAAAGTCCTTCAATCTTGAAACTCTTGTATTGCCCAGAGAGTCAGTCCTGGTGCAGTATATTGACGACCTATTGGTAGCGTCAAACACACGCGATGACTGTGTTACTGATTCAATTGCATTGTTAAATCGTTTGGCAAAAGGTGGACATAAAGTGTCCCCCGAGAAACTTCAGTTTTGTAAAAACTCAGTCAAATACTTAGGACATCAAATAGAAAGAGGAATTAGGGAAGAGAGACCTCTGAAAGAATCAGAATAATAAGACAAATGCAGTTGCCACGAACCCAAAAAGAAATAAGAATGTTCCTTGGAGTTGTAGGGTATTGTAGGCAATGGATTGTAGGGTTTGTTTTACTAGCCAAACCCCTCATACAAATGACCAGAAAAAGAGAGAAATATCCTATAGAATGGGATGAGGAAAGCATAGGATCCTTTAGAAAGTTGTGGGAGAGTTTGTGTGAAGCACCTGCTTTAGGCATGCCAAACTATTCAAAAGAATTTGCATTATTCTGCTATGAGCGGGTTAATGTGCACTTTCAGTTCTGACACAGAGACATGGATTAATGAGAAGGACAGTGGCATATTTTTCTGCTACCTTGGATCCTGTGGCCTGTGCATTACCAGGTTGCCTCAAAGCTGTTGCTGCAACTTGTGTAAGCATAGAACAGAGTGAGTCAATTGTGATGGGACACCCTGTCAAGGGGTTCGTTCCTCATGCAGTAGTGATTTTACTGACCAGAACCCGAACGCAGTACCTTACTCCCAGTAGGCTGACAAAATATGAAAGAATAATACAGGGGGCTGAAAATGTGACAATAGTGAGGTGTACTGTTCTTAATCCAGCTACCTGACTACCTGATCCCTATGAAGAAGAAGTGAAAGATGAGGTTGAGCATGAATGTCTTGACGTGACTGAACTTAGCACCAAATCACATCCTGACATACAAGAGGAACCTTTGAAAAAAGCAGAACATGAGCTGTTTGTAGACGGCTCATGCATGAGACATGAGGAGGGAGGATTGAGTGCTGCTTATGCTGTATGTACATTAACTGGAATAGTCGAAGTATCCTATTTACCAGAGGTTATATCTGCACAAGTAGCTGAATTGATCGCTTTAATTAAAGCATGCAAAATTGGGAAAAATTGGGGAGTAACCATTTTCACAGACAGTCAATATGGTAATGGGGTTGTGCATGATTTTGGCCAACTGTGGATGCAGAGGGATTTCCTGACTTCCTCAGGGACCACTATTAAAAATTGAATTTTCGTGAAAGAATTACTGGAGGCAATTCAATTACCAGAAGAGGTGGCCGTGGTTAAGTGTGCTGCTCACCAATCAGGAGATGACTATGTTACAGCCGGTAATCGATATGCTTACCAGGTGGCCCAACACTGTGCAAGGTATAAAATTGCCTTAAACAAGCAGATTGAAACTTGTAGAATCAGCTTCCAACATATGCTACTTGCAGGAGTGGGAACCTGGAAAGAGGTGAAAGATCTGCAGGACGTAGTAGACACAAGAGAAAAGGAAGAGTGGGTGAGAATAGGATGTCAAAGAATGACAGAATATGGTGTGTGGGTTTGTTATGATGGCAGACCAGTTATGCCAGAAAGTATGCTTGCACCGATGGCTAGAATGTACCATTGAGACACACATGTGGGCAGAGATGCAATGATTTGACTTTTCAGACAAGATTAGTTTAATGCAAAGTTCAGGAATGTAGCAGAGAGCCTTTGTCAAATATGTTTAATATGTCAACAAATGAACCCTGGTAGGAAAACTGTGGTCTGTATGGGAAAGATCGGAAAGGTAGAGGGTCCTTTTGTAAGACTTCAATTAGATTTCATTCAACTGCCTGCATGTCGAGGGCTGACATATGTACTTGTCATAGTTTGTTTATTTTCAAAGTGTGTGGAAGCATACCCGACCCAAAGAAATGACAGCTTGACAGTGGCCAAACTTTTATTAAGAGAACTCATCCCTAGGTTTAGTTTTCCAGTAACGATTGAATCAGATAGAGGGTCTCATTTTAATAATTAAATAATTCAAGTAATCTGTGAAGCATTCAAAGTCAAACAAAAATTGCACTGCACCTACCATCCAGAGGCTACTGGAGTGGTAGAACAATTAAATGGCACAATCAAGTCAAGACTCGGAAAGGTGTGTGCATCCATCCCACTGGAATGGCCTGATGCCTTACCTCTGGTTATGATGGGACTCAGACGTATTCCAGACAAAAATACTGGATTAAGTCCCCATGAGATACTCATGGGAAGAGCCATGAGGCAGGCATGTGTACCAGGACATACGCTGTTGAATATAATTGATGACTTGGTTTTGGAGTATTGCAAAGAGTTGGCTGACAGAGTGCGTTCTATCTCTCATCAGGTTGGGAAAGACGCTTTCAACAGAAAGCTGAGCCAATTGCATGATCTGAATCCTGGTGACTGGGTAGTTGTGAAGAATCGTGCCCAGCACACAGGTGGGATAAACCACATCAAGTTATATTGACTACTTCAACAGCTGTAAAGTGTGCAGGATTACCTAATTGGATCCATGCAAGTCATACAAAAAGGGTACCAGCTCCTGAAGAAGAGTTTCAATTGAAACAAGAAATTGATGGTGCTGAAGGTTGTGCAGCTGAAGAACTTCCTATAGGAGATTCTGAGGTAACTGCCTAAGAACAACCGAGCACTTACCAGGACAACTGGATCCCAGTGGTGAACATACCTGAAGTACTTATAAGAACTAGGAGTCAAACACAGTTAGACCGATAGAAAAAGAGTGAGGACCAGACAGGAATAGAAGAACTCGCTCAGGAAAGTAGGGAAACGTCTGATTGGAAGCCTGAGCAGGAACAGTTAAGGAGAGAACAATATACTCAGACAGGAGAAACTCAAAGCCCCATTCCAGATTCTGAGGAGGGACAGCTAGGATTTAGAGAAAATGTTAAAGCAGAAGAAGGTAAAGAGGAAAAAAGACCTGAACATGACCAGATAGGCATAGAAACGCAAGTTCAGGATACAGAAGAAAAACCAGACATCACCAATCCTGAACAGGGTCAGATTGAAGTAGATGAACCCATCCAGGCAGAACAGGCCAGAACAATAAGCCCTGGACAAGGTCAGATAGAGAGGAAATCTGAAGACAAAGCTGATCAAGTTGTGCCAAAATCTAAAGAAAATAAAAGGAGTCTTGAAGAACCTGGCAGTGCAGTGAAATCTAAGAAAAGTCGAAAAGGTAATAAATGGCCAAGGATTATTAAGAGACTGAGATACCGACTTAAGACAATTAGTGAAGAATCTGATCAAGAAAATGAAGTAACTAGTCAATCTGGACCTTCTACAGCAACTCCAAAAAGAAGGAGTCAAAGATTGAAGACATTGAATAACAAGTTCAAGGGTCCTGAGTGTTATCTCATATAAGGTTCTGAATCAAAGAAGAGACAAATCTTGGCTAACAATGTCTAATGATAAAGTTACTGGAAACCCAAAACAAAGCTGTATAAAGAAGTGTGGTAGGCTCTGTATATGTAGTTTAATAATAGTCCTCATAATATGGGTGATATTAGCAATAGCTATTCCCTACCTGATGGTTACTGACAAACTGAATAGTACTAATGCACATACAGAAGTTGCAAACATTAAGGGCGATAGAGTAGACTTAGAAACACCAGATGAGCTAGATTTACACCACACTGTAGATAAGAATGAAACTGATTTAATTGTATTTGGAAAACTCTTAGTACATTATGTAGAAACTATGGAAGTTAGTGATTGTTATGTTTGCATGAAATTGCCAAATTCCATAGCTGAAGGGGTAACTTATCCTCATTTACCCATGACATATGGTATTTCATGTAGTGTATTAACTAGTTGATTCTATAGAACTGGAAAACTGCAGTATGATTATTCAAATGTAGATGTAATATTTTCAGAAGTTCCTTAGCACTAGAGACTCACAATTCATGGATGAATATTTCCTAAAAATGAAGACAAAAGATATAGCTGATGCACATACATGCAATTTAACTGTAAATTGCATGAAGAAGAAAAGATATTTTTGAATTTAGTAGAACACAGGAGACAGGATTTCCAAAGAAGGGCACCTGAACCGAAACCTCAGATACCTAAATGGGCTGAAAGGGAGGGCCTTTTAGTAACTGGCAAGACACATGCTGCTATGTCTCTGGACTTTGAAAAGAAAGGGAAAATTTGTCTCCATAGACTAAAAACAGAATATAACAATGTATTTATTGGTTCTAGTGAATGTGAACATACCTTTTTAGTAATTGGGAGATGGGGACTAAAAGGAGGAACTGATCCAGTATTTCCTGGAATTTATAATATTTGTGGAAACAAAGCCTGTTTTAGGTTGCCTGATCACTGGTATGGGAGTTGCTATTTCCGAATAGTATACCCAAAATGTTTATCATGTTAAAAGAATCACTGGAAGCAATAATGACAGTAATGGACTAATCCGATACAAAAGAGCTAGTTTTTCTGAAATAGTAGATGATATATTTGGTGCATTGATACCTTCAGTAGGGGTTCTGCTGAATTCTTGAAAAATCTGTCAATTGTCAACAGTAGTTGATCGGTTATCTACTGACACTGCTGGAGGAGTTTTGCTGATCAATACAGAGTTAGTTGCTATTAGAGCTATGGTTTTTCAAAATCGACTTGCCCTTGATATCTTGTTGGCAAAAGAAGGTGGAGTCTGTAAAATGCTGAAAGCACAACATTGTTGCACTATATACCTGACAAAAGTGTAGAGATTGGAAGATATATTAAAAATATTACACATTTGGAAGAGGAACGGAAACCACTGAAGGCTGACAGTGTATGGAAGAAAATAACAAATAGTTTTTCGACAATCAGTAGTTGGTTTTCTAACATAGGCAAGAGTATCTTAGGTCAAATATTATTGCCAATCATGGGCATAACTGTATTAGTTTTGATGATAATGTGTTGCCGCAAATGCAGTGGGAAGAGAAAGAGGTACGAAGTGAATGAGAAGGGTAGGAAAAGAAAATTAGAAGACATACGACTTGAAGAATTGAAGGGAAAAATCTACAAAAGAATGAAAGGATCACAATTTAAGAAAGATAAAGGAAGGAATAAAAGATTTGAAGACATCAAAATGGTAGAGTGCTAAATTCGACATCTGATTTAATAGAATCTAGTGATGGCATAAAATGCCATCAGAGAGGGGATTGATTGAGCAAGGTTTCGTATAAAAAGAAACTTGCTCGTATGCAAACCTCTTGAAAAACCTTTAACATTGTAATCAACCACTTCATGAATACTAATTCTGCACCACATTTGACATTTGTATCCAGGGGAAGCTTTTCGATGTATTATATTAACCAGTAACCCAAGTGTTCTAAAATGGCTGCCAAAAATGTGGGAATTCTTCTGCGCATGCGTCTACTACATCTAGGTAGTATGACGTTTTCAGTCGCTTGGGGGAAAACTTTGCAGCTGCGCAATAGCTTTTAATATGGCTGCTCAAAACCTTCGCACTAAAGCACATGCTGAGCTGAAACTAACCTATGCAAGTTTTACTAAACTGTTAATGCAAAAGATTTATTAAGTAAATGGGGTTAGAGTAGAAATAAGTGGTATACAGTGAATTCATTTAAGTTTGTATTCTAACGTGTTCTTCTTTGACTTTATTAATAGTTCATATTTGGGACTTGGAGGGTGACCACATCTCTGTTTCCTGGTGGCTTCTACGCATGCGCAGCGCCTGCTTGCCCTAAAACAATTGAGGTTATTGACTGGCTGCCAAACCCTAAGCCCAGCAAGGACATGGGAAGAACAACTCTTGACCCTACGAGAGGAAGAAGACGCAACATTTTATTACAGACTTATAGATCCACATATGAAAATTCTTGTGGCAATAAAGCTTGTGGGTATTAAAATTAAGGGGCGGGGAACTAGACAATAGACTAAAGAAAAATATTACACTTAGTATGGTGTGATGTCCTCACCCCACTGTTTGGCCCAATCAAATTGCGGGTGAACATTGAATTGAAACATTTGGGGGTGGATCATACACTTGAATTGGTATAACAGAGGTAAGTTCTAGATAGTTAGACACACTTGATGCTGAGATGCCGATGCTATGCTGAGATGCTGACCGATTGTGCTGCAATCTGACTGAAGAATCCAACACTAGGGAAATATGCGGAACAACCGGGGAGGCACATCTAGAAAGGGGTCCGGACAAGCCTGAGCCCGAGCCGCAGGAAGTAGCATCAGAGAGGGATGTAACGCTGGCATTACACTAGAAGAGGTCACCTTCCCGGTCCTGAACCGGTCCTAAATCCTTGACACTCTGATGGCGGGGTCCTCACACCATTCTAGGTAAATATAACTGTAGGGTTCATGCTCTGTGCCTGTTTCCTATTCTTTCTCTCCTCAGGTACTGTCATTGCAAGAATTTAATTGATGCAAACTGATTATAAGCTAACTGTACTATTTTTCCTGATGGAGAATTCTGACATGTCTATGTGTATTCTGATTTGACTCACAAAATTATTAATTCAGATAAACTTTATAAACTCCTTCTGAGTTGGTGGTTCTTTGAATAAAGGATACATGTATTATTGTAATTCCTCCCTATTCTAAACTACTACTGGATCTTTCGAATGTGCATTTACTCAAGAGACAGGAATGGTAAGGATAGTGGTGTAAAGGTTTCCTAGGGTAAACAAAATTGATGACCAGTGGATATTTGCTAGCTGATTGAGTGTATGAATGTATATGGGCCCAAATGAGTGTTGTGTGTATGAATGTGTAGAGCTGGTAAACTCCGCTGCATCATAGGGAACCATACCTTGTTCTTTAAACAGGATTTTGTCTTCATCACTCCCTGGTGAGACCCATAGGCCGGATCACCATTTGCAGGGTCTGACTGGCAGGCACAACTTGTCGAGGTCCTCGGAGTATACACCCATCAGCTTAGACAGAGAGTTCGTCCTTCACGTCTCACAGTGACTTGAGGGTATTCTGTGCTCCTGCGGTCTTCTGTGAAAGAATGGTCATGATGTTTTCCCACTTTCTGGACTGGACGCCGGGTTCAAGTCTCCTGAGAGAGGGTCCGGTTTTACTATATAACAAGTGCCCTGGGCCATCCTTGTCACTCAGCGAAGCATGAGGCCCTACGTGGGCCCTGGCAGCCTAATTTGTAGGCCTTTTGGTAAATTGACCAGAGTTCTGCACCCATCTTTTCTGAACAACAGGCTCTAGGCTTGTCTGACTGAAAATCACAGCCAGCCTCTCTCTGCGAGGCCTCCTGCTCCAAACCATAGAGCCCCCATCCTACCCGTGTGCACAGAGTTCACTGGCGCAGAGTTCACTGTCTCTCTATCGTGTTGAAATATAGCCCACCACATCCTGGGTAGGTCTGGTTATGAGAATAGAGAAGTTCCCACCGCAACAACGTCAGACCAGGGTGATGAATGTGGCAACCAAGACATATATATATATATATATATATATATATATATATATATATATATATATATATATATATATATATATATATATATATTCACTTAAAAAACCATAGGTTTCACACATGTTATAGTTAGGTGGATATTTCACTCGTAAAAAAACAATGAAATTCCCCGTTATAGTTAGTTCAGATAACTATAACTCGCGCGCCCGCAATCCTGCTCATGACGTCACATATTACATCACTCATGACATGGTCAGTGGCATCACTCACGACATCACTGATGACATCATCCTTGTGATAGAGTGGCGGACGCGCGAGTTATAGTTATCTGAACTAACTATAACGGGGGAATTTCATGGGTTTTTTACGAGTGAAATATCCACCTAACTATAACATGTGTGGAACCTATGGTTTTTTAAGTGAATTTGCAAGGTTTTTTAAATGCTAATTCCTAACTATAACGTGTGTGAAACCTATGGTTTTTTCAGTGAATTTGTAAGTTTTTTTAAATGCTAAGTTATGTATGTATTATTATTTTTTTTATATATTTATTTTACAATAAACTATGTATTAAAAATGTTTTTTTTTTCTTGGTTTTTCACCGTGCGCGCACGGTGCGCACACCCCGGCGATTTAATTTTTTTTTTATTTTTTTTAAATGTCTGCCTTCGGGGTCCTTCAGGGACCCCCTGACAAAGGCTAGGGGGTCAGGAACTCTCTACCCTGCCCCATTTTCACGTTCGCCACTTTCCTTTTTCACTCTCGCATTGATTTCGACCGATTCGAACGTTGACTAACATGTAACCACCAATCAGAATTACGCTCGCGCACGTGAGGGTGCGCCCACGGTGCGCGGCTATAGATATGTATGTGCTTTTAACTGCTATTTTCTCAGGAACTACTGAACAGATTGACTCCATATATGCAAAAGGCAAATCCCTGACCTGAGGACTACCTCTCTGCCAAATTTCAAGTAATTCTGTTCAGTCGTTCGGGCTATACCTTCGACTAAAGGTCCTATGGGAAAATGCATGGGGAAAACGCGTTTTGGGACCCCCCTTTTTTCTCGGCCCCCGCTTGTCGAATCCCCCCGAGACTTTCAGGGTAGGAGCTGAGCGGAGCGCCCCATTAGTTTTGAAAATTTCGCGAAGATTCGTCAACCGGCGCCAACGTTATTCAAAATAGAATTTTCAGATTTCCTATGGAAACACGGTCCTAACTATAACTATCTAATATATATATATATATATATATATATATATATATATATATATATATATATATATATATATATATATATATATATATATATATATATATATTTCCCCAAAAGTCCAATACTGCGCTCTCAGTCACCAGTAAAATCCAAGATCCAAAGTGATATCCAAAGAGGTGTTTATTCCTCACAACAACGCGTTTCAACTCTATGCAGAGTCTTGATCACGTAAGGACAAACAATAAGTGAGCAACAGATAAAGTCTTCCGGGAGCGGTAAACAGTGACAAAGGACAATCCTGTTGGCACAAGTCAGTACAGTGGCAGACATTTTGCAATGGGAATACAAACGTAAATCGTAACACTGTGGCAGACATTTTAGCAGTGGGAATATAATTCATAAAAAGTTGTACATGAAAATATGTAAATGATAATTGCTAAAAGAGCACGAATGACTCTGCGGGATCAACATATGAAACAGGTAATCTGGATACAATCTATGAACCGCATACACCACATGGACCGCATAACTTAACTAGGAGGTACGGCAAGTGCCGCTGGTCACTAGGCA
Organism: Triturus cristatus; assembly: GCF_964204655.1. Taxonomy (NCBI): domain Eukaryota; kingdom Metazoa; phylum Chordata; class Amphibia; order Caudata; family Salamandridae; genus Triturus; species Triturus cristatus. The sequence continues at coordinate 1,564,363,775 of NC_140591.1, forward strand.
AGACCGAGAAATGTGGGGGAGTTGCTAGTGAAGTGCATACGTGCTGGGAAATATTGAGACGCATGCCAAGGTGAAGAGCAGCTTATCGTCTATACTGCTAAACTGGTCGTGTGAGTGAAATTATCACTATCTTATGTTGGCTGGTGCCACAAGAATCAAATAAATCAGATAAATCAAATAAATCAAATCAATCAATCAAACAATCAAATACAACAGAGCTATGCATGGCAAGTGCCCATGTGCGGCTCGTGCAGTAAGAGTCCTGAGTGAACACGGGAGTAGGGAATAGATCGGCGATCACTGTACCAGAACCCCAGAGGCTTCATCCAAATGCCGTGAGAGAGGCGGGGGGAAAGGGTAGGAAGCCCGTGAGTGTGCACGTGATTGTGATGAGCTCCTTCCTTTCCTCCTAGAATAAAACAGAGAATAAACAATGTTATCATCTAAAATACGAACACAACAAAACATAGACGATGTTGTTGTTCTACCCTAGTTAATTACAGACAAGGAGGAGGGGGAATCTACACAAGATTGGCCTACAGTATGTTCTGCTGATTAAAGAGGGCAATGAACCAACACACAGCCAAAACAAAAGCGAAAAAGAGATAAGCATAAGTTTGTAAAATATCCATTCATCATGATACTTATTGTGAGACAAGTTATTATGCAAGTTGTAATGCAAAGAGCTACAAATTACCACAGATTATTTAAGGTGTACTGCCATCTCCTCATCCTGGTTCAAACCCCCGGGGTGTTTGGTCTGGAAATCTACAATATATTTTGATTCCCTTTGTCGTAGTTTGAGTACTCTATCACCCCCCCTCGGGTTATTGGAAATCTGTTCCAGGATAAAAAATCTCAGGAGGTCAGGATTGGAGAAATGTTTCTCGTTCCAGTGTCGAGCCACCGCATATTTGGCATCAGAATGTACGATGGCCCGGTAGTGTTCCAACACCCGTTTCTTCGCCATCAATGTGGTGCTCCCAATGTACCATAATTCGCAGGGGCATACAATCGCATAAATGACAAATGTCGAGCTGCAGGTAAGGAATTGTGTTATCTCTTTATGTATGCCATTGCAACTGATCTTTTTGCAGTGAAAGCTCCTCTTGCAAGCCTTGCAGTGGCCGCAGGGAAAGAATCCCTGCAACCCATGTTCCTGTCTTTGAGGGTACCTGGTGACATCATTGTGCAGTAGCATGTCCCTAAGGTTCCTCCCCTTCCTGTACGTGACACCGGGTCTCCTGGGAATGAGATCACCAATAGTGGTGTCTGATCTAAGGATATCCCAGTTTTTGCTCAGGATACCTTGTATCCTGCGTGAATCTGCACTGTATGTCAAAATGATTCTGGTCTCAGTGTCGTCATCATTGGGGATGGTGTTGGAGAGGGTGGTGGCCCTATCTATTGCGTCTGCTCTGTTTTTGGCTTTGCTCAGTACCCAATTGGGATAGCCTCTGTTCTTGAAGCGTTCCAGCATCCTGGTACTCTCTTGCTGATAGGAAACCTCAGTGTTGCAATTCCTTCTTGCTCTGAGCAGCTCCCCATAGGGGATACTCCACTTGAGAGTATCCGGGTGGCTACTTAGAGCATGCAGGATGCTGTTGCCTGCCGTCGCTTTTCTGTAGAGGGATGTGAGTATGGAGTTGCCCACGATGTCAAGCTTGACATCGAGGTACTCAGCCGAGTTCTTACTGATGCTGCCAGTGAGGACGATATTGTAGTCATTGGTGTTGAGTAGGTCAATGAATTCACGGGCTTCGTTCTCCGTGCCTTTCCAGACCAGAAAGAGATCATCAATGTATCTAAGCCACAAGATGGTATGGCCTAGATACTTGACAAGATTCGGGTTCTTGCATACCTCTTCTTCCCATTTGCCCATGAAAAGATTCGCTAGACTCGGCGCAAAGCAAGAACCCATCGCGGTACCCGTAGTTTGTCTATACAGGGTACCGTCGAAGAGAAAGATGTTATTGGACAGACAGAATCTGATCATGTTGAGAATCATCTTATTATGCTCCCTGTAGTGTAAGGGTTTGGTGTTGAGAAAGTGTTCACACGCTGCAATACCTTGTTCATGGTCGATGATCGTGTACAGGGATTGTACGTCTAAGGTGATCAATAGACAGTCATCATCCACCTGTAGATCATTAATCTTACCCAGAAAGTCCTTAGTATCTCTGACATAGCTGGGCAAGTTGCTGACAAACCCTCTCAAAAAATGATCTACATATTTAGACACATGTTCGGTGACACAACCCCTAGATGACACGATGGGTCGCCCTGGTGGCTTGGTGCAGTTTTTGTGTATTTTGGGTAATAGGTACAGGACCGGTACAATGGGATGGTCATTTTTGAGAAAGCAGTATTCTTCCCATACCAGAATACCCTTATCCCGCCAGGTGGTAAGCATATCCCAAATGGTGGTAATACTGTTATTGTATATGGTGGTGTCTATGGGTGTGTAATATCTCGTGTCAGAGAGTTGTCTTTGGGCTTCGGCAATGTAGTCTTCTCTATCCATAATCACTATATTGCCACCTTTGTCGGCTGGACGTATAATGATGTTCGTGTCCTCGCTCAGTGACTTGAGTAATGCTCTCTGCTGTGAGGAGAGATTGGATTTGTAGTGCCTATTCTTGTTCTGTCTAAATGTGCCCAAGGTCTTGCTGACTACATCATGAAAAGTGTCGATGTTGTCGTGGGGTAGGAGAGGTAAGAATGTCGATTTGGGTTTAAAACCCGAATGGGCTGGAGAATCAGTAATCAAATCTAGATCTTCTCAGATTTGGGTGGTAGTAGGTCTGGTCTCTGTGGAAGAGATATTATTACGATGTTCGGAAATGGTGCTATTTGTAATGGTAACATTGTCATTATCATCTCCTAGCTCCAACATAGTAATGAGTGTGTCAATATCCCCCACATTCAAATCATTGTCAGGTACAGAGGTATTACTGATGTTCTTGTTACATTTAGAGTGGTCCAGTCTTTTAAGTCTATGCCACTTCTTGAGTTTGAGCTTTCTAGTAAATTTGAACAGGTAGATTCTGGTACCTGCATAATCAAATTGTTTAGAGGGGCAAAAGGACAAACCTAAACACAAGGTGCGCTTTTCAATCATGGATAGGGGTCTTTTAGAGAGGTTAATAATAGTTTTGTTCACCATCTCTGGATCCATTAGTACATCTTTCTCGGGCGTCTCCTGCTTCCCATAGCGCCCCTTGCCTTGCCTTGCCTATCACTTTGGATCTTGGATTTTACTGGTGACTGAGAGCGCAGTATTGGACTTTTGGGGAAATATTTACGAGTCGGCGTGCTCCGCCGGCGTTTGCGCCACCTCCCTTGGGTCGAGCAATCCAGCAGGAGCGTTTCTTGGAGCATATCTATTGAGGATTGCCAGCCGACCGGCCGGAACTGCAGTACTCTACACGGTGCCACAGACGGATACGACAACTTGGTCCAGGTAAGCCTCGCCGCCCGCTCTGTCTGCCCCTTAGGGACGAGGGTAGGTTTCCCTGGCGGGGGTTCCGATCCTTCCCCGGGAAGCAGCAGGGGCCTGCGGGCTACCGCACGCCAGGTTGGGATGTCCGTGGGGGGGATAGAAATCTATTAAGAGCAGACAAGACACTTGTGGTGAACTCTGCCAACAGCCCCCCAGCACTTTCACCAGATCGATTCACGTTTGTACGCAGGAGGCAGGAGGAACCTGCTATTACAGCAGGGGTTCCCAGTAAAATCCCAGTACCATTCAGCACACATCACCACTGTAGGGGTGTACACTGACATGGAGGAGGAAGACGCAAGGAGAGCGGCCGCTCAGGCCATGTTCGCAAAAAGACAACCTAAGGCTGCCACAGGAGTGACAACAGGCACGAGATTACCCTCTGATGACAAACTTCGCAAGCTGGAGAAGCTTAAAAAACTTGAAATTTCGAAGTGGTGGGAAGCGATTTCCCTACAAAATTACATAGACCAAAACATGGTACCAAGAGGTCTAAGAATATTCACGACCCCGACGTATGAAACTCCGAACCCGGAGATGCTTAACGAATGGTCCATAAATTCTGCGTTAAGTTCCAAAAGGATGCTGGAAATCCTAGTAAAATACGCTTGGATCGATAGGGATGCCATCATGAAAGAAATCCAGGATACCCTATCTGAACTCGCCAAAACAATGGACACAGATAAACTAAATTCCAGCATGAGCAACATAAAAGAACGATTAAGCAAATACGAGGAAGACATCAAAGCTCGCAAAGAAAGAAAATTGGACCGGGACTACAAGGATTACGAGAGTGGGAGGATTCTAACTTTCAGTCGGAAGTATGATCACTTATACAATGAGCAAGCGCCTCCTATCAACACTGACAGTTCATGCGTATTACAAATATCAACAACCTCTGTGATCAGCGATACAGAATCAGATGTCTCAGCTGATACCAGCATTCCAACTAACCAAACTCCTCGACAAGTTAATTTTTTAGAGGAATACCAGCACATCCGGAGGAGTCAGAGGACGATACAAAGCAACCCAATAACAACAACACGACGCCAGAGAGGTCGGGGCCAAGGCCGGGGCCGCGGCCGAGGAAACGTAAACGCAGGAACAGACGAATCAGGGTTTACCAACGATGGAGGAAGAGGCAAGGCAAGGGGCGCTATGGGAAGCAGGAGACGCCCGAGAAAGATGTACTAATGGATCCAGAGATGGTGAACAAAACTATTATTAACCTCTCTAAAAGACCCCTATCCATGATTGAAAAGCGCACCTTGTGTTTAGGTTTGTCCTTTTGCCCCTCTAAACAATTTGATTATGCAGGTACCAGAATCGACCTGTTCAAATTTACTAGAAAGCTCAAACTCAAGAAGTGGCATAGACTTAAAAGACTGGACCACTCTAAATGTAACAAGAACATCAGTAATACCTCTGTACCTGACAATGATTTGAATGTGGGGGATATTGACACACTCATTACTATGTTGGAGCTAGGAGATGATAATGACAATGTTACCATTACAAATAGCACCATTTCCGAACATCGTAATAATATCTCTTCCACAGAGACCAGACCTACTACCACCCAAATCTTAGAAGATCTAGATTTGATTACTGATTCTCCAGCCCATTCGGGTTTTAAACCCAAATCGACATTCTTACCTCTCCTACCCCACGACAACATCGACACTTTTCATGATGTAGTCAGCAAGACCTTGGGCACATTTAGACAGAACAAGAATAGGCACTACAAATCCAATCTCTCCTCACAGCAGAGAGCATTACTCAAGTCACTGAGCGAGGACACGAACATCATTATACGTCCAGCCGACAAAGGTGGCAATATAGTGATTATGGATAGAGAAGACTACATTGCCGAAGCCCAAAGACAACTCTCTGACACGAGATATTACACACCCATAGACACCACCATATAAAATAACAGTATTACCACCATTTGGGATATACTTACCACCTGGCGGGATAAGGGTATTCTGGTATGGGAAGAATACTGCTTTCTCAAAAATGACCATCCCATTATACCGGTCCTGTACCTATTACCCAAAATACACAAAAACTGCACCAAGCCACCAGGGCGACCCATCGTGTCATCTAGGGGTTGTGTCACCGAACATGTGTCTAAATATGTAGATCATTTTTTGAGAGGGTTTGTCAGCAACTTGCCCAGCTATGTCAGAGATACTAAGGACTTTCTGGGTAAGATTAATGATCTACAGGTGGATGATGACTGTCTATTGATCACCTTAGACGTACAATCCCTGTACACGATCATCGACCATGAACAAGGTATTGCAGCGTGTGAACACTTTCTCAACACCAAACCCTTACACTACAGGGAGCATAATAAGATGATTCTCAACATGATCAGATTCTGTCTGTCCAATAACATCTTTCTCTTCGACGGTACCCTGTATAGACAAACTACGGGTACCGCGATGGGTTCTTGCTTTGCGCCGAGTCTAGCGAATCTTTTCATGGGCAAATGGGAAGAAGAGGTATGCAAGAACCCGAATCTTGTCAAGTATCTAGGCCATACCATCTTGTGGCTTAGATACATTGATGATCTCTTTCTGGTCTGGAAAGGCACGGAGAACGAAGCCCGTGAATTCATTGACCTACTCAACACCAATGACTACAATATCGTCCTCACTGGCAGCATCAGTAAGAACTCGGCTGAGTACCTCGATGTCAAGCTTGACATCGTGGGCAACTCCATACTCACATCCCTCTACAGAAAAGCGACGGCAGGCAACAGCATCCTGCATGCTCTAAGTAGCCACCCGGATACTCTCAAGTGGAGTATCCCCTATGGGGAGCTGCTCAGAGCAAGAAGGAATTGCAACACTGAGGTTTCCTATCAGCAAGAGAGTACCAGGATGCTGGAACGCTTCAAGAACAGAGGCTATCCCAATTGGGTACTGAGCAAAGCCAAAAACAGAGCAGGCGCAATAGATAGGGCCACCACCCTCTCCAACACCATCCCCAATGATGACGACACTGAGACCAGAATCATTTTGACATACAGTGCAGATTCACGCAGGATACAAGGTATCCTGAGCAAAAACTGGGATATCCTTAGATCAGACACCACTATTGGTGATCTCATTCCCAGGAGACCCGGTGTCACGTACAGGAAGGGGAGGAACCTTAGGGACATGCTACTGCACAATGATGTCACCAGGTACCCTCAAAGACAGGAACATGGGTTGCAGGGATTCTTTCCCTGCGGCCACTGCAAGGCTTGCAAGAGGAGCTTTCACTGCAAAAAGATCAGTTGCAATGGCATACATAAAGAGATAACACAATTCCTTACCTGCAGCTCGACATTTGTCATTTATGCGATTGTATGCCCCTGCGAATTATGGTACATTGGGAGCACCACATTGATGGCGAAGAAACGGGTGTTGGAACACTACCGGGCCATCGTACATTCTGATGCCAAATATGCGGTGGCTCGACACTGGAACGAGAAACATTTCTCCAATCCTGACCTCCTGAGATTTTTTATCCTGGAACAGATTTCCAATAACCCGAGGGGGGGTGATAGAGTACTCAAACTACGACAAAGGGAATCAAAATATATTGTAGATTTCCAGACCAAACACCCCGGGGGTTTGAACCAGGATGAGGAGATGGCAGTACACCTTAAATAATCTGTGGTAATTTGTAGCTCTTTGCATTACAACTTGCATAATAACTTGTCTCACAATAAGTATCATGATGAATGGATATTTTACAAACTTATGCTTATCTCTTTTTTGCTTTTGTTTTGGCTGTGTGTTGGTTCATTGCCCTCTTTACTCAGCAGAACATACTGTAGGCCAATCTTGTGTAGATTCCCCCTCCTCCTTGTCTGTAATTAACTAGGGTAGAACAACAACATCGTCTATGTTTTGTTGTGTTCGTATTTTAGATGATAACATTGTTTATTCTCTGTTTTATTCTAGGAGGAAAGGAAGGAGCTCATCACAATCACGTGCACACTCACGGGCTTCCTACCCTTTCCCCCCGCCTCTCTCACGGCATTTGGATGAAGCCTCTGGGGTTCTGGTACAGTGATCGCCGATCTATTCCCTACTCCCGTGTTCACTCATGACTCTTACTGCACGAGCCGCACATGGGCACTTGCCATGCATAGCTCTGTTGTATTTGATTGTTTGATTGATTGATTTGATTTATTTGATTTATCTGATTTATTTGATTCTTGTGGCACCAGCCAACATAAGATAGTGATAATTTCACTCACACGACCAGTTTAGCAGTATAGACGATAAGCTGCTCTTCACCTTGGCATGCGTCTCAATATTTCCCAGCACGTATGCACTTCACTAGCAACTCCCCCACATTTCTCGGTCTTGCCTAGTGACCAGCGGCACTTGCCGTACCTCCTAGTTAAGTTATGCGGTCCATGTGGTGTATGCGGTTCATAGATTGTATCCAGATTACCTGTTTCATATGTTGATCCCGCAGAGTCATTCGTGCTCTTTTAGCAATTATCATTTACATATTTTCATGTACAACTTTTTATGAATTATATTCCCACTGCTAAAATGTCTGCCACAGTGTTACGATTTACGTTTGTATTCCCATTGCAAAATGTCTGCCACTGTACTGACTTGTGCCAACAGGATTGTCCTTTGTCACTGTTTACCGCTCCCGGAAGACTTTATCTGTTGCTCACTTATTGTTTGTCCTTACGTGATCAAGACTCTGCATAGAGTTGAAACGCGTTGTTGTGAGGAATAAACACCTCTTTGGATATCACTTTGGATCTTGGATTTTACTGGTGACTGAGAGCGCAGTATTGGACTTTTGGGGAAATATTTACGAGTCGGCGTGCTCCGCCGGCGTTTGCGCCACCTCCCTTGGGTCGAGCAATCCAGCAGGAGCGTTTCTTGGAGCATATATATATATATATATATATATATATATATGTATATATTTTATTGCTTTGCATTACATATTTTCTGCTTGCCCTATGCAATTTACAACTAGCGCTTGGCCTGAGAATATAACCTTTCACCTAGTCTATGTTCCGCATTTAGTAGGATAGGCACTAGACGTCTGATAAATGTGCGAATCATGGTGTAATTGACGTAGGTAGGACTGGTGTGGGATGATGTCGCTGTAGGCACTTCTCACTGCTTAAAGGGTATATAAAGAAAGCCCACCGGGTTACTTGTCGGACTACCTCCCTGTCTGTATGTAGGTGACAGACTGTGTAGGTTTTCCCCAAGAGCTCTTGTTTTAGTACTATTTTATTTGACATATATTCTGCTATATAAATGCAATGTCTGCCACGTTATTTTAAATTGTTGTTTCTCCTTTTGTAATTCATATGCTTATATTGTAATTACAAGGCTGCTTTCCTTTAGGTTTAAACATGAGTATTCTCAACATTCTAGATCAAATGTATTTTGTATTCTGACAATATTTTCCTTGGTTTAAATCATGCTTTTCATAGTGCATTTATAGTGTGACTTTGAGGTTTTTACTCTGCACATCTGATGTTGCATTTTCTGAAGTGTCCCTCTTCAAAAAATGTCAATGCTTCCATGTAAAAGTGCCTTCTGGTGACTCTCTGTGAATGCGAGGTCACTATAGTTCGTATTTTGTATTTTAAACGCCTTTCTCTTGAAGTTGTGCCTTCTAAATAAATCTGTTACACCTCTTGGCTTAGTTTCCATGACTCACACATCTGTTTCCTTCATTTTAGAGTGAGCGTTCCCGTTCAGCCCGCCTCAAGTTAAGGTGCCCCTTTGCCCCTACAGCACTCCTCTGATCATTCGGTGAAGGTCCCCCGTGCCCCCTAAAACGCTCCCTGTAACACTCCACTCACCTGAAATCCAGGATGTTCGATTTGAGAGATGGGAGGCTTGTTCTCTACGCCCCCAAAAATCTATGCCTGTCAAACCGTATGTATAACACAGCCTAACAAAAACAGATCTTCAGGAGAAGGGGGAAAATGGGACAAAATAAAAAACGACAGAGTGAAAACACTCTGTTGGATTCGGATCGGCACGACTGTGGTGCTGATCGCGATACCTTAACCACTCTGTAAACACAGCAATTCTTCTGGGAAAATAACGATAAAGATCAATAAACATTCATTACACTACTTAGTTGAATACATTCACTAGTATCCTGATTTACGTTGCACATAAAGATTCTACCTTTCACTTTAATTTACTGCTCAACGTATAGCTGAGATAATGTTTCCCTTTTATCATCAGATTTATCACGTGCTTAAAGTGAGTTTCTTCTATAATGCTGCTCTCTGTAGTGAAATAAAAGAACACTTTGTCACCTTTACAGCATAACACACCAATAACTGAAATTCAAATGTTCCATGAAACACTTACTAACAAAACACCTTTTTGTTGTCTTCAAGAATATCATTAAATAAAAGTAATACAACACAAAATAAGTTTCAGCAGAAAATGTCCACTTATATCTGAGTAGGAAATGTGTCTGTCTCTCTTTACTTAGAAAAGTCTTTTTTGTCTCACTCTTGAAATACGAAGAAACTATTATTTAATGAACCTTGGAGCATTTCCTCTGTGAGCGCAAAAGTCGTAAATTATCAGCCGTTGGAATAGAACAGAAAAGTACCTGTTTAATCTTTGACGCGCTTCCACTGCAACTTTGTTAATTAGAAATTCCTTACTTGATATTACGCTGCTTTTTCTTTCTTTGTTGCAGGCTGGAGTTATTTCCTAGACGGGACGAAGGAGGAAGTCGTGGCGTTGTCCTGGAAACCACCAAGAACTGACAGGAACTGATGAGGAAGAACGCTGCCTTCGGCTCGGGAACTCGGAGGAAACCAGGTAAGTGGGGAGTCGTGAAGACGAGCGCAAGCACGTCTCATTCTGCTTTCAAGCCTTTTATAGGCTTCAGGTGGGTGGGGTGGTTTAACAGAAATGCAAATTGCCAACTGTAAAGCGGGTGTGGCAGGCACATGTTAACTGTCATTAGTCCTGCTGATCCAAGGTTTCCTAAGCAAACTGCCAACTGTAAAGCGGGTGTGGCAGGCACATGTTAACTGTCAGTAGCACTGCTGAATCAAGTTGTTTCAAGCTTAATGGATTGAGATACCAAGAACTACTTAATGTTTATAACAGTGTTACCGCAAACCACACCAATTTATATAAGAAAAATAAAAGCATGAAAGTTCACACTTGTGCAATTCCATAAAGCAAAACAAAATAAAGACTGAACATGCTACATATATTGGGCCAATTCTAATACACAGTATGAGGATTAGCCATGTTTATGGCGCAAATCCTAACAGCCGGCCAATACTTGTTGGAGGCAATCATCTGCCCTGGTAGCTTCGACGATGTCAGCTAACAAGAGGGGGAATAGTTGTGATCTCTCTAGCACAATCTGCATGTATTCTTCGGCCTCTTCTGCTTCGCGTGCTTTTTGAGGGGTAACAGGCCGGGCGTGCCTCAAGAGCTAATCGGCTGGACTGTTGGTGCCATGTCAGTATTCTACGGAGAATTGGTATTCTTGAAGTTGGACTATTCACTTCTCAATCCTGGGCGGAGGCTTGTAGGCTGAGCCTTTAAAGAGTGGTAACAACACAAGGATTTCCGTACAGATAGATGTGAAAATGCCTGCAGCTCCAGTGGATAGCGATCACTTCATTTTCGATGTGAGAATATCTTTGTTCCTTTGGGGTCAGGGCGAGGCTGGCATAGGCGATGGGGGCTCACTCTTCACATGGCTACTTATGAGATAGTACAGCTCTGAGGCCAGTAGTGCTGGCATCGATGGACAACTGAGGTCGAAGTATGCAAGTGTGGTGTCGGCAGAAAGGCCTTTCTTGGTGTCCTGGAATTAATTATTTTACTCGGGTCCCCACTGCCGGGGGTGCAACACCTTCGTGAGTTCCCTCAGTGGCCATTTGCTTGCAAGTGTTCGCAACATGCCATTTTATATTTGACAGTCATTGTGAAGTTTGCTGCAGGGGCAAAGGTAAGCATGCAAAAACTAGTTGTTTCAACAGAGCAAAATCAGTAGAATAATTTATCTGTATTTCTTCCTTTTAACTTGTAGGTACTACACCTGCTTCCCAAGATCCATGCCTGATAACTGAGACAGCCAACTCCATTCAATCATGTTATACAAGATCTTAAATATATATTCGACTGCCTTTCCCCATGAAAGTTCAGATTTGTTTTGTATATTTGACTTCTACCTGCACAACAGTCATGCGTGTATGCTGAATGCACACTGTGACATGGAATGCAGTCTAGAATGGCACTCTGTGTTCTTTAGAGGGAAACTGCATGCACTCTCCTTTACTGAGTATCACGACTGTGAGCTCACCTGGCTGATTATAGTGGCAGGACAGACTTGTTTACAGGTGACATGCCAAAGATGGCACTGGCTGGTTTATCTGTCATTCCTGTGCAATACACTGAAAAACACATAATTATTATCCACATAATACCACTGCACACCATGCCACATAATTACAAAAAACAAATCTGTTCCACACCACACAAGTCAATGCAACACAATGCCACAGCTAACAATTCCAATCCAATCCAATCCACATAATTCCACAACACACCACATACATCCACACCACTCCATAACACATAGGTAACAGACATTTAGGTTTACAACACCTATAGCTCTTTCTTTTTTTTAACTCCCAAAAACACACATCTAAAACTTAGCTCCTACCTATTAGTTCTTTCTCATCAACAAAAAGGTGAGCTAAGCAGAGTTTCACAGCACACAATTCAACTCCACATATTTTCAATCCAAACCACTTAATTCAACACCAAACCATGCAATACAACTCAACAACACAATTACACAACACACCACATACATTCCATCCACACCACACAATCCCACATCATGCACCAAAATTCAACAGCAAACCACATAATGATTAAACTCCACTACATACCACTCCAGAACACAAAATACCATTCCACTTAATTACACTCCATAACACACAATTCCACTCCACATAATTCCAGTACACTCAATACCACATATTTACTATCCATAGAATTCCACAGCATACCATGCCACAATTCCACTACACAAATCCCCTTCACACCACACAATTACACAGGTAATTATATTCAAGCCACAGAATTCCACTACACACCACATACATACATACACTTTATAACACATAGGAAAAAAAGACATTGCAGTTTACAATGCCAACAGTTCTAACTCAAACAAATGAGAGACCCATTGTATTTCCAATGCTTTTTATCATTTGCCACTCTCCCTGTCATAGTAATGGTGGTCATACAATCTACAATGGTTGTTAATGGGAACTAAAAGTCTCTGTGATAAGTTCCATTCTTTGGGCCTCATGTAGGTAAATAAATTTTACCGGTTCTTAAATACCGAGCAGTACCGAATCGGTAAATAAGAATCGGTAAGTTACATGTAGGTAAAAATTCGGTAACAGTTACCGAATCGGTAACATTCGGTAATTAAGAATCGGAAATGACCGAATCGGTAAATACCGAGGTGGTATATACCGAATCGGAAAATACCGAGGTGGTATATACCGACTCGGAAAATACCGAGGTGGTATATACCGAATCGGAAAATACCGAATCGGCATGTACGGATTCGGTAAAGAAAATCACATGACTTGACGAAACAGCTAATCAAGTGCAACGACAGCCCACCCAACAAGGAACAGGCCACACCCAGGCAGGTGTACAAAATTAGCCGAAGTGGCCACACCCAGGCAGGTGTACATAATCAGCCGACCCTGGAGAGGCTTGGAGTGCAGAGGAGAGGCAAGGAGCCGTTGCATGTGCGAGCGGGTAAACGAACAGCATGTCCAGCCAGAGAACACAGAAAGACGGAGGGGAAAGGAGGAGGAAGCTGAAATTTAGCCCCAAGGAACTCCAGGTGCTGGTGGAGGAGGTGGTGAAGCAGCACCACAAGCTGTTCGGAAGGCAATCCCTGCAAGTGCCTGAGGTGGAAAAGCGCAACATATGGCTGGCCATCCAGGCGCAGGTCAATGCTGTGGGAGTGACCCACAGGGACATTGAGGTACTCAAAAAGCGCTGGTATGACCTCCGGATTGTAACCAAGAGGAAGATGGGCGACATCCAGAAGGAGGCCAGCCAGACCGGAGGTGGAACCAACAGGGCACCTGCCCTCACCGAACTGGAGGAGCTGGTGGCGGCCACAATCGAGCAAGAGAGCGTCGGGGGACTTGGGGACGCCGACAGCTCTGCCAGAGCCGCAACACACCAAGGTAAGACGAAAGCACAGCAATGTAGCCCCCCCAAACCCTATCCCACATCCCCCAATTGTGAATCGAGAATCACACTGCAGTCCACACGTGTCAGTGCAGACAGGCAATGCATTCCGGGAGATGTAGTCAGGGCAACACTAACCATGACGTAAATGTTACAGGGCAACAAGGCATGTCACGCACTCGAGGCACAAGGAGACAGGGGACATATTGGAATGTGAAATGATTTATTGTGACGCATGCAATGCAGCCCTTCGGGGACACTGAGCCAATGTTGTATTTCTGTCCACAGATGTGACACCATGCAGGACAGGGCATGCTGCAGGAGAGACGGCACACCGGCCACATATATCGCCGCAAGCCAGCACATGTTCAGACCAGGGAGCAGGCCCACTGGCAGCCGCACCACCTACACAGCCAGCCTCGCCGCACACAGAGCCAGCATCACCTCACCCAGAGCCAGCATCACCACCACCAGAGCCAGCATCGCCACTCATGTTCGAATCACCGGCCACATCCCCGCTTGCAGGCGTGAGAATGAGGAGGCGTCCAGCAGCCAGGCTACGAGCCTTAGACACCTCGTCAGACGACAGCATGGGACCAGAAGACCGCACCGGGCCCCAGGAAGGGAGCCATGCCACTGTGCCCCACACCTCACAGGCAGCACAGACGGAAGCAAGAGGGCGCCGCAGGTCGCGTGTCCAGAGTCCACCAGCACCCACTGACGGCCATGGTGTCTTCTTGGGGCTCGAGGGCCAAATGTTAAAGCAACAGCGCCTGCAATCAAAGGCAGTCATGTCAGTCCAGAGGCACATGCGGGTGATGACGACAACATTAGTCAACATGGACACTAACATTAGCGGCATGGCTGCGGGCATTCGGGACATGTCCCAGTCTATCCAGCAGTTGTGCAGCAAACTAGATGCTGACATCGAAGCACGGCGCCGGGAACGCCAGAGAAGGGACACCACCAGCAGGGCACTCAACCGTCTGGCAACTGCGACTTCTCTACTGTGCCGGCGCTCTGTGACGATGCAGGAGGGCCTCACACAGTGCTGCAGCGACCTGTCTCGGGGGATGGTGCAGGTGACAAGTGCACTAGGGGTGCTATTGCCTAGTCAGGCGTCGACAACTGCTGCAGGGGATGCTGCGGAGAGCATCGACACCAGCAGCAGCATCACACCCCCCGTCCCAGAAGCACGCAGGAGCAGCAGGCGGCTTGGGGTTGGCTCTAGTGAGGATGCACAGGCCGTGCAACCCACCACTGCAGCGCGTATGCGCAAACATTGATGTTGCCCTGCTTTGCCACTTCCCATTGGGTGACGTAACCCTGGACATACTACTTGTATAGATGGTATATTGCCAGATTGGCCTGTTCATGTGTTCATGGCGTGGTGCCACATTAAAACTACGTCATGACTTCTCACAACTCGCTGTGTCCCCTAACTTACTCAGAAATAGTTGGCTGTGATCTCTGCCCGTCTCTCTCTCCCATCGATTGCAGTTGGCACTCTAGCTGCGTTGCCCTCTGGCTGGCCTGACTCATCCTCGTTGTCCTCATGATATGTTAGTTCCACATCTGTCCCTTTTTTCGTGGCAAGGTTGTGCAGCATTGCACAAGTGGCAATAATCTTGCAGCAGGTGATGGGTTTGTACTGGCGTGCGCCTCCGCTCTTGTGCAGGCAGCGGAACCTGCTCTTCAGTAGTCCAAACGTGCGCTCCACCACATTGCGTGTTGTTTTGTGTGCCACGTTGTATCGTCTCTCACTCTGGGTTGCTGGGTGTAGGTAGTGAGTGAGGATGAATGACCGGCATGCATATTCACTGTCGCCTGGATGAGTGAAAGGGAACCATCAGTAACATGCCTCATGACACTATGATTTGCAGGTTTCAAGGGGCGTCACTGTTACTTACCTAGCAGGTATCCCTCTCCAAATTCTCCGGCACTCAGTCGTGTGTATATCCCACTATTCTGGAAGATGTAAGAGTCGTGGGTGCTCCCAGGAAACTTTGCAACAATATCTGTGATGATGTTCCCTGCATCACAGATCACCTGCACATTGATGGAGTGGGTGGACTTCCTGTTCCTGTAGATGTGCTCTGTATCAGCTGGTGGACAGATTGGGATGTGTGTACCATCAATACAGCCGATGACATGGGGGAACTGTGCCATGTGATAAAAGTCTGTTTTTGTTTTCTGCAGTGCAGCCTGTGTGTTGGGGAAGCTGATGTAGTGGTGCATTCTCTGCATCATGGCATCCAGAAACTTCCTGAAGAAACGTGACAGGCAACTCTGGGATACCCCACCCACCGCAGCTATCACCACCTGATAACTGCCGGATGCCAGCAGATGTAGGCTGCAGAGCACCTGCACATGTGGGGGTATGGCGTGCGCCCTTCTTATTGGCTGGTCCAGGCGTGGGTGTAGGTCCCTGATTAAGTCCATGATGGTTTCGGGGTCTAGCCTGTACCTCTCATGTATCTCTGCATCAGTCAGCTGGAATAGTGTGATGCGCTGTCTGTAGATTTGTTCCTCCCGTCGCCACACCCTCAGTCCTGCTGCCTGTAGACGTAGGCGCCTTGCAATGACGTACATAGCGGCCATGTTGTCCACGCTGTAGCATTTTGGGTTTGCATTTATCCATTGTTGATGGTTACCACCTGCTTTTCATCCGTGTTAATTACCGACTCTTATTTAACGAATTTACAGGATTTCTTAATTACCGAGTGCTCCTACATGTCATTTTAAAATTTTACCACTTCATATTTACCACTTCATGTTTACCGATTCGTTAATTTTGTATTCGGTAACTTTGAATCGGTATTTTAGAATTCGGAATATATGAATCGGTATTTACCGCCTCATATTTACCGAAAAGTAGTTTTGGGACTCCTACATCTCACTTGTCTGAATACCGGTCGGTAACGGCATATTTACCGAAAATCGGCCGTTACCGACCGGTATTTGGCTACCTACATGAGGCCCTTTGTCTTTTTTTGATTGAGTTGTAATGGTGTAAGAGAGAATTTATAATGCGGAGTGGCTAGAGCCAATAGATGTCATCTAAATATTATTGACATCAGTGCACTGGTAGACTATCTTGTTCTCACCCCCAATGCCATTCTCTGTTATGCAGTTACTTATGGATTTTGTAATGTGTGTTCAGTTTATTGGGTTTGTGTTATACGGTGCCTAGTTTGCACCTTTGGGTGGGTGGGCTAAAAAGGCTCCAAAAATAAGCTTTGCATGGAAGGTCCCTCCCGTGGAAGTATTATTCATAATACTTTAATACCTATGGTTTGGGAGTATAGAAATGTACCCAAATTATTTTAAATTATATTGACTGGAAGGATTTATGGTGTTATTTAGGTTAATTCAGAAAAGTCTGCCAGAGGATCACTAGTATACTATGGAAGCCTTTCACTTTCAAATATTTTATTTGGATGTGATGAGTTGTTGATCAAATTATTAGATCTTTGCGGTGACCACTTTAGCAGAAACTCAGGACAGTTCGTTCACGGTTTGGACGTGATTGCACTATGTTTCAAGTTGTCTGGCTGTAAACGATTCTTATAGCTAGTTATGCTGCATATCTGACCGGGCATATCGCATAGCGAACTCCTAATATATCATTTTGCTGATTCTTAGTACCTTAATTCTGTAGATCTCAACTGATTTTAATACCTTTGCTAATATTTATTCTGAAGCTATTTTAATCTGACGTGATGAATGACTGATTGAATGAAACACTGGATTCATGCATTTGGCACTTTGGTAGTCACATCATATAGTGAAAACTTCAATGTGTAATCTTTGTGGATTTTAAATGTATCAATAGTAAAGATTTGTCCCTTTTTTTTTAGATTGTATGGCTTATATTTATAAGCTGAAACAATAACCTTTGCTTAATTACTAATGGTTGATGACAGTAGAGTCTTCAGCAATATTCACGTGGACTCTGACTTTTCTAACGGTCCTTGCAGATTCCAGCGTGCCTTCCCTAGTAATATAAAATACAGTAATAGCTCTATTTTCCTTTCAACTATTGCCTGGTGTTATGCCTGGTGGTTGATAGATCTCTGAAGAGTTTCTAGAGAGTTTCAGCTCCTGATATGACCCCATGGTGTAGAAGAGGACTCTTGCCATGCTATCTAGAAGAGTATCACTTCTGGTTGAGCCGAGACCGCTCGGACTACAAAACAGCATAATGGGTAGGCTTCAAGCTTGGTACAATACTGATTGCAACAGTTCTTGTAAGATATCCCTGGATATCTTGTCCCTCTTTCCTCTGGATAACACCTTGTATCCTGGTGCTGCTGAAAAGGACCTTTTTTCCTAAATGTTCCAGTGCCTTCAGAATAACTGTGGTTTGGTGTGCTCAATTGGGATGTTATTACTACGGATACACTTTCCAGAGCTACAAACCCATCTACTCTATCGGACGTTCCCTTGGGTTTTTTAGACACTTTCCTTTACTTTAGGAATTAGTAACCCACTACTTCTTTCCTTGAATAATGAATATCTGCCTTCTTATTACGGGGGAGATTTCCAGTGTATTGTGCCTGTGCTGCTGTTACTATTCACTGGTACTATGTGATGGTATTCTGATCGCATCATCATGCAGTGGCTCCCAAAATATACTAGGATCTACTGCCATTAAGAATGGACAGCATTATGGTAACATGGGCACCATCATGTCAGTCATTCTCACAATATGTCATCAATTATGTTCATAATGCAGAGGTCAGCATTACAGTAGCTCTTAAGACCATGAATTCCCATACTGCTAACCATCACTGCATTGTGGATGCCCAAAATATTCCTGAAATCACCACCATTGTGCCAAGGTGACCATTAAGCCAGGGCTGAGCACAGTGAAATGGAAGACTGCAATATGCCATGAATAGTCGTCATAATGCCACGACTGCCATTAAGTTATAGGTAAACACCACTGTCCTATCAATGCTCCCTGTATGTCAAAACTTACCACGATATCCCATAACCATGTGTTCATGCATCCATATTTTTTCAATGAAGGTTCCTCAAACACTGCTAATTTGTAGTGACAGGCAAATAGTTGATAGACATATATGTGTCTCAGCCTTAATGGACATAGTGTACATCAAGTTTAAAAATGTCTATAGTCAGTCCATTGTTCATAAAGATTCAGATGCCTGGTAGATTTAATTCTTCTTTAGAAACATTAGGGCTGATTTATATTTGGGCAGTCGGCCGGCACTCTGCCTCAAGACCCGAGTCCTAATATGTAAGAAATTTAGTTAGTTTAGTTGTTGGTAAATCCTGATAAGCAGTCCTGAGGGGTATTGTATCTAATACTTTTTAAATCCCTCAGTGACCTCCTTGAGCCCCTTACTGAATAATTTGAGTGGAGGGATATTGGGAGATCTGTCTAGTTCTCGTGATTTGGACTGTGAAGTCCTTGTAGCAAAGAATGTACAGCACTTTAGAGTTATTCATATGCCATATTGTGTTTCTCTGATTATTAAAACGGATACGTTAGTGTGACTCCAAATGTCTAATGTGCCGACATAGTGGTTTCTGTCAATACTTGAAATGTCCTAGATGACATTTCAAAGTTTGCCGGTTACCACCTCCGCCAGGACGATGGAGTAATTTACCCATCAGGGCCTTAACTGCTTATCAGGATTTACCCAAACTAAGCTAACTAAATTGCATACTCATGTCTTGATTTATTTAGAACATCTCAAATTTCTAAATATTTCAAAAGGCTACTTCAATGAAGCTGGTATTCTTCCTGTATTTCATTAAATGAATGCAGATCTCCAATTTTAAACATCATGCTAATTATATCAAGCCCAGGTATTACTCACTTAACCCTGAAATATGCCTGGCTAAGAGGAGTTCCACCGTCTTGGAGAGTAGGGGTCCACTTAGTGTATAGCAAATATTTTGTGCCATGCCCACCACGGATTATCTTTAACTTGACTGTTTTGTAAAAGTTGGTGTCAGTAAATATAAAAAAAGCAATCAGAGGTGTTTTCACCTAAGCAGATTTGATAAATAGAGGCCATCCCAGTTCACGATAGAGTCAATCTGGTCATCGTCCTGTATTCCATGTGCGCTCAAAAATATTATTGCAAGTCATGTAGTGCCTCACCCTATACAAGAGCAATACCATGAGACTAATGGCCCATCTAGGTTTTTTTATAAACTCCAGCTTAAAATGCTAATAACAGAATGCTAGTTCAAGCTATTCAAAAAGATGTTTGGAAATAAAAATGAGCTTAAACCATTTGGGTCAGAGTTGTCATTTTGACAATATTGAAGCATCCTACTAAACCAGGAGTGTTCCACTCATACATCCCTCACTTCAATCACTAATCACACATAATGAGGTCTGAGGCAAATGGTAGCAGTGGGGAAAAGGGAATGGTATAAGAGAACAAAATAGAGACACCAGTTACCACTCCTTTGCCTTGTAACTTTGCTGGACACTAGCGCCTGCAGGTTGAAGCGGGTAACTAAAACTAAATACTTAATCCTCAATATTCGGATATAAATGTACAGCACCTAGCTCTCACAGTAACAGAGATATATCTTCAAGTTATGTCTGTGAAGTTAAGCCCTCTTTGAACTTGAATTTAAGCTGGTTCTCCTGAAACTGTGTAGCGAAGCATAGCTGCCTTCAACTTCATGTTAGACCTCACAGCCTTAGCGTGGTCTTCCCCCAACCTTTTCCCTGCCTCCCTCCATTTTTCTGACCTTGTTTTTTCTGACTTTTGGACCTTGTGCACTTTACCACTGCTAAACAGTACTAAAGTGCTTGTGCTTTGTCCCTTTACCATGGTAAAATTGGTTCATCCCCAATTGGCTTGTTTATTTTACTTATAAGTCCCTAGTAAAGTGCACTACATGCCTCGGGGGCTGTAAATAAAATACTACTAGTGAACCGGCAACACTGATTGTGCCAAACACATAAGTAGTCCTTTAACCTTGTCTCAGGTCTGTCATTGCAGGGTCTACATGTGCAGTTTACTGCCACATTGACTTGGAATTTAAAGCTATTTGCCAAGTTTACACTCCCCTTTTAATACATTTAAGTCAACCCTAAAGGTAGGCCCTAGGTAAACCTAGGGGCAGGGTGCTGTGTAAGTAAAAGGTAGGACATGTACTCTTAAGATTTAACATGGCCTGGTCGTGACAAACAGCTCAATTTTCACTACTGAGAGGTCTATACCTCTCATGGTGTAACATCGTGAATTCCTTAACACATTTTTAAGCTGTAATTCCTGATCAGAAAGGAGTTAGGCTGCATTCTGTTTTATATCTGTAGAATGGTAATGATGAATCCTCTTTACTGGTAAAGTTGCATTTAACATTACTATTTTAGAAATGCCACTTTTAGAAAGTGGGCATTTCTCTGCTCTTAGCTCTGTGTGCCTAGCAGCCTTTCTGCAATACATATCTGGTGTGGGCAACAGCTACACTTTGTGCATTCTGTCTAGACAGCAACTTAATGTTATTTATTGCAGGTGGGGTGCCTACCTGTGGTAATGGGACACAAATTAAATCATTTTCGTAAAGTCCGAGGATTAAGACAAACTTCAACGGCTTGATGAGGATAGTGTTGGTTATCACTTAAGTCCTCTTCAAAAATGGCTGCACATAAACAGGGATGGTGAGTGATGGCTCTATTTATTTTAAAGGATACATTGTATGTTTAATGCTCAATATCACCTTAATAACTATGATCCAGCTTCATGTGATGGTTTGGCTCTGGAGCTTTGTGGTTGGGTAGGACACATTTTATTCTGCTGTCATTTTAAGTGAATTATAGATCGCTCA
Source organism: Triturus cristatus (assembly GCF_964204655.1). Taxonomy (NCBI): domain Eukaryota; kingdom Metazoa; phylum Chordata; class Amphibia; order Caudata; family Salamandridae; genus Triturus; species Triturus cristatus. Next base: position 1,564,385,378 of record NC_140591.1, read on the forward strand.
GCTCCCTTGATACTACAATCCCTAAACACCCATATTATCTGAAAAAGTTCTGCAAGACTATTGAGAGATTCATATGAAGTTCGTGGGCTGTTTTACTTCTAGAGGGCTCACAGATGTAGAGATTCAAGATATATATGTTACTCTTTTCCACACATTCAGTATTCACATATCTTTTGGGTGCTCAGATTAGCATCTTCCATAAAATGTCATTTCACTGCAACCCTCTTTCCATTACTTTTATTTTCCTTCCTACGAGAAAGAATTCATAGAGGTGGACATTTCAGAGGCTAATATTGAAGGAGGAATAGTAAAAGTAATGTGTTCTGGGGCATTTTAGGGTATTCTCAGACATTTATATTGGAACTGCATCTATAAGAATGGCATGAGAACCTCTGAAAGCAACTGTATACATTGATATTATTAGGTACATTTCAGCTAGGGGCAAAACCACAGATCCAATAATATATTACTGTTGAAAACCAAGTACTGAGTCTAGAAAGAGAAAATGCTACAGCCTTTCACCTGAAGCTGTAAGGGGAACAGGAACTTTGTTTTCACCTTATGTCCCGTAGGGTGCGCATCCTTTGATGTATTGAAATAAAGACTGCAGCATTCTATTTGCTGAAATGGTAAACGATTTATGAATATTGCGAAGCTGTTGTTTCGTGTTATTTTGCAAAGTAGGCAGGCTGAAACTCTAGAGAGCTTTAAAGCTAGCATAGATGAATCAGTCTCTGCACCTACTTGCACAATTTAAATCTTTCTTACACCATGCTGATGATATCAGCTGTTCATCTACTGAACTGGATTCACACCTAGAGCAGTGTTAGACTTGTCAGCCTTAGGGTGATTTTCCCCCAAACATTTTGCTTTTTCACATTCTGTTTTGTTGGAATTAGTTTTTGTTGGCTTTAGGACTCTGTGCCTTTTACCACTGCTAACAAGTGCCAAAGTGTTTTGCTTACCCCCTAAAACACTATAACATTGGCTTACATCTGATTGGCGCCGGTACCCAGTAAAGTGGTCAGTGTATGCCTAGGGCCTGAAAATTTAATGCTACTTGTGGGGCGACTGCAACACTCATTGTGCCACCCACTAAAGTAGCTCTTTAAAACATGTGTCAGTTCTGCCATTATAGCCTGTGTGCAGTATAAAACTGACATTTCAACCTGGCAAAATAAACCTTTAACCAGGCATAAATGTTTTAATACATATAAATCACATCTAAAGTAGGCCCTAAACAGCACATAGGGCAGGGTGCATTGCATTTAAAAAGTTAGACATGTACTTTTGAGTTTTTCATGCATTGGTAGTGACCAATACCAACATTTATTTTTCACTACTGTGAAGCCTAGCTCTCCCATAGTATAACATTGGATAACCTTATTACATTTAATAAGTGATAACCTTTTTTGGGGAACAGGTAGGAAAGTCATGTTTGGTCTTTAAAGAATTCTACACTCTGAAGATGACACTTAGAAAGTAGGCATTATCTTGTGCTAACCATTTGGTGCCTGCAACCTGAGATCTTGGTCAGATGACTAGGTGTGGTAGGCAGTTGGCCTTGGTTCATTCCTCCTAGACAGTGTTACAAAGGGGGAATAGGTGTTGGCAGGATGGGCCACCCTGTCAAGATCAAAGGGTAGGCTGTTCCCTGCCCCCCTTACGTTTCAAGGGAGCTGCCTCAGCACACTAACAAAGCACTTCATACTAGTCTTTTGTAACCCCAGGCATCTTGGACCTTGGGCAGGGAGGAAGGAAATCCCAGAACCCTTTGGTTTGGGGAAAACTCCAGAAGTTTCTCCCACTTCAAAGATGACACCAGGTATAAAAATAGAACCCCCAGAACCACTCTTCAGTTCACTGCTGGACCTCTGGAGGACACTCAGAATGCTGGCCTTGTATTTAAGAGGACTGCCCTGCTGTTTGAGGTTTTCTTTGTACCTCAGAGGACTGCCATTTTGCTACCAAAGGTTTGCCTTGCTGATTATAGCCAGCCTGGTACTAAAAGAGAACTGCTCTGCTGCTTGAACCAAGGACTACCAAAGTGACTCCATGGGCTAGTAGACTAGCCTCCTGTTCTGAACTACAGACATACAATGGCTCCAACAACTTGTAGTTTGCACCTTGCCACAGCTTGAAGTGAGCCCTACCCTCTAAGTGGTGTCCACCGAGTACTGGAGTCTTGGAAGTGGTGCAAAAGGTGCCAGAAAGTGCTTTGAGATCCAACTGTAGTCTGCCTGAGTTTGCGGTAACTTTCGCTGCATTCTTCTCCACAGCAGCAAAACCTGTCCAGCGAGTCCTCTCAGAAGGGGTATCAAGCTTCCTGGAGCCCTCACTGGCTACAGCCCCCAGCTTCTTCCCACTGGAGATTTTTGACTTCCAAAAAAGTGACAAAGTCCCTAATGTAGGAATTTTCAAAGCTGAGCTTTATCTTCTCATATATTTTTTTTCAGAATGTCTTCTAAGCCTGAAGGTAAGTTGAGATCATGTCCCATGAACTTCTTGTATCTGAACCTTGCTATGTTGTGGTCAACCAAAACCTCTGACTTTGCCCTGGTCTCACGCGACTAGATGCCTTCAGTTAGCACTTTGATCTTTTAGATGCTATATGCACTAACTAAAAAATTTACAAATTCATAACTCCGGCTCTACTGGCCGGAATTAATTTGTTTTTGTGTCATTTTATTTATTAAAATATTCTCTATTTGTATACATTGGAGCAGGATTTTTCTTGTGAGGTCTTTTCACTTCATTATGGTTGTGTGCTGCATATGGTCTTAACACAGTGCCCCTAAGTTAAGCCTAACTATTTTTGTGCCAATCTACCAGAGGGTTAAGCACAGGTTAATTTAGTGAATTTTGTGGTTCATCCTGACAAGGATTGTGATTGTTGCTTGATAAGGGTTAACACCCCCTTCAACCAAAAACTCAGTCTCTAACAGGCAGGTTTCAATGGATTTGTAACCATCAGAACTGACTGCTGAGTTAGATGACCTCATAATGTTACATGAAGCATTAGAAGTAATAAACATCTTACTAATTGCAACAGCTACTTGGGTGGACTACATACCTATTGAATTTTATAAGAACTTTGATTTAGTTCTGTCCTAGTATTATGGGAAGTTAACAATACTATATGTACTGGGGAGAACCCACCATGATGGAATCGTATTAACATTGTTAGAATCCTAGAAAGGTGAGAGGCTCATACCAACCCGTCCCATTAGTAATCACCAATGCTAAAATCTACTCTAACAATTTTGTCATGCATTTAGGCAGAGATCCAACAAGAATTAACTGTTCACAACAGTATAGATTTGTATGAGACACAACAGCACAAATAAATGTGGCTCTAACACTGTTTGATAGGGCTAAATTAGTACGAAAGAGTAGAGGCTGGAAAAGGCATTAAACGGGGTCGCATGGTGTTAGCTCTCATTAGGAATGCAATGCATGAGCTTTGACTTAAAGTGTATTCATTGGGCTCATCTGCTACATGCTGCCTCAAGGGCTAGTATTGCTAATATACAATGGTTTTGACACCTGTACAAAAAATCATGTGTACACGTCAGCTTTCTTCTCTCTTTTATTTGATATTTATTCAGAGCCTTACTTGAGGTGGATTATTATAAAGTAAGAAATAAGACACAAGTAATTTATTGAGTGATGGATTAGCTGTCAGCGTATGCTGATAATTTTGTGATTTCTATCCCAGCAGGCGATGGGGCAGTACGTGCTATCAAAAATGAGGCTATAACATTCACAAGTCTTTCCACGTGGAAATCGAGCCAATTGGTCAAGGGACCCGGCGGGCCATGTACGACATCTGGTCTCCATGTAGCTCATATAAGTTGGCATAGGTTCCAGCAATAGTTAGTGGTTAGACTATTTACAAGCATTCCTCTGATCTCATTTTGTGTGATAGGTGTAATGCCCAAAGTGGCCAAAGGTAGGTACAGATATGAGTGTCTTGCTCACGATGTCACAGGATTCAAACTATGCCTCACTTTTGAGGCCTAGCAAAGCCCTAACCGGTCTGGGATTTTCTTCTGGAGGGAGCCTTGCCTAGAGGTTCGAGGTGGGCTGTTCTCATGTGAAGCAAGGTCAGAACTAATTTTCATTATGTGGGCTTTTGTCTAGAGGATAGGTTGGCACACTACTTCGAGAGATTGGCAGGGGTTAGACTGCTTGAAATTCTTCCCCGTCACCTTTTTTGTGACTGGCATAGGTCCCATGAAACTGTTGGTGAACTTGGCTCATATTTAATTTAAAGTGCGCTTTACATTGAAAAAAAACTTTGAAGTGGACTCTGACATGAATAGGCAGCCAATGGACAGAGGAATGTACTAGAGGTTTCCTTGGTTAGTGCCTAGTCACGCTACTGAATGAAGAACCGCTATAGTTGAGGTCAATGACTACTCTGGAGACCTGTGAGTGATGCAGTGCATCTGTCAATGTGTGGTAAGCTGAGGGTCTGGCAAAAGTTCACAGGTGAGGGGAAGGGCTTGGTTATTCTCAATAACATGCTCTGGAACCATGTTTGTGCCTTTGTATTGACAATGTCCTTAAATAACAGAGAGAGTTACTGAGAATGACCAGTGATTCAGCTGAGGATGAATAGCAGAGGAATGGCCATGTTAGTTCATATTGTTGACCGACTCGTAGATGACCGGCTCAGGGTGGCTTGTTTATGAAGATAAACATTTTTGTTTGGTTTAGTTTTTGCAGTTGCAGACATCTAGGTCTGAATGACACTCATGCAGGATCTGAACATAAGGATTTCACTAGTGAGTGAAACATTAAGGTATATTTGAGTGTCACTAACATAATGATTGACGTCAGTGTCTTGCTGTCTTTGTAGTTCTCTCAGTGGCTCAATATACAAATGGACATCTGAGAGTGTGAATAGACCCCCGTGAAACTCTATAAAAAACAGCAATTGGTAGTGATTTTTGATATGCATGTGTACACTAACTTTGTGTCCTGGATCCCGTGCATAAGTGATGTGAATGCCATTGTGGCACCACCCACTCATGGAGCCTCCAATGCCGAGTATGGATGTTAGTAGTATCTACTCAGGGAAAAAAAGGATGTGATGAGAGACAACAATCTGTCGGGACATGGCCTTCATCTTGAACACTGACCAGATTTGCCTTGCACTCATCAGTTGGGAGCTTTTACTGCTGTCTGTTTTCACTTTCAAGAAGAGGTGCAAATACTTGAACATCAAACTACAACTTACTCTGCAATACATATGTTCTATCACTATGACAGTGACACACTGTATTGAAATGAGAAGCCCATGCACAGTTACACACTCCACAGGCTAGGTACAAAGACACTGGCATTGACCGATGCTGGATGAAAATTGCTCCACAAAGTAGAAGGGAGCTACAGGTCAGTGTTGTGCATGGATAATATGAGTTAAGAATCAGCAACAAAATACTACTCACTCAATGATTATTTTCTGAGGAGCTGCAAAAAGCAGATCTGAATAGTTTACACTCACAGCGGTTCATTCAAGTGTATGTTAACAACTACTGAGCATAGGAACTTCAGTTTACAGCTATTGAAGCATAGCCATGGCTGCTTAATAAGACTTGACTGAGCCATAATTCCACATATGTTAGTTTCAGCACTAACAGACTAAGGCCCTCATTTACTATATTTTGCACACTGCAGTGCAGCAAGCCTTCATGCTGCGCTGCCATGCGTCAAAATAAAGGACAGAAATTTGCCGTACCTACATGATACGGTGCACTGCTGTCCTTCTCCCCTGATCTGGTACACCAACAGCAGCTGGTTGCCAATGCAGACACCCTTGCGTCATGTTGCAAGGGTGCCTACGTTGCAGGGATGATTGTTTTTGTGCAGGAAGTGGAACCTCATTGATGCCATTTTTCTCTTTTTATGTGTGCTGCAGAATGCATAGAAACAGGAAAAAATTAGGAGATATAAAAGTATTTCTTCTCGTTGTGCAACACCTACGCCTCCCAGAGCAAATCTGGGAATTTGTCAGGATCCATGAAGATTGCGCCGGAACACCCACAGCAACACCCATGGAAAGCCCCTTTCATGCAGTGTAATGCATGAATGGAGGCCATATTTAGAAGGCCAGGAAAAGCCACGCAGGGTGACTTTAGGTGGCCTTGTAAATATGGGCAAGCCCATTATGGTGCCAGTGCATCATAAAAAGTGACGCACCGGTGGCGCAATGGGCTTGTAAATGAGGCTTCCTGTCATAAAGACATTCAAGGGGACCCAATGGTGCATGCAAAACAATGCAAATGTTTCTAGGTTTTATTGGATAACCTAGTTTTGTATGAGGGTGCAGTGGGTGGCTGAACTGCACAGCAGAGATTTGGAGGATTCCAGCTAGATTAATGACTTTTTTTCAGCGAGGTATGAGGTAAAACAATTTTTAAGAAGTGTCAAGGTTTCCTCTGTGTGAATGTGAAGTATCCGATACCACCCGATGGCCCATGGTTCATGGCATCCACGGCAGCATACAGGTCAAACAGGATGATAAGACAGGGATCAGTTTTATTTGTCATGAATGGCACATCATCGCACTATGTAGATGGTGGCAGCCAAGATCAGCTGGAGAGAGGGGTGACCGATGCAGTGGCACTGGGAGCTGAACCACTGGGTGCTTTGTTTAGAAATAATTTATGGGTTTAAAAGCACCTGCTGCTTTTTCCTGCAGTTTTCAGGCTACAATAAAAATGTCAATATAACTGTTTATTCCCCAGTCTTTCATTTAGTGTTGCTAAAAAGGATTTGTGTGGGTAGAAATACACTCTTATTAGTAAAGCCAACCCCAACCATTGTGGTCCATTTTAAATCTGAAGTCTTTGCTTCTCCAGACCAAACACTCTTAAAACATACTGCCTACTAGCAGGGATGATATGTGATTCCTCCACCCTGTAATCTTCATTGATGTATGTAACATTTCCTATAGACTGATTTACATACATATGATTTATTGTCTCTGTATAATGTGTGTGACATAAAGTGTTCTGACATCCTGCGCTAGTATGAATAGCGCTATAAAGCAAATGAAATGGATGTGGGAGAGGGGCTATTCAGAGATGAGGGGCACGGTTGGGGTTGTTAGTGAGTTAATCTATCAAAAATGTGGGTCATTGGGGAGGTCCAAAAAAAGATTGTTGCACTGGGCGCCACCAGCGCTAAAGCCCCGGCTGGGCTGAAGTAGATTGGTTGTATTGTGTGAGGTTGTGAAGAGCAAGGTGCTCTTAATGCTGTTTAGCTACTGCAATAGTTTTCCCTTGGAAAGGAGAGTATGATGGTATGATTATTTGTGCATAATTGATGGACATATTTGTCCATTATATGAGGACCTAAGGGTAGGAATAAGAAAAGAAAATGCCAGTTGTTCAGACCATTCTAGAAGAAGTAGATATTGGCAGGATAGCCAAAACAAAGTAAGACTCAAAGTTTCAAACGTTTTTTAAAATAATCAAGAAACATGTGGAAATTACCCCTGATGCAGGTCTGACAACTCCCAGTACTGATTTAAGGGTTAACATTGGGATATGGCAACGGAGGTTAAGCTAACTATATTATCTAGTAAGAGCAGTCTCTAAGAATGGCCCTGTGAACGTATGCTGTGATTTTGAAATGCCCTCACTATCCGTGCACGGATCTGCTTTGTTTTGATGCTATATATTACAGGGTTTACCACCGGTGGCCCCAACAGATACACATTGGCCAACAGAATAGGAAAGAGGGTAGAGTGGTGTGGTCCCACCCTGTGGACCACTGATATACCAATAAGAGGAATATAAAACATCAGCACTGCACAGATATGGGAGATGCATGTATTAAATGCCTTGAACTGCGCATCTTTGGTTGCAATATTCAGGACAGCCCATAAGATCATTATATAGGAAAATAAAATGAAGACAGAATCCACGCCCCAGGTGAGGATGACAGCGACCATTCCATATATGCTATTTACCCTTATGTCTGCACATGCAAGCTTAATTATATCCTGATGTAAACAATATGAGTGTGACAGCATATGTGACTTGCAGTAGGGGAATCTTCTTGTGAGGAAGGGAAGTGGTAACACTACAGAGATGCCCCGAGTAAATATTATGAGACTGATGTTTGCTATTACCGCGTTAGTTAGAATGGAAGTGTATCTCAGAGGCTTACATATGGCCACATATCGATCAAAGGCCATGGCTAACAACACACCTGATTCCATTTCTGGAAGGGAGTGGATGAAGAACATCTGAATGAAGCAGGCATTAATATTGATTTCAGTTGCTTGGAAACAGAAGATGCCAAGGACAGTTGGAAGTGTGGTCAGGGACACACCAAGGTCAGTGAGTGCAAGCATAGCCAACAAACAGTACATAGGTGTATGGAGGCTGCGCTCTGTCCAGATGATGAAGAGTATGGTGCAATTGCCCATGAGCGAGATGAAATATAGCAAACAAAAAGGAAAGGTCAACCAATGTTGGCTCTCTTCCATTCCAGGAATGCCATTCAAGATGAAGTTTGGAGAAGTTGAAGGATTTGAAAGAGTTTGATTTGCCAACTCCATCATGCTATTCAGGAACTATGTTAAATGTAAGAATGGAAGATCCTGAAAGAAAAGAGAATGTTTCACATAAGCAAATGGTACATGAATTTATCATCATCATTAGAGGATTGCTTGTCAGAATAGCATTGGCATATTGAGATAATGCATCTTTGTCACATGACAAGATTGAATAATTTAAGAACCAACAGGAACCAAAAAGCATATGGAAGTCACAAAATAGTGTTCCTGTTACTTACACCGGAAATAAAATTATAGTTTAAATTCAGATTGCGGGATTGGGGTAAATTAGGATAGGTTGTTCTTTAAAATACTATTGCCATAATACCTAATTATAAATGTTGCACTCTCAACTAATGTTTATGGAGGTTTAAGATCTTCCTTGTTAAATAAATGTGGTGAAAATGATACGTGTGGCATCTGAACATTTAATATAGTAATTCTGATAAGGGAATCTATTTTGATTGTCTTGGGCCCAACAGATGCAACATCTGAGAAGGTCTGGTAGTCTCTAGAGAAGCTGCATTTCTGTCAAAATTCTCTAAGACCACTAGATTTCAGAATGGCTCCTCACTTCAGGAACCAAGATTGGAGATGTTTGCGCTAGTTAAGGGGACTGGTCAGATAACCATCTCCATAGTGCAAAACAATCATTTGCAATCCAGATAGATCTGGCAGCTTCGCAAGTGAAAATGATTCTTTATTGATCTGCAAGTTTGTTTCTGTGGACAGGTGAATGGTTGAATGTGATATTGAGTCAGCCGTAATATGTATAAGTGAGTGAATGGATAGATGGATGAATTAATATGTGACTTAGAGCACAAATACATTAAAGTTATGTTCATAGAGTGGTCATACTAGTATATGAATATGGCCCCAATGTAAAATTTTCCAAATTTATTGCCAAATTAGAGTTCTATTTATACATGTATTTGGTGTCTATGTGCATTCTTTAGATCATGGGTGGACTTCCTTATCCCTGAATTGATTGAACAGTTATGCTATAATTTCATATCAATATTATGTTAAAGCAGGTGCATAAAATTAGTCATTGTGGTGCAACGTTGTGATAATAAGAGACACACTTGATGGCTTTCATCATAATACATTATTTTGTGTGCCTCCAGTCAGTGACAGATATTAACCGCCAACACCAGTTTTGCACCTTGTGGAGGTCAGGCTTGGGCCTGGGGATTTTTGAAAGCTGTATTATATAGACAAATTGACAGTAAGAAATTGGCTTAATTTATCTTACAAAATAACTCTATCAATTCTTACTTAATGTGCACCTAGGGACCCGTACACAAAGATAAGCTTAGGCTTGAAATCTAAGTTTAGCACTAAAGTCTAACTTTAGACCTGACGTCTAAGTTTTGACCTAAAGTCTAACTTTAAACCTAAAGTCTGTCTTCTGTCTTCATTGCTCATCCTTTCCAACACTTTTCCTTAGGAGGCCCAACAGTCCTGTACAGTTCCCATAAAAGCTGCACAAATTTCCAAACAACTAAGTGCACTGGCAACTGGTCAAAGGCTGCAACTATTAGGTACAGAAACAGGGAAAGGCTTGATTCTCAAGCCCCGTCCATGCTGCTCATACTATAAGCAGGACAAGTGCAAGCACATGCAAAGCCTCTCACTTTGATGCCCACCAATCCAGTGTAGGTCACAGCACATGAGTAAGAAGATTCTGAATCCTTTCCAATCCCTGTCGATAAGCCTCCTATGTACTTAGGGAAAGTTTGTAGAGGCTGTTGGTTGGCTGTGGGGGCAAGTTTAAATTCTGACACGGGGACTCAGTGCTAGGCATAGGTAAGTGCCCACATGTGAGGCCTAAATCTCCACCCTCCATGCAGTGGAACATACAACTGCAAAAACGGGGACAATCGTGCGTCACAAAAGAGTCTCTTGGGACACTGAAGTATATGTGCAACATAGACTGGCATAACGCTTGGTCTAAACTCAGGTGCCATAGTGTTAAAAAAAATAACGATGGAATGAGATGTGGTCCAAGTAATTAACAGTGTCTGAGATTAAGTCAAGAATTTCATCCATCACTTTTTTGTATAATGCCATGTGTAAAAACAAGCACAGTCCTAATAAACTGGATGATCTAGTCTCTCAGTGTAGTAGAAACAAGACAAACAGAATTGATTCAAGTATTTTTTTCTCACTGCAGTGAAACCGTAGGCTCAGAGATGCATGATGGCAATCCAGAGCACACTTTCATCCAATCAAGCATTGCCAACTGATCAGTAGTTAAGCAGCATGGCTAGTATCTTTAGGTCAAAACTTGCAAAAGAACTGTAAAATGTTTGAGAATCAGGCATTTTTCCCCTTTCGAACATAGTCTTAAAACAGTAAATACCAGAAAAAATAACTTTTAAAGTTTTTTTTAAATGTATCTTACCTACTCCTTAATGAAGAGGACTTTACATAAACTCTTTTTAAAATACCAATTCCTGGCATTTCCAGAACTTCTGTGCTAAAAAATTAAAGATGATTTTACAGTAACTCTTTTAATGTGCCAACTTCTGGCATTCCAAAATCACAAAACAATACCAAATGCCTGGGATTTGTCTTTGAGAAAGGAGGCAGTCTTAAACCCAATAGGCTCCCTATTTTCTTCCAGGGTAGACAGTGGAAGAGGTATGTATTCAGCCAGTCCTAGCTGTTCTTCTCATCTGCTCCTAGCAGAAGCTGCAAAAATAGTACAAAATGTAACAATGTTTTACTTAAACTACAATTTCTAGCAACTGCAAGGATACCAGCTCAACTTCTGAAACCAAGAGTAAAACACATTCTAAAAGTAATATACTCTGGATACAGCTGCATTTTAAAACTACAATCAAACATCAATGACTTCACAAGTCCCATCACAGACTTCCCTGCCAGATGTCATGCTCACCTCGACCTCAATATCCTCACAGTTTGTGCTCCAAATATCATAATGCAGCAAACCGCATACTCCAGATGAATCCTGGCCACACCACTGAAATGACTGTAAGAGCATAAATAAAATATATTGTAGTTGGTTTGTATTGTAGTTATATTTACAGTATACATCACTTGGTACCGCAAAGCACTTTGTGGATGGTTAGCGTGCTACTCCTTTGGTTGTGCTAAGTGGTAAAGTGCAGGTTTGCAGCTTGACCTATACCAGGGTGTTTGATGTTGTGCATGATGAGCATACATATTATTTTTCATTTCTCAAAGCAGAGAACTGGGGTCCCTTGAGCAAACTTTCTCCCCCTATAGCATCAAAACCTGCCTCCTTCACTTGCGTGAATGGGTGAGGTGGGTATGTGAATGTAAGTGTCTCTGTAAATTAACAAATGAGTGCGTTGGTGGATGATGGAGTGAGTGTTTGACTGAGTAACTTGGTAGATATAACTGACACAACAAACAAGAATGAAGTACTTTGAATGAATGAATTAATCAATTCACTAATTAATTTTGGTCACCAAAATCATTTAGTGACACTGCAAAAGTGACCAAAGTACTTTAAAGGAATGAACTACATTAATTTATTAATTTTGGCACACCATTTTTTAAATTGTAAGCATTTCAACCATGTTTTATGAATTTATTAAAGGTTTATGTACCTTCCATATTTGCAACACGCTACATAAAGTATACATGCCATTTCCGACTATGAAAAATGCACAAGATAGTTTCAAGAAAATTTGAAGATGGTGGCAGAAAAAGTGTGTACAATGAAAGCTACAACTAGAGTACGATTGGGTGCTGAGACTATAGATCAGCAACAAACTTGTTGTGTTACTCAGACTTTAAAAATTCACCGAAACAACATCACTTGAATTTACCCAATTTTAGACCCATGTCAGCATTGTAAGTGCTACCTAAAACGATAAAGGCAGAAGTAAATTTCATGTTGCAGATATATCTGCAAACTACGTTTATTTTCTCAAACTTTATTCCATTTTCCAAAAATTTAGAAATGTGGAGAACATTGTCATGTATATAGGAGATTAAATATTGTATACCTATATGTTTAGAACTGTCAGAGGAACATGCAGAAACCTGAGTACTGAAATTAAAAAAAAAATCCCGACAAGAAACATAGGTGGAATCCTCTCTTGCACAGTGACCCGCTCTTGAGGCAAAAATAAATTGCAGCAAGGTAAGAAGAGCTTGTTTTGCTGCACCAAGCTCATCCACTCACCCAAGGTCTGCAAAACCTTGTCACTGGACAACAAACCCATGGTAAGTGCTTTGGACCCATGATATATATTTTGTGGTGTCCACGGATCTGGATCCAGGTTCATAGACCCTCCAGAATATCCAACATGGCTGCATGAGTCAGAGGTGGTTTACAAATCCTACGTCGGGGATTGTGCACCCTAAATTGATTTTTTTTAAAGCCCGACCAAAGGACAGGCTTTGCTGCTACCCCCACTGTTATGACAAGACACTATGTGGAGTGAGAGTAGGCCTCCAGTGGTTGCATGTAATAAAGCCAGCTTTCAAAATGTTGACTAGTTTATAGTCAAGTTGACATTATTGAGGTAATGATGTTGTGTCCTTTATTTTTACCTAAGACAATTCCAAAGATGTTAAATTTTAAAAGTAATTTTTATTGCATGCATTCTTTAACTTATCTAACTGTACCCTAATAACCACTTAGTTCCCCTTAACGCTTCCCATCTATAAACCCGTACAATTATTATTATTATTAAGTTTATTATGTTTTTTGGCTCTCAAATGAGGGCCACACAAAAAATAAACACACAATTATACAACATTAATTACAATAAAATCACAAAAAAGACAGAAAAAAGGTAATACTTCATATTCACTGGTCGAACAGTCGTCTAACATTTCTCTATGTATCATTAATAAATATCTAAAAACCCTTTAAAAAAGTTAAAAATTCTGAAACAGAACATTTCATTTGGCGGACAATAAAGTGCATGGAAAAACATTTAAAATTCCTAATTGTAAACAAATAGGTTTTAACCATTTATAGCGCAATGAGCGTAGTGCGGGACAAATAAACAAGACATGATTACGATCCTGTACAGTATTAGAACAAAGATTACATATTGGAGATACACCATACCATTTTGCAAACAGGAGATTTAGTGGGAGAAAATCTTGTCTTAAAAGGTACCATAACCTACGGACTCTGTGGGGGATATTCCAGGTAAGGTATTGTTGTGTCAGCTTTGGTGTGTATGTGTTTAGGAGTAATTGCCTTTCTTTTTTTCCTTGTTGGGCAATCATACCTAATTTATAACTGAGTTCCCAAGATGCACTTTTTAATTTAGACTTTAGTTCAGAGGGAGTAAGTAAAAACAAAGTGCTTACATCCAACTCTAACAAAGTTACTGCTTTTCTAAAGTTTTTTACTAACAGGGAAAACTCGTTAAAATTGCCCAGGAGCTCATTTTTAATGGCTTCCCGTAAGGAATCCGATTTACCTCTAGCTAAGCAAGCTACCCACCTTACGAGGGCAATCAACCCCTGTACCCAACAACTTCGGAGTCCGAATTCCAGCCTGCATGAAGATACAGTGCAAGCTGTGTTAAAAGAAGAAATTCTTCTTAGTACCTTTCCTTCCATTTTATGCAAGAATCCCCAGTGTTTTAACTCCACTAATTCTAATCCGTACAGTGGAGTTGCAGGGATCTTTGCTCTAAATACATCCAAAAATAGTGTGAAATGTCTCTTCCCTGTAGCATTGTACAAGGAACATAACCCCATACCATGAGCCGATGCTTTACGCAAATTATGCTCAATGTGGGGTTTCTCACTTAGGTTTGCTGAAATTATTTTACCTAAGAAGATGTAGGTTTTAACCACCTCTAGTTTCTGTCCTCCTATGGCCCATCTATAGTTATCAGACCTACATTTTTTCTTTCCAAAAATGCACATAATTTTACTTTTCGAAGCGTTAATCTTCATGTAATGTGCTTCTGCAAATTGATTTAATGCATGTAGGCGGTTAGACAAGCCCTTCGGGGTTAAATCTAATATGAGGATATCATCTGCATACATTAAAACAGATATTGATGATCCTCCAATTATCGGGGCTATCCCACCACACACTGAAATGGAAGTAGGTAGGTCTACCGTATATAGTGAAAACAATATAGGGGCCAGTATGCACCCTTGTTTCAACCCGTTCGGAGAAGGGATAGATTGAGAAAGACCCCTTTCTCCGCCTTGTAGTACCTTACACCACGTGTTCGAGTGAAGAGATTTTACAAGTTCAAGTAACTGTATTGGCATGCCTAATGTAGCAAGCTTTCTCCACAGCGTTGGACGATCTACCTTGTCGAACGCTGTGGAGAAATCGATAAATGCCGCATATATTCCACCACCTCGAACACGTACGTATTTATCAACGATCACCTGTAATGCTGTTAAATTATCAAGTGTACCATGCTCTTTGCGAAATCCAGTTTGTTCCAAGGGTAAAATATCATTTAATTCTATCCATTCAGTAATTAAAATCAAAAGACATTTAGCAAAGATTTTTCCTATAGAGTCCAATAGAGCTATTAGACGATAATTCGCAGGATTATCCCGCTCTCCCTTTTTAAATATGGGAATTAATATACTTCCCCTCCAAGAGTTAGGGACTGATCTCGATAGGAAGCATGCATGAAACACTGGAAGAAGAATCCTACTCCAGGAAGTGACATCTTGCTTTATTATTGACATGGGCAACTCGTCTGGACCCATAGCTCCGGAAGCGCGCATGCTCTTTATCACCGAAGCTATGGTTTTCTCGGTCGGAAGCTCTATATTAGGCTCACTATTCGGGGCTAGGTCCCAGTTATCACCCTCTACACTGTTAGATGCATACAAACTAGATATAAATAGTATCCAGACATCTTCAGCGATAGAGATGGGGATGGGGGAAGTTCTTGCACCACATCCCTTCCCTATAAACCCGTACAACCGTACACTGGCCATTAATACTACTCTTCCCCTGAACCATAAGTAATCTATACCACCCATTATGCAACTCTTACCTGAAACCTAAAAGCCTTCCTGAACCCTAAAACGCCTTACTACCCCTTAATGCTACCATTCCTTGAACTCTAATATCCACTTACTGCCCCTTTACACTTCCTTCTCTGAGCCCTAAACATCCTTACTACCCTTAACCGCTAACCTTTCTCGAACCCTTAAAAACCCTTATTGCCCCCAAGAGCTACCCCTCACTGAACCTTAAAAGAACTTTATTAACCTTTAACACTAACATCCCTGAACCCTTCTAACCCTCACCTACATGATTCTACCCTTCCCTGAACCCTAAACAGCCTTTGTAGTCTTCAACAGTATGCTTCCGGAACCTAAAAAACCCCATACTGCCTCTTATTCCTACCCTTTTTCTAAATGTTCTTACTACTTCATAACACAAGTGATCCTCGGACCCTTCTAGCCCATAATTTTACCTATTATTGAACACTAAAAGCCCCTAACTACACTTTAATGCTACCAATGACTGAACCTTAAAACCCTTAAGAGCCCTAGTGCTATCATTCTTTTAACCCTACATGCCCCTAAATACTCCGTTACGCTCCACCCCAAATTCTAAAAAAACATTACTGTCCTTTTACGCTACCTTATTTGTACCCTAAAATCCCCTTACTACCCTTAAGCACCAGTCTTTCCTGAAGATTAAAAGCCTCTATCCTTTTACACTAGCTATCCATGAACCCCAAAAATCCCAAACTCTTTCTTAATGCTCCCCTTTTCTGAACCCTTAAATCCCCTTACTATTTCTTTACACTACATGAACCTTCCCTGAACCCAAATAACACTTACTCCCCTTATTCCTACCCTTCTGTGGGCCCTTAAAGATCTTGACTATCCCATAACACTACTCCTCTTTGAGCCCTAAACCACCTTACTAGCCTTTTACACTAACCCTCCCATAACATTACAAACCCTGACTCATACTTTCATGCCCGACTTTCCTTAACCTTAAAATAAGTTACTAGCCCATGATGCTACCCTTCTCTGAACCATAAAAGCTCCCAACTACTCCTTAATGGTACAAATCTTAACAATCTCTTAATACCCTTGCAGTATTCCATTACCTGAATCCTGAACACCCTGTACTAGTCCCCTGCCTTCATCTCCACATGACTGTATCACTTTATCAGATGGATAACCCCTTGGCCTTGCTCCCAGTATACCTACTGCTGCCCTATAAAACACATGTTTTTTCTATTTTTTGTAGCCATTTTTATTTTATTTTATATTTTCACTAGATAACATTATTGATGTGCCAATTTTCAGTCTACTTTTTCAAATGTTTTTTTTTACCGCAATCCCCTCCCTCAGTGCGTTGGGTTCACTGCTTGATCAGAGCCCAGGCCTGCAGCCAACCTCCACTGGTCACTGGTACAAGGCCTAGTCTAAGGCCACGTGGAAAAGAGAATAGCTGCCCACAGCAGGTTGGGCTCAGAGCCTGTCCGTAGATCACACCTTGCAAGTGAACCCCTCTGCACTTGGCATTAGCTGGTAATGGCGATTGAGCGCAGGTTCTGGCCAACTCCCACCTACAGCAGGCTGAGCAGAGGAAACTGCTGGATGAGGAATGTGAACAAAAATCCTAAAAATGTACTAAAAAAACTTACGTTGAAATGAATATATGGTGAACTTTGGTTATATCACTTAAACTTAGTTATAAAAAACCTCAGACATTCACTAAAAAAAAATACAGTTAAAGTGAAGTTATGGTTACAAAACAAAACCTAACAACCACTTGAATTCGCCATCGTGGTTCAGTAAAATAACCATAGCTTTCATGTACTTTTAAGTCCCTGCCGGTTACGATGCAGGTAAATTCTTGCCTATTAAGTACTCCAGCAGGGCTTTACATAATTTTAACACTACTGTTTTAAAAGCTGACTGTTTATATATTTCAGTTGACACTAGGTCTACGCATAGTCAACTGACATGCCCTGGCTGTCTAACTAAACTACTGGGCTTTGTATTCCTGAAGACTAAAGGGAGACAAAATATAGGTAAAAATAACAATCGACATGAGGAAGACAAAGTCAGGAAGTATGCCCTGTTAAATGCTAGATCCCTAGTTAAACATAGTGTGGAATGTGCCTCCCTTATTGAGGAAGACGATAGAACTGTCGCATTCATAACTGAATCTTGTACGGACAATGCTTCAGGTCCGGATTTGGTGAAAGCCACACCAGCAGACTATCTCTCCTTCACTCTAAATAGACCTTATAAGAAGGGGGGTGGTTTGGCAGTAATCTACCACAAATCTATAACAGCGTAGTTTAAGCCATCATCGAATGATGAAAGTGAAGCTTTGGATTTTATTTTTTATTTTTCATATCACTGCACATTTAAAGGCACTCTCATTTATAGACCACCTAGCCCCAGAAGCCCGTTTATTGCAAAAGCTGCTTCTATGTTTGAAAATGGGTTATGTGCTAGTTCTTACACAATTTTAGGAGATTTTAATTTTTATTTAGAGGCACAAGCTGATTCAGATACCTCAAATTTGATAGATCTGATGAGTAGCCTGGACTTAAAGCAATTGGTCAATGGTGCTACCCATAAAGCAGGACATACTTTGGACGGCATATTTTACAATAACGAGCAGCTATCTGTTTTGGGTCTTCTTCCAGTGGTCTGGTCAGACCACAAGGTAGTGCTGTTTAAAATGACCATGCCAGATTGACATACTATGAAACTAGTAACCAAACAGCTATCTAGCAGAGCATGGAACAGAGTAATCACAGATGAATTACAGGAGGTGCTAATTTCCACATCCTTCAATCCTCCAACAGACCTGGATGAGGCTGCACTTCAATACACTAACTGGTTGGAACCAGCCGGAAACAAACTTGCCCCAAAAAAACTTCTTTGATCTAGAAGGGCATGACCCTCCTCTCCGTGGTATACCCAAGAACTTAGAGACCAGAAATTGGTCTGTAAGCACCTCGAGAGATCCTGGAGGAGGGAATATAAGGATAACGAAAAAAATGAATATAAGTTAGGATTAGCCCAGTATAAAAAGATGCTGCAAGAAACTAAGCAAGAGTTCTTTGTGAAGAAAATCAACTCAGCCAAAAACTCTACTAAAGAACTTTTTAAAACAGTAACTTCTTTAGCGTATCCAGCCCCTCCGTGTGATAAAATTGCATACTTTCTCTTTGAAAAAGTAGATGCGTCGGCGTGAGCGGTCGCAGCAGCAGCAGCAGTGCTCTGTGACACTGGGCTAAACCTTTTTTTTCATGCGGAGGAAATGCTTCCAAACAACTTCCAAACAACTTAACCAAAAACGATTTTTACATGTTTCCTATATCAATTCTACGCTTACTACGCCCTGGTTGCTAAAATATCAACATCAAGACATCAAGACATCAAGACATCAAGAAAACTTCAAGAAACAGCATGATGAGCTGCAGAGGGGAAATTGGAGTGCCGGAAAAGCTATGCTGAAAATAGCAGCGTTTCATTTTGAAACATCGCATCGCATTGTGGATGATACAAAATCCCGGCCTGTTCTGACCCGATCTCAACCTCGGCTTGGCTCGAAAATCTCTGCTGTAAGCTCCAAAATCGCAAATCACAAGCCACAAGACGCAAGTAGCTTTGCCTTACATACTTTCTCTGTTGTTTTCTGACCCTGTATTTGATCTTGTATTTGACATTTGGCACTTGAGATTCTGGTATTCAGATGGTTTTTGCAGTGGGTCACGCAATCACCAGTGTGCTGTTCTTATCATCCGTGATATTTGTTACTACGATCACGATTACTACAATCACCTCGCTGCTGCTGTCGACTCTAGAGCTACAGTGCTGCAGTGTCTGGTTGTTCTTTGTGGCTTCGACCCTTGTTAAAGCTCTGTAAAAAAAAAACATTTACCTGACTTGCCTGACTTGCTTGCCTGACATCGACATTCCTTGTGCCTATTCCTCTGGCAGGCTCCGGCACCTTTTGTGCCCCCTCACCTCCACGCCTGGGGAAAACTCATCCTCATGCTTACGTCCAAGCTGCCACTCGTAATACTTTCTACGCTGTTTCATTTCTTCCATGCTGGTGCTGGTGCTCTCTCTCATCCGTCTGTTTCCCTCTCCTTCCGGATGTCATCTGCAGACAGCAGAGTGCTGATTTTTTAACCTCTCGCGCCTCATGCATCTCACGTGACCTGTTGCTAGGAGACACTCGGACTTGGGTGATCAGGGGAGGGGAAAAAAAAAAATATATATATATATATATACAAGAAGAAAGGGGGAGCTAGGAAAGTAAATGCAGATGAAGCCTAGGTGTAACAGCAGCAGTTGCAGTAGCAGCATTAGATACAATCTAAAAACGAAGGAGAGGCAGTGCTTTTTTCAACTACTTTGCACAGTTGTAACTGGAGCTGGAGTTGGAGCTGGAGCTGGCACTCGGGGCTCTCCATTTGTTTCGTCCGTCCCATATGTCCCATATGCTTCATCCTCATTATCGCGGATTGGAACAGCGATAATTACTACTTCACTATTGGTGTGGGTGTCTACATCTTTACCTGGCATATTAAATCAGAGAAAGCCTCAGAGAGGAGTTCGGTGGGGTGTACTGACACCTGCAATATATCAGGCACGGATAATTACACCTCTCAAGCCCTATAAAGCCCATAAAGTTTTAGAAATGGGGGATAAAAATACTGGAGAGAACTCGAAGGACAATGAATTTAGAAGAGGCGGAGGGGAAGGATTCACCCTGGCAAAAGAACAAGTAGCAAATAAAGACACCCCTAACAAGGAAAAGGGGGACGAAACAGGTGAAGCAGGTGAACCCTTACAGGGAGAGACATCATACTCATCGAACCTACAAGATTTTGAGAGCACAGTAATTGAACTGACATCAACTCAATATACAAATAACAGACACAAGGGTCCTGAAACCAGAGGAATTAAAGCAAGGGAGAAAGAACTGGCAAAGGACCCAGTTCATGACCCATCAAGAAAGGAGGCTCAGGAAAAAAGCAAAATTAAAGATAAAAATATGGAAAAAAAACTGGACAAAGAAAGAGAAAAGACCAAATGAAAGGAGAGAGAGAAGGAGAAAGAGAAAGAGGAAGAAAAGGAGAAAGAGGCTGCCAACATGAAGGTGAAAGGGATCGAAACAGTGGAAGATGCTAAATTGGAACTAATGGCTAAAAAAGCGCAGAGATTGCAAACGATAAAAAATCTTAAAGCAAAAGCGAAAAATACTGGCTTAATTCAACTTTCACAACCAAGAATCTCTAATATATTTAGCCCCTTGCATAAGGATTGGCAGAGCGATATATCTATGAATGACCAGGAAAGGAAGAAATTGATCCCCTTCTCCAACCTCTCTAATCTACAAAATCCTTCAGCGGGGGAAGAAGTACACTCTCCCCTGGATGAAGACTCTGACTCAGAATTATATGAAACAGGGATGTCTATCTCTAGCGGTTCCAGCCAACTAAGTGATTCAAGAGAATCAAGCCCTAGTGCACGAAGGGGAGCCGTATCTCTGGAGATCTCCGGTCCCAATGATTCAAGAGTACCTAGTGAAATCAACATCAGGAAAAAAAAAGTGGGGAAGGGAAAAAAAAGTCAAAATACAAAAGAGAACGAAACGTGCTGAACGAGGAAACTACAGACCCTGGTAATAACACGGACTACGTCAGCAGTAGACCTAATCCCCCTCGGAGAAGTCCAAAGGTTAAATTACCAGAAGAAATACAATGTCAAAACCCGGGTGCAGAGGGAAATCAAGAAAAAACCATCGAACCCTCATTGTCCCAAGTGCTCTCCTCAATAAAAGACTTCCACGAGGATGTTAAAAAAGAGAGCCAAAAGAACCGCATGGCTATTGAAAAATTACAAGGCGCTGTGAAGAAAGTGGGCAGTATCTGTTCCGAGATTTCAGAAACAATGGGCAGCGTAGAAACTCGTACTGAGAACCTTGAAACCGATGTTGCGATGCTTCAAAAAAAAGAAACAGAACAAGATGGAATAATAAGGGATCTCATGGCCAAACTGGAGGATCATGAAAACAGATCCAGAAGAAATAATTTAAGGTTTCTTGGTATCCCGGAGAATTTTGAGGGAAGCGATGCCCGGGGTGTAATGATCAACATACTCAAAACATCATTTTCGGAACTGGATGCTTGGGACATGGAAAGGGAAGTCCAACGGGCCCATCGTTTTCCCCTTATGCCATCCAAAAATTTTAACACGAAAAATCAATATCCAAGGGCAATGCTGGTCTGTTTTGGGAACTTTTTCCTCCGTGAAAAAATCTATGATCTTGCTAGACCTACCACCCAAAGAGAGTACAAGGGGTTTAAATTTTTCGCCAGGCCAGATTTTGCTCATACCACTGTGGAGCGAAGATGGAAAATGCGTCAGCTAATTGAACCATTCGAAAAAATCGGAGCAAAAGTATTCCTTCAAAATCCGGCACGCTTAAAAACTATATTTAAAGGTGTAACAAGAAACTTTAACAGTGAAATACAGGCGGAGGACTATCTTCGAGAAATTTCAGAAACAGCCTTTCAAAAATCAGGGAAATAATCTAAATCAGATATAATTTGTAGTAAAGAAAAGAATACATAAGAGTAATTAACTACTACAATGTGTATTTTGTAGTAGGTATATTGTGGGGAATTTGTGGAATTATAGTCTGAAAGGATATAGGAATTTAAAAATCTTAGGTAAAATAACCTTTGTGATAACTATAAAAGATAAGCATATCATATATCTATATCAAATTAGCCTAACTTACAGGAACTGTTTGCGCAGATGTCACACCCCTGGACCAACTGGCCCAGGTAACCTTCAAAAGTGGGGGTGGGTGGGGGGGGGGGGAAGGGGAAGGGGGAAGGCTGGACAGGTCAGACATAAAGGACGGCAAATCTATGTCAAAAATGAATAGGGATACGACAGCAGGGACAACAGGAAACCAGATCGTCTTGGATACAAAACATGGCACTTTTATTATAGCAGCATGGCTGGAATAAAAGTATTATCTCTGAATATCGGCGGCCTGAATGATCTTAAGAAAAGGCAAATGGTTGCGATTGGGTTACAAAACTGGGGAGCTAATATCGTATGTATGCAGGAGACGCATATTGAAGGGTCCCAGAGCATGCTGTTAAATACACTAGGGTATAAATTGGTGTGTGCTACCTCACAAGGTGCTAAAAATCGGGGGGTTGCTATCCTGGCTAAAGGGAGGGGATTGATGTTCAAGAATTCCAAAACTGATAAACTTGGCCGTTGGGCTATCACCAATTGCTGCTACGAAACTGGACAAAATGTAACAATTTGTGCTATTTATGGGAGCAATAAAGATGACCCCGGGGTCTTCGATGAGGTCTCCAATGAATTATCACACTGGCCTCTTCCGGCCTTCATCTGTGGGGACTTCAATATAAACCTTCCGATCAACTGGTCCTTAAAAGATGACTGGGTCTATAAAGGACGTAAGCCTAAAGTATATCGCTCTCTTAAAGATATGTATCTTGTACATGGACTGGTGGATAGCTGGCAGACTTCTAATATTAACTCTGGCGACCTTGGCTACACCTTTTATTCAAACCCACATCGCACGCATACCAGAATCGACTATATCTTACTTTCTAACTCATTAATCAAGAACTCCCAAACTGTTAAATTGCCCAGGGTATTGTCTGACCACAACCCTCTTTTCTGTACATTGACTATTAGCTTAGCTAAATCAGAGCCTACTTTGTGGTCATTCGAAAAAGCATTACTAAATGACCTTCAGTATCGTAATCATATGAAAGATTGGATACCCAAGTTCTTAGCAGAAAACATTAATAGTACATCAATAGAGGTTGTTTGGGATACGTTGAAAGCAGGGGTCCGGGGTGAAACTATCTCATATTCATTCAGAGTAAACAGACGAGAGAAAGAGGCGCTACGGAGGCTACAGGATGAACTTAAGTTAGCAGAAATAGGACGGATTAGTGCTACTAGCAACATAGACATATCTGGGGATATTTCTAGTACATTAGCTCAAGTAGCAGTTGCCAAGGCAGCAGTTACTAATATATTTTCAGATAAGGCAATTCGGAAAGCCACGGCCCGAAAAGAATTAATTTATGAAGTTAACGAGCAAGTGGGACATCAATTGGCAATGCGATTACGACAACAAGCCAATGTTAATCTAATAAGGGAGATTGTAGATCCAGTAGAAGGCCAGCTGAAAGACTCAGAACAGATTAAACAAGCATTTTGGCGGTTCTATAAAGAACTATATACGGATAATAGTAATAGAGATATCACAGAAATAGAAAGATACCTAGAGAATTGTGAAACCGTAAAGCTCGAGGTAAATACACAGCTGGCTCTAGAGGAAACTCCAAGTATGGAAGAGATTTTGATTGCAGTCAAGAGTCTCCCTAAAGGAAAGGCAACAGGATTGGACTGTATTCCATCAGAATTCTATAGTATATTTATAGAAGAAATTAAACATATACTTAGGGACTTAATTATACATATCTTCTCTGGGGGAGAACCTCCAGGCTCTTGGTCTAAAGCCAAAATTGTCATCTTTGCCAAAAAGGGGAAACCACCAGAACAGCTAGGATCATACCGGCCAATAACCCTTATCAATGCTGATTCAAAAATATATTCCAAAATCTTGGCAAATCGAATAGCACCTATAATACATAAAGTTATCGCTAAAAGCCAGCATGGCTTTGTTCCTGGAAGGTCAACGATAAATCATATCCAGAGGGTCATTACACTTTTCGACGGAACAGAAGCTACCGGAGACCCTATGGCCCTGATACTTCTGGATGCAGAGAAGGCCTTTGACAGGGTCTCCTGGCAGTTTCTCTGGAAAGCTATGGCGACGGTGGGATTTCAAATTAAAATGATACAGGCGCTACAAAAATGTATAAAAATCCTAGGGCTGTTGTATCTGTTAATGGAACTTTAACCAAGGAAATTACAGTTTCTAGGGGAACTCGGCAGGGATGTCCTTGTTCGCCATTGCTTTTTGCAATATATATTGATCCCTTTATTCGTTACTTGGAGAAAAATAATCGTATAACCCCCATTATATCACAGGGATATGCAACAAAAACATTAGCATATGCTGATGACATCGCTATAGTTACTGCCGACCCCGGAGTAGCAATGCTGACCATAGAGGCTGAAGCCAAGAAATTTGGGTTGGTCTCTGGCTATGCATTAAATCAAGGAAAGACACAAATTGTTCTAAATCAAAAAATCTCCTTGGATGATCCTAGAGTGGTGAAGGGAGCGACATATCTGGGGGTTACAATTTCCTCCAATTTAGAGGAAGTTGTGGATTTGAACTTTAAGCCATTACTAAATACGATACAAAAAGATCTACGACGGTTAGACAATCTCCACCTGTCTATCATTGGAAGAGCTAATGCAATTAAAATGGTGTACTTTCCTAAGATATTGTATTTACTCAGGGCAGTTTGCCTAGAAATCTCTAATCAGTGGTTCATAGCAATGGAACGTACCTTTTCTAGATTTGTATGGTCTTATGCTCAACCCCGACGGGCATATAAATATCTTACCCTGTCTAAGGATAGAGGAGGGCTCGCACTTCCCAACTTAAGGAGATATTATTGGTCATGTGTATTATTATACAGCAAGGAATTATTACAAAGCCCAAATAACACAGAGGAACATACCGCTTCAATTTTTCAGCTATTGGTGGGGAATTCTTGCTATGGCTATTTGTGGAAATACATACATGACAGCTACCATAAAAAAGTCAAATTTAAGACTCTCTACAGCTGTTTTAAGGTATGGAAGGCTGTCAAAAAAGTACTAGGAATCGGACGATTCTCATACTACACCCCAGTATTAAATAACCCGATACTTCCAGCAACTATCTTTAAAGATAATTGTGTTAATAAATGGTCTAATTTGGGAATAACACAACTAGGTGATTTTTATACTAACCAGGGTATTAAATCTTTCGAAGCTTTGAAGGGAGAATTTGGCTTAGACTGGCAGGACTTTTTTAAATATCTTCAGATTAGGGCCTTCCTAACTCAGAAATCCGGACCACAAACATTATGGGAAGAATCCACTGTAGTAGAGACAGTTATACATTCTAGGAAACACTCGATTGGTGGAGTTTATGAGTTATTGCTGGACAAGCTCCCTGACGATCTAGATAAAATGGCAATAAGGTGGCAAAGTAAACTTGATATATCTAAAGAAGGATTTTTTGGCTCTTACCAATTAGCACAGACTCTTCTTATTTCTACTAAACTTCTGGCACAATTTTATAAAACCTGCTTTTTTCTTTACTATACACCTAACAAGATTGCAAAATGGGGAACTGGTATCGGGACTTGCTGTCCGAGATGCAATCTATTTAAAGCAAACTCTGTTCATATCTTCGCTTCTTGCCCAGTGCTAATGCCTCTGGTACAAGATATAGAGAGGTTTTTAACCGCTGTTCTTCATAGAAAAGTTGTCTTGTCACCAGAGGTAATGGTACTTGGGGTAGAAGACTCAGATAAACCTGAAAACGGCTATGATTTTATTTTTGTTGCCATGGCCGTTTGGCGCTTATGTCTAGCCTCGGCGTGGCTAGACCCGTTACCACCCACTTTTCAACAGTGGCTTGCTAGGCTATTAGCGGTGCATAACATCGAGATAGCTATATATAAGCAGAAAGGGAAAAGGCGACGTGAAAGGGGCATGAACATCTGGTCTCCACTTACATCATGGCGAGAGCAACAAATCTGAATTATTATCAATGCCACAATGTATTTATGTTATTGTTTGGATTGGGGGTCTTTTTTTTTTTCTTTTTTTCTTTTTTCTTTCCTGTGAAGTATTGAATATGCCTCGCAAAATTTTCTTTAATGCTTATTTTAAGATTGACATACATAAACTATATGATATTAATGTACAGAATGCTTACCTGTCCGGGGGGGGAATAAATATGTTAAAACCAATAAAAAAATATTTAAAAAAAAAAAAAAGAAAAAGTAGATGCCATTTGTCATCCTTCGCTAGCACTTGGAGCAAGACCTCCACCAAATATCCACTGGACTCTGAGACAGGAATAAATTCCGGGTCACAGTTAATCAAAATTTGCTGCAAGTGTTGCAGCGTGGAACATCAAATTCCCCCTTCGTCACAGACCAAATACCTCAACAGCAAATTCACTCAAATACATTCATTGGTGGGGCCCATAACACCAATACTCACACTCCATTGATCTGCTTCACTAGAGGAATAAGCTTCCAAACGCTGACATGAAAGGAATACCTTTACCTTACTCTAAATACGTTGACTCCAATCCTAAAATATTCCCCTCACAAGGCAATGAATCATTTGGTTGTTTTCATAGGTTTAGTGTCATAATCCTTTATCTATTCTTTACATACTAAACTAAATTCTCTTCTTCAAATAGTCAACACAACGCATTTGTCAATTAATCAAATATTCTTTATCTAAGAAATATTGCAAAAATCGTTAGAAGTCATCATCAGCATTGCAGAACATCATATTTACCTAATCTGGCTAAATGTCGTCCTCTAAGTCAGTCAGGTCGGGGAAAAATCTTTATTCAGCAAAGTTAGTCCGCAATTCAGTCTCTCAAAGATTCAGCATAACAGCTGTCCAATAGTGTCACCGTCCTCTCCGTCAGCATAACATCAGGAAATCGAGTTCGTCAAAGAAGAGTGAGTTTTTTTAGTTCAATTCCCTGCCTACTTTTATAATGAAAATAATGTCAAAAAGTATCAAGATCGGGGTTTAGAAAGTCCTGATTGGTCGACTTGGGGTCGCGGGGTAAAGTTCTCATGGTGTCTGTGTAATGAACTCATCGCACTTGCTGGTTCCGGTTTTTAAATTGTCCATTGTCTTGTTGCTGGCGAAGTTCCCGGAGAGACCTTGAAGGGTACATGTTCTCCCGGGGTCAGGTCCAGGTCACTGCTGCTGGCGGTAACGCCTGCGCACTTGACCCAGAACCTCGTGTTGTCAGGGGCAGTCACGTTCAACGTCTCTTCAGCCATCTTGTTTAGGCCGAAATGGGCAACTTAAGCAAAAGAAACACAAAAACGTAATTAAAACATAGAAATGGCTAATAAAATGTTATCCCTTCGCTAATACCCATATGTGTGAGTAATTATCTAGCAGAAAGCAACACTCAGAGCGGTTTATACTCACTTAATAAAGCACAAATCACAAATACATCACCAAAGCAATATATATCATGCAATATTCTAATTTTCTACTATTAGTATGCGTTCACAAGTTAATTTATAATTAGTATAACCATGCAAAGTGCAATTCCCACATGTAAATCTTTTGTTAATATGATTGATATGTATTTCACTGCAAACCAATTAATAAGTTTATTATTAGTTAATTATTCAGATTAATATAAACATGCAGAATGGGGGGTATACAACATTTTGTACTACCCGCTCCAGCAATCCCCCCTTTGGTGATTATATCACCACACCAACCAAAAATTTTGTATCCCTTTTACAGAATTTTAAATTGATTTCTTGTTTCATTCCAATTTCAGTTTCCCCTGTTTTTTCTCTTTTTGCTGTTTTATACATGCTTTCCTTTATCTCTTCTAGTTCTATTTCTTCAAATTCTCTTTCCTGTTTCTTATCCCTTCTCCTTAAATTTTCTCTTTTTATTCTTTTCTGGGTTTTATTCTTTCTACAACAAATACAACCTAGTCTATTTTATTTATTTTATTTTTATTTTATGAGTTTTATATAGCGCTGGCTAGACCCAGAGGTATCAGAGTGCTTTACATGAGGATCAGAGTTACAGGTTACAAGTTACATTTGTTCCAAGAGCAAAATCAAACATAGGATAAAAAGCAAAGTTACGGAACTTTGTCAGGGGAGGGGGAGGAATAGGAGAAAACAGGGAGATGGGATGAAACTGTGCCCAATGTCTGGCTGGGTAGGTGACGGCCGAGGGGATGAACCAAGGCCGGTCTCCTCTATAGCTGAACAAGGCAGCTCCACCGGGCATCGGACATAATGCTCGGACTCCGCTGTCAGGGTAATGATCAGGAGCAATCTGAGAATGTCATAATAAAGCGGGGGAGTTGGAGAGATGAATAACTACGGTCTGAACTAAATCCAGACGTCATCTTGAGGTTAGGCACTGTCCTAAGGGGGCTCTGCAAAGTATATTTCGGCTTCGAACAAAGTCCCCGGGCCAGATCGTTAAGTCGGGGGGGTGGGTGGGGGGAATTCCCAGAGATGCCTACACTGCCATCACATAAATGAGAGGGGAATTCCCATTCCGGACAGGCAGATCTCCACCATTGGATAGTGGAGTGCCCGGAGGTAACCAAGGGACGACACCAGGCTTTGGGATCCAGCTTTGTATGGGGAGGCCATGCTGCCTTTTCTCTCCCACTTTTTTCTTTAGAACCATTGAGTGTACCTTCCCTCCAATGGACAGTCCTCCCCTTGTCACAGACGTCTCATTGGCCGCCATTTTAAAGTCAGGCGGTTCGTGTTGGTGCCTTGTTGCGTGTCTGGGCACCGTGGGGGGCCACAACCTCCAACACCATTTCCTCATGGTGCGGGTGCTTGCGTTTGCACCCTGGCTCACCATAAAACACTGGAGAACAGGGATCCTTTCACTGCTGCTTCGTCCCGATCCCCAGGGCTCCGTTGCTGCGGTACTCCGTATGCCGCTTGCAGGAAGTCACTTTCATGTAGCCACACCGGGTCCCTTCTGTGCACACAGGGGATGCAGAGGGGGCAGCTCAGGGACACGCCGCTCCTCCGACGCTGTCTCCAGGGGGCCCGCTCCTGATTATGCGGCCCCCGCTCAGTTATATAATTGCAGCGAGTCCACTAAGCCCCAAGTGCCATTTTGAGGCACGATCGCCTGGCAAGTTTAAAGCCGATAACACGGCAACAAAGGAGTTAGGGGGAAAGGCGCCCACAGCGGCAGATTCACCCAATGCTCTGATGTCGGGAGATAGTTTTTCCAACTGGTTTTGGAGCGGTAAAGTACCGTGCTTGGTTGCCCTGGCATTGGGCTAACACGGAGCTTCAGCTCCGAGAAGCCATGATGGACCTAGGCCACGCCTCACCTCCTAGTAATTCTTAATACTAAGGAAATCACACATGTTAATGGAAATATTATCTTACCTATAAATGTACTACCTAATTTTACTACAAAGTCTTTAATAGCTGATATTTTCTTACCAATCTTCTCCAAGACACCTTCAACCTCCAGTGGTTCAATTTCGTCATGCAATTCTGTAATATTCTTTATATAAATTTTCAAATCTCTACTTTCGTCAGGAATGTAAGAACAACAATGTTGAACTTTCAGCATTCCACAGACTCCACCCTCTTTTGCCAATAAAATATCAAGTGCAAAAAAAATGCAAAAAAAACAGTTGATGGACAGAATGCAGAACAATGTCATACATTCACCCTAGTACAGAGATCTGGGCCTAAATCCATCGTTTTTTTGCTCACCATGCCGTTCCAGTTTGAACCCAGCCATTTGCAAATCAGTCTTGACCCTGTGCCTCATGGGAACAGTCCAGCCCGAACTGCCAAGCCTGGTCCTCCCTGGGCTTGAAACAAGCATCCTAGGACCGGTTTCGGGGTTTCAGCCCTCTTCAGCCAGGATAGCTTGATTCCAGTGGCATGGAGAGCAAGGGACCCACGTCTGGGCATACCCTTCCCACTCGGGGTGACAAATGCAAAAAAAACAGTTGACGGACAGAATGCAGAACAATGTCATACATTCACCCCAGTACAGAGATCTGGGTCTAAATCCATCGTTTTTTTGCTCACCATGCCGTTCAAGTTTGAACCCAGCCATATGCAAATCAGTCTTGACCCTGTGCCTCATGGGAACAGTCCAGCCCGAACTGCCAAGCCAGGTCCTCCCTGGACTGGAAACAAGCATCCTAGGACCGGTTTCGGAGTTTCACCCCTCTTCAGCCAGGATAGCTTGATTCCAGTGGCATGGAGAGCAAGGGACCCACGTCTGGGCATACCCTTCCCACTCGGGGTGAAAAATGCAAAAAAAACAGTTGATGGACAGAATGCAAAACAATGTCATACATTCACCCCAGTACAGAGATCTGGGCCTAAATCCATCATTTTTTTGCTCACCATGCGTTCCAGTTTGAATCCAGCCATATGCAAATCAGTCTTGACCCTGTGCCTCATGGGAACAGTCCAGCCCGAACTGCCAAGCCAGGTCCTCCCTGGACTGGAAACAAGCATCCTAGGACCGGTTTCGGGGTTCCACCCCTCTTCAGCCAGGATAGCTTGATTCCAGTGGCATGGAGAGCAAGGGACCCACGTCTGGGCATACCCTTCCCACTCGGGGTGACAAATGCAAAAAAAAACAGTTGATGGACAGAATGCAGAACAATGTCATACATTCACCCCAGTACAGAGATCTGGGCCTAAATCGATCGTGTTTTTGCTCACCATGCCGTTCCAGTTTGAACCCAGCCATATGCAAATCAGTCTTGACCCTGTGCCTCATGGGACTGGGTGGGCAGAGTGGGCTAAAGAACGGTGATTGATCAAACCCAGATCTGTTGACTGGGTGTGAGTGTTTGATTGGTTCTGATGCTCCGTCCATCACCACCCCATTTTGTACCGCTTTGTTCGCCATAAGTTGGCAGGGTATGCTCAGACGTGAGTCCCTTGCTCACTTTGCCACTGGATTCAAGCAAGCCTGGCTGAAGACGGTGGAAATGCCAGAAACCGGTCCTAGGAAGCTTGTTTCCGGTCCAGGGAAGGCATGGCTTGGCAGTTCGGGCTGGACTGTTCCCATGAGGCACAGGGTCAGACTGATTTGCATGTGGCCATGTCTGAACTGGGGTGGCAGAGTGGGCTAAAGAACGGTGATGGATCAAACCCAGATCTGTTGACTGGGTGTGAGTGTTTTATTGGTTCTGATGCTCCGTCCATCACCACACCCTTTTGTACCACTTTGTTCGCCTTAAGTTGGCAGGGTATGCTCAGACGTGAGTCCCTTGCTCACTTTGCCACTGGATTCAAGCAAGCCTGGCTGAAGACGGCTGAAATGCCAGAAAACCGGTCCTAGGAAGCTTATTTCCGGTCCAGGGAAGGCATGGCTTGGCAGTTCGGGCTGAACTGTTTCCATGAGGCACAGGGTCAGACTGATTTGCATATGGCCATGTCTGAACTGGGGTGGCAGAGTGGGCTGAAGAACGGTGATGGATCAATCCCAGATCTGTTGACTGGGTGTGAGTGTTTGATTGGTTCTGATGCTCCGTCCATCACCACCCCCTTTTGTACCGCTTTGTTCGCCATAAGTTGGCAGGGTATGCTCAGACGTGAGTCCCTTGCTCACTTTGCCACTGGATTCAAGCAAGCCTGGCTGAAGACGGCTGAAATGCCAGAAACCGCTCCTAGGAAGCTTGTTTACGGTCCAGGGAAGGCATAGCTTGGCAGTTCGGGCTGGACTGTTCCCATGAGGCACAGGGTCAGACTGATTTGCATATGGCCATGTCTGAACTGGGGTGGCAGAGTGGGCTAAAGAACGGTGATGGATCAAACCCAGATCTGTTGACTGGGTGTGAGTGTTTGATTGGTTCTGATGCTCCGTCCATCACCACCCCCTTTTGTACCGCTTTGTTCAACATAAGTTGGCAGGGTATGCTCAGACGTGAGTCCCTTGCTCACTTTGCCACTGGATTCAAGCAAGCCTGGCTGAAGACGGCTGAAATGCCAGAAACCGGTCCTAGGAAGCTTGTTTCCGGTCCAGGGAAGGCATGGCTTGGCAGTTCGGGCTGGACTGTTCCCATGAGGCACAGGGTCAGATTGATTTGCATATGGCCATGTCTGAACTGGGGTGGCAGAGTGGGCTAAAGAACGGTGATGGATCAAACCCAGATCTGTTGACTGGGTGTGAGTGTTTGATTGGTTCTGATGCTCCGTCCATCACCACCCCCTTTTGTACCACTTTGTTCGTCTTAAGTTAGCAGGGTATGCTCAGACGTGAGTCCCTTGCTCACTTTGCCACTGGATTCAAGCAAGCCTGGCTGAAGACGGCTGAAATGCCAGAAACCGGTCCTAGGAAGCTTAAATATGTTAAAACCAATAAAAAAATATTTAAAAAAAAAAAAAGAAAAAGTAGATGCCATTTGTCATCCTTCGCTAGCACTTGGAGCAAGACCTCCACCAAATATCCACTGGACTCTGAGACAGGAATAAATTCCGGGTCACAGTTAATCAAAATTTGCTGCAAGTGTTGCAGCGTGGAACATCAAATTCCCCCTTCGTCACAGACCAAATACCTCAACAGCAAATTCACTCAAATACATTCATTGGTGGGGCCCATAACACCAATACTCACACTCCATTGATCTGCTTCACTAGAGGAATAAGCTTCCAAACGCTGACATGAAAGGAATACCTTTACCTTACTCTAAATACGTTGACTCCAATCCTAAAATATTCCCCTCACAAGGCAATGAATCATTTGGTTGTTTTCATAGGTTTAGTGTCATAATCCTTTATCTATTCTTTACATACTAAACTAAATTCTCTTCTTCAAATAGTCAACACAACGCATTTGTCAATTAATCAAATATTCTTTATCTAAGAAATATTGCAAAAATCGTTAGAAGTCATCATCAGCATTGCAGAACATCATATTTACCTAATCTGGCTAAATGTCGTCCTCTAAGTCAGTCAGGTCGGGGAAAAATCTTTATTCAGCAAAGTTAGTCCGCAATTCAGTCTCTCAAAGATTCAGCATAACAGCTGTCCAATAGTGTCACCGTCCTCTCCGTCAGCATAACATCAGGAAATCGAGTTCGTCAAAGAAGAGTGAGTTTTTTTAGTTCAATTCCCTGCCTACTTTTATAATGAAAATAATGTCAAAAAGTATCAAGATCGGGGTTTAGAAAGTCCTGATTGGTCGACTTGGGGTCGCGGGGTAAAGTTCTCATGGTGTCTGTGTAATGAACTCATCGCACTTGCTGGTTCCGGTTTTTAAATTGTCCATTGTCTTGTTGCTGGCGAAGTTCCCGGAGAGACCTTGAAGGGTACATGTTCTCCCGGGGTCAGGTCCAGGTCACTGCTGCTGGCGGTAACGCCTGCGCACTTGACCCAGAACCTCGTGTTGTCAGGGGCAGTCACGTTCAACGTCTCTTCAGCCATCTTGTTTAGGCCGAAATGGGCAACTTAAGCAAAAGAAACACAAAAACGTAATTAAAACATAGAAATGGCTAATAAAATGTTATCCCTTCGCTAATACCCATATGTGTGAGTAATTATCTAGCAGAAAGCAACACTCAGAGCGGTTTATACTCACTTAATAAAGCACAAATCACAAATACATCACCAAAGCAATATATATCATGCAATATTCTAATTTTCTACTATTAGTATGCGTTCACAAGTTAATTTATAATTAGTATAACCATGCAAAGTGCAATTCCCACATGTAAATCTTTTGTTAATATGATTGATATGTATTTCACTGCAAACCAATTAATAAGTTTATTATTAGTTAATTATTCAGATTAATATAAACATGCAGAATGGGGGGTATACAACATTTTGTACTACCCGCTCCAGCAATCCCCCCTTTGGTGATTATATCACCACACCAACCAAAAATTTTGTATCCCTTTTACAGAATTTTAAATTGATTTCTTGTTTCATTCCAATTTCAGTTTCCCCTGTTTTTTCTCTTTTTGCTGTTTTATACATGCTTTCCTTTATCTCTTCTAGTTCTATTTCTTCAAATTCTCTTTCCTGTTTCTTATCCCTTCTCCTTAAATTTTCTCTTTTTATTCTTTTCTGGGTTTTATTCTTTCTACAACAAATACAACCTAGTCTATTTTATTTATTTTATTTTTATTTTATGAGTTTTATATAGCGCTGGCTAGACCCAGAGGTATCAGAGTGCTTTACATGAGGATCAGAGTTACAGGTTACAAGTTACATTTGTTCCAAGAGCAAAATCAAACATAGGATAAAAAGCAAAGTTACGGAACTTTGTCAGGGGAGGGGGAGGAATAGGAGAAAACAGGGAGATGGGATGAAACTGTGCCCAATGTCTGGCTGGGTAGGTGACGGCCGAGGGGATGAACCAAGGCCGGTCTCCTCTATAGCTGAACAAGGCAGCTCCACCGGGCATCGGACATAATGCTCGGACTCCGCTGTCAGGGTAATGATCAGGAGCAATCTGAGAATGTCATAATAAAGCGGGGGAGTTGGAGAGATGAATAACTACGGTCTGAACTAAATCCAGACGTCATCTTGAGGTTAGGCACTGTCCTAAGGGGGCTCTGCAAAGTATATTTCGGCTTCGAACAAAGTCCCCGGGCCAGATCGTTAAGTCGGGGGGGTGGGTGGGGGGAATTCCCAGAGATGCCTACACTGCCATCACATAAATGAGAGGGGAATTCCCATTCCGGACAGGCAGATCTCCACCATTGGATAGTGGAGTGCCCGGAGGTAACCAAGGGACGACACCAGGCTTTGGGATCCAGCTTTGTATGGGGAGGCCATGCTGCCTTTTCTCTCCCACTTTTTTCTTTAGAACCATTGAGTGTACCTTCCCTCCAATGGACAGTCCTCCCCTTGTCACAGACGTCTCATTGGCCGCCATTTTAAAGTCAGGCGGTTCGTGTTGGTGCCTTGTTGCGTGTCTGGGCACCGTGGGGGGCCACAACCTCCAACACCATTTCCTCATGGTGCGGGTGCTTGCGTTTGCACCCTGGCTCACCATAAAACACTGGAGAACAGGGATCCTTTCACTGCTGCTTCGTCCCGATCCCCAGGGCTCCGTTGCTGCGGTACTCCGTATGCCGCTTGCAGGAAGTCACTTTCATGTAGCCACACCGGGTCCCTTCTGTGCACACAGGGGATGCAGAGGGGGCAGCTCAGGGACACGCCGCTCCTCCGACGCTGTCTCCAGGGGGCCCGCTCCTGATTATGCGGCCCCCGCTCAGTTATATAATTGCAGCGAGTCCACTAAGCCCCAAGTGCCATTTTGAGGCACGATCGCCTGGCAAGTTTAAAGCCGATAACACGGCAACAAAGGAGTTAGGGGGAAAGGCGCCCACAGCGGCAGATTCACCCAATGCTCTGATGTCGGGAGATAGTTTTTCCAACTGGTTTTGGAGCGGTAAAGTACCGTGCTTGGTTGCCCTGGCATTGGGCTAACACGGAGCTTCAGCTCCGAGAAGCCATGATGGACCTAGGCCACGCCTCACCTCCTAGTAATTCTTAATACTAAGGAAATCACACATGTTAATGGAAATATTATCTTACCTATAAATGTACTACCTAATTTTACTACAAAGTCTTTAATAGCTGATATTTTCTTACCAATCTTCTCCAAGACACCTTCAACCTCCAGTGGTTCAATTTCGTCATGCAATTCTGTAATATTCTTTATATAAATTTTCAAATCTCTACTTTCGTCAGGAATGTAAGAACAACAATGTTGAACTTTCAGCATTCCACAGACTCCACCCTCTTTTGCCAATAAAATATCAAGTGCAAAAAAAATGCAAAAAAAACAGTTGATGGACAGAATGCAGAACAATGTCATACATTCACCCTAGTACAGAGATCTGGGCCTAAATCCATCGTTTTTTTGCTCACCATGCCGTTCCAGTTTGAACCCAGCCATTTGCAAATCAGTCTTGACCCTGTGCCTCATGGGAACAGTCCAGCCCGAACTGCCAAGCCTGGTCCTCCCTGGGCTTGAAACAAGCATCCTAGGACCGGTTTCGGGGTTTCAGCCCTCTTCAGCCAGGATAGCTTGATTCCAGTGGCATGGAGAGCAAGGCACCCACGTCTGGGCATACCCTTCCCACTCGGGGTGACAAATGCAAAAAAAACAGTTGACGGACAGAATGCAGAACAATGTCATACATTCACCCCAGTACAGAGATCTGGGTCTAAATCCATCGTTTTTTTGCTCACCATGCCGTTCAAGTTTGAACCCAGCCATATGCAAATCAGTCTTGACCCTGTGCCTCATGGGAACAGTCCAGCCCGAACTGCCAAGCCAGGTCCTCCCTGGACTGGAAACAAGCATCCTAGGACCGGTTTCGGAGTTTCACCCCTCTTCAGCCAGGATAGCTTGATTCCAGTGGCATGGAGAGCAAGGGACCCACGTCTGGGCATACCCTTCCCACTCGGGGTGAAAAATGCAAAAAAAACAGTTGATGGACAGAATGCAAAACAATGTCATACATTCACCCCAGTACAGAGATCTGGGCCTAAATCCATCATTTTTTTGCTCACCATGCGTTCCAGTTTGAATCCAGCCATAGGCAAATCAGTCTTGACCCTGTGCCTCATGGGAACAGTCCAGCCCGAACTGCCAAGCCAGGTCCTCCCTGGACTGGAAACAAGCATCCTAGGACCGGTTTCGGGGTTCCACCCCTCTTCAGCCAGGATAGCTTGATTCCAGTGGCATGGAGAGCAAGGGACCCACGTCTGGGCATACCCTTCCCACTCGGGGTGACAAATGCAAAAAAAAACAGTTGATGGACAGAATGCAGAACAATGTCATACATTCACCCCAGTACAGAGATCTGGGCCTAAATCGATCGTGTTTTTGCTCACCATGCCGTTCCAGTTTGAACCCAGCCATATGCAAATCAGTCTTGACCCTGTGCCTCATGGGACTGGGTGGGCAGAGTGGGCTAAAGAACGGTGATTGATCAAACCCAGATCTGTTGACTGGGTGTGAGTGTTTGATTGGTTCTGATGCTCCGTCCATCACCACCCCATTTTGTACCGCTTTGTTCGCCATAAGTTGGCAGGGTATGCTCAGACGTGAGTCCCTTGCTCACTTTGCCACTGGATTCAAGCAAGCCTGGCTGAAGACGGTTGAAATGCCAGAAACCGGTCCTAGGAAGCTTGTTTCCGGTCCAGGGAAGGCATGGCTTGGCAGTTCGGGCTGGACTGTTCCCATGAGGCACAGGGTCAGACTGATTTGCATGTGGCCATGTCTGAACTGGGGTGGCAGAGTGGGCTAAAGAACGGTGATGGATCAAACCCAGATCTGTTGACTGGGTGTGAGTGTTTTATTGGTTCTGATGCTCCGTCCATCACCACACCCTTTTGTACCACTTTGTTCGCCTTAAGTTGGCAGGGTATGCTCAGACGTGAGTCCCTTGCTCACTTTGCCACTGGATTCAAGCAAGCCTGGCTGAAGACGGCTGAAATGCCAGAAAACCGGTCCTAGGAAGCTTATTTCCGGTCCAGGGAAGGCATGGCTTGGCAGTTCGGGCTGAACTGTTTCCATGAGGCACAGGGTCAGACTGATTTGCATATGGCCATGTCTGAACTGGGGTGGCAGAGTGGGCTGAAGAACGGTGATGGATCAATCCCAGATCTGTTGACTGGGTGTGAGTGTTTGATTGGTTCTGATGCTCCGTCCATCACCACCCCCTTTTGTACCGCTTTGTTCGCCATAAGTTGGCAGGGTATGCTCAGACGTGAGTCCCTTGCTCACTTTGCCACTGGATTCAAGCAAGCCTGGCTGAAGACGGCTGAAATGCCAGAAACCGCTCCTAGGAAGCTTGTTTACGGTCCAGGGAAGGCATAGCTTGGCAGTTCGGGCTGGACTGTTCCCATGAGGCACAGGGTCAGACTGATTTGCATATGGCCATGTCTGAACTGGGGTGGCAGAGTGGGCTAAAGAACGGTGATGGATCAAACCCAGATCTGTTGACTGGGTGTGAGTGTTTGATTGGTTCTGATGCTCCGTCCATCACCACCCCCTTTTGTACCGCTTTGTTCAACATAAGTTGGCAGGGTATGCTCAGACGTGAGTCCCTTGCTCACTTTGCCACTGGATTCAAGCAAGCCTGGCTGAAGACGGCTGAAATGCCAGAAACCGGTCCTAGGAAGCTTGTTTCCGGTCCAGGGAAGGCATGGCTTGGCAGTTCGGGCTGGACTGTTCCCATGAGGCACAGGGTCAGATTGATTTGCATATGGCCATGTCTGAACTGGGGTGGCAGAGTGGGCTAAAGAACGGTGATGGATCAAACCCAGATCTGTTGACTGGGTGTGAGTGTTTGATTGGTTCTGATGCTCCGTCCATCACCACCCCCTTTTGTACCACTTTGTTCGTCTTAAGTTAGCAGGGTATGCTCAGACGTGAGTCCCTTGCTCACTTTGCCACTGGATTCAAGCAAGCCTGGCTGAAGACGGCTGAAATGCCAGAAACCGGTCCTAGGAAGCTTGTTTCCGGTCCAGGGAAGGCATGGCTTGGCAGTTCAGGCTGAACTGTTCCCATGAGGCACAGGGTCAGACTGATTTGCATATGGCCATGTCTGAACTGGGGTGGCAGAGTGGGCTAAAGAACGGTGATGGATCAATCCCAGATCTGTTGACTGGGTGTGAGTGTTTGATTGGTTCTGATGCTCCGTCCATCACCACCCCCTTTTGTACCGCTTTGTTCGCCATAAGTTGGCAGGGTATGCTCAGACGTGAGTCCCTTGCTCACTGTGCCACTGGATTCAAGCAAGCCTGGCTGAAGACGGCTGAAATGCCAGAAACCGGTCCTAGGAAGCTTGTTTACGGTCCAGGGAAGGCATGGCTTGGCAGTTCGGGCTGGACTGTTCCCATGAGGCACAGGGTCAGACTGATTTGCATATGGCCATGTCTGAACTGGGGTGGCAGAGTGGGCTAAAGAATGGTGATGGATCAAACCCAGATCTGTTGACTGGGTGTGAGTGTTTGATTGGTTCTGATGCCGTCCATCACCACCCCCTTTTGTACCGCTTTGTTCGAAATAAGTTGGCAGGGTATGCTCAGACGTGAGTCCCTTGCTCACTTTGCCACTGGATTCAAGCAAGCCTGGCTGAAGACGGCTGAAATGCCAGAAACCGGTCCTAGGAAGCATGTTTCCGGTCCAGGGAAGGCATGGCTTGGCAGTTTGGGGTGGACTGTTCCCATGAGGCACAGGGTCAGACTGATTTGCATATGGCCATGTCTGAACTGGGGTGGCAGAGTGGGCTAAAGAACAGTGATGGATCAAACCCAGATCTATTGACTGGGTGTGAGTGTTTGATTGGTTCTGATGCTCCGTCCAACACCACCCCCTTTTGTACCGCTTTGTTCGCCATAAGTTGGCAGGGTATGCTCAGACGTGAGTCCCTTGCTCACTGTGCCACTGGATTCAAGCAAGCCTGGCTGAAGACAGCTGAAATGCCAGAAACCAGTCCCAGGATGCTTGTTTACGGTCCAGGGAAGGCATTGTTTGGCAGTTCAGGCTGGACTGTTCCCATGAGGCACAGGGTCAGACTGATTTGCAGATGGCCATGTCTGAACTGGGGTGGCAGAGTGGGCTAAAGAACGGTGATGGATCAAACCCAGATCTGTTGACTGGGTGTGAGTGTTTGATTGGTTCTGATGCTCCGTCCATCACCACCCCCTTTTGTACAGCTTTGTTCGCCATAAGTTGGCAGGGTATGCTCAGACGTGAGTCCCTTGCTCACTTTGCCACTGGATTCAAGCAAGCCTGGCTGAAGACGGCTGAAATGCCAGAAACCGGTCCTAGGAAGCTTGTTTCCGGTCCAGGGAAGGCATGGCTTGGCAGTTCGGGCTGGACTGTTCCCATGAGGCACAGGGTCAGACTGATTTGCATATGGCCATGTCTGAACTGGGGTGGCAGAGTGGGCTAAAGAACGGTGATGGATCAAACCCAGATCTGTTGACTGGGTGTGAGTGTTTGATTGGTTCTGATGCTCCGTCCATCACCACCCCCTTTTGTACTGCTTTGTTCGCCATAAGTTGGCAGGGTATGCTCAGACGTGAGTCCCTTGCTCACTTTGCCACTGGATTCAAGCAAGCTTGGCTGAAGACGGCTGAAATGCCAGAAACCGGTCCTAGGAAGCTTGTTTCCGGTCCAGGGAAGGCATGGCTTGGCAGTTCGGGCTGGACTGTTCCCATGAGGCACAGGGTCAGACTGATTTGCATATGGCCATGTTTGAACTGGGGTGGCAGAGTGGGCTAAAGAACGGTGATGGATCAAACCCAGATCTGTTGACTGGGTGTGAGTGTTTGATTGGTTCTGATGCTCCGTCCATCACCACCCCCTTTTGTACTGCTTTGTTCGCCATAAGTTGGCAGGGTATGCTCAGACGTGAGTCCCTTGCTCACTTTGCCACTGGATTCAAGCAAGCCTGGCTGAAGACGGCTGAAATGCCAGAAACCGGTCCTAGGAAGCTTGTTTACGGTCCAGGGAAGGCATGGTTTGGCAGTTCGGGCTGGGCTGTTCCCATGAGGTACAGGGTCAGACTGATTTGCATATGGCCATGTCTGAACTGGGGTGGCAGAGTGGGCTAAAGAACGGTGATGGATCAAACCCAGATCTGTTGACTGGGTGTGAGTGTTTGATTGGTTCTGATGCTCCGTCCATCACCACCCCCTTTTGTACTGCTTTGTTCGCCATAAGTTGGCAGGGTATGCTCAGACGTGAGTCCCTTGCTCACTTTGCCACTGGATTCAAGCAAGCCTGGCTGAAGACGGCTGAAATGCCAGAAACCGGTCCTAGGAAGCTTGCTTCCGGTCCAGGGAAGGCATGACATGGCAGTTCAGGCTGGACTGTTCCCATGAGGCACAGGGTCAGATTGATTTGCATATGGCCATGTCTGAACTGGTGTGGCAGAGTGGGCTAAAGAACGGTGATGGATCAAACCCAGATCTGTTGACTGGGTGTGAGTGTTTGATTGGTTCTGATGCTCCGTCCATCACCACCCCCTTTTGTACAGCTTTGTTCGCCATAAGTTGGCAGGGTATGCTCAGACGTGAGTCCCTTGCTCACTTTGCCACTGGATTCAAGCAAGCCTGGCTGAAGACGGCTGAAATGCCAGAAACCGGTCCTAGGAAGCTTGTTTCCGGTCCAGGGAAGGCATGGCTTGGCAGTTCGGGCTGGACTGTTCCCATGAGGCACAGGGTCAGACTGATTTGCATATGGCCATGGCTGAACTGGGGTGGCAGAGTGGGCTAAAGAACGGTGATGGATCAAACCCAGATCTGTTGACTGGGTGTGAGTGTTTGATTGGTTCTGATGCTCCGTCCATCACCACGCCCTTTTGTACTGCTTTGTTCGCCATAAGTTGGCAGGGTATGCTCAGACGTGAGTCCCTTGCTCACTTTGCCACTGGATTCAAGCAAGCTTGGCTGAAGACGGCTGAAATGCCAGAAACCGGTCCTAGGAAGCTTGTTTCCGGTCCAGGGAAGGCATGGCTTGGCAGTTCGGGCTGGACTGTTCCCATGAGGCACAGGGTCAGACTGATTTGCATATGGCCATGTTTGAACTGGGGTGGCAGAGTGGGCTAAAGAACGGTGATGGATCAAACCCAGATCTGTTGACTGGGTGTGAGTGTTTGATTGGTTCTGATGCTCCGTCCATCACCACCCCCTTTTGTACTGCTTTGTTCGCCATAAGTTGGCAGGGTATGCTCAGACGTGAGTCCCTTGCTCACTTTGCCACTGGATTCAAGCAAGCCTGGCTGAAGACGGCTGAAATGCCAGAAACCGGTCCTAGGAAGCTTGCTTCCGGTCCAGGGAAGGCATGACATGGCAGTTCAGGCTGGACTGTTCCCATGAGGCACAGGGTCAGATTGATTTGCATATGGCCATGTCTGAACTGGGGTGGCAGAGTGGGCTAAAGAACGGTGATGGATCAAACCCAGATCTGTTGACTGGGTGTGAGTGTTTGATTGGTTCTGATGCTCCGTCCATCACCACCCCCTTTTGTACCGTTTTGTTCGCCATAGGTTGGCAGGGTATGCTCAGACGTGAGTCCCTTGCTCACTTTGCCACTGGATTCAAGCAAGCCTGGCTGAAGACGGCTGAAATGCCAGAAACCGGTCCTAGGAAGCTTGCTTCCGGTCCAGGGAAGGCATGGCATGGCAGTTCAGGCTGGAGTGTTCCCATGAGGCACAGGGTCAGACTGATTTGCATATGGCCATGTCTGAACTGGGGTGGCAGAGTGGGCTAAAGAACGGTGATGGATCAAACCCAGATCTGTTGACTGGGTGTGAGTGTTTGATTGGTTCTGATGCTCCGCCCATCACCACCCCCTTTTGTACCGTTTTGCTCGCCATAGGTTGGCAGGGTATGCTCAGACGTGAGTCCCTTGCTCAGTTTGCCACTGGATTCAAGCAAGCCTAGCTGAAGACGGCTGAAATGCCAGAAACCGGTCCTAGGAAGCTTGTTTCTGGTCCAGGGAAGGCATGGCTTGGCAGTTTGGGCTGGACTGTTCCCATGAGGCACAGGGTCAGACTGATTTGCAGATGGCCATGTCTGAACTGGGGTGGCTGAGTGGGCTAAAGAACGGTGATGGATCAAACCCACATCTGTTGACTGGGTGTGAGTGTTTGATTGGTTCTGATGCTCCGTCCATCACCACCCCCTTTTGTACAGCTTTGTTCGCCATAAGTTGGCAGGGTATGCTCAGACGTGAGTCCCTTGCTCACTCTGCCACTGGATTCAAGCAAGCCTGGCTGAAGACGGCTGAAATGCCAGAAACCGGTCCTAGGAAGCTTGTTTCCGGTCCAGGGAAGGCATGGCTTGGTATTTCAGGCTGAACTGTTCCCATGAGGCACAGGGTCAGACTGATTTGCATATTGCCATGTCTGAACTGGGGTGGCAGAGTGGGCTAAAGAACGGTGATGGATCAAACCCAGATCTGTTGACTGGGTGTGAGTGTTTGATTGGTTCTGATGCTCCGTCCATCACCACCCCCTTTTGTACCACTTTGTTCGCCATAAGTTGGCAGGGTATGCTCAGACGTGAGTCCCTTGCTCACT
Source organism: Triturus cristatus (assembly GCF_964204655.1). Lineage (NCBI taxonomy): Eukaryota > Metazoa > Chordata > Amphibia > Caudata > Salamandridae > Triturus > Triturus cristatus. The sequence goes on from NC_140591.1 coordinate 1,564,428,751, forward strand.
GTGCCACTGGATTCAAGCAAGCCTGGCTGAAGACGGCTGAAATGCAGGAAACCGGTCCTAGGAAGCTTGTTTATGGTCCAGGGAAGGCATGGCTTGGCAGTTGGGGCTGGACTGTTCCCATAAGGCACAGGGTCAGACTGATTTGCATATGGCCATGTCTGAACTGGGGTGGCAGAGTGGGCAAAAGAACGGTGATGGATCAAACCCAGATCTGTTGACTGGGTGTGAGGGTTTGATTGGTTCTGATGCTCCGTCCATCACCACCCCCTTTTGTACCGCTTTGTTCGAAATAAGTTGGCAGGGCATGCTCAGACGTGAGTCCTTTGCTCACTTTGCCACTGGATTCAAGCAAGCCTGGCTGAAGACGGCTGAAATGCCAGAAACCGGTCCTAGGAAGCATCTTTCCGGTCCAGGGAAGGCATGGCTTGGCAGTTTGGGGTGGACTGTTCCCATGAGGCACAGGGTCAGACTGATTTGCATATGGCCATGTCTGAACTGAGGTGGCAGAGCGGGCTAAAGAACGGTGATGGATCAAACCCACATCTGTTGACTGGGTGTGAGTGTTTGATTGGTTCTGATGCTCCGTCCATCACCACCCCCTTTTGTACAGCTTTGTTCGCCATAAGTTGGCAGTGTATGCTCAGACGTGAGTCCCTTGCTCACTTTGCCACTGGATTCAAGCAAGCCTGGCTGAAGACGGCTGAAATGCCAGAAACCGGTCCTAGGAAGCTTGTTTCCGGTCCAGGGAAGGCATGGCTTGGCAGTTCGGGCTGGACTGTTCCCATGAGGCACAGGGTCAGACTGATTTGCATATGGCCATGTCTGAACTGGAGTGGCAGAGTGGGCTAAAGAACGGTGATGGATCAAACCCAGATCTGTTGACTTGGTGTGAGTGTTTGATTAGTTCTGATGCTCCGTCCATCACCACCCCCTTTTGTACCGCTTTGTTCGCCATAAGTTTGCAGGGTATGCTCAGACATGAGTCCCTTGCTCACTTTGCCACTGGATTCAAGCAAGCTTGGCTGAAGACGGCTGAAATGCCAGAAACCGGTCCTAGGAAGCTTGTTTACGGTCCAGGGAAGGCATGGCTTGGCAGTTCGGGCTGGACTGTTCCCATGAGGCACAGGGTCAGACTGATTTGCATATGGCCATGTTTGAACTGGGGTGGCAGAGTGGGCTAAAGAACGGTGATGGATCAAACCCAGATCTGTTGACTGGGTGTGAGTGTTTGATTGGTTCTGATGCTCCGTCCATCACCACCCCCTTTTGTACTGCTTTGTTCGCCATAAGTTGACAGGGTATGCTCAGACGTGAGTCCCTTGCTCACTTTGCCACTGGATTCAAGCAAGCCTGGCTGAAGACGGCTGAAATGCCAGAAACCGGTCCGAGGAAGCTTGTTTACGGTCCAGGGAAGGCATGGCTTGGCAGTTCGGGCTGGGCTGTTCCCATGAGGTACAGGGTCAGACTGATTTGCATATGGCCATGTCTGAACTGGGGTGGCAGAGTGGGCTAAAGAACGGTGATGGATCAAACCCAGATCTGTTGACTGGGTGTGAGTGTTTGATTGGTTCTGATGCTCCGTCCATCACCACCCACTTTTGTACCGCTTTGTTCGCCGTAAGTTGGCAGGGTATGCTCAGACATGAGTCCCTTGCTCACTTTGCCACTGGATTCAAGCAAGCCTGGCTGAAGACGGCTGAAATGCCAGAAACCGGTCCGAGGAAGCTTGCTTCCGGTCCAGGGAAGGCATGGCATGGCAGTTCAGTCTGGACTGTTCCCATGAGGCACAGGGTCAGACTGATTTGCATATGGCCATGTCTGAACTGGGGTGGCAGAGTGGGCTAAAGAACGGTGATGGATCAAACCCAGATCTGTTGACTGGGTGTGAGTGTTTGATTGGTTCTGATGCTCCGTCCATCACCACCCCCTTTTGTACCATTTTGTTCGCCATAGGTTGGCAGGGTATGCTCAGACGTGAGTCCCTTGCTCACTTTGCCACTGGATTCAAGCAAGCCTAGCTGAAGACGGCTGAAATGCCAGAAACCGGTCCTAGGAAGCTTGTTTCTGGTCCAGGGAAGGCATGGCTTGGCAGTTTGGGCTGGATTGTTCCCATGAGGCACAGGGTCAGACTGATTTGTAGATGGCCATGTCTGAACTGGGGTGGCAGAGTGGGCTAAAGAACGGTGATGGATCAAACCCACATCTGTTGACTGGGTGTGAGTGTTTGATTGTTTCTGATGCTCCGTCCATCACCACCCCCTTTTGTACAGCTTTGTTCGCCATAAGTTGGCAGGGTATGCTCAGACGTGAGTCCCTTGCTCACTTTGCCACTGGATTCAAGCAAGCTTGGCTGAAGACGGCTGAAATGCCAGAAACCGGTCCTAGGAAGCTTGTTTCCGGTCCAGGGAAGGCATGGCTTGGCAGTTCGGGCTGGACTGTTCCCATGAGGCACAGGGTCAGACTGATTTGCATATGGCCATGTTTGAACTGGGGTGGCAGAGTGGGCTAAAGAACGGTGATGGATCAAACCCAGATCTGTTGACTGGGTGTGAGTGTTTGATTGGTTCTGATGCTCCGTCCATCACCACCCCCTTTTGTACTGCTTTGTTCGCCATAAGTTGGCAGGGTATGCTCAGACGTGAGTCCCTTGCTCACTTTGCCACTGGATTCAAGCAAGCCTGGCTGAAGACGGCTGAAATGCCAGAAACCGGTCCTAGGAAGCTTATTTACGGTCCAGGGAAGGCATGGTTTGGCAGTTCGGGCTGGGCTGTTCCCATGAGGTACAGGGTCAGACTGATTTGCATATGGCCATGTCTGAACTGGGGTGGCAGAGTGGGCTAAAGAACGGTGATGGATCAAACCCAGATCTGTTGACTGGGTGTGAGTGTTTGATTGGTTCTGATGCTCCGTCCATCACCACCCCCTTTTGTACCGCTTTGTTCGCCATAAGTTGGCAGGGTATGCTCAGACGTGAGTCCCTTGCTCACTTTGCCACTGGATTCAAGCAAGCCTGGCTGAAGACGGCTGAAATGCCAGAAACCGGTCCTAGGAAGCTTGCTTCCGGTCCAGGGAAGGCATGACATGGCAGTTCAGGCTGGACTGTTCCCATGAGGCACAGGGTCAGATTGATTTGCATATGGCCATGTCTGAACTGGGGTGGCAGAGTGGGCTAAAGAACGGTGATGGATCAAACCCAGATCTGTTGACTGGGTGTGAGTGTTTGATTGGTTCTGATGCTCCGTCCATCACCACCCCCTTTTGTACCGTTTTGTTCGCCATAGGTTGGCAGGGTATGCTCAGAGGTGAGTCCCTTGCTCACTTTGCCACTGGATTCAAGCAAGCCTGGCTGAAGACGGCTGAAATGCCAGAAACCGGTCCTAGGAAGCTTGCTTCCGGTCCAGGGAAGGCATGGCATGGCAGTTCAGGCTGGAGTGTTCCCATGAGGCACAGGGTCAGACTGATTTGCATATGGCCATGTCTGAACTGGGGTGGCAGAGTGGGCTAAAGAACGGTGATGGATCAAACCCAGATCTGTTGACTGGGTGTGAGTGTTTGATTGGTTCTGATGCTCCGTCCATCACCACCCCCTTTTGTACCGTTTTGTTCGCCATAGGTTGGCAGGGTATGCTCAGACGTGAGTCCCTTGCTCAGTTTGCCACTGGATTCAAGCAAGCCTAGCTGAAGACGGCTGAAATGCCAGAAACCGGTCCTAGGAAGCTTGTTTCTGGTCCAGGGAAGGCATGGCTTGGCAGTTTGGGCTGGACTGTTCCCATGAGGCACAGGGTCAGACTGATTTGCAGATGGCCATGTCTGAACTGGGGTGGCTGAGTGGGCTAAAGAACGGTGATGGATCAAACCCACATCTGTTGACTGGGTGTGAGTGTTTGATTGGTTCTGATGCTCCGTCCATCACCACCCCCTTTTGTACAGCTTTGTTCGCCATAAGTTGGCAGGGTATGCTCAGACGTGAGTCCCTTGCTCACTTTGCCACTGGATTCAAGCAAGCCTGGCTGAAGACGGCTGAAATGCCAGAAACCGGTCCTAGGAAGCTTGTTTCCGGTCCAGGGAAGGCATGGCTTGGTATTTCAGGCTGAACTGTTCCCATGAGGCACAGGGTCAGACTGATTTGCATATTGCCATGTCTGAACTGGGGTGGCAGAGTGGGCTAAAGAACGGTGATGGATCAAACCCAGATCTGTTGACTGGGTGTGAGTGTTCGATTGGTTCTGATGCTCCGTCCATCACCACCCCCTTTTGTACCACTTTGTTCGCCATAAGTTGGCAGGGTATGCTCAGACGTGAGTCCCTTGCTCACTGTGCCACTGGATTCAAGCAAGCCTGGCTGAAGACGGCTGAAATGCCAGAAACCGGTCCTAGGAAGCTTGTTTATGGTCCAGGGAAGGCATGGCTTGGCAGTTGGGGCTGGACTGTTCCCATAAGGCACAGGGTCAGACTGATTTGCATATGGCCATGTCTGAACTGGGGTGGCAGAGTGGGCAAAAGAACGGTGATGGATCAAACCCAGATCTGTTGACTGGGTGTGAGGGTTTGATTGGTTCTGATGCTCCGTCCATCACCACCCCCTTTTGTACCGCTTTGTTCGAAATAAGTTGGCAGGGCATGCTCAGACGTGAGTCCTTTGCTCACTTTGCCACTGGATTCAAGCAAGCCTGGCTGAAGACGGCTGAAATGCCAGAAACCGGTCCTAGGAAGCATCTTTCCGGTCCAGGGAAGGCATGGCTTGGCAGTTTGGGGTGGACTGTTCCCATGAGGCACAGGGTCAGACTGATTTGCATATGGCCATGTCTGAACTGAGGTGGCAGAGCGGGCTAAAGAACGGTGATGGATCAAACCCACATCTGTTGACTGGGTGTGAGTGTTTGATTGGTTCTGATGCTCCGTCCATCACCACCCCCTTTTGTACAGCTTTGTTCGCCATAAGTTGGCAGTGTATGCTCAGACGTGAGTCCCTTGCTCACTTTGCCACTGGATTCAAGCAAGCCTGGCTGAAGACGGCTGAAATGCCAGAAACCGGTCCTAGGAAGCTTGTTTCCGGTCCAGGGAAGGCATGGCTTGGCAGTTCGGGCTGGACTGTTCCCATGAGGCACAGGGTCAGACTGATTTGCATATGGCCATGTCTGAACTGGAGTGGCAGAGTGGGCTAAAGAACGGTGATGGATCAAACCCAGATCTGTTGACTTGGTGTGAGTGTTTGATTAGTTCTGATGCTCCGTCCATCACCACCCCCTTTTGTACCGCTTTGTTCGCCATAAGTTTGCAGGGTATGCTCAGACATGAGTCCCTTGCTCACTTTGCCACTGGATTCAAGCAAGCTTGGCTGAAGACGGCTGAAATGCCAGAAACCGGTCCTAGGAAGCTTGTTTACGGTCCAGGGAAGGCATGGCTTGGCAGTTCGGGCTGGACTGTTCCCATGAGGCACAGGGTCAGACTGATTTGCATATGGCCATGTTTGAACTGGGGTGGCAGAGTGGGCTAAAGAACGGTGATGGATCAAACCCAGATCTGTTGACTGGGTGTGAGTGTTTGATTGGTTCTGATGCTCCGTCCATCACCACCCCCTTTTGTACTGCTTTGTTCGCCATAAGTTGGCAGGGTATGCTCAGACGTGAGTCCCTTGCTCACTTTGCCACTGGATTCAAGCAAGCCTGGCTGAAGACGGCTGAAATGCCAGAAACCGGTCCTAGGAAGCTTGTTTACGGTCCAGGGAAGGCATGGCTTGGCAGTTCGGGCTGGGCTGTTCCCATGAGGTACAGGGTCAGACTGATTTGCATATGGCCATGTCTGAACTGGGGTGGCAGAGTGGGCTAAAGAACGGTGATGGATCAAACCCAGATCTGTTGACTGGGTGTGAGTGTTTGATTGGTTCTGATGCTCCGTCCATCACCACCCCCTTTTGTACCGCTTTGTTCGCCATAAGTTGGCAGGGTATGCTCAGACATGAGTCCCTTGCTCACTTTGCCACTGGATTCAAGCAAGCCTGGCTGAAGACGGCTGAAATGCCAGAAACCGGTCCGAGGAAGCTTGCTTCCGGTCCAGGGAAGGCATGGCATGGCAGTTCAGTCTGGACTGTTCCCATGAGGCACAGGGTCAGACTGATTTGCATATGGCCATGTCTGAACTGGGGTGGCAGAGTGGGCTAAAGAACGGTGATGGATCAAACCCAGATCTGTTGACTGGGTGTGAGTGTTTGATTGGTTCTGATGCTCCGTCCATCACCACCCCCTTTTGTACCGTTTTGTTCGCCATAGGTTGGCAGGGTATGCTCAGACGTGAGTCCCTTGCTCACTTTGCCACTGGATTCAAGCAAGCCTAGCTGAAGACGGCTGAAATGCCAGAAACCGGTCCTAGGAAGCTTGTTTCTGGTCCAGGGAAGGCATGGCTTGGCAGTTTGGGCTGGACTGTTCCCATGAGGCACAGGGTCAGACTGATTTGTAGATGGCCATGTCTGAACTGGGGTGGCAGAGTGGGCTAAAGAATGGTGATGGATCAAACCCACATCTGTTGACTGGGTGTGAGTGTTTGATTGTTTCTGATGCTCCGTCCATCACCACCCCCTTTTGTACAGCTTTGTTCGCCATAAGTTGGCAGGGTATGCTCAGACGTGAGTCCCTTGCTCACTTTGCCACTGGATTCAAGCAAGCCTGGTTGAAGACGGCTGAAATGCCAGAAACCGGTCCTAGGAAGCTTGTTTCCGGTCCAGGGAAGGCATGGCTTGGCAGTTCGGGCTGGACTGTTCCCATGAGGCACAGGGTCAGACTGATTTGCATATGGCCACGTCTGAACTGGGGTGGCAGAGTGGGCTAAAGAACGGTGATGGATCAAACCCAGATCTGTTGACTGGGTGTGAGTGTTTGATTGGTTCTGATGCTCCGTCCATCACCACCCCATTTTGTACCGCTTTGTTCGCCATAAGTTGGCAGGGTATGCTCAGACGTGAGTCCCTTGCTCACTTTGCCACTGGATTCAAGCAAGCCTGGCTGAAGACGGTTGAAATGCCAGAAACCGGTCCTAGGAAGCTTGTTTCCAGTCCAGGGAAGGCATGGCTTGGCAGTTCGGGCTGGACTGTTCCCATGAGGCACAGGGTCAGACTGATTTGCATGTGGCCATGTCTGAACTGGGGTGGCAGAGTGGGCTAAAGAACGGTGATGGATCAAACCCAGATCTGTTGACTGGGTGTGAGTGTTTTATTGGTTCCGATGCTCCGTCCATCACCACACCCTTTTGTACCACTTTGTTCGCCTTAAGTTGGCAGGGTATGCTCAGACGTGAGTCCCTTGCTCACTTTGCCACTGGATTCAAGCAAGCCTGGCTGAAGACGGCTGAAATGCCAGAAAACCGGTCCTAGGAAGCTTATTTCCGGTCCAGGGAAGGCATGGCTTGGCAGTTCGGGCTGAACTGTTCCCATGAGGCACAGGGTCAGACTGATTTGCATATGGCCATGTCTGAACTGGGGTGGCAGATTGGGCTAAAGAACGGTGATGGATCAAACCCAGATCTGTTGACTGGGTGTGAGTGTTTGATTGGTTCTGATGCTCCGTCCATCACCACCCCCTTTTGTACCGCTTTGTTCGCCATAAGTTGGTAGGGTATGCTCAGACGTGAGTCCCTTGCTCACTTTGCCACTGGATTCAAGCAAGCCTGGCTGAAGACGGCTGAAATGCCAGAAACCGCTCCTAGGAAGCTTGTTTACGGTCCAGGGAAGGCATAGCTTGGCAGTTCGGGCTGGACTGTTCCCATGAGGCACAGGGTCAGACTGATTTGCATATGGCCATGTCTGAACTGGGGTGGCAGAGTGGGCTAAAGAACGGTGATGGATCAAACCCAGATCTGTTGACTGGGTGTGAGTGTTTGATTGGTTCTGATGCTCCGTCCATCACCACCCCCTTTTGTACCGCTTTGTTCAACATAAGTTGGCAGGGTATGCTCAGACGTGAGTCCCTTGCTCACTTTGCCACTGGATTCAAGCAAGCCTGGCTGAAGACGGCTGAAATGCCAGAAACCGGTCCTAGGAAGCTTGTTTCCGGTCCAGGGAAGGCATGGCTTGGCAGTTCGGGCTGGACTGTTCCCATGAGGCACAGGGTCAGATTGATTTGCATATGGCCATGTCTGAACTGGGGTGGCAGAGTGGGCTAAAGAACGGTGATGGATCAAACCCAGATCTGTTGACTGGGTGTGAGTGTTTGATTGGTTCTGATGCTCCGTCCATCACCACCCCCTTTTGTACCACTTTGTTCGTCTTAAGTTAGCAGGGTATGCTCAGACGTGAGTCCCTTGCTCACTTTGCCACTGGATTCAAGCAAGCCTGGCTGAAGACGGCTGAAATGCCAGAAACCGGTCCTAGGAAGCTTGTTTCCGGTCCAGGGAAGGCATGGCTTGGCAGTTCAGGCTGAACTGTTCCCATGAGGCACAGGGTCAGACTGATTTGCATATGGCCATGTCTGAACTGGGGTGGCAGAGTGGGCTAAAGAACGGTGATGGATCAATCCCAGATCTGTTGACTGGGTGTGAGTGTTTGATTGGTTCTGATGCTCCGTCCATCACCACCCCCTTTTGTACCGCTTTGTTCGCCATAAGTTGGCAGGGTATGCTCAGACGTGAGTCCCTTGCTCACTGTGCCACTGGATTCAAGCAAGCCTGGCTGAAGACGGCTGAAATGCCAGAAACCGGTCCTAGGAAGCTTGTTTACGGTCCAGGGAAGGCATGGCTTGGCAGTTCGGGCTGGACTGTTCCCATGAGGCACAGGGTCAGACTGATTTGCATATGGCCATGTCTGAACTGGGGTGGCAGAGTGGGCTAAAGAATGGTGATGGATCAAACCCAGATCTGTTGACTGGGTGTGAGTGTTTGATTGGTTCTGATGCCGTCCATCACCACCCCCTTTTGTACCGCTTTGTTCGAAATAAGTTGGCAGGGTATGCTCAGACGTGAGTCCCTTGCTCACTTTGCCACTGGATTCAAGCAAGCCTGGCTGAAGACGGCTGAAATGCCAGAAACCGGTCCTAGGAAGCATGTTTCCGGTCCAGGGAAGGCATGGCTTGGCAGTTTGGGGTGGTCTGTTCCCATGAGGCACAGGGTCAGACTGATTTGCATATGGCCATGTCTGAACTGGGGTGGCAGAGTGGGCTAAAGAACGGTGATGGATCAAACCCAGATCTATTGACTGGGTGTGAGTGTTTGATTGGTTCTGATGCTCCGTCCAACACCACCCCCTTTTGTACCGCTTTGTTCGCCATAAGTTGGCAGGGTATGCTCAGACGTGAGTCCCTTGCTCACTGTGCCACTGGATTCAAGCAAGCCTGGCTGAAGACAGCTGAAATGCCAGAAACCGGTCCCAGGACGCTTGTTTACGGTCCAGGGAAGGCATTGTTTGACAGTTCAGGCTGGACTGTTCCCATGAGGCACAGGGTCAGACTGATTTGCAGATGGCCATGTCTGAACTGGGGTGGCAGAGTGGGCTAAAGAACGGTGATGGATCAAACCCACATCTGTTGACTGGGTGTGAGGGTTTGATTGGTTCTGATGCTCCGTCCATCACCACCCCCTTTTGTACCGCTTTGTTCGAAATAAGTTGGCAGGGCATGCTCAGACGTGAGTCCTTTGCTCACTTTGCCACTGGATTCAAGCAAGCCTGGCTGAAGACGGCTGAAATGCCAGAAACCGGTCCTAGGAAGCATCTTTCCGGTCCAGGGAAGGCATGGCTTGGCAGTTTGGGGTGGACTGTTCCCATGAGGCACAGGGTCAGACTGATTTGCATATGGCCATGTCTGAACTGAGGTGGCAGAGCGGGCTAAAGAACAGTGATGGATCAAAACCACATCTGTTGACTGGGTGTGAGTGTTTGATTGGTTCTGATGCTCCGTCCATCACCACCCCCTTTTGTACAGCTTTGTTCGCCATAAGTTGGCAGTGTATGCTCAGACGTGAGTCCCTTGCTCACTTTGCCACTGGATTCAAGCAAGCCTGGCTGAAGACGGCTGAAATGCCAGAAACCGGTCCTAGGAAGCTTGTTTCCGGTCCAGGGAAGGCATGGCTTGGCAGTTCGGGCTGGACTGTTCCCATGAGGCACAGGGTCAGACTGATTTGCATATGGCCATGTCTGAACTGGAGTGGCAGAGTGGGCTAAAGAACGGTGATGGATCAAACCCAGATCTGTTGACTTGGTGTGAGTGTTTGATTAGTTCTGATGCTCCGTCCATCACCACCCCCTTTTGTACCGCTTTGTTCGCCATAAGTTTGCAGGGTATGCTCAGACATGAGTCCCTTGCTCACTTTGCCACTGGATTCAAGCAAGCTTGGCTGAAGACGGCTGAAATGCCAGAAACCGGTCCTAGGAAGCTTGTTTACGGTCCAGGGAAGGCATGGCTTGGCAGTTCGGGCTGGACTGTTCCCATGAGGCACAGGGTCAGACTGATTTGCATATGGCCATGTTTGAACTGGGGTGGCAGAGTGGGCTAAAGAACGGTGATGGATCAAACCCAGATCTGTTGACTGGGTGTGAGTGTTTGATTGGTTCTGATGCTCCGTCCATCACCACCCCCTTTTGTACTGCTTTGTTCGCCATAAGTTGGCAGGGTATGCTCAGACGTGAGTCCCTTGCTCGCTTTGCCACTGGATTCAAGCAAGCCTGGCTGAAGACGGCTGAAATGCCAGAAACCGGTCCTAGGAAGCTTGTTTACGGTCCAGGGAAGGCATGGCTTGGCAGTTCGGGCTGGGCTGTTCCCATGAGGTACAGGGTCAGACTGATTTGCATATGGCCATGTCTGAACTGGGGTGGCAGAGTGGGCTAAAGAACGGTGATGGATCAAACCCAGATCTGTTGACTGGGTGTGAGTGTTTGATTGGTTCTGATGCTCCGTCCATCACCACCCCCTTTTGTACCGCTTTGTTCGCCATAAGTTGGCAGGGTATGCTCAGACATGAGTCCCTTGCTCACTTTGCCACTGGATTCAAGCAAGCCTGGCTGAAGACGGCTGAAATGCCAGAAACCGGTCCGAGGAAGCTTGCTTCCGGTCCAGGGAAGGCATGGCATGGCAGTTCAGTCTGGACTGTTCCCATGAGGCACAGGGTCAGACTGATTTGCATATGGCCATGTCTGAACTGGGGTGGCAGAGTGGGCTAAAGAACGGTGATGGATCAAACCCAGATCTGTTGACTGGGTGTGAGTGTTTGATTGGTTCTGATGCTCCGTCCATCACCACCCCCTTTTGTACCGTTTTGTTCGCCATAGGTTGGCAGGGTATGCTCAGACGTGAGTCCCTTGCTCACTTTGCCACTGGATTCAAGCAAGCCTAGCTGAAGACGGCTGAAATGCCAGAAACCGGTCCTAGGAAGCTTGTTTCTGGTCCAGGGAAGGCATGGCTTGGCAGTTTGGGCTGGACTGTTCCCATGAGGCACAGGGTCAGACTGATTTGTAGATGGCCATGTCTGAACTGGGGTGGCAGAGTGGGCTAAAGAATGGTGATGGATCAAACCCACATCTGTTGACTGGGTGTGAGTGTTTGATTGTTTCTGATGCTCCGTCCATCACCACCCCCTTTTGTACAGCTTTGTTCGCCATAAGTTGGCAGGGTATGCTCAGACGTGAGTCCCTTGCTCACTTTGCCACTGGATTCAAGCAAGCCTGGTTGAAGACGGCTGAAATGCCAGAAACCGGTCCTAGGAAGCTTGTTTCCGGTCCAGGGAAGGCATGGCTTGGCAGTTCGGGCTGGACTGTTCCCATGAGGCACAGGGTCAGACTGATTTGCATATGGCCACGTCTGAACTGGGGTGGCAGAGTGGGCTAAAGAACGGTGATGGATCAAACCCAGATCTGTTGACTGGGTGTGAGTGTTTGATTGGTTCTGATGCTCCGTCCATCACCACCCCATTTTGTACCGCTTTGTTCGCCATAAGTTGGCAGGGTATGCTCAGACGTGAGTCCCTTGCTCACTTTGCCACTGGATTCAAGCAAGCCTGGCTGAAGACGGTTGAAATGCCAGAAACCGGTCCTAGGAAGCTTGTTTCCAGTCCAGGGAAGGCATGGCTTGGCAGTTCGGGCTGGACTGTTCCCATGAGGCACAGGGTCAAACTGATTTGCATGTGGCCATGTCTGAACTGGGGTGGCAGAGTGGGCTAAAGAACGGTGATGGATCAAACCCAGATCTGTTGACTGGGTGTGAGTGTTTTATTGGTTCTGATGCTCCGTCCATCACCACACCCTTTTGTACCACTTTGTTCGCCTTAAGTTGGCAGGGTATGCTCAGACGTGAGTCCCTTGCTCACTTTGCCACTGGATTCAAGCAAGCCTGGCTGAAGACGGCTGAAATGCCAGAAAACCGGTCCTAGGAAGCTTATTTCCGGTCCAGGGAAGGCATGGCTTGGCAGTTCGGGCTGAACTGTTCCCATGAGGCACAGGGTCAGACTGATTTGCATATGGCCATGTCTGAACTGGGGTGGCAGATTGGGCTAAAGAACGGTGATGGATCAAACCCAGATCTGTTGACTGGGTGTGAGTGTTTGATTGGTTCTGATGCTCCGTCCATCACCACCCCCTTTTGTACCGCTTTGTTCGCCATAAGTTGGTAGGGTATGCTCAGACGTGAGTCCCTTGCTCACTTTGCCACTGGATTCAAGCAAGCCTGGCTGAAGACGGCTGAAATGCCAGAAACCGCTCCTAGGAAGCTTGTTTACGGTCCAGGGAAGGCATAGCTTGGCAGTTCGGGCTGGACTGTTCCCATGAGGCACAGGGTCAGACTGATTTGCATATGGCCATGTCTGAACTGGGGTGGCAGAGTGGGCTAAAGAACGGTGATGGATCAAACCCAGATCTGTTGACTGGGTGTGAGTGTTTGATTGGTTCTGATGCTCCGTCCATCACCACGCCCTTTTGTACCGCTTTGTTCAACATAAGTTGGCAGGGTATGCTCAGACGTGAGTCCCTTGCTCACTTTGCCACTGGATTCAAGCAAGCCTGGCTGAAGACGGCTGAAATGCCAGAAACCGGTCCTAGGAAGCTTGTTTCCGGTCCAGGGAAGGCATGGCTTGGCAGTTCGGGCTGGACTGTTCCCATGAGGCACAGGGTCAGATTGATTTGCATATGGCCATGTCTGAACTGGGGTGGCAGAGTGGGCTAAAGAACGGTGATGGATCAAACCCAGATCTGTTGACTGGGTGTGAGTGTTTGATTGGTTCTGATGCTCCGTCCATCACCACCCCCTTTTGTACCACTTTGTTCGTCTTAAGTTAGCAGGGTATGCTCAGACGTGAGTCCCTTGCTCACTTTGCCACTGGATTCAAGCAAGCCTGGCTGAAGACGGCTGAAATGCCAGAAACCGGTCCTAGGAAGCTTGTTTCCGGTCCAGGGAAGGCATGGCTTGGCAGTTCAGGCTGAACTGTTCCCATGAGGCACAGGGTCAGACTGATTTGCATATGGCCATGTCTGAACTGGGGTGGCAGAGTGGGCTAAAGAACGGTGATGGATCAATCCCAGATCTGTTGACTGGGTGTGAGTGTTTGATTGGTTCTGATGCTCCGTCCATCACCACCCCCTTTTGTACCGCTTTGTTCGCCATAAGTTGGCAGGGTATGCTCAGACGTGAGTCCCTTGCTCACTGTGCCACTGGATTCAAGCAAGCCTGGCTGAAGACGGCTGAAATGCCAGAAACCGGTCCTAGGAAGCTTGTTTACGGTCCAGGGAAGGCATGGCTTGGCAGTTCGGGCTGGACTGTTCCCATGAGGCACAGGGTCAGACTGATTTGCATATGGCCATGTCTGAACTGGGGTGGCAGAGTGGGCTAAAGAATGGTGATGGATCAAACCCAGATCTGTTGACTGGGTGTGAGTGTTTGATTGGTTCTGATGCCGTCCATCACCACCCCCTTTTGTACCGCTTTGTTCGAAATAAGTTGGCAGGGTATGCTCAGACGTGAGTCCCTTGCTCACTTTGCCACTGGATTCAAGCAAGCCTGGCTGAAGACGGCTGAAATGCCAGAAACCGGTCCTAGGAAGCATGTTTCCGGTCCAGGGAAGGCATGGCTTGGCAGTTTGGGGTGGACTGTTCCCATGAGGCACAGGGTCAGACTGATTTGCATATGGCCATGTCTGAACTGGGGTGGCAGAGTGGGCTAAAGAACGGTGATGGATCAAACCCAGATCTATTGACTGGGTGTGAGTGTTTGATTGGTTCTGATGCTCCGTCCAACACCACCCCCTTTTGTACCGCTTTGTTCGCCATAAGTTGGCAGGGTATGCTCAGACGTGAGTCCCTTGCTCACTGTGCCACTGGATTCAAGCAAGCCTGGCTGAAGACAGCTGAAATGCCAGAAACCGGTCCCAGGACGCTTGTTTACGGTCCAGGGAAGGCATTGTTTGGCAGTTCAGGCTGGACTGTTCCCATGAGGCACAGGGTCAGACTGATTTGCAGATGGCCATGTCTGAACTGGGGTGGCAGAGTGGGCTAAAGAACGGTGATGGATCAAACCCACATCTGTTGACTGGGTGTGAGTGTTTGATTGGTTCTGATGCTCCGTCCATCACCACCCCCTTTTGTACAGCTTTGTTCGCCATAAGTTGGCAGGGTATGCTCAGACGTGAGTCCCTTGCTCACTTTGCCACTGGATTCAAGCAAGCCTGGCTGAAGACGGCTGAAATGCCAGAAACCGGTCCTAGGAAGCTTGTTTCCGGTCCAGGGAAGGCATGGCTTGGCAGTTCGGGCTGGACTGTTCCCATGAGGCACAGGGTCAGACTGATTTGCATATGGCCATGGCTGAACTGGGGTGGCAGAGTGGGCTAAAGAACGGTGATGGATCAAACCCAGATCTGTTGACTGGGTGTGAGTGTTTGATTGGTTCTGATGCTCCGTCCATCACCACCCCCTTTTGTACTGCTTTGTTCGCCATAAGTTGGCAGGGTATGCTCAGACGTGAGTCCCTTGCTCACTTTGCCACTGGATTCAAGCAAGCTTGGCTGAAGACGGCTGAAATGCCAGAAACCGGTCCTAGGAAGCTTGTTTCCGGTCCAGGGAAGGCATGGCTTGGCAGTTCGGGCTGGACTGTTCCCATGAGGCACAGGGTCAGACTGATTTGCATATGGCCATGTTTGAACTGGGGTGGCAGAGTGGGCTAAAGAACGGTGATGGATCAAACCCAGATCTGTTGACTGGGTGTAAGTGTTTGATTGGTTCTGATGCTCCGTCCATCACCACCCCCTTTTGTACTGCTTTGTTCGCCATAAGTTGGCAGGGTATGCTCAGACGTGAGTCCCTTGCTCACTTTGCCACTGGATTCAAGCAAGCCTGGCTGAAGACGGCTGAAATGCCAGAAACCGGTCCTAGGAAGCTTGTTTACGGTCCAGGGAAGGCATGGTTTGGCAGTTCGGGCTGGGCTGTTCCCATGAGGTACAGGGTCAGACTGATTTGCATATGGCCATGTCTGAACTGGGGTGGCAGAGTGGGCTAAAGAACGGTGATGGATCAAACCCAGATCTGTTGACTGGGTGTGAGTGTTTGATTGGTTCTGATGCTCCATCCATCACCAACCCCTTTTGTACCGCTTTGTTCGCCATAAGTTGGCAGGGTATGCTCAGACGTGAGTCCCTTGCTCACTTTGCCACTGGATTCAAGCAAGCCTGGCTGAAGACGGCTGAAATGCCAGAAACCGGTCCTAGGAAGCTTGCTTCCGGTCCAGGGAAGGCATGACATGGCAGTTCAGGCTGGACTGTTCCCATGAGGCACAGGGTCAGATTGATTTGCATATGGCCATGTCTGAACTGGGGTGGCAGAGTGGGCTAAAGAACGGTGATGGATCAAACCCAGATCTGTTGACTGGGTGTGAGTGTTTGATTGGTTCTGATGCTCCGTCCATCACCACCCCCTTTTGTACCGTTTTGTTCGCCATAGGTTGGCAGGGTATGCTCAGACGTGAGTCCCTTGCTCACTTTGCCACTGGATTCAAGCAAGCCTGGCTGAAGACGGCTGAAATGCCAGAAACCGGTCCTAGGAAGCTTGCTTCCGGTCCAGGGAAGGCATGGCATGGCAGTTCAGGCTGGACTCTTCCCATGAGGCACAGGGTCAGACTGATTTGCATATGGCCATGTCTGAACTGGGGTGGCAGAGTGGGCTAAAGAACGGTGATGGATCAAACCCAGATCTGTTGACTGGGTGTGAGTGTTTGATTGGTTCTGATGCTCCGTCCATCACCACCCCCTTTTGTACCGTTTTGTTCACCATAGGTTGGCAGGGTATGCTCAGACGTGAGTCCCTTGCTCAGTTTGCCACTGGATTCTAGCAAGCCTAGCTGAAGACGGCTGAAATGTCAGAAACCGGTCCTAGGAAGCTTGTTTCTGGTCCAGGGAAGGCATGGCTTGGCAGTTTGGGCTGGACTGTTCCCATGAGGCACAGGGTCAGACTGATTTGCAGATGGCCATGTCTGAACATGGGTGGCTGAGTGGGCTAAAGAACGGTGATGGATCAAACCCACATCTGTTGACTGGGTGTGAGTGTTTGATTGGTTCTGATGCTCCGTCCATCACCACCCCCTTTTGTACAGCTTTGTTCGCCATAAGTTGGCAGGGTATGCTCAGACGTGAGTCCCTTGCTCACTTTGCCACTGGATTCAAGCAAGCCTGGCTGAAGACGGCTGAAATGCCAGAAACCGGTCCTAGGAAGCTTGTTTCCGGTCCAGGGAAGGCATGGCTTGGTAGTTCAGGCTGAACTGTTCCCATGAGGCACAGGGTCAGACTGATTTGCATATGGCCATGTCTGATCTGGGGTGGCAGAGTGGGCTAAAGAACGGTGATGGATCAAACCCAGATCTGTTGACTGGGTGGCAGTGTTTGATTGGTTCTGATGCTCCGTCCATCACCACCCCCTTTTGTACTGCTTTGTTCGCCATAAGTTGGCAGGGTATGCTCAGACGTGAGTCCCTTGCTCACTTTGCCACTGGATTCAAGCAAGCCTGGCTGAAGACGGCTGAAATGCCAGAAACCGGTCCTAGGAAGCTTGTTTACGGTCCAGGGAAGGCATGGTTTGGCAGTTCGGGCTGGGCTGTTCCCATGAGGTACAGGGTCAGACTGATTTGCATATGGCCATGTCTGAACTGGGGTGGCAGAGTGGGCTAAAGAACGGTGATGGATCAAACCCAGATCTGTTGACTGGGTGTGAGTGTTTGATTGGTTCTGATGCTCCGTCCATCACCACCCCCTTTTGTACCGCTTTGTTCGCCATAAGTTGGCAGGGTATGCTCAGACGTGAGTCCCTTGCTCACTTTGCCACTGGATTCAAGCAAGCCTGGCTGAAGACGGCTGAAATGCCAGAAACCGGTCCTAGGAAGCTTGCTTCCGGTCCAGGGAAGGCATGACATGGCAGTTCAGGCTGGACTGTTCCCATGAGGCACAGGGTCAGATTGATTTGCATATGGCCATGTCTGAACTGGGGTGGCAGAGTGGGCTAAAGAACGGTGATGGATCAAACCCAGATCTGTTGACTGGGTGTGAGTGTTTGATTGGTTCTGATGTTCTGTCCATCACCACCCCCTTTTGTACAGCTTTGTTCGCCATAAGTTGGCAGGGTATGCTCAGACGTGAGTCCCTTGCTCACTTTGCCACTGGATTCAAGCAAGCCTGGCTGAAGACGGCTGAAATGCCAGAAACCGGTCCTAGGAAGCTTGTTTCCGGTCCAGGGAAGGCATGGCTTGGCAGTTCGGGCTGGACTGTTCCCATGAGGCACAGGGTCAGACTGATTTGCATATGGCCATGGCTGAACTGGGGTGGCAGAGTGGGCTAAAGAACGGTGATGGATCAAACCCAGATCTGTTGACTGGGTGTGAGTGTTTGATTGGTTCTGATGCTCCGTCCATCACCACCCCCTTTTGTACTGCTTTGTTCGCCATAAGTTGGCAGGGTATGCTCAGACGTGAGTCCCTTGCTCACTTTGCCACTGGATTCAAGCAAGCCTGGCTGAAGACGGCTGAAATGCCAGAAACCGGTCCTAGGAAGCTTGTTTACGGTCCAGGGAAGGCATGGCTTGGCAGTTCGGGCTGGGCTGTTCCCATGAGGTACAGGGTCAGACTGATTTGCATATGGCCATGTCTGAACTGGGGTGGCAGAGTGGGCTAAAGAACGGTGATGGATCAAACCCAGATCTGTTGACTGGGTGTGAGTGTTTGATTGGTTCTGATGCTCCGTCCATCACCACCCCCTTTTGTACCGCTTTGTTCGCCATAAGTTGGCAGGGTATGCTCAGACATGAGTCCCTTGCTCACTTTGCCACTGGATTCAAGCAAGCCTGGCTGAAGACGGCTGAAATGCCAGAAACCGGTCCGAGGAAGCTTGCTTCCGGTCCAGGGAAGGCATGGCATGGCAGTTCAGTCTGGACTGTTCCCATGAGGCACAGGGTCAGACTGATTTGCATATGGCCATGTCTGAACTGGGGTGGCAGAGTGGGCTAAAGAACGGTGATGGATAAAACCCAGATCTGTTGACTGGGTGTGAGTGTTTGATTGGTTCTGATGCTCCGTCCATCACCACCCCCTTTTGTACCGTTTTGTTCGCCATAGGTTGGCAGGGTATGCTCAGACGTGAGTCCCTTGCTCACTTTGCCACTGGATTCAAGCAAGCCTAGCTGAAGACGGCTGAAATGCCAGAAACCGGTCCTAGGAAGCTTGTTTCTGGTCCAGGGAAGGCATGGCTTGGCAGATTGGGCTGGACTGTTCCCATGAGGCACAGGGTCAGACTGATTTGTAGATGGCCATGTCTGAACTGGGGTGGCAGAGTGGGCTAAAGAACGGTGATGGATCAAACCCACATCTGTTGACTGGGTGTGAGTGTTTGATTGTTTCTGATGCTCCGTCCATCACCACCCCCTTTTGTACAGCTTTGTTCGCCATAAGTTGGCAGGGTATGCTCAGACGTGAGTCCCTTGCTCACTTTGCCACTGGATTCAAGCAAGCCTGGTTGAAGACGGCTGAAATGCCAGAAACCGGTCCTAGGAAGCTTGTTTCCGGTCCAGGGAAGGCATGGCTTGGCAGCTCGGGCTGGACTGTTCCCATGAGGCACAGGGTCAGACTGATTTGCATATGGCCATGTCTGAACTGGGGTGGCAGAGTGGGCTAAAGAACGGTGATGGATCAAACCCAGATCTGTTGACTGGGTGTGAGTGTTTGATTGGTTCTGATGCTCCGTCCATCACCACCCCATTTTGTACCGCTTTGTTCGCCATAAGTTGGCAGGGTATGCTCAGACGTGAGTCCCTTGCTCACTTTGCCACTGGATTCAAGCAAGCCTGGCTGAAGACGGTTGAAATGCCAGAAACCGGTCCTAGGAAGCTTGTTTCCAGTCCAGGGAAGGCATGGCTTGGCAGTTTGGGCTGGACTGTTCCCATGAGGCACAGGGTCAGACTGATTTGCATGTGGCCATGTCTGAACTGGGGTGGCAGAGTGGGCTAAAGAACGGTGATGGATCAAACCCAGATCTGTTGACTGGGTGTGAGTGTTTTATTGGTTCTGATGCTCCGTCCATCACCACACCCTTTTGTACCACTTTGTTCGCCTTAAGTTGGCAGGGTATGCTCAGACGTGAGTCCCTTGCTCACTTTGCCTCTGGATTCAAGCAAGCCTGGCTGAAGACGGCTGAAATGCCAGAAAACCGGTCCTAGGAAGCCTATTTCCGGTCCAGGGAAGGCATGGCTTGGCAGTTCGGGCTGAACTGTTCCCATGAGGCACAGGGTCAGACTGATTTGCATATGGCCATGTCTGAACTGGGGTGGCAGATTGGGCTAAAGAACGGTGATGGATCAAACCCAGATCTGTTGACTGGGTGTGAGTGTTTGATTGGTTCTGATGCTCCGTCCATCACCACCCCCTTTTGTACCGCTTTGTTCGCCATAAGTTGGTAGGGTATGCTCAGACGTGAGTCCCTTGCTCACTTTGCCACTGGATTCAAGCAAGCCTGGCTGAAGACGGCTGAAATGCCAGAAACCGCTCCTAGGAAGCTTGTTTACGGTCCAGGGAAGGCATAGCTTGGCAGTTCGGGCTGGACTGTTCCCATGAGGCACAGGGTCAGACTGATTTGCATATGGCCATGTCTGAACTGGGGTGGCAGAGTGGGCTAAAGAACGGTGATGGATCAAACCCAGATCTGTTGACTGGGTGTGAGTGTTTGATTGGTTCTGATGCTCCGTCCATCACCACCCCCTTTTGTACCGCTTTGTTCAACATAAGTTGGCAGGGTATGCTCAGACGTGAGTCCCTTGCTCACTTTGCCACTGGATTCAAGCAAGCCTGGCTGAAGACGGCTGAAATGCCAGAAACCGGTCCTAGGAAGCTTGTTTCCGGTCCAGGGAAGGCATGGCTTGGCAGTTCGGGCTGGACTGTTCCCATGAGGCACAGGGTCAGATTGATTTGCATATGGCCATGTCTGAACTGGGGTGGCAGAGTGGGCTAAAGAACGGTGATGGATCAAACCCAGATCTGTTGACTGGGTGTGAGTGTTTGATTGGTTCTGATGCTCCGTCCATCACCACCCCCTTTTGTACCACTTTGTTCGTCTTAAGTTAGCAGGGTATGCTCAGACGTGAGTCCCTTGCTCACTTTGCCACTGGATTCAAGCAAGCCTGGCTGAAGACGGCTGAAATGCCAGAAACCGGTCCTAGGAAGCTTGTTTCCGGTCCAGGGAAGGCATGGCTTGGCAGTTCAGGCTGAACTGTTCCCATGAGGCACAGGGTCAGACTGATTTGCATATGGCCATGTCTGAACTGGGGTGGCAGAGTGGGCTAAAGAACGGTGATGGATCAATCCCAGATCTGTTGACTGGGTGTGAGTGTTTGATTGGTTCTGATGCTCCGTCCATCACCACCCCCTTTTGTACCGCTTTGTTCGCCATAAGTTGGCAGGGTATGCTCAGACGTGAGTCCCTTGCTCACTGTGCCACTGGATTCAAGCAAGCCTGGCTGAAGACGGCTGAAATGCCAGAAACCGGTCCTAGGAAGCTTGTTTACGGTCCAGGGAAGGCATGGCTTGGCAGTTCGGGCTGGACTGTTCCCATGAGGCACAGGGTCAGACTGATTTGCATATGGCCATGTCTGAACTGGGGTGGCAGAGTGGGCTAAAGAATGGTGATGGATCAAACCCAGATCTGTTGACTGGGTGTGAGTGTTTGATTGGTTCTGATGCCGTCCATCACCACCCCCTTTTGTACCGCTTTGTTCGAAATAAGTTGGCAGGGTATGCTCAGACGTGAGTCCCTTGCTCACTTTGCCACTGGATTCAAGCAAGCCTGGCTGAAGACGGCTGAAATGCCAGAAACCGGTCCTAGGAAGCATGTTTCCGGTCCAGGGAAGGCATGGCTTGGCAGTTTGGGGTGGACTGTTCCCATGAGGCACAGGGTCAGACTGATTTGCATATGGCCATGTCTGAACTGGGGTGGCAGAGTGGGCTAAAGAACGGTGATGGATCAAACCCAGATCTATTGACTGGGTGTGAGTGTTTGATTGGTTCTGATGCTCCGTCCAACACCACCCCCTTTTGTACCGCTTTTTTCGCCATAAGTTGGCAGGGTATGCTCAGACGTGAGTCCCTTGCTCACTGTGCCACTGGATTCAAGCAAGCCTGGCTGAAGACAGCTGAAATGCCAGAAACCGGTCCCAGGACGCTTGTTTACGGTCCAGGGAAGGCATTGTTTGGCAGTTCAGGCTGGACTGTTCCCATGAGGCACAGGGTCAGACTGATTTGCAGATGGCCATGTCTGAACTGGGGTGGCAGAGTGGGCTAAAGAACGGTGATGGATCAAACCCACATCTGTTGACTGGGTGTGAGTGTTTGATTGGTTCTGATGCTCCGTCCATCACCACCCCCTTTTGTACAGCTTTGTTCGCCATAAGTTGGCAGGGTATGCTCAGACGTGAGTCCCTTGCTCACTTTGCCACTGGATTCAAGCAAGCCTGGCTGAAGACGGCTGAAATGCCAGAAACCGGTCCTAGGAAGCTTGTTTCCGGTCCAGGGAAGGCATGGCTTGGCAGTTCGGGCTGGACTGTTCCCATGAGGCACAGGGTCAGACTGATTTGCAAATGGCCATGGCTGAACTGGGGTGGCAGAGTGGGCTAAAGAACGGTGATGGATCAAACCCAGATCTGTTGACTGGGTGTGAGTGTTTGATTGGTTCTGATGCTCCGTCCATCACCACCCCCTTTTGTACTGCTTTGTTCGCCATAAGTTGGCAGGGTATGCTCAGACGTGAGTCCCTTGCTCACTTTGCCACTGGATTCAAGCAAGCTTGGCTGAAGACGGCTGAAATGCCAGAAACCGGTCCTAGGAAGCTTGTTTCCGGTCCAGGGAAGGCATGGCTTGGCAGTTCGGGCTGGACTGTTCCCATGAGGCACAGGGTCAGACTGATTTGCATATGGCCATGTTTGAACTGGGGTGGCAGAGTGGGCTAAAGAACGGTGATGGATCAAACCCAGATCTGTTGACTGGGTGTGAGTGTTTGATTGGTTCTGATGCTCCGTCCATCACCACCCCCTTTTGTACTGCTTTGTTCGCCATAAGTTGGCAGGGTATGCTCAGACGTGAGTCCCTTGCTCACTTTGCCACTGGATTCAAGCAAGCCTGGCTGAAGACGGCTGAAATGCCAGAAACCGGTCCTAGGAAGCTTGCTTCCGGTCCAGGGAAGGCATGACATGGCAGTTCAGGCTGGACTGTTCCCATGAGGCACAGGGTCAGATTGATTTGCATATGGCCATGTCTGAACTGGGGTGGCAGAGTGGGCTAAAGAACGGTGATGGATCAAACCCAGATCTGTTGACTGGGTGTGAGTGTTTGATTGGTTCTGATGTTCTGTCCATCACCACCCCCTTTTGTACAGCTTTGTTCGCCATAAGATGGCAGGGTATGCTCAGACGTGAGTCCCTTGCTCACTTTGCCACTGGATTCAAGCAAGCCTGGCTGAAGACGGCTGAAATGCCAGAAACCGGTCCTAGGAAGCTTGTTTCCGGTCCAGGGAAGGCATGGCTTGGCAGTTCGGGCTGGACTGTTCCCATGAGGCACAGGGTCAGACTGATTTGCATATGGCCATGGCTGAACTGGGGTGGCAGAGTGGGCTAAAGAACGGTGATGGATCAAACCCAGATCTGTTGACTGGGTGTGAGTGTTTGATTGGTTCTGATGCTCCGTCCATCACCACCCCCTTTTGTACTGCTTTGTTCGCCATAAGTTGGCAGGGTATGCTCAGACGTGAGTCCCTTGCTCACTTTGCCACTGGATTCAAGCAAGCCTGGCTGAAGACGGCTGAAATGCCAGAAACCGGTCCTAGGAAGCTTGTTTACGGTCCAGGGAAGGCATGGCTTGGCAGTTCGGGCTGGGCTGTTCCCATGAGGTACAGGGTCAGACTGATTTGCATATGGCCATGTCTGAACTGGGGTGGCAGAGTGGGCTAAAGAACGGTGATGGATCAAACCCAGATCTGTTGACTGGGTGTGAGTGTTTGATTGGTTCTGATGCTCCGTCCATCACCACCCCCTTTTGTACCGCTTTGTTCGCCATAAGTTGGCAGGGTATGCTCAGACATGAGTCCCTTGCTCACTTTGCCACTGGATTCAAGCAAGCCTGGCTGAAGACGGCTGAAATGCCAGAAACCGGTCCGAGGAAGCTTGCTTCCGGTCCAGGGAAGGCATGGCATGGCAGTTCAGTCTGGACTGTTCCCATGAGGCACAGGGTCAGACTGATTTGCATATGGCCATGTCTGAACTGGGGTGGCAGAGTGGGCTAAAGAACGGTGATGGATAAAACCCAGATCTGTTGACTGGGTGTGAGTGTTTGATTGGTTCTGATGCTCCGTCCATCACCACCCCCTTTTGTACCGTTTTGTTCGCCATAGGTTGGCAGGGTATGCTCAGACGTGAGTCCCTTGCTCACTTTGCCACTGGATTCAAGCAAGCCTAGCTGAAGACGGCTGAAATGCCAGAAACCGGTCCTAGGAAGCTTGTTTCTGGTCCAGGGAAGGCATGGCTTGGCAGATTGGGCTGGACTGTTCCC
Source organism: Triturus cristatus (assembly GCF_964204655.1). Classification (NCBI taxonomy): domain Eukaryota; kingdom Metazoa; phylum Chordata; class Amphibia; order Caudata; family Salamandridae; genus Triturus; species Triturus cristatus. Next base: position 1,564,452,771 of record NC_140591.1, read on the forward strand.
ATGAGGCACAGGGTCAGACTGATTTGTAGATGGCCATGTCTGAACTGGGGTGGCAGAGTGGGCTAAAGAACGGTGATGGATCAAACCCACATCTGTTGACTGGGTGTGAGTGTTTGATTGTTTCTGATGCTCCGTCCATCACCACCCCCTTTTGTACAGCTTTGTTCGCCATAAGTTGGCAGGGTATGCTCAGACGTGAGTCCCTTGCTCACTTTGCCACTGGATTCAAGCAAGCCTGGTTGAAGACGGCTGAAATGCCAGAAACCGGTCCTAGGAAGCTTGTTTCCGGTCCAGGGAAGGCATGGCTTGGCAGTTCGGGCTGGACTGTTCCCATGAGGCACAGGGTCAGACTGATTTGCATATGGCCATGTCTGAACTGGGGTGGCAGAGTGGGCTAAAGAACGGTGATGGATCAAACCCAGATCTGTTGACTGGGTGTGAGTGTTTGATTGGTTCTGATGCTCCGTCCATCACCACCCCATTTTGTACCGCTTTGTTCGCCATAAGTTGGCAGGGTATGCTCAGACGTGAGTCCCTTGCTCACTTTGCCACTGGATTCAAGCAAGCCTGGCTGAAGACGGTTGAAATGCCAGAAACCGGTCCTAGGAAGCTTGTTTCCAGTCCAGGGAAGGCATGGCTTGGCAGTTTGGGCTGGACTGTTCCCATGAGGCACAGGGTCAGACTGATTTGCATGTGGCCATGTCTGAACTGGGGTGGCAGAGTGGGCTAAAGAACGGTGATGGATCAAACCCAGATCTGTTGACTGGGTGTGAGTGTTTTATTGGTTCTGATGCTCCGTCCATCACCACACCCTTTTGTACCACTTTGTTCGCCTTAAGTTGGCAGGGTATGCTCAGACGTGAGTCCCTTGCTCACTTTGCCTCTGGATTCAAGCAAGCCTGGCTGAAGACGGCTGAAATGCCAGAAAACCGGTCCTAGGAAGCTTATTTCCGGTCCAGGGAAGGCATGGCTTGGCAGTTCGGGCTGAACTGTTCCCATGAGGCACAGGGTCAGACTGATTTGCATATGGCCATGTCTGAACTGGGGTGGCAGATTGGGCTAAAGAACGGTGATGGATCAAACCCAGATCTGTTGACTGGGTGTGAGTGTTTGATTGGTTCTGATGCTCCGTCCATCACCACCCCCTTTTGTACCGCTTTGTTCGCCATAAGTTGGTAGGGTATGCTCAGACGTGAGTCCCTTGCTCACTTTGCCACTGGATTCAAGCAAGCCTGGCTGAAGACGGCTGAAATGCCAGAAACCGCTCCTAGGAAGCTTGTTTACGGTCCAGGGAAGGCATAGCTTGGCAGTTCGGGCTGGACTGTTCCCATGAGGCACAGGGTCAGACTGATTTGCATATGGCCATGTCTGAACTGGGGTGGCAGAGTGGGCTAAAGAACGGTGATGGATCAAACCCAGATCTGTTGACTGGGTGTGAGTGTTTGATTGGTTCTGATGCTCCGTCCATCACCACCCCCTTTTGTACCGCTTTGTTCAACATAAGTTGGCAGGGTATGCTCAGACGTGAGTCCCTTGCTCACTTTGCCACTGGATTCAAGCAAGCCTGGCTGAAGACGGCTGAAATGCCAGAAACCGGTCCTAGGAAGCTTGTTTCCGGTCCAGGGAAGGCATGGCTTGGCAGTTCGGGCTGGACTGTTCCCATGAGGCACAGGGTCAGATTGATTTGCATATGGCCATGTCTGAACTGGGGTGGCAGAGTGGGCTAAAGAACGGTGATGGATCAAACCCAGATCTGTTGACTGGGTGTGAGTGTTTGATTGGTTCTGATGCTCCGTCCATCACCACCCCCTTTTGTACCACTTTGTTCGTCTTAAGTTAGCAGGGTATGCTCAGACGTGAGTCCCTTGCTCACTTTGCCACTGGATTCAAGCAAGCCTGGCTGAAGACGGCTGAAATGCCAGAAACCGGTCCTAGGAAGCTTGTTTCCGGTCCAGGGAAGGCATGGCTTGGCAGTTCAGGCTGAACTGTTCCCATGAGGCACAGGGTCAGACTGATTTGCATATGGCCATGTCTGAACTGGGGTGGCAGAGTGGGCTAAAGAACGGTGATGGATCAATCCCAGATCTGTTGACTGGGTGTGAGTGTTTGATTGGTTCTGATGCTCCGTCCATCACCACCCCCTTTTGTACCGCTTTGTTCGCCATAAGTTGGCAGGGTATGCTCAGACGTGAGTCCCTTGCTCACTGTGCCACTGGATTCAAGCAAGCCTGGCTGAAGACGGCTGAAATGCCAGAAACCGGTCCTAGGAAGCTTGTTTACGGTCCAGGGAAGGCATGGCTTGGCAGTTCGGGCTGGACTGTTCCCATGAGGCACAGGGTCAGACTGATTTGCATATGGCCATGTCTGAACTGGGGTGGCAGAGTGGGCTAAAGAATGGTGATGGATCAAACCCAGATCTGTTGACTGGGTGTGAGTGTTTGATTGGTTCTGATGCCGTCCATCACCACCCCCTTTTGTACCGCTTTGTTCGAAATAAGTTGGCAGGGTATGCTCAGACGTGAGTCCCTTGCTCACTTTGCCACTGGATTCAAGCAAGCCTGGCTGAAGACGGCTGAAATGCCAGAAACCGGTCCTAGGAAGCATGTTTCCGGTCCAGGGAAGGCATGGCTTGGCAGTTTGGGGTGGACTGTTCCCATGAGGCACAGGGTCAGACTGATTTGCATATGGCCATGTCTGAACTGGGGTGGCAGAGTGGGCTAAAGAACGGTGATGGATCAAACCCAGATCTATTGACTGGGTGTGAGTGTTTGATTGGTTCTGATGCTCCGTCCAACACCACCCCCTTTTGTACCGCTTTTTTCGCCATAAGTTGGCAGGGTATGCTCAGACGTGAGTCCCTTGCTCACTGTGCCACTGGATTCAAGCAAGCCTGGCTGAAGACAGCTGAAATGCCAGAAACCGGTCCCAGGACGCTTGTTTACGGTCCAGGAAAGGCATTGTTTGGCAGTTCAGGCTGGACTGTTCCCATGAGGCACAGGGTCAGACTGATTTGCAGATGGCCATGTCTGAACTGGGGTGGCAGAGTGGGCTAAAGAACGGTGATGGATCAAACCCACATCTGTTGACTGGGTGTGAGTGTTTGATTGGTTCTGATGCTCCGTCCATCACCACCCCCTTTTGTACAGCTTTGTTCGCCATAAGTTGGCAGGGTATGCTCAGACGTGAGTCCCTTGCTCACTTTGCCACTGGATTCAAGCAAGCCTGGCTGAAGACGGCTGAAATGCCAGAAACCGGTCCTAGGAAGCTTGTTTCCGGTCCAGGGAAGGCATGGCTTGGCAGTTCGGGCTGGACTGTTCCCATGAGGCACAGGGTCAGACTGATTTGCAAATGGCCATGGCTGAACTGGGGTGGCAGAGTGGGCTAAAGAACGGTGATGGATCAAACCCAGATCTGTTGACTGGGTGTGAGTGTTTGATTGGTTCTGATGCTCCGTCCATCACCACCCCCTTTTGTACTGCTTTGTTCGCCATAAGTTGGCAGGGTATGCTCAGACGTGAGTCCCTTGCTCACTTTGCCACTGGATTCAAGCAAGCTTGGCTGAAGACGGCTGAAATGCCAGAAACCGGTCCTAGGAAGCTTGTTTCCGGTCCAGGGAAGGCATGGCTTGGCAGTTCGGGCTGGACTGTTCCCATGAGGCACAGGGTCAGACTGATTTGCATATGGCCATGTTTGAACTGGGGTGGCAGAGTGGGCTAAAGAACGGTGATGGATCAAACCCAGATCTGTTGACTGGGTGTGAGTGTTTGATTGGTTCTGATGCTCCGTCCATCACCACCCCCTTTTGTACTGCTTTGTTCGCCATAAGTTGGCAGGGTATGCTCAGACGTGAGTCCCTTGCTCACTTTGCCACTGGATTCAAGCAAGCCTGGCTGAAGACGGCTGAAATGCCAGAAACCGGTCCTAGGAAGCTTGTTTACGGTCCAGGGAAGGCATGGTTTGGCAGTTCGGGCTGGGCTGTTCCCATGAGGTACAGGGTCAGACTGATTTGCATATGGCCATGTCTGAACTGGGGTGGCAGAGTGGTCTAAAGAACGGTGATGGATCAAACCCAGATCTGTTGACTGGGTGTGAGTGTTTGATTGGTTCTGATGCTCCGTCCATCACCAACCCCTTTTGTACCGCTTTGTTCGCCATAAGTTGGCAGGGTATGCTCAGACGTGAGTCCCTTGCTCACTTTGCCACTGGATTCAAGCAAGCCTGGCTGAAGACGGCTGAAATGCCAGAAACCGGTCCTAGGAAGCTTGCTTCCGGTCCAGGGAAGGCATGACATGGCAGTTCAGGCTGGACTGTTCCCATGAGGCACAGGGTCAGATTGATTTGCATATGGCCATGTCTGAACTGGGGTGGCAGAGTGGGCTAAAGAACGGTGATGGATCAAACCCAGATCTGTTGACTGGGTGTGAGTGTTTGATTGGTTCTGATGCTCCGTCCATCACCACCCCCTTTTGTACCGTTTTGTTCGCCATAGGTTGGCAGGGTATGCTCAGACGTGAGTCCCTTGCTCACTTTGCCACTGGATTCAAGCAAGCCTGGCTGAAGACGGCTGAAATGCCAGAAACCGGTCCTAGGAAGCTTGCTTCCGGTCCAGGGAAGGCATGGCATGGCAGTTCAGGCTGGACTGTTCCCATGAGGCACAGGGTCAGACTGATTTGCATATGGCCATGTCTGAACTGGGGTGGCAGAGTGGGCTAAAGAACGGTGATGGATCAAACCCAGATCTGTTGACTGGGTGTGAGTGTTTGATTGGTTCTGATGCTCCGTCCATCACCACCCCCTTTTGTACCGTTTTGTTCGCCATAGGTTGGCAGGGTATGCTCAGACGTGAGTCCCTTGCTCAGTTTGCCACTGGATTCTAGCAAGCCTAGCTGAAGACGGCTGAAATGTCAGAAACCGGTCCTAGGAAGCTTGTTTCTGGTCCAGGGAAGGCATGGCTTGGCAGTTTGGGCTGGACTGTTCCCATGAGGCACAGGGTCAGACTGATTTGCAGATGGCCATGTCTGAACTGGGGTGGCTGAGTGGGCTAAAGAACGGTGATGGATCAAACCCACATCTGTTGACTGGGTGTGAGTGTTTGATTGGTTCTGATGCTCCGTCCATCACCACCCCCTTTTGTACAGCTTTGTTCGCCATAAGTTGGCAGGGTATGCTCAGACGTGAGTCCCTTGCTCACTTTGCCACTGGATTCAAGCAAGCCTGGCTGAAGACGGCTGAAATGCCAGAAACCGGTCCTAGGAAGCTTGTTTACGGTCCAGGGAAGGCATGGCTTGGTAGTTCAGGCTGAACTGTTCCCATGAGGCACAGGGTCAGACTGATTTGCATATGGCCATGTCTGAACTGGGGTGGCAGAGTGGGCTAAAGAACGGTGATGGATCAAACCCAGATCTGTTGACTGGGTGGGAGTGTTTGATTGGTTCTGATGCTCCGTCCATCACCACCCCCTTTTGTACTGCTTTGTTCGCCATAAGTTGGCAGGGTATGCTCAGACGTGAGTCCCTTGCTCACTTTGCCACTGGATTCAAGCAAGCCTGGCTGAAGACGGCTGAAATGCCAGAAACCGGTCCTAGGAAGCTTGTTTACGGTCCAGGGAAGGCAGGGTTTGGCAGTTCGGGCTGGGCTGTTCCCATGAGGTACAGGGTCAGACTGATTTGCATATGGCCATGTCTGAACTGGGGTGGCAGAGTGGGCTAAAGAACGGTGATGGATCAAACCCAGATCTGTTGACTGGGTGTGAGTGTTTGATTGGTTCTGATGCTCCGTCCATCACCACCCCCTTTTGTACCGCTTTGTTCGCCATAAGTTGGCAGGGTATGCTCAGACGTGAGTCCCTTGCTCACTTTGCCACTGGATTCAAGCAAGCCTGGCTGAAGACGGCTGAAATGCCAGAAACCGGTCCTAGGAAGCTTGCTTCCGGTCCAGGGAAGGCATGACATGGCAGTTCAGGCTGGACTGTTCCCATGAGGCACAGGGTCAGATTGATTTGCATATGGCCATGTCTGAACTGGGGTGGCAGAGTGGGCTAAAGAACGGTGATGGATCAAACCCAGATCTGTTGACTGGGTGTGAGTGTTTGATTGGTTCTGATGTTCTGTCCATCACCACCCCCTTTTGTACAGCTTTGTTCGCCATAAGTTGGCAGGGTATGCTCAGACGTGAGTCCCTTGCTCACTTTGCCACTGGATTCAAGCAAGCCAGGCTGAAGACGGCTGAAATGCCAGAAACCGGTCCTAGGAAGCTTGTTTCCGGTCCAGGGAAGGCATGGCTTGGCAGTTCGGGCTGGACTGTTCCCATGAGGCACAGGGTCAGACTGATTTGCATATGGCCATGGCTGAACTGGGGTGGCAGAGTGGGCTAAAGAACGGTGATGGATCAAACCCAGATCTGTTGACTGGGTGTGAGTGTTTGATTGGTTCTGATGCTCCGTCCATCACCACCCCCTTTTGTACTGCTTTGTTCGCCATAAGTTGGCAGGGTATGCTCAGACGTGAGTCCCTTGCTCACTTTGCCACTGGATTCAAGCAAGCTTGGCTGAAGACGGCTGAAATGCCAGAAACCGGTCCTAGGAAGCTTGTTTCCGGTCCAGGGAAGGCATGGCTTGGCAGTTCGGGCTGGACTGTTCCCATGAGGCACAGGGTCAGACTGATTTGCATATGGCCATGTTTGAACTGGGGTGGCAGAGTGGGCTAAAGAACGGTGATGGATCAAACCCAGATCTGTTGACTGGGTGTGAGTGTTTGATTGGTTCTGATGCTCCGTCCATCACCACCCCCTTTTGTACTGCTCTGTTCGCCATAAGTTGGCAGGGTATGCTCAGACGTGAGTCCCTTGCTCACTTTGCCACTGGATTCAAGCAAGCCTGGCTTAAGACGGCTGAAATGCCAGAAACCGGTCCTAGGAAGCTTGTTTACGGTCCAGGGAAGGCATGGTTTGGCAGTTCGGGCTGGGCTGTTCCCATGAGGTACAGGGTCAGACTGATTTGCATATGGCCATGTCTGAACTGGGGTGGCAGAGTGGGCTAAAGAACGGTGATGGATCAAACCCAGATCTGTTGACTGGGTGTGAGTGTTTGATTGGTTCTGATGCTCCGTCCATCACCAACCCCTTTTGTACCGCTTTGTTCGCCATAAGTTGGCAGGGTATGCTCAGACGTGAGTCCCTTGCTCACTTTGCCACTGGATTCAAGCAAGCCTGGCTGAAGACGGCTGAAATGCCAGAAACCAGTCCTAGGAAGCTTGCTTCCGGTCCAGGGAAGGCATGACATGGCAGTTCAGGCTGGACTGTTCCCATGAGGCACAGGGTCAGATTGATTTGCATATGGCCATGTCTGAACTGGGGTGGCAGAGTGGGCTAAAGAACGGTGATGGATCAAACCCAGATCTGTTGACTGGGTGTGAGTGTTTGATTGGTTCTGATGCTCCGTCCATCACCACCCCCTTTTGTACCGTTTTGTTCGCCATAGGTTGGCAGGGTATGCTCAGACGTGAGTCCCTTGCTCACTTTGCCACTGGATTCAAGCAAGCCTGGCTGAAGACGGCTGAAATGCCAGAAACCGGTCCTAGGAAGCTTGCTTCCGGTCCAGGGAAGGCATGGCATGGCAGTTCAGGCTGGACTGTTCCCATGAGGCACAGGGTCAGACTGATTTGCATATGGCCATGTCTGAACTGGGGTGGCAGAGTGGGCTAAAGAACGGTGATGGATCAAACCCAGATCTGTTGACTGGGCGTGAGTGTTTGATTGGTTCTGATGCTCCGTCCATCACCACCCCCTTTTGTACCGTTTTGTTCGCCATAGGTTGGCAGGGTATGCTCAGACGTGAGTCCCTTGCTCAGTTTGCCACTGGATTCAAGCAAGCCTAGCTGAAGACGGCTGAAATGCCAGAAACCGGTCCTAGGAAGCTTGTTTCTGGTCCAGGGAAGGCATGGCTTGGCAGTTTGGGCTGGACTGTTCCCATGAGGCACAGGGTCAGACTGATTTGCAGATGGCCATGTCTGAACTGGGGTGGCTGAGTGGGCTAAAGAACGGTGATGGATCAAACCCACATCTGTTGACTGGGTGTGAGTGTTTGATTGGTTCTGATGCTCCGTCCATCACCACCCCCTTTTGTACAGCTTTGTTCGCCATAAGTTGGCAGGGTATGCTCAGACATGAGTCCCTTGCTCACTTTGCCACTGGATTCAAGCAAGCCTGGCTGAAGACGGCTGAAATGCCAGAAACCGGTCCTAGGAAGCTTGTTTCCGGTCCAGGGAAGGCATGGCTTGGTAGTTCAGGCTGAACTGTTCCCATGAGGCACAGGGTCAGACTGATTTGCATATGGCCATGTCTGAACTGGGGTGGCAGAGTGGGCTAAAGAACGGTGATGGATCAAACCCAGATCTGTTGACTGGGTGTGAGTGTTTGATTGGTTCTGATGCTCCGTCCATCACCACCCCCTTTTGTACCGCTTTGTTCGCCATAAGTTGGCAGGGTATGCTCAGACGTGAGTCCCTTGCTCACTGTGCCACTGGATTCAAGCAAGCCTGGCTGAAGACGGCTGAAATGCCAGAAACCGGTCCTAGGAAGCTTGTTTATGGTCCAGGGAAGGCATGGCTTGGCAGTTGGGGCTGGACTGTTCCCATAAGGCACAGGGTCAGACTGATTTGCATATGGCCATGTCTGAACTGGGGTGGCAGAGTGGGCAAAAGAACGGTGATGGATCAAACCCAGATCTGTTGACTGGGTGTGAGGGTTTGATTGGTTCTGATGCTCCGTCCATCACCACCCCCTTTTGTACCGCTTTGTTCGAAATAAGTTGGCAGGGTATGCTCAGACGTGAGTCCTTTGCTCACTTTGCCACTGGATTCAAGCAAGCCTGGCTGAAGACGGCTGAAATGCCAGAAACCGGTCCTAGGAAGCATGTTTCCGGTCCAGGGAAGGCATGGCTAGGCAGTTTGGGGTGGACTGTTCCCATGAGGCACAGGGTCAGACTGATTTGCATGTGGCCATGTCAGAACTGAGGTGGCAGAGCGGGCTAAAGAACGGTGATGGATCAAACCCACATCTGTTGACTGGGTGTGAGTGTTTGATTGGTTCTGATGCTCCGTCCATCACCACCCCCTTTTGTACAGCTTTGTTCGCCATAAGTTGGCAGTGTATGCTCAGACGTGAGTCCCTTGCTCACTTTGCCACTGGATTCAAGCAAGCCTGGCTGAAGACGGCTGAAATGCCAGAAACCGGTCCTAGGAAGCTTGCTTCCGGTCCAGGGAAGGCATGGCATGGCAGTTCAGTCTGGACTGTTCCCATGAGGCACAGGGTCAGACTGATTTGCATATGGCCATGTCTGAACTGGGGTGGCAGAGTGGGCTAAAGAACGGTGATGGATCAAACCCAGATCTGTTGACTGGGTGTGAGTGTTTGATTGGTTCTGATGCTCCGTCCATCACCACCCCCTTTTGTACCGTTTTGTTCGCCATAGGTTGGCAGGGTATGCTCAGACGTGAGTCCCTTGCTCACTTTGCCACTGGATTCAAGCAAGCCTAGCTGAAGACGGCTGAAATGCCAGAAACCGGTCCTAGGAAGCTTGTTTCTGGTCCAGGGAAGGCATGGCTTGGCAGTTTGGGCTGGACTGTTCCCATGAGGCACAGGGTCAGACTGATTTGTAGATGGCCATGTCTGAACTGGGGTGGCAGAGTGGGCTAAAGAACGGTGATGGATCAAACCCACATCTGTTGACTGGGTGTGAGTGTTTGATTGTTTCTGATGCTCCGTCCATCACCACCCCCTTTTGTACAGCTTTGTTCGCCATAAGTTGGCAGGGTATGCTCAGACGTGAGTCCCTTGCTCACTTTGCCACTGGATTCAAGCAAGCCTGGTTGAAGACGGCTGAAATGCCAGAAACCGGTCCTAGGAAGCTTGTTTCCGGTCCAGGGAAGGCATGGCTTGGCAGTTCGGGCTGGACTGTTCCCATGAGGCACAGGGTCAGACTGATTTGCATATGGCCATGTCTGAACTGGGGTGGCAGAGTGGGCTAAAGAACGGTGATGGATCAAACCCAGATCTGGTGACTGGGTGTGAGTGTTTGATTGGTTCTGATGCTCCGTCCATCACCACCCCATTTTGTACCGCTTTGTTCGCCATAAGTTGGCAGGGTATGCTCAGACGTGAGTCCCTTGCTCACTTTGCCACTGGATTCAAGCAAGCCTGGCTGAAGACGGTTGAAATGCCAGAAACCGGTCCTAGGAAGCTTGTTTCCAGTCCAGGGAAGGCATGGCTTGGCAGTTCGGGCTGGACTGTTCCCATGAGGCACAGGGTCAGACTGATTTGCATGTGGCCATGTCTGAACTGGGGTGGCAGAGTGGGCTAAAGAACGGTGATGGATCAAACCCAGATCTGTTGACTGGGTGTGAGTGTTTTATTGGTTCTGATGCTCCGTCCATCACCACACCCTTTTGTACCACTTTGTTCGCCTTAAGTTGGCAGGGTATGCTCAGACGTGAGTCCCTTGCTCACTTTGCCACTGGATTCAAGCAAGCCTGGCTGAAGACGGCTGAAATGCCAGAAAACCGGTCCTAGGAAGCTTATTTCCGGTCCAGGGAAGGCATGGCTTGGCAGTTCGGGCTGAACTGTTCCCATGAGGCACAGGGTCAGACTGATTTGCATATGGCCATGTCTGAACTGGGGTGGCAGATTGGGCTAAAGAACGGTGATGGATCAAACCCAGATCTGTTGACTGGGTGTGAGTGTTTGATTGGTTCTGATGCTCCGTCCATCACAACCCCCTTTTGTACCGCTTTGTTCGCCATAAGTTGGTAGGGTATGCTCAGACGTGAGTTCCTTGCTCACTTTGCCACTGGATTCAAGCAAGCCTGGCTGAAGACGGCTGAAATGCCAGAAACCGCTCCTAGGAAGCTTGTTTACGGTCCAGGGAAGGCATAGCTTGGCAGTTCGGGCTGGACTGTTCCCATGAGGCACAGGGTCAGACTGATTTGCATATGGCCATGTCTGAACTGGGGTGGCAGAGTGGGCTAAAGAACGATGATGGATCAAACCCAGATCTGTTGACTGGGTGTGAGTGTTTGATTGGTTCTGATGCTCCGTCCATCACCACCCCCTTTTGTACCGCTTTGTTCAACATAAGTTGGCAGGGTATGCTCAGACGTGAGTCCCTTGCTAACTTTGCCACTGGATTCAAGCAAGCCTGGCTGAAGACGGCTGAAATGCCAGAAACCGGTCCTAGGAAGCTTGTTTCCGGTCCAGGGAAGGCATGGCTTGGCAGTTCGGGCTGGACTGTTCCCATGAGGCACAGGGTCAGATTGATTTGCATATGGCCATGTCTGAACTGGGGTGGCAGAGTGGGCTAAAGAACGGTGATGGATCAAACCCAGATCTGTTGACTGGGTGTGAGTGTTTGATTGGTTCTGATGCTCCGTCCATCACCACCCCCTTTTGTACCACTTTGTTCGTCTTAAGTTAGCAGGGTATGCTCAGACGTGAGTCCCTTGCTCACTTTGCCACTGGATTCAAGCAAGCCTGGCTGAAGACGGCTGAAATGCCAGAAACCGGTCCTAGGAAGCTTGTTTCCGGTCCAGGGAAGGCATGGCTTGGCAGTTCAGGCTGAACTGTTCCCATGAGGCACAGGGTCAGACTGATTTGCATATGGCCATGTCTGAACTGGGGTGGCAGAGTGGGCTAAAGAACGGTGATGGATCAATCCCAGATCTGTTGACTGGGTGTGAGTGTTTGATTGGTTCTGATGCTCCGTCCATCACCACCCCCTTTTGTACCGCTTTGTTCGCCATAAGTTGGCAGGGTATGCTCAGACGTGAGTCCCTTGCTCACTGTGCCACTGGATTCAAGCAAGCCTGGCTGAAGACGGCTGAAATGCCAGAAACCGGTCCTAGGAAGCTTGTTTACGGTCCAGGGAAGGCATGGCTTGGCAGTTCGGGCTGGACTGTTCCCATGAGGCACAGGGTCAGACTGATTTGCATATGGCCATGTCTGAACTGGGGTGGCAGAGTGGGCTAAAGAATGGTGATGGATCAAACCCAGATCTGTTGACTGGGTGTGAGTGTTTGATTGGTTCTGATGCCGTCCATCACCACCCCCTTTTGTACCGCTTTGTTCGAAATAAGTTGGCAGGGTATGCTCAGACGTGAGTCCCTTGCTCACTTTGCCACTGGATTCAAGCAAGCCTGGCTGAAGACGGCTGAAATGCCAGAAACCGGTCCTAGGAAGCATGTTTCCGGTCCAGGGAAGGCATGGCTTGGCAGTTTGGGGTGGACTGTTCCCATGAGGCACAGGGTCAGACTGATTTGCATATGGCCATGTCTGAACTGGGGTGGCAGAGTGGGCTAAAGAACGGTGATGGATCAAACCCAGATCTATTGACTGGGTGTGAGTGTTTGATTGGTTCTGATGCTCCGTCCAACACCACCCCCTTTTGTACCGCTTTGTTCGCCATAAGTTGGCAGGGTATGCTCAGACGTGAGTCCCTTGCTCACTGTGCCACTGGATTCAAGCAAGCCTGGCTGAAGACAGCTGAAATGCCAGAAACCGGTCCCAGGACGCTTGTTTACGGTCCAGGGAAGGCATTGTTTGGCAGTTCAGGCTGGACTGTTCCCATGAGGCACAGGGTCAGACTGATTTGCAGATGGCCATGTCTGAACTGGGGTGGCAGAGTGGGCTAAAGAACGGTGATGGATCAAACCCACATCTGTTGACTGGGTGTGAGTGTTTGATTGGTTCTGATGCTCCGTCCATCACCACCCCCTTTTGTACAGCTTTGTTCGCCATAAGTTGGCAGGGTATGCTCAGACGTGAGTCCCTTGCTCACTTTGCCACTGGATTCAAGCAAGCCTGGCTGAAGACGGCTGAAATGCCAGAAACCGGTCCTAGGAAGCTTGTTTCCGGTCCAGGGAAGGCATGGCTTGGCAGTTCGGGCTGGACTGTTCCCATGAGGCACAGGGTCAGACTGATTTGCATATGGCCATGGCTGAACTGGGGTGGCAGAGTGGGCTAAAGAACGGTGATGGATCAAACCCAGATCTGTTGACTGGGTGTGAGTGTTTGATTGGTTCTGATGCTCCGTCCATCACCACCCCCTTTTGTACTGCTTTGTTCGCCATAAGTTGGCAGGGTATGCTCAGACGTGAGTCCCTTGCTCACTTTGCCACTGGATTCAAGCAAGCTTGGCTGAAGACGGCTGAAATGCCAGAAACCGGTCCTAGGAAGCTTGTTTCCGGTCCAGGGAAGGCATGGCTTGGCAGTTCGGGCTGGACTGTTCCCATGAGGCACAGGGTCAGACTGATTTGCATATGGCCATGTTTGAACTGGGGTGGCAGAGTGGGCTAAAGAACGGTGATGGATCAAACCCAGATCTGTTGACTGGGTGTGAGTGTTTGATTGGTTCTGATGCTCCGTCCATCACCACCCCCTTTTGTACTGCTTTGTTCGCCATAAGTTGGCAGGGTATGCTCAGACGTGAGTCCCTTGCTCACTTTGCCACTGGATTCAAGCAAGCCTGGCTGAAGACGGCTGAAATGCCAGAAACCAGTCCTAGGAAGCTTGTTTACGGTCCAGGGAAGGCATGGTTTGGCAGTTCGGGCTGGGCTGTTCCCATGAGGTACAGGGTCAGACTGATTTGCATATGGCCATGTCTGAACTGGGGTGGCAGAGTGGGCTAAAGAACGGTGATGGATCAAACCCAGATCAGTTGACTGGGTGTGAGTGTTTGATTGGTTCTGATGCTCCGTCCATCACCAACCCCTTTTGTACCGCTTTGTTCGCCATAAGTTGGCAGGGTATGCTCAGACGTGAGTCCCTTGCTCACTTTGCCACTGGATTCAAGCAAGCCTGGCTGAAGACGGCTGAAATGCCAGAAACCGGTCCTAGGAAGCTTGCTTCCGGTCCAGGGAAGGCATGACATGGCAGTTCAGGCTGGACTGTTCCCATGAGGCACAGGGTCAGATTGATTTGCATATGGCCATGTCTGAAGTGGGGTGGCAGAGTGGGCTAAAGAACGGTGATGGATCAAACCCAGATCTGTTGACTGGGTGTGAGTGTTTGATTGGTTCTGATGCTCCGTCCATCACCACCCCCTTTTGTACCGTTTTGTTCGCCATAGGTTGGCAGGGTATGCTCAGACGTGAGTCCCTTGCTCACTTTGCCACTGGATTCAAGCAAGCCTGGCTGAAGACGGCTGAAATGCCAGAAACCGGTCCTAGGAAGCTTGTTTCCGGTCCAGGGAAGGCATGGCTTGGCAGTTCGGGCTGGACTGTTCCCATGAGGCACAGGGTCAGACTGATTTGCATATGGCCATGTTTGAACTGGGGTGGCAGAGTGGGCTAAAGAACGGTGATGGATCAAACCCAGATCTGTTGACTGGGTGTGAGTGTTTGATTGGTTCTGATGCTCCGTCCATCACCACCCCCTTTTGTACCGTTTTGTTCGCCATAGGTTGGCAGGGTATGCTCAGAAGTGAGTCCCTTGCTCAGTTTGCCACTGGATTCTAGCAAGCCTAGCTGAAGACGGCTGAAATGTCAGAAACCGGTCCTAGGAAGCTTGTTTCTGGTCCAGGGAAGGCATGGCTTGGCAGTTTGGGCTGGACTGTTCTCATGAGGCACAGGGTCAGACTGATTTGCAGATGGCCATGTCTGAACTGGGGTGGCTGAGTGGGCTAAAGAACGGTGATGGATCAAACCCACATCTGTTGACTGGGTGTGAGTGTTTGATTGGTTCTGATGCTCCGTCCATCACCACCCCCTTTTGTACAGCTTTGTTCGCCATAAGTTGGCAGGGTATGCTCAGACGTGAGTCCCTTGCTCACTTTGCCACTGGATTCAAGCAAGCCTGGCTGAAGACGGCTGAAATGCCAGAAACCGGTCCTAGGAAGCTTGCTTCCGGTCCAGGGAAGGCATGACATGGCAGTTCAGGCTGGACTGTTCCCATGAGGCACAGGGTCAGATTGATTTGCATATGGCCATGTCTGAACTGGGGTGGCAGAGTGGGCTAAAGAACGGTGATGGATCAAACCCAGATCTGTTGACTGGGTGTGAGTGTTTGATTGGTTCTGATGTTCTGTCCATCACCACCCCCTTTTGTACAGCTTTGTTCGCCATAAGTTGGCAGGGTATGCTCAGACGTGAGTCCCTTGCTCACTTTGCCACTGGATTCAAGCAAGCCTGGCTGAAGACGGCTGAAATGCCAGAAACCGGTCCTAGGAAGCTTGTTTCCGGTCCAGGGAAGGCATGGCTTGGCAGTTCGGGCTGGACTGTTCCCATGAGGCACAGGGTCAGACTGATTTGCATATGGCCATGGCTGAACTGGGGTGGCAGAGTGGGCTAAAGAACGGTGATGGATCAAACCCAGATCTGTTGACTGGGTGTGAGTGTTTGATTGGTTCTGATGCTCCGTCCATCACCACCCCCTTTTGTACTGCTTTGTTCGCCATAAGTTGGCAGGGTATGCTCAGACGTGAGTCCCTTGCTCACTTTGCCACTGGATTCAAGCAAGCTTTGCTGAAGACGGCTGAAATGCCAGAAACCGGTCCTAGGAAGCTTGTTTCCGGTCCAGGGAAGGCATGGCTTGGCAGTTCGGGCTGGACTGTTCCCATGAGGCACAGGGTCAGACTGATTTGCATATGGCCATGTTTGAACTGGGGTGGCAGAGTGGGCTAAAGAACGGTGATGGATCAAACCCAGATCTGTTGACTGGGTGTGAGTGTTTGATTGGTTCTGATGCTCCGTCCATCACCACCCCCTTTTGTACTGCTTTGTTCGCCATAAGTTGGCAGGGTAAGCTCAGACGTGAGTCCCTTGCTCACTTTGCCACTGGATTCAAGCAAGCCTGGCTTAAGACGGCTGAAATGCCAGAAACCGGTCCTAGGAAGCTTGTTTACGGTCCAGGGAAGGCATGGTTTGGCAGTTCGGGCTGGGCTGTTCCCATGAGGTACAGGGTCAGACTGATTTGCATATGGCCATGTCTGAACTGGGGTGGCAGAGTGGGCTAAAGAACGGTGATGGATCAAACCCAGATCTGTTGACTGGGTGTGAGTGTTTGATTGGTTCTGATGCTCCGTCCATCACCAACCCCTTTTGTACCGCTTTGTTCGCCATAAGTTGGCAGGGTATGCTCAGACGTGAGTCCCTTGCTCACTTTGCCACTGGATTCAAGCAAGCCTGGCTGAAGACGGCTGAAATGCCAGAAACCGGTCCTAGGAAGCTTGCTTCCGGTCCAGGGAAGGCATGACATGGCAGTTCAGGCTGGACTGTTCCCATGAGGCACAGGGTCAGATTGATTTGCATATGGCCATGTCTGAACTGGGGTGGCAGAGTGGGCTAAAGAACGGTGATGGATCAAACCCAGATCTGTTGACTGGGTGTGAGTGTTTGATTGGTTCTGATGCTCCGTCCATCACCACCCCCTTTTGTACCGTTTTGTTCGCCATAGGTTGGCAGGGTATGCTCAGACGTGAGTCCCTTGCTCAGTTTGCCACTGGATTCAAGCAAGCCTAGCTGAAGACGGCTGAAATGCCAGAAACCGGTCCTAGGAAGCTTGTTTCTGGTCCAGGGAAGGCATGGCTTGGCAGTTTGGGCTGGACTGTTCCCATGAGGCACAGGGTCAGACTGATTTTCAGATGGCCATGTCTGAACTGGGGTGGCTGAGTGGGCTAAAGAACGGTGATGGATCAAACCCACATCTGTTGACTGGGTGTGAGTGTTTGATTGGTTCTGATGCTCCGTCCATCACCACCCCCTTTTGTACAGCTTTGTTCGCCATAAGTTGGCAGGGTATGCTCAGACGTGAGTCCCTTGCTCACTTTGCCACTGGATTCAAGCAAGCCTGGCTGAAGACGGCTGAAATGCCAGAAACCGGTCCTAGGAAGCTTGTTTCCGGTCCAGGGAAGGCATGGCTTGGTAGTTCAGGCTGAACTGTTCCCATGAGGCACAGGGTCAGACTGATTTGCATATGGCCATGTCTGAACTGGGGTGGCAGAGTGGGCTAAAGAACGGTGATGGATCAAACCCAGATCTGTTGACTGGGTGTGAGTGTTTGATTGGTTCTGATGCTCCGTCCATCACCACCCCCTTTTGTACCGCTTTGTTCGCCATAAGTTGGCAGGGTATGCTCAGACTTGAGTCCCTTGCTCACTGTGCCACTGGATTCAAGCAAGCCTGGCTGAAGACGGCTGAAATGCCAGAAACCGGTCCTAGGAAGCATGTTTCCGGTCCAGGGAAGGCATGGCTAGGCAGTTTGGGGTGGACTGTTCCCATGAGGCACAGGGTCAGACTGATTTGCATGTGGCCATGTCAGAACTGAGGTGGCAGAGCGGGCTAAAGAACGGTGATGGATCAAACCCACATCTGTTGACTGGGTGTGAGTGTTTGATTGGTTCTGATGCTCCGTCCATCACCACCCCCTTTTGTACAGCTTTGTTCGCCATAAGTTGGCAGTGTATGCTCAGACGTGAGTCCCTTGCTCACTTTGCCACTGGATTCAAGCAAGCCTGGCTGAAGACGGCTGAAATGCCAGAAACCGGTCCTAGGAAGCTTGTTTCCGGTCCAGGGAAGGCATGGCTTGGCAGTTCGGGCTGGACTGTTCCCATGAGGCACAGGGTCAGACTGATTTGCATATGGCCATGTCTGAACTGGAGTGGCAGAGTGGGCTAAAGAACGGTGATGGATCAAACCCAGATCTGTTGACTTGGTGTGAGTGTTTGATTAGTTCTGATGCTCCGTCCATAACCACCCCCTTTTGTACCGCTTTGTTCGCCATAAGTTTGCAGGGTATGCTCAGACATGAGTCCCTTGCTCACTTTGCCACTGGATTCAAGCAAGCTTGGCTGAAGACGGCTGAAATGCCAGAAACCGGTCCTAGGAAGCTTGTTTACGGTCCAGGGAAGGCATGGCTTGGCAGTTCGGGCTGGACTGTTCCCATGAGGCACAGGGTCAGACTGATTTGCATATGGCCATGTTTGAACTGGGGTGGCAGAGTGGGCTAAAGAACGGTGATGGATCAAACCCAGATCTGTTGACTGGGTGTGAGTGTTTGATTGGTTCTGATGCTCCGTCCATCACCACCCCCTTTTGTACTGCTTTGTTCGCCATAAGTTGGCAGGGTATGCTCAGACGTGAGTCCCTTGCTCACTTTGCCACTGGATTCAAGCAAGCCTGGCTGAAGACGGCTGAAATGCCAGAAACTGGTCCTAGGAAGCTTGTTTACGGTCCAGGGAAGGCATGGCTTGGCAGTTCGGGCTGGGCTGTTCCCATGAGGTACAGGGTCAGACTGATTTGCATATGGCCATGTCTGAACTGGGGTGGCAGAGTGGGCTAAAGAACGGTGATGGATCAAACCCAGATCTGTTGACTGGGTGTGAGTGTTTGATTGGTTCTGATGCTCCGTCCATCACCACCCCCTTTTGTACCGCTTTGTTCGCCATAAGTTGGCAGGGTATGCTCAGACATGAGTCCCTTGCTCACTTTGCCACTGGATTCAAGCAAGCCTGGCTGAAGACGGCTGAAATGCCAGAAACCGGTCCGAGGAAGCTTGCTTCCGGTCCAGGGAAGGCATGGCATGGCAGTTCAGTCTGGACTGTTCCCATGAGGCACAGGGTCAGACTGATTTGCATATGGCCATGTCTGAACTGGGGTGGCAGAGTGGGCTAAAGAACGGTGATGGATCAAACCCAGATCTGTTGACTGGGTGTGAGTGTTTGATTGGTTCTGATGCTCTGTCCATCACCACCCCCTTTTGTACCGTTTTGTTCGCCATAGGTTGGCAGGGTATGCTCAGACGTGAGTCCCTTGCTCACTTTGCCACTGGATTCAAGCAAGCCTAGCTGAAGACGGCTGAAATGCCAGAAACCGGTCCTAGGAAGCTTGTTTCTGGTCCAGGGAAGGCATGGCTTGGCAGTTTGGGCTGGACTGTTCCCATGAGGCACAGGGTCAGACTGATTTGTAGATGGCCATGTCTGAACTGGGGTGGCAGAGTGGGCTAAAGAACGGTGATGGATCAAACCCACATCTGTTGACTGGGTGTGAGTGTTTGATTGTTTCTGATGCTCCGTCCATCACCACCCCCTTTTGTACAGCTTTGTTCGCCATAAGTTGGCAGGGTATGCTCAGACGTGAGTCCCTTGCTCACTTTGCCACTGGATTCAAGCAAGCCTGGTTGAAGACGGCTGAAATGCCAGAAACCGGTCCTAGGAAGCTTGTTTCCGGTCCAGGGAAGGCATGGCTTGGCAGTTCGGGCTGGACTGTTCCCATGAGGCACAGGGTCAGACTGATTTGCATATGGCCATGTCTGAACTGGGGTGGCAGAGTGGGCTAAAGAACGGTGATGGATCAAACCCAGATCTGTTGACTTGGTGTGAGTGTTTGATTAGTTCTGATGCTCCGTCCATCACCACCCCCTTTTGTACAGCTTTGTTCGCCATAAGTTGGCAGGGTATGCTCAGACGTTAGTCCCTTGCTCACTTTGCCACTGGATTCAAGCAAGCCTGGCTGAAGACGGCTGAAATGCCAGAAACCGGTCCTAGGAAGCTTGTTTACGGTCCAGGGAAGGCACGGCTTGGCAGTTCGGGCTGGGCTGTTCCCATGAGGTACAGGGTCAGACTGATTTGCATATGGCCATGTCTGAACTGGGGTGGCAGAGTGGGCTAAAGAACAGTGATGGATCAAACCCAGATCTGTTGACTGGGTGTGAGTGTTTGATTGGTTCTGATGCTCCGTCCATCACCACCCCCTTTTGTACCGCTTTGTTCGACATAAGTTGGCAGGGTATGCTCAGACGTGAGTCCCTTGCTCACTTTGCCACTGGATTCAAGCAAGCCTGGCTGAAGACGGCTGAAATGCCAGAAACCGGTCCTAGGAAGCTTGCTTCCGGTCCAGGGAAGGCATGGCATGGCAGTTCAGGCTGGACTGTTCCCATGAGGCACAGGGTCAGACTGATTTGCATATGGCCATGTCTGAACTGGGGTGGCAGAGTGGGCTAAAGAACGGTGATGGATCAAACCCAGATCTGTTGACTGGGTGTGAGTGTTTGATTGGTTCTGATGCTCCGTCCATCACCACTCCCTTTTGTACCGTTTCGTTCGCCATAGGTTGGCAGGGTATGCTCAGACGTGAGTCCCTTGCTCACTTTGCCACTGGATTCAAGCAAGCCTGGCTGAAGACGGCTGAAATGCCAGAAACCGGTCCTAGGAAGCATGTTTCCGGTCCAGGGAAGGCATGGCTTGGCAGTTTGGGGTGGACTGTTCCCATGAGGCACAGGGTCAGACTGATTTGCATATGGCCATGTCTGAACTGGGGTGGCAGAGTGGGCTAAAGAACGGTGATGGATCAAACCCAGATCTGTTGACTGGGTGTGAGTGTTTGATTGGTTCTGATGCTCCGTCCATCACCACCCCCTTTTGTACCGCTTTGTTCGCCATAAGTTGGCAGGGTATGCTCAGACGTGTGTCCCTTGCTCACTGTGCCACTGGATTCAAGCAAGCCTGGCTGAAGACAGCTGAAATGCCAGAAACCGGTCCCAGGACGCTTGTTTACGGTCCAGGGAAGGCATTGTTTGGCAGTTCCGGCTGGACTGTTCCCATGAGGCACAGGGTCAGACTGATTTGCAGATGGCCATGTCTGAACTGGGGTGGCAGAGTGGGCTAAAGAACGGTGATGGATCAAACCCACATCTGTTGACTGGGTGTGAGTGTTTGATTGGTTCTGATGCTCCGTCCATCACCACCCCCTTTTGTACAGCTTTGTTCGCCATAAGTTGGCAGGGTATGCTCAGACGTGAGTCCCTTGCTCACTTTGCCACTGGATTCAAGCAAGCCTGGCTGAAGACGGCTGAAATGCCAGAAACCGGTCCTAGGAAGCTTGTTTCCGGTCCAGGGAAGGCATGGCTTGGTAGTTCAGTCTGAACTGTTCCCATGAGGCACAGGGTCAGACTGATTTGCATATGGCCATGTCTGAACTGGGGTGGCAGAGTGGGCTAAAGAACGGTGATGGATCAAACCCAGATCTGTTGACTGGGTGTGAGTGTTTGATTGGTTCTGATGCTCCGTCCATCACCACCCCCTTTTGTACCGCTTTGTTCGCCATAAGTTGGCAGGGTATGCTCAGACGTGAGTCCCTTGCTCACTGTGCCACTGGATTCAAGCAAGCCTGGCTGAAGACGGCTGAAATGCCAGAAACCGGTCCTAGGAAGCATGTTTCCGGTCCAGGGAAGGCATGGCTAGGCAGTTTGGGGTGGACTGTTCCCATGAGGCACAGGGTCAGACTGATTTGCATGTGGCCATGTCAGAACTGAGGTGGCAGAGCGGGCTAAAGAACGGTGATGGATCAAACCCACATCTGTTGACTGGGTGTGAGTGTTTGATTGGTTCTGATGCTCCGTCCATCACCACCCCCTTTTGTACAGCTTTGTTCGCCATAAGTTGGCAGTGTATGCTCAGACGTGAGTCCCTTGCTCACTTTGCCACTGGATTCAAGCAAGCCTGGCTGAAGACGGCTGAAATGCCAGAAACCGGTCCTAGGAAGCTTGTTTCCGGTCCAGGGAAGGCATGGCTTGGCAGTTCGGGCTGGACTGTTCCCATGAGGCACAGGGTCAGACTGATTTGCATATGGCCATGTCTGAACTGGAGTGGCAGAGTGGGCTAAAGAACGGTGATGGATCAAACCCAGATCTGTTGACTTGGTGTGAGTGTTTGATTAGTTCTGATGCTCCGTCCATAACCACCCCCTTTTGTACCGCTTTGTTCGCCATAAGTTTGCAGGGTATGCTCAGACATGAGTCCCTTGCTCACTTTGCCACTGGATTCAAGCAAGCTTGGCTGAAGACGGCTGAAATGTCAGAAACCGGTCCTAGGAAGCTTGTTTACGGTCCAGGGAAGGCATGGCTTGGCAGTTCGGGCTGGACTGTTCCCATGAGGCACAGGGTCAGACTGATTTGCATATGGCCATGTTTGAACTGGGGTGGCAGAGTGGGCTAAAGAACGGTGATGGATCAAACCCAGATCTGTTGACTGGGTGTGAGTGTTTGATTGGTTCTGATGCTCCGTCCATCACCAACCCCTTTTGTACTGCTTTGTTCGCCATAAGTTGGCAGGGTATGCTCAGACGTGAGTCCCTTGCTCACTTTGCCACTGGATTCAAGCAAGCCTGGCTGAAGACGGCTGAAATGCCAGAAACTGGTCCTAGGAAGCTTGTTTACGGTCCAGGGAAGGCATGGCTTGGCAGTTCGGGCTGGGCTGTTCCCATGAGGTACAGGGTCAGACTGATTTGCATATGGCCATGTCTGAACTGGGGTGGCAGAGTGGGCTAAAGAACGGTGATGGATCAAACCCAGATCTGTTGACTGGGTGTGAGTGTTTGATTGGTTCTGATGCTCCGTCCATCACCACCCCCTTTTGTACCGCTTTGTTCGCCATAAGTTGGCAGGGTATGCTCAGACATGAGTCCCTTGCTCACTTTGCCACTGGATTCAAGCAAGCCTGGCTGAAGACGGCTGAAATGCCAGAAACCGGTCCGAGGAAGCTTGCTTCCGGTCCAGGGAAGGCATGGCATGGCAGTTCAGTCTGGACTGTTCCCATGAGGCACAGGGTCAGACTGATTTGCATATGGCCATGTCTGAACTGGGGTGGCAGAGTGGGCTAAAGAACGGTGATGGATCAAACCCAGATCTGTTGACTGGGTGTGAGTGTTTGATTGGTTCTGATGCTCTGTCCATCACCACCCCCTTTTGTACCGTTTTGTTCGCCATAGGTTGGCAGGGTATGCTCAGACGTGAGTCCCTTGCTCACTTTGCCACTGGATTCAAGCAAGCCTAGCTGAAGACGGCTGAAATGCCAGAAACCGGTCCTAGGAAGCTTGTTTCTGGTCCAGGGAAGGCATGGCTTGGCAGTTTGGGCTGGACTGTTCCCATGAGGCACAGGGTCAGACTGATTTGTAGATGGCCATGTCTGAACTGGGGTGGCAGAGTGGGCTAAAGAACGGTGATGGATCAAACCCACATCTGTTGACTGGGTGTGAGTGTTTGATTGTTTCTGATGCTCCGTCCATCACCACCCCCTTTTGTACAGCTTTGTTCGCCATAAGTTGGCAGGGTATGCTCAGACGTGAGTCCCTTGCTCACTTTGCCACTGGATTCAAGCAAGCCTGGTTGAAGACGGCTGAAATGCCAGAAACCGGTCCTAGGAAGCTTGTTTCCGGTCCAGGGAAGGCATGGCTTGGCAGTTCGGGCTGGACTGTTCCCATGAGGCACAGGGTCAGACTGATTTGCATATGGCCATGTCTGAACTGGGGTGGCAGAGTGGGCTAAAGAACGGTGATGGATCAAACCCAGATCTGTTGACTTGGTGTGAGTGTTTGATTAGTTCTGATGCTCCGTCCATCACCACCCCCTTTTGTACAGCTTTGTTCGCCATAAGTTGGCAGGGTATGCTCAGACGTGAGTCCCTTGCTCACTTTGCCACTGGATTCAAGCAAGCCTGGCTGAAGACGGCTGAAATGCCAGAAACCGGTCCTAGGAAGCTTGTTTACGGTCCAGGGAAGGCACGGCTTGGCAGTTCGGGCTGGGCTGTTCCCATGAGGTACAGGGTCAGACTGATTTGCATATGGCCATGTCTGAACTGGGGTGGCAGAGTGGGCTAAAGAACAGTGATGGATCAAACCCAGATCTGTTGACTGGGTGTGAGTGTTTGATTGGTTCTGATGCTCCGTCCATCACCACCCCCTTTTGTACCGCTTTGTTCGACATAAGTTGGCAGGGTATGCTCAGACGTGAGTCCCTTGCTCACTTTGCCACTGGATTCAAGCAAGCCTGGCTGAAGACGGCTGAAATGCCAGAAACCGGTCCTAGGAAGCTTGCTTCCGGTCCAGGGAAGGCATGGCATGGCAGTTCAGGCTGGACTGTTCCCATGAGGCACAGGGTCAGACTGATTTGCATATGGCCATGTCTGAACTGGGGTGGCAGAGTGGGCTAAAGAACGGTGATGGATCAAACCCAGATCTGTTGACTGGGTGTGAGTGTTTGATTGGTTCTGATGCTCCGTCCATCACCACTCCCTTTTGTACCGTTTCGTTCGCCATAGGTTGGCAGGGTATGCTCAGACGTGAGTCCCTTGCTCACTTTGCCACTGGATTCAAGCAAGCCTGGCTGAAGACGGCTGAAATGCCAGAAACCGGTCCTAGGAAGCATGTTTCCGGTCCAGGGAAGGCATGGCTTGGCAGTTTGGGGTGGACTGTTCCCATGAGGCACAGGGTCAGACTGATTTGCATATGGCCATGTCTGAACTGGGGTGGCAGAGTGGGCTAAAGAACGGTGATGGATCAAACCCAGATCTGTTGACTGGGTGTGAGTGTTTGATTGGTTCTGATGCTCCGTCCATCACCACCCCCTTTTGTACCGCTTTGTTCGCCATAAGTTGGCAGGGTATGCTCAGACGTGTGTCCCTTGCTCACTGTGCCACTGGATTCAAGCAAGCCTGGCTGAAGACAGCTGAAATGCCAGAAACCGGTCCCAGGACGCTTGTTTACGGTCCAGGGAAGGCATTGTTTGGCAGTTCCGGCTGGACTGTTCCCATGAGGCACAGGGTCAGACTGATTTGCAGATGGCCATGTCTGAACTGGGGTGGCAGAGTGGGCTAAAGAACGGTGATGGATCAAACCCACATCTGTTGACTGGGTGTGAGTGTTTGATTGGTTCTGATGCTCCGTCCATCACCACCCCCTTTTGTACAGCTTTGTTCGCCATAAGTTGGCAGGGTATGCTCAGACGTGAGTCCCTTGCTCACTTTGCCACTGGATTCAAGCAAGCCTGGCTGAAGACGGCTGAAATGCCAGAAACCGGTCCTAGGAAGCTTGTTTCCGGTCCAGGGAAGGCATGGCTTGGCAGTTCGGGCTGGACTGTTCCCATGAGGCACAGGGTCAGACTGATTTGCATATGGCCATGGCTGAACTGGGGTGGCAGAGTGGGCTAAAGAACGGTGATGGATCAAACCCAGATCTGTTGACTGGGTGTGAGTGTTTGATTGGTTCTGATGCTCCGTCCATCACCACCCCCTTTTGTACTGCTTTGTTCGCCATAAGTTGGCAGGGTATGCTCAGACGTGAGTCCCTTGCTCACTTTGCCACTGGATTCAAGCAAGCTTGGCTGAAGACGGCTGAAATGCCAGAAACCGGTCCTAGGAAGCTTGTTTCCGGTCCAGGCAAGGCATGGCTTGGCAGTTCGGGCTGGACTGTTCCCATGAGGCACAGGGTCAGACTGATTTGCATATGGCCATGTTTGAACTGGGGTGGCAGAGTGGGCTAAAGAACGGTGATGGATCAAACCCAGATCTGTTGACTGGGTGTGAGTGTTTGATTGGTTCTGATGCTCCGTCCATCACCACCCCCTTTTGTACTGCTTTGTTCGCCATAAGTTGGCAGGGTATGCTCAGACGTGAGTCCCTTGCTCACTTTGCCACTGGATTCAAGCAAGCCTGGCTGAAGACGGCTGAAATGCCAGAAACCGGTCCTAGGAAGCTTGTGTCCGGTCCAGGGAAGGCATGGCTTGGTAGTTCAGGCTGAACTGTTCCCATGAGGCACAGGGTCAGACTGATTTGCATATGGCCATGTCTGAACTGGGGTGGCAGAGTGGGCTAAAGAACGGTGATGGATCAAACCCAGATCTGTTGACTGGGTGTGAGTGTTTGATTGGTTCTGATGCTCCGTCCATCACCACCCCCTTTTGTACCGCTTTGTTCGCCATAAGTTGGCAGGGTATGCTCAGACGTGAGTCCCTTGCTCACTGTGCCACTGGATTCAAGCAAGCCTGGCTGAAGACGGCTGAAATGCCAGAAACCGGTCCTAGGAAGCATGTTTCCGGTCCAGGGAAGGCATGGCTAGGCAGTTTGGGGTGGACTGTTCCCATGAGGCACAGGGTCAGACTGATTTGCATGTGGCCATGTCAGAACTGAGGTGGCAGAGCGGGCTAAAGAACGGTGATGGATCAAACCCACATCTGTTGACTGGGTGTGAGTGTTTGATTGGTTCTGATGCTCCGTCCATCACCACCCCCTTTTGTACAGCTTTGTTCGCCATAAGTTGGCAGTGTATGCTCAGACGTGAGTCCCTTGCTCACTTTGCCACTGGATTCAAGCAAGCCTGGCTGAAGACGGCTGAAATGCCAGAAACCGGTCCTAGGAAGCTTGTTTCCGGTCCAGGGAAGGCATGGCTTGGCAGTTCGGGCTGGACTGTTCCCATGAGGCACAGGGTCAGACTGATTTGCATATGGCCATGTCTGAACTGGAGTGGCAGAGTGGGCTAAAGAACGGTGATGGATCAAACCCAGATCTGTTGACTTGGTGTGAGTGTTTGATTAGTTCTGATGCTCCGTCCATAACCACCCCCTTTTGTACCGCTTTGTTCGCCATAAGTTTGCAGGGTATGCTCAGACATGAGTCCCTTGCTCACTTTGCCACTGGATTCAAGCAAGCTTGGCTGAAGACGGCTGAAATGCCAGAAACCGGTCCTAGGAAGCTTGTTTACGGTCCAGGGAAGGCATGGCTTGGCAGTTCGGGCTGGACTGTTCCCATGAGGCACAGGGTCAGACTGATTTGCATATGGCCATGTTTGAACTGGGGTGGCAGAGTGGGCTAAAGAACGGTGATGGATCAAACCCAGATCTGTTGACTGGGTGTGAGTGTTTGATTGGTTCTGATGCTCCGTCCATCACCACCCCCTTTTGTACTGCTTTGTTCGCCATAAGTTGGCAGGGTATGCTCAGACGTGAGTCCCTTGCTCACTTTGCCACTGGATTCAAGCAAGCCTGGCTGAAGACGGCTGAAATGCCAGAAACTGGTCCTAGGAAGCTTGTTTACGGTCCAGGGAAGGCATGGCTTGGCAGTTCGGGCTGGGCTGTTCCCATGAGGTACAGGGTCAGACTGATTTGCATATGGCCATGTCTGAACTGGGGTGGCAGAGTGGGCTAAAGAACGGTGATGGATCAAACCCAGATCTGTTGACTGGGTGTGAGTGTTTGATTGGTTCTGATGCTCCGTCCATCACCACCCCCTTTTGTACCGCTTTGTTCGCCATAAGTTGGCAGGGTATGCTCAGACATGAGTCCCTTGCTCACTTTGCCACTGGATTCAAGCAAGCCTGGCTGAAGACGGCTGAAATGCCAGAAACCGGTCCGAGGAAGCTTGCTTCCGGTCCAGGGAAGGCATGGCATGGCAGTTCAGTCTGGACTGTTCCCATGAGGCACAGGGTCAGACTGATTTGCATATGGCCATGTCTGAACTGGGGTGGCAGAGTGGGCTAAAGAACGGTGATGGATCAAACCCAGATCTGTTGACTGGGTGTGAGTATTTGATTGGTTCTGATGCTCTGTCCATCACCACCCCCTTTTGTACCGTTTTGTTCGCCATAGGTTGGCAGGGTATGCTCAGACGTGAGTCCCTTGCTCACTTTGCCACTGGATTCAAGCAAGCCTAGCTGAAGACGGCTGAAATGCCAGAAACCGGTCCTAGGAAGCTTGTTTCTGGTCCAGGGAAGGCATGGCTTGGCAGTTTGGGCTGGACTGTTCCCATGAGGCACAGGGTCAGACTGATTTGTAGATGGCCATGTCTGAACTGGGGTGGCAGAGTGGGCTAAAGAACGGTGATGGATCAAACCCACATCTGTTGACTGGGTGTGAGTGTTTGATTGTTTCTGATGCTCCGTCCATCACCACCCCCTTTTGTACAGCTTTGTTCGCCATAAGTTGGCAGGGTATGCTCAGACGTGAGTCCCTTGCTCACTTTGCCACTGGATTCAAGCAAGCCTGGTTGAAGACGGCTGAAATGCCAGAAACCGGTCCTAGGAAGCTTGTTTCCGGTCCAGGGAAGGCATGGCTTGGCAGTTCGGGCTGGACTGTTCCCATGAGGCACAGGGTCAGACTGATTTGCATATGGCCATGTCTGAACTGGGGTGGCAGAGTGGGCTAAAGAACGGTGATGGATCAAACCCAGATCTGTTGACTTGGTGTGAGTGTTTGATTAGTTCTGATGCTCCGTCCATCACCACCCCCTTTTGTACAGCTTTGTTCGCCATAAGTTGGCAGGGTATGCTCAGACGTGAGTCCCTTGCTCACTTTGCCACTGGATTCAAGCAAGCCTGGCTGAAGACGGCTGAAATGCCAGAAACCGGTCCTAGGAAGCTTGTTTACGGTCCAGGGAAGGCACGGCTTGGCAGTTCGGGCTGGGCTGTTCCCATGAGGTACAGGGTCAGACTGATTTGCATATGGCCATGTCTGAACTGGGGTGGCAGAGTGGGCTAAAGAACAGTGATGGATCAAACCCAGATCTGTTGACTGGGTGTGAGTGTTTGATTGGTTCTGATGCTCCGTCCATCACCACCCCCTTTTGTACCGCTTTGTTCGACATAAGTTGGCAGGGTATGCTCAGACGTGAGTCCCTTGCTCACTTTGCCACTGGATTCAAGCAAGCCTGGCTGAAGACGGCTGAAATGCCAGAAACCGGTCCTAGGAAGCTTGCTTCCGGTCCAGGGAAGGCATGGCATGGCAGTTCAGGCTGGACTGTTCCCATGAGGCACAGGGTCAGACTGATTTGCATATGGC
Source organism: Triturus cristatus (assembly GCF_964204655.1). Lineage (NCBI taxonomy): Eukaryota > Metazoa > Chordata > Amphibia > Caudata > Salamandridae > Triturus > Triturus cristatus. The sequence goes on from NC_140591.1 coordinate 1,564,481,355, forward strand.
CATGTCTGAACTGGGGTGGCAGAGTGGGCTAAAGAACGGTGATGGATCAAACCCAGATCTGTTGACTGGGTGTGAGTGTTTGATTGGTTCTGATGCTCCGTCCATCACCACTCCCTTTTGTACCGTTTCGTTCGCCATAGGTTGGCAGGGTATGCTCAGACGTGAGTCCCTTGCTCACTTTGCCACTGGATTCAAGCAAGCCTGGCTGAAGACGGCTGAAATGCCAGAAACCGGTCCTAGGAAGCATGTTTCCGGTCCAGGGAAGGCATGGCTTGGCAGTTTGGGGTGGACTGTTCCCATGAGGCACAGGGTCAGACTGATTTGCATATGGCCATGTCTGAACTGGGGTGGCAGAGTGGGCTAAAGAACGGTGATGGATCAAACCCAGATCTGTTGACTGGGTGTGAGTGTTTGATTGGTTCTGATGCTCCGTCCATCACCACCCCCTTTTGTACCGCTTTGTTCGCCATAAGTTGGCAGGGTATGCTCAGACGTGTGTCCCTTGCTCACTGTGCCACTGGATTCAAGCAAGCCTGGCTAAAGACAGCTGAAATGCCAGAAACCGGTCCCAGGACGCTTGTTTACGGTCCAGGGAAGGCATTGTTTGGCAGTTCCGGCTGGACTGTTCCCATGAGGCACAGGGTCAGACTGATTTGCAGATGGCCATGTCTGAACTGGGGTGGCAGAGTGGGCTAAAGAACGGTGATGGATCAAACCCACATCTGTTGACTGGGTGTGAGTGTTTGATTGGTTCTGATGCTCCATCCATCACCACCCCCTTTTGTACAGCTTTGTTCGCCATAAGTTGGCAGGGTATGCTCAGACGTGAGTCCCTTGCTCACTTTGCCACTGGATTCAAGCAAGCCTGGCTGAAGATGGCTGAAATGCCAGAAACCGGTCCTAGGAAGCTTGTTTCCGGTCCAGGGAAGGCATGGCTTGGCAGTTCGGGCTGGACTGTTCCCATGAGGCACAGGGTCAGACTGATTTGCATATGGCCATGGCTGAACTGGGGTGGCAGAGTGGGCTAAAGAACGGTGATGGATCAAACCCAGATCTGTTGACTGGGTGTGAGTGTTTGATTGGTTCTGATGCTCCGTCCATCACCACCCCCTTTTGTACTGCTTTGTTCGCCATAAGTTGGCAGGGTATGCTCAGACGTGAGTCCCTTGCTCACTTTGCCACTGGATTCAAGCAAGCTTGGCTGAAGACGGCTGAAATGCCAGAAACCGGTCCTAGGAAGCTTGTTTCCGGTCCAGGCAAGGCATGGCTTGGCAGTTCGGGCTGGACTGTTCCCATGAGGCACAGGGTCAGACTGATTTGCATATGGCCATGTTTGAACTGGGGTGGCAGAGTGGGCTAAAGAACGGTGATGGATCAAACCCAGATCTGTTGACTGGGTGTGAGTGTTTGATTGGTTCTGATGCTCCGTCCATCACCACCCCCTTTTGTACTGCTTTGTTCGCCATAAGTTGGCAGGGTATGCTCAGACGTGAGTCCCTTGCTCACTTTGCCACTGGATTCAAGCAAGCCTGGCTGAAGACGGCTGAAATGCCAGAAACCGGTCCTAGGAAGCTTGTTTACGGTCCAGGGAAGGCATGGTTTGGCAGTTCGGGCTGGGCTGTTCCCATGAGGTACAGGGTCAGACTGATTTGCATATGGCCATGTCTGAACTGGGGTGGCAGAGTGGGCTAAAGAACGGTGATGGATCAAACCCAGATCTGTTGACTGGGTGTGAGTGTTTGATTGGTTCTGATGCTCCGTCCATCACAACCCCCTTGTGTACCGCTTTGTTCGCCATAAGTTGGCAGGGTATGCTCAGACGTGAGTCCCTTGCTCACTTTGCCACTGGATTCAAGCAAGCCTGGCTGAAGACGGCTGAAATGCCAGAAACCGGTCCTAGGAAGCTTGCTTCCGGTCCAGGGAAGGCATGACATGGCAGTTCAGGCTGGACTGTTCCCATGAGGCACAGGGTCAGATTGATTTGCATATGGCCATGTCTGAACTGGGGTGGCAGAGTGGGCTAAAGAACGGTGATGGATCAAACCCAGATCTGTTGACTGGGTGTGAGTGTTTGATTGGTTCTGATGCTCTGTCCATCACCACCCCCTTTTGTACAGCTTTGTTCGCCATAAGTTGGCAGGGTATGCTCAGACGTGAGTCCCTTGCTCACTTTGCCACTGGATTCAAGCAAGCCTGGCTGAAGACGGCTGAAATGCCAGAAACCGGTCCTAGGAAGCTTGTTTCCGGTCCAGGGAAGGCATGGCTTGGCAGTTCGGGCTGGACTGTTCCCATGAGGCACAGGGTCAGACTGATTTGCATATGGCCATGTTTGAACTGGGGTGGCAGAGTGGGCTAAAGAACGGTGATGGATCAAACCCAGATCTGTTGACTGGGTGTGAGTGTTTGATTGGTTCTGATGCTCCGTCCATCACCACCCCCTTTTGTACTGCTTTGTTCGCCATAAGTTGGCAGGGTATGCTCAGACGTGAGTCCCTTGCTCACTTTGCCACTGGATTCAAGCAAGCCTGGCTTAAGACGGCTGAAATGCCAGAAACCGGTCCTAGGAAGCTTGTTTACGGTCCAGGGAAGGCATGGTTTGGCAGTTCGGGCTGGGCTGTTCCCATGAGGTACAGGGTCAGACTGATTTGCATATGGCCATGTCTGAACTGGGGTGGCAGAGTGGGCTAAAGAATGGTGATGGATCAAACCCAGATCTGTTGACTGGGTGTGAGTGTTTGATTGGTTCTGATGCTCCGTCCATCACCAACCCCTTTTGTACCGCTTTGTTCGCCATAAGTTGGCAGGGTATGCTCAGACGTGAGTCCCTTGCTCACTTTGCCACTGGATTCAAGCAAGCCTGGCTGAAGATGGCTGAAATGCCAGAAACCAGTCCTAGGAAGCTTGCTTCCGGGCCAGGGAAGGCATGACATGGCAGTTCAGGCTGGACTGTTCCCATGAGGCACAGGGTCAGATTGATTTGCATATGGCCATGTCTGAACTGGGGTGGCAGAGTGGGCTAAAGAACGGTGATGGATCAAACCCAGATCTGTTGACTGGGTGTGAGTGTTTGATTGGTTCTGATGCTCCGTCCATCACCACCCCCTTTTGTACCGTTTTGTTCGCCATAGGTTGGCAGGGTATGCTCAGACGTGAGTCCCTTGCTCACTTTGCCACTGGATTCAAGCAAGCCTGGCTGAAGACGGCTGAAATGCCAGAAACCGGTCCTAGGAAGCTTGCTTCCGGTCCAGGGAAGGCATGGCATGGCAGTTCAGGCTGGACTGTTCCCATGAGGCACAGGGTCAGACTGATTTGCATATGGCCATGTCTGAACTGGGGTGGCAGAGTGGGCTAAAGAACGGTGATGGATCAAACCCACATCTGTTGACTGGGTGTGAGTGTTTGATTGGTTCTGATGCTCCGTCCATCACCACCCCCTTTTGTACCATTTTGTTCGCCATAGGTTGGCAGGGTATGCTCAGACGTGAGTCCCTTGCTCAGTTTGCCACTGGATTCAAGCAAGCCTAGCTGAAGACGGCTGAAATGCCAGAAACCGGTCCTAGGAAGCTTGTTTCTGGTCCAGGGAAGGCATGGCTTGGCAGTTTGGGCTGGACTGTTCCCATGAGGCACAGGGTCAGACTGATTTGCAGATGGCCATGTCTGAACTGGGGTGGCTGAGTGGGCTAAAGAACGGTGATGGATCAAACCCACATCTGTTGACTGGGTGTGAGTGTTTGATTGGTTCTGATGCTCCGTCCATCACCACCCCCTTTTGTACAGCTTTGTTCGCCATAAGTTGGCAGGGTATGCTCAGACGTGAGTCCCTTGCTCACTTTGCCACTGGATTCAAGCAAGCCTGGCTGAAGACGGCTGAAATGCCAGAAACCGGTCCTAGGAAGCTTGTTTCCGGTCCAGGGAAGGCATGGCTTGGCAGTTGGGGCTAGACTGTTCCCATAAGGCACAGGGTCAGACTGATTTGCATATGGCCATGTCTGAACTGGGGTGGCAGAGTGGGCAAAAGAACGGTGATGGATCAAACCCAGATCTGTTGACTGGGTGTGAGGGTTTGATTGGTTCTGATGCTCCGTCCATCACCACCCCCTTTTGTACCGCTTTGTTCGAAATAAGTTGGCAGGGTATGCTCAGACGTGAGTCCTTTGCTCACTTTGCCACTGGATTCAAGCAAGCCTGGCTGAAGACGGCTGAAATGCCAGAAACCGGTCCTAGGAAGCATGTTTCCGGTCCAGGGAAGGCATGGCTAGGCAGTTTGGGGTGGACTGTTCCCATGAGGCACAGGGTCAGACTGATTTGCATGTGGCCATGTCTGAACTGAGGTGGCAGAGCGGGCTAAAGAACGGTGATGGATCAAACCCACATCTGTTGACTGGGTGTGAGTGTTTGATTGGTTCTGATGCTCCGTCCATCACCACCCCCTTTTGTACAGCTTTGTTCGCCATAAGTTGGCAGTGTATGCTCAGACGTGAGTCCCTTGCTCACTTTGCCACTGGATTCAAGCAAGCTTGGCTGAAGACGGCTGAAATGCCAGAAACCGGTCCTAGGAAGCTTGTTTACGGTCCAGGGAAGGCATGGCTTGGCAGTTCGGGCTGGACTGTTCCCATGAGGCACAGGGTCAGACTGATTTGCATATGGCCATGTTTGAACTGGGGTGGCAGAGTGGGCTAAAGAACAGTGATGGATCAAACCCAGATCTGTTGACTGGGTGTGAGTGTTTGATTGGTTCTGATGCTCCGTCCATCACCACCCCCTTTTGTACTGCTTTGTTCGCCATAAGTTGGCAGGGTATGCTCAGACGTGAGTCCCTTGCTCACTTTGCCACTGGATTCAAGCAAGCCTGGCTGAAGACGGCTGAAATGCCAGAAACCGGTCCTAGGAAGCTTGTTTACGGTCCAGGGAAGGCATGGCTTGGCAGTTCGGGCTGGGCTGTTCCCATGAGGTACAGGGTCAGACTGATTTGCATATGGCCATGTCTGAACTGGGGTGGCAGAGTGGGCTAAAGAACGGTGATGGATCAAACCCAGATCTGTTGACTGGGTGTGAGTGTTTGATTGGTTCTGATGCTCCGTCCATCACCACCCCCTTTTGTACCGCTTTGTTCGACATAAGTTGGCAGGGTATGCTCAGACATGAGTCCCTTGCTCACTTTGCCACTGGATTCAAGCAAGCCTGGCTGAAGACGGCTGAAATGCCAGAAACCGGTCCGAGGAAGCTTGCTTCCGGTCCAGGGAAGGCATGGCATGGCAGTTCAGTCTGGACTGTTCCCATGAGGCACAGGGTCAGACTGATTTGCATATGGCCATGTCTGAACTGGGGTGGCAGAGTGGGCTAAAGAACGGTGATGGATCAAACCCAGATCTGTTGACTGGGTGTGAGTGTTTGATTGTTTCTGATGCTCCGTCCATCACCACCCCCTTTTGTACAGCTTTGTTCGCCATAAGTTGGCAGGGTATGCTCAGACGTGAGTCCCTTGCTCACTTTGCCACTGGATTCAAGCAAGCCTGGTTGAAGACGGCTGAAATGCCAGAAACCGGTCCTAGGAAGCTTGTTTCCGGTCCAGGGAAGGCATGGCTTGGCAGTTTGGGCTGGACTGTTCCCATGAGGCACAGGGTCAGACTGATTTGCATATGGCCATGTCTGAACTGGGGTGGCAGAGTGGGCTAAAGAACGGTGATGGATCAAACCCAGATCTGTTGACTTGGTGTGAGTGTTTGATTAGTTCTGATGCTCCGTCCATCACCACCCCCTTTTGTACAGCTTTGTTCGCCATAAGTTGGCAGGGTATGCTCAGACGTGAGTCCCTTGCTCACTTTGCCACTGGATTCAAGCAAGCCTGGCTGAAGACGGCTGAAATGCCAGAAACCGGTCCTAGGAAGCTTGTTTACGGTCCAGGGAAGGCACGGCTTGGCAGTTCGGGCTGGGCTGTTCCCATGAGGTACAGGGTCAGACTGATTTGCATATGGCAATGTCTGAACTGGGGTGGCAGAGTGGGCTAAAGAACGGTGATGGATCAAACCCAGATCTGTTGACTTGGTGTGAGTGTTTGATTAGTTCTGATGCTCCGTCCATCACCACCCCCTTTTGTACCGCTTTGTTTGCCATAAGTTTGCAGGGTATGCTCAGACATGAGTCCCTTGCTCACTTTGCCACTGGATTCAAGCAAGCTTGGCTGAAGCCGGCTGAAATGCCAGAAACCGGTCCTAGGAAGCTTGTTTACGGTCCAGGGAAGGCATGGCTTGGCAGTTCGGGCTGGACTGTTCCCATGAGGCACAGGGTCAGACTGATTTGCATATGGCCATGTTTGAACTGGGGTGGCAGAGTGGGCTAAAGAACGGTGATGGATCAAACCCAGATCTGTTGACTGGGTGTGAGTGTTTGATTGGTTCTGATGCTCCGTCCATCACCACCCCCTTTTGTACTGCTTTGTTCGCCATAAGTTGGCAGGGTATGCTCAGACGTGAGTCCCTTGCTCACTTTGCCACTGGATTCAAGCAAGCCTGGCTGAAGACGGCTGAAATGCCAGAAACCGGTCCTAGGAAGCTTGTTTACGGTCCAGGGAAGGCATGGCTTGGCAGTTCGGGCTGGGCTGTTCCCATGAGGTACAGGGTCAGACTGATTTGCATATGGCCATGTCTGAACTGGGGTGGCAGAGTGGGCTAAAGAACGGTGATGGATCAAACCCAGATCTGTTGACTGGGTGTGAGTGTTTGATTGGTTCTGATGCTCCATCCATCACCACCCCCTTTTGTACCGCTTTGTTCGCCATAAGTTGGCAGGGTATGCTCAGACATGAGTCCCTTGCTCACTTTGCCACTGGATTCAAGCAAGCCTGGCTGAAGACGGCTGAAATGCCAGAAACCGGTCCGAGGAAGCTTGCTTCCGGTCCAGGGAAGGCATGGCATGGCAGTTCAGGCTGGACTGTTCCCATGAGGCACAGGGTCAGACTGATTTGCATATGGCCATGTCTGATCTGGGGTGGCAGAGTGGGCTAAAGAACGGTGATGGATCAAACCCAGATCTGTTGACTGGGTGTGAGTGTTTGATTGGTTCTGATGCTCCGTCCATCACCACCCCCTTTTGTACCGTTTTGTTCGCCATAGGTTCTCAGGGTATGCTCAGACGTGAGTCCCTTGCTCACTTTGCCACTGGATTCAAGCAAGCCTAGCTGAAGACGGCTGAAATGCCAGAAACCGGTCCTAGGAAGCTTGTTTCTGGTCCAGGGAAGGCATGGCTTGGCAGTTTGGGCTGGACTGTTCCCATGAGGCACAGGGTCAGACTGATTTGTAGATGGCCATGTCTGAACTGGGGTGGCAGAGTGGGCTAAAGAACGGTGATGGATCAAACCCACATCTGTTGACTGGGTGTGAGTGTTTGATTGTTTCTGATGCTCCGTCCATCACCACCCCCTTTTGTACAGCTTTGTTCGCCATAAGTTGGCAGGGTATGCTCAGACGTGAGTCCCTTGCTCACTTTGCCACTGGATTCAAGCAAGCCTGGCTGAAGACGGCTGAAATGCCAGAAACCGGTCCTAGGAAGCTTGTTTCCGGTCCAGGGAAGGCATGGCTTGGCAGTTCGGGCTGGACTGTTCCCATGAGGCACAGGGTCAGACTGATTTGCATATGGCCATGTCTGAACTGGGGTGGCAGAGTGGGTTAAAGAACGGTGATGGATAAAACCCACATCTGTTGACTGGGTGTGAGTGTTTGATTGGTTCTGATGCTCCGTCCATCACCACCCCCTTTTGTACCGCTTTGTTCGACATAAGTTGGCAGGGTATGCTCAGACGTGAGTCCCTTGCTCACTTTGCCACTGGATTCAAGCAAGCCTGGCTGAAGACGGCTGAAATGCCAGAAACCGGTCCTAGGAAGCTTGCTTCCGGTCCAGGGAAGGCATGGCTTGGCAGTTCAGGCTGGACTGTTCCCATGAGGCACAGGGTCAGACTGATTTGCATATGGCCATGTCTGAACTGGGGTGGCAGAGTGGGCTAAAGAACGGTGATGGATCAAACCCAGATCAGTTGACTGGGTGTGAGTGTTTGATTGGTTCTGATGCTCCGTCCATCACCACCCCCTTTTGTACCGTTTCGTTCGCCATAGGTTGGCAGGGTATGCTCAGACGTGAGTCCCTTGCTCACTTTGCCACTGGATTCAAGCAAGCCTGGCTGAAGACGGCTGAAATGCCAGAAACCGGTCCTAGGAAGCATGTTTCCGGTCCAGGGAAGGCATGGCTTGGCAGTTTGGGGTGGACTGTTCCCATGAGGCACAGGGTCAGACTGATTTGCATATGGCCATGTCTGAACTGGGGTGGCAGAGTGGGCTAAAGAACGGTGATGGATCAAACCCAGATCTGTTGACTGGGTGTGAGTGTTTGATTGGTTCTGATGCTCCGTCCATCACCACCCCCTTTTGTACCGCTTTGTTCGCCATAAGTTGGCAGGGTATGCTCAGACGTGTGTCCCTTGCTCACTGTGCCACTGGATTCAAGCAAGCCTGGCTGAAGACGGCTGAAATGCCAGAAACCGGTCCCAGGAAGCTTGTTTACGGTCCAGGGAAGGCATTGCTTGGCAGTTCGGGCTGGACTGTTCCCATGAGGCACAGGGTCAGACTGATTTGCATATGGCCATGTCTGAACTGGGGTGGCAGAGTGGGCTAAAGAACGGTGATGGATCAAACCCACATCTGTTGACTGGGTGTGAGTGTTTGATTGGTTCTGATGCTCCGTCCATCACCACCCCCTTTTGTACAGCTTTGTTCGCCATAAGTTGGCAGGGTATGCTCAGACGTGAGTCCCTTGCTCACTTTGCCACTGGATTCACGCAAGCCTGGCTGAAGACGGCTGAAATGCCAGAAACCGGTCCTAGGAAGCTTGTTTCCGGTCCAGGGAAGGCATGGCTTGGCAGTTGGGGCTGGACTGTTCCCATAAGGCACATGGTCAGACTGATTTGCATATGGCCATGTCTGAACTGGGGTGGCAGAGTGGGCTAAAGAACGGTGATGGATCAAACCCAGATCTGTTGACTGGGTGTGAAGGTTTGATTGGTTCTGATGCTCCGTCCATCACCACCCCCTTTTGTACCGCTTTGTTCGAAATAAGTTGGCAGGGTATGCTCAGACGTGAGTCCCTTGCTCACTTTGCCACTGGATTCAAGCAAGCCTGGCTGAAGATGGCTGAAATGCCAGAAAACGGTACTAGGAAGCATGTTTCCGGTCCAGGGAAGGCATGGCTTGGCAGTTTGGGGTGGACTGTTCCCATGAGGCACAGGGTCAGACTGATTTGCATATGGCCATGTCTGAACTGGGGTGGCAGAGCGGGCTAAAGAACGGTGATGGATCAAACCCACATCTGTTGACTGGGTGTGAGTGTTTGATTGGTTCTGATGCTCCGTCCATCACCACCCCCTTTTGTACAGCTTTGTTCGCCATAAGTTGGCAGGGTATGCTCAGACGTGAGTCCCTTGCTCACTTTGCCACTGGATTCAAGCAAGCCTGGCTGAAGACGGCTGAAATGCCAGAAACCGGTCCTAGGAAGGCATGGCTTGGCAGTTCGGGCTGGACTGTTCCCATGAGGCACAGGGTCAGACTGATTTGCATATGGCCATGTCTGAACTGGGGTGGCAGAGTGGGCTAAAGAACGGTGATGGATCAAACCCAGATCTGTTGACTTGGTGTGAGTGTTTGATTAGTTCTGATGCTCCGTCCATCACCACCCCCTTTTGTACCGCTTTGTTCGCCATAAGTTTGCAGGGTATGCTCAGACATGAGTCCCTTGCTCACTTTGCCACTGGATTCAAGCAAGCTTGGCTGAAGACGGCTGAAATGCCAGAAACCGGTCCTAGGAAGCTTGTTTACGGTCCAGGGAAGGCATGGCTTGGCAGTTCGGGCTGGACTGTTCCCATGAGGCACAGGGTCAGACTGATTTGCATATGGCCATGTTTGAACTGGGGTGGCAGAGTGGGCTAAAGAACGGTGATGGATCAAACCCAGATCTGTTGACTGGGTGTGAGTGTTTGATTGGTTCTGATGCTCTGTCCATCACCACCCCCTTTTGTACTGCTTTGTTCGCCATAAGTTGGCAGGGTATGCTCAGACGTGAGTCCCTTGCTCACTTTGCCACTGGATTCAAGCAAGCCTGGCTGAAGACGGCTGAAATGCCAGAAACCGGTCCTAGGAAGCTTGTTTACGGACCAGGGAAGGCATGGCTTGGCAGTTCGGGCTGGGCTGTTCCCATGAGGTACAGGGTCAGACTGATTTGCATATGGCCATGTCTGAACTGGGGTGGCAGAGTGGGCTAAAGAATGGTGATGGATCAAACCCAGATCTGTTGACTGGGTGTGAGTGTTTGATTGGTTCTGATGCTCCGTCCATCACCACCCCCTTTTGTACCGCTTTGTTCGCCATAAGTTGGCAGGGTATGCTCAGACATGAGTCCCTTGCTTACTTTGCCACTGGATTCAAGCAAGCCTGGCTGAAGACGGCTGAAATGCCAGAAACCGGTCCGAGGAAGCTTGCTTCCGGTCCAGGGAAGGCATGGCATGGCAGTTCAGGCTGGACTGTTCCCATGAGGCACAGGGTCAGACTGATTTGCATATGGCCATGTCTGAACTGGGGTGGCAGAGTGGGCTAAAGAACGGTGATGGATCAAACCCAGATCTGTTGACTGGGTGTGAGTGTTTGATTGGTTCTGATGCTCCGTCCATCACCACCCCCTTTTGTACCGTTTTGTTCGCCATAGGTTGGCAGGGTATGCTCAGACGTGAGTTCCTTGCTCACTTTGCCACTGGATTCAAGCAAGCCTAGCTGAAGACGGCTGAAATGCCAGAAACCGGTCCTAGGAAGCTTGTTTCTGGTCCAGGGAAGGCATGGCTTGGCAGTTTGGGCTGGACTGTTCCCATGAGGCACAGGGTCAGACTGATTTGTAGATGGCCATGTCTGAACTGGGGTGGCAGAGTGGGCTAAAGAACGGTGATGGATCAAACCCACATCTGTTGACTAGGTGTGAGTGTTTGATTGTTTCTGATGCTCCGTCCATCACCACCCCCTTTTGTACAGCTTTGTTCGCCATAAGTTGGCAGGGTATGCTCAGACGTGAGTCCCTTGCTCACTTTGCCACTGGATTCAAGCAAGCCTGGCTGAAGACGGCTGAAATGCCAGAAACCGGTCCTAGGAAGCTTGTTTCCGGTCCAGGGAAGGCATGGCTTGGCAGTTCGGGCTGGACTGTTCCCATGAGGCACAGGGTCAGACTGATTTGCATATGGCCATGTCTGAACTGGGGTGGCAGAGTGGGCTAAAGAACGGTGATGGATCAAACCCAGATCTGTTGACTTGGTGTGAGTGTTTGATTAGTTCTGATGCTCCGTCCATCACCACCCCCTTTTGTACCGCTTTGTTCGCCATAAGTTGGAAGGGTATGCTCAGACGTGAGTCCCTTGCTCACTTTGCCACTGGAATCAAGCCAGCCTGGCTGAAGACGGCTGAAATGCCAGAAACCGGTCCTAGGAAGCTTGTTTACGGTCCAGGGAAGGCATGGCTTGGCAGTTCGGGCTGGGCTGTTCCCATGAGGTACAGGGTCAGACTGATTTGCATATGGCCATGTCTGAACTGGGGTGGCAGAGTGGGCTAAAGAACGGTGATGGATCAAACCCAGATCTGTTGACTGGGTGTGAGTGTTTGATTGGTTCTGATGCTCCGTCCATCACCACCCCCTTTTGTACCGCTTTGTTCGACATAAGTTGGCAGGGTATGCTCAGACGTGAGTCCCTTGCTCACTTTGCCACTGGATTCAAGCAAGCCTGGCTGAAGACGGCTGAAATGCCAGAAACCGGTCCTAGGAAGCTTGCTTCCGGTCCAGGGAAGGCATGGCTTGGCAGTTCAGGCTGGACTGTTCCCATGAGGCACAGGGTCAGACTGATTTGCATATGGCCATGTCTGAACTGGGGTGGCAGAGTGGGCTAAAGAACGGTGATGGATCAAACCCAGATCTGTTGACTGGGTGTGAGTGTTTGATTGGTTCTGATGCTCCGTCCATCACCACCCCCTTTTGTACCGTTTCATTCGCCATAGGTTGGCAGGGTATGCTCAGACGTGAGTCCCTTGCTCACTTTGCCACTGGATTCAAGCAAGCCTGGCTGAAGACGGCTGAAATGCCAGAAACCGGTCCTAGGAAGCATGTTTCCGGTCCAGGGAAGGCATGGCTTGGCAGTTTGGGGTGGACTGTTCCCATGAGGCACAGGGTCAGACTGATTTGCATATGGCCATGTCTGAACTGGGGTGGCAGAGTGGGCTAAAGAACGGTGATGGATCAAACCCAGATCTGTTGACTGGGTGTGAGTGTTTGATTGGTTCTGATGCTCCGTCCATCACCACCCCCTTTTGTACCGCTTTGTTCACCATAAGTTGGCAGGGTATGCTCAGACGTGTGTCCCTTGCTCACTGTGCCACTGGATTCAAGCAAGCCTGGCTGAAGACGGCTGAAATGCCAGAAACCGGTCCCAGGAAGCTTGTTTACGGTCCAGGGAAGGCATTGCTTGGCAGTTCGGGCTGGACTGTTCCCATGAGGCACAGGGTCAGACTGATTTGCATATGGCCATGTCTGAACTGGGGTGGCAGAGTGGGCTAAAGAACGGTGATGGATCAAACCCACATCTGTTGACTGGGTGTGAGTGTTTGATTGGTTCTGATGCTCCGTCCATCACCACCCCCTTTTGCACAGCTTTGTTCGCCATAAGTTGGCAGGGTATGCTCAGACGTGAGTCCCTTGCTCACTTTGCCACTGGATTCATGCAAGCCTGGCTGAAGACGGCTGAAATGCCAGAAACCGGTCCTAGGAAGCTTGTTTCCGGTCCAGGGAAGGTATGGCTTGGCAGTTGGGGCTGGACTGTTCCCATAAGGCACATGGTCAGACTGATTTGCATATGGCCATGTCTGAACTGGGGTGGCAGAGTGGGCTAAAGAACGGTGATGGATCAAACCCAGATCTGTTGACTGGGTGTGAGGGTTTGATTGGTTCTGATGCTCCGTCCATCACCACCCCCTTTTGTACCGCTTTGTTCGAAATAAGTTGGCAGGGTATGCTCAGACGTGAGTCCCTTGCTCACTTTGCCACTGGATTCAAGCAAGCCTGGCTGAAGATGGCTGAAATGCCAGAAACCGGTCCTAGGAAGCATGTTTCCGGTCCAGGGAAGGCATGGCTTGGCAGTTTGGGGTGGACTGTTCCCATGAGGCACAGGGTCAGACTGATTTGCATATGGCCATGTCTGAACTGGGGTGGCAGAGCGGGCTAAAGAACGGTGATGGATCAAACCCAGATCTGTTGACTGGGTGTGAGTGTTTGATTGGTTCTGATGCTCCGTCCATCACCACCCCCTTTTGTACCGCTTTGTTCGCCATAAGTTGGCAGGGTATGCTCAGACGTGAGTCCCTTGCTCACTGTGCCACTGGATTCAAGCAAGACTGGCTGAAGACGGCTGAAATGCCAGAAACCGGTCCTAGGAAGCTTGTTTCCGGTCCAGGGAAGGCATGGCTTGGCAGTTCGGGCTGGACTGTTCCCATGAGGCACAGGGTCAGACTGATTTGCATATGGCCATGTCTGAACTGGGGTGGCAGAGTGGGCTAAAGAACGGTGATGGATCAAACCCAGATCTGTTGACTTGGTGTGAGTGTTTGATTAGTTCTGATGCTCCGTCCATCACCACCCCCTTTTGTACCGCTTTGTTCGCCATAAGTTTGCAGGGTATGCTCAGACATGAGTCCCTTGCTCACTTTGCCACTGGATTCAAGCAAGCTTGGCTGAAGACGGCTGAAATGCCAGAAACCGGTCCTAGGAAGCTTGTTTCCGGTCCAGGGAAGGCATGGCTTGGCAGTTCGGGCTGGACTGTTCCCATGAGGCACAGGGTCAGACTGATTTGCATATGGCCATGTATGAACTGGGGTGGCAGAGTGGGCTAAAGAACGGTGATGGATCAAACCCAGATCTGTTGACTGGGTGTGAGTGTTTGATTGGTTCTGATGCTCCGTCTATCACCACCCCCTTTTGTACTGCTTTGTTCGCCATAAGTTGGCAGGGTATGCTCAGACGTGAGTCCCTTGCTCACTTTTCCACTGCATTCAAGCAAGCCTGGCTGAAGACGGCTGAAATGCCAGAAACCGGTTCTAGGAAGCTTGTTTATGGTCCAGGGAAGGCATGGCTTGGCAGTTCGGGCTGGGCTGTTCCCATGAGGTACAGGGTCAGACTGATTTGCATATGGCCATATCTGAACTGGGGTGGCAGAGTGGGCTAAAGAACGGTGATGGATCAAACCCAGATCTGTTGACTGGGTGTGAGTGTTTGATTGGTTCTGATGCTCCGTCCATCACCACCCCCTTTTGTACCGCTTTGTTCGCCATAAGTTGGCAGGGTATGCTCAGACATGAGTCCCTTGCTCACTTTGCCACTGGATTCAAGCAAGCCTGGCTGAAGACGGCTGAAATGCCAGAAACCGGTCCGAGGATGCTTGCTTCCGGTCCAGGGAAGGCATTGCATGGCAGTTCAGGCTGGACTGTTCCCATGAGGCACAGGGTCAGACTGATTTGCATATGGCCATGTCTGAACTGGGGTGGCAGAGTGGGCTAAAGAACGGTGATGGATCAAACCCAGATCTGTTTACTGGGTGTGAGTGTTTGATTGGTTCTGATGCTCCGTCCATCACCACCCCGTTTTGTACCGTTTTGTTCGCCATAGGTTGGCAGGGTATGCTCAGACGTGAGTCCCTTGCTCACTTTGCCACTGGATTCAAGCAAGCCTAGCTGAAGACTGCTGAAATGCCAGAAACCGGCCCTAGGAAGCTTGTTTCTGGTCCAGGGAAGGCATGGCTTGGCAGTTTGGGCTGGACTGTTCCCATGAGGCACAGGGTCAGACTGATTTGTAGATGGCCATGTCTGAACTCGGGTGGCAGAGTGGGCTAAAGAACGGTGATGGATCAAACCCACATCTGTTGACTGGGTGTGAGTGTTTGATTGGTTCTGATGCTCCGTCCATCACCACCCCCTTTTGTACAGCTTTGTTCGCCATAAGTTGGCAGGGTATGCTCAGACGTGAGTCCCTTGCTCACTTTGCCACTGGATTCAAGCAAGCCTGGCTGAAGACGGCTGAAATGCCAGAAACCGGTCCTAGGAAGCTTGTTTCCGGTCCAGGGAAGGCATGGCTTGGCAGTTCGGGCTGGACTGTTCCCATGAGGCACAGGGTCAGACTGATTTGCATATGGCCATGTCTGAACTGGGGTGGCAGAGTGGGCTAAAGAACGGTGATGGATCAAACCCAGATCTGTTGACTTGGTGTGAGTGTTTGATTAGTTCTGATGCTCCGACCATCACCACCCCCTTTTGTACCGCTTTGTTCGCCATAAGTTGGCAGGGTATGCTCAGACGTGAGTCCCTTGCTCACTTTGCCACTGGATTCAAGCAAGCCTGGCTGAAGACGGCTGAAATGCCAGAAACCGGTCCTAGGAAGCTTGTTTACGGTCCAGGGAAGGCATGGCTTGGCAGTTCGGGCTGGGCTGTTCCCATGAGGTACAGGATCAGACTGATTTGCATATGGCCATGTCTGAACTGGGGTGGCAGAGTGGGCTAAAGAACGGTGATGGATCAAACCCAGATCTGTTGACTGGGTGTGAGTGTTTGATTGGTTCTGATGCTCCGTCCATCACCACCCCCTTTTGTACCATTTCGTTCGCCATAGGTTGGCAGGGTATGCTCAGACGTGAGTCCCTTGCTCACTTTGCCACTGGATTCAAGCAAGCCTGGCTGAAGACGGCTGAAATGCCAGAAACCGGTCCTAGGAAGCATGTTTCCGGTCCAGGGAAGGCATGGCTTGGCAGTTTGGGGTGGACTGTTCCCATGAGGCACAGGGTCAGACTGATTTGCATATGGCCATGTCTGAACTGGGGTGGCAGAGTGGGCTAAAGAACGGTGATGGATCAAACCCAGATCTGTTGACTGGGTGTGAGTGTTTGATTGGTTCTCATGCTCCGTCCATCACCACCCCCTTTTGTACCGCTTTGTTCGCCATAAGTTGGCAGGGTATGCTCAGACGTGTGTCCCTTGCTCACTGTGCCACTGGATTCAAGCAAGCCTGGCTGAAGACGGCTGAAATGCCAGAAACCGGTCCTAGGAAGCTTGTTTCCGGTCCAGGGAAGGCATGGCTTGGCAGTTCGGGCTGGACTGTTCCCATGAGGCACAGGGTCAGACTGATTTGCATATGGCCATGTTTGAACTGGGGTGGCAGAGTGGGCTAAAGAACGGTGATGGATCAAACCCAGATCTGTTGACTGGGTGTGAGTGTTTGATTGGTTCTGATGCTCCGTCCATCACCACCCCCTTTTGTACTGCTTTGTTCGCCATAAGTTGGCAGGGTATGCTCAGACGTGAGTCCCTTGCTCACTTTGCCACTGGATTCAAGCAAGCCTGGCTGAAGACGGCTGAAATGCCAGAAACCGGTCCTAGGAAGCTTGTTTACGGTCCAGGGAAGGCATGGCTTGGCAGTTCGGGCTGGGCTGTTCCCATGAGGTACAGGGTCAGACTGATTTGCATATGGCCATGTCTGAACTGGGGTGGCAGAGTGGGCTAAAGAACGGTGATGGATCAAACCCAGATCTGTTGACTGGGCGTGAGTGTTTGATTGGTTCTGATGCTCCGTCCATCACCACCCCCTTTTGTACCGCTTTGTTCGCCATAAGTTGGCAGGGTATGCTCAGACATGAGTCCCTTGCTCACTTTGCCACTGGATTCAAGCAAGCCTGGCTGAAGACGGCTGAAATGCCAGCAACCGGTCCGAGGAAGCTTGCTTCCGGTCCAGGGAAGGCATGGCTTGGCAGTTCGGGCTTGACTGTTCCCATGAGGCACAGGGTCAGACTGATTTGCATATGGCCATGTCTGAACTGGGGTGGCAGAGTGGGCTAAAGAACGGAGATGGATCAAACCCAGATCTGTTGACTTGGTGTGAGTGTTTGATTAGTTCTGATGCTCCGTCCATCACCACCCCCTTTTGTACCGCTTTGTTCGCCATAAGTTTGCAGGGTATGCTCAGACGTGAGTCCCTTGCTCACTTTGCCACTGGATTCAAGCAAGCTTGGCTGAAGACGGCTGAAATGCCAGAAACCGGTCCTAGGAAGCTTGTTTCCGGTCCAGGGAAGGCATGGCTTGGCAGTTCGGGCTGGACTGTTCCCATGAGGCACAGGGTCAGACTGATTTGCATATGGCCATGTTTGAACTGGGGTGGCAGAGTGGGCTAAAGAACGGTGATGGATCAAACCCAGATCTGTTGACTGGGTGTGAGTGTTTGATTGGTTCTGATGCTCCGTCCATCACCACCCCCTTTTGTACCGCTTTGTTCGCCATAAGTTGGCAGGGTATGCTCAGACGTGAGTCCCTTGCTCACTTTGCCACTGGATTCAAGCAAGCCTGGCTGAAGACGGCTGAAATGCCAGAAACCGGTCCTAGGAAGCATGTTTGCGGTCCAGGGAAGGCATGGCTTGGCAGTTTGGGGTGGACTGTTCCCATGAGGCACAGGGTCAGACTGATTTGCATATGGCCATGTCTGAACTGGGGTGGCAGAGTGGGCTAAAGAACGGTGATGGATCAAACCCAGATCTATTGACTGGGTGTGAGTGTTTGATTGTTTCTGATGCTCCGTCCATCACCACCCCCTTTTGTACAGCTTTGTTCGCCATAAGTTGGCAGGGTATGCTCAGACGTGAGTCCCTTGCTCAGTTTGCCACTGGATTCAAGCAAGCCTGGTTGAAGACGGCTGAAATGCCAGAAACCGGTCCTAGGAAGCTTGTTTGCGGTCCAGGGAAGGCATGGCTTGGCAGTTCGGGCTGGACTGTTCCCATGAGGCACAGGGTCAGACTGATTTGCATATGGCCATGTCTGAACTGGGGTGGCAGAGTGGGCTAAAGAACGGTGATGGATCAAACCCAGATCTGTTGACTTGGTGTGAGTGTTTGATTAGTTCTGATGCTCCGTCCATCACCACCCCCTTTTGTACAGCTTTGTTCGCCATAAGTTGGCAGGGTATGCTCAGACGTGAGTCCCTTGCTCACTTTGCCACTGGATTCAAGCAAGCCTGGCTGAAGACGGCTGAAATGCCAGAAACCGGTCCGAGGATGCTTGCTTCCGGTCCAGGGAAGGCATTGCATGGCAGTTCAGGCTGGACTGTTCCCATGAGGCACAGGGTCAGACTGATTTGCATATGGCCATGTCTGAACTGGGGTGGCAGAGTGGGCTAAAGAACGGTGATGGATCAAACCCAGATCTGTTTACTGGGTGTGAGTGTTTGATTGGTTCTGATGCTCCGTCCATCACCACCCCGTTTTGTACCGTTTTGTTCGCCATAGGTTGGCAGGGTATGCTCAGACGTGAGTCCCTTGCTCACTTTGCCACTGGATTCAAGCAAGCCTAGCTGAAGACTGCTGAAATGCCAGAAACCGGCCCTAGGAAGCTTGTTTCTGGTCCAGGGAAGGCATGGCTTGGCAGTTTGGGCTGGACTGTTCCCATGAGGCACAGGGTCAGACTGATTTGTAGATGGCCATGTCTGAACTCGGGTGGCAGAGTGGGCTAAAGAACGGTGATGGATCAAACCCACATCTGTTGACTGGGTGTGAGTGTTTGATTGGTTCTGATGCTCCGTCCATCACCACCCCCTTTTGTACAGCTTTGTTCGCCATAAGTTGGCAGGGTATGCTCAGACGTGAGTCCCTTGCTCACTTTGCCACTGGATTCAAGCAAGCCTGGCTGAAGACGGCTGAAATGCCAGAAACCGGTCCTAGGAAGCTTGTTTCCGGTCCAGGGAAGGCATGGCTTGGCAGTTCGGGCTGGACTGTTCCCATGAGGCACAGGGTCAGACTGATTTGCATATGGCCATGTCTGAACTGGGGTGGCAGAGTGGGCTAAAGAACGGTGATGGATCAAACCCAGATCTGTTGACTTGGTGTGAGTGTTTGATTAGTTCTGATGCTCCGACCATCACCACCCCCTTTTGTACCGCTTTGTTCGCCATAAGTTGGCAGGGTATGCTCAGACGTGAGTCCCTTGCTCACTTTGCCACTGGATTCAAGCAAGCCTGGCTGAAGACGGCTGAAATGCCAGAAACCGGTCCTAGGAAGCTTGTTTACGGTCCAGGGAAGGCATGGCTTGGCAGTTCGGGCTGGGCTGTTCCCATGAGGTACAGGGTCAGACTGATTTGCATATGGCCATGTCTGAACTGGGGTGGCAGAGTGGGCTAAAGAACGGTGATGGATCAAACCCAGATCTGTTGACTGGGTGTGAGTGTTTGATTGGTTCTGATGCTCCGTCCATCACCACCCCCTTTTGTACCATTTCGTTCGCCATAGGTTGGCAGGGTATGCTCAGACGTGAGTCCCTTGCTCACTTTGCCACTGGATTCAAGCAAGCCTGGCTGAAGACGGCTGAAATGCCAGAAACCGGTCCTAGGAAGCATGTTTCCGGTCCAGGGAAGGCATGGCTTGGCAGTTTGGGGTGGACTGTTCCCATGAGGCACAGGGTCAGACTGATTTGCATATGGCCATGTCTGAACTGGGGTGGCAGAGTGGGCTAAAGAACGGTGATGGATCAAACCCAGATCTGTTGACTGGGTGTGAGTGTTTGATTGGTTCTCATGCTCCGTCCATCACCACCCCCTTTTGTACCGCTTTGTTCGCCATAAGTTGGCAGGGTATGCTCAGACGTGTGTCCCTTGCTCACTGTGCCACTGGATTCAAGCAAGCCTGGCTGAAGACGGCTGAAATGCCAGAAACCGGTCCTAGGAAGCTTGTTTCCGGTCCAGGGAAGGCATGGCTTGGCAGTTCGGGCTGGACTGTTCCCATGAGGCACAGGGTCAGACTGATTTGCATATGGCCATGTTTGAACTGGGGTGGCAGAGTGGGCTAAAGAACGGTGATGGATCAAACCCAGATCTGTTGACTGGGTGTGAGTGTTTGATTGGTTCTGATGCTCCGTCCATCACCACCCCCTTTTGTACTGCTTTGTTCGCCATAAGTTGGCAGGGTATGCTCAGACGTGAGTCCCTTGCTCACTTTGCCACTGGATTCAAGCAAGCCTGGCTGAAGACGGCTGAAATGCCAGAAACCGGTCCTAGGAAGCTTGTTTACGGTCCAGGGAAGGCATGGCTTGGCAGTTCGGGCTGGGCTGTTCCCATGAGGTACAGGGTCAGACTGATTTGCATATGGCCATGTCTGAACTGGGGTGGCAGAGTGGGCTAAAGAACGGTGATGGATCAAACCCAGATCTGTTGACTGGGCGTGAGTGTTTGATTGGTTCTGATGCTCCGTCCATCACCACCCCCTTTTGTACCGCTTTGTTCGCCATAAGTTGGCAGGGTATGCTCAGACATGAGTCCCTTGCTCACTTTGCCACTGGATTCAAGCAAGCCTGGCTGAAGACGGCTGAAATGCCAGCAACCGGTCCGAGGAAGCTTGCTTCCGGTCCAGGGAAGGCATGGCTTGGCAGTTCGGGCTTGACTGTTCCCATGAGGCACAGGGTCAGACTGATTTGCATATGGCCATGTCTGAACTGGGGTGGCAGAGTGGGCTAAAGAACGGAGATGGATCAAACCCAGATCTGTTGACTTGGTGTGAGTGTTTGATTAGTTCTGATGCTCCGTCCATCACCACCCCCTTTTGTACCGCTTTGTTCGCCATAAGTTTGCAGGGTATGCTCAGACGTGAGTCCCTTGCTCACTTTGCCACTGGATTCAAGCAAGCTTGGCTGAAGACGGCTGAAATGCCAGAAACCGGTCCTAGGAAGCTTGTTTCCGGTCCAGGGAAGGCATGGCTTGGCAGTTCGGGCTGGACTGTTCCCATGAGGCACAGGGTCAGACTGATTTGCATATGGCCATGTTTGAACTGGGGTGGCAGAGTGGGCTAAAGAACGGTGATGGATCAAACCCAGATCTGTTGACTGGGTGTGAGTGTTTGATTGGTTCTGATGCTCCGTCCATCACCACCCCCTTTTGTACCGCTTTGTTCGCCATAAGTTGGCAGGGTATGCTCAGACGTGAGTCCCTTGCTCACTTTGCCACTGGATTCAAGCAAGCCTGGCTGAAGACGGCTGAAATGCCAGAAACCGGTCCTAGGAAGCATGTTTGCGGTCCAGGGAAGGCATGGCTTGGCAGTTTGGGGTGGACTGTTCCCATGAGGCACAGGGTCAGACTGATTTGCATATGGCCATGTCTGAACTGGGGTGGCAGAGTGGGCTAAAGAACGGTGATGGATCAAACCCAGATCTATTGACTGGGTGTGAGTGTTTGATTGTTTCTGATGCTCCGTCCATCACCACCCCCTTTTGTACAGCTTTGTTCGCCATAAGTTGGCAGGGTATGCTCAGACGTGAGTCCCTTGCTCAGTTTGCCACTGGATTCAAGCAAGCCTGGTTGAAGACGGCTGAAATGCCAGAAACCGGTCCTAGGAAGCTTGTTTGCGGTCCAGGGAAGGCATGGCTTGGCAGTTCGGGCTGGACTGTTCCCATGAGGCACAGGGTCAGACTGATTTGCATATGGCCATGTCTGAACTGGGGTGGCAGAGTGGGCTAAAGAACGGTGATGGATCAAACCCAGATCTGTTGACTTGGTGTGAGTGTTTGATTAGTTCTGATGCTCCGTCCATCACCACCCCCTTTTGTACAGCTTTGTTCGCCATAAGTTGGCAGGGTATGCTCAGACGTGAGTCCCTTGCTCACTTTGCCACTGGATTCAAGCAAGCCTGGCTGAAGACGGCTGAAATGCCAGAAACTGGACCTAGGAAGCTTGTTTACGGTCCAGGGAAGGCACGGCTTGGCAGTTCGGGCTGGGCTGTTCCCATGAGGTACAGGGTCAGACTGATTTGCATATGGCCATGTCTGAACTGGGGTGGCAGAGTGGGCTAAAGAACGGTGATGGATCAAACCCAGATCTGTTGACTGGGTGTGAGTGTTTGATTGGTTCTGATGCTCCGTCCATCACCACCCCCTTTTGTACCGCTTTGTTCGACATAAGTTGGCAGGGTATGCTCAGACGTGAGTCCCTTGCTCACTTTGCCACTGGATTCAAGCAAGCCTGGCTGAAGACGGCTGAAATGCCAGAAACCGGTCCTAGGAAGCTTGCTTCCGGTCCAGGGAAGGCATGGCATGGCAGTTCAGGCTGGACTGTTCCCATGAGGTACAGGGTCAGACTGATTTGCATATGGCCATGTCTGAACTGGGGTGGCAGAGTGGGCTAAAGAACGGTGATGGATCAAACCCAGATCTGTTGACTGGGTGTGAGTGTTTGATTGGTTCTGATGCTCCGTCCATCACCACCCCCTTTTGTACTGCTTTGTTCGCCATAAGTTGGCAGGGTATGCTCAGACGTGAGTCCCTTGCTCACTTTGCCACTGGATTCAAGCAAGCCTGGCTGAAGACGGCTGAAATGCCAGAAACCGGTCCTAGGAAGCTTGTTTCCGGTCCAGGGAAGGCATGGCTTGGCAGTTCGGGCTGGACTGTTCCCATGAGGCACAGGGTCAGACTGATTTGCAGATGGCCATGTCTGAACTGGGGTGGCAGAGTGGGCTAAAGAACGGTGATGGATCAAACCCAGATCTGTTGACTGGGTGTGAGTGTTTGATTGGTTCTGATGCTCCGTCCATCACCACCCCCTTTTGTACCGCTTTGTTCGACATAAGTTGGCAGGGTATGCTCAGACGTGAGTCCCTTGCTCACTTTGCCACTGGATTCAAGCAAGCCTGGCTGAAGACGGCTGAAATGCCAGAAACCGGTCCTAGGAAGCTTGTTTACGGTCCAGGGAAGGCATGGCTTGGCAGTTCGGGCTGGGCTGTTCCCATGAGGTACAGGGTCAGACTGATTTGCATATGGCCATGTCTGAACTGGGGTGGCAGAGTGGGCTAAAGAACGGTGATGGATCAAACCCAGATCTGTTGACTGGGTGTGAGTGTTTGATTGGTTCTGATGCTCCGTCCATCACCACCCCCTTTTGTACCGCTTTGTTCGCCATAAGTTGGCAGGGTATGCTCAGACATGAGTCCCTTGCTCACTTTGCCACTGGATTCAAGAAAGCCTGGCTGAAGACGGCTGAAATGCCAGCAACCGGTCCGAGGAAGCTTGCTTCCGGTCCAGGGAAGGCATGGCTTGGCAGTTCGGGCTTGACTGTTCCCATGAGGCACAGGGTCAGACTGATTTGCATATGGCCATGTCTGAACTGGGGTGGCAGAGTGGGCTAAAGAACGGTGATGGATCAAACCCAGATCTGTTGACTTGGTGTGAGTGTTTGATTAGTTCTGATGCTCCGTCCATCACCACCCCCTTTTGTACCGCTTTGTTCGCCATAAGTTTGCAGGGTATGCTCAGACGTGAGTCCCTTGCTCACTTTGCCACTGGATTCAAGCAAGCTTGGCTGAAGACGGCTGAAATGCCAGAAACCGGTCCTAGGAAGCTTGTTTCCGGTCCAGGGAAGGCATGGCTTGGCAGTTCGGGCTGGACTGTTCCCATGAGGCACAGGGTCAGACTGATTTGCATATGGCCATGTTTGAACTGGGGTGGCAGAGTGGGCTAAAGAACGGTGATGGATCAAACCCAGATCTGTTGACTGGGTGTGAGTGTTTGATTGGTTCTGATGCTCCGTCCATCACCACCCCCTTTTGTACCGCTTTGTTCGCCATAAGTTGGCAGGGTATGCTCAGACGTGAGTCCCTTGCTCACTTTGCCACTGGATTCAAGCAAGCCTGGCTGAAGACGGCTGAAATGCCAGAAACCGGTCCTAGGAAGCATGTTTGCGGTCCAGGGAAGGCATGGCTTGGCAGTTTGGGGTGGACTGTTCCCATGAGGCACAGGGTCAGACTGATTTGCATATGGCCATGTCTGAACTGGGGTGGCAGAGTGGGCTAAAGAACGGTGATGGATCAAACCCAGATCTATTGACTGGGTGTGAGTGTTTGATTGTTTCTGATGCTCCGTCCATCACCACCCCCTTTTGTACAGCTTTGTTCGCCATAAGTTGGCAGGGTATGCTCAGACGTGAGTCCCTTGCTCACTTTGCCACTGGATTCAAGCAAGCCTGGTTGAAGACGGCTGAAATGCCAGAAACCGGTCCTAGGAAGCTTGTTTCCGGTCCAGGGAAGGCATGGCTTGGCAGTTGGGGCTGGACTGTTCCCATGAGGCACATGGTCAGACTGATTTGCATATGGCCATGTCTGAACTGGGGTGGCAGAGTGGGCTAAAGAACGGTGATGGATCAAACCCAGATCTGTTGACTGGGTGTGAGGGTTTGATTGGTTCTGATGCTCCGTCCATCACCACCCCCTTTTGTACCGCTTTGTTCGAAATAAGTTGGCAGGGTATGCTCAGACGTGAGTCCCTTGCTCACTTTGCCACTGGATTCAAGCAAGCCTGGCTGAAGATGGCTGAAATGCCAGAAACCGGTCCTAGGAAGCATGTTTCCGGTCCAGGGAAGGCATGGCTTGGCAGTTTGGGGTGAACTGTTCCCATGAGGCACAGGGTCAGACTGATTTGCATATGGCCATGTCTGAACTGGGGTGGCAGAGCGGGCTAAAGAACGGTGATGGATCAAACCCACATCTGTTGACTGGGTGTGAGTGTTTGATTGGTTCTGATGCTCCGTCCATCACCACCCCCTTTTGTACAGCTTTGTTCGCCATAAGTTGGCAGGGTATGCTCAGACGTGAGTCCCTTGCTCACTTTGCCACTGGATTCAAGCAAGCCTGGCTGAAGACGGCTGAAATGCCAGAAACCGGTCCTAGGAAGCTTGTTTCCGGTCCAGGGAAGGCATGGCTTGGCAGTTTGGGCTGGACTGTTCCCATGAGGCACAGGGTCAGACTGATTTGCATATGGCCATGTCTGAACTGGGGTGGCAGAGTGGGCTAAAGAACGGTGATGGATCAAACCCAGATCTATTGACTTGGTGTGAGTGTTTGATTAGTTCTGATGCTCCGTCCATCACCACCCCCTTTTGTACCGCTTTGTTCGCCATAAGTTTGCAGGGTATGCTCAGACATGAGTCCCTTGCTCACTTTGCCACTGGATTCAAGCAAGCTTGGCTGAAGACGGCTGAAATGCCAGAAACCGGTCCTAGGAAGCTTGTTTACGGTCCAGGGAAGGCATGGCTTGGCAGTTCGGGCTGGACTGTTCCCATGAGGCACAGGGTCAGACTGATTTGCATATGGCCATGTTTGAACTGGGGTGGCAGAGTGGGCTAAAGAACGGTGATGGATCAAACCCAGATCTGTTGACTGGGTGTGAGTGTTTGATTGGTTCTGATGCTCCGTCCATCACCACCCCCTTTTGTACTGCTTTGTTCGCCATAAGTTGGCAGGGTATGCTCAGACGTGAGTCCCTTGCTCACTTTGCCACTGGATTCAAGCAAGCCTGGCTGAAGACGGCTGAAATGCCAGAAACCGGTCCTAGGAAGCTTGTTTACGGTCCAGGGAAGGCATGGCTTGGCAGTTCGGGCTGGGCTGTTCCCATGAGGTACAGGGTCAGACTGATTTGCATATGGCCATGTCTGAACTGGGGTGGCAGAGTGGGCTAAAGAACGGTGATGGATCAAACCCAGATCTGTTGACTGGGTGTGAGTGTTTGATTGGTTCTGATGCTCCGTCCATCACCACCCCCTTTTGTACCGCTTTGTTCGCCATAAGTTGGCAGGGTATGCTCAGACGTGAGTCCCTTGCTCACTTTGCCACTGGATTCAAGCAAGCCTGGCTGAAGATGGCTGAAATGCCAGAAACCGGTCCGAGGAAGCATGTTTGCGGTCCAGGGAAGGCATGGCTTGGCAGTTTGGGGTGGACTGTTCCCATGAGGCACAGGGTCAGACTGATTTGCATATGGCCATGTCTGAACTGGGGTGGCAGAGTGGGCTAAAGAACGGTGATGGATCAAACCCAGATCTATTGACTGGGTGTGAGTGTTTGATTGTTTCTGATGCTCCGTCCATCACCACCCCCTTTTGTACAGCTTTGTTCGCCATAAGTTGGCAGGGTATGCTCAGACGTGAGTCCCTTGCTCACTTTGCCACTGGATTCAAGCAAGCCTGGTTGAAGATGGCTGAAATGCCAGAAACCGGTCCTAGGAAGCTTGTTTCCGGTCCAGGGAAGGCATGGCTTGGCAGTTCGGGCTGGACTGTTCCCATGAGGCACAGGGTCAGACTGATTTGCATATGGCCATGTCTGAACTGGGGTGGCAGAGTGGGCTGAAGAACGGTGATGGATCAAACCCAGATCTGTTGACTTGGTGTGAGTGTTTGATTAGTTCTGATGCTCCGTCCATCACCACCCCCTTTTGTACAGCTTTGTTCGCCATAAGTTGGCAGGGTATGCTCAGACGTGAGTCCCTTGCTCACTTTGCCACTGGATTCAAGCAAGCCTGGCTGAAGACGGCTGAAATGCCTGAAACCGGTCCTAGGAAGCTTGTTTACGGTCCAGGGAAGGCACGGCTTGGCAGTTCGGGCTGGGCTGTTCCCATGAGGTACAGGGTCAGACTGATTTGCATATGGCCATGTCTGAACTGGGGTGGCAGAGTGGGCTAAAGAACGGTGATGGATCAAACCCAGATCTGTTGACTGGGTGTGAGTGTTTGATTGGTTCTGATGCTCCGTCCATCACCACCCCCTTTTGTACCGCTTTGTTCGACATAAGTTGGCAGGGTATGCTCAGACGTGAGTCCCTTGCTCACTTTGCCACTGGATTCAAGCAAGCCTGGCTGAAGACGGCTGAAATGCCAGAAACCGGTCCTAGGAAGCTTGCTTCCGGTCCAGGGAAGGCATGGCATGGCAGTTCAGGCTGGACTGTTCCCATGAGGCACAGGGTCAGACTGATTTGCATATGGCCATGTCTGAACTGGGGTGGCAGAGTGGGCTAAAGAACGGTGATGGATCAAACCCAGATCTGTCGACTGGGTGTGAGTGTTTGATTGGTTCTGATGCTCCGTCCATCACCACCCCCTTTTGTACCGTTTCGTTCGCCATAGGTTGGCAGGGTATGCTCAGACGTGAGTCCCTTGCTCACTTTGCCACTGGATTCAAGCAAGCCTGGCTGAAGACGGCTGAAATGCCAGAAACCGGTCCTAGGAAGCATGTTTCCGGTCCAGGGAAGGCATGGCTTGGCAGTTTGGGGTGGACTGTTCCCATGAGGCACAGGGTCAGACTGATTTGCATATGGCCATGTCTGAACTGGGGTGGCAGAGTGGGCTAAAGAACGGTGATGGATCAAACCCAGATCTGTTGACTGGGTGTGAGTGTTTGATTGGTTCTGATGCTCCGTCCATCACCACCCCCTTTTGTACCGCTTTGTTCGCCATAAGTTGGCAGGGTATGCTCAGACGTGTCCCTTGCTCACTGTGCCACTGGATTCAAGCAAGCCTGGCTGAAGACGGCTGAAATGCCAGAAACCGGTCCCAGGAAGCTTGTTTACGGTCCAGGGAAAGCATTGCTTGGCAGTTCGGGCTGGACTGTTCCCATGAGGCACAGGGTCAGACTGATTTGCATATGGCCATGTCTGAACTGGGGTGGCAGAGTGGGCTAAAGAACGGTGATGGATCAAACCCACATCTGTTGACTGGGTGTGAGTGTTTGATTGGTTCTGATGCTCCGTCCATCACCACCCCCTTTTGTACAGCTTTGTTTGCCATAAGTTGGCAGGGTATGCTCAGACGTGAGTCCCTTGCTCACTTTGCCACTGGATTCACGCAAGCCTGGCTGAAGACGGCTGAAATGCCAGAAACCGGTCCTAGGAAGCTTGTTTCCGGTCCAGGGAAGGCATGGCTTGGCAGTTGGGGCTGGACTGTTCCCATAAGGCACATGGTCAGACTGATTTGCATATGGCCATGTCTGAACTGGGGTGGCAGAGTGGGCTAAAGAACGGTGATGGATCAAACCCAGATCTGTTGACTGGGTGTGAGGGTTTGATTGGTTCTGATGCTCCGTCCATCACCACCCCCTTTTGTACCGCTTTGTTCGAAATAAGTTGGCAGGGTATGCTCAGACGTGAGTCCCTTGCTCACTTTGCCACTGGATTCAAGCAAGCCTGGCTGAAGATGGCTGAAATGCCAGAAACCGGTCCTAGGAAGCATGTTTCCGGTCCAGGGAAGGCATGGCTTGGCAGTTTGGGGTGAACTGTTCCCATGAGGCACAGGGTCAGACTGATTTGCATATGGCCATGTCTGAACTGGGGTGGCAGAGCGGGCTAAAGAACGGTGATGGATCAAACCCACATCTGTTGACTGGGTGTGAGTGTTTGATTGGTTCTGATGCTCCGTCCATCACCACCCCCTTTTGTACAGCTTTGTTCGCCATAAGTTGGCAGGGTATGCTCAGACGTGAGTCCCTTGCTCACTTTGCCACTGGATTCAAGCAAGCCTGGCTGAAGACGGCTGAAATGCCAGAAACCGGTCCTAGGAAGCTTGTTTCCGGTCCAGGGAAGGCATGGCTTGGCAGTTTGGGCTGGACTGTTCCCATGAGGCACAGGGTCAGACTGATTTGCATATGGCCATGTCTGAACTGGGGTGGCAGAGTGGGCTAAAGAACGGTGATGGATCAAACCCAGATCTGTTGACTTGGTGTGAGTGTTTGATTAGTTCTGATGCTCCGTCCATCACCACCCCCTTTTGTACCGCTTTGTTCGCCATAAGTTTGCAGGGTATGCTCAGACATGAGTCCCTTGCTCACTTTGCCACTGGATTCAAGCAAGCTTGGCTGAAGACGGCTGAAATGCCAGAAACCGGTCCTAGGAAGCTTGTTTACGGTCCAGGGAAGGCATGGCTTGGCAGTTCGGGCTGGACTGTTCCCATGAGGCACAGGGTCAGACTGATTTGCATATGGCCATGTTTGAACTGGGGTGGCAGAGTGGGCTAAAGAACGGTGATGGATCAAACCCAGATCTGTTGACTGGGTGTGAGTGTTTGATTGGTTCTGATGCTCCGTCCATCACCACCCCCTTTTGTACTGCTTTGTTCGCCATAAGTTGGCAGGGTATGCTCAGACGTGAGTCCCTTGCTCACTTTGCCACTGGATTCAAGCAAGCCTGGCTGAAGACGGCTGAAATGCCAGAAACCGGTCCTAGGAAGCTTGTTTACGGTCCAGGGAAGGCATGGCTTGGCAGTTCGGGCTGGGCTCTTCCCATGAGGTACAGGGTCAGACTGATTTGCATATGGCCATGTCTGAACTGGGGTGGCAGAGTGGGCTAAAGAACGGTGATGGATCAAACCCAGATCTGTTGACTGGGTGTGAGTGTTTGATTGGTTCTGATGCTCCGTCCATCACCACCCCCTTTTGTACCGCTTTGTTCGCCATAAGTTGGCAGGGTATGCTCAGACATGAGTCCCTTGCTCACTTTGCCACTGGATTCAAGCAAGCCTGGCTGAAGACGGCTGAAATGCCAGAAACCGGTCCGAGGAAGCTTGCTTCCGGTCCAGGGAAGGCATGGCATGGCAGTTCAGGCTGGACTGTTCCCATGAGGCACAGGGTCAGACTGATTTGCATATGGCCATGTCTGAACTGGGGTGGCAGAGTGGGCTAAAGAACGGTGATGGATCAAACCCAGATCTGTTGACTGGGTGTGAGTGTTTGATTGGTTCTGATGCTCCGTCCATCACCACCCCCTTTTGTACCGTTTTGTTCGCCATAGGTTGGCAGGGTATGCTCAGACGTGAGTCCCTTGCTCACTTTGCCACTGGATTCAAGCAAGCCTAGCTGAAGACGGCTGAAATGCCAGAAACCCGTCCTAGGAAGCTTGTTTCTGGTCCAGGGAAGGCATGGCTTGGCAGTTTGGGCTGGACTGTTCCCATGAGGCACAGGGTCAGACTGATTTGTAGATGGCCATGTCTGAACTGGGGTGGCAGAGTGGGCTAAAGAACGGTGATGGATCAAACCCACATCTGTTGACTGGGTGTGAGTGTTTGATTGTTTCTGATGCTCCGTCCATCACCACCCCCTTTTGTACAGCTTTGTTCGCCATAAGTTGGCAGGGTATGCTCAGACGTGAGTCCCTTGCTCACTTTGCCACTGGATTCAAGCAAGCCTGGCTGAAGACGGCTGAAATGCCAGAAACCGGTCCTAGGAAGCTTGTTTCCGGTCCAGGGAAGGCATGACTTGGCAGTTCGGGCTGGACTGTTCCCATGAGGCACAGGGTCAGACTGATTTGCATATGGCCATGTCTGAACTGGGGTGGCAGAGTGGGCTAAAGAACGGTGATGGATCAAACCCAGATCTGTTGACTTGGTGTGAGTGTTTGATTAGTTCTGATGCTCCGTCCATCACCACCCCCTTTTGTACCGCTTTGTTCGCCATAAGTTGGCAAGGTATGCTCAGACGTGAGTCCCTTGCTCACTTTGCCACTGGATTCAAGCAAGCCTGGCTGAAGACGGCTGAAATGCCAGAAACCGGTCCTAGGAAGCTTGTTTACGGTCCAGGGAAGGCATGGCTTGGCAGTTCGGGCTGGGCTGTTCCCATGAGGTACAGGGTCAGACTGATTTGCATATGGCCATGTCTGAACTGGGGTGGCAGAGTGGGCTAAAGAACGGTGATGGATCAAACCCAGATCTGTTGACTGGGTGTGAGTGTTTGATTGGTTCTGATGCTCCGTCCATCACCACCCCCTTTTGTACCGCTTTGTTCGACATAAGTTGGCAGGGTATGCTCAGACGTGAGTCCCTTGCTCACTTTGCCACTGGATTCAAGCAAGCCTGGCTGAAGACGGCTGAAATGCCAGAAACCGGTCCTAGGAAGCTTGCTTCCGGTCCAGGGAAGGCATGGCATGGCAGTTCAGGCTGGACTGTTCCCATGAGGCACAGGGTCAGACTGATTTGCATATGGCCATGTCTGAACTGGGGTGGCAGAGTGGGCTAAAGAACGGTGATGGATCAAACCCAGATCTGTTGACTGGGTGTGAGTGTTTGATTGGTTCTGATGCTCCGTCCATCACCACCCCCTTTTGTACCGTTTCGTTCGGCATAGGTTGGCAGGGTATGCTCAGACGTGAGTCCCTTGCTCACTTTGCCACTGGATTCAAGCAAGCCTGGCTGAAGACGGCTGAAATGCCAGAAACCGGTCCTAGGAAGCATGTTTCCGGTCCAGGGAAGGCATGGCTTGGCAGTTTGGGGTGGACTGTTCCCATGAGGCACAGGGTCAGACTGATTTGCATATGGCCATGTCTGAACTGGGGTGGCAGAGTGGGCTAAAGAACGGTGATGGATCAAACCCAGATCTGTTGACTGGGTGTGAGTGTTTGATTGGTTCTGATGCTCCGTCCATCACCACCCCCTTTTGTTCCGCTTTGTTCGCCATAAGTTGGCAGGGTATGCTCAGACATGAGTCCCTTGCTCACTTTGCCACTGATTCAAGCAAGCCTGGCTGAAGACGGCTGAAATGCCAGAAACCGGTCCGAGGAAGCTTGCTTCCGGTCCAGGGAAGGCATGGCATGGCAGTTCAGGCTGGACTGTTCCCATGAGGCACAGGGTCAGACTGATTTGCATATGGCCATGTCTGAACTGGGGTGGCAGAGTGGGCTAAAGAACGGTGATGGATCAAACCCAGATCTGTTGACTGGGTGTGAGTGTTTGATTGGTTCCGATGCTCCGTCCATCACCACCCCCTTTTGCACCGTTTTGTTCGCCATAGGTTGGCAGGGTATGTTCAGACGTGAGTCCCTTGCTCACTTTGCCACTGGATTCAAGCAAGCCTAGCTGAAGACGGCTGAAATGCCAGAAACCGGTCCTAGGAAGCTTGTTTCTGGTCCAGGGAAGGCATGGCTTGGCAGTTTGGGCTGGACTGTTCCCATGAGGCACAGGGTCAGACTGATTTGTAGATGGCCATGTCTGAACTGGGGTGGCAGAGTGGGCTAAAGAACGGTGATGGATCAAACCCACATCTGTTGACTGGGTGTGAGTGTTTGATTGTTTCTGATGCTCCGTCCATCACCACCCCCTTTTGTACAGCTTTGTTCGCCATAAGTTGGCAGGGTATGCTCAGACGTGAGTCCCTTGCTCACTTTGCCACTGGATTCAAGCAAGCCTGGCTGAAGACGGCTGAAATGCCAGAAACCGGTCCTAGGAAGCTTGTTTCCGGTCCAGGGAAGGCATGGCTTGGCAGTTCGGGCTGGACTGTTCCCATAAGGCACAGGGTCAGACTGATTTGCATATGGCCATGTCTGAACTGGGGTGGCAGAGTGGGCTAAAGAACGGTGATGGATCAAACCCAGATCTGTTGACTTGGTGTGAGTGTTTGATTAGTTCTGATGCTCCGTCCATCACCACCCCCTTTTGTACCGCTTTGTTCGCCATAAGTTGGCAGGGTATGCTCAGACGTGAGTCCCTTGCTCACTTTGCCACTGGATTCAAGCAAGCCTGGCTGAAGACGGCTGAAATGCCAGAAACCGGTCCTAGGAAGCTTGTTTACGGTCCAGGGAAG
This sequence comes from Triturus cristatus, assembly GCF_964204655.1. NCBI lineage: Eukaryota > Metazoa > Chordata > Amphibia > Caudata > Salamandridae > Triturus > Triturus cristatus. Next base: position 1,564,513,800 of record NC_140591.1, read on the forward strand.
GCATGGCTTGGCAGTTCGGGCTGGGCTGTTCCCATGAGGTACAGGGTCAGACTGATTTGCATATGGCCATGTCTGAACTGGGGTGGCAGAGTGGGCTAAAGAACGGTGATGGATCAAACCCAGATCTGTTGACTGGGTGTGAGTGTTTGATTGGTTCTGATGCTCCGTCCATCACCACCCCCTTTTGTACCGCTTTGTTCGCCATAAGTTGGCAGGGTATGCTCAGACGTGAGTCCCCTGCTCACTTTGCCACTGGATTCAAGCAAGCCTGGCTGAAGACGGCTGAAATGCCAGAAACCGGTCCTAGGAAGCTTGCTTCTGGTCCAGGGAAGGCATGGCATGGCAGTTCAGGCTGGACTGTTCCCATGAGGCACAGGGTCAGACTGATTTGCATATGGCCATGTCTGAACTGGGGTGGCAGAGTGGGCTAAAGAACGGTGATGGATCAAACCCAGATCTGTTGACTGGGTGTGAGTGTTTGATTGGTTCTGATGCTCCGTCCATCACCACCCCCTTTTGTACCGTTTCGTTCGGCATAGGTTGGCAGGGTATGCTCAGACGTGAGTCCCTTGCTCACTTTGCCACTGGATTCAAGCAAGCCTGGCTGAAGACGGCTGAAATGCCAGAAACCGGTCCTAGGAAGCATGTTTCCGGTCCAGGGAAGGCATGGCTTGGCAGTTTGGGGTGGACCGTTCCCATGAGGCACAGGGTCAGACTGATTTGCATATGGCCATGTCTGAACTGGGGTGGCAGAGTGGGCTAAAGAACGGTGATGGATCAAACCCAGATCTGTTGACTGGGTGTGAGTGTTTGATTGGTTCTGATGCTCCGTCCATCACCACCCCCTTTTGTACCGCTTTGTTCGCCATAAGTTGGCAGGGTATGCTCAGACGTGTGTCCCTTGCTCACTGTGCCACTGGATTCAAGCAAGCCTGGCTGAAGACGGCTGAAATGCCAGAAACCGGTCCCAGGAAGCTTGTTTACGGTCCAGGGAAGGCATTGCTTGGCAGTTCGGGCTGGACTGTTCCCATGAGGCACAGGGTCAGACTGATTTGCATATGGCCATGTCTGAACTGGGGTGGCAGAGTGGGCTAAAGAACGGTGATGGATCAAACCCACATCTGTTGACTGGGTGTGAGTGTTTGATTGGTTCTGATGCTCCGTCCATCACCACCCCCTTTTGTACAGCTTTGTTCGCCATAAGTTGGCAGGGTATGCTCAGACGTGAGTCCCTTGCTCACTTTGCCACTGGATTCACGCAAGCCTGGCTGAAGACGGCTGGAATGCCAGAAACCGGTCCTAGGAAGCTTGTTTCCGGTCCAGGGAAGGCATGGCTTGGCAGTTGGGGCTGGACTGTTCCCATAAGGCACATGGTCAGACTGATTTGCATATGGCCATGTCTGAACTGGGGTGGCAGAGTGGGCTAAAGAACGGTGATGGATCAAACCCAGATCTGTTGACTAGGTGTGAGGGTTTGATTGGTTCTGATGCTCCGTCCATCACCACCCCCTTTTGTACCGCTTTGTTCGAAATAAGTTGGCAGGGTATGCTCAGACGTGAGTCCCTTGCTCACTTTGCCACTGGATTCAAGCAAGCCTGGCTGAAGATGGCTGAAATGCCAGAAACCGGTCCTAGGAAGCATGTTTCCGGTCCAGGGAAGGCATGGCTTGGCAGTTTGGGGTGGACTGTTCCCATGAGGCACAGGGTCAGACTGATTTGCATATGGCCATGTCTGAACTGGGGTGGCAGAGCGGGCTAAAGAACGGTGATGGATCAAAACCAGATCTGTTGACTGGGTGTGAGTGTTTGATTGGTTCTGATGCTCCGTCCATCACCACCCCCTTTTGTACCGCTTTGTTCGCCATAAGTTGGCAGAGTATGCTCAGACGTGAGTCCCTTGCTCACTGTGCCACTGGATTCAAGCAAGACTGGCTGAAGACGGCTGAAATGCCAGAAACCGGTCCCAGGAAGCTTGTTTACGGTCCAGGGAAGGCATTGCTTGGCAGTTCGGGCTGGACTGTTCCCATGAGGCACAGGGTCAGACTAATTTGCATATGGCCATGTCTGAACTGGGGTGGCAGAGTGGGCTAAAGAACGGTGATGGATCAAACCCACATCTGTTGATTGGGTGTGAGTGTTTGATTGGTTCTGATGCTCCGTCCATCACCACCCCCTTTTGTACAGCTTTGTTCGCCATAAGTTGGCAGGGTATGCTCAGACGTGAGTCCCTTGCTCACTTTGCCACTGGATTCAAGCAAGCCTGGCTGAAGACGGCTGAAATGCCAGAAACCAGTCCTAGGAAGCTTGTTTACGGTCCAGGGAAGGCATGGCTTGGCAGTTCGGGCTGGGCTGTTCCCATGAGGTACAGGGTCAGACTGATTTGCATATGGCCATGTCTGAACTGGGGTGGCAGAGTGGGCTAAAGAACGGTGATGGATCAAACCCAGATCTGTTGACTGGGTGTGAGTGTTTGATTGGTTCTGATGCTCCGTCCATCACCACCCCCTTTTGTACCGCTTTGTTCGCCATAAGTTGGCAGGGTATGCTCAGACATGAGTCCCTTGCTCACTTTGCCACTGGATTCAAGCAAGCCTGGCTGAAGACGGCTGAAATGCCAGAAACCGGTCCGAGGAAGCTTGCTTCCGGTCCAGGGAAGGCATGGCATGGCAGTTCAGGCTGGACTGTTCCCATGAGGCACAGGGTCAGACTGATTTGCATATGGCCATGTCTGAACTGGGGTGGCAGAGTGGGCTAAAGAACGGTGATGGATCAAACCCAGATCTGTTTACTGGGTGTGAGTGTTTGATTGGTTCTGATGCTCCGTCCATCACCATCCCCTTTTGTACCGTTTTGTTCGCCATAGGTTGGCAGGGTATGCTCAGACGTGAGTCCCTTGCTCACTTTGCCACTGGATTCAAGCAAGCCTGGCTGAAGACGGCTGAAATGCCAGAAACCGGTCCTAGGAAGCATGTTTCCGGTCCAGGGAAGGCATGGCTTGGCAGTTTGGGGTGGACTGTTCCCATGAGGCACAGGGTCAGACTGATTTGCATATGGCCATGTCTGAACAGGGGTGGCAGAGTGGGCTAAAGAACGGTGATGGATCAAACCCAGATCTGTTGACTGGGTGTGAGTGTTTGATTGGTTCTGATGCTCCGTCCCTCACCACCCCCTTTTGTACCGCTTTGTTCGCCATAAGTTGGCAGGGTATGCTCAGACGTGAGTCCCTTGCTCACTTTGCCACTGGATTCAAGCAAGCCTAGCTGAAGACTGCTGAAATGCCAGAAACCGGTCCTAGGAAGCTTGTTTCTGGTCCAGGGAAGGCATGGCTTGGCAGTGGGCTGGACTGTTCCCATGAGGCACAGGGTCAGACCGATTTGTAGATGGCCATGTCTGAACTCGGGTGGCAGAGTGGGCTAAAGAACGGTGATGGATCAAACCCACATCTGTTGACTGGGTGTGAGTGTTTGATTGGTTCTGATGCTCCGTCCATCACCACCCCCTTTTGTACAGCTTTGTTCGCCATAAGTTGGCAGGGTATGCTCAGACGTGAGTCCCTTGCTCACTTTGCCACTGGATTCAAGCAAGCCTGGCTGAAGACGGCTGAAATGCCAGAAACCGGTCCTAGGAAGCTTGTTTCCGGTCCAGGGAAGGCATGGCTTGGCAGTTCGGGCTGGACTGTTCCCATGAGGCACAGGGTCAGACTGATTTTCATATGGCCATGTCTGAACTGGGGTGGCAGAGTGGGCTAAAGAACGGTGATGGATCAAACCCAGATCTATTGACTTGGTGTGAGGGTTTGATTATTTCTGATGCTCCGACCATCACCACCCCCTTTTGTACCGCTTTGTTCGCCATAAGTTGGCGGGGTATGCTCAGACGTGAGTCCCTTGCTCACTTTGCCACTGGATTCAAGCAAGCCTGGCTGAAGACGGCTGAAATGCCAGAAACCGGTCCTAGGAAGCTTGTTTACGGTCCAGGGAAGGCATGGCTTGGCAGTTCGGGCTGGGCTGTTCCCATGAGGTACAGGGTCAGACTGATTTGCATATGGCCATGTCTGAACTGGGGTGGCAGAGTGGGCTAAAGAACAGTGATGGATCAAACCCAGATCTGTTGACTGGGTGTGAGTGTTTGATTGGTTCTGATGCTCCGTCCATCACCACCCCCTTTTGTACCGTTCCGTTCGCCATAGGTTGGCAGGGTATGCTCAGACGTGTGTCCCTTGCTCACTGTGCCACTGGATTCAAGCAAGCCTGGCTGAAGACGGCTGAAATGCCAGAAACCGGTCCCAGGAAGCTTGTTTACGGTCCAGGGAAGGCATTGCTTGGCAGTTCGGGCTGGACTGTTCCCATGAGGCACAGGGTCAGACTGATTTGCATATGGCCATGTCTGAACTGGGGTGGCAGAGTGGGCTAAAGAACGGTGATGGATCGAACCCACATCTGTTGACTGGGTGTGAGTGTTTGATTGGTTCTGATGCTCCGTCCATCACCACCCCCTTTTGTACAGCTTTGTTCGCCATAAGTTGGCAGGGTATGCTCAGACGTGAGTCCCTTGCTCACTTTGCCACTGGATTCAAGCAAGCCTGGCTGAAGACGGCTGAAATGCCAGAAACCGGTCCTAGGAAGCTTGTTTCCGGTCCAGGGAAGGCATGGCTTGGCAGTTCGGGCTGGACTGTTCCCATGAGGCACAGGGTCAGACTGATTTGCATATGGCCATGTCTGAACTGGGGTGGCAGAGTGGGCTAAAGAACGGTGATGGATCAAACCCAGATCTGTTGACTTGGTGTGAGTGTTTGATTAGTTCTGATGCTCCGTCCATCACCACCCTCTTTTGTACCGCTTTGTTCGCCATAAGTTTGCAGGGTATGCTCAGAAGTGAGTCCCTTGCTCACTTTGCCACTGGATTCAAGCAAGCTTGGCTGAAGACGGCTGAAATGCCAGAAACCGGTCCTAGGAAGCTTGTTTCCGGTCCAGGGAAGGCATGGCTTGGCAGTTTGGGCTGGACTGTTCCCATGAGGCACAGGGTCAGACTGATTTGCATATGGCCATGTTTGAACTGGGGTGGCAGAGTGGGCTAAAGAACGGTGATGGATCAAACCCAGATCTGTTGACTGGGTGTGAGTGTTTGATTGGTTCTGATGCTCCGTCCATCACCACCCCCTTTTGTACTGCTTTGTTCGCCATAAGTTGGCAGGGTATGCTCAGACGTGAGTCCCTTGCTCACTTTGCCACTGGATTCAAGCAAGCCTGGCTGAAGACGGCTGAAATGCCAGAAACCGGTCCTAGGAAGCTTGTTTACGGTCCAGGGAAGGCATGGCTTGGCAGTTCGGGCTGGGCTGTTCCCATGAGGTACAGGGTCAGACTGATTTGCATATGGCCATGTCTGAACTGGGGTGGCAGAGTGGGCTAAAGAACGGTGATGGATCAAACCCAGATCTGTTGACTGGGTGTGAGTGTTTGATTGGTTCTGATGCTCCATCCATCACCACCCCCTTTTGTACCGCTTTGTTCGCCATAAGTTGGCAGGGTATGCTCAGACATGAGTCCCTTGCTCACTTTGCCACTGGATTCAAGCAAGCCTGGCTGAAGACGGCTGAAATGCCAGCAACCGGTCCGAGGAAGCTTGCTTCCGGTCCAGGGAAGGCATGGCTTGGCAGTTCGGGCTTGACTGTTCCCATGAGGCACAGCGTCAGACTGATTTGCATATGGCCATGTCTGAACTGGGGTGGCAGAGTGGGCTAAAGAACGGTGATGGATCAAACCTAGATCTGTTGACTTGGTGTGAGTGTTTGATTAGTTCTGATGCTCCGTCCATCACCACCCCCTTTTGTACCGCTTTGTTCGCCATAAGTTTGCAGGGTATGCTCAGACGTGAGTCCCTTGCTCACTTTGCCACTGGATTCAAGCAAGCTTGGCTGAAGACGGCTGAAATGCCAGAAACCGGTCCTAGGAAGCTTGTTTCCGGTCCAGGGAAGGCATGGCTTGGCAGTTCGGGCTGGACTGTTCCCATGAGGCACAGGGTCAGACTGATTTGCATATGGCCATGTTTGAACTGGGGTGGCAGAGTGGGCTAAAGAACGGTGATGGATCAAACCCAGATCTGTTGACTGGGTGTGAGTGTTTGATTGGTTCTGATGCTCCGTCCATCACCACCCCCTTTTGTACCGCTTTGTTCGCCATAAGTTGGCAGGGTATGCTCAGACGTGAGTCCCTTGCTCACTTTGCCACTGGATTCAAGCAATCCTGGCTGAAGACGGCTGAAATGCCAGAAACCGGTCCTAGGAAGCTTGTTTACGGTCCAGGGAAGGCATGGCTTGGCAGTTCGGGCTGGGCTGTTCCCATGAGGTACAGGGTCAGACTGATTTGCATATGGCCATGTCTGAACTGGGGTGGCAGAGTGGGCTAAAGAACGGTGATGGATCAAACCCAGATCTGTTGACTGGGTGTGAGTGTTTGATTGGTTCTGATGCTCCGTCCATCACCACCCCCTTTTGTACCGCTTTGTTCGACATAAGTTGGCAGGGTATGCTCAGACGTGAGTCCCTTGCTCACTTTGCCACTGGATTCAAGCAAGCCTGGCTGAAGACGGCTGAAATGCCAGAAACCGGTCCGAGGAAGCTTGCTTCCGGTCCAGGAAAGGCATGGCTTGGCAGTTTGGGGTGGACTGTTCCCATGAGGCACAGGGTCAGACTGATTTGCATATGGCCATGTCTGAACTGGGGTGGCAGAGTGGGCTAAAGAACGGTGATGGATCAAACCCAGATCTGTTGACTGGGAGTGAGTGTTTGATTGGTTCTGATGCTCCGTCCATCACCACCCCCTTTTGTACCGCTTTGTTCGCCATAAGTTGGCAGGGTATGCTCAGACGTGAGTCCCTTGCTCACTTTGCCACTGGATTCAAGCAAGCCTGGCTGAAGACGGCTGAAATGCCAGAAACCGGTCCTAGGAAGCATGTTTGCGGTCCAGGGAAGGCATGGCTTGGCAGTTTGGGGTGGACTGTTCCCATGAGGCACAGGGTCAGACTGATTTGCATATGGCCATGTCTGAACTGGGGTGGCAGAGTGGGCTAAAGAACGGTGATGGATCAAACCCAGATCTATTGACTGGGTGTGAGTGTTTGATTGGTTCTAATGCTCCGTCCATCACCACCCCCTTTTGTACCACTTTGTTCGCCATAAGTTGGCAGGGTATGCTCAGACGTGAGTCCCTTGCTCACTGTGCCACTGGATTCAAGCAAGCCTGGCTGAAGACAGCTGAAATGCCAGAAACCGGTCCCAGGACGCTTGTTTACGGTCCAGGGAAGGCATTGTTTGGCAGTTCAGGCTGGACTGTTCCCATGAGGCACAGGGTCAGACTGATTTGCAGATGGCCATGTCTGAACTGGGGTGGCAGAGTGGGCTAAAGAACGGTGATGGATCAAACCCACATCTGTTGACTGGGTGTGAGTGTTTGATTGGTTCTGATGCTCCGTCCATCACCACCCCCTTTTGTACAGCTTTGTTCGCCATAAGCTGGCAGGGTATGCTCAGACGTGAGTCCCTTGCTCACTTTGCCACTGGATTCAAGCAAGCCTGGCTGAAGACGGCTGAAATGCCAGAAACCGGTCCTAGGAAGCTTGTTTCTGGTCCAGGGAAGGCATGGCTTGGCAGTTCGGGCTGGACTGTTCCCATGAGGCACAGGGTCAGACTGATTTGCATATGGCCATGGCTGAACTGGGGTGGCAGAGTGGGCTAAAGAACGGTGATGGATCAAACCCAGATCTGTTGACTTGGTGTGAGTGTTTGATTGGTTCTGATGCTCCGTCCATCACCACCCCCTTTTGTACCGTTTTGTTCGCCATAGGTTGGCAGGGTATGCTCAGACGTGAGTCCCTTGCTCACTTTGCCACAGGATTCAAGCAAGCCTAGCTGAAGACGGCTGAAATGCCAGAAACCGGTCCTAGGAAGCTTGTTTCTGGTCTAGGGAAGGCATGGCTTGGCAGTTTGGGCTGGACTGTTCCCATGAGGCACAGGGTCAGACTGATTTGCAGATGGCCATGTCTGAACTGGGGTGGCAGAGTGGGCTAAAGAACGGTGATGGATCAAACCCAGATCTGTTGACTGGGTGTGAGTGTTTGATTGGTTCTGATGCTCCGTCCATCACCACCCCCTTTTGTACCGCTTTGTTCACCATAAGTTGGCAGGCTGTGCTCAGACGTGAGTCCCTTGCTCACTTTGCCACTGGATTCAAGCAAGCCTGGCTGAAGACGGCTGAAATGCCAGAAACCGGTCCTAGGAAGCTTGTTTCCGGTCCAGGGAAGGCATGGCTTGGCAGTTTGGGCTGGACTGTTCCCATGAGGCACAGGGTCAGACTGATTTGCATATGGCCATGTCTGAACTGGGGTGGCAGAGTGGGCTAATGAACGGTGATGGATCAAACCCAGATCTGTTGACTGGGTGTGAGTGTTTGATTGGTTCTGATGCTCCGTCCATCACCACCCCCTTTTGTACCGCTTTGTTCGAAATAAGTTTGCAGGGTATGCTCAGACGTGAGTCCCTTGCTCACTTTGCCACTGGATTCAAGCAAGCCTGGCTGAAGACGGCTGAAATGCCAGAAACCGGTCCTAGGAAGCATGTTTCCGGTCCAGGGAAGGCATGGCTTGGCAGTTTGGGGTGGACTGTTCCCATGAGGCACAGGGTCAGACTGATTTGCATATGGCCATGTCTGAACTGGGGTGGCAGAGTGGGCTAAAGAACGGTGATGGATCAAACCCAGATCTGTTGACTGGGTGTGAGTGTTTGATTGGTTCTGATGCTCCGTCCATCACCACCCCCTTTTGTACCACTTTGTTCGCCATAAGTTGGCAGGGTATGCTCAGACGTGAGTCCCTTGCTCACTGTGCCACTGGATTCAAGCAAGCCTGGCTGAAGACAGCTGAAATGCCAGAAACCGGTCCCAGGACGCTTGTTTACGGTCCAGGGAAGGCATTGTTTGGCAGTTCAGGCTGGACTGTTCCCATGAGGCACAGGGTCAGACTGATTTGCAGATGGCCATGTCTGAACTGGGGTGGCAGAGTGGGCTAAAGAACGATGATGGATCAAACCCACATCTGTTGACTGGGTGTGAGTGTTTGATTGGTTCTGATGCTCCTTCCATCACCACCCCCTTTTGTACAGCTTTGTTCGCCATAAGTTGGCAGGGTATGCTCAGACGTGAGTCCCTTGCTCACTTTGCCACTGGATTCAAGCAAGCCTGGCTGAAGACGGCTGAAATGCCAGAAACCGGTCCTAGGAAGCTTGTTTCCGGTCCAGGGAAGGCATGGCTTGGCAGTTCGGGCTGGACTGTTCCCATGAGGCACAGGGTCAGACTGATTTGCATATGGCCATGGCTGAACTGGGGTGGCAGAGTGGGCTAAAGAACGGTGATGGATCAAACCCAGATCTGTTGACTTGGTGTGAGTGTTTGATTGGTTCTGATGCTCCGTCCATCACCACCCCCTTTTGTACCGTTTTGTTCGCCATAGGTTGGCAGGGTATGCTCAGACGTGAGTCCCTTGCTCACTTTGCCACAGGATTCAAGCAAGCCTAGCTGAAGACGGCTGAAATGCCAGAAACCGGTCCTAGGAAGCTTGTTTCTGGTCTAGGGAAGGCATGGCTTGGCAGTTTGGGCTGGACTGTTCCCACGAGGCACAGGGTCAGACTGATTTGCAGATGGCCATGTCTGAACTGGGGTGGCAGAGTGGGCTAAAGAACGGTGATGGATCAAACCCAGATCTGTTGACTGGGTGTGAGTGTTTGATTGGTTCTGATGCTCCGTCCATCACCACCCCCTTTTGTACCGCTTTGTTCGCCATAAGTTGGCAGGGTGTGCTCAGACGTGAGTCCCTTGCTCACTTTGCCACTGGATTCAAGCAAGCCTGGCTGAAGACGGCTGAAATGCCAGAAACCGGTCCTAGGAAGCTTGTTTCCGGTCCAGGGATGGCATGGCTTGGCAGTTTGGGCTGGACTGTTCCCATGAGGCACAGGGTCAGACTGATTTGCATATGGCCATGTCTGAACTGGGGTGGCAGAGTGGGCTAATGAACGGTGATGGATCAAAACCAGATCTGTTGACTGGGTGTGAGTGTTTCATTGGTTCTGATGCTCCGTCCATCACCACCCCCTTTTGTACCGCTTTGTTCGAAATAAGTTTGCAGGGTATGCTCAGACGTGAGTCCCTTGCTCACTTTGCCACTGGATTCAAGCAAGCCTGGCTGAAGACGGCTGAAATGCCAGAAACCGGTCCTAGGAAGCATGTTTCCGGTCCAGGGAAGGCATGGCTTGGCAGTTTGGGGTGGACTGTTCCCATGAGGCACAGGGTCAGACTGATTTGCATATGGCCATGTCTGAACTGGGGTGGCAGAGTGGGCTAAAGAACGGTGATGGATCAAACCCAGATCTGTTGACTGGGTGTGAGTGTTTGATTGGTTCTGATGCTCCGTCCATCACCACCCCCTTTTGTACCGCTTTGTTCGCCATAAGTTGGCAGGGTATGCTCAGACGTGAGTCCCTTGCTCACTTTGCCACTGGATTCAACTAAGCCTGGCTGAAGACGGCTGAAATGCCAGAAACCGGTCCCAGGAAGCTTGTTTACGGTCCAGGGATGGCATGGCTTGGCAGTTCGGGCTGGACTGTTCCCATGAGGCACAGGGTCAGACTGATTTGCATATGGCCATGTTTGAACTGGGGTGGCAGAGTGGGCTAAAGAACGGTGATGGATCAAACCCAGATCTGTTGACTGGGTTTGAGTGTTTAATTGGTTCTGATGCTCCGTCCATCACCACCCCCTTTTGTACCGCTTTGTTCGCCATAAGTTGGCAGGGTATGCTCAGACGTGAGTCCCTTGCTCACTTTGCCACTGGATTCAAGCAAGCCTGGCTGAAGACGGCTGAAATGCCAGAAACCGGTCCTAGGAAGCTTGTTTACAGTCCAGGGAAGGCATGGCTTGGCAGTTCGGGCTGGGCTGTTCCCATGAGGTACAGGGTCAGACTGATTTGCATATGGCCATGTCTGAACTGGGGTGGCAGAGTGGGCTAAAGAACGGTGATGGATCAAACCCAGATCTGTTGACTTGGTGTGAGTGTATGATTAGTTCTGATGCTCCGTCCATCACCACCCCCTTTTGTACCGCTTTGTTCGCCATAAGTTTGCAGGGTATGCTCAGACGTGAGTCCCCTGCTCACTTTGCCACTGGATTCAAGCAAGCTTGGCTGAAGATGGCTGAAATGCCAGAAACCGGTCCTAGGAAGCTTGTTTCCGGTCCAGGGAAGGCATGGCTTGGCAGTTCGGGCTGGACTGTTCCCATGAGGCACAGGGTCAGACTGATTTGCATATGGCCATGTCTGAACTGGGGTGGCAGAGTGGGCTAAAGAACGGTGATGGATCAAACCCAGATCTATTGACTGGGTGTGAGTGTTTGATTGGTTCTGATGCTCCGTCCATCACCACCCCCTTTTGTACCGCTTTGTTCGCCATAAGTTGGCAGGGTATGCTCAGACGTGAGTCCCTTGCTCACTGTGCCACTGGATTCAAGCAAGCCTGGCTGAAGACAGCTGAAATGCCAGAAACCGGTCCCAGGACGCTTGTTTACGGTCCAGGGAAGGCATTGTTTGGCAGTTCAGGCTGGACTGTTCCCATGAGGCACAGGGTCAGACTGATTTGCAGATGGCCATGTCTGAACTGGGGTGGCAGAGTGGGCTAAAGAACGGTGATGGATCAAACCCACATCTGTTGACTGGGTGTGAGTGTTTGATTGGTTCTGATGCTCTGTCCATCACCACCCCCTTTTGTACAGCTTTGTTCGCCATAAGTTGGCAGGGTATGTTCAGACGTGAGTCCCTTGCTCACTTTGCCACTGGATTCAAGCAAGCTTGGCTGAAGATGGCTGAAATGCCAGAAACCGGTCCTAGGAAGCTTGTTTCCGGTCCAGGGAAGGCATGGCTTGGCAGTTCGGGCTGGACTGTTCCCATGAGGCACAGGGTCAGACTGATTTGCATATGGCCATGTCTGAACTGGGGTGGCAGAGTGGGCTAAAGAACGGTGATGGATCAAACCCAGATCTATTGACTGGGTGTGAGTGTTTGATTGGTTCTGATGCTCCGTCCATCACCACCCCCTTTTGTACCGCTTTGTTCGCCATAAGTTGGCAGGGTATGCTCAGACGTGAGTCCCTTGCTCACTGTGCCACTGGATTCAAGCAAGCCTGGCTGAAGACAGCTGAAATGCCAGAAACCGGTCCCAGGACGCTTGTTTACGGTCCAGGGAAGGCATTGTTTGGCAGTTCAGGCTGGACTGTTCCCATGAGGCACAGGGTCAGACTGATTTGCAGATGGCCATGTCTGAACTGGGGTGGCAGAGTGGGCTAAAGAACGGTGATGGATCAAACCCACATCTGTTGACTGGGTGTGAGTGTTTGATTGGTTCTGATGCTCCGTCCATCACCACCCCCTTTTGTACCGTTTTGTTCGCCATAGGTTGGCAGGGTATGCTCAGACGTGAGTCCCTTGCTCACTTTGCCACAGGATTCAAGCAAGCCTAGCTGAAGACGGCTGAAATGCCAGAAACCGGTCCTAGGAAGCTTGTTTCTGGTCTAGGGAAGGCATGGCTTGGCAGTTTGGGCTGGACTGTTCCCATGAGGCACAGGGTCAGACTGATTTGCAGATGGCCATGTCTGAACTGGGGTGGCAGAGTGGGCTAAAGAACGGTGATGGATCAAACCCAGATCTGTTGACTGGGTGTGAGTGTTTGATTGGTTCTGATGCTCCGTCCATCACCACCCCCTTTTGTACCGCTTTGTTCGCCATAAGTTGGCAGGGTGTGCTCAGACGTGAGTCCCTTGCTCACTTTGGCACTGGATTCAAGCAAGCCTGGCTGAAGACGGCTGAAATGCCAGAAACTGGTCCTAGGAAGCTTGTTTCCGGTCCAGGGAAGGCATGGCTTGGCAGTTTGGGCTGGACTGTTCCCATGAGGCACAGGGTCAGACTGATTTGCATATGGCCATGTCTGAACTGGGGTGGCAGAGTGGGCTAATGAGCGGTGATGGATCAAACCCAGATCTGTTGACTGGGTGTGAGTGTTTGATTGGTTCTGATGCTCCGTCCATCACCACCCCCTTTTGTACCGCTTTGTTCGCCATAAGTTGGCAGGGTATGCTCAGACGTGAGTCCCTTGCTCACTGTGACACTGGATACAAGCAAGCCTGGCTGAAGACTGCTGAAATGCCAGAAACCGGTCCTAGGAAGCTTGTTTACGGTCCAGGGAAGGCATGGCTTGGCAGTTCGGGCTGGACTGTTCCCATAAGGCACAGGGTCAGACTGATTTGCATATGGCCATGTCTGAACTGGGGTGGCAGAGTGGGCTAAAGAACGGTGATGGATCAAACCCAGATCTGTTGACTGGGTGTGAGTGTTTGATTGGTTCTGATGCTCCGTCCATCACCACCCCCTTTTGTACCGCTTTGTTCGAAATAAGTTGGCAGGGTATGCTCAGACGTGAGTCCCTTGCTCACTTTGCCACTGGATTCAAGCAAGCCTGGCTGAAGACGGCTGAAATGCCAGAAACCGGTCCTAGGAAGCATGTTTCCGGTCCAGGGAAGGCATGGCTTGGCAGTTTGGGGTGGACTGTTCCCATGAGGCACAGGGTCAGACTGATTTGCATATGGCCATGTCTGAACTGGGGTGGCAGAGTGGGCTAAAGAACGGTGATGGATCAAACCCAGATCTGTTGACTGGGTGTGAGTGTTTGATTGGTTCTGATGCTCCGTCCATCACCACCCCCTTTTGTACCGCTTTGTTCGCCATAAGTTGGCAGGGTATGCTCAGACGTGAGTCCCTTGCTCACTTTGCCACTGGATTCAAGCAAGCCTGGCTGAAGACGGCTGAAATGCCAGAAACCAGTCCCAGGAAGCTTGTTTACGGTCCAGGGAAGGCATTGCTTGGCAGTTCGGGCTGGACTGTTCCCATGAGGCACAGGGTCAGACTGATTTGCATATGGCCATGTCTGAACTGGGGTGGCAGAGTGGGCTAAAGAACGGTGATGGATCAAACCCACATCTGTTGACTGGGTGTGAGTGTTTGATTGGTTCTGATGCTCCGTCCATCACCACCCCCTTTTGTACAGCTTTGTTCGCCATAAGTTGGCAGGGTATGCTCAGAAGTGAGTCCCTTGCTCACTTTGCCACTGGATTCAAGCAAGCCTGGCTGAAGACGGCTGAAATGCCAGAAACCGGTCCTAGGAAGCTTGTTTCTGGTCCAGGGAAGGCATGGCTTGGCAGTTCGGGCTGGACTGTTCCCATGAGGCACAGGGTCAGACTGATTTGCATATGGCCATGTCTGAACTGGGGTGGCAGAGTGGGCTAAAGAACGGTGATGGATCAAACCCAGATATGTTGACTTGGTGTGAGTGTTTGATTAGTTCTGATGCTCCGTCCATCACCACCCCCTTTTGTACCGCTTTGTTCGCCATAAGTTTGCAGGGTATGCTCAGACGAGAGTCCCTTGCTCACTTTGCCACTGGATTCAAGCAAGCTTGGCTGAAGACGGCTGAAATGCCAGAAACCGGTCCTAGGAAGCTTGTTTCTGGTCCAGGGAAGGCATGGCTAGGCAGTTCGGGCTGGACTGTTCCCATGAGGCACAGGGTCAGACTGATTTGCATATGGCCATGTTTGAAATGGGGTGGCAGAGTGGGCTAAAGAACGGTGATGGATCAAACCCAGATCTGTTGACTGGTTGTGAGTGTTTGATTGGTTCTGATGCTCCGTCCATCACCACCCCCTTTTGTACTGCTTTGTTCGCCATAAGTTGGCAGGGTATGCTCAGACGTGAGTCCCTTGCTCACTTTGCCACTGGATTCAAGCAAGCCTGGCTGAAGACGGCTGAAATGCCAGAAACCGGTCCTAGGAAGCTTGTTTACGGTCCAGGGAAGGCATGGCTTGGCAGTTCGGGCTGGACTGTTCCCATAAGGCACAGGGTCAGACTGATTTGCATATGGCCATGTCTGAACTGGGGTGGCAGAGTGGGCTAAAGAACGGTGATGGATCAAACCCAGATCTGTTGACTGGGTGTGAGTGTTTGATTGGTTCTGATGCTCCGTCCAACACCACCCCCTTTTGTACCGCTTTGTTCGAAATAAGTTGGCAGGGTATGCTCAGACGTGAGTCCCTTGCTCACTTTGCCACTGGATTCAAGCAAGCCTGGCTGAAGACGGGTGAAATGCCAGAAACCGGTCCTAGGAAGCATGTTTCCGGTCCAGGGAAGGCATGGCTTGGCAGTTTGGGGTGGACTGTTCCCATGAGGCACAGGGTCAGACTGATTTGCATATGGCCATGTCTGAACTGGGGTGGCAGAGTGGGCTAAAGAACGGTGATGGATCAAACCCAGATCTGTTGACTGGGTGTGAGTGTTTGATTGGTTCTGATGCTCCGTCCATCACCACCCCCATTTGTACCGCTTTGTTCGCCATAAGTTGGCAGGGTATGCTCAGACGTGAGTCCCTTGCTCACTTTGCCACTGGATTCAAGCAAGCCTGGCTGAAGACGGCTGAAATGCCAGAAACCGGTCCCAGGAAGCTTGTTTACGGTCCAGGGAAGGCATTGCTTGGCAGTTCGGGCTGGACTGTTCCCATGAGGCACAGGGTCAGACTGATTTGCATATGGCCATGTCTGAACTGGGGTGGCAGAGTGGGCTAAAGAACGGTGATGTATCAAACCCACATCTGTTGACTGGGTGTGAGTGTTTGATTGGTTCTGATGCTCCGTCCATCACCACCCCCTTTTGTACAGCTTTGTTCGCCATCAGTTGGCAGGGTATGCTCAGACGTGAGTCCCTTGCTCACTTTGCCACTGGATTCAAGCAAGCCTGGCTGAAGACGGCTGAAATGCCAGAAACCGGTCCTAGGAAGCTTGTTTCTGGTCCAGGGAAGGCATGGCTTGGCAGTTCGGGCTGGACTGTTCCCATGAGGCACAGGGTCAGACTGATTTGCATATGGCCATGTCTGAACTGGGGTGGCAGAGTGGGCTAAAGAACGGTGATGAATCAAACCCAGATCTGTTGACTTGGTGTGAGTGTTTGATTAGTTCTGATGCTCTGTCCATCACCACCCCCTTTTGTACCGCTTTGTTCGCCATAAGTTTGCAGGGTATGCTCAGACGTGAGTCCCTTGCTCACTTTGCCACTGGATTCAAGCAAGCTTGGCTGAAGACGGCTGAAATGCCAGAAACCGGTCCTAGGAAGCTTGTTTCCGGTCCAGGGAAGGCATGGCTTGGCAGTTCGGGCTGGACTGTTCCCATGAGGCACAGGGTCAGACTGATTTGCATATGGCAATGTTTGAAATGGGGTGGCAGAGTGGGCTAAAGAACGGTGATGGATCAAACCCAGATCTGTTGACTGGGTGTGAGTGTTTGATTGGTTCTGATGCTCCATCCATCACCACCCCCTTTTGTACTGCTTTGTTCGCCATAAGTTGGCAGGGTATGCTCAGACGTGAGTCCCTTGCTCACTTTGCCACTGGATTCAAGCAAGCCTGGCTGAAGACGGCTGAAATGCCAGAAACCGGTCCTAGGAAGCTTGTTTACGGTCCAGGGAAGGCATGGCTTGGCAGTTCGGGCTGGGCTGTTCCCATGAGGTACAGGGTCAGACTGATTTGCATATGGCCATGTCTGAACTGGGGTGGCAGAGTGGGCTAAAGAACGGTGATGGATCAAACCCAGATCTGTTGACTGGGTGTGAGTGTTTGATTGGTTCTGATGCTCCGTCCATCACCACCCCCTTTTGTACCGCTTTGTTCGCCATAAGTTGGCAGGGTATGCTCAGACGTGAGTCCCTTGCTCACTTTGCCACTGGATTCAAGCACGCCTGGCTGAAGACGGCTGAAATGCCAGAAACCGGTCCTAGGAAGCTTGCTTCCGGTCCAGGGAAGGCATGGCATGGCAGTTCAGGCTGGACTGTTCCCATGAGGCACAGGGTCAGAATGATTTGCATATGGCCATGTCTGAACCGGGGTGGCAGAGTGGGCTAAAGAACGGTGATGGATCAAACCCAGATCTGTTGACTGGGTGTGAGTGTTTGATTGGTTCTGATGCTCCGTCCATCACCACCCCCTTTTGTACCGTTTTGTTCGCCATAGGTTGGCAGGGTATGCTCAGACGTGAGTCCCTTGCTCACTTTGCCACTGGATTCAAGCAAGCCTAGCTGAAGTCGGCTGAAATGCCAGAAACCGGTCCTAGGAAGTTTGTTTCTGGTCCAGGGAAGGCATGGCTTGGCAGTTTGGGCTGGACTGTTCCCATGAGGCACAGGGTCAGACTGATTTGCAGATGGCCATGTCTGAACTGGGGTGGCAGAGTGGGCTAAAGAACGGTGATGGATCAAACCCACATCTGTTGACTGGGTGTGAGTGTTTGATTGGTTCTGATGCTCCGTCCATCACCACCCCCTTTTGTACAGCTTTGTTCACCATAAGTTGGCAGGGTATGCTCAGACGTGAATCCCTTGCTCACTTTGCCACTGGATTCAAGCAAGCCTGGCTGAAGACGGCTGAAATGCCAGAAACCGGTCCTAGGAAGCTTGTTTCCGGTCCAGGGAAGGCATGGCTTGGCAGTTCGGGCTGGACTGTTCCCATGAGGCACAGGGTCAGACTGATTTGCATATGGCCATGTCTGAACTGGGGTGGCAGAGTGGGCTAAAGAACGGTGATGGATCAAACCCAGATCTGTTGACTTGGTGTGAGTGTTTGATTAGTTCTGATGCTCCGTCCATCACCACCCCCTTTTGTACCGCTTTGTTCGCCATAAGTTTGCAGGGTATGCTCAGACGTGAGTCCCTTGCTCACTTTGCCACTGGATTCAAGCAAGCTTGGCTGAAGATGGTTGAAATGCCAGAAACCGGTCCTAGGAAGCTTGTTTCCGGTCCAGGGAAGGCATGGCTTGGCAGTTCGGGCTGGACTGTTCCCATGAGGCACAGGGTCAGACTGATTTGCATATGGCCATGTTTGAACTGGGGTGGCAGAGTGGGCTAAAGAACGGTGATGGATCAAACCCAGATCTGTTGGCTGGGTGTGAGTGTTTAATTGGTTCTGATGCTCCGTCCATCACCACCCCCTTTTGTACCGCTTTGTTCGCCATAAGTTGGCAGGGTATGCTCAGACGTGAGTTTCTTGCTCACTTTGCCACTGGATTCAAGCAAGCCTTGCTGAAGACGGCTGAAATGCCAGAAACCGGTCCTAGGAAGCTTGTTTACGGTCCAGGGAAGGCATGGCTTGGCAGTTCGGGCTGGGCTGTTCCCATGAGGTACAGGGTCAGACTGATTTGCATATGGCCATGTCTGAACTGGGGTGGCAGAGTGGGCTAAAGAACGGTGATGGATCAAACCCAGATCTGTTGACTGGGTGTGAGTGTTTGATTGGTTCTGATGCTCCGTCCATCACCACCCCCTTTTGTACCGCTTTGTTCGCCATAAGTTGGCAGGGTATGCTCAGACGTGAGTCCCTTGCTCACTTTGCCACTGGATTCAAGCAAGCCTGGCTGAAGACGGCTGAAATGCCAGAAACCGGTCCTAGGAAGCTTGCTTCCGGTCCAGGGAAGGCATGGCATGGCAGTTCAGGCTGGACGGTTCCCATGAGGCACAGGGTCAGACTGATTTGCATATGGCCATGTCTGAACTGGGGTGGCAGAGTGGGCTAAAGAACAGTGATGGATCAAACCCAGATCTGTTGACTGGGTGTGAGTGTTTGATTGGTTCTGATGCTCCGTCCGTCACCACCCCCTTTTGTACCGTTTTGTTCGCCATAGGTTGGCAGGGTATGCTCAGACGTGAGTCCCTTGCTCACTTTGCCACAGGATTCAAGCAAGCCTAGCTGAAGACGGCTGAAATGCCAGAAACCGGTCCTAGGAAGCTTGTTTCTGGTCCAGGGAAGGCATGGCTTGGCAGTTTGGGCTGGACTGTTCCCATGAGGCACAGGGTCAGACTGATTTGCATATGGCCATGTCTGAACTGGGGTGGCAGAGTGGGCTAAAGAACGGTGATGGATCAAACCCAGATCTGTTGACTTGGTGTGAGTGTTTGATTAGTTCTGATGCTCCGTCCATCACCACCCCCTTTTGTACCGCTTTGTTTGCCATAAGTTTGCAGGGTATGCTCAGACGTGAGTCCCTTGCTCACTTTGCCACTGGATTCAAGCAAGCTTGGCTGAAGACGGCTGAAATGCCAGAAACCGGTCCTAGGAAGCTTGTTTCCGGTCCAGGGAAGGCATGGCTTGGCAGTTTGGGCTGGACTGTTCCCATGAGGCACAGGGTCAGACTGATTTGCATATGGCAATGTTTGAAATGGGGTGGCAGAGTGGGCTAAAGAACGGTGATGGATCAAACCCAGATCTGTTGACTGGGTGTGAGTGTTTGATTGGTTCTGATGCTCCATCCATCACCACCCCCTTTTGTACTGCTTTGTTCGCCATAAGTTGGCAGGGTATGCTCAGACGTGAGTCCCTTGCTCACTTTGCCACTGGATTCAAGCAAGCCTGGCTGAAGACGGCTGAAATGCCAGAAACCGGTCCTAGGAAGCTTGTTTACGGTCCAGGGAAGGCATGGCTTGGCAGTTCGGGCTGGGCTGTTCCCATGAGGTACAGGGTCAGACTGATTTGCATATGGCCATGTCTGAACTGGGGTGGCAGAGTGGGCTAAAGAACGGTGATGGATCAAACCCAGATCTGTTCACTGGGTGTGAGTGTTTGATTGGTTCTGATGCTCCGTCCATCACCACCCCCTTTTGTACCGCTTTGTTCGCCATAAGTTGGCAGGGTATGCTCAGACGTGAGTCCCTTGCTCACTTTGCCACTGGATTTAAGCACGCCTGGCTGAAGACGGCTGAAATGCCAGAAACCGGTCCTAGGAAGCTTGCTTCCGGTCCAGGGAAGGCATGGCATGGCAGTTCAGGCTGGACTGTTCCCATGAGGCACAGGGTCAGAATGATTTGCATATGGCCATGTCTGAACCGGGGTGGCAGAGTGTACTAAAGAACGGTGATGGATCAAACCCAGATCTGTTGACTGGGTGTGAGTGTTTGATTGGTTCTGATGCTCCGTCCATCACCACCCCCTTTTGTACCGTTTTGTTCGCCATAGGTTGGCAGGGTATGCTCAGACGTGAGTCCCTTGCTCACTTTGCCACTGGATTCAAGCAAGCCTAGCTGAAGACGGCTGAAATGCCAGAAACCGGTCCTAGGAAGTTTGTTTCTGGTCCAGGGAAGGCATGGCTTGGCAGTTTGGGCTGGACTGTTCCCATGAGGCACAGGGTCAGACTGATTTGCAGATGGCCATGTCTGAACTGGGGTGGCAGAGTGGGCTAAAGAACGGTGATGGATCAAACCCACATCTGTTGACTGGGTGTGAGTGTTTGATTGGTTCTGATGCTCCGTCCATCACCACCCCCTTTTGTACAGCTTTGTTCACCATAAGTTGGCAGGGTATGCTCAGACGTGAGTCCCTTGCTCACTTTGCCACTGGATTCAAGCAAGCCTGGCTGAAGACGGCTGAAATGCCAGATACCGGTCCTAGGAAGCTTGTTTCCGGTCCAGGGAAGGCATGGCTTGGCAGTTCGGGCTGGACTGTTCCCATGAGGCACAGGGTCAGACTGATTTGCATATGGCCATGTCTGAACTGGGGTGGCAGAGTGGGCTAAAGAACGGTGATGGATCAAACCCAGATCTGTTGACTTGGTGTGAGTGTTTGATTAGTTCTGATGCTCCGTCCATCACCACCCCCTTTTGTACCGCTTTCTTCGCCATAAGTTTGCAGGGTATGCTCAGACGTGAGTCCCTTGCTCACTTTGCCACTGGATTCAAGCAAGCTTGGCTGAAGATGGTTGAAATGCCAGAAACCGGTCCTAGGAAGCTTGTTTCCGGTCCAGGGAAGGCATGGCTTGGCAGTTCGGGCTGGACTGTTCCCATGAGGCACAGGGTCAGACTGATTTGCATATGGCCATGTTTGAACTGGGGTGGCAGAGTGGGCTAAAGAACGGTGATGGATCAAACCCAGATCTGTTGGCTGGGTGTGAGTGTTTAATTGGTTCTGATGCTCCGTCCATCACCACCCCCTTTTGTACCGCTTTGTTCGCCATAAGTTGGCAGGGTATGCTCAGACGTGAGTTTCTTGCTCACTTTGCCACTGGATTCAAGCAAGCCTTGCTGAAGACGGCTGAAATGCCAGAAACCGGTCCTAGGAAGCTTGTTTACGATCCAGGGAAGGCATGGCTTGGCAGTTCGGGCTGGGCTGTTCCCATGAGGTACAGGGTCAGACTGATTTGCATATGGCCATGTCTGAACTGGGGTGGCAGAGTGGGCTAAAGAACGGTGATGGATCAAACCCAGATCTGTTGACTGGGTGTGAGTGTTTGATTGGTTCTGATGCTCCGTCCATCACCACCCCCTTTTGTACCGCTTTGTTCGCCATAAGTTGGCAGGGTATGCTCAGACGTGAGTCCCTTGCTCACTTTGCCACTGGATTCAAGCAAGCCTGGCTGAAGACGGCTGAAATGCCAGAAACCGGTCCTAGGAAGCTTGCTTCCGGTCCAGGGAAGGCATGGCATGGCAGTTCAGGCTGGACGGTTCCCATGAGGCACAGGGTCAGACTGATTTGCATATGGCCATGTCTGAACTGGGGTGGCAGAGTGGGCTAAAGAACAGTGATGGATCAAACCCAGATCTGTTGACTGGGTGTGAGTGTTTGATTGGTTCTGATGCTCCGTCCATCACCACCCCCTTTTGTACCGTTTTGTTCGCCATAGGTTGGCAGGGTATGCTCAGACGTGAGTCCCTTGCTCACTTTGCCACAGGATTCAAGCAAGCCTAGCTGAAGACGGCTGAAATGCCAGAAACCGGTCCTAGGAAGCTTGTTTCTGGTCCAGGGAAGGCATGGCTTGGCAGTTTGGGCTGGACTGTTCCCATGAGGCACAGGGTCAGACTGATTTGCATATGGCCATGTCTGAACTGGGGTGGCAGAGTGGGCTAATGAACGGTGATGGACCAAACCCAGATCTGTTGACTGGGTGTGAGTGTTTGATTGGTTCTGATGCTCCGTCCATCACCACCCCCTTTTGTACCGCTTTGTTTGCCATAAGTTGGCAGGGTATGCTCAGACGTGAGTCCCTTGCTCACTTTGCCACTGGATTCAAGCAAGCCTGGCTGAAGACTGCTGAAATGCCAGTAACCGGTCCTAGGAAGCTTGATTCCGGTCCAGGGAAGGCATGGCTTGGCAGTTTGGGCTGGACTGTTCCCATGAGGCACAGGGTCAGACTGATTTGCATATGGCCATGTCTGAACTGGGGTGGCAGAGTGGGCTAAAGAACGGTGATGGATCAAACCCAGATCTGTTGACTTGGTGTGAGTGTTTGATTAGTTCTGATGCTCCGTCCATCACCACCCCCTTTTGTACCGCTTTGTTCGCCATAAGTTTGCAGGGTATGCTCAGACGTGAGTCCCTTGCTCACTTTGCCACTGGATTCAAGCAAGCCTTGCTGAAGATGGCTG
Source organism: Triturus cristatus (assembly GCF_964204655.1). Taxonomy (NCBI): domain Eukaryota; kingdom Metazoa; phylum Chordata; class Amphibia; order Caudata; family Salamandridae; genus Triturus; species Triturus cristatus. The sequence continues at coordinate 1,564,536,327 of NC_140591.1, forward strand.
AAATGCCAGAAACCGGTCCTAGGAAGCTTGTTTACGGTCCAGGGAAGGCATGGCTTGGCAGTTCGGGCTGGGCTGTTCCCATGAGGTACAGGGTCAGACTGATTTGCATATGGCCATGTCTGAACTGGGGTGGCAGAGTGGGCTAAAGAACGGTGATGGATCAAACCCAGATCTGTTGACTGGGTGTGAGTGTTTGATTGGTTCTGATGCTCCGTCCATCACCACCCCCTTTTGTACCGCTTTGTTCGCCATAAGTTGGCAGGGTATGCTCAGACGTGAGTCCCTTGCTCACTTTGCCACTGGATTCAAGCAAGCCTGGCTGAAGACGGCTGAAATGCCAGAAACCGGTCCTAGGAAGCTTGCTTCCGGTCCAGGGAAGGCATGGCATGGCAGTTCAGGCTGGACGGTTCCCATGAGGCACAGGGTCAGACTGATTTGCATATGGCCATGTCTGAACTGGGGTGGCAGAGTGGGCTAAAGAACAGTGATGGATCAAACCCAGATCTGTTGACTGGGTGTGAGTGTTTGATTGGTTCTGATGCTCCGTCCATCACCACCCCCTTTTGTACCGTTTTGTTCGCCATAGGTTGGCAGGGTATGCTCAGACGTGAGTCCCTTGCTCACTTTGCCACAGGATTCAAGCAAGCCTAGCTGAAGACGGCTGAAATGCCAGAAACCGGTCCTAGGAAGCTTGTTTCTGGTCCAGGGAAGGCATGGCTTGGCAGTTTGGGCTGGACTGTTCCCATGAGGCACAGGGTCAGACTGATTTGCATATGGCCATGTCTGAACTGGGGTGGCAGAGTGGGCTAATGAACGGTGATGGATCAAACCCAGATCTGTTGACTGGGTGTGAGTGTTTGATTGGTTCTGATGCTCCGTCCATCACCACCCCCTTTTGTACCGCTTTGTTTGCCATAAGTTGGCAGGGTATGCTCAGACGTGAGTCCCTTGCTCACTTTGCCACTGGATTCAAGCAAGCCTGGCTGAAGACTGCTGAAATGCCAGTAACCGGTCCTAGGAAGCTTGATTCCGGTCCAGGGAAGGCATGGCTTGGCAGTTTGGGCTGGACTGTTCCCATGAGGCACAGGGTCAGACTGATTTGCATATGGCCATGTCTGAACTGGGGTGGCAGAGTGGGCTAAAGAACGGTGATGGATCAAACCCAGATCTGTTGACTTGGTGTGAGTGTTTGATTAGTTCTGATGCTCCGTCCATCACCACCCCCTTTTGTACCGCTTTGTTCGCCATAAGTTTGCAGGGTATGCTCAGACGTGAGTCCCTTGCTCACTTTGCCACTGGATTCAAGCAAGCTTGGCTGAAGACGGTTGAAATGCCAGAAACCGGTCCTAGGAAGCTTGTTTCCGGTCCAGGGAAGGCATGGCTTGGCAGTTCGGGCTGGACTGTTCCCATGAGGCACAGGGTCAGACTGATTTGCATATGGCCGTGTTTGAACTGGGGTGGCAGAGTGGGCTAAAGAACGGTGATGGATCAAACCCAGATCTGTTGGCTGGGTGTGAGTGTTTAATTGGTTCTGATGCTCCGTCCATCGCCACCCCCTTTTGTACCGCTTTGTTCGCCATAAGTTGGCAGGGTATGCTCAGACGTGAGTCCCTTGCTCACTTTGCCACTGGATTCAAGCAAGCCTGGCTGAAGACGGCTGAAATGCCAGAAACCGGTCCTAGGAAGCTTGTTTACGGTCCAGGGAAGGCATGGCTTGGCAGTTCGGGCTGGGCTGTTCCCATGAGGTACAGGGTCAGACTGATTTGCATATGACCATGTCTGAACTGGGGTGGCAGAGTGGGCTAAAGAACGGTGATGGATCAAACCCAGATCTGTTGACTGGGTGTGAGTGTTTGATTGGTTCTGATGCTCCGTCCATCACCACCCCCTTTTGTACCGCTTTGTTCGCCATAAGTTGGCAGGGTATGCTCAGACGTGAGTCCCTTGCTCACTTTGCCACTGGATTCAAGCACGCCTGGCTGAAGACGGCTGAAATGCCAGAAACCGGTCCTAGGAAGCTTGCTTCCGGTCCAGGGAAGGCATGGCATGGCAGTTCAGGCTGGACTGTTCCCATGAGGCACAGGGTCAGAATGATTTGCATATGGCCATGTCTGAACCGGGGTGGCAGAGTGGGCTAAAGAACGGTGATGGATCAAACCCAGATCTGTTGACTGGGTGTGAGTGTTTGATTGGTTCTGATGCTCCGTCCATCACCACCCCCTTTTGTACCGTTTTGTTCGCCATAGGTTGGCAGGGTATGCTCAGACGTGAGTCCCTTGCTCACTTTGCCACTGGATTCAAGCAAGCCTAGCTGAAGACGGCTGAAATGCCAGAAACCGGTCCTAGGAAGTTTGTTTCTGGTCCAGGGAAGGCATGGCTTGGCAGTTTGGGCTGGACTGTTCCCATGAGGCACAGGGTCAGACTGATTTGCAGATGGCCATGTCTGAACTGGGGTGGCAGAGTGGGCTAAAGAACGGTGATGGATCAAACCCACATCTGTTGACTGGGTGTGAGTGTTTGATTGGTTCTGATGCTCCGTCCATCACCACCCCCTTTTGTACAGCTTTGTTCACCATAAGTTGGCAGGGTATGCTCAGACGTGAGTCCCTTGCTCACTTTGCCACTGGATTCAAGCAAGCCTGGCTGAAGACGGCTGAAATGCCAGAAACCGGTCCTAGGAAGCTTGTTTCCGGTCCAGGGAAGGCATGGCTTGGCAGTTCGGGCTGGACTGTTCCCATGAGGCACAGGGTCAGACTGATTTGCATATGGCCATGTCTGAACTGGGGTGGCAGAGTGGGCTAAAGAACGGTGATGGATCAAACCCAGATCTGTTGACTTGGTGTGAGTGTTTGATTAGTTCTGATGCTCCGTCCATCACCACCCCCTTTTGTACCGCTTTGTTCGCCATAAGTTTGCAGGGTATGCTCAGACGTGAGTCCCTTGCTCACTTTGCCACTGGATTCAAGCAAGCTTGGCTGAAGATGGTTGAAATGCCAGAAACCGGTCCTAGGAAGCTTGTTTGCGGTCCAGGGAAGGCATGGCTTGGCAGTTCGGGCTGGACTGTTCCCATGAGGCACAGGGTCAGACTGATTTGCATATGGCCATGTTTGAACTGGGGTGGCAGAGTGGGCTAAAGAACGGTGATGGATCAAACCCAGATCTGTTGGCTGGGTGTGAGTGTTTAATTGGTTCTGATGCTCCGTCCATCACCACCCCCTTTTGTACCGCTTTGTTCGCCATAAGTTGGCAGGGTATGCTCAGACGTGAGTTTCTTGCTCACTTTGCCACTGGATTCAAGCAAGCCTTGCTGAAGACGGCTGAAATGCCAGAAACCGGTCCTAGGAAGCTTGTTTACGGTCCAGGGAAGGCATGGCTTGGCAGTTCGGGCTGGGCTGTTCCCATGAGGTACAGGGTCAGACTGATTTGCATACGGCCATGTCTGAACTGGGGTGGCAGAGTGGGCTAAAGAACGGTGATGGATCAAACCCAGATCTGTTGACTGGGTGTGAGTGTTTGATTGGTTCTGATGCTCCGTCCATCACCACCCCCTTTTGTACCGCTTTGTTCGCCATAAGTTGGCAGGGTATGCTCAGACGTGAGTCCCTTGCTCACTTTGCCACTGGATTCAAGCAAGCCTGGCTGAAGACGGCTGAAATGCCAGAAACCGGTCCTAGGAAGCTTGCTTCCGGTCCAGGGAAGGCATGGCATGGCAGTTCAGGCTGGACGGTTCCCATGAGGCACAGGGTCAGACTGATTTGCATATGGCCATGTCTGAACTGGGGTGGCAGAGTGGGCTAAAGAACAGTGATGGATCAAACCCAGATCTGTTGACTGGGTGTGAGTGTTTGATTGGTTCTGATGCTCCGTCCATCACCACCCCCTTTTGTACCGTTTTGTTCGCCATAGGTTGGCAGGGTATGCTCAGACGTGAGTCCCTTGCTCACTTTGCCACAGGATTCAAGCAAGCCTAGCTGAAGACGGCTGAAATGCCAGAAACCGGTCCTAGGAAGCTTGTTTCTGGTCCAGGGAAGGCATGGCTTGGCAGTTTGGGCTGGACTGTTCCCATGAGGCACAGGGTCAGACTGATTTGCATATGGCCATGTCTGAACTGGGGTGGCAGAGTGGGCTAATGAACGGTGATGGATCAAACCCAGATCTGTTGACTGGGTGTGAGTGTTTGATTGGTTCTGATGCTCCGTCCATCACCACCCCCTTTTGTACCGCTTTGTTTGCCATAAGTTGGCAGGGTATGCTCAGACGTGAGTCCCTTGCTCACTTTGCCACTGGATTCAAGCAAGCCTGGCTGAAGACTGCTGAAATGCCAGTAACCGGTCCTAGGAAGCTTGATTCCGGTCCAGGGAAGGCATGGCTTGGCAGTTTGGGCTGGACTGTTCCCATGAGGCACAGGGTCAGACTGATTTGCATATGGCCATGTCTGAACTGGGGTGGCAGAGTGGGCTAAAGAACGGTGATGGATCAAACCCAGATCTGTTGACTTGGTGTGAGTGTTTGATTAGTTCTGATGCTCCGTCCATCACCACCCCCTTTTGTACCGCTTTGTTCGCCATAAGTTTGCAGGGTATGCTCAGACGTGAGTCCCTTGCTCACTTTGCCACTGGATTCAAGCAAGCTTGGCTGAAGACGGTTGAAATGCCAGAAACCGGTCCTAGGAAGCTTGTTTCCGGTCCAGGGAAGGCATGGCTTGGCAGTTCGGGCTGGACTGTTCCCATGAGGCACAGGGTCAGACTGATTTGCATATGGCCGTGTTTGAACTGGGGTGGCAGAGTGGGCTAAAGAACGGTGATGGATCAAACCCAGATCTGTTGGCTGGGTGTGAGTGTTTAATTGGTTCTGATGCTCCGTCCATCACCACCCCCTTTTGTACCGCTTTGTTCGCCATAAGTTGGCAGGGTATGCTCAGACGTGAGTCCCTTGCTCACTTTGCCACTGGATTCAAGCAAGCCTGGCTGAAGATGGCTAAAATGCCAGAAACCGGTCCTAGGAAGCTTGTTTACGGTCCAGGGAAGGCATGGCTTGGCAGTTCGGGCTGGGCTGTTCCCATGAGGTACAGGGTCAGACTGATTTGCATATGGCCATGTCTGAACTGGGGTGGCAGAGTGGGCTAAAGAACGGTGATGGATCAAACCCAGATCTGTTGACTGGGTGTGAGTGTTTGATTGGTTCTGATGCTCCGTCCATCACCACCCCCTTTTGTACCGTTTTGTTCGCCATAGGTTGGCAGGGTATGCTCAGACGTGAGTCCCTTGCTCACTTTGCCACAGGATTCAAGCAAGCCTAGCTGAAGACGGCTGAAATGCCAGAAACCGGTCCTAGAAAGCTTGTTTCTGGTCCAGGGAAGGCATGGCTTGGCAGTTTGGGCTGGACTGTTCCCATGAGGCACAGGGTCAGACTGATTTGCATATGGCCATGTCTGAACTGGGGTGGCAGAGTGGGCTAATGAACGGTGATGGATCAAACCCAGATCTGTTGACTGGGTGTGAGTGTTTGATTGGTTCTGATGCTCCGTCCATCACCACCCCCTTTTGTACCGCTTTGTTTGCCATAAGTTGGCAGGGTATGCTCAGACGTGAGTCCCTTGCTCACTTTGCCACTGGATTCAAGCAAGCCTGGCTGAAGACTGCTGAAATGCCAGTAACCGGTCCTAGGAAGCTTGTTTCTGGTCCAGGGAAGGCATGGCTTGGCAGTTTGGGCTGGACTGTTCCCATGAGGCACAGGGTCAGACTGATTTGCATATGGCCATGTCTGAACTGGGGTGGCAGAGTGGGCTAAAGAACGGTGATGGATCAAACCCAGATCTGTTGACTGGGTGTGAGTGTTTGATTGGTTCTGATGCTCCGTCAATCACCACCCCCTTTTGTACCGAATAAAATATCAAGGGCAAGTCAATTTTGCATTACCATAGCATGCATGGCAACCATTTCAGTATTTACCAATAAGAATCCTCCAACGGTGCTTGTTGACAAGCGATCCATTACTGTTGAAAGTTTTCTAATTTTGTTTGCATTCAGAGATATTCCCACTGCGGGTATCAGTGCTCCAAAAATGTCACTCACAATTTCAGTCCAAGATTCTCTCTTACTACGTGCTAAATAACTACCTAAGCTATGTACACTATCTTCTCCTCTATCCATATGAAAAATCTTTGGAAAAACCAGGCCAACATACCAATGGTCTGGCAAACGATAATATGCCCTGTTCCCACAAATGAAATACAGTCCTGGAAACACTGGATCTCTTCCACCTTTAAATCCCCATCCTCCCATGATTTGGTATGTATCATGGCACTCACTATTCCCTAGAAAATAATTGTCATACGCTGTTTGATTCCTTCTTATACATAATGTCCCTTTCTGAGGCCAATCTAAAGCCATAGTTGGACTAGTTTCTCCTTTCAAGTGTTTCTCCATTTCTACATCCCAGACTGTTTTCTCCACTTTCCCTTCTTTAGCCTTTGTTTGCATTTTCAATCTCCTTTCTTCAACCATATCTAAAAATGTCTTCTCCTCTTTCTTCAAACTGGAAGTCAAGTTATTTCTAAATATATATTCTAATGTTATTTCTTTAGTCTCTAAGAAAAATTCACCTAATACCTTTGCAGGTTTTACCTTGTTTAGGGGCATATTAACAAGCCAGGCGATAAAATTATCGCCGCGTTAGCGGCAGAAAACTGCCGCTAAAACGGCGATAATGGGCTTGTTAATATGCTCTATGGAATTCCAATTGAAGCCCATGTTAGATGCCCTTCACATCTAACATGGGTTTCAATTAGAATTCCATAGAGCATATTATCAAGCCCATTATCGCCGTTTTAGCGGCAGTTTTCTGCCGCTAACGCGGCGATAATTTTATCGCCTGGCTTGTTAATATGCCCCATAGTTTGTTAATTGCTGTTACTTGTGAAAATATAGTATCTACATCTGAAAAATAATACTCTAATTTACCTGTTTGATACAATTAACTAGCTATTACACTACATGTTATTCCATATGTTACTGGAAGGTGATGATAAGTCACTCCTTCAGATACAGATGCAGGTAATTGCATTCAAACGTAGCAATCCCTTACGTCCATTGTTTTTACATATTCATATAATAATTTTGAAAACACATTGTTAGAAAAATCTGTTATTGACCTGTCTTTATGTCAATAGTTTTTATCTATTCTAGTTGGAACTACCTTTTGAACTTTCCCTAAATTATTTATGTTATCACTATGTCCTTCTAATGTATCTATAGTAACTTTAAATGAAATTAGTAAAGCAAGAACACTCCAAAGAAGCATTAATAATCCTGTACAACAACAACACATTTTGCACCATCTTCTAAGGAAGGTACATCTACTTTTGCTACTTTCTATGGTTGCCATCTTTTCTAAAATGAGCCGTGTCTTTTGACTTAGCCTCTTCTACTACACAACTAGTTTCTAACCCAAGGCTTCTAAGCACCTACGTGGTTCTACCAGTTTTTTTCTTTTTCAGAATTTTATTGTCTTTCCATCAGTAATTTCTTGTCTCATTCAGTTTGGCATTTCATCATCTTTCACTTTCCCTTCGTTTTCAACATACAGTTTGTCCTAAACATCCGCTTCTTCTCCAATATCGGACAAGACAACCACCTCTGGATTTCCTTGGCTATCCACCTCTTCTTTCACTTCAGGCAGGGCCACATATGTCCATTCTGGTGATTTATACTTCTGGTTAGGTTTTCTTGTTCTTTTGCTTTCTTTAACTACTGTTGGTTATTCTCCTTTCGATTTTTCCTGACTCGTCACTTCATTCACCTGTTCAGCCCTTGGTGAATTTACACGTGTCAGTCGATATCTCAGTCTCTTTATTTTGTTTGGCCACACCTCGTCCTTTGCCGCTCCTTTCAATTTACTCCCTTTATCATTCTTTTCAGTTCTCCAAGCTCTCTTTCTCAGAACTCGGCCTTCTGGTATTTCAGCTTCGCTTTCCTCAGACTCTGTTTCAACCTGCTTTTTACTCTCAACAGTTTCCTTTTCCACCACTTCTTTTGTGTTCCTTACTTCTGTCCCTCCTCGAATCCCCGACACGCAATCTTCCTGCTGACTACTTGTCCCTGCTTCTAACTGGATGTTGGAGTTCCCTACACCTCCTCGGGGGTCTTCCGCAATAATCTTTCCCTCTCTCTCTGTATCTGGCACCTGTCCATCTAAAGGTGTTGTTTCAGGTGCAATTTCTCTCAATCTTTCATCTGGCACTTCCTTCTCATGAATTTCTTTTATTGTTTCTCCACTGTCCTTTTCTTTGTTCTTCCCTTGTTCTTTCTTGGAAGAGCGTGCTCTTTGTTCTGTCTCTGAGTCTGAACTGGTATCAGAAATCTGTAACCTTCTCCTCAGGGAATTACTTCTGGGGACCAAAGTTAAACTCGGCTCTGTTTCCCCCCTTTCATGGTTTTCTTTTTCTTTGTCTTTTGGCTCTCCATCATCCGACTCAGTACTGGATTCTGATTCATCGAAATACTCCTTTTCTTTACAGTCAACTGGATTTAGGAATTCTCAAAGTATGACTTGCATGGATCCAGTTCTTCAATCCAGCACACTTCACAGCTGTTGTTGTGGTCAAGATGACTTGCCTTGGTTTTCCCCACCTGGGAACCAAACAGTTTCTTCTTCTGTGTACTTTTATCCTTACCCAGTCCCCTGGGCTTTGATCATGGGCTGGCTTCTTTTCAAGAGTGGTGGCATCCGCACCAACCTGATGAAACACAGAATGAACTGCGTCAGCCAGGCTTTTACAGTATTCTAACACCATGTCATCAGTTATAGTCATCAGCTTGTTGACTGGTATAAACACATGTCGCATGGCACGTCCCATGATGATCTCATGCGGACTCAAACCAGTAGTTCGGTCTGGAATTTATCTAAAAGTCATGAGTACTAGAGGCAAGACATCGGGCCATTTCATACCTGTGGCTAAACAAATTTTCCCTATTCTGTTTTTGATAGTACAATTCATTTGTTCTACTACACCAGAAGCCTTTGGTCGGGAGGCACAATGCAGTTTTTGTCGTACATTCGATGCTTCACAAATCAGTTTTATAATCTCATTATGAAAATGTCCTCCTCTGTCTAATTCAATTGTTACTGGGAACACAAATCTAGGTATAAATTCCCTCAACAGCAATTTTGCCACTGTCATTCCAACATTTCTTCTTGTTGGAAACGCCTCTACCCACCTGGAGAATAGGCATACCATCACCAAAACATACCTCAACCTGTTACAAGGAGGCATCTCAATGAAATCTACATGCATTCTGGCAAAAGGCCCTCCCTCTCGACCTATTGTTCCTAGACTCACTACTGTCTTTCTTCCTGGATTGTATTGCTGACAAATTAGACATCTTTGACAAATACTTTCTGCTACAAGCCTGAACTTGGCATTATACCAAGTTTGCTTAAAAGACCTAATCATGGCGTCTCTTCCTATATGTCCCTGTCCATGATACATACATGCCATGGCAGACATCATGCTAACAGGCATAACTGGTCTTCCATCTCGATAGACCCAAACATGGTCTTTTTCTCTTGGTGCACATCCTGCTTTTACCCACTTTTTTACTTCTTCCTCTCCTGCTTCTTCCTGCAATTGTCTTACCTCTTCCCATGTTCCCACAGTGTTAGTAAACATTGGGAAACAAGAAATCAATTCCTTTTCCTTTGCCTGATTGATTGAATTCTGATTTCGTGCACAATATTGCACCATATCATTAGCAAATTTGTTTCCAGTGGCAATGTAATCACCACTGCGACTATGGGCAGCACATTTTATCACAGCTGTATTGCCTCAAGCAACTTTCCAACCACTTCAGCATTCTTAATGGGAGTTCCACTTGAGGTTAGGAAACCTCTTTGCAGCCAAATATGGCCAAAATCATTGACCACCCCGTAGCCATACTGGCTATCAGTTATCACAGTCACTCTCACACTTTTCCCAATCTCACAAGCTCTGGTCGGGGAAACAAGTTCAGCTACTTGGGCCGACCTTACTCCTTTTAAATAGGATGCTTCCATCACTGCTGCAACTGTACATACCGCATATGCTGCACTCAGCACTCCATCATCTGTTCTCAAACAAGATCCATCAACAAACATGACATAATCACTCTCTGGCAAGGGTTCATCTTTTATGTCAGGTCTTGGTTTTGTACAGAAATCAAGTACATCCAAACAGTCACGATCTGCCTCATCTCTTACTTCCACATGCTCTACATCTGGCAACAGCGTTGAAGGATTCACAATCACACATCTCACAAGACTCACATTTGTTGCCCCCAAAATGACCTTTTCATATTTAGTCAGTCGGCTGTGCGTCATATACTGAGTACGACTCCTTCTTAAAAGAATCGCCACATCATGAGGTACAAACACTTTCACAGGATATGCCATCACAATTCCCTCACTCTGTTCCAAACTTCGATATGTAGCAGCTACTGCTTTCAGATACCCAGGAAGGGCTACAGCTACTGGGTCCAACATGGATGAAAAATACGCAATTGGTTTCCTCAGTTTTCCATGCTTCTGTACTAGAACAGAGAGTGCACATCCATTTCTCTCACTGCAATACAACTCAAACTCCTTGTCATAGTCAGGCATTCCTAATGCAGGTGCTTCACACAATCCTTCTCTCAATCTTTTGAAAGCTGCCAACTTCTCTTTGTTCAAATCAATTGGATCTCTCACATCACTTCTTGTCAATCGCACCAACGGTTTTGCAATCAATGAAAAATTGCCTATCCACTGACGACAATATCCAACCATTCCCAGAAACATTCTTACTTCTCTTTAGGTCATTGATGGACTCATTCTTTTTATGATCCTGATTCTGTCTATGGTTATTTTCCTGTGTCCTTTCTCAATGCTGTGTCCCAAATATTGGACCTCTTTCTTAAAAAATTGTAATTTCGATGGTGACACTTTTAGTCCTCCATCCGCCAAATGATTCAGCAAAGCTACTGTGTCTACCTCACAAGCTTCACGAATTTTCGATGCCACAAGCAGGTCATCGATATATTGCACTAGTACTGAGTTTTCAGACATTTCTAGACTTTCCAAAGACTTTTTCAATAGCTGATTAAATATTGAGGGGCTTTCTGTATACCCCTGTGGAATTCAGCACCACGCCAAAATATGCTCACCGAAACGAAATGCAAAAACTTGTGACTGTCATGGTGCAATGGGATGGAAAAGAAAGCATGGCACAAATCAATCACTGTATACCATTCTGCGTCATGAGGGATCTGATATAGAATCACAGATGGATTTGGTACAATGGGACAACATGGTACAACAATTTTGTTTGTCTTTCTCAGATCTTGTACTGTCTTAAACTTCCCACTAGGCTTTTCAGTCCCATTAGTGGTGAATTACATGGGCTACTCATTATTTCCCTCAAAATTCCTTGTTTTATCATGTTCTCAATCACAGGAGTAACTCCTTTGATTATTTCAGGAGTCAATTTATATTGTGGGACATTTGGATAACATACTCCTTCTTTTACAGTTATTTTTACTGGATCTACATTCCTCATCAATCCTACATCTTCTCATGTGAAGTCCCAAACTTCTGCTTTTACAGATTGATTTAATTCTTTTGGTAACTCGTCAGGGTTAAATACAGCATAGGTTCCTGTATCCTCCTTCTCTCTGTTTGCCATTTTCATTTTATACAGCACATCATCATCTGGTGTTTCAAAGGCTATTCCATCAGGAGTACAAAATATGGTGCAGTTCATCTTTCACAATAAATCTCTACCTAACAAATTCACAGGACTGGTATCACACACTACAAATCGGTGCATTTCAGAAAATTTCCCTATACTAACTTTCACTGGTTCTGTAAGGTAAGTTTTAATCTGTCTGTTGGATACACCAACTACTTGGATCGTTTCATCCGAGAGAGGAAGATTCTTGACATCAGCTGATCTAACAGTTGATCGAGTAGCACCAGTATCAACTAGGAAAGTAATATTTTCATTATTAACTTTTCCATCTACAAATGAGCCTGTCTGGTCTACTTCTAGAGTTGCACCAAGCACGCACTCTTCTTCCTCCCTTCGGCACCGTCAATAACCCTCTTCTGAATCGCTTTCATCGTGTTGCAGCCAATACTGCGAAGCAGCGCTAGCGCGTTGCGGATTATTTACCTGTTCTTCGTTGTAGAATCCATTCTCCTTACTGTACTTCTGGCAATTTTTGTTCTGTGGAAAAGGTGGTTTTGGCACCTGATTCTGTTGTGTTACACCCTGCTGTTGTCGTTGCTGTTGACCACTCACCTCATTCTGCACCTGTGGATTCAATGATGGATTTTCATCGTTAGGAAATTTACACTCGGATTTCCAATGCCCTATCCTACCGCAATTATGACACGGAAATTTCTTTTTAGCTTCCTCAATATTCCCTTTATTTTTCCCAGGATTACATTTTTGTTTTGACCCAGCTTGTTCTGCTAATTGTGCTTCCTGTCTTTCTGCTACTTTTACCTGTGCCCACATAGCCTTCTCTTTCAGTTTTCGCTGTTTTGCTTCAATTTCATCACTGAAATATTTAGCATGTCTCAATACTTCGTCTATTATCTTATTTTGCCAATCTACCGTATGCTGTTTTATCATTTCACTAATTACTGGACGAAGACCATATACAAATCTGTATACGAAATGACTCAAATCCTTGTCACTTAAATTTTCATCTCCACTGAATTGTTTAAAGGCTAAAATTACCCTCTCATAATAGGCATGTACTGACTCTTTGCTTTCCTGATGTGTTCTGTAAATTTTTACCCAATCTTTCTCTTTAGGGGGTACCTTGTTCTTCAAAAATGCCATAACCTGTTCATATTTCTTCATTACCTCGGGGTCTGGAGCTCCTGTCTTTGGAACCCTTGGGTATTCCTGTGTCGGCCAATCTATTACTATTTTACATTCTGTCCATAGATCTGCTGGTACTATTATGTCAAACAAGCTATTCAGATCAATCCACAACACTTTGGAAAATTTCACAAATCTGTCCACCTGTCTATACCACTCAACAGGTTTTTCACGCAGTCGAGGGAAGTCATTCGTGAATTACAAAATATCCTGTCTAGTCCATGGGACATGTACATATCCTCCTCCTGGAATCTCGCTCATAGGGCATTCTGTCACAACCTTCTCTTTTTCTCTCACAGGGTAAGCTGAAAACATTTTGTCTGAAACTTCGTCTCGTTTACGATACCATCTGCTTTTCCATTTGTCCACATCTCCCCATTTTCTCAACAAAATAATTATTTCTTTAATCTGACCTATTCGTCCTGTGGTATTCATGTTTTCAATGTCTTTTTCGGTGCAATCTACTCGATAGGGTTTCTGTAGTGCTTTTACCTTTTCAATATCAATACCCATTTCATTTGCCACTTCTTCTAATCTTTCATGAAGACTTTTTGCTCTCCATGTTACGCTTTTACACTAATAACAACTCCTCATCTTGATAGGTTTTTTACTTTTCTGTCGAGATAGTTTCTACTATTAATTCTTCCAGTACCATTCGTAATTTGGCCACATCTATTGACTGGGATTCTTTGTCTTTCTTTTGCAAGCTTCTCAACCATTCACTCAACTCCTCTGTTGATGGTCCTACTGGCTTTTCTACATTTCCTTGTCCAAAATCTTTTTGAGTTTCTGACATTGTCTCTATTATCGTCATACGCTTTTCTGCACAGTTTTGGCCTAAAAACGGGTTATTTGAAAAATTCGGTTCAATCATACTCATAGTCTGTCTCCATGGATTCTCACTCTGACTCCTTCTTGGTTGTTCAACCGGTTCACTACTTTTATAAGGGACTGTCAAATAATGTTCGCTATCTTTCTGTTTATCAAAAATAGGCATTACTGGACCTATCGTTACTGGAACAGTTACTGCTTCTAAATTCTTAGTCAATTCTCTTATTTTCTCGGTTAATTCTAGTGTCGTTTTTGCTAGTTCTGCTGAATTTTCTCCATCTAATTTTCCTCCAGACTTCTTTTCCACCTCTCTAATGGAATTATTTCTTCCCAAATCTTGGAACTCTGGTTCCGATTTTATGATTTGTACTGTTTCTTTCATTGGGGCACTTGGGCTTAATATTTCTGGTTCTGGTCGATATGGAGGTGGATTCTTATAGAACATATCATCAAGAACATCATCCTCTGATTCATTCACTCCGTACCCTCTCGATTCCACATTATGTCTGTTTTCTACACACTTTCGTCCTTCATTCTCTCCTGCAATTCTTACGGGAAACAAACCCTCAGTCATACTCGCATTCTGCCACCTTCTCATTCAATCATCATGCGTCTCATGTCCATATGATCTGCCAAACAGGTACCTATATCTTCTACCGTTTCTCTGTGTTTCTCGGTCATGCATCTCGTCTTCCCACTCCGTCAAAGCCTCAAATTGAGTCGGTCTATGTCTTGGTTCTAAATTCATCATTTTCTCTCTCAAATTTCTCAAAACAGCCAAATTAAATGAACCATGTTCTGGAAAAGCCAACACTCCGTCCTTTTCGGTATACTTGACCCAATTATCTAACCAAATACAAGTGTGATATCCATATTTCGCAACCATAAAGGATGCAGGGGTTTTTGGTGGAGGAAGTAACTGTCCTTCCCTAGTTACAATCGGTTTGTCCTTCTTAAACCACTTCTTAATTTTACCAAACCATGACTTTTTTTCCTTTTCTGGTGGATCGTAATACATTTTCCCTTAATTCGTGTCTCACTAGTCTCTTTTACAACTGTACCGCTTTTCTGTCCAATCTAGCGCGACTCACACTAACGCACCAATCCGGAGCGTTTATGTCACTTTTACAATTCTCCAATCCCAGCGCGCCTCTCACTAACGCACCAATAGGGAGCGTTTACGTCACCCTGTATTTCTCCACTCCTAGCGCGGCACACACTAACGCACCAATCCGGAGCGTTTTACGGTTCTGACTGACTGTCCAATCCCAGCGTGGTCGTTCTGATGTCAGCAGCAGCTGCGGCAGCTCCTGCTCCTGTCTACCCCTCCTTTACAATCCGCTCAGTAAGTTTTTGTTTCAATTTCTACCATTCTGTTAGTAACAACATAAAAACGCCACCATTGTCCGCTTCGCTAACCAAGGAATAGCAAAAGCCCTTTCTCACGAGAATTTCGTCTTTCCCGAGAGCAGAGCTTACCTCTGCCCTACTACGGAATCGTTACTTCTGTTGATAAAGTAGCACATCCCTCTACCTTACCCTTCTGACAAGCATTAGCTAACCGTTTCTCCAGAATTAAGACACATAGTTGGAGACCCAATTCTCCTGAGAAATAAAACTAGAGTTTCACAATTAACCCGAATGCCTTTACATTCACGCACTTTCACACAGGAAAAAGTAGTACATTCACACAGAATCCTGTCTTTCCCAAGAACAGCGAACAGTCTGTCCTACTACAGAATTATGACATACGTTAACAAAGCAGTGCTTCCCTCTCCTTTGTCCTTCTAACAAACTCAGAGAATACCTATTACCTTTCCAGTGATAAGCGTTATCGGAATGCCATTTGGATCCCTGGTACCTAAGACCAAAATTTCACAGGTAACCTTCGCTATCATACACACTTCTCTCACACAGTAAATGTCTCTAACGGCAACACACGACGATGTCACCGAATCGAACCAAACAATGCGTTGTGGAACTTCAATCGTCACACGTTTTCCCTGTGTACCTGCAAGGCAACAACAATTCCGTCTTTCCCGAGAACAGCGCTTACCTCTGCTCTACTACGGAACCGTTACAAACTTCCGACTTCCTACATCCCAGAAGCCGTGCAAACAACATAGAACTCAACACGACTCACATAGAATGTTAGTACATAAACCAATATCAATAACCAATAGTCAGTAAGCTATTTACAAGCAATAATCACCAAACCAAAACAATAAAACCATCATACTGCTACCAGAAAAACTGTTGCAGCGTGGAACATCAAATTCCCCCTTCGTCACAGACCAAATACCTCAACAGCAAATTCACTCAAATACATTCATTAGTGGGGCCCATAACACCAATACTCACACTCCATTGATCTGCTTCCCTAGAGGAATAAGCTTCCAAAAGCTGACATGAAAGGAATACCTTTACCTTACTCTAAATACGTTGACTCCAATCCTAAAATATTCCCCTCACAAGGCAATGAATCATTTGTTATGTTATGTTATGTTAAGTTGATTTATTATGTGCACAGCTACTCCAGCCAAGGAGCGTCCCGGCGCAAAGACAAGGAGGAACACAACACAGCAAAACAGAGACGCCCAAGATAGACAGCTAAAACAGAAAAGTCTTTTATAGGTTTAGTGTCATAGGGCCATATGTAGGAAGCCAAATACCGGTCGGTAACGGCCGAAATTCGGTAAATATCCCGTTACCGACCGGTATTGAGGCACTTGGGATGTAGGTGGCTGATTTCTGGATTCGGTATTTACCGAATCGGAATTTTAAGAAATCGGTAAAATACTGATTCGGTAAATACCGAATCCAGAAATGCTATGTAGGGGGCACTCAAGCGAGTGCATAATTGGTGTCTGGATTCGTTATTTACCACCAACTACAAGTTGATGGTAAATGACGAATACCTTTAAAAAAGCATCTTTGTGCAATTTGTGAAGTGCCATGTGGCAGACATACATGCCCTTAGGGCATGTATGTGCGCCACATGTACACACATGCACGAATCAGGGGTGCAACAGGGTGTCAATGTGACACCCTGCCACCCATGATAATGCCTCCCCTATTACCGATTCGGTATTTACCGAATCGGTAATAGTAACTGGCTTCCCATTCATTCCTATGGGCCTCCAGGCCCATAGGAATCAATGGGAAGGGATGCATTATTACCGATTCGGTAAATACCAATTCATAAATACCGATATTTACTGAATCGGTAATGATTACCGATTAATTACCTGCATACTATTTACCGATTCATAAATACCGAATCGGTAAAATTCGGTATTTATGAATCGGTAAATGTTATGCTACCTACATATGGCCCATAATCCTTTATCTACTCTTTACATACTAAACTAAATTCTCTTCTTCAAATAATCAACACAACGCATTTGTCAATTAATCAAATATTCTTTATCTAAGAAATATTGCAAAAATCGTTAGAAGTCATCATCAGCATTGCAGAACATCATATTTACCTAATCTGGCTAAAAGCCGTCCTCTAAGTCAGTCATGTCGGGGAAAAATCTTTATTCAGCAAAGTTAGTCCGCAATTCAGTCTCTCAATGATTCAGGATAACAGCTGTCCAGCAGTGTCACCGTCCTCTCCGTCAGCATAACGTCAGGAAATCGAGTTAGTCAAAGAAGAGCGAGTTTTTTTAGTTCAATTTCCTACCTACTTTTATAATGAAAATAATGTAAAAAAGTATCAAGATTGGGTTTTTGGAAAGTCCTGATTGGTCGACTTGGGGTCGCGGGGTAAAGTTCTCATGGTGTCTGTGTAATGAACTCATCGCACTTGCTGGTTCCGGTTTTTAAATTGTCCATTGTCTTGTTGCTGGCGAAGTTCCCGGAGAGACCTTGAAGGGTACATGTTCTCCCGGGGTCAGGTCCAGGCCACTTCTGCTGGCGGTAACGCCTGCGCACTTCACCCAGAACCTCGTGTTGTCAGGGGCAGTCACGTTCAACGTCTCGTTCAGCCATCTTGTCTAGGCCGAAATGGGCAACTCAAGCAAAAGAAACACAAAAACGTAATTAAAACATAGAAATGGCTAATAAAATGTTATCCCTTCGCTAATACCCATATGTGTGAGTAATTATCTACCTGAAAGCAACACTCAAAGCGGTTTATACTCACTTAATAAAGCACAAATCACAAATACATCACCAAAGCAACATATATCATGCAATATTCTAATTTTCTACTATTAGTATGCGTACACAAGTTAATTTATAATTAATATAGCCATGCAAAGTGCAAGTTCCACGTGTAATTCTTTTGTTAATATGATTGATAATTATTTCACTGCAAACCAATTAATAAGATTATTATTAGTTAATTATTCAGATTAATATAAACATGCAGAGTGGGGGGGGGGGTACACAAAATGTTGTACTACCCGCTCCAGCACAAGTACCACCATAGACATTTCTAAATTACTGCTGAAAGTGAAAACGGGCTCGCCCTCTGATCCATGCCCAGTCTCGTTTTTAAAATTAGCAGCTGAGCCTGTTGTTTCTACCCTGACCTCTATTATAAATGCCATGTTTACAAAAGGATTTTTCCCCAAACTGTGGAAAGAGGCATCGATACTGCCTTTGCTCAAAAAGCCGAGTCTAGATCCTAAAGATGTGAACAATTACAGACCTATATCCAACTCCCTTTTCCTGCAAAAATTGCAGAGAAAATCATGAATGAACAACTTCATGGAAGAAGCTCAGCTACTAGACCCCACTCAATATGACTTTCGCAGTGGCCATAGTACAGAAACTGCACTACTTAAATCTACAGAGGAGATCAGGATCAAGGAGGAAAAGCCGCTATGATTATGCTGGACCTCTCCGCAGCCTTTGATACGGTCCATCATGCATTGCTGATGGACCGTTTGTGAGAGATTGGAGTACAGGGCTCGGCATGGAAACTACTTAAATCATTTCTGTCAGACAGACAACAGACAGTCACCCTAGGCAAATTCTCAACCAAACCATACTCTCTGCTTAGTGGGGTCCCCCAGGGGTCATACTTAAGCCCGACACTTTTTAACATCTACGTGTCACTACTGGCTCCCCTGATTGAATCATTTGGTTTCAATTTGACCTAATATGCAGACGACACCCAAATTGTGTCGCTAAGGACAGGATAGTTGCAGGGAACGGCATCCAGATTTCATGACTGCATGATAGCTGTGGGCAACTGGATGGCCCAAAACTGGCTCAAACTGAACTCCAGTAGGACGGAGGTAGTTTTGTTCAGTAATGACGCCACCCTTTGGACCCCGGAGTGGTGGCCAGACACACTAGGCCCACTTCCCACTCCTGTTAAAAAGGCAAAACGTATGGGAGTCTGGATAGACAATAAACTCAGCCTCAAGGACCAGGTGAATGCAGTAGTCTCGTCCACCTCCTACATTCTAAAAGCTTGTAAGAAAATAATGCCAGTCTTGCCTAAAGAAAGCCACCAGTTAGTTATCACTGATTTAGTGATGTCCAGACTGGATTATTGTAACAGTTTATATGTCAGTATCCAAGAAGGACTGATGAATAAATTACAACTTCTGCAGAATGCAGCGGCCAGATTGCTGACTAGCACGCCAAAACATGCCTCCATCTCAGCTGAGATCAGAAGGCTTCACTGGTTGCCGGTACGAAAACGGGTGCAGTTTAAGGCTCTGTGCACAGTACACAAAGCCCTCTATAGAATCGGGCCCAGCCATCTCAAAATGCAATTTCAATGGTATACACCAACTAGATGTTTACGCTCTTCAGAAGCTAAACTGGTGTCTGTGCCTTTTTTCAAGAAAAGCCAATTGGGGTGGAAGAAGTTTTGTGGTGGGTGCAGCCAAGGCATGGAATGGCCTCCCGATGCATCTTAGAGCCTTCCCAAACCTGCTTGCCTTTAGAAAGGCTTTGAAGACTTGGCTCTTTTCTGTCTAGTCTCAGGGTTTAGTTTTCACCCTTTTTTTCGCTCAGGACCCCTGTAGGACTTCATGTAGCACCAGGACACCTTCGGGTAGCAGTTCGCGCTTTTGAAATGTCAATAACATGAACATTAACATTCACATATGACATCATTGATGATGTCACTTCTGATATTACTAATGGCATCATACTTTGATACCCATACTCTACTCTTCTCTTTTGAGGAAAATACTTTCTAAGTAGATTAATTTTTACTAAATGTCTCTCCTAAATAGTCTTACAACTAATGGTACACCAATTTAAGGAATAATAATCCACATATGCATTATTTAATAATACTGTAACCCAACTAGAGAAATGTGACAGAACTTCGCACATGAAGCCAGTAGATTGATATTAAAAAAGGCATGTTTAAACAGTAAAACAGATGTCAACTGTCATTAACCACTGAAATAAAAACAACATAGACAGATACCGACTATCTCACTATCACACATGCACCATCACAACACGAAGCAATCAATATCATACTGCAACTGACCCTCCATAGATTATAAACAATCCCACGAAAAAACACTTCTGATGGAATAACATGCAATGCTGAGGTATTCCTGATCAATTAACCGTGATGCAATGATTCTATACATAAAATTCTGCTAAGTAGAAACTCACATTCATAAACATCATACCAGTATCTTAGGACTGTAGATCCACCCACACATACAAACACAAACAAAATCACAGTCTCTCTAAGACAGTCTTCATGAACAGATACACTCTTATACACTGAGGGGCATAGATATAAAATATTCAGGCGATGAATCGCAGCAAGCCACATTGCTGCGCTGCATTGTGTGAAAGGGAGAGGGCAGCAATATACTGTATTTAACATTATACACTGCATTCCTTCTCTCTGCCTGCACTGACGCACAAACTGCAGCCTAGCTGCAATGCAGGTACCCTTGCACCATTGAGCAAGGGTGTCTGCTTTGCAAGAGGGATTATTTTTAAACATGAAGAAAAACCTTTCTGCACAAAAACAATCCTCTAAGGTTTTCTTTTCTCTTGCTACATGTGCTGTAGAATGCAGCACACATAGAAAGAGGAAAAAGCGAGCAGAAAAAAAGACATTTCTCCTTGTTACGTGTTTCCCGGGGGGAAGAGGGTGGGAAGCATTTTCATGCATTCCTAGGTCTGCCACTAATGATAAATCTGGGAATGTGCCAAATCCATGGGTGGATGCATGGGAACACCCATTTTCCACCCATGGAACACCTCCCTGGGGCAAAGTAACACAAGGCAGCAACTTGTACTGCGTTACTCCAGATTTACTAAGCCACGCAAGGTGGCCATGCATGTCTTGGTAAATGTGATTCTAGAATTTGCATCACCCTTGCATCCCTTTGCGTGGCACAAGGGTGAGTCAAAAGCATAGTACATATGCCCCTAAATCACTGTATCACATACCGTACAGTGTACCCCACAGTACAAACACAACAGTAGCATCACAAACCCATACCCCAACCTCAGATAATAATCACGCACAGTGCAACATATAGCTATATAACCATATACAAACACACAGATGGCATTACAGAACAAGATGCCCACATTTGTATTGGAAAAGAGCATGCCTAACCAATAACAATCATTATGAAAAAACATTTTACTCATATTCCCCCCCAAAAATATATCAGAAAACCCCATTCACATCTTGGTCGAACAATGAAAACAAATGAATACAGCTGTAACTTGTTTTTAGTCATCAGTAATGTCATCAGTTACATCATTTTGAGATGGTCCCAATGATGACATCAGTGATGTCATCAAACATGTTGCTTGTGGTGCTGTTTGTGAGGTCATATGTAGTGTATTGCGGGTGCGTGAGCTGCGGTTACTTTGCCTTATCATATTCAGAATTAGTAAATCTCAAAATTGTTTTTAGTTTCTGTTCTGTATCAATTACTTCACTATAACTGTGCATTTTTTCTTATTCAGTAGTTATTTTTATATCACTTACAAAAATAGAATTTCAGACAGACAAGTTGCTGCTGTGGTTCTTAGGTAGAAGGCACAGTAAACCATTGTCAGGAAATGCAAATATTCACTTAAGCTTGGAAAAGCTGTATTTTCGTCAGCAGATTGCAGTAGACACCATCCCTGAGGGAAAAAGAAGAAACCTGAAAGTGAGACCAAGCTTCTTGAGAAGTTGAAAACTGAAAACCCATCATTACCAATTGTTGGAGAAAGGAATGTCCACTTGGTGGAAAGATCTATGAGCATTTGGAAATGATCCGCTCATCTGCAAATAATGTCCATTCTATCTTAGTAAATCAAGTCTAGGTAATTTCCAGAAAGCATGTATTCACTTAATACAAAGAAAATTATATCAATAAAAATCAAGAGGCATATTTACCAAAAACAAAATGCAGTGCAGCAAGTCCCCATTCTACGCGACAGGGAAAGGGTAGGAATGCCCCTTATTTAACATAATATGGATCATTCCTGTCTTTTCCCAGTCCTGGTGTATAATGAACTGCCTAGCGCCAACCCAGGCACCTTTGCACCATGGAGCAAGGGTGCCTGCATTGTAAGCAGTATTTTATTTGTGCAGTAATGGACACCTTCCTCCCAAAAATAATTCCCTGGGGCATTTTCCTCTTTCTATGTTTGCTACAGAATGCAGCACACATAGAAAGAGGAAGTAACATAGGGAAATAAAGATATTTCTCCTTGTTAAGCCTCCCCAGGTAATGCGTAGCATTCTGATCTATTTTCAGGTCTACTACTCTTGGTAAATCTGGGAATGTTTCCAAATCCATGGGTGGATGCATGGGAATACCCATGCTCCACCTATCCAGGGCATCTAGGACTGAGTAACACAATACAGTGTTCTGAGTTGCGTTATTCTGGATTTATCAAGCCACTCAGGGCCACACAAGGTGGCCTTCCGTGCAGAGCCAGCAGCTGAAAAATAAAAACATTTTTATAATTGTTATATTTTTCAGCTGCTAACTGAGCCAGCGTGTGCAGGGAGGGGTGGGGCCTGGCCATGGGAAGGAGGAGGTGGAGTGGTAGGTGCACTTTTAAAAGCACATGTCAGTTTGGCCGGCCATCAAAGGCCAGCCAAAATGACATGCACACTTAGGTTTCTCAAAGCCAGCTGTATTTCACGGCCAGGCTGGAGAAACAGCCCATACTCCATGGGGACGATTGACAGAACTAATCTGATACAAAATCCTAAACGTACTACTTCCGGTTTTCACAGAAGGCACTTCCATTTTTTTTGTATTCACAGAAATGACTTACGACTCCTAACTTTACGTCTGCAATCGGGCCAGAATCTCCACACCCGGACTGTACTCTCCACATCCGGATCGTACTCTCCGCATCCGGACCATACTCTCCGGCTAGGGACGTACTCTCCGGCTCGAGCCATAATCTCCGGCTCAGGCGGGATAAAGTGTAATCAATGGGCTGGAACGCAATTTTCACAAAAAGGAACATTAGGAATGTGTGATAAATGGTAGAGGAGGTCATGAAAAATAGTCTGGGCAGGGAAAAGGGTATGGCCAGACACTACATCATAACGCAGAAATGTTTGCTCCTTTGCATCATGGTGCTTGCAGTGCACAATTTACACTCCTCTCAGTGTTGACTGGCAGTCAACACTAAGGAGAGCGCCCTTAGTGTTGAAAGTGGTGTTGACACTACAGTCAACTCTGAGGGGAAAGCAAATTGTACCATGAAACAGAGGAGCAAACATTTCTGGGTTATGATGTAGTGTGTGGCCATACCCTTTTCCGTGGCTATGGCTATGGCTGTTTCACCATTCCTTACAATGATATGCTTAGCCGACTGGTTCAGTCTTTGTGGCCCCAGCTGAGCTGCATCTACTCTGCCTCCCCTTGAGACCTGATGAGTTTGCACCCCGCTGGAAAGAGCTTGCAGAGTGGGTTCATTATCAAATTGATCCACACTGCTACCTCCACTGCTGATGACCGTTGAGGGAGAATGAATGAAAACACTACCAAGACGGATTTCAAGACTGTCCAGGTGCTCTAACACCGGCTTAAGTTTTTCATAGAGCATGTTACTAAATCTGGTGCAAAATATTTCAATAAAAGAGGAATCCTTAGATGGAATGGCACCAGTCTGACAGCCCAATAATTTTGTACGTAAAGTTAATTGAGATTGTGACTGAGAAACTGGTGCAGGCTGAACCCAAGAAAAGAAGTTGGTTGTTATTAGTAACACCAAGGCAGTTTACTGTTAGCGGTCGTTGACTTGCCCAGGACTCCTAGACGTTTGGAACTGGCAGTATTGGACTGTTGGACAACCCCCTTGGGCTTGGGCTTATTGACTGTGCTATCACCATCAGCCTATGGGGCTGCTCACCCCCCAAAATCCAATGAAAATCTTTGCTCTGTCAGTTCTATTTCATTTGTAACAATCCCTACAATCCTTTCCAACAAACTCTCAATAAAGACAGAAGAGTGAGTAGTGACATTACCCCCATCAATCGTGTGCTTCCCCTTGGCAACTCAACTGTGACCCTTTCAAAGTAGAGCACCATCAATAATATTTTCAGGGTCAAAAACCCAAGAGGTGGGCCCCAGCCTCAGTGGGCCGCTCTTAGCCCAGTCTTCGCCGTTGCGTGACCTGCACGCGTCGTGCACAGTGGGTCACTGCAGTCAGATTTATGCACCTCCTTGTGTGGAAACTGTGGCGGCGGCCTTCCTTGCAGCAAACACTTCTGGGCTTTTGGTCCTCTGCCCTCAGCCTCCGGTAAACGCATCCTTCCTATAGTAATATAATTTTCTTCTGGGAAACACAAAGTTCTCGCTGAGAACACAAATGTTTGTTCATTACCATTAGTCCACTGTCCAAAAACAGCACCTAAATCCCTCTGTTGTTAACATTGATAGCAAATAAAGCCCCAGAGACATTGGAGCATATTTACAATATTTTGGCATAGACAACGATGCAAGCCTTCTAGCTGCGCTGCCCTACGTCAAAAGAAGCGGGCAGGAATGTGCCATATGTACAAGATACACCACATTTCTGTCCTTTCTGCTAGCACAAAGTGCAGCTGAGTGCCAATGCAAGCACCGTTGCACCATGGTGCTAGGGTGTCTGTGTCATTGGCATGATTATTTTTGTGCAGGAAGGGACACCTTCCGCCACAAAAACAATCAAAGGAGGCATTTTCCTCAATGTATGTGGGCGACAGAATGCAGCACATGTGGAAATAGGAAAAAACAAGGAGAAATGTTAAGATTTCTCCTCATTACCCCTGCTTTGGGAAGGCGTTAGTTTTGGTGCTGCCTCTGGGCAGTGTCCAAGCCATGGAAGTTGTGTAGGAACACCCACAGCAACAGCCATGGAACGTCCCTTCCACGCAGAGTAAGGAATTGCCTTATTCCATGTTTGCAAGGCCATGAAATGCCACGCAGGGTGGCTTTGTGTGGCCTTATAAATATGGCTGGCACATTGCACCTGCAGAGCGTCACAAAAGTGATACTCCGGTGGCGTAAACCTGCTGCAGGGGCATTGTAATTATGTCCCTTAAGGTTTAAGGGTTTGGGCATCCATCGCAATCTTTTTAGCTTCCTCAAATGTTTTGCTAATCTGAGTAGAACAATCAAATTTGGAACCCTTTTAAAGCAAGTCACGCAATGATTGGAGCAGTAAGGCATAACCTAACACAAATGGAGCATGATACTTTGTTAGACCAAAGAAAGTCTGAAGTTCACTTTATTTAAAGGTGGGACTCCTTCTGAATGGTTTATAGATTGTCAGACTTTGGTTTCATACCTTAAAATGAAAGTGCCAAAGATAATCTACCTGTTGGACAACTATTTTACACTTTTGTGGTCTATCTGTCCTTTCAATTTTCTCTAGAAAATGTAACACTGATTCAAGCTCAAGAAGATGCTCTTCAGAATTCTCAGAGAAAATTAAGATACAGATCTGGAATATTTGAATTATTGCTAAAGTTACTAAACAGATGGTGTATTAACTTCTGAAAAATTCGGGCGCCAACCCAAGTGGCAATTGAAGATATTGTAAGCTCCAGATGGGGTCTCAAATGTGTTAAGTGCTTGTGACTCTTTTATTACCTGTATCCTATAACAACATGTGTATTTGTAAAGCGCACGTTCACACATAGGTATCTTGGTGCTGAATTACAGATGTTTTATTGTTACCCAACGGTACTCATTTTATCAACCTTAGATGGATGAAAGGCTGAGTAGAACTGCCAGGATTTGAACCTGTGACCATGAGGCGAAACACATGCCCTTGTTGTGGATGCATTAGTCCACTGAGCCACCGGACCAAGCCTATTGAACTCAAGTCTATAAACGTAAAGTACCTTGCTAAACCAGATTGGCTAACATCTTTTAAATTATGAGCAAAGGGTGTCAATCCAACAAGAAGGTATTATTTAATATTCTTAATGTCATGAACAAACGTATCATTGTTTAGCTAAAACCACTGGGGAATCCTACCATGACTAAGTAAGTCTGCACTATGATACCTTCTGAGCAAAAATTATCCAGCAAATATTTTAAGTCATTACATACAATCAAAGGTACTGTCTGAACGTTGTGCACATATGATCAATTTGTGAATGAATCCTTTAACATTCTGATTTTGTTACAAACCACTTTCAGAAAATAGGAGATCAATCAATCAATCAATCAATCAATCAATCATAGCATTTATAAAGCGCACTACGTACTCGTGAGGGTCTCAAGGCACTAGGGAGGAAGCTGATACTGTTCGAAGAGCCAGGTCTTGAGAAGTCTTCTGTAGGTTAGAAGGTCTTCGGTCTGCCGTAGGTGGATGGGGAGGGTGTTCCATGTCTTGGCGGCATGGTGGGAAAATGATCTGCCACCGGCGGTCGCTCTTTGGATGCGGGGGACGGTGGTGAGGGCGCGGTCTGCGGAGCTGGCGGGTGGGGGTGTAGAGGCTGAGTAGGCTATTGAGGTATGCTGGTCCGGTGTCGTGGAGTGCCTTGTTTGCGTGGGTGAGGAGTTTGAAGGTTATCCTCTTGTTGATGGGGAGCCAGTGCAGTTCTCTCAAGTGAGGTGTGATGTGGCTGCGGCGAGGGATGTCGAGGATCAGGCTTGTGGAGGCATTCTGGATGCGTTGGAACCATTTCAGAAGTTTGGCCGGGGCTCCTGCATAGAGTGCGTTTCCGTAGTCCAGTCTACTGCAGACGAGGGCCTGGCTGACCGTCCTTCGTGCTTCGGTGGGGATCCACTTGAAGATCCTGAGAAGCATGCGCAGGGTGTTGAAGCAGGAGGAGGAGACTGCGTTGACCTGCTTCATCATGGAGAGGGTGGAGTTTAGGATGACCCCTAGGTTGCGTGCGTGGTCGGTGGGTGTAGGGGGTGCCCCTAGTGCAGTCGGCCACCAGGAGTCGTCCCAGGCCAAGGGGGTGGATCCGAGGATGAGGACCTCCGTCTTGTCTGAGTTCAGCTTCAGTAGGCTGTTTCTCATCCAGTCGGCTACGGCCTTCATTCCTTCATGGAAGTTGGTTTCGGCGGTGTGGGGGTCTTTGGTGAGGGAGAAGATCAGCTGGGTGTCGTCAGCGTAGGAGATGATGTTGAGGTCGTGCTATCATGCGAAGTGGGCGAGCGGTGCCATGTAGATGTTGAACAACGTTGGGCTGAGGGATGAGCCTTTGGTACGCCGCAGATGATCTCGGTAGCTTCGGAGCAGAAGGGGGGGAGGCAGACGCTCTGTGTTCTGCCAGAGAGGAAGGAGGTGGTCCATTCCTGGGCCTTCTCTTGAATTCTGGCATCGTAGAGGCGTGTTCGTAGTGTGCAGTGTCAGATCATATTCTAAAATTGCATGAAGACTCAAAATGGCCAGATATCCTAGCGCTTTGGGGATTATACAAGCCATGCTTAAGCATTAAACCTAGTAGTACTAAATCGTTCCATTTTAATACATCACATCATTTTTTGTTACATAAATCTTAGTTTGTACTTTCTTACCTTGCATTCAATTTGAGCAACAAAACACCCCAATCATGTTAAAAGCTTTAGGATTTATGTTTATATCTAGCAAAACTTTGGTTTTGGACTATTGTTCATAATCCATTTTGGCAGTTAAAACTGTTATTGTTACTCCAGAATCTGCCAATACATCATTTTGCACACCATCAATTATGGCTCTTCACAAAGGATCTTTGAATTTTTTTAGACTCTGTTGCTCATTCAAGAATATTGTAAGCATTACATCTCTAAAACCTTTCTCACACTCATCCAGTAACTCTGTACTCATTTCCCTTTTGCTCTTACTAGATGTGCATGCCAATGTTTTTACATGTTTTAAATTTTTTGTTCAATTCAATTCATTAAGCTTTATTCGGTTTCTTACAACAAATCATAAAAGCAAATACAATAAAATCATTTGTGTTCATCGTTAATAGTTCACAGTCAATAACAAAACATATATTTACATTATTGTTATACAAATCATCTGGACAGGGTACCGATCTTATATTGCACCTACAAACGTCCATTTCAAAAGATTATAATATAATAGTTTTTCTGCATCTACTTACGTTCCTTAAAAAGCATGCTTTAGACCTGGTAAAATCCTAATTATTGAAGAATTGCAGAAATAATAAAGCAGGACGGCTTTGTCTAAAACCAAGTTTCTTTAAGATTAGCAAGATCCACCTCTTTCTTTGTAATATATAAAATTTGCAGAAAAGGACTGCGTGTATCGTGGACTGTACTGACGCTTCGTCACATAGACATTTACTTAGCATTTTCGACCAATCATTCATTAGTGGGAAGGTTATTAGTTGGGGAAAGATTCCAAACCTGAAACGAGTGAGGACAAATCTATCCTGTAGACATTCAATATTTTTAAGATAAGGCTGAATTTCATAGGTTGTCAGCATCAATTGATTGGACTGTACTGTTGACTTTACTATTTCTGCAGGAAATCTGGTTATCTCTAAAAAAGTCATGCATTCTCTTTTCAAACCTTTTCTGTTGATAGTGAGTGTAGAACTCAGATCCCCATAATATTCCAGATGGACCAAATGATTCATGACATTTTTGATATGTTTCAGCCATGGGATGTCAAGAGCCCAATCGAGCTTAGTACAGTCTCTCATAAAGTCCCTGTTAAAATTGGTTTTCATGGTGGTCCAGATTCTTTGCCACAGAAGAACTTGCTGTAATTTTATTAAGTCAGTTATGTATGGTAGTCCCAGCTCTGCATGACATATATAGATGGAAGAACTGCCGGGGACGGCCAAAAGAAATCTTAAGAAGGGGTTCTCCACCAACTGTAGGGGCTAGGTATCAGAATAGCCCCATACACCAGTGTCATATATAGCGGTAGTCACACATTTTGCCCTATATATGCTTAACAACTCTTCAGGAGGTCTTTTTCCCAACTTTCTTGCAAAGCTTGCTAGGGCCACCATGGATTTCAGAAATAACAGCTTCCTAGCTTTAACTGCTTGGGATCATGAACCCTTGTGGTTGAAGAGGATGCCTAGATAGTTCTATCTTGTTAATATCTATGCATATGTCCCTACACTTTGTGCTCCCTCTCCCGCACTTCATAATAAATGTCTTTGAGATATTAACTCGGAGGCACAACTTCTGCATGTACATGGTATAGCTAGTAACACCCGTTGGAGCCCCAATTTTGTGAGTGACAAGACGGCATCGTCGGCATAGAGAAGGGCCGGTATAGGGCGGTTATCAATTTGTGGCAAGTCCTGGCACTGATCCACCAATGCTTGCCCCAACCCATTGGTATAAAGAGTAAACATAAAAGGTGCAAAGACGCAGCCCTGTCTACCCACCTCTCTATTCGGCAAATGGAGCAGTGCATTCGCCCTTTACCCCGTAATGTACCCTTGCCTTTATTCTGGTATAGAGCTGCCTTAAAAAATTTAAGGATGGAGCTTCCACACCCATATTGGCCACTATTGTCCATAATTTGTCATGTTCTACGCAGTCAAAGGCTGCGGTTAAGTCTACAAAGGCCAGGTATAATCTATCCTGTTTGGCCACTGTGAAGTTCCCAATTAAAATATTTTAATTTAATCCCTGCTCAACTGTATCCAGGCCTACCCGAAGTCAAAATTGCAGCTCAGATTGTATCTTATTGTCTTCGGCCCAATCCTGAAGTCAGTTGAGTACAATTCACCCCACCACTTCAATCAAGGAGTCGAGGAGTGATATTGGCCGGTAGCAGGCAGGGTTTTGTCAGTCCCCTTTCTTAAAAATCGGTACCAATAATGATTCAGAGCTTGTTGTAATAAAGCCTGAGGAGTAACAAGCTGCTATCACTTGCATCAGCAGTGGGCCCAATAGCGACAGATTGGCTTTAAAACGTTCTACCGACATGCCACCCGGACCAGGTACTTTTACTCCCTTGCTATATTTAATGGCGACATTTACCTCATCTAACGTAATGTGAAGGTCGATTGGGTGAACCCTTGAAGCAATTATTCCCTGCGCCAGCTGTATTTCATCTGTAGTTGGCTTGTCTATAGTGGATTTATACATATTTGAATAATGCTTCACCTATTCGTCTTCGCCTATGGGAATTTCTACATTTTTTGTTAATTGCAGGACACGAAGCAAAAATTCCAGCTGGGTCACTAAAGCCAAAGTTTCAACATTAGATATATGTTTTCTTGCTCATGGCTTTAGGTTTATGAGCACTAACGACATACACATTTGTTTTGCCAGTAACATTGTTCACTGTAGATGAACTATCCAGAGAAACTATAGCTTTTTGAGATATGTGAGCCCTCTCAATGCTCTTGGCTATGTCACTAACTTCTGAACGATTTGGATTTTTACAAGTGAGAAGATGTTCCTGTTTAATATTTTAAGTGGAAAAAAACACAAATTGGTCTCTAATGCATGTGTCTATGACCTGCTGGAATTCACAAATGTCTTAAAAACATGCAATGCAGCAACATATACTTCAATTGTTACCTCTACTTTGTGCTTCCTCTCAAAGAAGAAGTTATGCCATTCCAAAAGAACACTGGGCTCATCAGCAAATTTCTCACACATCCTTTCTTTTGCTTCCTTGTACTCCTCCCACATTACCAGTTACCCTGGTGGTGTTTCTCCATCTGCTAGATTGACAAAGACCCCTTAACCTAGTTAGAAGCGGGAGATCCCGTGCGAACCGTTGTTGTCAAGTGCGCGACCCGTACCCCCCCGCTTCCATGTTAGGACAAGAAAGGACACCGGCCGAGACAGCCCATCTCACCCCCTCAGTAGCTTGACACAAGCAGCCAGGCTTATCTCCAAGGCACGAGTGTTCAGTTTGTGCAACCACGCCCACAGCAATCCCAATGATGTCACCACAAATGGACTCCACACAAGTTTGTATAAAACGAGTATAATTTATATAGAAAGATATACGATACAAATCCAACAAATACACAATGGGTAATATTGTTTCCAGTGGGTTGGGCGGTCCTAATCCCCAACCACCGCATCTAACCAAAAGTTACGCTGACTTTTAACCATTCTCAACAGGTTAGGTGCATCGTATCACTAGAATCACACACGTTGCAAAATAAAAGGAATACGCCCTACTTAACAAAGGGTTCCTGTACAATGAAACAATGCAATGCGTAGCATCACAAACATGTACTGAGTAAAAATGAGATAATGCAACTCGGATCGCTACCAGCATGCCTTGTTCAAGGAAAAAATACAGCAATGCGTCACGCTGCAAATTCGTACAGTGCAATAGGAAGTCAATGCAATGCGTATCACCACCAGCATGCCCTGTGCAAGGAAGGAATAAGGCAATGCGCCTCAGTGCAATTCAGTACAGTGAAGCAAATAACCAATGCAGTGCGCCCCGCTATGATCCTGTATCCTGCAAGAGACACATAACATAGTGTGTGGTGCACTAACCCCTGAGTTCTTTAAGCACCACTAGTGTCAGATGTTGTCCAATAGTTCGATAGTTCGTTAGCAGCAAATATGCAAAGTATTATGATGCATAAATATGAAGGTGGCAGTGGTTTATTAGACGCACAGCAAGCACCTCTGTCATGTTTGCACAGTTATCAGCAATTCGAGTATAATACAGCGTGCTCAATGCAGATATCGTACCACCCACAATATCATTTAATGTGCGATATTCAAATTCCATGCATAAAACATAAACACAATTCCTATAGCAGAGCACTGCACGTCTATAAGTTCAAACTGCAAGGCATGCAGTCAGAAGTTTATTTTCCAAACGTAGAAAAGTCCATATATCATAGTCTTGATCATTAGCAGATTAGTTTGACAAATTGTTGACACGTAGATAGTAAAGCCAAACAGCCGTCATGTGTTTCGTCACTTGAAGCGACTTTTTCAAGGCTGTTAACAAAGAAACCATACAGAAATCAAGTTTGGATACAGTAACAGGGGAGATTTATCTCGATAATAGTGATGTACCTCAAAAGAGTTAATTTCGAAAGGATGTCACTAGAAAAGAGATTTTCTTGCTAGGAAAGAGATTTTTTTGTGATCGTGAGAGAAAATTCAAAAGAAAATTAGAATTAAGTGAATAGGAAAAAGTACCCAATACCCTACATAGTGATTAAGTTAGTGGGTATTTGCAAGTAAACAAGAACTATTGTGCCATAGACTTTAGAAAGCCTTATGGAAAGAAAATGTGAAGAGTGCTGTATCATCCCAAAATTAAGTGAAACGATTGTGATATGTTAAGAACGATGACTACCCATAGAAAGAATAAAACACCCTATGGTGGACAATACTGTGATAAAAAAAATGGAAGAAAAAACAACAAGTAGGTAATCACCTCAAACACTAGAAGTCAAATGGCATTTGAAACTTCACTTGATCCACACAGTTGTAGTAAAAGTGTAATGAGTATCCACAAGTTACTCCATCTTTCCTGTAATAATAGGAGTTAAATATATATATATATATATATATATGCATGACCGGTCACTATAAACAGGGAGGATGTCATATAAACTTGTATCAATGCACCAGACCTAGTCACTGTATGTGGGTTTGCTGTGCACTCTGTTTTCTTGCTGTATAGATATTACTTGTGAGTGTTAGCTTAATCATGTCTAAATTTAGGGATGATAGTGACAAATTGTTTGACGAATTATTCCAACACAAAGGTAATTCATCCAATACTTCTTCCACGAATAAGGGGGAGGGCTTGAAATCCAAATTTCAAAAACTGGAATGGCTACGGAAACAAGAATCTTCTAAATGGTGGGATGCCACGGTACTTAAAAAGTACATTGAACTTAAACAAGTCCCACGTGGCTTGAGAATCATCATATTCCCATCTTTTGATGACTTAGGAGAAGACCTATTATTGGAATGGGAAGACTTATTATCAAGTTCATCCTATGGGATGATGTCCATTCTAATTAGACATGCTGAGAGAAAAAGGGAAGAACTATTGTTGGAGATTCAAAGTATTGAAGAAGAGATTATTCAATTGGATTTAAAAGAAGTAATTGAGAAAAATTACAAAATCCTGGAAGAAGTACTTGTAAAACAGCAGGTTTACCTTAAAGAGATAAAGTTACGTAAACCAGAGAGGGATGACACTGACTACAGAACCGGGCGTGTATTCACGTTTGCACGTAAGTTTGATAACATTCAGCTGAATCCACAAAAAGATAGCTCCAATCTGAGGGATCAGGCTAGCAGAGTGTCGAACAGTGAATCTGATATATCAAGTATCAGAAGTGATATTCATCAGGGATCTGGTGATAACACGGAATTAGGGAAGTCTAGAGAGGAACTTAAGTCCAATTCTTTTTTACGGGAGGTGGAAAGATTCCGCAAGGGAAACAAGGCAGAATACAACAAACGCCCACCCGTATCCGGAAAACAAGGAGGGGGTACAACATGTCAGTCAGAAATAGTCAAAGAAGGGTACAGAACCAGGTCCAAAATGGGGAACAAGTAGATCAGACAACAGAGAGGGAGGAATGTGATAATGTTGATGATGGATTGAAATTGCAATTGTTAACTTGTCAAATCATGTTCTCAGTCCAGATGAAATAAAATTGTTATCTAAGAGCTTGAATTTTTGTCCGGCTTCTAGACCAGACTTTAATCAAATGCACATAGACATCTTCAAATTTGTACGTAATCTTAAATTAAAAAAGTTCTTTGCACTCAATCCCAAATCATCAGTTGTCAAACAGACTGGACAAGCAATAGACAGTGATACTTCCATACATGACATTCTTAATATACATACTGTTCTTTCTATTAATGAGGCGGATGAGGTTGTGCCGACCATACCCCAAATTTTGTCTGCTCTAAATATTTCTTCTGACCTAAGTATTGATAGAGGCTTTAAGCCGAAGTCCATCTTCCAACCAGTATTAGGGATGGACAATGTGGTGGAAACTTTTCTACGAATGGTGACCACAGACTTGCATGTGTGAGAAGATACATATGAGTTTAATGTTCCCATTAGGAATGATAATCTAACTAAGGGTGAGAGACAGGCCTTACGGGAGCTTAAATTCAAGCCTGAGTTGGTTTTAAAAGAAGCCGGCAAAGGCGGTAATTTGGTTCTTATGAATACTAAAGATTACCTTGCGGAAATAGACAGGCAGCTAGCTGATACTAATACCTATGCTATCCTCACTGCTAATCCCATGAAGATGATAACCACTTTGCTAGAAAGTAATCTTGAAAAATGGAAGGAACTGGGTCTTATTAATGAGCAAGAGTATAGATACCTTTTTATTTCCCAGCCAGTGGCACCTTGTATGTACATATTACCGAAAATCCACAAACCAGGAGGTTTTCCTCCCGGTAGGCCAATTATATTGGGAATTGGCTCTTCTACGGAACGTTTCTCAGAATATATCGATCAATTCCTTCAGACGCTTGTCAGGAATTTACCCTCTTTCATTTTAGATACTAAGGATTTATTAAACCAAGTGACTTTGTATGGACAGATGACTGCTGCTTTGTAACACTTGACATCTGTTCGCTTTACACTTCAATCCCTACTGCTGTAGGATTACAGGCAGTCAAATATTTTCTGGCTACGAGAGATGCTTCACTGTGGGAGCATACAATGATGTTACTTGATATGATCACCCTTGTTTTGGAGAACAATGTTTTTCTGCACAATGGTAAATGGTTCAAGCAACACCAGGGGGTAGCTATGGGATCTAAATTTTCCCCCTCTTTTGCAAACCTGTTCGTGGGGTGGATGGAATAATTCTACATCTGGTCCAAATGTCCTGCACTACTGATTGATCATGTAATTTATTGGGGCCGCTATATTGATGATGTACTACTAATCTGGACAGGCGGCCCCAATCTGTTACTTGATTTCTGTTCTTTTCTCAACTCTAATGACTTTAACATCAGGTTTACATGTCATTCTAATAGGACAGAGCTTGTGTTTCTGGACTTGAGACTATATATAAAAGATGGTTCAATTTTGTCGGCATTACACAAAAAACCAACCTCGTGTAATGCGGTTCTCCATGCTGAGACCTCACACCCTAAATCCCAAATAGATTCTATTCCATTTGGGGAACTAACGAGGCTAAGATTTAATTGCAGTGAAGATGTGTTGTTTCTAAAAGAGATGAAGGATACTATCAATATGTTCAAAACAAGGAGCTACAATACAAGGGTACTATATGCAGCTTAGAGGAAGGCACTTGGCCTCAAAAGAGATAAGTTGCTTAGATACAAACCTAAGCCAAGTAAAGGCAGTAAATACAAAGAAAGAGTGGCCTTGGTTACCCCATATAATTATTCCAGTAACAAGCTGTATAAGATTCTACGCAAACATTGGCACATTTTGCAGGTGTACCCAGACATTAAGAAAGTGATATCAGATAAACCTAACATAATCTTCAGACGAGGGCAAACAGTACGCAAATTCTTAGTCCAAGTTTTTATAATCCAATGACAAGAACAAAAAACACACAATGGCTAGGTACACCACCAGTGGTTTTTTACAAATGTGGCCATTGCTCTGTGTGTCCTCACACTTTGGATAGGATCAAGTGCTTCAGGTATAACACACAAAGAAAATACACTATTTCCTCATTCATGAATTGCAACACCAAATACATGGTATATTGTATTAACTGCGTGTGTAAGAATATTGGTATGTCGGTAGTACGATTAGACCTGTAAAAGAGAGGAAACAGGAGCATATACGGGGCATTAGAAATGTCAATACCAGTTATACCTTAGCGGTACATTTCAATGAAACACATGGTTCTGCTGAATTGTCAGGTGTCAAATTTCATGGACTTGAAACTGTTGAGGACAATCCGAGGGGGGGTACAAAGTCCTACGCCTACGTAAATTGGAGGCCTCCTGGATTTGTAAATTACGAACGGTAGAACAAGGCCTCAATATTGATAGGGAAATGTATGTATTTCTCAAAGATTAGACTAATAAGTGATCAAACTGTGTTTCCTGACATGTGGCTGCAATTTGGGATTACTGTCAGCTAGAATCTTTGAATATAGATAACATTTTTCTCATTCTTTTTATTTTTATCTTAAGGACAGGATGCTATTTGCTGTTGCTGCTGATACACCATATTATATGAGGACAGTTCTGTTTTAATGATTGTGGTATTTTGATGCGTTGCTCTTATTGAACTATCTATTACAGATTTGTAGACTATGAACCGTTGCCATATGTCTGGTTTACATGCTAACTGGGTACTATTGTGTTGCAAATGAGTGATACTGCCTTTGTATATAACCCTATGCTTGTGCAACTTTTTCTCTTCTAATGGAAATATGTGTTCCCTGGATTGGTTACAGTGCGATACTGAATCTGAATTGAATATTTAGCACATAGTATAGTTTCTCTCTCTTCTTCTACTAATTACTCTATGCATGCGGACAATAAGCTGGATCTTTGTTTTTTCCTCACGATACTCTACGTTTTATTTATGGGTACTGCATGTACTTCTTTCATTAAGTACCCTTTGTGGATGTGCTTGAGCACGTTTTTGCAGTGATTTACATTGTGGTTGTATGGATCGTGATTGCTTACCCGATTTTTAACCTTCTATTTTTGTGACTGGATTAGATTATCAAGGAACTCTTAGAATAATTGACCCAATAGATGTTTTGACTTGGGAAAATTATATGGATGCATTTCTGTTTTTTGTTCAATAGACGTTGCCGTCTATTTAGACACATAATGCATATAAAACTACTAAAATGGCGTTGACGCGCTACATGTACGTGTCGTGTCACACCGGTTACACTTGGATGACGCAAGCTGGCGTTCTTAAGGTTAGGTTTTCAAACAACGGGTGTCCAGGTTTTGCTTACAGGCCGCGAGTCTTACTTCTTTTTCCGGTGAGTTTTTTCACTATTCGTTTTATTCGAGGTACACTTACAAGAAATAGATGAGGTTTACATTCCTCGATAGATCTATATAGATCCCCTATTTTATTGTTTACCTATAGATTGCAAAGGAAGATTATCAGACTTCCGGAGGGTGTAATACGTGGGCCCTGACTCAGCGACGAGGTTCTGAGTTTTCTCTCCATTTTTTTACAACTGTTAGGTAAGTGTTAACACAACAATTGGTGCGTACACACCAAGTACTATGACTTTGCTTAGAAATGAGTCGGGCGAATTTGTAAAAGAGGTCGGGCATTTTTGATTGTAGTACAGTGTCGCTAAAATGACATATACTAAATATCGACACTTGGGCGTTTTATTGAAACCGTTGCTTTGTTGCAAATACAAATGGTGAGACGTTTTTAAGCATTTGTAACTTTTATGTACCACGCAGCACAGGACACTTGCTTTTTACGAACATTGCTGATATGTTCCTGAGAGTTGAGATGTCTAGTTGGTTGCAACTAACTGGGTAGGGTGTGTTATGTACTTTTTGGAACATGAATAGAAATGTGTTTGAGAAAAACCTACTAGTAATGTGTGTAGTTTCTGTATGGTATAACATTTGACTAGCGATGCAGTGACTAGGTCTGGTGCATTGATACGAGTTTATATGACATCCTCCCTGTTTATAGTGACTGGCCATGCATATATATATATATTTTTTACTCCTATTATTACAGGAAAGATGGAGTAACTTGTGGATACTCATTACACTTTTACTACAACTGTGTGGATCAAGTGGAGTTTCAAATGCCATTTGACTTCTAGTGTGTGAGGTGATTACCTACTTGTTGTTTTTTCTTCCATTTTTTGATCACAGTATTGTCCAACATAGGGTATTTTATTCTTTCTATGGGTACTCATCGTTCTTAACATATAACAATCTTTTTACTTAATTTTGGGATGATACAGCACTGTTCACATTTTCTTTCCATAAGGCTTTCTAAAGTCTATGGCACAATAGTTCTTTTTTACTCACGAATACCCACTAACTTAATCACTATGTAGGGTATTGGGTACTTTTTCCTATTCACTTAATTCTAATTTTCTTTTGAATTTTCTCTCACGATCACGAAAAAAATCTCTTTCCTAGCAAAAAAATCTCTTTTCTAGCGACATTCTTTCGAAATTAACTCTTTTGAGGCACATCACTATTATCAAGATAAATCGCCCCTGTTACTGTATCCAAACTTGATTTTTGTATCTCTTTTTGTTAACAGCCTTGAAAAAGTCGCTTCAAGCGACGAAACACGTGTCGGCTGTTTGGCTTTAATATCTACATGTCAACAATTTGTCAAACTAATTTACTTATGATCAAGACTATGATATATGGACTTTTCTACGTTTGGAAAATAAACTTTTGACTGCATGCCTTGCAGTTTGAATTTATAGACATGCAGTGCTCTGCTATTGGAATTGTGTTTATGCAAAGTATTATACGACTGTTCTCAGAAGTTGTGCGACCGATTGCCCCCAACACGGATCAACGATGACACCAAAGTTCCACTCTGGGCCCTGGCCCCTGTACTGCCCCTTCCGGGACAAGCACGGACCCAGATCTAGGCCGAAGCAACAGGCGCGCACAACTGCCAGCAGCGAGAGGCTGAGAGCATGTCCCTCTGAGCCCGCACCCCGCCCCAGGCGATAATCCACTTTACCTGGGGGGGCGCGACCCCACTCTCCTCTCCTGCAGCAGTGGCTTGGCCTCACTCCAGAACCTTGTCACCACGGGCAAGGCGTGCTCCGGCCAGTAGTTCAGCTCCTGCGGGGCTGCCGGTCCAGGCCCCCAACGTTCAGCACAAACTCCTTCCATGAAACCTTCCACACAACGCTGGTGCCACCCAACGTTGCCTTCGAGTGCCCGATCACTTGGCCCTCCTCTCCAGCGCTGTTAGGACTTCTTCGCTCCCCAGTGCTCACCTCTCCCCGGTACTCCTCACCAGCACCTCCGGTGGCACATTCGACACGCACCCCTGGCGCATCCGAGACTCACTCCTCCTCCGGCCTCCGATGACCAGGCGCACATCACTAGGCCTTGGCTGGCACTTTGACACGCACCCTGCACGTCCGAGTCTCTCTCCGTCTCCTGGTGAACACGATCTTTAGGCACTCTCCTCTAGAGCCGCAACTGCACCCCCACATGCACCCTGCGTGCTGGAGACCCACCTCATTTCTTGGTACACACGATGACCCAGGCGCTCTCCACTAACACCCTGGTCGCACCACAACATGCACACTGCGTGTCTGAGTCTCATCTCTCCTCCTGGTACACACGAGGTACCAGGTGCTCTCCACTAACGCCCTGGCTGCTCCACCACACGCCGACCCGCGTGTCAGAGACTCACTCCTTCTTAGTGCCCACTATATCCCGGCGCTCTTCACTAGCACCTTGATTGCACTGCGACATGCACCCCCTGCGCATCCCGAATCTCGGCTCTCTTCCACAATGCCCACAATCCACAGGTGCTCCAACACCTGTAGCCACACCGAGACACGCAGCCTGCACGTCAGAGTCTTGATTCGCTCCGGGTGCCCACGATCACCTTAGGCACCCCTTCAGAGATCTCAGGCTGCCACGACACGGTCCCACCACCGCGCCACTTGAGAATTCCTGGAAACTTTTATGTTCCTGTGTTTCTGAACAGGGAGCCAGCTCACCTCGGGCCCTTGGGGTACAGGATGCATCACACAGCAAAGTCCTGCTCAGGAAGAAGCGGGGGTATGACCCACTGCAGCGCCCCTTCAGTCTTTCCTCAGTCAAGAGCTACAAACTGCCCACAAGCCCCAGATCACAAAGCAAGGGTCAAGTGTCTCCTGCAGCCTATTCAGCAACTCTTCATGAGGCAGATGTTTTCTTCCCGATCAAGGACAGGTCAAAGCCACCAGAAACTCGAACAGTCCACGGCATCTTCAAAGCACTCCCAGCACTTCTCTGGACGATACCAAGACCGTTCTCGATGACATCATCAACATAACCAAAGTCTTGGGCTTACCGTTCTTCTAGTTATACCCCTTATTGACTTTGAACTTTCCTTGTGCTCCGGGGTCCCTGACCCTCCCTAAATCAGTCTTGCATCTCTCCCCTGCAGTGTCACCGCCCCCCCTTTGATACTGGGGGCCTGGATCTTTAATCACTCAGAGGGCGATGGGTCTATTATTTTATGGCTCTAAACCAGACCTCTTCACCTCGCAAAGCCTCTCCTTCTCCCCGCTCCAGGTGCAGGGCAGCCTGGCACCATCTCCACCCCTTCCCTGGGGCACGACCTGCCTCAGCCTTTCTCACCTCTCCTAGATGCAGGCAGGCAATTCACATTCTGCTGAGACACACAAAAAGGTCTAAAGCACAAACTCGGCCATTTTCTCAAACAGCGGCTTCTGGACACACAGCGACAAAACCATCTACCCAAAAATATGCGTTATGACGCTGTGAGCTCAGACATACCAAACTTCACTGTTCCATTTCCAATTCTTGGTAAACCAGGCTAACAATACTACACCCAGCCTCCCCTATTCTGTCCTATGGGCAGGATGGCCTTTCACCAGGGAAAATGAAATGGAATATTTTCCACTGTCAGGGCCTAGCACCTACACTGACACAGGTCCTGCCTTTTACCTACACTGCACCCTGCCTAGGGTTTGCCCAGGCCGTCCTACAGGTGTTCCCCATGTGTATACAAAAGGGAAAGTAAGGGCTGACAAGTGGTAGCACTTGTCAGGACAACATGCTAATTTAGCATAATGCGTGCAGGCCCTACACTGAAGTCCAATGTACCTCTCTGCGCATTTCTTTAGTACTAGCCCTGGCACACACAGTGCACATTACTTAGGGATCTTGCTGGTAAGGCAAACATACCAATCAGAGACAACCAATTTATACAGGGAACATCTGTACGTGCACACTGATTAGCAGTGGCAAGTATCTACAGCATCTAACTTCGCAACTCTCTGTCAGGAAAACGGTCTAGGGGTAAAGCAAAAAGTTTAAGTGAACTTTAGCCAAAAAGGCCAAGTCCAACAAACCTGCATGCCCAAAGTGGTTTAATAGAGGATCAGTTTTTTGCTAAGCATCACAATTTACTGCATCCATTGCATCGAGGGTGGCGGGGCATGAGAGGGGAGTGTAACAAAAAAAAGAAAATCAACTTACCTTATCTCCATGTCTCTCCTCCATTGTCTCTTGCGTTGGGCCGGAAACAGGAAGCACCCAGGCTCCCTAAGCCAAACACAACGCTGCAATGCAGCGTTGTGATTGGTCTGAGTGTTGTGGTTCGGCGCTCAGCCAGGGAATGAGAGTCTGGTCATGTTCTCCACCTGAGCTGTAATGCAGCCTGGGTGGAGTACATGCAAAGTGTGCATGACTGTTTAGCCGGCCGGTGACTCTTTGGCCGGCTCGAGCGGCTGGCCAAACATTCATGCACACTTACAGTGTGCTAACTGCTCCTCCCCTGCTCTGAGATCAGAGTATCCCCGCCTGCCCCACAAAGCAGCAGTAGCAGGAAAACATAAAATTATGCTAACGTTGAGTTATTATCATTTTCTTTTTTTACACTGCAAAAAGCAGTGGGGTGATGCTCCTTTCCCTTAGCAGAGGAGCCACTACTGACCAAATGAACAATAAAGGTGAAACAATCATAACATGAGCACTTTGAATACAATGGTACATTCAACACTGAGGGCTCGATTCCGATCTCCTTCGGAAAGCATGCTGAACGACTCGGTCCGGAATGCTTTCCATACGACTCGCAACGGGGAAGTCCGTCCGAATGAATGAATGCACTTGAATGCATCCGGATATGAAACAGTTGGACACCCATTGAGTTCAAAGGGACCCTGTGTACCGAAAGGGTACACAGGCTCACATTGAGAAAAGGTGTGGTTGGGGAGAATCGTGCACCCTGTTGGTGCCTGCCACACTGTGCATGGTTGGGAAGAGGGGACCCATGGGTACCTCCACGTGCCTGATTCAGAGGGCTCCAAGTGAAGGGGGGCCTGCTACGGGCCCCCAAAGACTGATTCCAGCAGCTGATTCATTCCAGTAAAACCGAAAAGGAAAGGCTGTCTGAATTGTTCATCGCACTCACTCGTTTGGAAAACCAAGTCCATAGAGCTGCACGAATCGGTTGCAAATGGCTTGTCCTGTCCGAGTGCCTTCTGGAACCAATTTGGTCAGCGCTCATGGTTTCCAGGCATCGTACTTGGTTGTTCTAAACTGTGGACGATTCGGACGGAAACAAGGGATCCGGATTGGTTTAGGTAATTCCAAATCCGATTTGGAGCCCTTCCGACCGAGAT
This sequence comes from Triturus cristatus, assembly GCF_964204655.1. NCBI lineage: Eukaryota > Metazoa > Chordata > Amphibia > Caudata > Salamandridae > Triturus > Triturus cristatus. Next base: position 1,564,578,716 of record NC_140591.1, read on the forward strand.
GAGAATCAACCTCCATGTTTATAAAGAGGACAGTGAGACGTGCACAGCCTAGATGGGGCCTCGGCATTAATTGTCTTAATAGTAGCTAGATTGTGAATTTATTTGAGCATGTGCAGCCCATTTTTAACAGCATAAATTAATGCAGTGGTAGTGGGTGTGGACTTATTCTGGCCACAATAGTGGCTAGTAGCATTTTAAGTTACTGAAGTATAAAAGCAGTCCCTGAATTGGACCATGTAAGCATGCAAGCAATTTTTACTGACCAATATTAAGGGACACTAAATAATTATTCCAGTATTTTTGTTTTATTCCAGCAGTTCTTACTCACCCCTGATGTACTGGCACCCACCCCACCAAAAAACATTGACAACCTTTTGCCAATCTAGTGAGGATTTCGAAATAATGGCAGATAAATAAAGAGCTGTGTGTAGAGCAGGCAGTTAATTTCAAAATTTTATTTTTGCATCCAACCCTTTCAAAGTAGCTCAATCACTTTGCATGACTGCCACGCGACATAAAGAGGACAAATCATACGTTACTTGCTTTATCTATCCAGCTCGCATCTCTAATGGCAGTTCTTCTCATACTTCTTACATTTCTATGCTGACGGCTCCTGGGTCTTCTTTCACCGTTGCTCTTCAAGAGCTCCATCGTTCACTGTCTCACATTATCTATCACTTGTCCTCCTCTCGTTATTTCCAATGGACTCTTCACACTCTCTGCACAGTGATCCTCCCAAAATCAGCGATGTGCTCGTTATCTGCATGATCCCCTGATCACTGTCCCTCACTCCTGTGCCATATTTCCTCCTGTCTCTCTACCCCCTTCCATCCTCAGGATCCACAGAGGTGTCTTCTTTCATTCTGCACTCTTGTTTTTCTCCTCCATTTTTCCAACCTGAAAGCTTCTACCTGCCACTGCAAATTGTGCCAAAACCAATTACCCAAGAATTGACTATTGGCATGTCTACTGTGCCTTTTGAGATGCATAAAATAGGTAACAATGAATTCTGTAACAACAACACCATGTACTCATTATGTTTAAACTTAGGTAGTACAGAGGCATGGAAGGAACCATTTGTTATCCTACATCTGTAAGATCTGATCCTTTCTCATTTCTCGTACAAGCAGAACACCCACCTTTACTTGCATTCCCATGGAAGCGTCAGTCTCCCAGCCCACTGCCTCCCCCGTGTGTATCAGTCTTTACCACTGCTAGACGTCCCCCCTCTGACAGTCCTTCTTTCCCTCATGGCTGCTGAGGCATGTGGCACTAGCAGGCAGTGCTGGGTTTGCAGCAGGCAGGGCTTGCATGCTGAGGCTTAAAAGCCCACACATGCAATGGGAAAGGCCATCATGCTACTATATTGGAAAAGGAAAGAGAATAGAAGAAAGACTGTCCACCATTCCAGAACATCACGACCCAGCCGCAGTGGACTGGCCATGATTTTACGACCTTTGTTTGCCTGTTTGGTTTAAAGAAAAAGAAAAAAAAGAAAACTGTATCATATCTGCATGATACAACAGCCTTGTATAGAGAAATGCACTCTAGGAATATACAGTATATATTGAACGGGAGCAGAGACAAATGACCCTCTTGGGGACAGGGAAGCACACACCATGGACATTTCAATGTGAACATGTTAATAGTTCATATGCGATGTACATCCAAGAGCAAATGCGCAAACTGGATACAAATGTATAATTGTTTAATGCACAAGATTGAAATTATGTGTAGAACTTGACTTATATAACCAATGCACAAAAGATTTTCTATTACTTCTGTTATATCTGTCTCCCCTCGATCCTTCATGTATTATATTTTCTTTTTCATTTTTTCCCATTGTGTTCACTATATTTGAATCTCCTCTTATCTAATTTCTGAAGAAAACCCTAATTCTGCTGGCTGAAAGTTTTCCACCAAAATACCAGTACAGTGGAGGCCTCGGGGTTTGTCCTCTGGACTTGGATTTTGCATGATCACCAGCTCTGCTGTGGGCTCTGTGGGGAGGGGTTTTGGAGGCCAAAGCACTGATGTAACTTTCTGCTAAACTGGTTCCCATCCAGCAGGCAAGAGTCACGGAGGAAGAAATTGTATGTGGTGGAAGTGTCATCTCGAACGTGGGTCCTGAAAATGTATTGCCAAAGTGGAGGTGCATTTATATGACCCACACTCCAAATGTCTGTGATGTGCGGGTTTGTTTACCCCAGCAGTAAGCTCTGCGTGAGACAGCCCTGGCTGCCGTTGGTGTTTTGCGTAGAAAGGACGCACTGCTGTCCAGCACCATTGTACCTGGCATCATATTCTGAACAGTGACTCCATCTTTTGGGGGTTATTCTTTCCTCCACCATCGAGCAAGAGTTAGGTTCCTGGTGAGGGCACGTTTCATTTCCACCCTACCCTGAATCCAGTGTTGTGCCTACTCTCACACTCAGCGGTGCGGCTTACATTCCCAGGATCCTCGCCTCACGCTTGCTCTTTATTTCATTAAAAACCTTTCTTGAACCATCATCAAAACTCTGGATAAAACTGTTCCTCTATGTTGGCTGCTCTTCACCTTGCGCCCTCCTCTGAAAAAATTATATTTTGCTTCACAGTAAAATGCTTTCGTATAAAGTTCGTGCGAGCCTGCATTAATAAACACAAAAGCTTGCCCTGGATTTTATTCTGATTCTTTGTAAAGTACCACTAAGTACAGAATCTAAAATACGTGTCCGCTTTTCTGTGCAGAGACCTTTGATTACAAAAGGCCGTATCACATTAAGACCCAGATTCATGAAGGTGTCACACAACGCCACACAGCGCCGCGACCAGAGTTGCAGCGCTGGTCTGCAGCTCGGCAGAGGATGGCGGCAGGACAGTGCCAAACCTGCTGAGACCTGGCACTGTCCTGCTCTCCCCCAGGCGCCGGCATACACGCAGGCTGCCCAGTGCCAAGTACACTCTCTGCTCCATAGTGCAAAACTGTCCATATGAGTCTAGCGTAGGACTTGTACATATGCAATGCCTAGACAAACATTAAACGTTTCCCACTTTGGTTGTGTGCTGAACTGTGCAGAACACACGCAAACTTGAAAAACATTTCTCCGTTTTACGCCTGCCTCTAAGAGGTGTTCTTGTTCGTGGCCAAACCCTGTCTACTATCGTCAGTAGATGGGGCTTTGTATCAAACACCATCGGTGGTGAGTGCTACCGCCGAGGTACCACCCACGGAACGCCCCATCACTCAAAGAGCTACACAACTCGTTTTGTGCTGAAAAGGGAATTTCAAATAAACATTTTGCACCAGTTTGTGTCACTTTTGTGACACAAACCGAGCACAAAAGCAAAAAATGTTAGTTAATCTGCAAGTAAGATTGCACTGTAGAGGCTAAGGTAAGACAGCTCCCTGCCAGAGTTCTGGGATGACTAGAGTTATAAAGGGTTGAAGACCTTGGGCAGCACTATTTGAGCATCTTAAGCAGCGGTAAATGATAGTTTCCACTGTGGTGCTTCGGGATGGAAGTGTAGCAGCGTTTGATGACATCTAAATCATTGTAAAGTACAACAGAATAAAAGGATAACAAATCAAAGCAAAATAACAAGACAAGTATACACATGCAGGGACTACACAACAAAACAGTCAAAACAACATCCAGCGCAACAATCACAGTACAACACAACACTATAATGCAGCCCAGAACCACAATAGCACAAACCAACAATTATCACTACCACAAAAACCATCAAACATGCTTAAATATTCTTGTCACATTATCTCCTCTGCAAACCCGCCTTCATAATATTGTGGCTAAAGGTGTTTGCACCAGGGAGATGCAATAGCGCCAATCAAATATGTTTTATGTTCTGGCTCTAGCGCTATACATTAGGAAACTCAGTGCATCCAGTATTTAGCACCTAAGACACGAATATCTAAGGTCATAAGTAACTCAGGGAGTAGCAACAATCACCAGTGCAATGACATGTTCACCCTTATGTTAGATGACCCTCTCTGGAGCTCTGGCATCTTTCTGACACAGAGGTAATGAGTCACGATGGATGTGATGTCATCAAGGCAGGTCGAACTGGCCTGTGGGGCAATAAGGCAGTGCCCGATGGGCAGCTCCGACAGGCCAGTGTGTGCATGGATTTTTGGCTGTGTGTGGACCTATCTTATGGTCTGCTGGGCTGGTTTTGCTGTTGAGTTCCCTAATATTAATACAAACTTTGCCTGCAGCAGGCTCCAATGCATGTGATGTGGTCCTCCACAGCTTGCAGATACTTCCACAGCGTGTCTTTACAAGTTCAAACCTGCCCCAATCCGAAAACATGGGCCCCTTTTTTAGCTATCGAAATCACTGATATCGGCTTATTCGAAAGATCTCCCGCTTCTTTTCTTCAGATGCACTCAAAATCATCATTACGGCTCTGATTACCTCCCGTCTTGATTACGGGAATAGCTTGTATGTGGGCATTCCTGCTTACGAATCTCGTCGCTTGCAAGCTATTCAGAACCAGGCCGCCCGTCTCATTTTTCATCTTCCCAAAACTTATCATATCACTCCCGTCCTCAGGTCTCTTCATTGGCTCCCTGTTCTTCAGCGATCTCTTTTCAAAATGGGTTGTCTGGTTTTCTTGGCTCTTGCCCGATCTGCCCCTGTATTCATATGTTCCCTTATCTCTTCTCACACCCCTGTTCGCACTCTCCGGTCTTCTTCTTTGGCCCTTCTTAATGTCCCCCGCTTCCGCAAGTCCAGATCTGGAGGCACCCGCTTTTCTGTTTTGGCCCCCCGTTTCTGGAATAGTCTTCCCCTTTCCATGAGATCCATTCCCATTTATTCCCATTTTCGTAAAGCTTTGAAAACTTTTCTTTTTTCTCAGGCGTACTCCTGCTAATCGTGTCGGGCTGCCTCGGTGACTGCTGTTCTTGCTACCAGCGCCAGGAAGCCGCTTGGCCGCAGTGCGCTTAATCAAATACTTTTTTCATTTCATTTCATTTCATTTCATTTCATTTCATGGGACCCTTTTGTTTTGGGGCCGGGGCATATTTGCCATCCCAGCCTGACCTTGCATCAAGGTCACACTGTGTGATGCACTGAGAAGGGTGGATTAACATTTGGAACTCCAACTCTTTGATAAATTAAGACTTTACTAGTTATCAATTGTTTGTTTCTGTATCAACAAACCTGCCCTGAGCCACGGACTATATATAATCATTTCAAATAATATTATTTGTTTAACAGACAAAGGGGCAGATTTACAAGCCCCTTGCGCCTCTTTTACGCCGCCGTTGCGTCACTTTTGTGATGCAGTGGCGGCGCAAAGCAAGCACCATGGTGTGGGGTACTTACAACGTGATGCATCTGGGACATGCGTCACGTTGTAAAGTCCTGCGCCACATGTAGGCGTTCCGGTGTGGGGGGGGTGTTCCGGCACTGGAACGCCTCCTAAAAGTGGCTGAGTGAAATCTACAAGATTTCACTCAGCCACTTTTAAGGCCATGCTGCATCAAAACCCTGCGCCTGCTTGAAGCAGGCGTAAGGATTGACGCAACATTGTAATGATAGGGCACCCCCGAGCCATGCTGGAGCTGCGTCGCGCTTACGACGCAGCTCCAGCAATGCGCCGCCTTTACGGTAGCAGATGTGCACACATCTGTCCATTTTTGCCACATGGTGCGCCGCATTGTAAATGCGGCGCATCCATGGTGGGGGAGCCGTGACGCACAATAACTGGCGCATCCCTGCTGATATGCAGGGATGCTAGGTGGGCAAGTTTTTTTTCTGTGTGTGAGGCTGCTTTGTGGAACACTGTTGTCCAAAGTCTTTGAGAAGCTGAAGATCCCTTGTGGCAGTATCATGATGGGCGGTGCTGATGCAGCATGGAACCGAGTAACGTTTTTATGCACTTGAAGTGGGTAAAGTGAATTCATTTAAACCAATATTTTTGGAGTTAGCGTTATATTTTCAGGCAGCACAGCTCTGAAACAGAAAGAAGCAAACCGTACTCACTGACTCCGAGCTGTACTGGCTGACCTCAGAGAGGGTTAAATGCATGAAACCAGAACATCTCATCATGAGACAGCCCCTAATCTTCCAACTGAAACCCCTGCTTTTCTAGGAGCCACAGGCTTAGAGGTATATTTAACAATCGTTCACTTAGCAGGACGCAGCAAGTCACCTTGCTACACTGTGTGAAAGGGAAAAGGCAGGAATGTGCTGTATTTTAACATTATATGGTGCATTCCTGTCCCTTGCTAGCCCTGCCTAACACCAATGCAGCCACCCTTGCGTCATGTTGCAAGGGGGCCTGCGTTATAGGCAGGATTGTTTTTTGCAGAAAGGGACACTTTCCTGAACAGAAACAATCCTGAGAGACATTTTCCTCTTTCAATGCGTGCTGCAGAGTGCAGCGCATGGAGAGCGAGGAAAAAATGAGGAGGAATTAAAATATTGACCTTTGTTATGCCCCTGTTGGGAACACGCACCATCATAGCATTTTGACGCATTCCCAGGTCTGCTACTAATGGTAAATCTGTGACTGCACCAACATCTATGGGTGGATGCATGGGAACATCGAATATTCATCCACAGAATGCCTCCCTGCCACATTGTAATGCAAGGCAGTGATTTGCGGTACCTTGCGGTACTCCAGACTTATAAAGCCCTGCAGGGCCATACAAGGTAGCCTTGTGTGTCTTGTTTAATCTCACTTATGGTTTGTGTCTCCCTTGCAAACCCTTGGCACAAAAGCATGCACAACCTTGATGAATATGCCAGCTTAATGTTTATTACAAACTTCCTTTCTCTGGCACTATGTGTATAATACAACTTAGAGCCACTAATTTAATCCTTCCTCCAGGCAGAACGAACAGACTGCTTTGGTACTGGATGTGTGCTCTATATAACACTGTAAAATAACATAGTGGAATTTAATAACATAACTTAAAAAAATATATAACAAAACATACTATATAAAATAATATAACTGTGGCTCTGATTCCACCTTCCATTAATGTCGGTTTGATGCTGTTTCCTCCAATATGCTCTCAGGTGATCATTCAGAGTTGAACTCCCAATATTAAGGTGACACAACAACGTGACAATAAAGTTAATTTATGTACAAGGTTTGGATTTATTCCAGTAGTTGGAGTTCAATCACAAAACGTGTTAAATGTTCGGTCAGGTTAAAGCTAAATAAAGCCCCTGCTATACTGCACATTTTTTTAATTTTTTTGTACTTTGTAATATTTGGTAATATTTCACTGGTGGTAATTTCTTTGATACTATGTGGTATTAGCACATTACTGAATAGCAGAGTGAATGGTAGACATGTGGTGGTGAAGCCCATTGTACACCTTTCGATCATCCCAAATAAATGAATGTGCCATGACCTCATTCGCATTCATAGGGAATCTCAATTTGGGTGGCAACAAGAATTACCACAATTTGCTTAATTTTTACCATGTTAAACCTGGGGTAATGTGTGTTCATGAAAAGAGAAACATTCCAAAGGCTGCACCTTAATCAAGTATTATTGCACCATACTGCAAAAAAACTAAGAATTACCCCTCAGTCCCCCCATACGAGTGGCGATATTCCACCTCAGCAGGAGCATTGGGTGGAATTCTTCCACTTACCACTGCAAGTGCCACTGTGTCTCCTGACCTTGAATGTGGATGTGCACCCACTGAAACCCCTGCAGAGTGGATGCAGAGGGGTAAGAGCACATACTGGTCCCATCCAATCCCTTGTAGCACCATGACCCAGTCAGACTAAGCCCTTCTCTGAAACCCACCTGCCACATATTCAACAACAAGAACAGGTGCAATACACATCCAGAGCCTCTGGCCTGAGGTTGTGGCTCTAGGGAGACAGGGATCCCACCCACCCCGCCACCTGCACCACTGTGAAGCAGACTACAATTCCTTCAAGCAGACCCAATTCTTTCCTAGACCTTCTCCTACCCACCTCACCCCAAACCCAAAGAAGGGCATCCCAAGGTCCATGGCAGAGCGAGGGGCTGAGGGCTACACCACCATGCACCAGAGTAACAGCCATATAATAATGGCAGAGCCACAGTTTGAGTGCTACACCATCATGCACCAGAAGAACAGCCATATGACAATAGCAGAGCCAGAGTTTGAGTGCTACACCATCATGCACCAGAAGAACAGCCATATGACAATAGCAGAGCCAGAGTTTGAGTGCTACACCACCATGCACCAGAGGAACAGCCATATGACAATAGCAGAGCCAGAGTTTGAGTGCTACACCACCATGCACCAGAGGAACAGCCATATGACAATAGCAGAGCCAGAGTTTGAGTGCTACACCACCATGCACCAGAGGAACAGCCATATGACAATAGCAGAGCCAGAGTTTGAGTGCTACACCACCATGCACCAGAGGAACAGCCATATGACAATAGCAGAGCCAGAGTTTGAGTGCTACACCACCATGCACCAGAGGAACAGCCATATGACAATAGCAGAGCCAGATTTTGAGTGCTACACCACCATGCACCAGAGGAACAGCCATATAATAATAGCAGAGCCAGAGATTGAGTGCTACACCATCATGCACCAGAAGAACTGCCATAGGCCAGTGACAGAGCCTGAGGCTAAGAGGACCCCCATCCCAGACCAAAACGTAGAGCAGGCAATGCTCCTCGGATTTGTTACTGGAACTGAGGACTTCGTATTTCTCAGTCCTTCTGGCTTTTTCATTACAGGGAACAAAACTGATAATTTCTGCATTTCACTATTCGGATACAGGCCAGAATTGGAAAATCCGGTCCCACGGTATCCGTGCACCAAGATCCACAGTGCTTGTCCCAGTGTGCCGGAGCACACACATACCTTTCAGTACAGCTAGCAATATCGCACCTACCTGCAAAGCGCACTTGCGTTACACCTCCAGCCAGAGTCTCACTGTGGCTGACGGTGAGGGATCAGCAGCTTTCAAGTGCCGCAAACTGTTGAGTCCGGTGATCCCCACATGCGCACCTATGAAGCGAAGCTCAGTGCACCCAAAAGAAAGCTTTGTGCCTCAGTGTTATGGGTGCCATTGTGTAGATAAACCAGTCCACATGGATGGTATTTATAACATGTTCATACAATGCAACCAGCTCCCCCAGGTCTTCATGTCACTTAATGAACTAGGAGGTGGTTTGAGTCAGTGCTATGTGGGAACAGCTGATCCCTCAGCCCCTTTGCTGCACCATCTGCACAAGGGCATCCAGCAGAAGGATAACGAGAAACATTGCAAAGTTACACACAATATGTTTGTTATCTTTAAATGTTGTGTTTTAAATGGTGTGCGAGAGTGCGCCTGGTTTTTAAAAGTATACAATATCTCACCCTACTTTAATAAAATGTAGTAACCAGGAATAATCCAGAACGATGGATGTTTCAATGAGATTGTCAAACCAGCCTCAGGGCTAGGAGTGAGTGCAGCTGAGTGAGCACTAATGCTCTGTGTCCATCTAATGTGTTCATCTACATGAGGGTTGTGAGATCAGGCTTAGGGTATTAAGGTCTTCAGAATATGAGATGCAGATGTTAATGACAGTCATGAACAATTACAAATGTGTGCTTCACATTGATTTTCAAAACTATGTTCTAGTATTATTCCAATACTCTATTTAAACACATTTAGCTAGTTTCTATATGCTCATATGAACTACTTAATATTAGAACCAATACATAGTAGCAATTATGAACCATGGGTATCACTTTGTCCATGAGCAACAAATACTGCAATCAATTGTTCCACAACTGACACAAACCTGAGAACTGTTGCAGTGATATTTAGACAAGATCCTTTAAACTTCTTATTGGCTTTGTGCTTCACCTGTGCCTGGTCAACCCATTGTTTCAGTGTTGCCAACAGACCATCGGCCACCAGGCCACTGGCCAGTGCTTAGCGCTGGGCCTGGGTGTTGTGGTGAAGGCCTGCCCCGCACGGATACTGAGGAAGACACATAGGACGCAGGCTGCCGTCTTGTGTTGGGACTGCATCCGTGCAGCCCTGCCTGTTTATTTATACCTGTGGTCACGTGACTCTGTGCCAAACCAAATTAGGCAAAGTGCACCAGGGTGTGTGTGTATGTGAACAGCCCTGCACGCCCTGAAACATTACATTCCTCCTTTATCATAAAATGAAACATACAGAATGGTCTGGAAAACTGCCAGAATGGCATAAAGTGATAAAAACTATACAACAGAGAGTCTGTCATGGCATTCCCTAGGGAAAGAAAACACAAGTTATGCATAAGCACCTGAACATTGAGTAACAGATCAAAATAGCAAACATCAAAAGGAGACTATCAAATGCACATATCAGCTCCCCACAGCTGGATTTCTTTCTTTGTTTGTCAGTCCATCACATAGTTATGTTATGTTATGTTAGTTAGGTATTTATAAAGCGCGCGGCTACTCCCAAGAGTGTACCGGCGCAGAGTAAAGAACCACATAACAGTCATAGTGAAAGGAACAAGTTAGACAACAATCAGAAAAGAACAGATTAGAGTTGGAAAAGCCATGTCTTAAGCTTTTTCCTAAAGGTGAGGAGATCCTGAACTTGTTTGAGGTCCAAGGGAAGACTGTTCCATAGACAGGAGCAAATAACCCGGAAGGAATGACCTTCGATCCTAGCAAATGAAACTTTAGGGACAGGGATCAAAAGATGAGTGGTGAACCTCAGAGTAAGTTGGAGAATGTAACAGGGAAATCTTAGTCTAAGGTAAGGAGCTCCAATCTGATGAAAAGCTTTAAAAAACAGAATCAAATCTTTAAATTGAATTCTCTTCTGAACAGGAAGCCAATGCAGGGATGACAGAAGAGGGGATACATGAGTCCTGGGGCAGCCAAAAAGATGACCATGGCTGTCGCATTTTGAATCACCTGCAGGCGAGAAATTAAGTAACCGGGAAGTCCCAGGTACAGAGAATTGGCATAGTCCAGACGCGAGGTTACCAAGGCTTGGACAATGGTTTTTATGTGAGGGACAGATAGCAGAGGCAAAAAGTTACGTGCCATTCTTAAAATCCCAAACCAAGTCCCAGCTACAGATTGAAACTGGGATTTCATAGAAAGCGTCGCATCTAGTCTAACTCCGAGATTCTTGACCGTAGTCACGGAAGAGCTGGGGGAGACAGATTCTGCTGCCACCAGCTGTTCCATGTTTCACAGGGGCATGGGCCGAAGAAGATTATCCCGGACTGATCAGAGTTACATTTCATTTGATTATCTTTCAGCCACGAGAAAACCTCTGAGAGACATGCGTCGATTGCATGACCATCGAACTTGGCCCCTTTCTCACACGTGAACAACAGCTGGGTATCGTCTGCATACGATATAATCTTAGCCCCGTGTTGTTCAACCAAAAGTGCAATAGGGGCCAAATATAAATTAAATAGAGTTGGGCTCAGAATATAGCCCTTCGGGATCCCAAAGTTCATAGGAGGAATATCAGCAGAAAATGGAGAGGACCATATAGTCTGGAGACGATTACTGAGAAAAGACCTAATCCATCTCAGGGCCATGCCACCGACACCGCCCTCAGCCTGTCTTTGCACCAGTCTATTGTGGGGCACAAAGTCTTGGAACTGTTGGGATGGTGTGGAGTTTCGCCAGAGGTAATACCTTGGGAGACCCCAACTTGGTCTCCGTAGTTCAGAGTGGGACTGCTCATACTCCATTTCTGCAGCAGGGTGACCAGGGGGGGTCTGGTTCAGCTCTGGATGGCGATGAAGAGACCAGCATCCCAGGAATGCATGGGTTGAGTCTGTGTCTGGGCCATCCTCACGATCATGGGTGTGCTCATTTGAGGAATAAGGTACACTGTCCAGGTTTCCCTAGAACTGTTTGAAATGGGACACATTTCACATCACAGTCTCTTTGTCTCTGGCCACAGTCATCATAGTCGCATTGATTTTGGAGACTCTCCATGGCCTTCATTTGAAAGGCAGCCAGAACTGTCCTTGATGAACACCCAGTGTCCAACTGATTGTTTTGGCGTTTGTGCTTGCCAACGCTGGGACAGCAGGTGGTTCTTTTCTTATCGGTGAGCTTGCTCACAGTTCTTTGGTACTGGGGCTTTCTCCAAGGTCAGGTAGTGCCGAATAATATGGCCAACCTGGTGTCCAAAACATAGAGTGCTTGTTGCCACCCCTGTGGTGGAGTGGGGTGTCAAACTGTAGTGTTTCAGAAAGGTGTATATGGCACTTTCCACACTCTGTTGTTCAGCTTGTCCTATTTTGATGGTCTTGGTTCCCATGAACCGCTCAACCTCGCCTTTGGCATGAGGCCAACGGGAGGTGATCCAAAATCCACACTTGCCCATAGCCAGGGGGTAGTCAGTGAGGATTTAGTGATTTAGTGATGATGGGTGGAGGATCGCTTCCTCCAGTGGCATGATAGAGGCTACATTGTCGGACTGTTCTTTCCACTTTTTCGAACCATACCTTATTCCTTAAATGGGGTTTTGTCTTCACAACTCCCTAGTGAGACCCATGGGCCAGATCACCATGCACTGAGTCACACTGGTGGGCACAACTTGTTGGGGTCCTCGGAGTAGACAACCATCAGCTGAGACAGAGATGTCATCCTTCGCATGTCGCAGTGACGTTTGGGTGTTGTGTGCTCCTGCAGTCTTCTGTGAAAGCGCAATCATAATGTCCCAGTTTCTGGACTGGTCAGCGGCCATCGCTTGTTGGAGGTAGTCATCTGTCCTGGTAGCCTCAATGATGTCAGCTAACAAGATGGGGAGTGGTTGTCATCTTTCTACCACAATCCACACATACTCTTCGACCTCTTCTGCTTCCTGTGCTTCTTGAGGAGTAACAAGCTAGGCGTGCCTCGAGAGCTAATCGGCTGGCCTTCGGGCACCATGTCAGCATTCTGTGGAGAAATGGTATTCTTGAAGTTGGAGTATCCACTGCTCAATCCTGGGCGGAGGCTTGGAGGCTGAGCCTTTAGAGAGTGGTACCAGGGGTTTGTGTTCTGTGTTGACAACAAAAGGATATCCGTACAGATAGATGTGAAAATGCTGGCAGCCCCAGTGAATAGTGATCACTTTCTTTGAAGATCTTATTCCAGCGTGGGTGCATGGACATTGATGTCATTGCTGACATTCAGGACAACAGGGAGCCCCGTCAGCACTCTGTGGATGATATCCTGAAATACCTCTGTGGCTCTGGAGATGACAAAATAAAGGCATTTGTATTGGCACATCCCCAAATAGGTGGAATACATGATTATGTGCTGTGACTTAGGCATAAGGAGGATTTGGTGGTACCTTGAGCTAAGGTCCAACTTTGAGACCCACCGGTAGCCTGTGACCTATCCCACTATGTCATCGACCATAGGTGTCAGGTGACATTCCTGTTTGATGGTGGTATTCGGCACCCTCATGTCAACACATATGCGCACCTCCCCAGGTTGTTTGGGCTTACGTGTGACGACGATGGGTGACACCCATGGTGTGGGCCCTTCCACCCTTTCGATGATGTCGGCTTTCTCCAACTTCATCAGCTCTGCTTCTACTTTGGGTCTGAGATGGAAGGTCTACCAGCTGTACAGACTGGTCGATATGGAGATGAACCATGTGATTTTTCAGGCATCCAATGCCTTGGAAGAGCTGTTCGAAATCAGCGAGAGGGGAATTCAGGGCTCCAATGTGGACCCTAAATGCGAACTGAACAAGCTGCAGCAGTTTGGCTGTGTGGCAACAGAGTAGCATGTCTGCTCCTCCTTTGGTGACATATACCTTTGTTTTTGTGGCTTGAACTTGGTGACTAATTGAGTGGTGAAGACTCCCACCAGCAGGAGGCATGTGGTGGTGCCATAGGTGTACACTCTGGTGGTGGCTGGGCGCACGGCTGGGTGTGACATCATAGCTTGATGTTGTGCTAGACGTAGGATATTGATTGAGGTTCCTGTATCAATGAGCACCACTATCGGTTGCCTTTCAACTATGAGTTGCCAACAAAGGGCTCTGCGGAGGTGATCTGGATCAGGCTCTACCACGTGGATAACTTGGATGGTTCCATCGGACTCGTGTTTGTCCCTGTCTTCCTCTTCAGCTGTCACTGATTCTGCATCCACCTGATTGACGGACCTCCTTTTCTGCCCTATTCTGTGGGTGTCAATCTGCTAACTTTTGCATAGTGATTCATTTTCCCGCACGCTGAGCACTTACATCCTTTCAATGGGCTATCTTCTTCTTGAGGGGCCTCTGCACCACCTGAATGGCCTAGTGCTTACGGTGTCTTAGGGTGCTCCTTCTTCTTTTGAGGCAAGGAGGTGGCAACTACTTGGTTGAGAGTCTCGGACTTAATAACCCACTGGAGCATGGCTTCCATACATGTGAGCTGCCCATGATTTAGACAGCTCTTTTGACATGCCCATAATGAGGATTTCATCCATTAACATTCGAGGCACTTGCAAGCTGTGTGCCTGCAGCATGGCTGATGCACAGCCCGAGCTGAATTGGGCCTGTATTTTATCCTGCTCATCGGGGAGGGTGCACATGATCATCAAATCACAGAGCCTGACATAGAATTTGTCTACCAACTCCTCTGTCATTTACTGGGTAGGATTCCTTCATAGTCTGGATTTGGTAGACATGCATAATGAATCTCAAAGCTTTCTTGAACACATTTTAGGTATGGGGGGTCCAGCTTCCTACACTTTCTTGGACAGATTGTGAATAGTGTCATTTCCAAAGTGTAGAGGAATTGGTCATCGTCTCCCCTCCTCGAGTTGTACCACTGCACAGTACGTCTCTAGTCAATCCACCCACATGGCCCATTTTGTGGCTTGGGACGATGGTGCGCCAGCCATGACAAGAGGTTTGATGATGGGAACTGGCATCATGAGTGTGGATAACAGGGGCATGTGGAGCCAGCGCGGGTGCTACTGCTTGCTGAGGTTAGGCCTTCCTGGGGTGGGGTGATGGTCTCCCTTTTCTCTCTCGTGTTTTGGTGCAGAATTTACGCCTGTGCAGCTAGTGGATGTACAGCAGCTTCTCCATTTGATTACTTAGTTTACTGGGATTCTGCATGGCCTGTCCTTCCCCTTGTCTGCAATGTGTGCCTGATGATGGCTGCCACGTGGTCCCAGGTAAGGTATGGTGGTAGTATGTTGTTTAGGCCTCTATGTTTGGCCATGGAATATTCCAAAAATTGTTCTCACAGAGGACGTGCTGTGCTCTTAAGCTGGAATCCAATGTGGGCATTGAATTGCCCGCTGCAAGGCTCTCTGGCTGCTCATAACACTAACTAGAGTCTGATGTGTGGAGCTGCACTGTCCATGGGGCGACGCTGTTTTCCTCTGCCAAGCATATCAGTAGCAGACCCTTCTGAGCACCATGTGGTGGGTGGTAAACCCCGTCTGACGCAGCCAGTTGTTATGTCGGGCCCTCCCCCTCCCGAGCACTTGGCCTAGGTGTTGTGGTTAAAGCCTGAGCCGTGCCCGTTTAGTTATACCTGCGGACACGTGACCATGAGCTAGACCAAAATGGCCCAAGAGCACTGGGGTGTGTGTGTATACGTAAACACACCCTCTTTAAATAAGGACTCGAGGTGAGAGACCCGTATCGGCGGAGGAAAGACGAGGGGAGATAGGAGACAGTGCCTCTTTGGAGTAGTAAGCACATGAGAGATAGAGCGGTAGTGCGAATAACTCACTCGTAGTGTGAATGCTTTCTAGCCACTTAGTCGATTTCGGCAATGCCTTGAGTGCAGATACCCTGGTGGTGTGAGCAAACTTCTTGAAGTGTGACTACCGCCCAGCCGCTATGAAAATTTCGGCATTGCGCTGAGTGCCGCAGTAGGGTGGGGCCGAATAAACATGGTCACTGAATGTGAACCAGCTGTGTGGAGAAGTCTATCGAGTGTGTGTCTTGGTCATACAAATTAGTCTTTTTATACCAATGATTCTTCCTCATACAGAGTGTGACGACAAGAGCACCCTCCCCCTCTGTCCCGGGTTTAGAGCATTTTCTCGTAAACTCTTGTGAGTATCATTATGTTCGATGTGAAGATGGTCACGTGCATAGGAGACAGAGACTATAAATACGGGGTTTGACACACAAATTACACTAGAAAAGTAACAAAGCTGTTCCTAAAAAGTGGGTGAGACAGACCATGTAGTGTTCAAGGATAGTTTAGATTTGGATATCGGGGCCCTCACACAACCATCAGGATGTCGTGAATCACGTACCCCTCAGGATGTATCGTGTCATCATCGGGCTGCTCCTGCGTCGAGTGGGCTGGTGCAATACCCGACGTGCTCTTGTTCAGGGAGCACTCTTGTGGAGATCTTTTTATCCAATACAGCCGCTGGGTGAGGTGGGAGTGTGGGGCTCTTTAATGATGTAGATGAAAGACAATAGTTGCTAAAAATAGGGGTCGGAGTGCTTTCTCAATCAATTTATTAGGAAGCCTCCTTGCCTAATTAAAAACTGTGAGGTTAAGTGTTAGTAACTTAGGATAATGGGCTAGGTTATATACACTGCCTCATTGGGGTCGACATGTTTCTCGCTCAGATAGAGAAATACTCTTGCGATTCTTCAGGACCCAAACATTTTTTTTTCTATCTACATTTGAATCTGGACTGTAAATCCTAACTACCAGTGAGCATTCTCAAACATATCTGGTATTTTACCTGTAGCTCGGTCTACCTGTGGATGGAGAGGAAGACCAAGATGGTTATAGAAAACGTATAAACAGTCACTGTATATTTACATGGTGTATCTCGTGAGCAATTGAGTGCAGCTATGGTGATGGTGCACTCTATTCGTAGTGAAAAAAATCTATATACATAGTGAGTGAGAGCCACGTCCTAATAAATTGATTGAGAAAGCACTCCGACCCCTATTTTTAGCAACTATTGTCTTTCATCTACATCATTAAAGAGCCCCACACTCCCACCTCACCCAGCGGCTGTATTGGATAAAAAGATCTCCACAAGAGTGCTCCCTGAACAAGAGCCCGTCGGGTATTGCACCAGCCCACTCAACGCAGGAGCAGCCCGATGATGACACGATACATCCTGAGGGGTACGTGATTCACGACATCCTGATGGTTGTGTGAGGGCCCCGATATCCAAATATAAACTATCCTTGAACACTACATGGTCTGTCTCACCCACTTTTTAGGAACAGCTTTGTTACTTTTCTTGTATACTTTAGGGCATACTCAGCTGGACCTTCCTCGCAAAGCCCACTACGACCCCCTGTTCATTCTTGATATACACAAATTACACTGTAAGAGACATGGTGTTAGCTATGGGTTGTTTCTTTTATTTGGATAATTGTTTGTATATACACACAGAGGAAACTCAAAAACCTGTTCACTTGATGTATGGGTGTCTGGTGGTCGCGGTTCCCACAATTTTGGGGCTCCGGGTTTGCTAGAAGATAGGCTGTAATGGAGAATATGGTTCACGTTATAAGGATGCGTGGGATACACAATGATGATTTTGATCAACTAGAAGAAGAGGTTGAGTGGGAATGATGATCCACTTCTTTCTTCTTCTCCTGTTGTAGATATGTTCATCCTCCTGGAAATTCCAAAAGAGTGACGCGGGGATATTACCCCGATTGAATAAGGTAATAAGTACCCGACAAGGGGTATAGACCAAGCCCAAGGGACCAACACCCTGATGAATGCCAGAGTGACCCGGTTGGGCACGTAGAAAGCTGGCAGAAACATGTTGATTTTAGCAGGGGGATTGTAGGGTCGTTACCTGCCCTGGATACCCCATTTTGTTAATTTTAATCCTGCCAGAGGTTGACAAGAATAAAAGTCTGAGGGTCGACCCCGAGACAGTTTTAGACTTCTTTCTGCTCTTCTTTTGGTCCCTTTTCCTTGAGAGACTATCTGTTTCTTCGAAAGGGGTTTGGGGTGGTGCACCACCAAGAAAGTTTGTAAGTATATTACACCAAGTGGTCAGTAGTTGGTATACAAAAAAGTCTTTATTTTAGTTCAGTTGTTGAAACAAAGCCTCAGCCAACGCGTTTCGTTCAGAATGAACTTCGTCAGGGCTGGAAAAATGCAGAGAAACATAACATAAGTAGACGCACCATACATAACATTAAAAATTACATATATAAGACATCAATTAAAAAATCTTTTTGCAATAGTTTTTTACACAAACTAAGAGAGAATGCACAGGACAGATCATGAATTTACAATGTATTGTTGATATGTTGACAGTGTCACACAAAACACTACCATGAAAAATGACATATAACTTTACAAAATGAAAAAAATGTTGTTTTACATTAGTAACGAAAGAAGCACAGGTGTAACGTCGTGATTCTAAAGCGAGTAAACTTTTGATTTGCTGAAAATGAATGGTTTAATCAGGGTGTCCCTATCTGAAACATCATTTCCCTATCAATGGTTTGTGTCTTTCTATCCCATCTCACCCCATGTGATATAGAGGATTGTGTCATGAATAGGGGAGAAAAAGGCTGGGGGAGGGGGAGTGGGCAGGTGTGTATCTACGATATAGGACACTTGAAGACACGTACCATAGGCGGGAATGCGAGTGCAATCCAATATAACCGGGGTTCATGTAGACCAGAAGTCGTCTCTCGATTGGTTAAAAAACCGTTGTAATATATGTTGAGTAAATAATCCCATGTTTCTTTTTCTCTCAGAAGCACATACTTGTGTACGTTCTGACTGTTCTTTCTTTGTACTCTACCCTCACCACCTTCTTTCATCATTCACTCTAAAAAATTGCGCTCCACCTAAGGTGTTGGTCTGCACCTAGGTGTATGATGCGGCCCAATGATGAAGCATGACACTCTCAGGTGTGTGAGGGCAGTATTATCAAATCTATTGATTTTCCCTCTTTCGAGCGTCCAACACTGCTTTATCTGCTTTTTTCCATTGTATTATGTCTCTGTTGTGTGACATTAAGTGTATATGAGGGAGTCAGAGACAGTCCTATCCCTCGTCTCTTCTGCATTGTGGGTTGATGAACACCCCTTCATGGCCTTAAACATCACAGTAGTCCTAAATCCACCTCAGGCCTCTTTAATCTACTACCATACATTACCTGCTCCTTTATCCCACTCTTGCAGGTTGACACTTTCTCTCTTTGCAACAGTTTTGCTGTTTTTCTCTTCCTCCTTCTTTCCCATTTCTGAGGTTTTTCCTCTCGTGCTCTTGGGGAATGTCTGATGAGGAGTAGTTAGAGCCATGCACCAGAAAGGAGTGCAGGTGGCCCACATTGGCAACCACCGGTTCAAATTAAGCACAGCCACTGACTAAACAGTGTGGGAAGCCCACCGACTTAAGGGCGGACTTTAAAGTGCCTTATTGTTCTGTTCTACCTGACTTGCACGCATGGCAGTCATGAACAGGATAAAAAGAAAAATCAGAAAGTGTTTGTCACTTAAGTATTCATTATAGTGACACAAAACTGTAGAATATGTGGTTCTGTGACCCTGTGGCCAAGCATATATAGGGAAGACTGATTGAAAAACGCATAACACAAGAAAAAACAAATGTAAGATGTAGAACAATAATTATTTCAATGATGCAACATTTTATTGTGGCCTAACAACTAGAGCCATCAACTTCAAAGCTGGGGAACTGGGTTCGAGTCTCAGCAGGGATGCTCAACATCCTGTGATTCTGGGAAAATCACTTAGGGCCTCATTACAATGTCGGTCGGTAAGCCTCGGACTGCTCGTTGGAGGCTTACCAACTGACATTGTTGGTTTACAGTCCGACCGCTAAATTTCAATGTCACGGTCAGAGTGTAAACCTGCTGGTCAATGCGACTGTATTTCGACAGGCTCAAGAAGCCGGTCAGCCGGTCGGAAACTGTCCACAATCCCTCCAGGACTGCGTTTCCGCCATTGGTATTATGAAGTCTGTTTCTGACAGGCTTTCCGTGTTGGGCCTTTCGACATGAAAAGGCTGTCGAAAAGCGAATTGAGGGACCCATACAATGCCCCCATCCCTCCGCTGCCTACAGTTGTGCCCCTCTGAAAATCCCTGCACCCTATGTTAGCATCCTTGGGGTGCCTGCCACTTGGTGCAGGGATTTCCACAAACTCCCATTTTTCAATGGTAGCTTGTGCTGCAGGTGGTTCCTGCCCGCCGCTCAAGCTCCTATTGAGAAATTGGAGTTTGCGACCGCACATGTAATAGGGTGTGCGGAACTGCCGACCTATGGTCGGTCGGTTCTCACACAGAAACTGTGATGGTCCGACCAACATCATAATAGGGGCTTTAATCTCGCCGTGCCTAACAAAATGAATGTGTCCATCTGTAATGCAACTGATGCTCATGTAAAGCCATCTGATACTTTCCGGTTGAGTTCGCGCAATATAAAACTCCCCCCCCCCAAAAAAGGTCACTCAGCGATTTAGAGTAGGGTGTCCTTGACAAAATGAAACTATGCCCAAGACTTTGCAGGATAGACAAACATTTCCTAAGAAAGGGAGCTGTGATGGATTTGAGAGTACACACAGTGGAAAACAGCCTCAAGCACAAACACCTACAAAACCAAGGAATACCTTCTTAAAGCATTGTTTCTAACACAGCGTATTCATGTAGGAGTAATACCGGGCATTAGTGAAGGAGTGACACAGCGTATTCATGTAAGAGTAATACCGGGCATTAGTGAAGGATTAAGGCAGTGTATTAGTGTAGGGGTAATACCAGGCATTAGTGAAGGAGTGACACAGTGTATTCACGTAGGAGTAATACTGGGCATTAGTGAAGGATTAAGGCAGAAGGATTAAGGCAGTGTATTAGTGTAGGAGCAATACCAGGCAATAGTGAAGGAGTGACACAGCGCATTCATGTAAGAGTAATACCAGGCATTAGTGAAGGATCAAGGCAGTGTATTAGTGTAGGAGTAATACCAGGCATTAGTGAAGGAGTGACAAGCGTATTCATGTAAGAGTAATACCAGGCATTAGTGAAGGATCAAGGCAGTGTATTAGTGTAGGAGTAATACCAGGCATTAGTGAAGGAGTGACACAGCGTATTCATGTAAGAGTAATACCAGGCATTAGTGAAGGATTAAGGCAGTGTATTAGTGGAGGAGTAATACCAGGCAATAGTGAAGGAGTGACACAGCGTATTCATGTAAGAGTAATACCGGGCATTAGTGAAGGATTAAGGCAGTGTATTAGTGTAGGAGCAATACCAGGCAATAGTGAATGAGTGACACAGCGTATTCATGTAAGAGTAATACCGGGCATTAGTGAAGGATTAAGGCAGTGTATTACTGTAGGAGTAATACCAGGCATTAGTGAAGGAGTGACACAGCGTATTCATGTAAGAGTAATACCGGGCATTAGTGAAGGATTAAGGCAGTGTATTAGTGTAGGAGTAATACCGGGCATTAGTGAAGGAGTGACACAGCGTATTCATGTAAGAGTAATACCGGGCATTAGTGAAGGATCAAGGCAGTGTATTAGTGTAGGGGTAATACCAGGCATTAGTGAAGGAGTGACACAGTGTATTCATGTAGGAGTAATACTGGGCATTAGTGAAGGATTAAGGCAGAAGGATTAAGGCAGTGTATTAGTGTAGGAGCAATACCAGGCAATAGTGAAGGAGTGACACAGCGCATTCATGTAAGAGTAATACCAGGCATTAGTGAAGGATCAAGGCAGTGTATTAGTGTAGGAGTAATACCAGGCATTAGTGAAGGAGTGACACAGCGTATTCATGTAAGAGTAATACCAGGCATTAGTGAAGGATCAAGGCAGTGTATTAGTGTAGGAGTAATACCAGGCATTAGTGAAGGAGTGACACAGTGTATTCATGTAAGAGTAATACCAGGCATTAGTGAAGGATTAAGGCAGTGTATTAGTGTAGGAGTAATACCAGGCAATAGTGAAGGAGTGACACAGCGTATTCATGTAAGAGTAATACCGGGCATTAGTGAAGGATTAAGGCAGTGTATTAGTGTAGGAGCAATACCAGGCAATAGTGAATGAGTGACACAGCGTATTCATGTAAGAGTAATACCGGGCATTAGTGAAGGATTAAGGCAGTGTATTAGTGTAGGAGTAATACCAGGCATTAGTGAAGGAGTGACACAGCGTATTCATGTAAGAGTAATACCGGGCATTAGTGAAGGATTAAGGCAGTGTATTAGTGTAGGAGTAATACCAGGCATTAGTGAAGGAGTGACACAGCGTATTCATGTAAGAGTAATACCAGGCATTAGTGAAGGATTAAGGCAGTGTATTAGTGTAGGAGTAATACCAGGCAATAGTGAAGGAGTGACACAGCGTATTCATGTAAGAGTAATACCGGGCATTAGTGAAGGATTAAGGCAGTGTATTAGTGTAGGAGCAATACCAGGCAATAGTGAATGAGTGACACAGCGTATTCATGTAAGAGTAATACCGGGCATTAGTGAAGGATTAAGGCAGTGTATTAGTGTAGGAGTAATACCAGGCATTAGTGAAGGAGTGACACAGCGTATTCATGTAAGAGTAATACCGGGCATTAGTGAAGGATTAAGGCAGTGTATTAGTGTAGGAGTAATACCAGGCATTAGTGAAGGAGTGACACAGCGTATTCATGTAAGAGTAATACCAGGCATTAGTGAAGGATTAAGGCAGTGTATTAGTGTAGGAGTAATACCAGGCAATAGTGAAGGAGTGACACAGCGTATTCATGGAAGAGTAATGGCGGGCATTAGTGAAGGATTAAGGCAGTGTATTAGTGTAGGAGTAATACCAGGCATTAGTGAAGGAGTGACACAGCGTATTCATGTAAGAGTAATACCAGGCATTAGTGAAGGATTAAGGCAGTGTATTAGTGTAGGAGTAATACCGGGCATTAGTGAAGGAGTGACACAGCGTATTCATGTAAGAGTAATACCGGGCCTTAGTGAAGGATTAAGGCAGTGTATTAGTGTAGGAGTAATACCAGGCATTAGTGAAGGAGTGACACAGCGTATTCATGTAAGAGTAATACCGGGCATTAGTGAAGGATTAAGGCAGTGTATTAGTGTAGGAGTAATACCAGGCAATAGTGAAGGAGTGACACAGCGTATTCATGTAAGAGTAATACCGGGCATTAGTGAAGGATTAAGGCAGTGTATTAGTGTAGGAGCAATACCAGGCAATAGTGAATGAGTGACACAGCGTATTCATGTAAGAGTAATACCGGGCATTAGTGAAGGATTAAGGCAGTGTATTAGTGTAGGAGTAATACCAGGCATTAGTGAAGGAGTGACACAGCGTATTCATGTAAGAGTAATACCGGGCATTAGTGAAGGATTAAGGCAGTGTATTAGTGTAGGAGTAATACCAGGCATTAGTGAAGGAGTGACACAGTGTATTCATGTAGGAGTAATACCGGGCATTAGCGCAATAGTCCAGTCTTTTGTAACTTGAATCTTTGATCATTGAAGCAATCACAACTTCACAAGGTCATCGATTCTGATTAACCCTGCAGGTATCCGTCCGCAATATATTAATAACTGGCAGGAGCAGGACCAAGCCTGTGGGCAAGTAAACATGCACAACAACCATGGGCACACGAAAACTATGAGGGACTATAAATGACAGGCACGAATACACAGTAAAGGAAACAGACACCAAGGATGAGCCGTCCTAATGTCCCCTCACTAAACTGGAGCACCCTGCCGATGCACCTGCAAAGAGCATTGCTAAGGAAAGTAACGATGCCCTGTATCTTCGCTGAACCGAACTGAGGGCCCTGAGCGAGGGATCCAGGCGCTCTAGCAATCAGCCGGCACTGCTCAAAGCTTGCACCGTGAGGGCGGGGCCCTTTCTAGACCACACCCAGCGGGAGGGCTCAAGCTCGGATCACAAGAGAATTCAAAGGCTATTATGAGCACAATAACATGCAGGGGCAACGTCTCTTACGCACATGTTTATTACAGACACGAGGCTGTTGTGGAAATAATAACGTTTGTGCAAAGTTTATTACGAACACAATAACGTGCTAGTGCAAAGGCTGTTATGGACATAATAACATGCGGGTGCAAAGTTTATTACGGACACAATAGCGTGCTAGTGCAAAGGCTGTTATGGACATAATAACATGCGGGTGCAAAGTTTATTACGAACACAATTACGTGCTAGTACAAAGGCTGTTATGGACATAATACCATGCGGGTGCAAAGTTTATTACGGACACAATAACAAACTAGTGCAAAGAGTATTGCGGACACAATAACATGCTAGTGCAAAGGCTGTTATGGACATAATAACATGCGGGTGCAAAGTTTATTAGGGACACAATTACGTGCTAGTGCAAAGGCTGTTATGGACATAATAACATGCGTGTGCAAAGTTTATTATGGACACAATAATGCACTAGTGCAAAAAGTGTTATGGACACACTAACATGCTTGTGCAAAGGCTGTTATGGACATAATAACATGCGGGTGCAAAGTTTATTATGGACACAATAACGTGCTACTGCAAAGGCTGTTATGGACATAATAACATGCGGGTGCAAAGTTTATTATGGACACAATAACGTGCTAGTGCAAAGGCTGTTATGGACATAATAACATGCGGGTGCAAAGTTTATTACAGACACAATAATGAACTAGTGCAAAGACTATTGTGGACACACTAACATGCTTGTGCAAAGGCTCTTATGGACATAATACCATGCGGGTGCAAAGATTTTTACGGACACAATAATGCACTAGTGCAAAGAGTATTACGGACACAATAATGTGCTAGTGCAAAGGCTTTTATGGATATAATAACACGCTTGTCCAAAGTTTATTATGGACACAGTAACACACTAGTGCAAAGGCTGTTATTGACATAATAACACGCGGGTGCAAAGTTTATGATGGACACTATAACGCACTAGTTCAAAGAGTATTACGGACACAATAACATGCTAGTGCAAAGACCGTTATGGACATAATAACATGCGGGTGCAAAAATTATTACGGACACAATAGTGCACTAGTGCAAAAAGTGTTATGGACACACTAACGTGCTTGTGCAAAGGATGTTATGGAGATAATAACATGCGGGTGCAAAGTCCTAATGTATTACATTTTGCTGATTCTTACTGCATGCATTCTGTGGATCTCAACAGATTTTTAATAGGTTTGCAAGCATTTGTTCTGAATCTTTGCACTATCAATTATTTTAATCTGATGTGATGAATGACTGATTGAATGAATCACTTGATTCATGCACTTGGCACTTCAGTACTCATATAATATAGTGAAATCTTCAATGTGTAATCTTTGTTGATTTTAAATGTATCAATTGTATTGATTTTTCCAGTTTTTTTAGATTGTATGGCTTATATTTATATGCTGAAACAATAACCTTTCCTTACTTCCTACTGGTTGATGCCAGTAGAATCATCCGCAGTGTTCACGTGGACTCTGTGTATTCTTATGGTCCTTGCAGAGTCCAGGTGCCTTTCTTAGTAATAAAAAATACCATAATAGATCCATTTTCCTTTCACCTATTATGCCTGGTGGGTGATATATCTCTGTAGAGTTTCTAGAGGGTTTCAGCCCCTGATCTGACCCACTGATATAGAAGAGGACTCTGGCCAAGTTATCTAGAAGAGTATCCCTCTTGGTTGTGCCAAGACCACTCTGATTGCAAAGCAGCATAATGGGTAGGCGTCAGGTTCGGTGCAATACTGATTGCAATGGTTTACTAATTTCATGTAATCATTTATTTAATTTATAAAGCGCCTGAATCCCCCCAAAGGGGTATCTCCGCGTTGTGGGAAACATAGCAGTCAGTACAGACCAGATAACGCAGACTCAGAAAATCTCTGTTTTAAGAAGTTTTCTAAAAAGAAGATCTTCTGAGCATTTTCGAAGATGGATCAGCAGTTGATTCCAATAATGGGGAGCTAAATAGAAGAATGCTTTGCCACCCATACAAGTTTTTCTAAAAATGGGAGTCACAAGAAGGGATTTCTCTCTTGATCGTAGGGATCTATTTGGCTGGTATGGGATATATTTTTCAGTTAAATAACCAGGTCAGAACTTGTAGATATCCCTAAATATCTTGTTCCTCTTCCCCCGGATGACACTTTGTATGCTGGTGTTGTTTGAAAGGACCTTTTCTCCTACTTCTTCCAGTGCCTTCAGAATAACTGTGTTTTGGTGTTTTACATCCTCGATTGGGAAGTTATGACTTTGCATACACTTTCCAGCTCTACCAACACATCTCCTCTATCGGAGCTTTCCTAAAGGGTTTCTGAGACACTTTCCTTTAACTCACTCTTTTTTTCCTTGAAGAATGAATGCCTGCCTTCTTATTACTGACAGGATTGCCTGTGTATTCAGCCTGTGCTGCTGGTTTTCATGGGATTCTTTATTATCAAAGATAACAAACATTTTGCCTGTTACTATGTTTTATTCGGATTGAACATGTATTGGAAATTGTTTGTGACACTCACAAACCCATTCTCTTTTCGCATCACCATGCAATAGCTCCCAAAATATCCTGGGATTTACTACCATTAAGTATGGAGAGCATGCATCAAATCACTTTTAACATGGTACCCAGGAATATCAGGTAATAACAAAAAGGGATGGTTTGATGGCACTTGCATTAAAGCACTGCAGGTGTTAAAGCATGCCCTGCCTAAAACGCAGCGCGATTTACAAACTATTAAATCCCTACGGAGCGGGTATAAACTAGCTATAGCTGCCCGGAAAAAGACACTACAGACCGAAGCATGGGACAATTTGACCATCTCCACTAAAACTAGGAATAGCAAACTTTTCTGGGATACAGTAAATGCTCCCTTCTTGAAGAATGTGATATCCCAGAGATCTTTTCTTTTGTTCCCTCCGATACATGGGTGACACATCTTTCTGGAATTTTTAATAATAATGGGGAGATAATGGGAGGGTCTGATTGGGAGTTGCGCGAGGCGAGGCCTCCCTCTGAATATCACCAATGAATAAGTATTTCAGGCTGTTCAGGCAAGTGCTGGGGGATGGGCCCCAGGCTCAGATGGTGTCCAAGCTAATGTCTTTAAATCTGGCCCTGAATTATGGGGACCCATCTTAACTAGAGTGTTTACTTCAGCAGTAACTGATATAATCCCACAGACATGGGGAAAATCTGTTATTGTACCCATGTTTAAAAAAGGGGACAAAACAGACCCAAAAAACTATCGCCCTATTTCACTCCTAGATACTGCCTTGAAAGTGATGATTGGGGTTCTGCTATTGCGATTTGAGGAATGGGCGCTGGATCATCGGACCCTAACCCCGGTGCAGTTTGAGTTCAGGAATCAACTTGGGACCATTGAGCAATGCATTAACTTAGAGTTTCTTATTGGCAAGTATACTAGGGCAAAGGCAGGTACCCTTTACTTATGCTTTGCCGATCTAAGTAGTGCATTTGATCTGGTTGACCATAATCTACTCTGGCCAACTTTGAT
Source organism: Triturus cristatus (assembly GCF_964204655.1). Lineage (NCBI taxonomy): Eukaryota > Metazoa > Chordata > Amphibia > Caudata > Salamandridae > Triturus > Triturus cristatus. The sequence continues at coordinate 1,564,606,121 of NC_140591.1, forward strand.
TTCCATGGGAGCACCTAGGGCGATTATTGGGTTTCTCTCCCGTCTGTGTAAGAGCCTAACCAGCCAAGTCTGCATTAACCCCCGGGGGAATGTATTTGTATTGTATTTGTATGCGGTATTTGTAGAGTGCGGCTATCACCCAACGGGTATCTTGGCCCTATAGTACGTGAAGGATCACCTAAATTTAAGGTAGGGCAGGGTATACAGCAGGAGTGTGTGCTGGCACCAATTTTATTTTCCCTTTTCATTAATGGGGTAGACAACCATTTACAAACAATGTAGGCTGATGCCCGCACAACGGCTATTCGTCCGATATGTGTATTATTATAGGCGGACTTATGACACAAAGGAAAATGGTAATTAATTCATCTAAAACATACACCATGGTCTGTGGGCTTAAACCAAAATCTTGCAAAATGTTCTTTATTGACAGCACCCCAATTCATAGAGTGAACTCCTTTTGTTATCTTGGTATTTTATTTTCGGAAAATGGCTCATGGTCCCAACATATGTTAAATACCAGATCTAAAATGAGCAGGGCAACTCAAGGGATTTTTTAATTCTCCTCACAATTAGGGACTCAACCAATTAATGAGATGGTAGCTATTTAAAAGCAAAATGAGTAAGTACAGCCCTTTATAGGGCAGGTCTTTGGGGTAATGCAACAGAAGAAAATTGCTTCCTAAAATGTTTACTATATTTACCGCCTTCTGCATCAAATACTATTGTACACCATGAGGTGAGACTTTGGTTTTTAGAAGATCTTTTATTGGTTAGTTCATTGTTATTGTGGGCCTCACTTTGGAAGAGGGAAGAAACGTCTTTTACTAGATCGATCATTTTAGATTGACTAAATTTGAATGATGCGTTATCAATTCTATGGTTATTATATATTAATTCCTCTCTGAAAATCTGCTCAAGTTAACAATATGGTTGGATAGCTCAAAAATATTGTCTCACACAAAGAAAGAGATTGAAGTTTCCTTTTTGCAGCATAGGTGGGATCTTAGATCAAAGGCTGAGCAGAATAAACCGATTTTCGCCTTGTACAAATCTTTTAACTTAGAGGAAGGAGCTAATAATTACCTGTCATATGTGGCCAATGTACAGAATCGTTTTGTGCTATTGAGACTGAGATGCGGCATTGTTCATTACCATGTCGCATTCCCACAAATGAAGTCCCGCTCACCTGATATGGTACCATGTCCCTGTGATAACAAAAGTAAACAAAGCACGCTGCACTTTTTATTGTTTTGTAACCTTTATCTCAATTTTAGGTGTTTTTACCTTAACCATTGTTTTCTGCTCATAACATTAGGACACAAAAAGTAGGAATGAAATATTTGGTGACACTAGATGATCCTTTAATATGTTATAATGTTGCCCTGTTTATTCAGAAATCAATTAATGCGAGGAAAAGTATTCTGTTATAGTGTAAGAAATTAATCAATTTTGATAATTGTCATTGCAATTGTATGTTTTAAATTCTTTTTTAGAGGTTTTTTTATTGTCTGTACTTTTATGGCTATTTCTTTTCGATAGGCAAATAAAGATTTGAAACTGAACTGACAGCATTATGGCAATATGGGCACTATCATGTCAGGCATTCCCACTATATGTCATCAGTTATGATCATAATGCAGAGGCCAGCATTATAGCATGCCATGAATACCCATACTGCTTACACAATCACTGCATTGTGGACGCCCAAAATATTCCCGAAATCACCACCATAGTGCCAAAGTGAACATTATGCCAAGGCTGAGATCCATTTCTAAATGGAAGACTGCAATTTCTAGAAATTGCCATGATACTGCCATAACTGCCATTAAGTTATAGGTGAACACCACTGTCCTATCAGTGGTCACGGTATGTCAAGAATAACCTTGATTTTCCCAGAACCAGCATTATGCCAGAGAGAGTCATTATCCTGCCAATATGCTAGACATTACCGCCATAATATCAGGATCCACATTTCATCTGGGGTGGGCATCTTGCCGTGGAAGCCCAGAAATTGCTAAGACATAATAACAAACATTGCAAGGGTCAGCATTCTCTCAGGGATGACCAATGGGTATTATGCCATGGAGGCCAGAAAGTGGGCAAGAATTACGCCCATTGTGCCAAAATCTGAAGGTATTTCAGTAAGAAGAGTGGAAGGCCAAGAAATGCTTTCCCATAATCTAAGTTTGACGAGATAAGTGATTGAACATTCGAATTGTGACAGGAAGCCGGAAGTTCAGAAGGAGCCTTATGAATAACTCTTACTGCTAAATAGCATGAAGCTGGGAGTTTGGTAAACTGGGTATCAATTGAACGTTTATTGTTGGATGTGATTCCTAGATTTTGGGCTTGATCAACAGGAGTTGTAGATGTCACCAGGCCACCAGGATTGGGATAAGATGGAATTTGGCCCAGCCAGATCCATTATCCTGGTATTGTCTGAGTTTAATTTAAGATGGTGTTAGAAATGGGGGTCTCTAGTTGGCAATGGCTGGCCACTGTCCCAGTAGGGACCCTTCTTCCTAAGTCAGAGTAAGCGGGCTACACCCTTTGATAACCCCTGCTCAACCCTGTGGTAACGTAGCACAAGCAGTTGGGCTTATCTAAGAGGCAGAGTGTGAAGCATTCATGACCATACACAGTAACACAGTGAAGGACACTACATAGGGACACCACACACGTAGTAAAAAATAAGTATCTTTATATATAGACTTAACACAAGACCAATAACAGTAAAAATCCACAATACTAGGAACATAGGGTTACTCTTAAAAAGCTGCAAAAATAGTTCAAAGTGTGAAAAGAGGAGTTCAGTTCAAGGCTGTGGTCTCTGCGACCCTTTTACTCACAAACTACCTGGATTCTGTAGCAAAGCAACCAAAATGTCACTAAGGAGTTTTAGCGATTATTTTCCTCATGCATGACCAGCGATGCGTTAAATCCTTGCCGCAAGGGAGGATGATGAGCTGATCTGTGTGCAAGACAAAGCGAGAAACTTCTCCACGCTAAGCCGGCGATGCGTTGAGATCCTTGCCGCGAAGGGAGGATGATGCGCCGAGCCTGTTGCGTGTGCGATCTTGTTGCGATGAAAAAAAATGGCGCCCCGTGAGGGAGCGACGATCCTGATGCGATGCGATGAAAATGGCAAACGCTCGGCGTCCGCGTTGCAATGTCATGAAGCGATGAACTCGATGCGATGATCTTTGGTTAGCGACCACTTGGAGGCCCTGTGAGGAGGAGCGGGTCCACAGAGAGAAACAACCAGTGGTTAACTGGCTTCCTTACCGTCCGTATGCTGGTAACCAGGAAGCCGACATAACGACAAATCTTTTCCCCACCCCCCAGTACAATGCATCTGACCTGGAAGTCCCTCCTCCCGGAAGTGACAGGACACAGCAGCTCGACCAATCATGTAACGGACCTGGAGGTCAGAGGAGGCAGAAAAAGCCGGAAGTCGAGAGAATCAGCGCGTCCCTTGGAAGGCAGCCGGAGGTAGCAGAGAGAAACGGCGAAAGAATCGAGAACATCATTCCCCGTCGAGAGGACGCCGAGAGAAGCAAGGACGCCGCTTCCCGTCGAGAGGACGTCGAGGACATCCCCACGGAAGAACCGGAGGCTCCTGACATCTGGACCGAGGAGTGGTGGAGTCCGGGGGATGCGTACGAGCCGCCACAACTCAGGAGAGTTGTGGCAGACAGCGGTACGTAACGGGGACCACAGGGTTAGTCAGGAAGTGCGGTGGAGGGTTTGGGGAAGAGGGTCTCTCACTTAGTCGCCCGCCAGTATCAGGAGAGGAATTAAAGGCAAACCACCATAATCCCTACCTTATGATACGACCACCCCTTTGCTGCCATTCTAAATTGAAATTCTTCACCCCTTTTTTCGTCCCTTCACTCTCCTTGTCAGGGTCACACCGGGTGTGGTGACGGTATACCAGAAATACCAAAACCTGTACTTGACCGCTCTTTCTTTTGTTTTTGGGTTACCCCGGGAGAACCACACCAGCGACGGCAACAGGAGAAAAGGAGGAACAGTACCACCTTCCTACAGAGGAGCCCCGTAGAAACCAACTGAAGACCAAGCCTCTGAAGACATCAACGAACGGGATTGTTTCTACCCACACTTTGCCCATCTGCATGTCTTACTTTACCGACTTTCCGTTAGCCCTTATTGCGGGTTATTGAAATTCATCAATAAAACCTTATACTATTCAACCCCTACGGCCTCCTCGCTTCTGTTTCCGACCGTCCCTCCGACATTTGGTGTCAGAAGTGGGATCGGAGGAAATGGAGGCCGTAGTCAAAAAAATGGCGGAAGGCCAAGACCGTCTCGAAAATATAATGGCCAGGTTCTTAGAAACTGCAGAAAACGAATGAGAAGCGCTACACAAAGCCCTTGCGGGACAAAATCAAACCCAGGAATCCACCTTAGGTAAGCTTGCTGACGTGCTAGGACAACCCAGAGGTTTTACCGCCCCCCCCCCCCCCCCCCTCGGTAGTCGTACAGAAGTACGTTCCCGGACAAGACCCCGACTTTTTTCTAGCCAACTTTGAGAGACTCGCCCGGGCAGCCCTTTGGCCTGAAGATAGGTGGGGACAATATCTAGGACCCTTGCTCTCTGTCGATCTTCAAGCTGCTTATCAGGCAGCCAATCCTCTTGGGACCACTCCTTATCCTGACATAAAAAGGTGTACACTTGAACGTCTGGGCATTGATGATGAGACATATAGAATGCGACTTCGCCAAATAAAAGAAGGGCCACAGGAAAACGCCAGAACTTTATGCTATCGCATAAAAGACACTGCTGACAGATGGTTAAAACCCCTGATATCAACTAAAGAGGCCATACTTGAGAAGATCTACCTGGAACAATTCCTTAGTTCCCTACATCCCCCTATTCAAAGATGGGTGGATCAGCATACAGATTTAACCCTAGAGAAAGCGGTGGAAGTAGCCGCTGCCTATTTTCGAGCTCAAGAGTTACAAAAGGGGAAGGAAGAAAGTGCCTGGAAGCCATCTGGTAATCATTCAGCCAGTCATACCTGACCTCCTCATCTACCTCGAAAGCCTGAGATGGCGACCATAGCCCCTACTCCCATTGCCCCGGTACCTCGATTTCCGCCTCCCCTAGGTCCTCAATGTTTCCATTGTGGTGCCTACGGACACATAGCCCGAATATGTCCCCAAAAGGAACAACCGAAGGACATCGGGTATGTGAGAACCCTGTGTAGTCAGACAGGGAGCGAACCATCTCCGTTTCAGAGACAAATCACCGTCAATGGCGAACCTAGACAAGCTTTCGTAGATACAGGTAGCCGACAAACTCTGCTGAGACCCCAAGAGGTACCTGGAGGAACCCCAAATACCACCGGGGCTGTTAATATTCGGTGTATCCATGGAGATTGTAAAACTTATCCCATGACTAACATGAATATACAACACACACCCATCAAACGACCGGTAACTATGAAAGTTGGTCTCCTCCCTCACCTTCCCGAACCCGTACTCCTTGGTACAGATTATCCATACCTTCACAGTCTCTTACCCACTCAAAGTACGGAACCAATAGATTGGACCGAAGAGGCCCCGTTTTTCCATGAGGTAGAGCCCGGGTGGACTCCAGGGAAAGACAGGAAAAGTAAACAGCAAAGAAGAAGGGAAAAAAGAAAAGGGAAACCTGCCCTACTCAGTCAGTCAGATAACCCTATATGGGGTCACGATCAACACTTCCACACCGCACAAAGAGAGGATAACACCCTACAGGAAGCATGGCGAGAAGCCGCCGAAGAAGAAGACCCGTTACAAGTAGGTCCCCAGTTTTTTAAAATACGAGGGCTGTTGTACAGAAAGGGAGGAAGAGCTATGCCTACCCAGCTGTTAGCTCCTCTCCCCTATAGAGAAAAGGTCCTCTTCTTAGCACACAGTCACTTACACGGTGGTCATTTTGGGGGGGATAAAACAGAAAAGGCTATCCTGGAAAGATTTTATTGGCCAGGTATATACCAACAGGTCAGAAAATACTGTCGTGAGTGTACAGTTTGCCAAAAAAATTGCCAACATTTTCCGCCCCGTGTACCCCTGAGACCTTTATCTATCATCGATGTACCCTTTTCCAGGGTGGGGATGGACATCGTAGGACCCCTTTTACCCTCACGTAATGGTTATCGGTATCTTCTGGTTTTAGTTGATTATGCCACCCGCTTCCCGGAAGCCATTCCGCTTAGACAGCCCAATACCACCCAGATAGCTAAAGCTATGATCAACGTTTTTTCACGCGTAGGATTTCCTATGGAAATCATTACCGATAAGGGTACCCCTTTCACCTCTAAATTGATGAAGCAGGTATGTCAACAATTGAACATTAAGCAGATACGAACGGCCGCCTATCATCCTCAAACCGACGGATTGGTAGAACGGTATAATGCCACCCTAAAAACCACCCTTAAGAAACTACTTAATCTAGAAACACGCAAGTGGGAGGACAGGCTTCCATTGGCCTTATTTGCCATACGGTGCGTACAGCAAAAGAGTTTAGGCTATTCCCCATTTGAACTCTTGTACGGAAGGCCACCACGTACCCTTCTGGATATGGCCAGAGAAGAATGGGAAGAAGAGGCCGATATGGCCAAACCGTTATTGGAGTATGCAACAAACCTTAAGTCACATTTGAATCAAGTCCGAGAGATTGTAAAAAACAATCTAGAAAACGCACAAAAGACCCAAAAAACCCAATACGATAAAGCGACTAAGGAACGGCCTTCCAAATAGGTGATTCAGTCCTAATACTTTGTCCCACCTCAGAACACAAACTCTTCTGTCAATGGCAGGGTCCCTTCACCATGGTTGATAAGGTAACACCCGTCACTTACAAAGTCGAAATAGGACCATCAGGAAGCCCCACACAAATATACCATATTAATCTATTAAAAAAATGGGAAGGACCGAAACTGGTACTAGTCACCGACCTATCCCCATCACTACTAGAACAAAGCATTGACCCAGACCTCGATGACCCCCTTAGAGAACAACTAAAAACAGCACTCCAATCAGTACAAAGCGTCTTTTCGCTGCTCCCAGGCAGAACTGACCTGGTAGAACATGAGATCCACACTACATCCAGGACGACTGTTCGTCTACGGCCGTACCGAATCCCTGAGGCCAGGAGAAAAGCCATAGAACAAGAGGTGCTACAAATGTTAAACTTAGACATCATCGAACCCTCCAAAAGCGAGTGGAGTTCCCCTATAGTACTAGTACCGAAGCCCGATGGGTCCATCCGCTTCTGTATCAATTTCAGGGAAGTAAACAAGGTATCACAGTTTGATGCATATCCCCTCCCTAGGGTCGACGAAATGGTAGAGAGGCTCGGGAAGGCCCAATACATCAGTACCTTAGATCTCTGTAAAGGATACTGGCAGGTACCCCTGAAGCCTCAGGACAGGAAAAAGACAGCCTTTTTTACCCCGACAGGTCTATATCACTTTAAGGTATTACCCTTCGGAGTCCACGGGCCCCCCGCCACCTTTCAGAGGCTTATGAATACATTATTACAGAGTCACAGGCAATACGCAGCAGCGTACTTGGATGACATAATCATCCATAGCGATTCATGGGAAGAACACCTTCAACACCTAAAAGCGGTGGTCCAAACCCTAGGAAACGGAGGATTGACCATTAACCCCAACAAAAGCAGATTAGCTGCTAGATCCGTGAAATATCTAGGCTTTCTCCTGGGAGACGGGTGCATAAAACCCCAAGAAGAAAAAGTAACAGCCATTTCACAAGTTCCCTTCCCCAAGACCAAAAAAAGACCTCAGAGCCTTCCTGGGTCTTCTGGGATATTACAGGCGATTCCTCCCCCACTTTTCCCAGATCGCTAGTCCTTTAACTGATCTATTGAAGAAGGCAATACCAACAGAAAGACGTCTAAAAACGCCAACCCCCACAGAGCAGGCCTCTTTCCAAGAACTAAAACGTCTCATCACCTCACAGCCCCTTCTGGTGAATCCTGATCACGAGAAACCTTTTATCCTGCAGACGGATGCCTCCGACACTGGCCTTGGGGCGGTTTTGTCACAACCAGATGACCAACAACAAGAGAGACCCATACTTTTCATCAGCCGCAAACTATACCCCAGGGAAACTCGGTATGCGGTGATTGAAAAAGAAGTACTGGCCATTAAATGGGCAGTAGAAGCGCTCCGTTATTATCTAGATGGTAGGACCTTCCTCCTTTACACAGACCATGCACCCCTTGAATGGCTGTCCCAGAACAAAGGTCACAACCCCCGAATCTTCCGATGGTTCCTAGCCCTTCAACCCTTTCAATTTACCGTTCGCCATAGGAAAGGGAAAGACCAAGCCAACGCAGACTTCCTGTCTAGGTATCCTCAGGGTCCTTTTCTTGTTAACAAGAAAGATAGGGTAGGGGATGTGAGGAGGAGCGGGTCCACAGAGAGAAACAACCAGATGTTAACTGGCTTCCTTACCGTCCGTATGCTGGTAACCAGGAAGCCGACATAACGACAAATCTTTTCCCCACCCCCCAGTACGTTGCATCTGACCTGGAAGTCCCTCCTCCCGGAAGTGACAGGACACAGCAGCTCGACCTATCAGGTAACGGACCTGGAGGTCAGAGGAGGCAGAAAAAGCCGGAAGTCGAGAGAATCAGCGCGTCTCTTGGAAGGCAGCCGCAGGTAGCAGAGAGAGACGCCGAAAGAATCGAGGACATCATTCCCCGTCGAGAGGACGCAGAGAGAAGCAAGGACGCCGCTTCCCGTCGAGAGGACGTCGAGGACATCCCCACGGAAGAACCGGAGGCTCCTGACGTCTGGACTGAGGAGTGGTGGAGTCCGGGGGACGAGTACGAGCCGCCACAACTCAGGAGAGTTGTGGCAGACAGCGGCATGTAACGGGGACCATAGGGTTAGTCAGGAAGTGCGGTGGAGGGTTTGGGGAAGAGGGTCTCTCTCTTAGTCGCCCGCCAGTATCAGGAGAGGAATTAAAGGCAAACCACCATAATCCCTACCTTATGATACGTCCACCCCTTTGCTGCCATTCTAAATTGAAATTCTTCACCCCTTTTTTCGTCCCTTCACTCTCCTTGTCAGGGTCACACCGGGTGTGGTGACGGTATACCAGAAATACCAAAACCTGTACTTGAACCGCTCTTTCTTTTGTTTTGGGGTTTCCCCGGGGAGAACCACACCAGACACGGCAACAGGAGAAAAGGAGGAACAGCCCCACCTTCCTACAGAGGAGCCCCGTAGAAACCAACGGAAGACCAAGCCTCTGAAGACATCAACGAACGGGATTGTTTCTACCCACACTTTGCCTATCTGCATATCTTACTTTACCGACTTTCCATTAGCCCTTATTGCGGGTTATTGAAATTCATCAATTAAACCTTACACTATTCAACCCCTACGGCCTCCTCGCTTCTGTTTCCGACCGTCCCTCCGACAGGCCCGCAAACATGCGATGCGATAATCTTCGGGTTGTCGAGCATTTGGCTGCCTGCAAATATTGAATGTGATGATCGGTAGCGAGCACTCAGCGGCAGCAGCGTGATGATTTTCCTTACGCTCTTCAGCTGCGGCGGCTTGCTAAAGGGCGTTAGCAACGATTTTCAGCACTCTCTTCTCCACAGTATAACTAGAGGCCCTGGAACTCACAGGAGCCTCACCTGCAGATAGAAATCCTCGCTGGGAGGAAACAGGAGGCTGGTGGTGGAGTCTGATGTGCCTGAGACTCCAGCAGGAGTCTTGCTCTCTTCTAGCCCTTGGGTGATTGCTGTAGCAAAAATAAAAGTTCCTTCAAAGTCCTTTTCCTCTTCTTCCAAGTCCAGTAGTAACCACTGCAGGCCAGTCCAAGAAACAGCACACAAGCACAAGGACAGTCCTCTCCTGCAGATTCCTTCAGTTACACGGAGAGAGGTTCTTCTTGTTGTCCAGGAGCAATACAAATTGTAGGGGTTTCAGCACAGATATTTATACCCCAAAAGTCTTTGTTCTCAGAAGCTACAAGTCACTGAACCCAGCCAGAACCAGTTCTGCCCAACCCTGGAGCACTTTGTTTACCAGGCTGCATCCTTCCTTTCAGAAAGAGGGGGTCTGCCATCAGACGCACAGTGGGAGGTGGAGCCAGCATTCACCTTGCCAGGCACAGCCCTATTCAGGTCCAGGAGCTACCCCTCCCCATACTCCAATGCAGATCTCTCTATTCAACCCAGGTCTGACTCAGCCTGCCCTGTCCCTCCAAAACCAGACAGCCAATACACATAACAGCAGAGCACACTGGAAGGCTTAGGCAAGAAAATACCTATTTTCTAAAAGTGGTATTTTCAAACACAAAATATAAAAATAAACTGCACTAAAAGATGTATTTTAATATTCTGAGCTCAGGCATGTTCTGTGGGTCAGTTAGGACTATAGAATGTAATAGCCAAACCTCCCATTCTGGCCTATGGAGAACAGGTAGCCTTACAGTAGTGAAAAACAAAAAAAATGGGCGTAATTCACTGCCAGGACATGCTACACACATCAGAGCATGTACTACCTTACACATACAATGCACCCTACCATAGGGGGGTTTACATGATGCCAAGGGAAGATTCAGGAGCTGGGAAGTGGGTGCACTTCACAGCCAAGATGGCAGTTCTAGACTGCGCACAGACACTGCAGTGGCAGGACTGAGACACACTTTACAAGCTGCTTCTGTGGGTGGCGCAAACCAGCACTGCAGACCCACCAGAGCATTTGGTTTACCAGCCCTGGGCACACACAGGCCACGCTACTAGGGACTAACAGGCAAACCAAATAAGCCAATCATGTATATACCAATTCACATGTCATCTTTACACAGGGAGTATTCGCGCTATTGCACTGAATGGCAGTGGCACAGCGCCCAGAGCATCTATTACCAGCAAAAACAGAGGAGGCAACAGCGAAAAATGGAAGGGAGACCCACGCCAATGGTGCCAGGTCTAACAGTTGGTTATTGCCGTCCAAGAAGCAATGGGCCATTTGCATGAACACATTTTCCTTCAACACATAATGGGCAAAACCCTTTGATGCATCTGGCCCAATATCTTGAACACAGTTTTTAGAAGCCTTTTGAAGTTGATATATATATTAGACCTGACATCTTTGGCATGGTGTTCCCACAGACATTTTGCCTTCAACCCTCCTGTTTTGCTCAATTCATTTTTGTTGGCTTTATGACTCTGTGTACTTTACCACTGCTAACCACTACTAAAGTGCCTCTGCTGTCTCCTTCAACCTTTGTAAAATTGGACTAAACCTAATTGGCACATTCAATGTACTTGTAAGTCCTTAGTAAATGGCACTAAATGTAGCCAGAATTTTTAAAATATATCCCATCCTAGCCACTGAATCCTGGAGTGCATTTTCAACTGCTATGTCGATCTGGCATAATAAACGTTTTGCAAGGCCAAAACCATGCCTTTTAATTTATACAAGTCACCCCAAGGTAGGCCCGAAAGGCTCATAGGGCAAGGTGCATTCTATTTAAACTGTAGGACATGCATAAAGTGTTACCTGTCCTGGCAGTAAAAATGTCCTTAAGTTGTTTTTCACTGTTGTAAAGCTTATCTCTCCCCTTGACTAACACTGTTTTGCTTTATTACATTTTATAAGTGATAACTTTGGATAGGGATCAGCTAGAGATATGCTGTTTACACTCAAATGATTTGAACTCATCTTTAATGGTAAAGTAGTATTTTAAGTCACAATTCTGAAAATGCCACTTTAACAAATTCTAATTTTCTTTTCCCAATCATTTGTGCCTTCAGCCAGCATCCTGGGTCACATGGTTGTGATTGGCTCTGCTGCTGGGGTTTGTGTATTGCTTCCAGAGAGTAGCACAAAGGGGGCTTAGTTGTGGACAGCATGGGCCCTCCTGGCAGATTGACTGGGGAGGGGCTGAACCCAGCCCCACTTACACTTCAAAGGACTTGCTTTCTGCACTCACAAAGAAATGTGACACCATGCCTTGCCTGCCTTGTGTCACCCCAAACAATTTGGAGCCTTGACAGGGGTAGAGCTTTCGAAAACTAGATGTTGGGGTAGGACAGGAAGTCCTCCCACACCAAGGCTAATAACAGGTATAAATATTAAACCCCAGAGCCAATCATCAGAACATGCCTGGACCTGTGGCAGATACAGAAGAAAGACTGCTTTGCTGATAGGGGACTGCCCTGCTACTTGAAAGACTGCCTTTCAGTCTGAGAAGGAATGTTGGACCTGCTTGCCTTTATCCCTAGCTACCCAGAGCGATTCCTAGGGTTAGTTGGCTGACCTGTATGAGTGACAGGGACACAACAAGCTTCACATGCCTCACTGCAACTACCCAGCTGACCTGCTGCAACTGGATCTACAACAGGACCTTCCTAAGCCCTGCTGGACTCTGCTAGAGTGAGTCCTGAACCCCAAGAGATCCCTCACCAGAACCTGGACCCTTGGCTGGCATCAGAGTGTACTCTTCCTAAAGAAAAAGTGACAATCCTGAAGTTTGGGCTCCTTGCACCCATGAATGGGCCTGTTCATGTCAGGACTCTGACAGGGGTGATGATCACCAACACAAAGTTATGGTGTGGCCTACTATTTGCCCCAACAGCTTAAAAGTTCCCTGGAAGAATACTATCCACTTTTGCTGCAGTTAATTTAATTTAATTTGTTGATAAAGCACAGCACTTATCCCAAGGGATATCACAGCGCTAAGATAGCTAACCCTTATTGAGAAGAAACTTGTTGATACATGAGCAGTTAAGTCCTGAATTGCCATGTTTTGTTTTTTTCCTAAACCCCTTATAGTCGTTGGTAAGAACTAGGGCTAAAGGGAGTTGATTCCAATGAACGGCTGCCTGGTATGAAAAAGAGCGCCTCCAGATTTGAAATTCTTTATGCGTCTGGCTTTAGCTAGAGCGAGATTGCCGGACCTCAGTTCTTGAGGGGGACAGAAAATTCAACTTTTTCCTGCAGTTCTTGTTTATTCTAATGAAAACATTACCACAGTGGCCCTCACACCTAGAAAATCCAAGGCGGGGAAATTCTTTTTCCCTTGTGCAGAGCTTTTCTGTTTAGCCAGAAGTGTGCCCAGGGAACTAAGCAGTCACTGCCCCTGTGTCCATTTCAAACCCGTTATGAGGGTAGCTTTCTTCCACTAGATTTGGTGCCTGCCTGGCTAGTGTGAGGCATAGAGAAAAACGCTTTCTCTTCCATGGCTCACCATACACTAAACTACAAATGGGCAGGCTCACCTCTGTACCTTTAAAGTAAATAAAGTTCATGGTTCTACCCTATCTGTCTTTCATGAGCTGACAGGGATCAAAACTCCTACCCCCAATTCATTCTGTTGGCAGGTCTCAGCAAATGTTCTGCGCTGGAAAAAAAATGTTCACTTCATTAAAGTAAAATATTGGGTGGGCAGCTGCTAGCTGGCTAATTCATATTAGCCTCCAGAAGCTTCAGCCAGAGAAAAGTTAACCTTCTATAAGTTAAGCATTATAATTTCCCCAATTAAATGGACATTTAATAACTATTCAAATAATCTTTGAATGACTATTTGGAATTTTCCTGTCAAAAATATAATATTAAAAGTTAGTTTGTACTTTCAGCAATAGCCCTGCCAATGAAAATTGCTTCTGGGGCCTAGTTCCTGGGAGAGTATGGCAACTTTAATTTGGCACATCTTCCACGTTTAAATATCAAGCACTCCACCTTATGAGTGACAAAGTGTACTTAGGGGAATATAATAATATTGTAAAGCAGGGTTTCCTCACCTGTCAAAATGGGTATTTTGACAGATTGGACAGTAGGTTTTAAGACTTCTGCAGTCAGGCTACCTATGGTATAGCTGAAGCCATGTTTTATAGTCTAACCCTGTGGATACATTCCACAGGTGGCATTTAATTTCCAGGATCTGGCTGTATTTCCTACACAATATCTTTGCATGTAGCAGGGGTAAAGTGAACAGAGTTAAAAAACAAGCAAAACAAGGTCCAAAAAAAGTGGAAGATTTGAGGTGACCATGCAGGAAATGCTGATTTCCCCCAGTTACACAAACAATTTGAATGTGAGAAGGGATGGGAGCTGGATAGGGCACGCATGTGTGTGGGAAAATAAAGCATCTATTGCTGACTAGACCACTGAAAATGTAAAAAATTAATAGGCTGTAGAAAAACATGAAACATGAAAATACAGCGCTACATCAAGCCCAAGTAGATACCGCACAGCTATTTGTGGTTAAGAAACAGTTTAGGCCCAACTCCCACACTGACACAAGCAAGGTGAAGAGTTCACTTAAGAATGTAGTGGAATTGGAAACTTCAAAGGGTTTCCAGTTAAAGGCCAACTCATGTCTAACAGAATTTAAAGTAATTACGGCATCAGCACACAAGATCCCCTTATGTCCCCCCACCCCAGCACACCCAGTGCCTGCAAACAGATTGGAGCCTTATTAGCCAGTGTGTTCATAATCAAATTAGCCCAGAACACATAGGTACTAGATTAAACAATGGATGCAGGAAAGAAACTAAGTTCTGAGCAAATTAAGGTCTCAGGCACACAATGCTCCCAGCACACACTTCAAGTAAATTGCATCTGCCATGAAACACACATGCATTCATAGGCCAAAGAATGCTCTGTCAATAAGCATTGTCAGTAGTATAATGTCTTTGAGTATTTTTCCATCTTAAATCTGTAACTTGCAAGTCAACTATTATTTACAATCTGTAATAAAGTAGTGCATTGATTTGTGTAAAAAGGCCTGTCTGTGAACAGGTATTTGAGAAAAACCCCAGAGATAGCTTGAGCAGGGCTGAGGGGCAGTCCATTGTGTTTTTCTCCCTGTCTTCACAAGTAGTAAATACTGTCTTTGCATTGCCAAGAAGAGTCTGCATGTTCATTCTGGTATTGGGAGTTTTGTCAGCCACAACACCAGGATCATTTAGTTGTTATGATAAGCTGGAGTTACGACATAAAGGAAACAAATCATGCCTTAAGGACAGGATGCTTATGACTAATATCAACTAACCAGTCAGTCTCCTGACAGATGTATCCGCTCCTAAAATCACATCTAAGGCCCATTCTTAGGATTAGTTTTTTAAGTGTATATTTTTCTTTTCTAAACACACAAAAACATACATCAAGTAACTTGTGAACATGCTAAGTGAGTATGAGGAAAACGTGTAACATCAGCGTGGCCAAGAAGGAAGTACAGCATAATACTTGTATAGTCACAAAGAGTTGTAATAGTCACTTGGAAAGAGCAGCACAGGTGATTACTGATTAATGCATCTCCAGAGGATCTGTTCCAAGTCAAAGTAATATAGAATCCTTACACCCTGGCAAACAAAACCCCATGCCTAATCCATAGGACCTTGGAAACTACTGATCTATCTCCAACCTGACATATTTTATCAAAACCTTTGAGAAAAAAATTAGCAGACAACTACTTAAATTGATTTAATGAAATGACATCTGTTTTTAGGCTTTTTGATCAGGAACAAAACTTCACTGGCGAAAACAAAATCATAAATGATCCTGATTGAAGAGAACTGGTGCTCATTGATCTCTCCAGAGCATTAAATAAAGCCCTCCAAGAAGTCTTTTTCAAAAGACTCAATAAATGGGCAGGTTCACCTGGCATAGCTGTACACTGAACTTTTTCCATCTCTCATAACAGAAGCCAAAAAATGTGAATCCTAACCCAAGAATCTTCAGTGCCCCATAGGATTTCTCCATGCTCACCAACATCTACATGCTCCCTTGGCACACTTATTAGAAGAACATCAAATGTGTTTCCAAATCAATGCTGATGCTACCCAAATCAGCTTTCAACTGGACAATAACACAGGTATTCAAAGAATTATCACAAAATGCCTACAAGACACATTACCCCTTTACTTGGTTTCTTTGTCCAATTCCTAATATGTGAAGGGCATCCCACCCCAGTGGCAGGAATTAAGAAGCTCAAAAAAATCTCTAACCTTCCGTGGAGAAGAGATAAGATGTCCCAGTCCCAAGCAATTTCCTGTTTTTGTTGCTGTTCTACCAGTGGGGGTGCTAAATAGCAGCTCAAAATGCCTCCCCTCAGTTCTGCTATGCTGGGCTTGTAGTGTAGTCACAATGAGACACTGCTGTACAATAATCCCTTGAATTTCATCAGCCTCTGTTTTGTTTGAGCGATTACAACACACCCCACACATTTTGTTGTCAGGCATACTTATTGTCAGAAGCCTGTAACCATCCAAAGCAGCATTGTTGTATAGCCTCTTGCTATTCCGTAGGTGGAACTTACTTTTTATCTATAATGCCATGTAAATTCAGGTATATTGGAGATGCCAGTGCCACACACTGCTTCTTCAAGTAACAGCAAGAAGCTTTAAAATGTAGCAAAATAAGCAAGTTAAATAAATTTATATTGCATATTCCCTGAAATTCTAGTACTACTTTGAGGTTGGAATATTCAGATAATTATGAGCAGTCCTGGTCTGCCCTAAAAAAGGGTTCATTGAAGAGAAAACCTACGACCATGGGCATGGGCACAGGAGTCAGAGGCTTCATCACCTTCATGAGGCTGATGTCTCAAAGCACCCAGCTGCTCTCCCAACCAATGAGGACTCTATTCCCCACGTGACTGAGTATGCTGCAAATTTTGTCTTTGAAAAGCGTTTTCCATTAAAGAGTGTGGATCAAGTGCCTCCTCCTTCTTTTTCACAGATAAGCAGTTTTCATGAACCTGTTATGATCAATCAATCAATCCTTTTGTTTAGAGCGATCAATCACTTGAGAGGGTATCTGGGCACGTGAGGGTCATGAGGGTTCGGTGGCTCAGTTGAGCAGCCAGGTCTTGAGTGCCTTCCAGAATTCCAGAAGAGAGGCGAAGGGTGTAGCTGCAGAGGGAGGTTGTTCCGCATGATAGGAGAACGAGCATCTTGCGCTGTTGCTTCGGTGGATGCGGGTTGTGTCCGAGTGATAGTGACACTGAGCATAGTTGTCTGGTACATTGGTGGAAGTTCAGATGGTGATTAAGGTAGGCTGGTCCTTGGTTGTGCAGTGCTTTGTGGGTGTGGATTCTCAATTTGAATTGGCACCTCTTCTATTTAGGAAGCCAGTGGAGTTTCCAGAGTTGAGGGGTGATGTGGGTCCGTCTGGGGCAGTGAAGCATGAGTCTGGCAGTGGATCTGTATGGTCTGGAGTCTCTGCAGAAGGTGTGTGGTGATCCCTGCGTAGATTGTGTTGCCATAGTCTAGTTGACTGGTGACAAGGGCCTGATGGTACTTTTGGTGTTCAGGGGTAGTCATTTGAAGATTGTTCGTAACATGTGACGTGTGAGAAAGCAGGTGGAGGAAACTGCATTGGTCTGGGATTTCAGGGTCAATTTGCTGTTCAGGATTATGCCAAGTTTTCTGATGCGGTCGTTTAGTTTGGATGGTGGCCCTAGTCCCATGGGCCAAAAGGAGTAATTCCAAGGGTTGGTGTTATTGCCGAAGATCAGCAATTCCATTTTGTCCATGTTGAGCTTCAGGCAGTTGTTATTCATCCAGTCGGCACTGATATTCATGCACCTGTGTAATTTGGTTCTCATTGTGGTGGGGTCTTCTAACAGTGAGAGCATGAGTTTTGTGTCCTCTACGAAGATTATGATGTTTAGTCCATGGGATCTGATGATGTTGGCCAAGGGGTGTCATGTAGGTGTTGAAGTGGATGGAGCTGAGGGAACAGCCTTGAGGAACACTGCAGATGATGTCCTTGGATTCAGAGGTGAATGTTGAAAGGCAGACCTTCTGTGTTCTTCTGGTGAGGAAGGAGGCGATCCAGTTGGGAGCGTCTCCTTGGATACCGATGTGATGCAGCCTTTTGATCAGGATGTGGTGAGATAGGGTGTTGAATGCTGCAGAGAGGTTGAGGAGGATCAGAGCCGCTGTTTCCCCCAGTCAATGAGGGCTCTGAAGCATCTGTGGCTGCGATCAAGACAATATTGGTGCTGTGCTTGGAGCAGAATCCAGATTGAGAAGTATCTAGGAGAAGGTTCTGCTCCAGATGTTTTGTGAAGTGTCATTTGATAGCTTTTTCCAGGACTTTGGTGGGGAAAGGGAGCAGAGAGATTGGGCGGTAATTTTTGTGTTCATAGGGAGCAGCAGATGTTTTCTTGAGTAGTGGTTTGACTGCATGTTTCCAGTCTTCAGGAAAGCTTGTAGTGTTTTAAAAATATATATATTTATTCATTTTCATCCATGAAGTCATGTGGACAACAACAAAAGGACAAAGTAGCACATCACCCAGGGGCACAGCAGAGATTCAGCAAGGAACAGTGCCATCAGGAATACAACAAAGTCAGGAGCATCATAATATCATCACATACAGTGCATTCATGCAAAATGAAGGAATAGGGCCATAGCATAGATGGGAGGCATATGGTGCAATGTGAAGGGGAAGGGTCAAATAGAAGGTGGGGATAATGAGACTGTTCAGTCTGAAGCATCAGATTCAAGGGTAAGAAGGTCATCCCGTAGGGGCTGCAAGAAATCTTTAGGGCGGAATGTGAAAGGTTGGAGTTGCACACAGTCCTCGCTGACGTCATCACATCACAATATGTCATGCATTTAAGCCAAGCTGTAGTGCTGGGAACCCAGTCACTACAATCTCACACTTGGCCAGCAGAAGTGCCATCGACACAAGCCTGTGCATGGACTTAGGAATATGATTAGTATAACCCAGAAGTGCTAAGAGGGGGTCTGATGTGACCGCTCCTCTGGTCATGGCTGAGATATAGGTAAAGACAGACACCCCATATAGGTAAATCTTTGAACAAGTCTATCCTAAGTGTGCAAAATCAGCACTCTTGCCAAACATTTAGTAGATTGGTCAGACCTTGTGGGGTCGAATCTTGCAATGTCGGAGGGAAAAACGTATGCACGGTGCAGGAATTTAAAGTGTAGTAGTTAATGTCACTGCTGAGTTTGTGAGCAGCAATAGGACCACATTTTGTCTGTAAATAGGGAGCCAAGGTACACCCCCCAGGCCTCCCGGATGCAAGTGGTGGTATCAAATTTCATGGCAATGCAGATTTGGTATAACTTGGAGACCAGCTGGTCTCGATTTGTATCCGAAACGATGAGCGTCAGCAGACGGAAATTATCTGGAGTTAAGGGATAGGAGGGAAGAAGAGAGCATAGGGTAATATTTGGTAATTGTAGCATGAAATGGTCCATGTATGAGGTATTCTGAAAGCGGGTATCATTGGCATGTGTCAGGGCATGGCCATCAGGAAAAATGCTGCCCATGGTATGGAGGTCATGACGGTGGTGAGTGCGTTGTGCTAGCTTTTCAAGTGTGAGTGGTAGCCAGAGGTTGTTTGTTAGAGGAAGAGCAGAGGAATAGAGAGGGCCACTGCCAAGACCACATCTAAGTCTCAGCCAGGCCCAGCAAATCGTGGAAATAGTTTGGTTGTCCCCGAAGTCCAATGAAGGGCCCTTTGGTAAAATTGAAGAGTGAAGGAGATCTCCCAGCTGGTCCCTCTCAGGCCTCAGACAAGGGATAAAGGCATCTAGGTGATACCAGAGGTGTGCATAATGGAACTGAGCCACAAGATAGTAAAGGTGGAGGTCTGGGACACCGAAATCGCCGCGGTCATAGGGGAGAGTAAGAGTATCCCACTGGATGCAGGGACGTCGCCCATCCCAGATGAGGCATGTGAGAAAACTACACAGAGTTTTGAAAACATTCTGTGTGAGAGAGATAGGGATATTCAAGAAAAAAACGACAAGAAATGTGGAAGTACCATCATTTTTATTATTGCTACATGCCCAGCCACGAACAGAGAAAGTTTAATCCAACGTTCCACTTGAGTTCTAAGGGCATCAATAGCAGGACCATAGTTAAGCTGTAGAATCTGGTCTCTGTGAATAGGTATGCCAAAGTATTTAATACTATTGTTCAAAACAAATCCCTAGGCAACTTTTAGTCTATTAAGCATTAGAAAACATGATTGCTACACAATAATGGAAAAGGCTAAAGGGCATATTCACAAGAACGTGTGATAACTACCACAAGAGTAGCCTATCGCAACTTCCTACATCGCAGCCCAACGCGGGAATATTATGCCGTGCCAACCAGGTATTCACAACGCGGCGGTAGCATGCAATAGTCACCAGATAACGCGTCAAATGGCCACGTAAAATCCAACGCCACTCTGCAAAAATGCTAAAGACGAACGCAAAAAAACATGCGACGAGGCCAATCGTGGTACAAAATGCCGCAAAAAACAGCCACAGACATGCAAATACCACGCGTCTGGCAGAAAATGCACCACAAAAAACACAGAAACAACACACCAGAAACAAGCCAAAGCACGTAGCAACATGGATGCAAACTGACCCAGCGCAGAGGCGAACGCGAACCCCACAACCCCCACAGATCACCAGCAAGGAACAAAGGGGTCGGGAAAGCCAAGGAGAAGAGGGAGAGGAAGACGGAGTGCAAATCGCAGGAAAACAAGACCAGCGTCACAGAGGTGACAGAACACTGCAACAACTGACACACAAGCAGACCACCTGGAATGCAGTCAGAGTGCTGAGGAGCACAATCGAGGAGGCCAAGAGGCGCCGGCATGACGTGACAACCGAAACCAGGCACAAACCCACTGCCAACAGGAAGGCAGCAACGGCGACAGGAGGTGGCAGTTCTGCGCCACAGGAGGAGCTGGAGGAAACCGAGGCCACAGTCATCAGTGTGGAGATGGTGCAAGGAGTAGGGAGTACGAGAGGACCTGACAACATCAACAGGGAGAGTAACGAACAGGGGCTGGGGGGACGGGGGAGATGGGCACAATGGCACACATGCACAATGATGCGTAGCACACTGCACACCCAC
The DNA here is from genome assembly GCF_964204655.1 of Triturus cristatus. Lineage (NCBI taxonomy): Eukaryota > Metazoa > Chordata > Amphibia > Caudata > Salamandridae > Triturus > Triturus cristatus. The sequence continues at coordinate 1,564,627,021 of NC_140591.1, forward strand.
AATCACCCGGGATCATGTCCCTGATCCCCTTGGCACACTGCAGCACACACACATAAAAAGAACAGCACACCCATATTGACAACAACGTGGTACAATGCGCACAGCCAACACTGCAGAACAGAGTACACAACTGGCTCCGCACATGCACAGAAACATGCCTACTACATCTGACAGAGCTGGAAACTGTGAAATGGAAATGTACATGTACGACCTCACATCACCTGGCACCTAGGCGTGAGTCCCCTTCCACTTTTTGTTGCTGTGCCTCATGTGTTTTGCTGGTGTTAGCTGCTCAGAACACTGTGCCACTGCCAACCAGTGCCACAGTGCCAGTGCTCCCTGTATAAAATGTATATGTTGGTTGGATTCCATGATTGGCTTATTTGGTTTACTGTCAGACCCCAGTAAAGTGCACCAGGAGTGCCCAGGGTCCAAATGCTGCTAGTGGGCTTGCAGCACTGGTTGTGCCACCCACAGAAGCAGCGTTGTAAAATGTGTCTAAGGGCTGCCATTGCAGAACCTGCGTGCAGTCTGGTACTGTCATGCTGACTGGGCAAGTGTACCCACTTGCCAGTCCCTAAAACCTTCCCTTTACTTCATGTGAGTCACCTCTATGGTAGGCCCAAGGGCAGGGTGCATTGTAAGCCTAAGGTAGGACAAGCCCTGATGTGTGTGGCATGTCCTAATAATGAAATACAGCCATTTTTGTTTTTCACTATTGCAAGGCTATCTGTTCCCATAGTCCAGAATGGGCTGTTAGAATTGTTACATTCTATGATCCTAACAGACCCAGGGAACATGGTAGAAATGTGAGTTTAGTATGCCTAAACTCAGAATAATAAAATACATCTTTCAATAAAGTTTATTTTAATATTCTGTGTTTGCAAATACCACTTTTAGAAAGCTGGTATTTGCTTGCCTAACCATTTCAGCCCGCCTCTGCTATGATGTGTATCTGCTGTCTGGTTTCTGTGAGTGACAGGGCTGGGGGATTCCAGAGGGCAGAGCTAGGTAGCCTGGTGGTGAATAGAGAGAATTACATCCAGATGGGTGGGAGGAGTGCACCTGGACTCTGAATAGAGCTGTGCTCTGCCACCACAATGCTGGCTCCACCTCCTGTGGCGCGTCTGATGTCTCTGCCCTGCACCCTGAATGGAAAGTCAGAGACATGTCAACAAAGTGCTCAGGAACTGGTTCTGGCTGGGCAAAGGCCCCTCTACCCCAGAGGAACAAAGGAATTAGGGGTATAAGTATTGGGACCCTGCTCCCAAGAAATTAGATCCTGCTTAACAAGAAGAAACCTCTGCCTGAGGAGAAGGAACTGGGAAAACTGTAAGGAGGAGTACTGTCCCTGACCTGGGGGATTGGCCTGCAGTGGTTGCCTTGCTGCTGAAGGAGAGGAGAAAGACTACAAAAAGACTTTGCTTCAACTCGTGCTTAAAAGATCTCCATGGGCCTGAGTAGAGCTGGCCCCCTGTTACGAAGTCCCAGGAACAAAAGGACTTCACCCCCAGCTTCCACCTGAACTCTGCTGTGTGAGTTCTGCCCTTCCTAGAGTGCTGGATCCAATTGTGGGACCTCTGGAAGGCGTGCCTGCTGTTGGGAAGCTGACCAAGAAGAAAGAAGCCAAGGATCTCCACTTTTTCACGCACAGCCGGCTTAGCGAGAAAAATTCCGTTGCACCGCTAGTTAGCGTGCAGAATTTTATCGCTGTGAACATCGTCGCAGAGCCTGCTGCCGCTAAGCCAGATCATCGCTGGTGAAATCGTCGCCCCGCTCGTTAGCAGGCCGAATTTGATCGCTGCAGACATTGTCGCAGAGCTAGCCAAGATCCCTGCTCCGCTCGTTAGAGGGCAGAATTCTATCGCTGCAAACATCGTCGCAGAGCCTGCCGCCGCTGGGTGAAATCATCGCAGAGCCAGCCAAGATCATCGCACCGCTCGTTAGCGTGCTGAATTTTATCGCTGCGAATATCGTCGCAGAGCCAACCAAGATCATCGCTGGTAAAATTGCCGCCCCGCTCGTTAGCGGGCCGAATTTTGTCGCATCGTGCCTTAGCGAGTAAATTTCTACCGGAAAAGCTACGCCTTGAAATCCATACAAGTATCACCTCACTCTCCATACAGATCGGATTCATCGCCCACACCTGCTGCATTCCGCAGGGTTGTCGCATCGTCTCCCCAGGGTCTTAGGACTGACGCCGTTGCTTATTTTTCGACGCCTGAGCGCCGCCACGAACTTTTATCGCATCTCCAGGTACTGTTGGCTAAAAGTGACGCTAAGGTGGATGTTTTGACGCTAAACTAAGAACTCTTTTTGAAACCATATTCTTGAACTGTTTGTCATTATTGTCGTTATTTAGTCTTGTGCTAAGTCTTTACATAAAAGATCACTATTTTTTATATAAATCTAGTGTGGTGTCCATTTGTGGTGTTGTCACTGAGTTACTGTAGATGGTCACAAATGCTTATCCTATAACGCTCTGAGATAAGTCTTGTCTGCTCGCGCCAAGCTACCTAGAGGGTGAGCAGGGGTTATTTTAAGAGGGTAATCCCCTTATCCTGACTAGAGGAGAGGGTCACTGCTTGTCACAAGTACCTACCTGTGCCAACCAGAGACTCCCAAATCTAACAGTCATGTAGTCCAAATGTACACTGTCCCGCGGCAGGATTCAGCACCTCACGAACAGTCACAATGTACATTGTCATACAGTCTGCATGAAGACCAGAATAATGCGCAAACATACATTTCAACACAATGTCAATATGCATCTCCCCTTCACATTGCAGAGGGGCACACAACACCTCCAGCAGAGCACACAAGACAACACATCTGTGATGCCAGACAGGACCACCACACTTTCAACACCGACACCCTACAACAGCCCATGGACATCCCATGCAACCCACCACCAGGACCCGGGCAGACAAGCTACACAGAGGAAGACACAGAGCCTGCAACAGACCACACATCAGGAAGCACCCGCAGGCACAGCTGGCTCACGACACTTCACCCACCCACACATGGCACCCCATTGCCATGTGTCAGCATGCCAAAAGGAGGTGGCTGAACAATCGTGATTGGGGTCCGAACCCATGGATGGCGAACTAGATCACATACATTGGTGTCCATTAAACTTCAGAGACAACCCACACTCCTCAAATGAGACCCACACAGCCATAGAGACACATGCAGATGCACATTCACTGTACAGAACCACGCCTAGGGGCACACAAATAGCAGTCACACACCGACGTCGCCTCTGCCTACGACGGCCCAGCCCATTCCCCTTACTAATTGAGTGGGTGATGACAAAACTACATGACCAAGCTCCAACCCGCTGCCTGCAGTGACATGACTGCATCCGCTGTACACAGCACAATGTAATGTCGTAGGGCCCAGGGCCCTCATGCATACAAGAAGACCACAGGGACACACGCAGATATCATGTTGAACTGGCTACGGGCATGTGCGCCTGGACCCTTTATTGGCAGGGCCACATGTACAGTGATGCCTGTGCTGGATGTGTGTGGGGTGAGTGTAAGCCAGCAGTGCTTGGTGCTGGCAACCACTTGAACAGTGGACACCAGTGCAACGGGAACTGAAAACACCTGCATGACAGAGTCAATTGCAAAGCAACATGGAGGGAGATGGACAAAGTCCAGAAGACACACAACATGCAAACAGAAGTGTCCGTGAGTTGCAGTGCACTGTGGTTGGGGCACTAGAGATGAGCGCGCTCATGTGAAGAAAAAGTCTCAGATTGTGTCCCTTCGAGATATTTCGGATGCAGATACAGTATGGTGTGTGAGACCTGCATCAGCTTCCTCAACAACGTCCCAGGTCTCCCACACTGCTTGAGATGAAATTGCTGCGCAGCCTCTCCACAGCACAAAACACAATCTGTAACGGACGATGTCTTGCGGGGCACTGAGTCAGTGGCAGTGGCACCTGGAGTGCTGAGCAGGGTATCAGTCTGATGATGGCATCCAGGACAGGTGTTTTGCAAGTCCGTAGGTTTGTCAGGACCACCGCTTCGACTCTGGCAGATGGCGTTTGGAGGTGGTCCTGGCAGAGGTGGCATGTGCCTCCTGCGGTGATGCGACATCTGGGCCGGTCAGGACTTGATTTGATGTAGGAGCCCTGGTGGTCCGTAGTTGAGGCCGAAGGCACGGGACAGCGCAAGGCCACATGCCCATGGCGTCGATGACCCCAGGACCACCATCACAAAGGTCATCCAATATTCATTCAGACAGGGTCCCTGACATGAGCTGCACAGAGTTAGTGGCCCCGGATGCACAGCAGCCGGCACAGGCACCCTGCCACAGGACGGTGACTTGCGGTGCAGTCAGATGGGCCATGCGACCTGAGCGGGTCCTCATCAATGTCTAAGGTGTATGTTGCGGAGTGTTGCGGAGGACAGTGGAAGGGGTACTCCAGGGCATGAGGCGAAAGGTCTAATGTTATCTGGAAGCAGCAAATGGTGGGGTGGAATGCCACGGCCTCGTTTTCACAATAAAGTCAGTATCAGTGCCTTGACAGTTGTGAGGGACTTGGATGTGGCTGGCTGTGTGAGTCCTCCGACTCTGGCTGGTGTTGGTTGGGTGGTGCCAGGGGCCAACAGGTGCAGCACAGCCAGCAGCTTTGTGTGGACTGGGATGTTGGTTGTCCGCTGTGTTGGTGCCGTCGGCCTGTTGGGCATTGTTGGTCATGATGCATGCGATGGTTGTCCTTTTGGGCCTGTATTGGGCAATAACATTGTCAGGTGTTGGGTCTGTGAGGCTGGTGTGTTTCCTGGGGTCAGCTGTCTTTGTCAGTGCTGCCTGGGTGTTGCGGGTGCTGTATAAGGTCCTGGGGTGGTGGCGGTGGGTGTTGTGGCCCTCTTGGGTGTCCGAGCCTCATGACCAGTGGCTCCATGGCATCTGCTGTCTTTCCGATGTGGCTGTGGGCTGTGCTCCCTTTTGTGGTGCAGGCTGTCGTCTGACTTAGAACCAGGTCAGAGCAGGTGTTATTTTCCTGGTGCTAACGTGCCTTATCACCTGTTTTGTGTTCTTATCGCAGTTCTGGCTGTTCGTTGGGAATGTTGTGGAGTGGTGTTGTCGCGGCTTTCGGCACGGGAAACCCTTCTCTGCATCTCATTAGCGATAGTCACGGGGGTCGTCTGTGGCGATGTTTTTTGCGGCTGCTATCATGGGTAAACTGGTGCTGTGTGCTGTTAACACCAGCTTGTGAAAGGTGCGATAAATTTATCGCAACTTTGGCTGCGATAAATTGCCGTTAAGTCGGCGATAGTTCCTTGTGAATATGCCCCTAAGTGTACACAAAACAATGCATTATAAAAACTTTTTATTCACACAAAATGACATCAAAACAGAATTTGTTCTTGGATATACCTTGCCTGTGAATTAACATGGCAATAAAAACAACAAATTTCACAATATCATTTTTCTCTCAATATAAGTACCCAAAAAGGTATACATTTCCTATGAATATTTTCAATATATGCAATCCTGTTCAGGTACTCTCAATACTTTCATCGATAATATTCAACCATTCAATGTAAGATAATCACAGTGTTGCTAATGAATATAAACAAAGTTGCCAAAAATATTCAACTAAAATATCAAATCTAAGGAAAGAGAGTGAATATTTTCAAATTGAGAGACACAATGTGGTGTCTTTGAGCATTTATGGATCTCCATGGAATAGTGTTGTGTAGTGTTTAATGGGGCAGGGCACTTCCATAAGAGGAAAGAGTTCAGATTTAGTCAAATGGATCTGAAGCCAAGACATGTCGCCAATTGTGTTATTTTCTGCATGAGTGGAGGGAGTTTATCTGTTGGATGATGGACAAAGAGAAAAAATGGTGTCTGCTTACAGGTAAAGAAGGAATGGGCCATGAGTGAGCTGGAGGCCTTGACGCATATGGCGCTCCTGCAGATGTTGGACCAGAGGATGCATTCCGGGAATGAATATGAGAGGAGTTAAGGGGCAGCCTTGCCTGGTCCCTCTTGTAATAGGGAGCGCATCCATTAGCGAGCTGTTGACTTGCAGACACGCCACAGAACTGGAATACAAGAGCATGACCAGGGAGATGAACACAGTAGCAATCCCCTGTTTGGTCAGGGCTGCTTTCAAGAAGGGATACTCTAGGGAGTCGAACGCCTTTTCGGCGTCTAACAAGGCATCTACAAACAGGTATTGTAGGGACAATCCTGTTGAGCACTGCAAAGATAGTCCATAAATTAAGAGAGGTGGATCTGTGGGGGACAAAGCCTGACTGGGCAGTGGATAGTATCTGTTCAGGAGTGACAATCTAGTTGTGAGGAATTCGGCCAAGATCTTATTGTGCAAAATTAAAAGGGATAAAGGGCGGTGTGAGGTGCCTAAGTGAGGATCATTGCCCAACGTCAATAGAAGAGTGAGTACTGCTTCGAGTAGTGAGGGGGTGACACGCCTACTTCCAGTGATTAAGCATACAACGCTAAGAGATGTGTGACGAGTTGTTGTTTAAAAGCTTTGTAGAAAGCCCATCAGGCCATCAAGACCAGGGGGCTTGGACCCATCTAAAGCGTTGATCGCCTCAGTAATCTCTTCGCAAGAGATAGGCTTGCTAAGAAATTGTCATTGTGATTTCAGGCAAGTATGATGAGATCTCTGGCATGTCGTCCAGCATGCCGGATGTATACCGGTCTTCATAATAGAGTCAGAACTCTGCCAGGAGATCTTCACCACCAAACACTGAGGACCCGGAAAATCAGTCAACAAAACTGAGCATCAATGCAGTTGGAGTTCACTGCCTTGGGAGGCAGCCAGGTCTATATTTTGGAGGACTGTTTCAAAGCATTGTATTACAGAGAGGATATTATGGTGGATGGGTGTCAGACACGCCTGATATCGGGTAAAGCATACATGTCTGTGATAAGTTGGAGTACCTCCCACAATCGGAGCTTACCACTCGGCTGGGTGCTGGCAGAGTCAATGTTGGAGCATTGTACCATGTTGAGATCCCCACTCAGGATCACAAAGTCAGTGTCATCTTGCCCAATTTGAGCATATAACTCCTGATAGAATTCTGAGTCGTCAGTGTTCCTGGCATATATGTTGGCTAATAGAACTCGCTTGTCAGCAGGATGCCCTGTAGGAGCAGGTAGCTACCATTCGGGTCAGAGTGGCATTTATGGTGGGAGAATGGGGCGCTTTTATGTTTAAGGATACAGACCCCACGTTTAATAAGAGCTGTAGCAGGAGAAGTAGAGGTGCATTCCTCAAACCGTTGCACATGAATGAGTGCCTGTGGGTGAGAGATGTGTTTCTTGAAGAAAGGCTATTTTAACCCCATGTTGGGACAGAAAAGAGAGAACTTGTTTTCTCTTACGTGGATTAGAGATACCACATATGTTCCACATAATAAAGCTCTGTGTGCGATGGCATAGAGATATGAGGCATATGGATTATGGCGCCCTGTCGTGCAATGGATAACAAACAAATAAAAGACTGAAAATGAAGTGGAAATGCAGAAAAAGAACGCCCTACCTACACTAGATAAAAAAACATCCAGTGAGTCCCAAGAAGGAGAAACAAAGAACTTAAAAACCCAACATGGATAATATGGTGGTAACCATGGGGGAGAGGCCACGTCATGGCGTGGTGTGGCCTGTTGATGAAGAAATACCTGAAATAGAGAGGGAGAATCAACGCATATAAACAAAATTTATATGGATATAGGAATAAAAAGGCAATGGTGAGGGGATCCACAGCCCACTCCTGGAGAATCAGGTGGGGCGGGCCAGATCAATCCTAAGGGGGTTGTTGCACAGGAGCTCCATTGCATTCCGGCATGGTCTGTCTAGGATAGGAGGACTTGGAGGACAAGTGTTTGCAGATGTTGGCTGCCTCTGCTGGAGTGTCAAAAGTACAAGGCTTCCCATTAATCTCGACCCACAGTGGGGCAGGGTAGAGCACAGCGTATTTGAGGCCCAGCTTGCGGAGGGAGTTCTTAACATTGCTAAATTCCCAGCAGGCCTACTGGACTGTAGCAGTAATGTCCTGATAGAGCGAAATGGATGTACCTTGGTAGCATAGAGGGCCCTGTTCTCGGGCAAGATGAAGAGCGATGTCTCTATCACTGTAGTTGAGGAGGCCGGCAATGAGCAAGCACGGCGGGTCCCCTCAGGTGGTTGAGGGCCAAGGGAACGATGAGCATATTCCACTGCGAAAGTAGAAGGGAAATTGTCACGGCTAAAGAGGTCAATGAGGGGCTGCTTGATCAACACGTCAGGACGCCCCATGTTCATGGTTTCCGCAATGCCAGAGATACTAATAGTGTTCCTGCGCGACCTTGCCTCCAAATCATTATTTTGATGGTACCGTTTTTAGGATGCGTTCCATTTTTTCAATGTGCTTCAGCACAATTGTGGCGCTGTTCTCCAGCCGTAAAATGCGCTCCTCCATGCTATCGATCAGCACACCCTTGCAATCTAGGTCGATCAATGCTGCCAGCCAAGGTGTGAAATCGAGCGTCCATTGCACGAAAACCAGAATTTAGCTCTGCCATGATGGTGGACGTGCCGCTGCCGGTGTCGATGTTGGATTCTCTGTCCTGGGGCTCATCTGTGTCTGAGTGTGAACCATGTCACCTTGCATGCTTACTCTAGTCGAAGAACAGCTTGCGCTGCTTAGGATCAGTGTAACCCATGGGTGCTGATGATAAATGTAGGATATGCAGAGACTGGGAGGCAACAGTCAAACTAGCCAAATGCTGCAACAATGCAGATGAAAGCCCCAGGGAAAGTTTGTCTACTTGGCCCAAGCCCAGTGGAGGTGCAGTCAGTGGGGGGGTAGGGCTGAATGGCCATTGTGGGTAGTAGGTTTGGCATTACCGGATCCCCCAGAGGGGCTGCAGGAAAGTAGGTGGAGCTAGGTTACGGTATAGAAGTCCTAAGACCCCCAGACCGCAGGATGCAACCAGGCATCACATATAGAGAGATCTAGAGGTGATGAGGGCAAGGACTCACAAGTGGATCAATGAGTGCATCCAAATGTTTCCCCTGCAGCTGCAGCCAACTGTGATGGGGCCCAGATTGCACCAACCAGTTTAGAAGAAACCCAGGGCCTTGCAGAGGGGAGCAGGGTGGGAACTGGGGGGGCGCACCAGGCATTGTGGCATCTGGTGCACCAGAGTGTGGTGGAGAGGACTCGTTCAGGAGCCCCGAGACTGGCAACCACTTCAGCCCGGGGACCAGAGCACCACTGGGCTTGAAGCCCAGAAGCTGGGTAGGCCCAAAACGGTCCTGGCTGGTCAGACGCCAAGATGGGTGAACCGGAACTGCGTCATCGAGCTCAAGAGAAGGTGGTACCACCCAGGTAGGTCGCTCCCCCCCACTGCACCTCCACCAGCGCTTGTGTGCCCCCCATGCCCAGTGTCCGCTGTGCCCAGCTTTTGCTTCTGTTTCCTGTGTGCCTGCCCATTTAGATTGTTCCACTGTATGCCCATTTTTCCCTCTGTGCTCTCTCGCTCGCAGTTCCCTTTTCTTTTCTATACCATCCTCGCTCGCATTTTCCCGCTGTTCCTGCCCCTGTGGCCCCACCCCCTGCGTCCATTCGCTAACCCCTGCCACCCGCCTCCCACCTCCCAGCTGCTCCTCCCTCCCTCCTCCCCTTAAATGGTGGCCGCTGCACGGCCGTGCCGCTGGCACGCCGAAAGCGTGCCTAAGGCAAGCCTGTCTGCGCCTGTCCATGCCTGGACCGCGCCCAGCGCCAGACCCCCTGGCCCCGCACCACCCATGAAGACCGCCTCCACTACGATGCCAGCACCCTCGTCGCTCTCAACCCAGGAAGGACCCACATCTGCTGCAAAGCCACGCCGAAGCGCACCCATGCTCCCTTCGCCTGCCGGAACTGCAGCTTCTCCTGCTTCGAAGGTACCGAGACACCCACCACGACGGAACCCAACCAGCTCAGATGCATCCTGATCAACACCCGCTCCGCACGCAAACACGCCGTCGAGCTCTGGGACCTACTCGACACCGCATCCCCGGACGTCGCCTTCCTGACCGAAACCTGGATGAACAAAGCCTCCTCCCCAGACATCACCATAGCCATCCCCGAAGGGTACAAGATCACCCGCAGAGACCGCACCAACGGAGCCGGAGGAGAAATCACCATCGTCCACAAGAAGACCATCAGGGTCTCACTAAACACCAACGACACTCTCAACACCGCTGAACACATGCACTTCCAGATCCACCCTAAGAGGCACCCTCGTCTACAGACCGCCCGGACCCCGACCACAATTCTGCGACTCCATCGCCGACTTCATCTGCACGCACGCGCTGACCTCCACCGACTACATCCTCCTCGGAGACCTAAACTATCATCTGGAGAACAACAACGACAGCAACTCCTCCACCCTGATCGACAACCTCGCCAACCTCGGACTAAAACAGCTCGTCACGATGCCAACCCACATCGCAGGTCACACGCTTGATGCCTTCTTCTCCTCAAGCCCCCATGTCGCCTTCAGCCACGCCTCCAAACTCAAATGGACAGACCACCACTGCTTCCACTTCACCTTCCGAAAACCCCTCACACACCACCACACCCTACAGATCCCCCGCCGCTGCTGGGGCAAAGTCACTGAAGAACAACTACAGACAAACCTCGCACTCAACCCACCGACCAACCCCACCAACCCCGACGATGGTGCACACATCCTAAGACGCTGGATGGACGACTGCGCCAACACCTTAGCTCTGCTGAAAAAGCCAACCAACAGAGACACCAGCAAGAGAGCCAGCTGGTTCACCCCGGAACTCCTAGCATCAAAGCGCACCTGCCGGAAATTGGAATAGAATTGGCACAGCGGAAAGACGCCGGACAACCATGCTGCCCACAAAGACGCCATCCGCAACCACCACCACCACCTCATCAGGTCCGCCAAAAGGACCTCCTTCAAAGACCACCTCGACAACAACGCACACAACAGCAAGGAGCTCTTCAACATCGTGAAGGAACTCTACAACCCCAGCTCCAGCGCAAACGACATTCCACTATCGCAAGCCCTGTGTGACTCCCTCGCCTCCTTCTTTCACCGCAAGATCACCAACATCCATGACAGCTTCAACCCCTGGACGACCCCCACAGGCCTAGCCACGCCGGATCCCCGCACCCCATCGACCACGACTCCCTGACAACCTGGGCCAACGTGAGCATCGAGGAAACAATCAAGACCATGGGCACAATCCACTCCGGCTCCCCGTCTGACCCTCTTCCACACCACATCTTCAACAAAGCTGGCAGCTCCATCGCGCACCACCTGCGCAACGTCATCAACCTCTCCTTTGAGACCGCTACCTTCCCTGAAAGCTAGAATCACGCAGAGATCAACGCCCTACTGAAGAAACCCAAGGCAGATTCGAGCGACCTCAAGAACTTCCGACCCATCTCCCTGCTTCCGTTCCCAGCAAAGGTCATCGAGAAGATAGCCAACATCCAGCTCACCCGTCACCTCGAAGACAACAGCATCCTGGACCCCTCCCAATCAGGATTCCGCAGCAACCACAGCACCGAAATCGCCCTCATCAGGATCCTACTTGACAACAGCGAGACGGCGGCCCTCATCCTCCTGGACCTCCCCGCCGCTTTTGACACTGTCTGCCACCGCACACTACGCACGCGCCACCACGACGCAGGGATCCGAGACAAGGCCCTGGACTGGACCACCTCCTTCCTCTCCGGCAGAACTCCGGAACAGAGAGTCCGCCTCCCCCCCCGTTCCGGTCCGAGGCCTCCGAGATCATCTGCTGCGTCTCTAAGGGATCCTCCCTCAGCCCAACTCTGTTCAACGTCTACATGGCACCACTCGCACGCATCGCCCGACAACACAACCTCAACATAATCTCCTACGCCGACGGCACGCAACTGATCCTCTCCCTCACCAAGGACCCCCTCACCGCCAAATCCAACCTCCACCAGGGAATGAAGGCTTTCGCCTACTGGATGGATGAAAGCTGACTTAAGCTGAACTCAGACAAGACGGAGATCCTCATCCTCGGGCCCAACCCCTCAGCATGGGACGACTCTTGGTGGCCCGCATCACTGGGGACACCCCCGGCTCCTACCAACCAAGCACGCAACCTGGGAGTCATCCTCGACTCGAAACTCACCATGACCAAACAAGTCAACGCAGTCTCCTCTACCTGCTTCAACACCCTCCGCATGCTCTGCAAGATCTACAGATGGATCCCGACAGACAGGAGGAAAACAGTCACACAGGCTCTAGTCAGCAGCAGACTCGACTACGCAAATGCCCTCTACGCCGGAGCCCCGACCAAGCTCATCAACAGACTGCAAAGAATCCAGAACGCCTCTGCATGCCTGATCCTCGACATCCCGCGCCGCGACCACATTACCCCCCAGCTGAGGAACCTGCACTGGCTCCCCGTCGACAAAAGAATCTCCTTCAAACTCCTGATCCACGCACACAAGGCACTCCACAAAACCGGCCCAGCCTACATCAACACTCGACTCTCCTTCTACATACTCAACAGGAAACTCCGCTCTGCTGACCTCGCCCTGGCCACAGTCCCGCGCATCTGCAGAACCACCTCCGGAGGCAGGTCCTTCTCCCACCATGCCGCCAAGACCTGGAACACCCTCCCCCTCAACCTACGACAAACCGAAGACCTGCTGACCTTCAGGAGACGACTCAAGACCTGGCTTTTCGACCAGTAGCAGCAGCACCCACCCCCCCTCAGCGCCTTGAAACCCTTGCGGGTATGTAGTGCGCTCTACAAATTAACTGATTGATTGATTGATTGAGGGAAGTCACATTCACCGGCCCATCCTACAGTGACATGAGGAGGTCAGGGCCACAGTGCATCAGTCAAGTAGGTCCGCAGCCGCGGGACTACTGATGCCGGTCGGCTTTGATGTTGGGGAGTTATAAACATGCGGGTCCCGTTCCTGCCCCAGTTCGCTGCGCCAGGCAATTGCAGGATGGCGTGAGTGTCACCGCAGGACTGGGTGATTCCAGCCTCAGGCCTCTGAGGCAGTGTAGGCCCTCGCGGGCCCCCCCGGCTCAGGATCGATGGTCGGCAAAGGGCTGCAGCATTGGGAAGCCCTGCAATCAGCAGAATACTGGTACCAGGAATAGCATCAAGGCACCATCTGGAAGCTGTGGACAAAGATGGCGGTGATTAAGTGCTGATATAGGCCATCAATAAAACTCATACCCCTGCTGCACTTGGCTCTTTCTGAAGGGTCATCCCCAAACGTTTTGCCTTCAGACCTCCTATTTTTGCTGAATTTGGTTTTGTAGGTCTTAGGACTCTGTATCCTTTCCTACTGCTAACCAGTGCTAAAGTGCATATGCTCTCTGCTTAAAACATCGTAAGATTAGCTTACACCCAACTGGCATATATAATTTGCATACAAGGCCTGTATATGAAATGCTGCTTGTGGGTCTCCAGCACTGAATTTACCACCCACTTAAGTAGCCCTTTAGACATGTCTTAGGCCTGCCATTGCAGCCTGTACTTGCAGTTTTTAAATGCTATTTCAAACTGTCAAAGTACACATTTTTCCATTCCAAAACCTTCATTTTTATTACATATAAGTAACCTCTAGGATAGGCTCTGGAAAACCCAGAAGGCAGTGTGCAATGTATTGAAAAAGCAGGGTGCGTACTTTTAAGTTTTACATGGCCTGGTACTGAAACACTCTCAAATTCGTTTATTCACTTCTGCAAAGCCTACCTTTCCCACAGGATAACACTGGACTTACCTTATTAAATTATATAGGTGTAATTTCCAAAAGGAAATATGTGATCAGTTCATGTTTGGTGTCTCTGGGATCACATTTTAAAATCCTAACTTGCGGTCAAATCTGATTTTAAATTACAATTCTGAAAATGCCACTTTTAGAAAGTTGCCATTTTCTTGCCTTAGCCGTTTGGTGCCTGCAGCCTGTCTCTGGGTAACATGACTGGGAGTAACTGACAGTTGGGCTTTCCTAAACAGCCATACGCAATGGGGAGCTTAGATTTTACTGGATGGGGTCTCACTGCCAGGATGGGTGGGAGGAGTTGGGCGCAGCCTCACTTACACTTACACTTATAGGCTGTGTCCTGTCTCCACACAAATTGACTGCAAACCACCTGTAGTAAGTCTGGAGCCTAGAAGATTTACACTGGTACCCAAATGAATTAGATTAGTATACTGTTATACAAGAGCAACACAGCTTTTTCTTGGATTTATTGATTTATTTTTGTTTTATACTCTAGTTGATTTTTTCATGTCTAAACACTTTGACAAAAGAGAGGCACTTGTGAGTAAGATGTTTTTAAACAAGTTCAAGTGGATCTATTTCAGAAATCCAAATCAGCCTAAACTTTTAAAAGAGTTGTTCATTAAATTAGAATGATTATAGAAAAAATCTGCCAAATGGTGGTACTCCATGACACTTAGAAAATGCCTAAACGATCCATACCTACCCTACTCTATGCAGATGATGCAGTGATAATGGCCCAAACACCATTAGAGTTACAACGGGCCCTTCATAGATATAATGAGTATTTAAAAAGCCTTGACCTAAAAATTAACGTCACCAAAATTTTATAATGAACTGTGGGAGGGGTGGTAGCAATCAGAGGACCATTTTTGTCGAGAACAAGAAAGTTGAAAACACAAAGATCTATCCTTACTTAGGCATTCTTATAGATAACAAGGGAACGTGGCAACAGGCCATAAAGGCTAGGAAACTTCTCTTTATGGAGAAGTTTCTCAAAGCTATTGCCATTAAGAATGAGGATTTAGAGGCACATGGGCGGCAAAACAACATTCGAGACATGGGGTTACCGAATCCACCAATACTGGGCAGCTGGACCGATTAGTGGAAACGCTGCTATCAGATATTTTTGGCAGTGAGTCCTTTACTACCACATTTGTAGTTGAACGCGCACATCGCATCCTGGGACCACGACCTAATTAGGATTGCCCGCCAAGATCGATCATAGCCCGGCAATTGAACTTCAGAGATAGGGATACTGCCCTACGGATGGCGCGTGAGAGGGGCCAACTAGAATGGAAGGGGTCGACCATATTCATGTATCTAGACTTCACTGCCATGGTACAGGAGGCACGCTGAAAGTATGCTGGGGTGAAGGTGACATTACGGAAGAACGGGCTACGATATGGAATGTTGTACCCAGCATGGTTAAAAGTGGAAATGGACGGACGGTCATTCATTTTTGATACCACCATGATGTCCAGGAGTTGTGTCAGAAATACTCTAAACCGGGGAAACAGCACATACCAGCGTCCCCACAGCAGTTGCAGAATATACCAGACTCTGGTGCAAGTGCCAATCTTTTCTCTGCCAGTTAATATGCATGGATGCTAATTTTCAAGTACTAGTAGGCCGGTGATGGTGTGTTTGATATAATACTTAAACTGCGGTACCTTAGGGGTACACTTTTGTTGCACTGGAACACCGCTAGGGTTGAATTAGATATATATATATTCAGCCACTTAAATGCCAAGACAATGGGAAGGGGCGTGGCGTTGCTACCCCCGAGTGCGGATGCACCTGTTAAAGTTTTTGCAAGCTTATAGTACAATGTCTTTTTATTTGCGTTTACATTTAAACATTGTTCTAAGGAGGGGGGTATTCCCCCTGAACTTAGGTATGGGGGATGGGTGGTGAGAGGGGGATATTGATGATGGTTCACAAGGTACAGGCAGAGGCTAATGTGGTAATGAGGTCCTGGAATGTCAGGGCCCTTAACAATACTCGTAAATGTAAACAAGTGACCAAGTACGTGCAACGCCATCAGGTGGACATTGCATTTTTACAAGAGACTCGTTTGGCAACAAATGTCAAGACCCCGCTGGCCTCAAGTTGGGGGGGCACATAAATATTTTGCAGGTTACAGTTCATATGCTAGGGGTGTCGCAGTGTGGATACATAGACGGGTGACGTTCAGGGAGGAGGAGGTCTGCCGGGGGCCATTATTTATTGGTTCATGGATGTATGCTAGAGTACTCTGTGCTGTTCGTTAATATATTTGTGCAAAACTTTGATTTCCCCAATTTCATTGACACCATTCACACTCACATAGAGCGTATGGGGGCAGATCACATATATATGGGTGGGGATTTCAATTTACTCCTCGACCTGGAACGCGATACTACAGCACACATGATAGCCATAAAGCCCAGGGCAAAGCGAACATTACTGGATACAATGGAAAGGTTTGGGCTGGTGGATGCATGGAGATATCATTGTGCAGATCGAGAGGGTACACACACTATTCTGCACCTCATAACACATGGACACGCCTGGATTACTGGTGCCTTTCTGTGGAGGTGGCAATATGGATAGACACAGTTAGCCACCTGTCGTGCACATTGTCGGATCACTCCCCCGTGTTGGTGCAGTTGAAGGTCCCTAGAGTGAGGGGTGTAGAGCGTCAATGGAGATTTCCTGATATGGCCCTGAGAGATGCAGTTTTTCAACTGAACTGGGGGATGCGATCACCGAATACTTTTCGCTAAATGCAGGATCAGTGGAATCCAAGGCCACACTATGGGAAGCCTTTAAGGCATATACAAGAGGAGTGTGTATTTCAAAAAGCGCTGGGGCACTTAGGGATTTGCGACGTACACTAGCACAGATAGAATCGCAGCTGGCTGACTTAGACCATATAGATGCAAATACCACAGGTCCCCCTGATCTGTAATGCCGTGCAGCAATGCTGAATGAATTTCGGGAGGCGGCAGAGTGTGAGGTGCACTACCTTGGCAAATATGCAGTGGCTAAGTGGTATGGGGAGGGCGAGAGGCCAGGAGGAAAGTTAGCTAGGCTGATGCAACAGTCCGTAGGCCGAGCTATATAGCAGAATTAAAGGGCCACAATGAAGTGCAGATTACTGGTAATGTAGGAATCCTAGAGGAGGTGCTCACATATTATACAGTATTGTACACCTCCAGAGCCACCGGACACCCTGCAGACTACAGTGACTACCTCAACGAGGTCTCACTGGTTTGGATGGAAAAGGCACATCAGGAGTTTCTGGCCGAGCCCTTTTCGGTGGACAAAGTCACTGACGCTATTGATGCTCTGGATGGCTCCAAAGCACCAGGGATTGATGGGTTTATGGACTGTTTTTATAAAAAATAAAAGGCCCTCATCGTATCCTATCTTATAGACATGTATCAGGAAGCGGTAGAGGCGGGGGTACACCCACCCACTTTGAGAGAAGTGGCTATAATCCTGCTTCCCAAAACCTGGGAAGGACATGTGGAAATGTAGCTCATATCGATCGCTTTTCCTCCTAAAATTTGATAATAAGATCCTAGCTAAAATATTGGCAACGAGGCTTGCATTAATCGTTGAGAAACTGATTTTGGCAGCACAATCGGGTTTTATTCCCCACAAGTCAATAGCTCTTAATCTCCGTACTTTGTTTGCCACCCTGCACAGAATATCACCGGCAGTCCTGGCAGCTGCTGTCCTACTCGACGTGTAAAGAGTGTTTGACTCGCTCGAGTGGCCCTTTTTATATGCGACAATGGGATGGTTGGGGGTGCCGAAACGGTTCTTGGCGGTTGTTAAGTTGCTATACACGTTGCCCACAGCAGGCATTCGACTCAATGGTACATTGACTGGCACGTTTCAACTCACTCGAGGAATGCGGCAGAGGTGCCCACTATCTCCCCTGTTATTTGTAGTGGCACAGTCACTAAGATAATGGCAGAGAGCTTAGGAAACGCAGATTTGCTGGCGGTTAAACTCTTATTGAAATCTTCATACCTCTTACTCATGGTTGCCTACCGCCCGCCTAGAGCATCCCCTAATTTTATTGATCTCTTCTTATAGGTTATCACGGTTCTCCGCTCAAGGTACAAATGAGTCCTAGTGGTGGGTGATTTTAACTACCACTGGGATAAAGTACCAAAAGACCCTCCCGCTATCCAATTCGAGTCAATGATGAGCTCGATGGAGCTTCATCAATTGGTTAACGGCCCTACCCATCTCAAAGGTCATACTCTAGACCATATTTGGACCTCGCAACCACGGGCAGGCATAGTGGACAACAGCCCCTGCGCCTGGTCCGACCACTCGCAAGTTAGCTGTTGGGTCCCGACTGGTAACCCACTGCCACAACCTCCCCCAGAATGGAGGAAATTGAGGTTCTGGAACAAAATCAAGCCAGAGAAATTAGTGCACAATCTAATTAGGCTTTCAACCCCAAAACCCAAACATAAACAAGGAAACCCTGACCAAGAGTGTGAAGCACTCGCGGACACTCTGTGTAAAGCCCTAGATCAAGTTGCACCAGAGCGAAGGGAAAAAATCAGAGCCAAGGGAAAGGGAGCCGCCTGGTTTAATGAGACTCTGAGAGAAATGAAACAAAACCTCCGCCTCGCTGAGAGGCAGTGGCACAAAATCTATGCCACAACTAAACTAGCAATATATAAAAACCTGCTCACCTCTTATAATAAAGCCATCCTAACTAGGAAAGCCAAATATTATGAGGCAAGAATTATGGAGGCGACAAACAAACAAAAAGAAACGTTCTGAATACTAAAAGAACTTAGCCACAAAACTGAATCTAAATCAGCAAGCGCGGCCATAGACTGCAATGCTTTCCAGTCCTTCTTTTCTCAAAAATTAGGGACATCCTCTCAGAGATCGATAATACCCCAATCCTCCAGAGCCCCCCCAGTGCAGCATCAGGCCCCTTCCCAAGCCCGGAAGCAACTCACAAACTTCCCCCACCTGGACTCAGCCACCCTAACCTCACTAATGAACCGCAACAAATCAGGCTCACCCGCAGATCCCTGCCCCCCGAGGATCTTTCAAATGGCCCTCCCAGGGATGGACAGCCAGATCCTTAAGGTATTATACCACTCCCTGGAGATGGGCTACTTACCATCCAACCTGAAAGAGGCCAGAGTAACCCCCCTGCTAAAAAAAACCAGGAGCCGATGACACCAATCTAAAGAACTATAGGCCTATCTCCCAACTGCCATTTTTAGCAAAGGTCATAGAGCAACACGTTCTGAAAACACTTTTGGCCTTCCTGGAGGACAACCAGCTACTCCAAACTCAACAGGCGGGCTTTCGAGCACGCCACAGCATGGAACTGGTGATGCTATCTGTACTCGATGACCTTAGAATTATGGCCGACAACAAAATTCCGAGTGCCCTGATTTTATTGGACCTATCAGCGGCATTCGACACAATCAGCCATAAATAACTACTGACCGGTATCTCGAACTTGGGCATAGTTGTGGAAGCATACAAATGGCTTGAAATATTTTTGTCAGGTAGGTCACAGAGGACGCAGCTGGGGGAGCAGGTATCGGATTGGGGCTTTCTCACCTGCGGAGTCCGTCAGGGCTCTGCACTGTCCCTGCACCTCTTTAATATATACCTACAGCCCCTGGTAGCAGCCCTAGCCTGCATGGAATGCCACATCTTCAACTACGCAGATGACACTCAACTCATCCTTAGGATTGACAACTCTACCCACACCCAGGAGTGGGCACAAAACATCCTAAGATTTATAGTAAATTGGATGACGACAAACTCACTAAAAATCAATCCAGGTAAAACTGAAATCATGGTGACTCCAACAAACAAGCATTGGCATAGCCAACAGGTCTCGCATTTGGGACCTTATAAGTGTTTAGCCATGCAACAGTTGCATAGCTAAATACTTATAAGGTCCCAAAAGTGAGACCTATTGGCTATGCCAAGCGGCCGTGCGGCCGCGAAAGTGATCGCGATCAAACATCAAAGTGCCCACGCACATGCACTGTAGCTCTAGGCTGGCCTGGTAGCACTTTTTGGAGCCCTCACATAATGTCTCGCCAGACCAGCGCATGCGCTGGGTTAGGCGAGACCTAAAAACAGCCCTTGAACGATCTCTTCTGGCCCCAAGATTTAGGTAACACCCCCACACCAGTACCAGTTGTGAAAAGTTTAGGCATTAAAATAGTCTCCCAACTATCCATGGCCAACCAAGTCACCACAGTGGTCGGAACCTGTATAGGGCTTATGAGACTGCTGCGGAAGCTCGTCCCTATCCTTTCAACATCATCCCGTCAGATGATCGTATCAGCCACAATTGTCTCCCGACTGGACTACGGGAATGCCCTTTACATCGGCCTTCCCCAAAACCTCATCCACAAGCTACAAGTGGTGCTGAACGACGCAGCCAGAATGATATTCAAGTTTTCCAGAAGTGCCCACGCCACCCCCCTCCTGTGTAAGCTACACTGGCTCCCTATCAAACAAAGAGCGAAGTTTAAAGGCCTCTGTATTGCCCATAAAGCAATCTATGGAAATGCCCCTACATACATTAAAGACCGCCTCAAGAACTACGTCCCAGGACGTACACTTAGATCATCACAGGCGTGCCTCCTGTCTATTTCACGTTGTAAAACTGTATCCAAAGGTGGCAGAGCCTTCTCTGTCCTTCTCCCACAACTTTGGAATCAGCTACCAGACCACCTTCGTATGGAACCGGCACTCCTCCCATTCAGGAAAAAACTCAAGACGGTCCTTTTTAAGGAGGCCTTGAATACTATTTAACTATCCCTTCCCTCCTCAGCCTACGTGCCTGGCTTCTCTCTCTTTTGAAGCGCTTAGAGACCGGTTGGTGATTTAGCACTATAAAAAAGTAAACTAACGTAACATAACATAATATAACACTCGATCCATTGGTTTGGCATCCGCAGGAGAGGCATTGTCACCGAGGGCTGCAATTTAATACCTGTGCCCTATTACTTACGCTGTATGCCTATGATATTATATTATATGTAATGCACCCGGATAATAATTTAACACCTCCTCTCTGGGAAGTGACTAGATATGGTACCATGTCAGGTTTGCGTATTAATTGGGAGATGTTGGAGGTTTTCAAGCTAACAGTGGTGACCTGTGATAGAACGGTGGAATATCCACTGGCCTGGTGTGATGACTCTGGGAAGTATCAGGGAATCCACATTCACAGAAAAAAGAATCATATCCTTCAGCTGATTTATGGTCCGGTTATGGGAAGACTGAGACAAAACATAGAGTGATGGTTGACATTGCCCTTGTCAATGGCAGGTAGGATAGCTATAATTAAGATGGTGGTTCTGCCCAAATTTTTATATATTTTCCAAAACATTTCCATACCGTTGTACAATAGCTTCTTCACAGACCTTCGTACGCTGCTGATACGACTGGTGTGGGGGTAAAGCAACCCCGCATTGGTTAAGACACTTTAATGTTTCTGTATGAGAGGGGTGGGTTTGGGGTACTAATAGTTCAGATTTAATATTTGGTAGCACAGGCAAGTTTTGCTTGGCACTGGTATCATGCATATGTCGGGATCCCATATCACAGACCGCATGCCGATCTGGCGCTTCCGGCGTCACTCAAAACCCTGCTGCTGGTGGGGTTTTCGCGAGAGATGCAAGATATCCAGACACTATCCACAACCAGCTGGGCATGGCATAAATTACTATGGGTAACTGGATCCCGCATATTATATTCCTCTGCACTGCCACTGGCGGGTAATGGCTGGGTTCCCATTTTACAGGAGGCCTTGGTAAAGCGCACATTGGCAAAATTTCAGCTGGAAACATTTGGCGACCTGTTCCCCATTGGTCAAATTTTCTCATGCACTGAGGACCCTCACTTTAGAGAGATACCAAAGGGGATGATGGACAGAGCGCTTGAGCAAATCAAACACTCACCCGTAGTCAACTGATCTGGGTTTAATCCATCATCATTCTTTAGCTCACTCCACCACCCCAGTTCAGACATGGCTATATGCAGATCAGTCTGACCCTGCGCCTCACGGGAACAGTCCAGCCCAAACTCCCAAACCATGTCTTCCCTGGACCGGAAACAAGCATCCTGGGAATGGTTTCTGGTTCATAACCCTCATCAACCAGGCTATCTTGAATCCAGTGGCAAAGTGAGCAAGGGACCCACGTCTGGGCATACCCTGCCAACTCAGGGCGAACAAAGTGATACCAAAGGGGATGATTGACGGAGCGCTTGACCAAATCAAGCACTCACCCCCAGTCAACTGATCTGGGTTTAATCCATCATCATTCTTTAGCTCACTCCACCACCCCAGTTCAGACATGGTCATATGCAAATCAGTCTGACCCTGTGCCTCATGGGAACAGTCCAGCCCAAACTGCCACTGGGGTGAATGTATGACATTGTTCTGCATTCTGTCCATCAACTGTTGTTTTTGCATTTGTCACCCTGAGTTGGACGGGTATGCTCAGACGTGAGTCCCGTGCTCTCCATGCCACTGGAATTAAGCTATCCTGGCTGAAGAGGGGTGAAACCCAGAAACCGGTTCTAGGATGCTTGTTTCCAGTCCAGGGAGGACCTGGCTTGGCAGTTCGGGCTGGACTGTTCCCATGAGGCACAGGGTCAAGACTGATTTGCATATGGCTGGATTCAAACTGGAATGGCATGGTGAGCAAAAAAACAATGGATTTAGGCCCAGATCTCTGTACTGGGGTGAATGTATGACATTGTTCTGCATTCTGTTCATCAACTGTTGTTTTTGCATTTGTCACCCTCACTTTAGAGAGGCCACTGTAATGGATCACTTTGTGTCGCAGAGGCTCCAGAGGGCATGCGTGCAAGCATGTATAACTATCCATTGGAACCCCCTGAATTCCCAATACTGACAGTGGTTATTAAGGAAGGGGATGGGAGTCATCTTATGGCTCGGATGTATAAGGCAGCAGTGGTAATCCTTCCCTGTTGGGATGCGGGGGTGCGGGCAGCTTGGCAAAGTGACCTGGGTAACCCACTCACAGATGCGCAGTGGGGTTGGTGCCGTACGCAAATACGCCAGGTCTCCCGTAACCACTGTCACAAGTTATTGCACTGTGGAGAGCGTATATGACACTTGGCAAAATGCATCGTATAGACCCGGCACGCCAACACGAATGCCTGAGGTGCCGCTTCCCAGATGCTGAGTTTGCACATATTGCATGGACTTGTACCAAGATCGAGGGCTATTGGAGGTCAGTGTTTGGGGAACTTTCTCTCATGATTGAAATGGAGGTTACACCCACGCCCCTGATGGCAGGCTGGATCCACCCAAATCCAAGCACCGATTTGTTGCAACTGCTCTCCTCATTGCTAACGCGAAGTGGCCATTAATTTGGGTAACAAGCTTGCCCCCACACTGCATGCATGGCTCCGTAGTATGACATACTGCAACACCACCAGTGACACATACGCACAACTACAGCCACCTGCAGCTAGACCTGTAGATATCTGGCAGCCATTTCAATCCTACCTGCAGACAATATGGGAAATCAACGACACTCATACGCAGCCGAGGTTTGCACCCATGGGAGCCGCAGGCAGTAGGGACACACCTGGGGTTATTGAACCATTGCAGAGATCGCAGGGACTACAACCTAATATTGAGCCTGACCCTATGTAGTATAGACTTTTGTAACCATTGTTGTACTGATCTAAATATACTTGGACGTTTAACTATGTAATTTGTTTACCATGCTGCTCAATACTGCACTGTAATGCTATGTATTTTCCCTTCCTTTTTGTAACCTTATTAAAAACCTTTAAAAAAGCTTTGACTTAACTCGTCTGATAGTGAACTGCATACTTTACTTATTTTAACAATAGTTTTGTTTTATGGTCTTATTGAACCGTGAGTCTTAAAGACAGTGGAGCCTTTATAAGGTCTTGAGATTTTTTTATTGAGATCTTTTCTTTATAGTCTAACACAATCAGATATTATTTGAAATAGCAGAGAATAACGGCACGGAAGGCAGCGCTGACCTCTCTCTCCTTTCCAATGTACCCCGCTGGTAAACCCGAATGAATCGTAAGAGATATGTTACGTGAGCTTCGTGTCGTCCTTATCACGCTTCCAGCAGCTTTCTCCCCGTGCCCTGAGCCTCCCGGTCTATGTGTTAAGGGAAACCTGCAGACCCGGGTTTTGGGGTCAGAGCCTTTGCCTGCTCACCTGCGCTACCGCCATAGCCCTTGCGGGAGGTCTCACGGCTGTGGATACTTCCCGGTCTGGTTGCTGCTCTGACGGCGGTGCAGCGCACTGTTTCGACGCTGGCTGCAGACGAGAATGGACCCAAAGACGGCAAAAAGCCTTAAAGAGCAGGGTGCCGTGAATCTTGATTCGCAAGAAGCTGCCGGAGGAGGTAAAAGTCGGAGGAAACTGAGGAGAGAGCAACCAGGGGGGCCGGCTGCGGACTCTGGGACAAACTAAGGACAGACACGGTATGGCGGCCCTAAAAAGAGAGGTGAGGTGGGCAGAATGGTTGATGCTGGTGCAGCCGGAGTAGCAGGCGGGACAAGATTATGGACGGCTAATGCTAGTGAGGGCGTTCTGCGTCAGCCTTCGGTAATCGAGGCATTTGATATATCAAGTATGACAGCGGCACCCCCTGGGACTAATATGAGTTTTCAACAATGGGGGTTGGATGCACACCATCTTTAAAAAAGCGGGAGGCTTGTGAATGTTTCAGGGGATGTAAGCAACTAGGTTGAGTGGATAAGGATAGAGGCATGACCTTTTTGATTAAGGTGAGAGAATGTGATGTGTGTTTGAAGATCGAGATGTATGTTATTTTGTTTGCAGATGATGAATGGGGACTGACAAGGAAAGGTATGGAAGTAGCTCGTAATGAGAGAGATTGGATGGGAGCACGAATATTAGATGCTCAGATTTGTGATTGGGTTATGCGTGTTGACATGGGAATATGAAGTAAGTGAAAGCACGTTGAACGCAGAGTGGGAAAACTGGAGCAAACAAAGGATGATTAAAGAGGGGGAGGAATAACGCTCTCCCTCCCCCCTCCGCTCTCCCTCCCCGCTTCCCGCCACCGCCATTTGCCCCGCCCCTTTTCTCTTCTGTTCCCTCCCCGCTCCCAGCTGCTCCGCCCACCCGCGCACTTGGCCTTAAATGGCGACCGTGCGACGCAGGTGAGTGTGACCCACTTGTGGGACACCCCCGCGCCGCACGGCCACCAGCTGCTGCGTGTGCCCCATTGCCTGCCTTACTGCCTCGCCGCCGGCCTCGCTGCCGCCTTGGTCGCTCCCCATTGGTTTTCACCATTTGTTTTGCCCTACATTTGTGCTTGTATTTTTTGTGCCGTGTGATCGTTTCTCTTGCTGTTTTCGCCATTGTTTTGCCCTCCATTTGTGCTTGTATTTTTTGTGCCGTGACATCGTTTTCCTTCCTGTTTTTGCCATTTATTTTGCCCTCCATTTGTGCCTGTTTCATTTAATGTAATCTCTGTACCGTGTTTCAGTTTCCTTCCTGTTTGCCCGCCTACCTCGCCGCCCTCCGCTCTCCCTCCCCGCTTCCCGCTTCCCGCCACTGCCATTTGCCCCGCCCCTTTTCTCTTCTGTTCCCTCCCCGCTCCCGCCTCCCAGCTGCTCCGCCCACCCGCGCACTTCGCCTTAAATGGCGACCGTGCGAACGCGCAGCGGTCACGCGCAGCGGGCGCGCCGATTGTGCGCCGAAGGCGCGCCAAAGGACCCCTGGCCCACGAAGACCCCGACCTACCCGCCTGACGTACTCCGCCGCCACCCTCATCGCACTCAACACCGGCCGACTCCCAGAATGCCACCAAGCCACACCACGACGCACCCACGGACCTTTCAGCTGCCACGCCTGCAAATTCACCTGCATCCGGACCTGCCTCGCACCAGCACCCGCCAAGTCAAACACCAGCAGCACCCACCTCAAGTGCATCCTGCTCAACACCCGCTCCGTCCACAGACACGCCATCGAACTCTGGAACCTCCTAGACGCCACAGCCCCTGACGTTGCCTTCCTCACGGAGACCTGGATGAACGCCTCTTCAGCTCCCGACATCGCCATCGCCATCCCAGAGGGCTACAAGATCGTCCGGAGGGACCGCAACGCCAACCAGATGGGAGGAGGCATCGCCATCATCCACAGGAACACCATCCGTCTCACGACCAGCACCGACGACACCCTGACCAGCGCCGAACACCTGCATTTCCAGATCCACACCAACCCGAACACCACCCTCAGAGGCACCCTGATCTACCGACCCCCGGGACCACGCACCCCATTCAGCGAGGACATCGCCGACTTCGTCAGCCCGCATGCCCTCCCCTCCGCTGACTACATCCTCCTGGGAGACCTCAACTTCCATCTGGAGAACAACAACGACCGCAACACCAGCACCCTGCTCGACAACCTCGCCAATCTTGGACTCAAGCAGCTGGTGTCCACCCCCACCCACCTCGCCGGACACACACTCGACGCAGTCTTCTCCTCCAGCACAGACATCAACTTCAGCCACGCCACAGAGCTTCAATGGACGGACCACAGCTGCGTCCACTTCACCTTCAAGAGAACGACGACCCACCACCACCAGCAACAGGCCGCCCGCAGAAGCTGGAACAAGATCACAGCAGACCAGCTCGCCACCTCCCTGAGCCAGCACCCTCCTGCCAGCTCAGCGAACCCCAGCCAGGCCGCCGACAACCTCACGAAGTGGATCAGCAACTGCGCGGACGAGCTCGCCCCGCTGAGGACCCCGCCCAGCAGACCCGGCAGCAAGAAAGCCCCGTGGTTCACCGACGAACTCAAGAGCTCCAAGAAGAACTGCCGAGCCCTCGAGAAAGTCTGTAGAAGGGAACCTACACCGGACAACAGGACCACCCTCAAGCGGGCCACTCGGAAGCACCACCAGCTGATCCGCGCCGCCAAGAAAACTGCATTCAAGGACCGGCTGGACAACAACGCACACAACAGCAAGGAACTCTTCAACATCGTGAAAGAGCTATCCAACCCCAGCGCAGGAAACAACGACATCACCCCATCGCAAGACCTCTGCAACTCCCTCGCTTCATACTTCCACAACAAGATCGCGGACATACACAACAGCTTCAACAACCAACCAACGCACACCATGACCGAACAACCACCCCCCACCACCACCCTCCACGCCTGGACCCCGATCAGCACCGAAGACACCATCCGCACGATGAACTCCATCCACTCCGGATCACCAACCGACCCCTGCCCTCACCACGTCTTCAACAAGGCCGACGCTGTTATCGCACCCCACCTGCGAGACATCATCAACACATCCTTTGACACCGCCACCTTCCCTGAGAGCTGGAAGCACGCCGAACTCAGCGCTCTACTCAAAAAACCAACAGCAGACCCCACCGAACTCAAGAACTACCGCCCCATCTCGCTCCTCCCGTTTCCAGCCAAAGTCATCGAGAAGACCGTCAACAAGCAGATGGCCGCCTTCCTCGAGACGAATGGATCCCTCGACCCCTCACAGTCCGGCTTCCGAGCCAATCACAGCACCGAGACCGCCCTCATCGCCGCCACCGATGACATCCGAGCCCTGATGGACAACGGAGAAACAGCGGCCCTCATCCTCCTAGACCTCTCCGCGGCATTCGACACTGTCTGCCACCGCACCCTAGTACAGCGCCTCAGCAACATCGGAATCCAGGACAAGGCGCTGGAATGGATCATCTCCTTCCTCGACGGAAGAACTCAGAGAGTCCGCCTACCACCGTACAAGTCAGAGGCCTCCGAAGTCATCTGCGGCGTCCCTCAAGGATCCTCTCTGAGCCCCACCCTCTTCAACGTCTACATGAGCCCCCTCACGGCCATCGCACGCCAACACAACCTCAGCATAATCTCCTACGCCGACGACACCCAGCTGATCCTCTCCCTGACCAACGACCCCGCCACCGCCAGAGCCAACCTACACGAAGGGATGAAAGAGGTAGCCGAGTGGATGACGACCAGCCGCCTGAAACTGAACTCTGACAAGACGGAGGTCCTCATCCTGGGCTCTTCACCCTCCGCCTGGGACGACTCCTGGTGGCCTCCCGCCCTGGGCACCGCACCCAAACCGACAGACCATGCACGCAACCTGGGCTTCATCCTGGACTCCTCCCTCTCCATGACCAGGCAAGTCAACAACGTCTCCTCGGCGTGCTTCAACATCCTACGCATGCTACGGAAGATCTTCTGGTGGATCCCCACCGAGACCAGGAAGACCGTCACCCAGGCCCTCGTCACCAGCCGACTGGACTATGGCAACGCCCTCTACGCCGGTACCACCGCCAAGCTCCAGAAGAGACTCCAGCGGATCCAGAACGCCTCAGCCAGACTCATCCTCGACATCCCACGAACCAGCCACATCTCCGGACATCTGAGAGACCTTCACTGGCTCCCCGTCAACAAAAGAATCACCTTCCGCCTCCTCACCCACGCACACAAAGCCCTACACGACCAAGGCCCGAGCTACCTCAACAGCCGGATCAACTTCTACGCTCCCAAACGCCACCTCCGATCAGCCAACCACGCCCTCGCCGCCGTCCCCCGCATCCGAAGAGCGACTACAGGAGGAAGGTCCTTCTCCTACCTGGCCGCCAAGACCTGGAACTCCCTCCCGGCCGACCTGCGCCTGACCCAAGACCACCTCTCCTTCAGGAAGAAGCTGAAGACCTGGCTGTTCGAGCAGTAGCGGCACCCCCCCTCCCCCAGCGCCTTGAGACCCTACGGGTATGTAGCGCGCTCTATAAGTGTCACTGATTGATTGATTGATTGATTGAATGTGAGATGAATGTGGACTAGTAACAAGAAGAGCAAGACGATTGCTTAATGAATAAGTCGGAGGGTGAGGAAAGTTTCAGCGTATAGATTGGTTTGATAAATTAATGGAGGGTCATTATTAGTACTACTGGTTTCAGGGGCTAATGTGGGGACATGGGTATAATGCACTGTAACATTGCACTTTGAGAAAGTAATGCATCTGGAAGCGTTTATTTTGTAAAATGTCGAGTGACGATTTAAACAACAATGGTTTGTACATTGATATTCATTTATTTATGTGTCATTTACAGTGCCCCCTGATGAAGGGCACCAGTTGCCCGAAATGCATTGGGCTATTAATAAAAACACTGTCTTGGACGAATTTGCGTCTATCGTATTCTTGGGATAGAGGTCCGGAGGGCCCAACTTGAATACAAGAAACATGAAAATTGGCATACCACTCTGCGTGTGGATAATTGAAAACAAGAGTTGGATTAAGAGAAACGGTTAAAAACTGGATTACTTGGAGTACTGGGATTAATTTGAAAAAAATATAGCCAAAAAGGCGCCTCAGCTGTGCAATTGGTAGGGGCGTAAATGACGCCCCAGCTCATGTCTTACTAATATGAGTTTACCTGTTTGCCCCCCTGCTTTGACTGTATCCCTGCGATCTGAAGCTACTTCACAGGGGTGTGATTCAGTTCCATCTATGGGCAAGCTGGCTCTACTTACTACCGCTCCAGTGCACTCTGGGACCGGTAGGTCTTCTGCTGTTCCTTTGCCCCAGCGGGGCAACAACTTTGATAACACTGATTCGGAGCCCAGCAGTATGAGGTAGCACGTGGGTGCGGGGGTTGATGGACCACTTGGATTAGTTGGATCGCATTCAGCGCTGACGTTGGAGGGAGAGAATCCTTTGTTAAGGTCCTACGACATGAGCACCTACAATAACAGCCAGGGCAGTGGCAGTGTGGAGGCGAAAAATAAGGATTTAAGCCGATGTCGTAACAATACCTTGACAGGTGACAAGAGCATAGAAGGCGTACACAAGGCTGCGGTGTCGCTCCCCCAGATAACCCATGATAAACTATGTACATCTATTCAGATTTATCGCAATGTGGAACTATCTGATCTCGAGCCTGGAAATATGAATAACACTTCCTGTGAGCTAGACAACCAAGGGTCTGGCTCCGCCTGGCCATGTGCGCCTCTGCTCTCACTGGAAGGCGATACGTTTTTTTCACTGAATGATGACTCTGACACATCTCAGATTAGTGAGCTGGATTCGTCACAGGAGAGTGTCTCTGGAGAAGAGTCTCCGGTAGTGCAGAAGCAGTACCACAGCCAGTCTAAGTCCAAGACTTCTAGGCGTCGGGCCAGGTCCAAAGGCCAATCCTCGGATTCAACTAGCAGACGGCTTGAATAGGACTACTCCGCTTCAACTCTGACAGCTTGCTCGGGTAGCGGGCTCGGCGGTGACAATGGTACGAGAGGAACCAGCGATCCAGGTAGCACGCCTCTACCACCAACATTGGAGTTACTTTATACAACTTTAAAACAGATGCAGGGTGAGGCCCGGCAGGAGAGCAAGAGATCGCAACTCGCTACCAATAAGCTTGAAGGGACAATTCGTAAGATGAATAAGCTATGTTCTGACATGTCCAAGCGGATAACCCATGTAGAAGCACAAACTGTTGCCGTGGAAGAAGAGGTTGAGAAACTGCATATATTCAAAGCTGCTCAGGAAATATATTCACGGGATGTGGACTGGAAACTTGAGGACTTTGAGAATCGGCAGCGCCGAAATAATGTCCAGCTACTAGGCCTTGAGGAAAAAGTGGAGGGGGAGAACATTTTGGCATTTGTTGTGAAGCTACTGAAGGCGGCTTTTCCAGACCTGGCCCACTGGAACTGGGAGATGGAAGTGCAGAGGGCACATCGCTTCCCAATGTTTAGGAAAACCCAGCCCAATAGTCAGGGAGACCGTCCCAGAGCGATTCTTATTTTCATCGGTAATTTTTTGCTGAGACAGGCAATTCTCGACCGAGCCAGACCGGACTCTAAAAAAGAACAGTAGAGGGGCATACTTTCTTAGCTCGGCCGGATTTTTGCCATACTACGGTCGAGCGGAGATGGAGCCTACGTCAGCTGATCACCCCATTGCAAGGGACAGGCTGCGATGTCTTTCTCCTGTTTCCAGCACGGCTCAAGGTTATCCATAAGGGCCGGGTTAGAATCTTTTTCTCGGAGATAAAATCCCAAGAGTTTCTTACCGATTTAACAGAATCACGAGGGGTGAGGGCGCTGGCCAATGTAGCCGAAAGGGATAAGGGTGATTCAGGGAAGGACTGATGTGTCTTTTCAAAATGCTGATAAAATATGATGATTTTTCTTGTTAAAATGATGGGGCTTGGACTGGGGGTGATGTACATTACTATCTGCTAGTTTTGAGAATGGATATTTTCTTTTCAAGTATTTGAAGTGGTTGTTCTTGGGGCTACTTGGGGGGGAGGGCACTGGCGCTGTCTTTGTAGGAGTTGTCTCGGCCATATCTAGGTCTTGGTTGACCTAATTGCCTGTAAGGGAGGTAAGGGGGGGTGGGTGTGGGGGCTGGGAGTTTCAGGGTTCATGCCGTTTGGGGTGAGGGGGCTCAGCACAGGTTAAGGTGTTTCAATTTGTGAGGCAAGTAAAGGTGCAGCAGAACTGGATTTAAGATGACCTGGTTAGGTTACATCAGGAGGCTCGAATAATGAGCATGAATGGCAAGGTAGGGTTTGATGGACTAGCAGCAAAATGGGTTTATTGTAAGAAACTAAGACATTTTAAGACATGAATCTGCGGGTTTTGACAGTGAATATCTGTGGGCTTAACTACCAGAATAAGAAGAATAAGGCAGCAATTTGGTTGAAATCCTTACGTGTAGACTTATTATGCATTCAAGAAACACATATAGAGGGCAACAGAGCTTATATAATGGAACAGCTTGGTTTTAAATTGTTGGCACATACCTCACAGGGCTCCCGACCTCGGGGGGTGGCAATTCTTACTCGGAGAAATGATGTGAGGGTTCTTCGAAAGTCAGTCGATCAATGGGGTCGGTGAGTAGTGATTGAATGCTTGCTTAATAATTTTAAATTCACACTCTATTCGTT
Organism: Triturus cristatus; assembly: GCF_964204655.1. Classification (NCBI taxonomy): domain Eukaryota; kingdom Metazoa; phylum Chordata; class Amphibia; order Caudata; family Salamandridae; genus Triturus; species Triturus cristatus. The sequence continues at coordinate 1,564,658,800 of NC_140591.1, forward strand.
GTACGGCTCAACTTGTGATGACCCGGAATTGTTAGGGAAATTAGATTCTAGCTTGGCAATGTGGCCTGCTCCAATAATCCTATGTGGGGATTTTAATATTAATGGTTTGGGGGTACAATGGAGTACCCAAGGAAGTAATTATTTGGGAAAAAAAAGAAAAGTTAGTTTTGCCTTATCTAATCTAGTTTGTAGTAATGGTCTGACTGACGCATGGGCTTATTTGAAACCTTCAGATCCAGGTTGCACCTTTTTCTCTGCTCCGCATAAAGTTGTTTCCCTCCTGGATTATTTTTTTGTGTCCAATCAATTTATTACTAATTTAAACCCGCGTATTATCTCAGATCACAACCCATTAGTTTTGACGGTTAATTTTACGTTGTTGGAAAAAAAGAATGTTGGTTGGACCTTTGAACGAAGGTTAGTATATGATCCTGACTATATTGTTTATATGAAGGGATGGGCTAAAGAATTCTGGGATTTTAATCGGGGGAGCACAAGGGGTCGGAATTGTTTGGGATGCTATTAAGGCGAGGGTCAGAGGGGAGACTATAAGTTTCAGTTTGCGTTGTCAAAAGATGGAGCGACTTAGGGAACTGGGGATAAGGGAGGAATTAAATAATCTTGAGGGAATATTAGTTACTGCCATCAGCACCGGAGAAGTGTTAGATAGAATACTTTTACAGTTGGCTATCAAAACGGCCGAGGCAGGCGACCATCTGGCTAAAAAAGCAGCGGAGATATATCTGTCTAAAAAGCATCACTGCTATGAATTCAATGAGCGTGTAGGACATATTCTGGCTGTCAGAGTTAGGCAAAAAGTCTCAGCTGGGGAGATTTCTGAAATTTATGTTAGTAGGAAGGCCATCACAGACGCAGCAGGTATTCGGGAGACTTTTAGGCTTTTTTATCAGCAGCTATACACTGGCGGACCAGCCGCTACACCTGGGGGTATCCGCGAATATTTAGATAAAGTATCTACCCAGAAGGTTGATCCTATAGACAAGGAGGAACTCAAGAGGGTGTTTTCCGAAGAAGAAATAATGGGTGCTTTACAAGATCTGCCACCTGGTAAAGCCGTCGGCCCCGATCGAATCCCATTGGAATTCTATAAAATCTTTAAAGACTCAATTAGACAGGATATTATAGAGGTTATGTTGTCAGCTCAAAGGGGTGATCCTGCCCCTGATTCATGGGTGGGGGCAGATGTTGCTGTTTTTTTGAAAAAAAGATAAACGAGCTAAAGAACTCGTCTCTTACCCCCCAATTACCCTAATGAACAGTGATGTTAAATTTTTTTCTAAAATGTTGGCTACGAGATTAAATGGCATCTTAAACAAGCATTGGCATAGCCAATAGGTCTCGCCTTTGGGACCTTATAAGTGTTTAGCCATGCAACAGTTGCATAACTAAATACTTATAAGGGCCCAAAAGCGAGACCTATTGGCTATGCCAATGCTTGTTTAATTATGCCCAGGCCATTGAGAGAGGGCTGTGTGCAGGCGTTTCCAACCAGAATTATTTGGGAATGTGAGCATAGGCAGGCAGCTCTAGCAAGAGTCACTGTGAAACAATAATTTTTGTTAATTAATGTAATTTTTTTAGTATGAAAATGTGCATGAATAATTGAAAGGTATGCCATGTTTATATTCCCTTTAAGATATTCGTGAAGTTTTAGAATTCTGTCACCGCTGACCAGAAAGTGCAAAGGTCAAAAGAAAGAAGGCGCAGGTAACCTTAGATTGGGAGACACCATTAACTTTGACACACTCAGTCCTTCTGTTGTACGCCTGACACCGCTTACCTTTTTTGGTGTTTTCCATCTTCTATATGCGTTCAAAAGCTGTTTGGCCAAAGCATGTACAGCTAACCTTCGAACAGCGTCATTATTACAAAGCCCCTGAACAAGCAAAAATAGCTATGAACAGCAAATCTTCGACCTGTGTGTGCTTATTACATCCAGGAAAAAAAATATGTTGATAAAAGCAAGGTTAAATAATAAAATGCCAATGTTCTTCTCAGTATTTTCTCTATTTCTCTTAGTGTGCCCTCTCCTAACATATATCTAAGAGCTATGCTTTGTACAACAGCAAAGAGGAAATGACTTCAAGTTGTCATATTTTCGGTTTGGGAAATTCACTAACTGATGTTTCAGTAGATTCTGGAACTAGTCGTTTTGATTTTAACCCTATTAACACAGGGCAACAAGTACCAGAATGCAAAGATAAACAAGCGGCCATGCGGCCGCGAAAGTGATCGCGATCAAAGATCAAGCGGCCATGTGGCCGCGAAAGTGAAAGTAATTGCGGTCAAGCGCGGCGCGCGCGCCCGTGCACATGCACTGTAGCCCTAGGCTGGCCTGGTAGTACTTTTTGGAGCTCTCTCAAAAAGTCTCGCCAGACCAGCGCATGCGCTGGGTCAGGCGAGACCTAAAAAACCATTCACTCGTGCCAACACGGGTTTATCATGGGCCGCAGAACAACACAACATATACAGCGGGTGATCACCCTTTTTGATGCGATGGAGATCTCAGGAGACCCTATGGCCGTGTTGTTATTAGATGCTGAAAAGGCATTTGATAGGGTCTCCTGGGATTTTCTCTGGGAAGCAATGAGTTGGTTTGGGCTAGGGAGGGATTTATTAAATCTGTCCAAGTGCTATACGCGGCCCCCACAGCTCGCTTGAAGATTAATGGCAACTGTACCTCTCCTTTTAATATACAGAGGGGGACCCGGCAGGGCTGCCCCTCCTCTCCACTGTTGTTTGCCATCTATATGGACCCCCTGATACGATTATTTGAGGCTAACAACGGAATTCGTCCAGTTGTGTGTTAGGTGGTCGAATCCAAAGTCCTTGCCTATTCCGACGATGTGGCTATTATCACCACAGATCCACAATTGGCATTGGAAACGGTTGAGTCAATTTCATATGAGTTTGGTAATTTCACTGGGTATGAATTAAATAAATCCAAGACTCAAGTTATAAAGAATCGATCTATTAATTTTGAAGATCCCCGCGTCATTGATTCAGCAGTTTATTTGGGTATACAAGTTACTTCAGACCAAGGAAAACTGGTGGCTGAAAATATGGAACCAGTAATTGGGAAGGCGAGGGCGGATCTTGATAGATTGAATAACCTCCATCTCTCTCTTGTGGGACGATGTATTGTCATCAAGATGATGTTTTTACCGAAAGTATTGTATTTGTTTAGGGCAATCCCTTTGGAATTTCAAAAATCTTGGTTTATTATTTTAGAAGGCTTAATCAACCGATTTATTTGGGCACCCGGGAAAACCAGGCAGGCTCTTCGGTTTATGTATTTACCACGGGGAAAGGGTGTTTTTTTCGGTTCCTGTTTTTCGTAGCTATTATTGGGCGGCAGCCTTGCAATAAATGGGGATATTGGTAGGGTCGTGTCCTGGGGAAAGGGAAGGGGAAGGCGATCTCCCAGATGTCTATAAATTATTATTGGGCGAAAACGCGGAGAATTGCTTCCTTAATTTCACAGAGCCTAGCTATTACAAGTAGACAAAATTTAAGACGCTGATAGCTGCTTTTAAGATCTGGGGGGCGCTAAAGAAGAAGATTGAATTAGGGAGAATTAATTATTATGCAGTTTTATTTAAAAACCCCATGCTTCCGGAGATATTTTCGGATGAGATCATAGCCGGATGGGCTACTAAGGGTGTTCGCCAGGCTGGGGATGTAATTGAAAAGCAAGGGTTCCGCCAATTTAAAGCTATACAGAAGGATTTTGGGCTGGAAAGAGGTAATTTTTTTAAATGTCTACAGCTTCGTAGCTTCTTCTGTAAAACAATTGGGTGGGTTTGTGGGTTTGCTAGTAATATAATAATTGACATCATGCAAGGCAGGACAAAGGGGGCGATTAAACTGATCTATGCAGAACTGATTAATTTGAAACAAGATGATTTAATTAAACACGAGGCTAAATGGACTGAGCGTGTGGGGGCTGTCCCCGGAGTACTTTTGAAATCCTTAGAGATGGGTCAGTTGGTTCTATCTTTAGCTGGGCTTCAGGCACAACATTTTAAAACAGTTTTTTCTTTATATTACACGCCGGCCAGAATAGCACAGTGGGGTGGTTCAACAGGCACTACATGCCCTCGGTGTGGGGGACTGGAAGCAGATCTGGTGCATATGTTTGCTTTCTGCCCTCGTTTGCAGGGATCTAATTATGGAATATCTAGATTATGTACTTGGGGTAAAAATAACATTAACCCCGGAATTAATCCTGCTAGGAATAAGTGGCATAAACCTAAACGAGATTGCCTACCAATTTCTTTTTATCGCCATGGCTGTCCTAAGGATTAATATCACTTCTGCCTCGTTAGACCCCTCCCCCCACTTTTCAGCAATGGCTGGCTCGCCTACTTTCCATATACACAATGGAGAGAGCAATCTATGAAAGAAAGGGAAAGAAGGCGAAGTTGCTGGGCAGACATATCTGAGCACCCTTAATAAAATGGAAGGAATCTGTATAATTTAAGGTAATGGGTGTGGAAATCTATTTGTTGTTGGTATGAATCAGTAAACAGGGTTTCGACAAATGGCTCACCGGAGCTTCACTGTATCTGCTGCTAATCTTATTCAATTTTTTCTTTTTATTCTCTCATGTTGACTATATATTTGTTTGTCTTCGGACATCTGCTCTCTGCCTCAAGCATTACAATTTTGTGGTTTTTGTTTGTTCTTTGTTGATACTATTTATCTGTGCTGATACACCTACAAAAAATAGGGAAAAATCTCAATAAAGATATTAAAAAAAAAAAAAAAATTAAATAGCAGAAAATTAGTTGTTACAAATATCATGAGAATCGTAGCACTGACAATACAGATTTTCATCTCTAAGGTTTTGAGCATTGGGGTTTTAATCCCAGGTACTTTGAATTTAATGTTTTTGTTGGGGGATTAATTGTTCATTTTTTGAGTATTGTATCGTATTTAGTTTTTTTATTCTTTATTGAAATTTGCGAATAATTTAGAGGAAGGTGTTAAATGATAGCTAAACATATGAAAGATTAGTTTGTTTTTTAGTGCTAAATAGTTTTATTGGAGGCAAATATAGATAGAAATGCTCTGAAACAGTATGGGACTTCTGAGGTCAAACAGCGAATGTTGTAATTTCACTTTGTTATAAATAGGCATTTCAGAATAGTATTCGACTTATTTCGTAGTGTTTGGTTTGGGACCTTAGTTTTCACTTTGGGTAAGTAAAAATCATGTTACATAATTATATATTCTGGTTTTGGAGCTATGGGCCAGATGTATCAAGGTTTTAACAGGTCGCAAATGGGCCGATTCACAGAATCGGCTCGTTTGCAAACACTAAAAAGTATTTTGGGATGTATCATCCCAAAAAGCATTTGCAAAATAGGTAATCGCAATTTTTGTGAATACTTATTTTGCGGATGCAGTTAGGGAATGGCAATTTGCGATTCCCTAAATGCAATGCAAGAAGCATTCTCATAATGCGACTTTGCATTAAGGAATCTCAAATTACCCCCAACTTCATGTTGGTGGTAATTTCTAAATTCTTAGAAAAATGCACAAAATAAAATTTTTCCTAGTGCCATGTGGCGCATACACATGCACATGTGCACACATGACATTTTTCGGGGTGCATCAGAGAGGCCTTTTGGCTCCCTATCACCCTTGAAATTGCATTCGCAATTTGCGATGACCAATTTGGTAATCGCAAATTATGAATGTCTTCCCATTCATTCCCATTGGCCTCTAGGCCCATGGGAATGAATGGGAAGGCATTCCTTAATAGCGAATCGCAACTTGTTATTCGCTTTTAAGTAATATGTAGGAATCGCTATTTCTTTTGCAAAACCTACATACATTGCATTTTGCAATTCTATGATAGCGAATTGGTAAAATTTGCTATTATAGAATCTCAAAATGCTATGTTGATACATCTGGCCCTGTGTTTGTATGTCTAGTGTCACATTTTTAATGAGGGATTTGATGTTTTTAGATTTCTTTATCATGTAATTGGTGTTTTGATTGCTCGACAAGAAAGATAATTTGGAAATTTCAGTCAAATGAGTCGAGCTATGTGCTGGGAGATAAAGTTTAATTTTGGGTGTGTTTTTGGCTTTCGTGTATATTTATTTTGGTACTTTTAATCTTGTTTTACTATCGCTTCTAACTGGAACTTATATTGGATCAAAGATAGTATTTTGTGTTGATATTGTGAACGTATTTGCCTTTAACATCACCCAACATTATGGTTGGGGTGTATCATCAGTATAAAGTCTAATTATCTATGGGGTATTAATTACAACTGAAACTTTATGATCGTAATGAAATCTGAAATGCTGTCTTTATAGGTTTTAGATACTATGAATTGATTGGCAATCAATTAGAGGCGATAGTGAATTGGAATTATTTCAGATTAATTGAGATTTGATAGATGTGAAGCTTGCATGTAAATATTGGTGCTAATGTGTGTCTAATGGGAAGAACTTGTTGAAAGACCAAATGTCATGAGCTGTTAGGTTAGATTCTAATTCTCTGCCAAGGTAAACTGTGGGTAACTTGGGAGTGAATTGGGGAAATACTTTGTGAATAATTACATTTCTGCCTGAATGGTGATATTTGGCAGATCTGTAACAGCTAATATCAATAAGTCAAGCCAGCCTTCAGGGTTGATGGCCAGCGAAGAATCCATCCCAGGCAATAGAGTTGGCTTTTCTTACACTCAGGGGCCGATTCCGATTCCGGACACAAAACGTACCGACCGACACGGACCCGGAACGGAGACAGACCGACACGGACCGGCGCCGTACGACCCGTGTATTACGATGCCACATGTGTGAATTACAACCAACACGTACGCAATACAAGCCGTGCGACCGAGCCGCAGGGAAAACCTTGATTCGCCCAAAAAACGGACGCGATTTGTACCGACCGACACGTACCAGGAATGAACCTGACCGACACGTACCCGCGATGTCCGATCCGTGCAGTACAATGCAATGCGTATAAACCCAGACCGAAGCCCAAGCCGCATGACCGACACGCACAGAAAACAGGGACCTGAAGCAAAAGAGATCTCCGCCACTGACGCATATGAAACACAGAAGAAAGTCAGCGTGAACGACCCGAAGAAACCCACATGAGCCAACATCAGCGTCCGTCTTGGTCAGAAGAATGTCTCCTTCATGCCTAGAAAACCCAAAGGAAAAAATACAAAAAAAGGACCAAACAAGCAATGACAAAGTCAATAAATATTTTTTTTTTTAAACTTGGAACAAAGACCTATATAAAGGACATCAATCCCTTCCATGATCCTTTGCAAATAGAAGACAACAGCCAGCAAAAAACACCATCACACAGCAACCACAGACACACTCACACCTCACCCATCATACACATTTCACACCATTAGCACCTCACCAAAAGCACCCACACATACAGCTAGCAAAACCGACACTCACCCACCCTCACTTGCACCCTCACACACACATCACTCACCACCACCACCCATCACCATGCCCCCAAAGAAGAATCCAAAATTCACAGATAGTGAGTTAGAAGTGCTGGTAGACGAGATCATCAGAGTAGAGCCACATTTGTTTTGTACATTGACCCCCATGTCACAGAAAACAAAGATGTGGGCGAGGATTGTGGACAAGGTGAATGCACAAGCACCAACGTTGTGCACAAAGGACGATATCCAGAACAGGTGATATGACGTGCGCAGGAGGGTCAAGAAACTCATCGAGAAAGATCACGCCTTGAGTCAGCGCACTGGCGGTGGTCCTCCTGCCAAACCAGTATACTTCAGGTCCTGGGAGGAGAAGGTGAGGGACGTCATACCACCAGAGAGCGTCCATGGTCTAGCAGACATACCAGAGCCTGGTGAGTACACAACCAACATTCTCAATATTGTGTGGCAAGGGGACAGTGAAACCATGCACCGTTAGCAAAGCCACAGTAACCAATAGATACTCATCCCAAGATGTGTTTGCTAGTCAGACAAACACAATACCTGCCATCTCATAGTGACTTGTAACTGTGTCATGACTAGGGGTGGGCGGAATTTGCGGAATTAACCTTCGCAAATTATCGCGAGAATGTTTAAAATTATCGCAAACAAGCAGAAATATCGCGAAGATGCGGAAGTTTTTTTCCGGCATGTTCGCGAGATTTTCTGCATGGTTGCGGGTCGCCAACTTACCCATGTGGTTGCTTGCGGGCGCGGCCATCTTGTTTTGAGTTGTTCTCGCGGTGCATGATCGCGAGAAGAAAGACGTGATCGCGCGACGCATGACGTCACTGCGGGCGCGAACTGTCGCGAGACAGCGCAAATGGCTAAAAACAATACAACATCTCATGGAGAACGCGACCGGATCAAGAAAACTTGTCGGCGAACGCAGGGATTCAGGTAAGGCGATCGCGCGCGCGCGAGAATGTATCATTTTACAGCGCGAGCAAGAAACAAATTATCGCCAAGCTGCGGAAACCGGAATTTTTGACATTTTCGCGCTCTCCGCGGAACGCAAAAATGTCAAATTATCGCAATTTCCGCGAACGGAACGAAATTTTTGCCCAGGCCTAGTCATGACGTGTACAAACATACCAACAAATAGAGCAAGGCAGTGGCACAAAGCCAAATAAACACTGTCAGACAGTTTGCCACCACAAACGCACTACCTCACAGTGAAGCTGACTGATAGGAATGAATAGTAGGTATTAAGGTGAAGTGAGTGTATCCAAAAGCATGATGGGATTTGTAGTCACAGATAATGCTCCCACTCAAAATTGGCCCATCAAGACCTCTCTGAACCATGCCCACATCACAGGGAGTGGAAAATGACTGACAAGATGGCTGACACTGGGTCCTGCTGTGGGGAGCACAAGGCCCCGGTAGGGCATGTGCGCAAATCAGAAGCAGGACACCACTGACTAACATCCAGAAAGGCAACTTGCACGCTCTCCAATGGAAGTACGTTTCATGGTGGGAAGGAGGACTGACAGCCCTGACCATACTTACCAGCATGTGGAGATACACACACCCCTCAACACAAACTTCACACAAATCACCGGGTAGAATGCATTGACTCACACTGTAGTGAAATATCACCCATAGATACACCACACTGGGTGCTGCTGTGCGAAGCACAGGGGCTCTCTTTGGACCTGTAGCCAATCAAACACCAGGTATTCACAGTCATCCATCTTTCCATTGCTGTCACACCCCCTCACAGGGCAGCAGAGTCAAAAGGAAGGAAGTATGGGCATGCTAGGAAAGGGGGTGTAGCCAAAAGCATGATGGGAGTTGCAGTCACAGACATTCCCCACCCACCCACATGGCCCAGCAAGCTCACACTGAACCATGTTCGCCTCACAGGGAGTGGGAATGGACTGACAAGATGTCTGACACTGGGCTCTGTTGCGGGGAGCACAAGGCCATGTGGGGAACTGGGCACCAACAAACATCAGGACTGCACAGTCAGCCATCTTGCCATTGCTGTCACACACCCTCACAGGGAAGCAGAGGCAAAAGGAAGGAAGTATGGGCATGCTGGTAAGGGGGCTGTAGCCAAAAGCATGATGGGAGTTGCAGTCACAGACATTTCCCACCCACCCACATAGCCCAGCAAGCTCACACTGAACCATGCTCGCCTCACAGGGAGTGGGAATATACTGACAAGATGTCTGACACTGGGCTCTGTTGTGGGGTGCACAAGGCCCTGCTGGGAACTGGGCACCAAAAAACCCCAGGACAGCACTGACTGACATGCGGAAAGTTAACCTGCACCCACTGCAATAGAGGCACGCTTCATGATGGGATAACTGGCCTGGGGGAGAAGGAGGTCCTGACTTGAAAACAAATAACACCGATGCTGGCCATACACACACCTTCTATGCTAAAACACATTCCACACGTGGTGCCAGTCACTCACAAAGATGATGCCCGGGCAAGAAGTCTGACACATGGGCCTGATAAATAATGTGGCTAAAAATCACACATATGCACTGGCCAAACCAAACACGGCCGCACACTCAGCCATTGCAACCATATGTTCAAACTCACTGTCTGGGGATGCCCCTTGGCCTGGCTGTAGAGGTGTGTCTTGCAGATGACAAGTGTAGAGAGCGATATATAGTACATTGCACAAAACACACAGGAACTCACATATACATCATTGACAGGGGACATCTGACAGTGAATGGAATGGACACATCAATATAGCTGACACCATAGCATGGTCTCATTCACACTCGGAGCTGTTGTGAGCTGCATTCCACTCCTACATGCTGAAACATATGCATCCTTCACACAACACACCACTCACTGACATAGACACTGTAGACACAAGGTCTAACCTGAACTGCATTGGAGAAGACATGCTACTCACAGCAGCCAAACCGCAACACACACACCACCGGCTTTCTCTGTCAGGAGCATTGAAAAGCCAGCGTGCTACCTTGCTCAATCCATGTCACCATGGAGAACATTGACAAGTCAAATTACATATGCATGTACAAAACTCAGCACCAGACTTATTAACGATGGTGACATCATCACTTGTATGAAATGAGATGGGAACTAGGAACACTGTAAAAAAACACTTTCTCCCAAGAGATCACAGGCATACCGGACTGTGACCATGTCAGAATAATACACCAATGTGACACACAAAGACTAGCAAAATCTGCTACCACACGTGCCCCAATCTTACGGCATCTCCTCAGTGGAATTGCACGTATGTCCTTGTTAAAGCTCAAATGTGTATAGGGATGATAAACCTGTGTTAGCAACGTGATGGCCCTTGAGTAGTAATGGCCATGTACAGCCAAATCTATACATTAGCTGAGCATGCACACACTTCGACATGCACATTGATATGTTTCATTTTGGCTGGGCAATGTGCCACAACAATATCAATCTCTGTCCGTGACAACCTTTGACAAAGCAGTGTACAGGCACGCATCCTGACGTACAGTAAAGAATGTCATGTATGTGAAACATTGATGCCTGTAGAAACATAACTTACATTGTGTGTATCTTCCAAACACAGGTGGTGCTGGGGAAACAGCACCAAATGAAGAGGAGTCCCTGTCCCAGACTCTGGTCGACCCTCAGCTCTCTGGTATGGATCCGCCTCTGTCCTCTTCGGATGACGACAAACAACCTGGCACCTTCGGTGTGAGTCATCATGCAGCACCAGCAGTACCAACATCTGCACCCCCTGTACCCACGCCTCCAGCATCTGGCAACAGACAGGGCCCCCCTGCCAACACGGACAGACCAAGGCCACAGAACACCGACAGCACAGGGACACAGGACCCCCAGAAAGCTACGGACAACACCACCAGCAACAACACCCAAGGGGGCCCAGTGTCACCTGTGCGTGCCGCCACAGGTCCTGCCCATGTGAATAGGGGTGCTGGAAGGGGTGGTAGGCAGAGGGCGTGCCTTGCAGAGGGGTCTGGACTGCATGTTGACCCCCAACTGGCACGCATCATAGATGCGTACCAGGATAGGACCGGAGGATTCGGCCAGGTAGTGGGGATCCTCAAGGACATGCAACAGGAGCAGGCTGCCCATCATGCCTGCATGGAGGCAAAGTGGGATGCACTTACTGCGGTGCATCGGGACATACTCCAATGCCTCCGCCAGATCAGCACCAAAATCTCCACACCTCCCTGTGTGGCCACAACATCTGTTGCCGCACCATCTGCCAGTGCCACAGGGAGGGGGGAGGACTCTGGCGGAGAGTCCTCTGCACCGCAGATGCCTGCACCTGAGGATTCCCCCCTAAGAAGAAGAGGGGTTGTCCGAAGAAGGACAAGTGAGACGCAGATGTCCATGCACATCCCCCAGGGCCTCTAAACCTGTTCTGGACAATGATCTTTGTGCGCAAACCATTCACCTTGTCGTATCTAACACAACTTGCCTACATGACATGGAGGGTTCATGTGGGTCCAATGTAGCAGATGGCTGTGGACTTTACTCTGGACATTTCAGCTACCAACACTTCCAACTCTACTGTGAACGATGGATTCAAAACCCAATATACAGCACCCACCGTCCTGTGCACTACCCTCACACATGTTTGTAAATAAACTCACCAGTACACTATACTTGCCTGTGCTGTGATTCCAACTTGTCATGTGTCATGGAGATGTTGATCTGATAAACAACACAGTGCATGCCAAATACTACAACAATTGTTGAAAGAGACCTCAGCTAGGCCTACCAGTGCAAGGGGTTCGCCATTCTCCGCACAGAGTCCTCAGACTATTGGGAAGAAGTTGGCACAGAAACTGGAATAGAAAATACAAAGTTTAATAAAACCTCATGAGGTGGAACTACATTCAAACAGCACCCTTTGGTATTGAGTGAAGTAGCACACAGAGTAGAAGAACCATGGGTCTTTTATACCCACACAGGGGCTCAAAAAGAGGGCGGTACAAGCACACATAGGAGAATTGCATACATAGATGGTCATACAGAAATGCACAGTGAACAGAAAAGGAGGAGCTAGCAGTTGCTGACTCTGGTAGAAACAACCTGACAGCTACAGGCTAAAAACAGATGTATGGACAGTTAGATTCTTCTGCGCATGCACAGAGTAGCAGAGTCTAAGTATAACCAGTCCTTTAAACAGAGCACAAGGGTAAACAACAGTGAAGAAGTAAAGAGCTCTTGGTGAGCACATGGCAGACAAAATGGCTGCCAGAAATACAAATGGATTCCACAAAATTGACAAGATAGCCTCTAAATACTAGATGGATTCCGCTAATGCTAATCCAATCGCAGCCAATTTACGACAGACGGCCCTTTTAGCATTAGCTGAAGACATCTGTTCCTCTGGGGTAATCTAAATATGCATCCCGTACATCTATTAATATTATTTCGGCCACTTCTTTATTCAACATTTGTTGGGCCTTTGTCTCTGCAATATTTCTTTTGACAGGTATACAGACAGAAATGCAAATGGAGCAAAGCATTGGGCCACATTGGATACATACACAGCATGTAAAAATTATTGAAATAATTATCCACAAGATAGTTAGTAGCTTGCAGCCCCAAGCAGAAACGAGAGTCCAAAACCATCCAGCTAGAGTCCAAGTACCAGTCTCTGGATGAATTTCTGCAGCAATCTTATGCAGCTTTGATATTGCGTCATATTCTGAAGGCGAGTGATCCGGTATGAATACACAACAGCTGCTGCCGATGATGCGACATGCACCCCCTCGATCAGCCAGAACCACATCTAGAACCATTCGGTTCTGGAGAGCAACAATCCTTGCAATTTGCAGCTCCTCCGTAATGTTCCTGAGTGCCATAGCTGTCTGATTGGTAAAAGCTTCCACAACTCTAGTCAATCGTCTTATTTTCCTACTGTTTGATGCAGCACCCACAAAAAAGAACAAACCTAAATTAAAATCAACATATTGTTGTAGAGTGGTATCAGTTTGGTCTACTTCATCAACACTTATTGTCCTTGTATATCTATTTCTAGAGATATCGTCAAATAATTTAAGGTCCCGGTGGTAGGATGCAGGTGCCTGAAACACAGGGGGCAATAGAAAGGACACATAGCACACGCCTGACCACCCAGCAGGTAGTTGATAATATCCGTGGCTACCACAGATAAAATAAGTATTGTGTGAGGCTATTAAAGTGCTATTATTTATACCGTCAATAGGCAGAATTACAGTACATTCACTTTTCCCCACTGGAATTCTTCCAATACTGCTTACGCATAAATCTGCTTTAGCTCTAGTAACAGAAATCACAAATTGTTTATTACTGGTGAAAGTTCTCATATTTGTGGTAGTATTCGTGGCATTGTGAGTATGATGCAACATCTGGATAAAGGTATTATTTAAGTAGGATTGTCGATGCTTCCGCTCATGATAGGGAAGTGTAAAGTAGTGGTGTTCAAGTGGTACTGGAGTAGTGGCGATCAAAAGTTCTCGAGCAGGAGCCACTTTCTCAACGAACCAGGTTATTACTACTACAGCCACCATAGCAACAACAAACCCTATAGCACAAATGATCTTTCTCTTAGAAACAGTTGATCTCATTGTGGACATGATCAGCTTATTGTTGAAAACAATCGTTGGAGCTCTTATCCCTGGGCAGCCGTTGATTTCTTCACCGAGGTTCAAGACGGGTGTCGCTACACTATACAGAACTGATCCCCCCCCTTGCCAAATCGGCATTCCGTTTCACTAACCCAGGGAGGTTGCTCAACCAGTCTATTTCAACGATGCAGGCTCTTTCCGTTGTCTCAGTTGGTATCGGGATACTCCAGGAATTGTGTGGTCCGGGAAGACTTCCTCAGGTTCGTCAGGTGATATGGCTTGGCCTTTCTCTGTATCCAGGATGTCCCGATGGTCGATCAAGGCAACAGGATCCACCAAGGTAGACAGCACTTTCTTGCAGTGGGAGGAGTGCACCCAGTTCCTCCTGTTCGTCACTCGAACCGCAGTTCTCGTTGAAAGGAGCACCTGCTCCAGGCCGCGCCACCTCGGTTCCAAGCTGCTCGACCTCTGGAACGATCGGATCATCACCTGGTCTCCAGGCCGAAGTCCATGGCCTTCACCTGCAGACCTATCAGGAAGAGGTTCTCGAACCTGTTGATGAATAGAGACCAAACTGTCAGTCAATTGTGATAGATAGTCACTCATCAATACACATGGCACATGATGTATGGGACGTGGTTTAGGAATTCCACAAATGTTCATAGGCCTGCCAAACACCACCTCATATGGTGTAAGACCAGACCGCGAATGTGGCACTGATCTAATGGACAACAGTGCCAAAGGTAATGCGTCTGGCCAATTCAAGGATGTGGAGGCTAGTATTTTCGCCAGTTTTAATGTAAGTGTGGCGTTATACCTCTCCACTAACCCTGCTGATTGTGGATGAAAAGCAGCGTGAAACTTCTGCTTTATCCCTAACCCCTTCAGGACATATTCAACAACTTGCCCATTAAAATGGGGTCCGTTATCACTCCATAAAAGTTTACAAACACCAAATCTAGGGAAAAATTCCTTCAAACGCACCTTTGCTGTAGTGATAGCTGTATTGTCCTTCGTAGGGTATGCCTCTATCCACTTACTAAAGGCACATACCACTACCAAGACATACTTTAAGTTATTACAGCGCTCAAGCTGGATGTAATCCATTTGCAAAACTTCAAAAGGTGCAGTTGGCGTAGCAAACCCTCCCGTTGGAGTTCGTGTCCCTTTTCCAGGGTTATGCTGAAGACAAATCAGACAAGACTGCACCATCTTTTTAGCTGTGCCGGCAATTTCTGGATGCTCCCAAACTTGCGTGAGCAATTTCGTTATCGAGGAGGCTCCAACATGTGTCGGCCCATGTGCCATATGAATCATAGGTTGTAAATAGGCTGTCGGCAATCTCCACTTGCTCATCTCTTTATTCCTCCAACAGCCCTCATCATCCAATGTTCCCTCCTTAGACCATTGCTCAATTTCTTCTGCAGAAGCAGATCTCTGCATATCTAGCACTTCCTGTCTGGTATCATGCCAACGTTCAGCCTGTGACTTCACTACATACATAGATGTGGTGCTTCGCTGCATGGCAGTTTCACGGGCTGTTTGGTCTGCAAAAGCATTGCCTTGTCCTATCTTATCAATTATTTTCTTATGTGCGCTACATTTAACAATTGCTATTCTCTTCGGGTATGTTATAGCAGTCAAGAGATTATGTACTAATTCTCCATGCATTATTTGCACCCCGTGGGATGTAAGAAAGCCCTTCTCCTTCCAGAGTAGCCCAAAATCATGGGCCACTCCGAACGCATAGCGGCTGTCTACATAAATGTTCACAGATAAATCAGTACTAAGTTCACACGCTCGTGTCAACGCTATTAGCTCAGCTGCCTGAGCTGACTTCTGTGGAATACAAGCTGTCTCAACTACCGTCTGAAGTGTTGTAATTGCATATGCAGCTGACGTTGTACCATCTGGTAACTTCAAACAGGACCCATCAACCCATAGTTCCCCATCAACACTTGAAAGGGGCGTGTCTTGCAAATCGACACGACCCTTTGTCTGTTCCTCAGTAAGGAATATAAAATCATGAGACTCCTGTGACTGAGACTGAGTCACCGGGTATGGCAACAAAGTGGCTGGGTTTAGTGTCGCACATCTCTTTAGTGTAATGTGAGGGGCCAACAATGTCAATTCATATCCTGTCAGACGAGCACTAGTTAAATGCTGCGTCTTCGTCTGATTTAAAAGGGCATCAACCGCATGGGGTACTAGCACCAACAGCTTATGTGACAAAACTATCCCTTCACTCTGACGTATTGACACAGCTGTTGCTGCAACTGAACGGAAGCATCCAGGTAACGCACGAGCAACAGGATCAAGTACCGCTGAAAAATATGCACAGGGACGCTGTTTGTCACCGTGTGTCTGCACTAAAACTGACAATGCGCATCCATCTTTCTCGTGTACATGTAATGTAAAAGGCTTCGTATAATCTGGAGTACCTAACACTGGTGCTGAACAAAGAGCTTGTCGTAACTGTCGGAAAGCAGTCTCACATTCATCTGTCCATGGGAGGGGCATTGGAGTATCTTTGGTCAAAAGTGCTAGCAAGGGTTTAACAATGTGTGAAAATCCTAATATCCATTGCCTACAAAAAGAAGTAAGACCAATGAATGCACGGACATCTTTCTGAGTACGGGGAACTGGTGTGTCTAAAATAGCTTGAATACGATCTGGTGTAAGTGCACGTCCTTCCTTAGACAGAAGGTGACCTAAGTAGGTTACCTTCGGTCTACAATATTGCAATTTCTTTCGTGATACTTTGTGAAGATGGGAAGCAAGAAAAGACAGCAAGGACAAAGTACATTTTTCACACTGTTCAGGGGTGTCGGCTGCCAACAAGATGTCATCGACATATTGTATGAGGGCCACTCCTTCAGGCAAAACGAAAGAATCAAGTTGTCTTTTTAATGCTTGACTGTAAATACTAGGACTCTCAGTATAGCCTTGAGGAACTCTACAGAATCTATACGATCGATTATTCAAAGTGAAACCGAACAAATATCGACTATCAGGATGAATAGGGATCGAAAAGAAAGCATTCTTGAAATCTATCACAGAAAATGTAGTCGCTGTCGGGGGAACCAAAGTAAGAAGTGTTGTTATGTCAGAAACCACGGGGTATTGTGGTACTACAATCTTGTTAACTTCTCGTAAATCAATAATGAATCTGTAAACCCTAGTGTCAGTATCTTTTTTCAGAATAGGAAGAATCGGACTGTTACAAACATTGTAAGGAACTTCCTCAACAACCCCCACTTCAATGAGATCATGGACAATACGTATGAGTGCTTCTTCACCTTCCTGTGAAATTTTGTATTGAGGCAAACGTGGCAGTACAGCGCCCTCCTTGACACTAATATGTACTGGTGGAATAACCATTTGCCCTACATCAGTGTCTGAAGTAGCCCACAAAGTACTAGGGAGTGAAGCTAATGCAATATCCTCTTTAACAAGACAAGCTCTCTCCGTCACAGGATGGTTGTCATTCAAGATAACACGTACACTTTCTGGAGAACATCGTATCGTAGCCCTGAAATACTTAAGCATATCAAGACCCACAATATTATCTGGTGTATTCGGGGAAAGCAAAAATGGACATGGAGCAGTAAATTTATCCACATGGAATGCAAGAGGTTGCGACAATGGGCTAAGGGAAGGGGTTCCATCGAAGTCTATCGATGTAATGGTTAAGCCAGACAGGGGCTGATCAGTGGAGGCCAAAACGTTTGCTGTGACATAGAGACCCCTTTGATCTACTGGAACTTCAACTGATTCCTTACCCCATCCTAGGCAATCCTATGCATAAACAGAACCTTGAAGATCAGATGGCACATAGTCAGACATTTGATATTGGTTCCTTCTATCAAAAGTGTTGAACCCATCCTGCCCACGTATAATAGCATCAAACCTAGCACGATCACCTGTACTTCCTCGAGGCCCTGAATATCCTGGACGATTTCTCATTTGTCCCCTACCACGTGTATACTGCTGAGCACACCGTGCTGGACAATCAGAAGCCCAGTGCCCAAATTTCTTACAGTACGCGCACTGGTCAGCAGACAAATTCGAACGAGTATAAGAAGGGAAAGACGAACCATAAGATCCACGTCCACCTCTATCACTACCTCTAAAAGGCGGACCATAAGCCTGAGCCAACATAATCTTCGTTTTCAATTCTTTAGTCTTTTTATCCTCATTACCCTTTGCTTCTAATTCCTGGCGTTCATAATACTGAGCCATAGTCAAGAGAGAAACCGGGGAAGAGGTAGTCCATTAACTCTCGCTGGCCTTTAGGCGACTAGCTATTCCTGGCAACAGGTTTGCGACA
Organism: Triturus cristatus; assembly: GCF_964204655.1. NCBI lineage: Eukaryota > Metazoa > Chordata > Amphibia > Caudata > Salamandridae > Triturus > Triturus cristatus. Next base: position 1,564,677,203 of record NC_140591.1, read on the forward strand.
TATTTATCGACAAACCTGTGTCATCTGTCAATGACTGGCCACTAAAATTGTGAAATGCCTCTTCAAAGCGTGTAAAGATATCAGAGACCGATTCATCTGCCTTTTGCTTACAAGATGCTAAAACAGTCCAATCTATCTTTTTAGGGGGAATAATCGTTTTTAACTTAACTAATATAGCTGCGGGAAGATCTAAAATTAACTGACATGGCTTCTGTGTGGGTTCCCTTTCTGCATCCATTTGTTCTAAGTCTCCCCATAACGCCCCAAAAGCTGCACGATCATCAATTTTACGAACAGTTCTCCACATATCAGGTGGTAATATCAATCCAAAAAATAAATCAATATCAGGCAAAGTCATAGTGCAAGAACTAAAAGCACCTTCAACTTCCTCATAAAAAGTGGCTGGATTTTTCCGCTGATCAGGGAATGCAGTTTTAAGTGCCATAACATCCGTCCTATTCCAAGGAGTGTAAACCCAATTATAAATAAAATAACCCTTTGCATCAATAGAGGCCTTATCATCACTTGTACCCTGTCCTTTAGGAGGAACATACAAAGGCGCGGCCTCCCGCATAGGTTTCGTGTGAACTATCATAGTCTTATCTGTTCCGGAGGTAGAAGCTTGTGCCATGCCGGTCTGAGATGTCTGTGCAGCTACGTCTGCAGCCTTTTTCTCCTCTCGCAAACGGACTGCATCAACACGCAGTTTAACCAAACGCCTGATTGCATCAGCCACCTGGGAGAAAACAAAAAGACCATCACACATTTGCTTATAATTATCTGCTATATCGGCAGGCTCTAACTCCTCAGAATATTTCCAAACAGCTCAAGGACCTCTGCAGCGAACACCTCAGTAAAATACAGCTGCTCCGTTTCATACCACCCTCTCATACTATCTAGAATTTCAGAGGCGGGGCAGTACTATGAACTGCTTTACGAGCAGCAGATCGGAGCTGGGACGAACGCGCAGCAGTCAACATTGAACGAGTTTCTCGTGCCTTATATTCCTCCGAACTAGAGTCCTCATCTGACTCATGAGGGGCAGAAGGAACAGTATATGGGGGTGGAGGACGATCTAATAATAAGGAATCATCTTGTGGTTTATTAAGTATAGGATAAAGGGGCCGCCGAACAGCGTATTGGCCAGTTACCTGTAAATTGAGCTCCCTATCTTCTCTCTCTTTTAACTCTTTTATTTCTTTGTTCTTCAGCTCTAATGCTTTCACATTAATGTTCTTTCGCTGTTCTTTTTCAATCAAGGCTTGCTCACGCTTCATTCGTTCACGCACTTCTTTCTCCCACATTCGTACACAATCAAACATATCTTGCCTAGTCTTTCGCTTAAACATACATTGTTCCACATACTCAATCTTTCGTAAATCAAATGACCCATACATAAGCCAACACAACTCAGGATCCTTACGCGTGTATTTATTCCATAATGCGCTGTACATTATGGAAGAAAGACCATACTTAATATACATATCCCTATTAGGCGTCCCCTCCGGGGGGGCCGGTTGTGCTTCATCCAAAATCGACTTGGTACCACTACAAAAGCAACACATCCTGCGAAGTGTGCTAAAAACAGGCATGCCACATATAGTGCAGAATATGCAGTATTATAATCAAAGTAGCACTTAAGGTACCTTTAGTACGATGTGCCGTTCAAATCAATTCAGATAGAGAAAATTCTCCTCATTACCTGCCTATATAAATTGCAACCTATATATCAATATATCATAACAAACTAAGTTGGCCAACACAAAATGCGCATTTCCAGAAGCCACAGTAAGTGTTACTAAACTACCTTACCAATCCCAGGCATCAAAACCAACAGCAAGCGCCGCCAAAGGACACTTACCAATCACTTGGTATCCAGGTTCCAACTGCCAAGTTCTAAAATCGACCAAATGGTCACTGCACGGCGAATCAACAGAAGAGATCTCAGTCGAGGACCGGCACGACCTGGATGGTCAGATCAGAAAGAAAGGAAAAACGCCGTGGTTGCCAAGACTCGGGTCTCATCGGGCAGCGATCGTGTCCAGAGCGAGATTCCAATCCTTCGTCGCGACCAATGCTTTGGGCATCCGAGTCACCGATGAGCCCACTGGTTGGGCGCCAATTTGTTGAAAGAGACCTCAGCTAGGCCTACCAGTGCAAGGGGTTCGCCCTTCTCTGCACAGAGTCCTCAGACTATTGGGAAGAAGTTGGCACAGAAACTGGAATAGAAAATACAAAGTTTAATAAAACCTCATGAGGTGGAACTACACTCAAACAGCACCCTTCGGTATTGAGTGAAGTAGCACACAGAGTAGAAGAACCATGGGTCTTTTATACCCCACAGGGGCTCAAAAAGAGGGCGGTACAAGCACACATAGGAGAATTACATACATAGATGGTCATACAGAAATGCACAGTCAACAGTAAAGGAGGAGCTAGCAGTTGCTGACTCTGGTAGAAACAACCTGACAGCTACAGGCTAAAAACAGATGTATGGACAGTTAGATTCTTCTGCGCATGCACAGAGTAGCAGAGTCTAAGTATAACCAGTCCTTTAAACAGAGCACAAGGGTAAACAACAGTGAAGAAAGAAACAGCTCTTGGTGAGCACATGGCAGACAAAATGGCTGCCAGAAATACAAATGGATTCCACAAAATTGACAAGATAGCCTCTAAATACCAGATGGATTCCGCTAATGCTAATCCAATCGCAGCCAATTTACGACACAATGTGATCACCGTTATGTGAGTCATGGTGATGTGACACATGTGAGGGAGACACACCACTATGGCACCACAACACATGCTCACCATGGCCATGTAACTCATCCCACAAAATGATGTTGACCTGAAATACATTGGAATGCACCACACCCATCCACAGTCAGTGGAAAGAATCCCACAGGTGAGGTAAGCAAATGTCAGTCAACACATCTAACAAAACATAGCACAGATTCATTACACATCAGCAACATGTTTATTCCACAATAGTTGCGAGGTAATTGTACGTTACAGTGGACACACGGTCACAAAGTGTCGGAGAATTGAAGTCCAGGGGTGTGTGGCACATCACTTGATGGGAATTGACAACTTCCACACTGGTGTTGGATTCTGGGTGTTGGGGGTCAGTGTTGACCAAACAACAGGCAAAGTACCCTGGGAAGGACAGACACAAGACACAGTCAAAAGCACAGCAGAACAGGAGAGAAATGCAATACACTTGCACAAAACATGTCAAAAGAAACCTACACAGAAACAAGTAAGCAGTTCGACACTATTGTGGAGTACAGACCACCTGAAAGGACACATCACTGCACGCATCCATTCAGGTGGCACACAGACACACTCAAACAGCAACAGAGCAGCCCCAACACATTTCAAGCTAACTCAATACATTGACATAACAACCCTGTAAACTCACATTCAGGTGAAGAAGTTGTTGATGAGCTGTGTGCGGATGTCACCCTCATCATCATCATCATCAGCATCACTGGCATCGTGGCCCAGGCCTGGATCCTCCACAGGTGTCAGAGGTAGGTCATCGTCATTCTGGATGAGAGGAAACTTCTTCCGCACTGCCATGTTGTGTAGCATACACGGATAATTTTGCACACCTTTGCAGGGTCATATGGGAGGGCCCCTCCGGTCTTGTCCAGGCAGCGGAACGGCTTTTCAGAAGACCAAATGTCCCCTCAATCACCCTCCTGCTCCGACCATGTGCCTCATTGTAGCGCATCTCGGCTGGTGTCACAGGGTTCCTCAGGGGTGTCAGCAACGACGGCATGTTGGGGTATCCGGAGTCACCTACATACAAACTATTGAACAATTAGCTGAGTTTTGAAAGAGGGTGGAATACAACATAGCCAAACACACACAATGGCAAACAGTCTGTACACACCGACAAGCCAGACACGCTGCTCTGGCTTCTGTGACATCAGCGTTGCAATGCTACTACTCCTCATGATGTAGGCATCGTGCGCAGAACCAGGAAAACGTGCACACACATGTGTGATACACATGTCTGTAAGACATACCACCAGAGCATTGATGGAGTGGAAATGTTTCCTGTTCCGTTATGCCTGCTCATGTGTCCGTGGTGGTACCAGGGCCACATGTGTACCATCAATAGATCCAATGACGTTTGGCATCCTCCCCAGTGTATAAAAAACATCCTTTATTTCAGTGAGTTGACCTGGGCTAGGAAACTTGATGTACAGGTCAAGGAAATGCAACATCCCCTCCAAGACATCGCGTAGCACACGACTGAACATAGTTTGCGACATACCACCAGCAGTAGCCACAGTATACTGGAAGGTACCAGTAGCAAAGAAGTGCAGGGCTACCATCACCTTCACCTCTGGGGTCAGTGCTGTAGGGTATGTTCGGCCAGGTAGCAGATGTGGCGCCAACTGCTCTGCCAACTCCTCAATCAGTGGCCTGGTGAAGCGGTACCGTCAGATGCAGTCGCGTTCCTGCATGGTTTCAAGGTCTGGGAACGGTCTATGGACAGCTGGTGCCCTGCAGAACAGAGATGAACAAAGGAAGATTGTCGATTCATTCACCTATGTGGCTATGACCAAGCAAAATATCACATGATACATCATGACAATACACAATGTACTGAGGTGTGTGCTGTTGGGTATGGACACATATGTCACCTACATGCACATCACCTCACATCTCAAGTCCACATGTCTGCATAAGTTCCATATAGTGCAATGGCCAATCATTGGGCTGTGTCACAGTACCTATGTACTGCTGTCACGTTACAAACACACACCACAGTGACAAGTGAGGCCTGATGTCTCCCAGGCATCACAGCTCTTTGACATGCAGATACCCAGGGTCCCTGTGCTGCCACATGGAGACTGGCATGACATGGTGTATCATGTACACACCACAAAACAACTGTGAGTCCCACAGGTAGTGGCCACTGTTGTCTCTGCAGGTCCTGCATGGACTTCTCGTAGACACACACACACCATCAATGTTGATGCACAAACCACATGGATGTTGAGACTGTCCCCCATTGGGCACATTTGATCATCTACATCTGAGACACAACATGCACACAGACTGTGGGTATACATCAGAATTGGGGCTATAGGTCTCACTGTGACGTACATACCATCACACACCCAGGACTCAGGGTGTATGTGACATGTCCTAGACATATCTAACCTGCAACTGTGTCCATGACTCATGACCATAACTGTACAGTTGCACATCACAGTGGTAATGTGCACAACACACAAAGGATTCTGTCCCCATGAACACATGCACAGCCTGGGAGTGGCTGCACAAAAGTGCCACACAACCAACCAAATTTGTGCCCCCCAAAACACACAGGTAATGCAGCCTAACATGCCATGGGACACAGTGTGGCACATGCTGTAGTGTGGTAGGTGTGTACCTGAGTCCCTGGTAAGTAATTGTGCGTGGAAGCCGTCAAAAAGTAACACCAATGTCAACCGACGAGGGTGACTATGCTTACGCATTGCACAGTTCAGCACCGAGCCGTGCGTACGCTTAGCCATTGACTGCAATGAGAACCGATGCTGGTGACTATGCATACGCATTGCACAGTTCAGGACCGAGCCGTGCGTACGCTTAGCCACTGACTGCAATGCGAACCGACGCGGGTGAGTATGCGTATGCATTGCACAGTTCAGGACAGAGCCATGTGTATTCTTAGCCATTGACTGCAATGTGAACCGACGCGGGTGACTATGCGTATGCATTGTACAGCTCAGGACCGAGCCCTGCGTATGCTTAGCCATTGACTGCACTGCAAACCGACGCAGGTGACTATCACGCATACGCGTCGGGCAGGCATGGATCGAGGCCTGCGTACGCCTTGGCCATTGAATCGTATGGAGACAGGTGTGTGTATTTTCAAACTACTCGTTGTACAGTCAGTTGACTGAGCCGTGCGCACCCATTGGCTCTGGACTGTCATGGAGACGGATGCGGATGCGGATTCAAAACTTGTACGAGTCGTGCGCTGGAAATTCAGTTGGATGCCTACAACAATATTGCAATTACTAGGGTTTTATGAAGGTGAAGATTTGAAAGATGAGGAAGACGTGTACGAGTCGTTCATTTCCCTGGATTGGCCAGATTCATAGAATGCAACCGTGTTGGACCTATCACTTGGGACACATGGCACAGATTCTGCCTCTGCAGCACATATATAAGGCTGGGTGGCCCTCAGGGAGCTCACTTGCCTGCACTACATGCTACTGGACCACATCTCTACTACCATTGCTGCTGTCTCTGCATCCTCTGGCTACTGCTATGGCACGTACTCTGGAGAGGGCCCCAGCCTTCACTGAGGAGGAGAACCAGGCCCTGCTGGACGGGCTCCTTCCACAGTACAGCAAGTGGTATGGGAAACCAGGGGAGCAGGTAAGTGTGCAGTCCACTGCTTTCCTAATTGTGCATGTTGTCTGACTAGCAGTACTAGCAGTGTGTACACCATTGGCAAGCATACTCACTGAGTACGTTCATCCCCCAAAGTGTGTAGGTACATGTAATAACCAGGTGTTCTGCACATAAAGGCATTGTTAACATGTCAGACATGCAGGGCATTTGTCTATTTCCATGGGTGCACTACCTGTGTAACTCATTTTCATTTCTGATGATGATATGTATATCCAACTGTGTGCAGCACAAATATGGGCCATGTGTGTTATGGACTTTAAACTTTGTCATCCTCACAGGTTGATGCCCACCAGAAGCAGGGGATATGGCTGACCATCGCCCGGGCAGTTCGATCGTTGGGGGTCTACAAGCGCCGGATCCACAACTGCCAGAAGAGGTGGCAGGACCTTCGGGGCTGGACCAGCTGAAGCTGTTGCCTTCTCACAGGAGGGGTGGACACCGGACCCTGACCCCCCGCATGCTGAGGATCCTGGTGGTGGTCTTCCCGGACCTGGATGGGCAGCTGAAGGCCAGACAGCAGCAAGGAGGGCATAATTCTATGCCTAATCTGTGTACTATGTCTGACATGCTGTTTGCAGTCTTTTGACCTGGTCACACTTCCACATTACGTAGGTCTTGTAGTCCAGTACTCATGTCCCTCAATTGTGTCATGCACCCTGATCATCTGATCCACAGGTGTGGACCCTACAGTCTGTGGCTTGTGTCACTAGGGCACTGTGTCCCTGCAGTCAGCTATGCTTCAGGTTCCAAACAGCATCTGTTACCGTGACTCTGTTGTGGGTTTCATGGGTGAGTCAATTGTTTACACAATGCCTGAGATCTGACATGTGATCTATGTGTGCCCTTGATATGTGTTAAAATTGCTGGTCTGACTCACCACATGTGCCTGGGGTATTTGAAACACACCCGTGCAGCAGGGGACTCCAATTTGTGTGTCACACTTGCTTAGCCACCTGACTACTGTCCAGGGCTAAACACCGTTTCACGTAGACCTGGGCAGTCATGCCTACTCAAGGGCATTTAGAAACACTCTGTAATCCCACTCCTGTGTATCAACTTACAGGTTGTGCTTAGTGACATGTGCCTTCAGGTGTCTGCCTCTGTGTCATTGTGGTGTGGCTTCCTTTTCCAGACAACTGGGGTGTTCATGAGTTTGTGGGTCAGCAGGACATCTGAGATGTGACTATGAGAGACAAGACCTGTGTGACATATAGGTGTGTGATCACTTGACAGTGCACAATGGTGTATGCAACTGTGAACTTCAGACAGCTGTGTTTCATGCACAGTAGACTGTGATGTGCTCATGTACAGGGAGTTGTGTTAGCAGAGACTCATATGTCTGTTTTGTATGATGTGGGGTCTTCTGGGTCCGGGATATGTTGTTTGCAGGGGATGGACAAGTGCACTTGTCAGCTGCAGAGTTTGCTTTACCCATGAGCTATGATTGTGACACAGTGTATACTGTTGTTGTCTGGATGCCCTGCCCCTGTGGCAGGAGTCAGTGTTGACTGACTTTCCAGGCATGCCAGTGCCATGGCATTTAACTTGCTATGAGTGATCCTGCATTGTGGTCAAATGTGCTCCATGTACCCCATTGTGGCAATGATTATCAGGACATGAGAACATCATAGTGTGTGTTGCTGGCATGCATCACACGCATGTGAAATGAGACTCTGACCATCCCTTCATCCTGACACCTGTACTGCGTCAGTGGCAAGAGATGTGCTGTGTGTATAGTGACATACTACATGTTCACTTGCATGTCCAACAGATGTGTAGGTGGTGCATGTCGGCACATTGGGGTATTAGCATCCAACATGCAACAGACATATTGATATGAGTGCCATGGTTGATGGTGAGATTGACAATTGGCTTATTCTAAACAGTGTGAGCACTTTGAGCAGTGTTCAGCTGATGATGCCAGGGCTTGCCCTGTGATTTGCTGTACTCACTGTGGTGTGTGCAGTCAGTGCAGGTGACTGATGCTGTTCTTATTTTCCTAATTATATCCAGATACATCCACGGCCACAGGAGGGGACAGCTCCATGGACCAGGAGGAGCCACAGAACCTGACTGGGCCAGAAGGCGAGGAGTTGCAGGGACCCAGTGGCACGGAGGGTGAGTGGAGCCAAACCGAGGAGTACTCAGCACCATTCACCCCAGCTGAGGGCCACAGCAGCTCGGAGGATGACTCCCTTGTGGAGGCGGGTGTCAGCAGCCACCAAACCCCAGCTAGTGAGGCTCTCCCCGCCACCGCTCCACCACCACCATCACCACCCTCCCATCGGCTCCCATCCCAGAGATCCGTGCAGGCTCCCTTGTTCGGGAGCATGACTCCTTTGTGCCAGGCACCGCAACCCCTGCCCCTGTGTCCCCTGCTGCGCTGAGTGAGGAGCCTGTGGACTTGCTATGACAGATCCATGTAGGGCAGACATCAATGCTGAGTGTCCTCCATGCACACACAAGTCTGTTGACACAACTGGTGTCGTTCATAGAGGGCATTTCATCGGGCAGGTCTGCCCTACAGGGGACCAATCAGTCCATGGCCTCCTCCCTGACAGCAGAAGTGTCCATCCTCCAACAGTCCCGCACCACCCACGATTCCTAGCACCCTACCTGTCCAAAGCACACACTCACCAGCACATTTACACAAACCCACAGACACGGGCAGCACACAAACACCCAAACCAAGGGCTAGACGTGCACACAAGCAACCTCAGGGGACTCATACCACACTCACAGGGGATGGTTTGCAGACACACACACAGTCATCCACAACCACTCCGCAGTCCTCCAATACCTCTCCCTCCCAGCCCCCTTCCCTTGCCTCACGTGCAACCCCATCTCCCCAGAAGCTCTTCCTCTGTGACCTTGGCCTCTTCCCCACCGACCCAGCAGATCCAGCTTACAAGGGGAAGAGGAAGTCCCCACACACTGAGGGGAGTGCCCTCACACCCGGACACCCTCCCCTAGGCGCAGTCAGATTGAGGCCCCCACCTGCAATTCCCCTCGGAGTCGGAAGAGCAAGACCCCACCCCCGCCCTGCAGCTCCACAACAAAAGTCTCTGTCCTCCATCTCCCAGGCCACCACTCCGGTGAGCAGCCAAAATATCGAAACTAAAATATCTACCTACACTAATATCGAGTTTTAAATATCGAAGGGACAGAATATCGATGTCAATAATATCCATGGACAGAATATAGATCCTAAGGTAAGTATTTTAATATCGATGTCAGTAATATCGAAGTTAGTAATATCGACATCAAATATATCGATTTTACTAATATTGATGTTACTAATATCGATATTTATATTATTGTTATGTATTTTATTATGTATTTAATATGTATGTGTTATATGTTTTTAGTTAAGTGTTCTACTGGTTTTAACATATATGTATACAATTTTTATATGTTAACAATAGTTTTTTAAGTCAATTTTGTGTTTTAGTACCGTAGCGGGTTGTGGGTTTATAGGGGAATAGGGTGGGAAGTAATTTAATTATATGGAATTAATTATACATTTTTAGGAATTGTAAATTAATTTTAATTAATTTTTGCGTTTAAGTTCTGTAGCGGGTTGTGGGTTTATAGGGGAATAGGGTGGGAAGTAATTTAATTATATGGAATTATTTATACATTTTTAGGAATTATAAATTGATTTTAATACATTTTTGCGTTTAAGTTCTGTAGCGGGTTGTGGGTTTATAGGGGAATAGGGTGGGAAGTAATTTAATTGTAATTAATTAATAATTTATTTTCATTTATTGGTATTGATACTTATATTATTGTTAATTAAGTATTAATTGGTAATTAATTTTTATTAATTGGCAATTAGTTTTAATTAGTTGATTAATTGATAATTATGTTAAGTGTATTATTTTATTAGTGGAGTGTGTCGTGCGTTTATAGGGGAATAGTGTTGGAAGTAATTGAAATCTAATTAAGTAATTATTAAATTAGTTGTTGGGTATTGATAATTAATTAATTGGACAATAATTTTTAATTGGTAAATATTTTAAATTATAATATTTTGGTTATGAAAAATAATTAATTGTTGATTAATCATTAATTGTGAATTAAATATAATTAAATATTATGCATTGATATTTCTAATTAATATATTAATAAGTAATTATTAATTGGTAATTAATGTGTAATATTTATTATTTTGGCGTATGAAAAATATTTAATAGTTCAATATTTTTTCATTGGTAATTAATGTTTCATAATTATTATTTTGCGGTATATATTTTTTACATTGTTAAATATATTTTAATTGGTATTTACTTTTTAATAATTCATATGTTTTTGGTTATGAAAAATATTTTATCGTTTAATATTTATTATTTGGTAATTAATATTTATTAATTATTATTTATTGGTATTTATTATTAATGTATTGTTAATTAATTATTTTTTGGTAGTTATGTTTGTAATAATTATTTATTGGCATTTGTAAATAATTTTGAGTTATTTAATAATTAAATCACTAATTATTTTAAAAAACTATTTTATTTATAACTATGTTATTTTTAACTTCTACGCTATCCAACACTTTCCCTACTGTTGCACCCTCTGGAGTTGGAATAGTAAATGTTATCCCTACGCTATCCAACACTTTCCGTACTGTTGCATTCTCTGGAGTTGGAATAGTAATATTTACCCCTACGCTATCCAACACTTTCCCTACTGTTGCACTCTCTGGAGTGGGAATAGCAATTTTTACCCCTACGCTATCCAACACTTTCCCTTGTGTTGCACTCTTTGGAGTTGGAATAGTAATTTTTACCCCTTCGCTATCCAACACTTTCCCTACTGTTGCACTCTGTGGAGTTGGAATAGTAATTTTTACCCCTACACTATCCAACACTTTCCCTACTGTTGCACTCTCTGGAGTGGGAATAGTAATTTTTACCCCTACGCTATCCAACACTTTCCCTACTGTTGCACTCTCTGGAGTTGGAATAGTACTTTTTACTCCTACGCTATCCAACACTTTCCCTACTGTTGCACTCTCTGGAGTTGGAAGAGTAATTTTTACCCCTACGCTATCCAACACTTTCCCTACTGTTGCACTCTCTGGAGTTGGAATAGTAATTTTTACCATTACGCTATCCAACACTTTCCCTACTGTTGCACTCTCTGGAGTTGGAATAGTAATTTGTACCCCTACGCTATCCAACACTTTCCCTACTGTTGCACTCTCTGGAGTTGGAATAGTAATTTTTACCCTTACGCTATCCAACACTTTCCCTACTGTTGCACTCTCTGGAGTTGGAATAGTAATTTGTACCCCTACGCTATCCAACACTTTCCCTACTGTTGCTCTCTCTGGAGTGGGAATAGTAATTTTTTCCCCTTCCCTATCCAACATTTTCCCTACTGTTGCACTCTCTGGAGTTGGAATAGTAATTTTTACCCCTACACTATCCAACACTTTCCCTACTGTTGCACTCTCTGGAGTGGGAATGGTAATTTTTACCCCTACGCTATCCAACACTTTCCCTACTGTTGCACTCTGTGGAGTTGAAATAGTAATTTTTACCCCTACGCTATCCAACACTTTCCCTACTGTTGCACTCTCTGGAGTGGGAATAGTCATTTTTACCCCTACGCTATCCAACACTTTCCTTACTGTTGCACTCCCTGCAGTGGGTATAGTAATTTATACCTGTACGTTATCCAGCACTTTCCCTATTGTTACACTCCCTGGAGTGGAAATAGTAATTTTTAGCTCACACACCTCCCGCCTGCTCCTTACCTGCTGGTCCTCCTGCTGCCGCCTGCCGCCTGAGCCACCACAGGGCCGCCGAGCGCCGCCCCAGCCGCCACAGGGCCGCCAAGCGCCGCCACCGAGCCCCCTGGTTTCCCGCCGCTGCCCACGAGACCCCGCCCCCCCGCCCGCCGATTGGTTCCCGCGCTCCCCGCCTCCCCGCAGACCCTCCCTCCCGGCTCCCCTCTTATGACGCCCCCAGAGCGACCGCGCAGCGGACGCGCGCAGCGGGAGCACCGAATGAGCGCCGAAGGTGCGCCAAAGGTAAGCCCGTCTGCGCCCGTCCGCGCCTGGACCGCGCCCAGCGCCAGACCCCCTGGCCCCCGCGCCTGCCAGCCCCCCCGCAGGACCTACGATGCCGCCACCCTCAACGCACTCAACACCGGCCGAACCCCCGGGTGCTACCGAGCCACTCCGAGACGCACCCACGGACCCTTCAGCTGCCTCACCTGCAAGTTCACCTGCATCCGGACCTGCCCCGCACCAGCACCCGCCAAGCCGAACACCAGCAGCAACCACCTCAAGTGCATCCTGCTCAACACCCGCTCCGTCCACAGACACGCCGTTCAACTCTGGAACCTCCTCGACACCACAGCTCCTGACGTTGCCTTCCTCACGGAAACCTGGATGAACGACTCCTCAGCGCCCGACATCGCCATCGCCGTCCCAGAGGGCTACAAGATCATCCGGAGAGACCGCGACAACCAGACTGGAGGAGGCATCGCCATCATCCACAGAGACACCATCCGTATCTCGACCAACGCCGACAACACCCTGACATCCGCCGAACACCTGCACTTCCAGATCCACACCGACCCCAATACCACCCTCCGAGGCACCCTGATCTACCGACCCCCGGGACCACGCACTCAATTCAGCGAAGACATCGCCGACTTCATCAGCCCGCACGCCCTCCCCTCGGCCGACTACATCCTCCTCGGGGACATCAACTTCCACCTGGAGAACAACAACGACCGCAACACCACCACCCTGCTTGACAACCTCGCCACCCTCGGACTCAAGCAGCTGGTGACCACCCCCACCCACCTCGCCGGACACACACTCGACGCCATCTTCTCGTCCAGCAAAGACATCTCCTTCAGCCACGCCACTGGACTCCACTGGACGGACCACAGCTGCATCCACTTCACCTTCAAAAGAACCACGGTCCACCACCACCAGCAACAGGCCGCACGAAGAAGCTGGAACAAGATCACAGCCGAACAACTCACCACATCCCTGAGCCAGCACCCTCCCGCCAGCTCACCGAACCCCAGCCAAGCCGCCGACAACCTCACGAAATGGATCTCCACCTGCGCGGACGAGCTCGCCCCTCTGAGGACCCCACCCAGCAGACCCGGAAGCAAGAAGGCCCCTTGGTTCACCGACGAACTCAAGAGCTCCAAGAAGAACTGCCGAGCCCTCGAGAAAGCATGGAGAAGAGACCCAACGCCGGACAACATGACTACCCTCAAGCTCGCCACCCGAAGGCACCATCAACTGATCCACGCCACCAAGAAAACAGCATTCAAGGACCGGCTGGACAACAACGCACACAACAGCAAGGAACTCTTCAACATCGTCAGAGAGCTCTCCAACCCCAACGCCGGAACCAACAACATCACCCCATCGCAAGACCTCTGCAACTCCCTCGCCTCCTACTTCCACAACAAGATCGCTGACATACACAACAGCTTCAGAACACAACCAACGCTCCCCACGACCAAACCAACGCCCCCCACCACCACCCTCAACGCCTGGACACCGATCAACCTCGAAGACACCATCAGCACGATGAACTCCATCCACTCCGGTTCCCCAACCGACCCCTGCCCTCACCACATCTTCAACAAGGCCGACGCTGTCATCGCACCCCACCTGCGGGACATCATCAACACCTCCCTCAACACCGCCACCTTCCCTGAGAGCTGGAAGCACGCCGAACTCAGCGCTCTACTAAAGAAACCAACGGCGGACCCCACCGAACTCAAGAACTACCGCCCCATCTCGCTCCTCCCGTTTCCAGCCAAAGTCATCGAGAAGACCATCAACAAGCAACTGGCAGCCTTCCTCGAGACGACTGGTTCCCTCGACCCTTCCCAGTCAGGCTTCCGGGCCAACCACAGCACCGAGACCGCCCTCATCGCTGCCACAGACGACATCCGAACCCTGTTGGACAACGGAGAAACAGCGGCCCTCATCCTCCTGGACCTCTCCGCGGCATTCGACACTGTCTGCCACCGCACCCTAGTGCAGCGCCTCAGCAACGTCGGGATCAAGGAGAAGGCACTGGAATGGATCATCTCCTTCCTCACCGGAAGGACACAGAGAGTCCGCCTGCCCCCGTTCAGATCAGAAGCCACGGAAGTCACCTGCGGCGTCCCTCAGGGCTCCTCGCTCAGCCCCACCCTCTTCAATGTCTACATGAGCCCCCTTGCGGCCATCGCACGCCAACACAACCTGAACATCATCTCCTACGCCGATGACACCCAGCTGATCCTCTCCCTGACCAACGACCCCGCCACCGCCAGAGCCAACCTACACGAAGGGATGAAAAACGTGGCCGAGTGGATGACGACCAGCCGCCTGAAACTGAACACAGACAAGACGGAAGTCCTCATCCTGGGCTCCTCACCCTCCGCCTGGGACGACTCCTGGTGGCCCCCTGCCCTGGGCAACGCACCCAAACCGACAGACCACGCACGCAACCTGGGCTTCATCCTGGACTCCTCCCTCTCCATGACCAGACAAGTCAACGCCGTCTCCTCGTCCTGTTTCAACATCCTGCGCATGCTACGTAAGATCTTCCGGTGGATCCCCACCGAGACCAGGAAAACAGTCACCCAGGCCCTCGTCACCAGTCGACTGGACTACGGCAACGCCCTCTACGCCGGTACCACCGCCAAGCTCCAGAAGAGACTCCAGCGGATCCAGAACGCCTCGGCGAGACTCATCCTCGACGTCCCCAGACGAACTCACATCTCCAGACACCTGAGAGACCTGCACTGGCTCCCGATCAACAAAAGAATCACCTTCCGGCTCCTCACCCACGCACACAAAGCCCTACACAACCAAGGCCCGACCTACCTCAACAGCCGCCTCAACTTCTACGCTCCCAAACGCCACCTCCGCTCGACCAGTCTCGCCCTCGCAGCCGTCCCCCGCATCCACAGAGCGACTACAGGAGGTAGATCCTTCTCCCACCTGGCCGCCAAGACTTGGAACGCCCTCCCCACCGAACTACGCCTGACCCAAGACCACCTCTCCTTCAGGAAGAAGCTCAAGACCTGGCTGTTCGAGCAGTAGCGGACCCCCCCCCCCCCCAGCGCCTTGAGACCCTCCGGGTGAGTAGTGCGCTTTATAAATGCCTTTGATTGATTGATTGATTGATTAGCTCTACGCTATCCAACATTTTCTTAACAGTTTTTTTTGGAGCTTGAGTAGTAGTTTTATTGTCGGTGCTATTTAATATTTTTTGTATTATTTTAGCTAATGTAACATATAATTAATTTTAACAATATTCAAATTAAATGTAATTTTTTAAATGTGTTATATATAATTATTTAATTTTTATTCATGTTATTGTTTTATGTGTATGATGTATTTGTAATTTATAATATTTTTTAACAAGTTATAAGTTATTAAAACAATTATTAAAATGTATTATTAAGTAAGTATATATATTATATATTATGGTGCCAATCACGATCCTGTAAAAACCGGGTACGAACCGTCGGACGGAGGATATTCTCCGTCTGACGCGTACCCGGTCGCCAAAATATACCAACATGGAATTACGATTCGCACGGAAACACCATTTCCGTACGAATCGTACAAAACCCCGACCGACGAAAATAAACATACAAATGCGATCCGGGAAAGCGCCGACCTGACGTCGGGACACACGCAGCCTGCAATTCACGAACCAGGAATTACGATTCGCACCGACGTCATCCCGCACGGTGAATATTTTCCGGCTGCCAAAAACTGCCGGGAAATCAGGACGACGCGAACAAGGAGTACCAGTACGCGACGGACAGACAGGACGACGCGAACAAGGAGTACCCGTACGCGACGGACAGATATGGACCCGAACCTACGTGTCATCCCGGCCCTCATAGCAGTCGACCTCCTCTACAGGTTACGACGCAGACGCCGCAGAAGGTCAGAACAACAAAGGGAGGGGGGAAAGGGGGGGGGGTGGCAGGTCCAGGGCAGGCCACAAAACCCCCACCATAGTCACACAGCACACATGCCCTGGACATACCTGACCCTCAGGCCCTGGTCACTACGAGGGGGTGGGGGCGTGTCCAGCAAAGCCAGCGACCGCCACAACGGAAGTTCTTGACGACGCGAACCGGCAACACAACCAGACAGGTACGTCCCGTACCCACGCCTTAAGAGCGTGGGTACGAGTCGTACCACGCCCACACCTACGTCACCCCAACAATGGCGGGACGGCTCGTACCCACGTGGCAAAGGCCTGGGTACGGCCCGCACAAGCATCACATAGCGTAGGGACGGATATGTACGGACCGTACCCCCACCCCGTATGCATGGAGCGTACCCCCAACCCCAACAGTGTAAGTACGACACATACCCCAACCCGCGTATGCAAGGAGCATACCCCCCACCCCAACAGTGTAAGTACGACACGTACCCCCACCCGCGTATGCAAGGAGCGTACCCCCCATGCCAACATTGTACGTACGACACGTCCCCCCACCCGCGTATGCATGGAGCGTACCCCCCACCCCAACAGTGTAAGTATGACCCGTAACCTCACCCGCGTATGTATGGAGCGTAACCCCACTCCAACAGTGTAAGTACGACCCGTACCCTCACCCGCGTACGTATGGAGCGTACCCCCACCCCAACAGTGTAAGTACGACCCGTACCCACACCCGCGGACGCATGGAGCGTACTCCCACCCCAACCGTGTATGTACGACACGTACCCCCACCTCGTATGCATGGAGCGTACCCCCCATGCCAACAGTGTAAGTACGACACGTACCCCCACCCGCATATGCAAGGAGCGTACCCCCCATGCCAACAGTGTAAGTACGACACGTACTCCCACCCGCGTATGCAAGGAGCGTACCCCCCACCACAACCGTGTATGTACGACCCGTACCCTCACACGTGTACATATGGAGCGTACCCCCCACCCCAACAGTGTAAGTACGACCCGTACCCCCATGGAGCGAACCCACACACGTGTATGGACAAAGCGTACATATTGTTAAATAGGAGGGGTGTGTGCAGAGTCCTCCCAGCGGTGCCCAGACATAGGAGGGGTGGGTGCCTATCACTCCCAGCAGTGCCCAGACACAGGAGGGATGTGTGCAGAGTCCTCCCAGCAGTGCCCAGAGGCAGGAGGGGTGGGTGCCTATCACTCCCAGCAGTGCCCAGAGACAGGAGGGGTGTGTGCAGAGTCCTCCCAGCAGTGCCCAGAGACAGGAGGGGTGGGTGCCTATCACTCCCAGCAGTGCCCAGAGACAGGAGGGGTGTGTGCAGAGTCCTCCCAGCAGTGCCCAAAAACGGGAGGGGTGGGTGCCTATCACTCCCAGCAGTGCCCAGACACAGGAAGGGTGTGTGCAGAGTCCTCCCAGCAGTGCCCAGAGACAGGAGGGGTGGGTGCCTATCACTCCCAGCAGTGCCCAGACACAGGAGGGGTGGGTGCCTATCACTCCCAGCAGTGCCCAGAGTCAGGAGGGGTGGGTGTAGAGTCCTCCCAGCAGTGCCCAGAGACAGGAGGGGTGGGTGTAGAGTCCTCCCAGCATTGCCCTGAGGCAGGAGGGGTGGGTGCCTATCACTCCCAGCAGTGCCCAGAGGCAGGAGGGGTGGGTGCAGAGTCCTCCCAGCAGTGCCCAGAGACAGGAGGGGTGGGTGCCTATCACTCCCAGCAGTGCCCAGAGACAGGAGGGGTGTGTGCAGAGTCCTCCCAGCAGTGCCCAGAGACAGGAGAAGTGGGTGCCTATCACTCCCAGCAGTGCCCAGAGTCAGGAGGGGTGGGTGCAGAGTCCTCCCAGCAGTGCCCAGAGACAGGAGGGGTGTGTGCAGAGTCCTCCCAGCAGTGCCCAGAGACAGGAGGGGTGGGTGCCTATCACTCCCAGCAGTGCCCAGACACAGGAGGGCTGTGTGCAGAGTCCTCCCAGCAGTGCCCAGAGACAGGAGGGGTGGGTGCAGAGTCCTCCCAGCAGTGCCCAGAGACAGGAGGGGTGGGTGCCTATCACTCCCAGCAGTGCCCAGAGTCAGGAGGGGTGGGTGTAGAGTCCTCCCAGCAGTGCCCAGAGACAGGAGGGGTGTGTGCAGAGTCCTCCCAGCAGTGCCCAGAGACAGGAGGGGTGTGTGCAGAGTCCTCCCAGCAGTGCCCAGAGACAGGAGGGGTGGGTGCCTATCACTCCCAGCAGTGCCCAGAGTCAGGAGGGGTGGGTGCAGAGTCCTCCCAGTAGTGCCCAGAGACAGGAGGGGTGGGTGCAGAGTCCTCCCAGCAGTGCCCAGAGACAGAAGGGGTGGGTGCCTATCACTCCCAGCAGTGCCCAGACACAGGAGGGCTGTGTGCAGAGTCCTCCCAGCAGTGCCCAGAGACAGGAGGGGTGGGTGCAGAGTCCTCCCAGCAGTGCCCAGAGACAGGAGGGGTGGGTGCCTATCACTCCCAGCAGTGCCCAGAGTCAGGAGGGGTGGGCGTAGAGTCCTCCCAGCAGTGCCCAGAGACAGGAGGGGTGTGTGCAGAGTCCTCCCAGCAGTGCCCAGAGACAGGAGGGGTGTGTGCAGAGTCCTCCCAGCAGTGCCCAGAGACAGGAGGGGTGGGTGCCTATCACTCCCAGCAGTGCCCAGAGTCAGGAGGGGTGGGTGCAGAGTCCTCCCAGCAGTGCCCAGAGACAGGAGGGGTGGGTGCAGAGTCCTCCCAGCAGTGCCCAGAGAAAGGAGGGGTGGGTGCCTATCACTCCCAGCAGTGCCCAGACACAGGAGGGGTGTGTGCAGAGTCCTCCCAGCAGTGCCCAGAGACAGGAGGGGTGGGTGCAGAGTCCTCCCAGCAGTGCCCAGAGACAGGAGGGGTGGGTGCCTATCACTCCCAGCAGTGCCCAGAGTCAGGAGGGGTGGGTGTAGAGTCCTCCCAGCAGTGCCCAGAGACAGGAGGGGTGTGTGCAGAGTCCTCCCAGCAGTGCCCAGAGACAGGAGGGGTGTGTGCAGAGTCCTCCCAGCAGTGCCCAGAGACAGGAGGGGTGGGTGCCTATCACTCCCAGCAGTGCCCAGAGTCAGGAGGGGTGGGTGCAGAGTCCTCCCAGCAGTGCCCAGAGACAGGAGGGGTGGGTGCAGAGTCCTCCCAGCAGTGCCCAGAGACAGGAGGGGTGGGTGCCTATCACTCCCAGCAGTGCCCAGAGTCAGGAGGGGTGGGTGTAGAGTCCTCCCAGCAGTGCCCAGAGACAGGAAGGGTGTGTGCAGAGTCCTCCCAGCAGTGCCCAGAGACAGGAGGGGTGTGTGCAGAGTCCTCCCAGCAGTGCCCAGGGACAGGAGGGGTGGGTGCCTATCACTCCCAGCAGTGCCCAGAGTCAGGAGGGGTGGGTGCAGAGTCCTCCCAGCAGTGCCCAGAGACAGGAGGGGTGTGTGCAGTCCTCCCAGCAGTGCCCAGAGACAGGAGGGGTGGGTGCTTATCACTCCCAGCAGTGCCCAGACACAGGAGGGGTGTGTGCAGAGTCCCCCCAGCAGTGCCCAGAGACAGGAGGGGTGGGTGTAGAGTCCTCCCAGCAGTGCCCAGAGACAGGAGGGGTGGGTGCCTATCACTCCCAGCAGTGCCCAGAGACAGGAGGGGTGGGTGCCTATCACTCCCACCAGTGCCCAGAGACAGGAGGGGTGGGTGCCTATCACTCCCAGCAGTGCCCAGAGTCAGGAGGGGTGGGTGCAGAGTCCTCCCAGCAGTGCCCAGAGACAGGAGGGGTGGGTGCCTATCACTCCCAGCAGTGCCCAGACACAGGAGGGGTGGGTGCCTATCACTCCCAGCAGTGCCCAGAGTCAGGAAGGGTGGGTGTAGAGTCCTCCCAGCAGTGCCCAGAGACAGGAGGGGTGGGTGTAGAGTCCTCCCAGCAGTGCCCAGAGGCAGGAGGGGTGGGTGCCTATCACTCCCAGCAGTGCCCAGAGTCAGGAGGGGTGGGTGCAGAGGCCTCCCAGCAGTACCCAGTCACAAGAGGGTGTGTGCCTAACACTCACAGCAGTGCCCATGGAACGCAAAGGGTGGAGTAGCCACAGATACCATGCCCACAAATTTCAGTCAGGTGCACAAAGACCCTGCAGTACATGTACCACATGTGTGCGAGGCTGGGAGTATACGCATGCATAGCGCAGAAAAAAAAACATGTACACATGAAGTCATGTCAATAGTCCACATAGACAAGTACAATGACTACCAAGAATGCCACGAATGATGCAGGTGGAGACATCGCTCAGCATGCATGTGCAAAGTAGAAGGAGTCCGTCACACACCCAGCTAATGTACAAACAGCTCAGCGCTAAATATTGGGAACACCCTGCAGGGAAGATGTCAGGGTACACAGAGGAAGGAATACACCTTTGGACAATTTCACCATGCAGCAACTGCTCACATGAACAGAGAAACCTAGCTAACACCGTGTGATGGCACACAGATCCCAGGGTCCCCCCTATGACCAGCACACTACTACATTTCCCACACAACCAACACATGATCACCACCCAAAATTATGTAGCAGCCCCACCAACAGCAATATCAGAAAAGCAGTAGTGTTCAAAGGAAACAAAAATGGCTTTAATCAGCAATATCAAAAATTGTATGTTCGTAGAAAGTTCAATATTTACAAAGCCCATTGGGCAGTCCAGAAGTCACAGCTGGAACGGGGGACACAGTGGGATGCGTGTCCCCTAGCTTGCCTGCACAGTTACATTCCGTCATCTTCCACAGGGGTGAGGGCATCATGTGGGGGGGAAGAAACAGGCACCGCAAGGACAGGAGGGTGAAGGGTAGGCGTCGTGGGTGCAGGGATGGAGGACTCCACCACAGGGGGTGGGGCAGGGCCAAAGGTGGAGGCCAGGATCTCGCTGCACACCTTAGCAAGGTCCTCCAGGGAATCCCCTGCACCCGAAGGAACCACAGGCCCGAAGGAGGGGGGGGGGTCAGAGGGATGGGTCGCAGCGCCACTGGGGGAGAGTGTAGACAGGGGGGGAATCAATCACCCTGACCGAGGACTTCCTTGACCGCTTGCGTGGTGGTGTCACTGTGGGGCTCAGGGACAGAGCGGCCATGAAGGAGTCTTTGGGGGAGATGTGGCCAGGAGAGCTGAGGGGAGGGGATTTGGAGGGAGTGGATTGGGTGGAATGCGGATCCCCACTCTGGCTGTGTGTCACACGTTTGCCCCCCGACCCAGTGGGTGTGCCTACTTCACCCTGTGTGTGCGTGTCAGGAGGTGTGCGGTGGACCTTCCCTGCTGGTGTGGTGCCTGTGTGTGTTGTGGTGGGTGCATGCTGACGTCTGGGTGTACGTGGGACAGGCATGGGAGTGGGAAGTGTGGATGGGGCAGGGGTAGGGGGTGGGACGTAGCACTGCAGGAGACCCACTGCTGCAGTCAGTGTCGAGTCTATCGACCTCAGCAAGCTGCGTTGGTCAGCCTGCGATGAATGAATGCCCTCCAAGTATGCCTCCATGTTGTGCAGCACTTGGCTGTGGCCATGGAGGACATTAAGGATCGCAGCCTGACCAACCTGCAACTGCCGCTGGATGTCCACAGACTCGGCATTGGCGGCAGCAGTGGAGACAGGGGCAGGGGGTGCGGTGCCTGGCAGGAAGGAGACATGTGGTGAGTGGGCACGCTGGGAAGGGACACAAGCAAGTGGGAGGCGGCTGATGGCAATGGAGGGGGCGGGGCGAGATGTAGTGCCGCTGTCAGCTGCTGGTGCAGCCGCCGCCCACTCGGAGAGATCATCCTCGGACCCGTCAGCTTCATACTCTGTTGTGCCAGTCGACAGGTCCCCGGGTTCACTGTCCTCCGCCTCTGTCCCAGGTGATGTGCCAGCCCCGATGTCACCGCTGGCACTGGTGCTCGGTCCCTCTGCTCCGTCTGTGCCCATGTCTCCCTCTGTGTCCCCCGACGATGCTGTGGGCAGGGTGAAGAGACAGAAATTAATCATACACCTGTATACATATGTCACATGAGTCCAATCTACATAGGTCACAGTGCATAGCCTGAAACAAAAGAAGAGTTACATCTACAAAACAAGGTACATATGTAGGGCATGCAAGACACAGTTTTTTGACCCACCATGCCACCGAAAAACTATGGAGAGCATGACACAATAGCAAATGAGATGGAATGGAATTTTGACTGAGGAGCACGGCCCTGGGGACAATCCAGCACTGCATCTGCACCACACAGCGTGGCAGGAAATAGAGATGAGCAGGGACCATATCCAGGAACAAGAGGCACATGCAGCATGGGTTAAACTGAAAACATGCCCACCATGACTGGCCCACTGCACCTTGAGTGCATGTCCAGACCAACATCACACACTGGCCAGTCCTAGCAAGGAGATATCAGGTTGTGACATGAAGGCCATGCCCGCACCACCCACCCCCTACTTGAGACTATTATTTGGAGACACAGGAAGCACTTACATCCCTTAGTCTGGGTGAAATACATATGGGATGCAACAAATCAAGGTTGCACACAAAATACCCAAGGTGCGCCTGTCCAAATAATCATGTACAAATGGGCATCATCAGATGATTGTGACAAGACACACAGGCAATGTCCACCGTGAGTATGAACAAGGAAAATCAGGTCAGTCTGTACAGTGGACACTAGTACTACATTTCACGTCAATATACATTTGGCCAGGGGACAATGGCACAGAGCACAACCTATGCTGTAGACACAGAGATTGTCAACATATTCGGATTACACACATGATACCTAGGAAAATATGCCCCTGGGGATAGTGGTGGCCACACAACTCCATGCTCCTGAATGGGAATGACTGCAACACACGCTACCATCCCCGCACTATGCGTACCGCACACTCATGCACATCATGTCACAGGCCACCACATAGGACATGCGTGCTGTAAGGCCTCACACTTGAGAGACTAACTCCCATGTCTGGACTCAGCATTAGTGCCAACTGACATGGAACCCACAAGACCAGAACTGGACAGGGCACAGGCAAGGTAACAAAACCTGTTACACACCACCCCCACACATGATGCTGCAGGCATTGTACACGCGGAGAAGGTGCCAGGCTACATAACCTTGTGACGGAGTGACGTCACACAGACCAGGGAACACATTGTAAGGAGGGGAAGGGAGGCAGGAGAGCACTGCAATACTGTGGGTAACAGGATCTGCACAGCACCATTAAACCCTGGCAGTGCATCCATGAAACAGTGCACTTACAAATGCTGGTGAAACACAACAAACACACATGTACCTACCCCCTTCCTGCTGCTGCATCTCCTATAAGCGCCTGTCCAAGTCTGGAAATACCACCGCCAGCACACGCTTGTGGATGTGGGAGAGACGGCGGCGCCCGCGGTTCTTATGGCTCTCAGGGGAGTCCCCAGCAGGACCCGTGCGATCCTCTGCGTCCAGCACCGGATATCCTGCCAGCATTTCCTCACCTGGGACAGGCTCCACCTCCGACCATCCGCACCCCTCACGGCACTCACGGCGGTCAGCCAGATCTGCTCCTTGGCAGTGGCGCCTACCTGTGAGGATGAACAAGTGACACTACATCAATACACCTGCAACATGTCACAGAGACACATATGGGAACAAATTAGCTGGTTACAACAAGGCATGTCATGCAGCCAACGCATTGCACCTTTGCCATAGGGACATACTCCTCTGGGGAAGGGCAAAAGCAGTACGTGCCAGTGAAAGTACACAGGTGGAATGAGGGCAAATACACAATTAATTATCAAGGCTCACACTGTGCATCACACCCACCCCTCCTGTTTCTGGGCACTGCTGGGAGGACTCTGCACCCACCCCTCCTGTCTCTGGGCACTGCTGGGAGTACTCTGCACCCACCCCTCCTGTCCCTGGGCACTGCTGGGAGGACTCTGCACCCACCCCTCCTGTCTCTGGGCACTGCTGGGAGGACTCTGCACACACCCCTCCTGTGTCTGGGCACTGCTGGGAGTGATAGGCACCCACCCCTCCTGTCTCTGGGCACTGCTGGGAGGACTCTGCACACACCCCTCCTGTGTCTGGGCACTGCTGGGAGTGATAGGCACCCACCCCTCCTATGTCTGGGCACTGCTGGGAGACATCAGGCATTCCCCCCCTGGGACTCCTACTACAGTACATAGCATGTGTGTCACACCTGGACACAATGGCAGAAGTCACTGTCACAAAAGAAGGGACACAGTCTGTGCTAGTAGCTCTGCACTCACCTGATACCCTGGTCGCCCATACAGCAGGGGGTACTGTGGGAGGATCACATCCAGCAATGCCAGGTTCTCCTCCAGGGTGAATGGCAGTGACCTCTCCACAGACCTTGACATGGTTCCAGGGAATCACGAGCAGCAGCAGTGTGTTAGATAGGAAATATGTGCAGGCAAGTGCTCCCTCATGGGACCTGGCTGCCTTATATCTGCCTTGCTGGCCTGTTTCATGCACAGGAGTACAGAGTGATTGGTCACTCACATTTGCATCCTATGTTTCCTCCAATCCCTTCAAACCTAGCACAGTCAGTGGGTTCTCATTGTGTTTTTTTCTTCAGCATGATGTCAACCCCACAAACACATTGCAACAAAGTAGATTCATTCCAACTGACTTCTGCTGTACACCTTCCAGAACGAATTCAAACTTGAAACTTGGTCTCCATGACAACCAGCATGCATGTAGGCCTTAATACTTGTCCCTCATGTGTCCCCTATGTAAAATTGAGCTTCACCCACAGGTACGGTGCGTTCCGGGCCCCTAGGGCACCCCAAATGCATAGCAACGGCCCGTACACGCGTGCGTACGTTCACTATCACTATGGGTGTCCTCGCGTATGCGTACTCGTAGTGATAGTGAGCATACAGGCGTGTGTACGGGCCGTACCAGTACGAGTACGCATACGCGACGACACCCATAGTGGTACGGTATGGTTTTCCCTGATAGTGGCTATGTGTCTATGTGTCGAGTAGCAAGATGCAAGCTGTGTGTGTGGGATGAGACTGTGTATTGTGCATGATGTCCATGACTGTGTGGGTATTGTGACATGTGCCATCCCCATGCATCCAACGTTGGCCAGGCCCCCATTCTCTGCATCCACCAGACTCAAGCTTGCAGGACATGGTTCTGCCACCTGTCTACACATACCTGGGTGCCCCCCAGGACACTGGACAGGATCCCTGACCTCTGCGCATGACTGTTGCTGTACTCAATATGTCTGTCAGCACGGTTGTGCGGCCACCCCCTCAGCTGGTTGGGCCCATCACGGGTGTGTATGGTGCTCTATGTCTGTCTTGCCTAATACACTGTGACCCGTGTGTCCTGTGCCATACTCAGGCCCCAGGGTGTGGATGGTTGAAGTCAAAAGAGAACTCAGGCATGTTTAGACTTTACGAGACACATGTAAGGTAATAATGCAACCAGCAGGCATCTTCTCTTCATGGTGTGAATTTTTATTTTTGTGGGGGGGTGGGGGGGTATGACGTGAGGGGCTTTCCGGGAGTTTGGAATCCGAAGTTCAGTAGGGGAGTTGGTGTCCTTGCCTTTGGAAATCCTCAGAGTCCATGCCACAGTCTTTGTCAACATTGGTCAGACAGTGACCAGCAAGGCCATGTGGCAGAGAATGTCTCTTGATGCTGTGATGCTGTTGCTCCAGTGGGCCAGATGCCAGGCCAGGTGTCCTGGGGGATGGTGATGTAGCGCCGACCCTCACGGTCCTTTCCGTGGATGACCCGGCCTCCTGCGGGGACCCTCTGAAGCAGGCGGTGACGATGTTTGGGATGCTCCATCGGATGTTTCCTCCTCCTCCTGATCCCTCCCTGTGGGTGGTGATGTTCTACGCCTTCTGGCACAGGGAGGGTTGCCCATGTTGTCGGTCATCCGACGGAGTGTATTGTGAATCCCCTGGAACACCGTCACGAGCTCAGCCTGTCTGTCCTCCATCCTCCGTTGGTGTTGCAGTAGACAGGCATGTTGCTGGGCCTGCTGGGTCTTTATCTCATCGAGGGTCCCCTTCATCTCATTGAGGGTGGACACAACCTGGGCCATGCCCGTGGTGTCCTGCCAGTATGTGTCCAGGATGTTACGGACATGGGAATATACCGGTTCCCCAGCCAACTGGTCAGGCTGGCGCCTCCGCCGTCCTCCACTCCCACCACTCCTGCCCACTTGCACCTGGCCTGCCCTTGTGGGCACATCGGGTCTCCGGGACCCCTGATGGGTGGCATTGGCGTTGTCGCCTGTCTGCTCCTGGGTGCCCGGGACACCGTGTCCCTCCTGGCCAGCCTGGCTGCTTTGTGGTGGTGGGGCAGGGATCCTGGGTGTCTCCTGGGATGTGGCAGGAGTGGGGGTGGTGGTTGGCCCCGTTGTACCTGATGCAGGTGCTGCAGGTCGTTGGACACCAGAGGGGCCAGGTTGGTCGGGGTCGTCCACAGAGTGGTGAGAGTCGTCGCTGCCGGTGAGATCGGCCTCCCGCAGAGCCGGGTCCTGTGAGTCTTCCCCCCCAGTGTTGGGGGGTGAACCACGAGGTTGACCTGTGTGTGAGAGAGACAATGTTAATTTTGGTCCATGCAACATCCATGTTTCATCAGTTTCAAAGTTGGCACATTTCCTCTTGGAATTAGGTTCGGTCTTGCATTCCACTCACAGTGCACTTGTGCATGGGTGTGTCCCTTGGGCACCACTTTGGCGCCTTTAACTATGTGTGGCACAGTCTTACTTGCTGCGTCAAGTGTGACTGCAGTCAGCAGTGGAGTGGGCAGGTGTGGTGAGCCATGCATTGGCGCCTTCCGTGTAGCACTGTACATGTGCACATGGAGTGGATCCACACACTTATATAATGCAGGCAGCTGTCGTTGTGCTCGTGCACAGGTTGTGACATGGCCCTGTGTTTTGCCATGGAGAAGAGGGGGGGTTCTGGCACTGGCCACCCTTGTCTACATGCACGCAGTCCACCTGCTGACGAGCAGACATTCCCACACACCACAAGGCTGATTTGCTCTCCCTGTGTCTCCTTCCCTCTCTGTCCCCCTCTCCCTCCCTCTCTGTCCCCCTTTCCCTCCCTCTGTGTGTCAGCCTCCTCCCTCTGTCCGTCTCCCTGTGTCTCCCTCCCTCTGTGTCCCCCTGTCCCTCCCTCTGTGTGTCAGCCTCCTCCCTCTGTCCGTCTCCCTGTGTCTCCCTCCCTCTGTGTCCCCCTGTCCCTCCCTCTGTGTGTCAGCCTCCTCCCTCTGTCCGTCTCCCTGTGTCTCCCTCCCTCTGTGTCCCCCTGTCCCTCCCTCTGTGTGTCAGCCTCCTCCCTCTGTCCGTCTCCCTGTGTCTCCCTCCCTCTGTGTCCCCCTCTCCCTCCCTCTGTGTCCCCCTGTCCCTCCCTCTGTGTGTCAGCCTCCTCCCTCTGTCCGTCTTTCCGTGTCTCCCTCCCTCTCTGTCCCCCTCTCCCTCCCTCTGTGTCCCCCTGTCCCTCCCTCTGTGTGTCAGCCTCCTCCCTCTGTCCGTCTTCCCGTGTCTCCCTCCCTCTCTGTCCCCCTGTCCCTCCCTCTGTGTGTCAGCCTCCTCCCTCTGTCCGTCTCCCTGTGTCTCCCTCCCTCTGTGTCCCCCTGTCCCTCCCTCTGTGTGTCAGCCTCCTCCCTCTGTTCGTATCCCTGTGTCTCCCTCCCTCTCTGTCCCCCTCTCCCTCCCTCTGTGTCCCCCTGTCCCTCCCTCTGTGTGTCAGCCTCCTCCCTCTGTCCGTCTTCCCGTGTCTCCCTCCCTCTCTGTCCCCCTGTCCCTCCCTCTGTGTGTCAGCCTCCTCCCTCTGTCCGTCTCCCTGTGTCTCCCTCCCTCTGTGTCCCCCTGTCCCTCCCTCTGTGTGTTAGCCTCCTCCCTCTGTCCGTCTCCCTGTGTCTCCCTCCCTCTCTGTCCCCCTCTCCCTCCCTCTGTGTCCCCCTGTCCCTCCCTCTGTGTGTCAGCCTCCTCCCTCTCTCCGTCTTCCCGTGTCTCCCTCCCTCTCTGTCCCCCTGTCCCTCCCTCTGTGTGTCAGCCTCCTCCCTCTGTCCGTCTCCCTGTGTCTCCCTCCCTCTGTGTCCCCCTGTCCCTCCCTCTGTGTGTCAGCCTCCTCCCTCTGTCTGTCTCCCTGTGTCTCCCTCCCTCTCTGTCCCCCTCTCCCTCCCTCTGTGTCCCCCTGTCCCTCCCTCTGTGTGTCAGCCTCCTCCCTCTGTCCGTCTTCCCGTGTCTCCCTCCCTCTCTGTCCCCCTCTCCCTCCCTCTGTGTGTCACCCTCTGTCACCTCAGCCCAGCTTCCTGGGCACACACTGTTAGCAGATCTTTGAATGGCCCTTGGCTTGTTGCTGTGAGTTTGTTTCTGATCTCCAGGCACCCATTGGGTGTAGTGTGTGTGTCTGCGCTGCTGCTGTGGTGGTGTGTGCTGCCACTCTTTCACAGTGTTGGCTGTTCATTAGCTGCTGTCATGTGCAAGAACGTGCCTTCACCCCCATGTGTTAATGCAAGGCGTCCGCCATTTGCTGGCGAGTCTTTCCTGTGTGGGGACACAGTGTTAGTCTGGCTGTGACCTAGGCCATATGGGCAGAGGGCATTGTTGTCTGCTTCTGAGTTGCACTATGTGATTTTTGGGGCCCACCCTCCCGCCATCTGGCTTATCGTGTCATGTGTTGGTGTCTTCTCTGGCCTGTGACTTGACATTGTCCAGCTGGGTGCATGGGGCATGGTGGCGCCAGTGGCATGTGCGTGTTCATGGAGTGTGGTTGAGTCATGCGATAGCTTGGGGTGGTTGCGTGCCTGTTTGTGGGTTTGGTTGTGGATGACGTTCCCCCCATGTGAGGTGCGTTGTTTGTGTACTCACCCGGGTCTCGGAGTCCTCCTAATCCTTCGACTGCCTCCACCGGCAGTATGGCCATCACCCTCTCCTCCCAGGGATGCTGGTCTGTCTGACCAATGTTCCAAAGAGGTGTGGCTCGACTCTGAGGATTTCATCGACAAGGACCTCCAACTCTCGGTTACTGAACTTTGGATTCTTGTTAGTGGGCATGGTGAGGGGTGTGGGGGTGGATGGGGGGGTGTGGATGGTTGTGGGTATGTGGGTGTGGTTGTGCAGGTGTGTGTGTGTGTGAATGTGATGAGGGGGTGTTTGTGAAGGTGGTTGTGTGAAGGTGTGCAAGTGTAAGGTGTGGTGAAGCTTGTAGTATGGTGCTGTAGGTTGTCTGTGGGGTCTGGCAGCAGTGAGTCTGTTGCAAAGGCTCATGGTTTGTGTGTGTGGGCCCTTTTTATTGGTCCATTGGTGGGTGTGGCTGTGTTTGAAGTTTGGGTGGGTGTGTTATAAGGAGTGGTGGTGTTTTGGGCCTCTGTTTGTTTTTGGCAGCTGCAGGTCAGTGAATGTGTTGTTTTCGTGGTTGTTGGACATGTTTAGTGGCTTTGTGCCATTCGAATGGTGTATTCTTGTGTTGTTTTGGTTTGTCCTGGTTGTGTACATGCGTTTTTAGCGTTTTTACACTGTGTACATGGGCCATTTGGTTGTACAGTGCTGTCCTTGTGTCTGGGATGGTATGACTCGTACATGCGGTTGTGATGTTGGGGCCTGGGGTGCGCTCCGTACTTAGGAGGTTGTGGTGGGGGTGCGACTCTGACGTACACGGGTGCACATACACGGGTGGGGGTACGACACGTACACGGGTGTACATACACGGGGGGGTAGGACACGTACAGGGGTGTACATACACGGGGGTACGACACGTACACGGGTGTACATACAGGGGGGGTACGACACGTACACGGGTGTACATACATGGGGGGTATGACACATACACGGGTGTACATACACGGGGGGTAGGACACGTACAGGGGTGTACATACACGGGGGTACGACACGTACAGTTCGACACGTACACGGGAGTACATACACGGGGGTACGACACGTACAGTTCGACACGTACAGGGGTGTACATACACGGGGGGTATGACACGTACACGGGTGTACATACACGGGGGGTAGGACACGTACAGGGGTGTACATACACGGGGGTACGACACGTACACGGGTGTACATACAGGGGGGGTACGACACGTACACGGGTGTACATACACGGGGGTACGACACGTACAGTTCGACACGTACACGGGTGTACATACACGGGGGTACGACACGTACAGTTCGACACGTACACGGGTGTACATACACGGGGGTGCGACACGTACACGGGTGTACATACACGGGGGGTACGACACGTACACGGGTGTACATACCCGGGGGGTACGACACGTACAGTTTGACACGTATACGGGTGTACATACACGGGGGTACGACACGTACAGTTCGACACGTACACAGGTGTACATACACGGGGGGGTAGGACACGTACAGGGGTGTACATACACGGGGGTACGACACGTACACGGGTGTACATAGAGGGGGGGGTAGGACACGTACAGGGGTGTACATACACGGGGGGTACGACACGGGTGTACATACAGGGGGGGTACGACACGTACAGGGGTGTACATACACTGGGGGTACGACACGTACAGGGGTGTACATACACGGGGGTACGACACGTACCCGGGTGTAAATACAGGGGGGGTAGGACACGTACAGGGGTGTACATACACGGGGGGTACGACACGTACACGGGTGTACATACAGGAGGGGTACGACACGTACAGGGGTGTACATACACGGGGGTAGGACACGTACACAGGTGTACATAAATGGGGGGTAGGACACGTACACGGGTGTACATGCAGGGGGGTAGGACACGTACACGGGTGTACATACACGGGTGGGGGTGTACATACATGGGGGGTACGCCTCGGACGTTAGGGGGCTGGGGGGAGTGTTGGGCGCGTATGCGGGCACATGTCTCCATGGTTGCTATGGGAATTCGGTGCGGACGGTGTTTTTTCCATACGGTTGTAACATCGGACGCACGGGATGGATCGTGATTCCTCGGTCGGACTTCACTTTTCACATTTGTACGGTAAATCGTCCGAGGACGTGTCGGACACATTTTCCGACCCGAGGACGTGTGGGGAATAATTCCCAATGCGGTTCGTATGGACTTTTTACCATGCGAATCGTGATTGGCAGTTTGTACGGCACTTGTACGATTCATACGGTAAAAAGACCGGATACGAGTCGTACGGGTAATTTTTTTACCGGATCGTAATCGGCACCTATATATATATGTTTAATAATGTTTTATTACATTATATATATTAATTATTAATTTTAAACATTATAAAATATATTTAATTATGTTTATTTTATTTATAAGTATTATTTGGTTTATTTTACATATTTTTTTTGTAACTAAAAAATACTTTATATTTTTAATAATGATATTTTTGACATTCTATATTTTATTTTCGATCTTTTTGTACTTACCATGTTGTAGATAGGATCTCGATATTCTTGTCATCGATATTTTTGTGTCGATATTTTTGTAGGTCGATTTTCTGTCCGTCGATATTCTGTCAGACATTCCACCACTCCACAGGTTCCCCGCCACACCCTGCCCCAGGTTCCCCCACCCACAGATACACCATCCCCAAAATGCTGAGGCCCTCCCCCCTACCACTTGATCTTCCACCCCCACCACCCCCGGTCAGACAGTTTGTGCCACCGATGTGGGGACCGTGTCCCCCCTCTGTCCTGCCGACCTCACCTGAACCCCATTCCGCTCCCATTGAGTTAGGCACTGCAGTGGAGCCCACGACCACCTCGTCTGACTTGGGCACTGCAGTGGGGACCCAGTCCACTCCATCTGACCTCCCTACTGCAGTTGTGGCGGCACCCACCCCATCTGACTTGTGCCCCACAGTTGTGACTGCACCCACTACTTCAGTCAGCTCCACCGCAGTTGCCAGTGACTCTCCTGCATCTCCCACCCCTTCACTGCCTCCTTCTGCTGAGCCCTGATCCTGTCCCTGCGGTGCCTGGCCTGCCCCCATGTATCCCCCTCTGAGGGGATGTCCCCTGTCCTTACCAGTGCAGGCAAGCAACGTGTGACAGTTGTCACTCAAATCACATTGTTGACATTTGGATATAGACTGGCCATTGGCCTTTGTTTGGAAAGGACTTTGCATTTAAAAAATGCTGAATAAAGCTTTTTTCTTTCTCCTTGTGAATTCTATTTAGCTGTACATTATGTTGATGATGTTTAGCATGACATTGCAGTTGTAATGCTGGATTTACAATGTTGAATACTGAGGTGTTGATGTGAGGTACTCCATGTGATCCATGAGATATGTATCCTATTCTGGTCAGTATCCATGTCATCCTTTGCAGCTAACTAGGTGTGTCATGATTAACAATTTGTGAACATCTCTGTAAACATTTCATTTGCATGGTCACATCTGTGGCTTGCACACATGCACATATGATATGCTTCCCATTGTCCAATTTGTCTATTTCCCTGACAGTGGGCGCATCTCCACTGGACATGTAGGTGTGGGCATCATTGGTGTAGGTGCAACTGGGTCCTCTGTGCAACTTGCTGCACATATGTATTGAGTATGTGCAGATGACTTAACGGACACTCCCGTACCCAGGCTGTTGTGACCAGAGCCTTCATTGTGTGGTAATTGAAGGCTGACTGACCAAGTGTTCTGCTGACATGACTGAGACCTGCTGGGACTATGTTTGGCACAGCTGAGCTTCCACAGGAGTTGAGTCCCCTCAAGTAAGTGTGTTGTTCTGTGACATTGCCTAGGCCCATGGTGTGTGTTGTGTGAGCATGTGTGTGTGTGTCAACATCCCTTTTCATACACAGGCAGTGTTCCCTTGATATGTTCCTGTTGTTGATACTTTCTGAGTTGTACTGTGTTCATCCCACATCTTTGCCATGGGCTGCCAGATGTGTGGGTGCATGACACACTACTGTTAATTGGTGTTTCATCATTGGGATTTGTCAGTTCTG
This sequence comes from Triturus cristatus, assembly GCF_964204655.1. NCBI lineage: Eukaryota > Metazoa > Chordata > Amphibia > Caudata > Salamandridae > Triturus > Triturus cristatus. The sequence continues at coordinate 1,564,710,518 of NC_140591.1, forward strand.
AGTGGTGATGATGTGGTCAGACGCAGATGGGACACAGTCAGGGGTCCCCAAGGCACTTTTTTGTTCGCAATATCATGTAGTTGTCCCTAGTCCTTTCAGTGATTGAGACATGTGTATGTGTGTGTGACTGCTCCCACTCGTTCGGTTCAGGGTTACAATGTTGGCAGGTATCAGCATGTGTGCCTTGTGGTTCTCCTTGGCTTCTGTATTGTCCTGGGACTGTGGCAGGTATTCTGCAGGTTACGTGAGCTTTGACGTCATGGCCATGTACTGCATACTGTGCAGTATGTCTGTCATTCACCAGGGTTGTAGACTGTCCTTGTGTGATGAGTCTGTGCACCTTAGTTCCTCCCAACATTACTGTGTTTGTCATGGGTGCATGTGCAATGTCACCTGTCCATGTGGACTTCACAGATGTACATTGGTGCAGTTCAGGGTGTGTGGTGTTGAGGGTGGACTGATGTAAATGTTTACATGGATGGGCCCCTAGCTCCCGTTTGTTCATTGATGATGGGCCATGCTGAGGGATTTGTGTTTGTGTAGGTGTATTGTACGTTTGTGGAACATGTCTGGGTTTCACAGTTTGACCAATCTACCTTTGTCATCACAGTGGATGTGTCATGCATGCTTGTGTCACCCCCAATGTATGGTCCATGGAGGTAGTACTGTTGTGTGTCAGACTCTTGCTGTGTTAGTTGCTGTTCCTTTCAGCGTGTGTCACATGTGTCTGTTGTGCTCCCTCTCATCTCACAATGCCTGATTGCCCACTAAGGGGGGCCCAAAGATGGGTTACTTTTGTATGGCACCGTGTCCACATCTGTCTCACTGTGGTTCAGCCCCCCTCATGTGTTGTGTAGTTGCCTGGGGATACTGAGACATACACACACATGTTGTGTCAGATGTGCAGTGTGAGGTTGCCTGTTTGTGTTTGTGCATCTGCACCAGTGCATTGGTATTGCAGTTGTGGGCCATTGTCTGGATGTTGTTTTTGTGATTTTCCCTGCTGTCCCTGTGAGACATCATTCTGCACATTCATCCTGGATGTTAGGTCCAATTGCTGCCATGGAATGGGAGTTTGTGACCTGACACCTACAGTCTACACAGGATGTTTTGATTTGTGTGTCTATTTTTGAGATGTGTGTATGCTTTGTGATGGTCACTTCTGCTTTTGTGTCATTGTACACTGTATGTAATGTCAGCCCCCATGGGTGGTGCTTGTCTGCACATGACCGAGAGTATGTCAGGGTTTCACAGCACTATTAGCCTCATCACATCTCTCTGGGTATGGGACACAACCACTACTTTGCCACAAAAGTGTTTCATGTGTTGGGAGCAGGAATCATACATGCTGTTTGGCATTTGCAGCTTTGACCATGATGACACTTACCTTTTGGTCACTGTGATGAGGGGGCTTTTAGACCCCATTACCACAATGCTCAACATTTGCTGCAGTTTGGAACCCCACACTTAACCTTTGTTCTACACAGTGAGGGGGTGTTAGTGCACATTGACACAGTGCTATAGTGATGCTTGCCTTGTGTAGGCCACACTCAGTTTTTGGTCACACATTGTAGTTACATTGTATGTTTGAAGTCATATTCACTGTTGTGGGCATTTGTCACAGACTACACACTGTTGTCATGATGTTAGGGCGGATGCATTTTGCTGACATACCTAATGTTTGTGTATGATGGATGTGTGGCGCATCACCCATCCCATGGATGGGGGTGGCAGTAGTGCTGGGCAACAGGTCCCCTATGATTGGGGGTGGCAGTAGTGATGGGCAACAGGTCCCCTATGGGTGGGGGTGGCAGGAGTGCTGGGCAACATAGTCCCTATGGGTGGGGGTAGCAGTAGTGCTGGGTAACAGGTGCCCTATGTGTGGGGGTGGCAGGAGTGATGGGCAACAGCTCCCCTAAGGGTGGGGGTGGCAGTAGTGATGGGCAACATACGCCCTATGAGTGGGGGTGGCAGTAGTGATGGGCAACAGTTCCCCTATAGGTGGGGGTGGCAGGAGTGCTGGGCAACATAGTCCCTATGGGTAGGGGTGGCAATAGTGCTGGGCAACAGGTCCCCTATGGGTAGGGGTGGCAGGAGTGATGGGCAGCAGGTCCCCTATGGGTGGGGGTGGCAGAAGTGATGGGCAACAGGTCCCCTATGGGTGGGGGTGGCAGTAGTGATGGGCAACATAAGCCCTATGAGTGGGGGTGGCAGTAGTGATGGGCAACACGTCCCCTATGGGTGGGGGTGGCAGGAGTGCTGGCCAACATAGTCCATATGGGTGGGGTGGCAGTAGTGCTGGGCAACAGGTCCCCTATGGGTGGGGGTGGCAGGAGTGATGGGCAACAGGTCCCCTATGGGGGGGTGGCAAGAGTGATGGGCAACATAAACCCTGTGGGTGGGGGTGGCAGGAGTGATGGGCAACATAAGCCCTATGAGTGGGGGTCGCAGTAATGCTGGGCAACAGGTCCCCTATGGGTGGGGGTGGCAGGAGTGATGGGCAACAAGCCCTATGGGTGGGGGTGGCAGGAGTGATGGGCAACATAAGCCCCATGGGGGGGTGGCAGGAGTGATGAGCAACATAAGCCCTATGGGTGGGGGTGGAGGTGGCAGTGGTGATGGGCAACATAAGCCCTATGAGTGGGTGTGGCAGTGGTGATGGGCAACAAAAGCCCCATGGGTGGGGGTGGTAGTGGTGCTTGCCATGCAACCCCTATGGTTGCCTGTAGCTAGTGGCCAGGATATGGATCCCCTGGGTGTGTGTGACATTTTGCGGTTACGTGTCGTTTGTTTGTTTGGTGGGTGTCTGACTTACCGTCTGCGCCGTCCGCGTCTGTTCCTGATCCGGTTATAGATGTACAGTACTGGTATGACCTGCGCGATGGGATTCATGATGTGTTCATCTCGTACACGCTGCTTGTTGCTCTGTCTTGTACCCATTACTAGCTGGTCCGTCTCGTAGCCGTGGATTGTGTTCTGGCGCGAATCGTACCTGATATGCTTCTTTTCCGGATGCTGTGACGTGCTGTACGTGGCGACCCGTCCGGCACGTATGATTTGCGCATTATACTTGTCCGGCCGGAAACTGCTGTGGATACTGCTTCCGGGCGACTCGGTTCGGCGTTCGTAAGTACGGCTCGGACGGAGAATGAAGCTTGAATCACAGCCTACGTGTCGGTCGGATTTTTGTCAGTTATGCGCATCGTACTTCCTCGCCCAGACGGACCGGCTCAGAGTACGAGTCGGTCGCAAAGTAAGGCTATGAACAGCTCTCAGAGAGCTGTCCGACCCGGATTGGAATCGACCCCTATGTATTCTAACCACAAATGCCAGTCTGAAAGGGTCTCATGGTCAAAAATAGAATCTATCCGCTTGCATCAATACTGAGAGTATTGTTTCAGTTTACAAACAGACTGGTAATCGGAAGAACAGGCAACAAATAAGCAAACTGCTATGTTAATAATCAGGGGGTGGCGTTTAGTCTGTCAGTGGCTTAGGTGGCTTAACAGATCATTATATGTACATAAGTGTCTGCACTCTCCATATGCCAGCTACATTCCAGGGGCAGATAATGTGAAAGCGGAGTCTCTGAAAAGAATAAGACAGTCATTGGCAAATTTCTATCAGCTGGTCGAAATACTCGAGAAGATCTCTTTCAGGGTTTATGAGTAAATATCACATTTTTGTTTTAGTCCTCCGTTTCTGCCTGTCTAGGTTTACTGGCTTTAGTATTTCCTGTGCTTTACCACCGCTAAAGAGTTACAAAGTGCCTGTTCACCTCCAAAACATCTAGGTGCCGATCACGATCCTGTAAAAACTGGGTACGAACCGTCGGTCGGAGCGTATTCTCCATCCGACTCATACCCGGTCGTAAAACTTTACAAACATGGAATTACGATTCGCACGGAAACACCATTTCCGTACGAATCGTAAAAAACACCGACCGACGAAAATATGCATACGAATGTGATCCGGGAATGCTGCGACGTGACGTCGGGACGCTTCCAGGCAGCGTTTCACGACCCAGGAAGTACGATTCGAACCGACAGCAGTCCGGACGGCAAGATTTTCACGGCACCCAAAAAGTGCCGGAAAAGCAAAGTACGGCGCGAAACGACCAGAGTAGGTGGCCCGGTAAGCGCCGTACCCCCCCCAGCCCCCGTATGTACGCACCGACCCCCCCCCGAGCCCCCGTATGTACGCGCCGACCCCCCCCAGCCCCCGTATGTACGCGCCGACCCCCCCAGCCCCCGTATGTACGCGCCGACCCCCCCCAGCCCCCGTATGTACGCGCCGACCCCCCCCAGCCCCGTACGTTCGAGTCGTACCCCCGTGTATGTACACCCGTGTACGTGTCGTACCCCCCCGTGTATGTATACCCGTGTACGTGTCAAACTGTACGTGTCGTACCCCCCGTGTATGTACACCCGTGTATGGTCGAGTTGTACCCCCAGCGCGTAGCGCTGGGGGTACGCACCGTACACACACGGGTGGGGGTACGACACGTACACGGGTGTACATACACGGGGGTACGACAAGTACACGGGTGTACATACACGGGGGTACGACACGTACACGGGTGTACATACACGGTGGGGGTACGACACATACACGGGTGTACATACACGGGGGGTACGACACATACAGTTCGACACGTACACGGGTGTACATACACGGGGGGTACGACACGTACAGTTCGACACGTACATGGGTGTACATACACGGGTGGGGGTACGACTCGAACGTACGGGGCTGGGGGGGGTCGACTCGAACGTACAGGGCTGGGGGGGGTCGACTCGACCGTACGGGGCTGGGCGGGTCGACTCGACCGTACGGGGCTGGGGGGGTCAACTAGAATGTACGGGGGCGGGGGGGGTGGTTCGGCGCGTACCGGGCACCTGTTTGGACGTCTCCATGGTTGCTATGGGAGTTCGGTGCGGACGAGCTTTTTACCATACGGTTGTAATATCGGACGCCCGGGACGGATCGTACTTGCACGGTCGGACTTCGCTTTTCACGTTTGTACGGTAAATCGTCCGAGGACGTGTCGGACACTTTTTCCGACCCGAGGACGTGTGGGGAATAATTCCCAATGCGATTTGTATGGACTTTTTCCCATGCGAATCGTACTTGCCAGTTTGTACGGCACTTGTACGATTCGTACGGTAAAAAGACCGGATACGAGTCGTACGGGAATTTTTTTTAACGGATCGTGATCGGCACCCTACTGTGCAATGTAGCTCCCTCTTGGTCTGTTATCGTCTATAAATGCCTTGTAAATGGTGCCTAAAATGTACCTATGCAATGGCATGTCATATGTAGACTGCAGTGTGCATTAACATCACCCACAAATATAACAAAATATATATCTACTGAGAGCACAGTGGAACTGTGTTTAAATGCTCTGCAATGAAACATGGCAAGGGATAGAGCCTTTGCCCTGTAGAAAAATAGTATTTTCACATATCCACAAGTGATCCCTAGAGTGTGCCTTTTAGGCCTACAGTGCAGGGTGATTATATACTTTTTTTTAAAAAAGGGCACACTGCATATTGGGGTTAGTGTGCTCTCACTTTAAAATCAAATGCAAAAGCATTCGCACTGAGTAGGCTTTGCTAGACTTTTCTCTGAACAGGTCTAGATAGGATTTCAAATTCTGATCTATTGATGAAGTTAGATTATTTTTATTTAACTAAAATGGAAAAGTAACTATGAAAATGTGCTTTATGCTGCCTGAGCCAAAGCTAACGTAATACCAGTTTTACCACTCAGCCCCTCCATAGCTTGAATATATATCTTTGGTTGAGCTAATGACTCTGGCTCATTGCACAATAGCCTGCCTCTGAATCGAAGATGAGCAGATTTGTGGTAACTGCTAGCTACTTAGCAGGGATTAGCTATCTGGGGAGGGACAGGAACAGTTTATGGTACAAAAATTGCTTTAGCACTGCATCTTCTGTCTTGAAAATGGCTGAGAGGGCTTCTCCTAATCATTCACAGTGCACTCCAAGGCAGTCAGGCTTAAGTCACAGTAGAGGACAGAATCAGTTTTGACACTGTCTGGTGGAAGGAGAGTGCATCTAAATATGAGAGCATCTAAGAGGTGAAACAGAGGCTTCTGGGTACTTACAGTCATAAAAAGAGGAAATGCTGCAAAACTAAGTGGATTGATCTGGGCTTCTCAAGTATTATCTCCTCAGAATATTCCTGGTTCTGAGAAGATGCGTCGTGAAAAAGGCCCCGGTAGATGAAAACTCTTGAGCCTTAAATCCTGATGGAACTCCCTTGAGGACACAACACCTCCTGGATACAGCTGCCACCCATGGACTGGAACTGCTCTCCAACGGTAAAGTGGTTAGCCTGCTGTTTGCCTGCTTCAAAGACACAAAAAGCAGAGGGTCCAAAGGACCACAGAGGACTGTACCCTGTTGGAGACCTGGCTAGAGAGAGACCAGGTGCCTAGAATTCTGCCCCAAGATGCTAGTGGTGGCCGGTCTGAACAGAAGGAGCTTTTGAATTCAGAGCAAGGCAGAACTTAGAAATTTGTTCCACCTCCAGATGGCCGGGACAAGGTGGTGAATCTTGCCCAAGGATGTCACCCTCTAGGTGGGCAAGAAAACCAGGTTTAAACCCCATAGAGGTTTTTTCCACGCTGAAAATTGGTTCAGGGAAACTCGTGGAAAAGGCATACAGGCGTCTGTAGTCCTGCCTGGCTACAGCTTTCAGCATTGCCCACTAGAATTTTAGTTTCCAAAAAAGTGACTAAGGGCCAAATATAGAGTTTGGTGGATGGGTTATTCCAGTACAAATGTGACGGATATCCTATCAACTGTATTGAAAGTGCATTGTATTCAATGGCGCTTGTATTACGGTGGATGGTATATCCGTCACATTTGTGTTTTCAAAAACAAACTCCCACTGTGGATCTTATGTCCTGGTTAACTGTAAATAGTGACCTTTGGTTGGCACTTTTTCTTGGTGCATTGAATCCTCATGCTTTTCACCCTAACTAATTTCTCCTATTCTCTCTAACCTATTTTAATGATCTTCGTGTCTCTCTGCTCACTAAACAGTTGCTTCTAATCTAGTTTGGCTATTATATTGTGTTTTCTGGTATTCCTTTAATATTAGTGTGTTGGAAAGTGGATTATTAGTGGGGGCAAATGTATATCTTCTGCTGGCAATAAGGCCACTAACCCAGTCTAGGGCTCAGAATAGGTCTTAGAAAATTATTCCCATGCTCAACCCTTGGTAGCTTGGCTGCAAGCAGGCAGGTTTAACTTCAAAGACAGGTATTTAAAGCATTTAAAACACCAATTCAGTCAATAATTAAGACACAATGCACAATAAAAATCCACCACCAATCTATAAAACTAAGACATACTTTTATCTTTAAAATTACAACAAAACAACAAAAATCCAATGTAAGGAACCAGAGATATGAATTTTGAAAGATTTAGCATTGTATAGGACATAGAAACCTATAGTGCCCATTGAGACATCTGGTTGTGATAGACCGGGACAATGTTAAAGTTTCAGGCCGACCGCGATGGAGACCTGCGTGGCTAACCCTCATGGTAGATCTTGGTCAAAGTTTTCACCTTCTGACTTTTCTGGATCTTTTCTTCCAGGGGTCTCTTGAAGTTCTCAGCCATTCCGGATTCGGCGAGGGTTCGCCAGATTGCCTTGCGATGAGCTCCTGGTGAAACTTATGGAAGTCTGACCTCCAGAGTGTTCCAGTGGGACGAACCATGGATCCAGGCTGGCTCGCGGTTGAAAGCAGGCGGCTTGGCTCTAACAGTTGCTCCCGTTCACCTTTTCTCCGCTCAGACTTAGAAACTCTTATGGAGCTTTTTCTTGCAGGGTCCCTCGATGCTCTTCACCAGGCTGGATTCGGTGAGAGTTCACCGCCTCAGTTTTCACCTACTCCTGGTCAAACTCTGGAAGTCGGACCTATGGAGCTTTTCAGCGGGACGAACCTGGATGGCAGGCCGACTCGTGGTTGAGAGTTACCGGCTTGTCTGGCCAGGCTGAGATGGTCCAAACTTCCAGAACTTCGTCTTGAAGTTCCCCAAAGTTTCCCAAAGTGTCTCAATCTTACTCCAAGGTTCTGGGAGCTCCAGGATGGTCCTCGAAAGTCGAGGACTTCAGTTTCCACAATACACTTGGACAAAACCCTGGAAAATCCACTAGTAGTGCTCCACATTGAGGATTCTTGGTGGTGATGTTCCAGGTGAGCTCTGTTAACCTGTAGCTGGCAGGGAGTCAACTCTTTAGTATTTTTAAAGCAAGGTTGTCCACAGGACTGTAGTTCTAGATGGTGCAGAAGGTGCAATCTTCATAGTGCAGGCCTTACTGATCGCACATCAAACTCCTCAACATGGCCCTTCTTGTTCTTTTAGGTTTCAAGCAGCAGATCTGAGAGGCTCCGCCCCTCTCAGATACTTATTCCAAGTTCTCTGGGTCAAGCAGCAGGGCACTCCTGTCCAATGGGGGCAGGGTATCAAAGTGTGGCACTATTTTGTACCAGAGTGCACCAATTCTTCCAAATTCATCATGACTGATTTTCCAGCAGGGAGAGAACAGCTGGCTAAACACACCCCTAGGATGGCTAATCTCCATAGTCTCTCCCCCTGGCATCTGCTCATCCATTCCTTAAGCCTAGCATCTGGTTGGGTTCAAGAGAGTAGAGTTGTAAATGACACTGGTGTCTTTCCCTTCCATTGAAGTCTTTTGTTTATGACTCCTCCTCCCTGCTCTGGCATTCCTGTGTAACAGAACACTGGTTAACCCCAGGGGCTCTTTATCACCTCTTCAAAGGAGTCTGGATAATCCACTTAACTCTGATCAATCGGGACAGACCACTGGAAGGCTAAATCTGCGCTCACAGACAAGAAAGTCATAACTTCTTGTCTGTATTGTTTAGGAGAAATTCAACAAAATCAGATTGTTGCATTTATCAATACCATTCTGGGAAGTCTTTGAATGCAACTTTATCATTCTCCTAGCTGGATTTATGAGTTAATCACTTCTTGACACACTAACCTATGTTGCAGGGAATTTGTAATGGGAAAATTGACTTGGGCCATTTTTGCAGCAAACATATTTTATAAGTATTTGGCTAATATCTACAGAACCCCCCACCCATGGAACACCTAGGGGAGACTGTAGGGGTTATGAATATGTACAAATATTGCGGGTCCTCCCTCCAAAGTGCTCCTAGCACCAAAGTCAATTTTTTGCAGCACTTTATCACAATGTGAGAAGTGAAATGTGCAGTTTCACTTAACCCAGGGCATATAAAACTCATTTTTATAAGGGTCCTCCTTATAAATACCTGACCCCACACCCCTGGGACAACCTACGTAATATGCCCAAACATTGTAGGTTATCTATTTTTAAGTGCCCCAAACATCAAAGTCGAGCATTCTTGCAACACAGGGCTACTTTTAAACGGACATCAGCTTCAGCAGTGCACACATGCAAGTGCAGAAAGGGCTACTGGTCTCTAAACTGCCATTCCCTATTGTATACTAGGGACTTAGAAGTAGTTTCAATCCTCTGCCTTATTATGTATTAGATCCTTATAGGGTAGGTCATGCCATCACAGGGGTATCCTAACCCATAGTGCACCCTAGTGTATGTAGGTGTTTTCACTCTATTCTAAGTGTCTCTTTCAGCAAAGCACTGGCTCTGAGCCAGATTAGGCAGAGTCCAGGGTCAGTCACCAAAAATACCAGTCAGCAAAAAGTTGGGGGGCGCCCAGGGCACAGGATAACTTTGCAACATAATGATACTGCTTGAACCTAACACACATATCTCTGGTGATTGTTTGCTCTTTGTGCCATAGCTATCAGTGATTGAGCACAGATTTTTTCAGAGCTGTAGTTTAGTCTACTGAGAGTTGTTTTTATTAAGTTGACATTGATATCCCCCCACTTAACAACACCAGTTTGACAAGTTCAGATTGCAGATTATGAATCTGTATGCAGACCTCCTCTAAGCTGAACAGCCTCTACTCTTTTTCAGGGTGAAAACGCCCAAAGCATCTGAGTTAGACACTTTAACAAACAACTAATTAATTAACTGATTAGCAATGTGTCTCCTCTTTGCAATCCCTCATTGTCCTTTGCTAAAGATGCTTGTGATGTTATATTACATATCATCCTAATGCAATGATTATAAGACAGTGCAAACTGCAGAGTGCATCCCATCCACCGCATTACAAGTGCCATAGGATATAATGAACCTGTAATATGGTAGACAGGATATCCGTCACGTTTGTGATGGAGTAACCCAGTCCGTCAAACTCTAAATCAGGCCCAAAGACTGTCTTGGAATTACTCCTCTATCACCTTTGCATTTACCTGTGTGACGTCCTAAGTGTGACAGGTATGCCTAGATGAGGGTCCTCACTCCCTCTGCCACAGATCACAAGCCATACTTCACTGATCATGCCTAAAGGTCACAAAGCTAATGTGGGGGGGATTCTGTTCCTCTTGAAAGGGGACCTGGATTGGTAGTTTGGGCTAGGTTATTCCTACTGGAGCAGGATCAGTACTTATTTATATATAGCTGGTCTTTGTTTGGAGAGGTATCCGTGATGGAAATTCTGGACTGGAATACAACTTCAGTGATTGTCAGTGACGGAGACTTTTTGTAAGCATTCCACCTTAATGTTTTTCTCATTGCGATGCCCTAATTGTGACGAAATCGCGCACACATGGGACTGTGATTACTGTGTCTGTCACCGCACTCAACCAGTCCCTTACTGGTTAGGCTAATACCAGTCTGGGGTTGCTTATGTTTCCTGTCAAAGGAGAATTTTCTCAGTACTCTGGGCTTGACTGATCTATAGGATAAGAACCAAGGCTGATTTGCCTACATCTAGGGCGCCGATCACGATCCTGTAAAAACCGGGTACGAACCGTCGGACAGAGCATATTCTCCGTCCGACGGGTACCCGGTCGTAACAATATACAAACATGGAATTACGATTCGCACGGAAACTCAATTCCCGTACGATTCGTACAAAACCCCGACCGACGAAAATAAACATACAAATGCAATCCGGGAAAGCGCCGACGTGACGTCGGGACGCACGCAGCCTGCCATTCACGAACCAGGAATTACGATTCGCACCGACGTCATCCCGCACGGACAATATTTTCCGGCTGCCAAAAACTGCCGAGAAATCAGGATGACGCGAACAAGGAGTACCTGTACGCGACGGACAGACATGGACCCGAACCTACGTGTCATCCCGGCCCTCATAGCAGTCGACCTCCTCTACAGGTTCGGACGCAGAAGGTCAGAACAACAAAGGGAGGGGGAAAAGGGGGGGGCAGGACCAGGGGCAGGCCACAAAACCCCCACCAAAGTCACACAGCACACATGCCCTGGACATACCTGACCCCCAGGCCCTGCTCACTACGAGGGGGTGGGGGCGTGTCCAGCAAAGCCAGCGTCCGCCACAACGGAAGTGCTTGACGACACGAACCGGCAACACAACAATACAGGTACGTCCCGTACCCACGCCTTAAGAGCGTGGGTACGAGTCGTACCACGCCCACACCTACGTCATCCCAACAATGGCGGGACGGCTGTACCCACGTGGCAAAGGCCTGGGTACGGCCCGCACAAGCATTCCATAGCGTGGGTACGGATATGTACGGACCGTACCCCCCACCCCAACAGTGTAAGTACGACCTGTACCCCCACCCGTGGACGTATGGAGCGTACCCCTACCCCAACCGTGTATGTACGACCCGTACCCACACCCGCGGATGTATGGAGCGTACCCCCACCCCAACCGTGTATGTACGACCCGTACCCACACCCGCGTACGTATGGAGCGTACCCCCCACCCCAACAGTGTAAGTACGACCCGTACCCTCACCCGCGGACGTATGGAGCGTACCCCCCACCCCAACAGTGTAAGTACGATCCGTACCCCCACCCACGGACGTATGGAGCATACCCCCACCCCAACCGTGTATGTATGACCCGTACCCACACCCGCGTACGTATGGAGCATACCCCCCACCCCAACAGTGTAAGTACGACCCGTACCCCCACCCGCGGATGTATGGAGCGTACCCCCACCCCAACCGTGTATGTACGACCCGTACCCACACCGCGTACGTATGGAGCGTACCCCCCACCCCAACAGTGTAAGTACGACCCGTACCCTCACCCGCGGACGTATGGAGCGTACCCCCACCCCAACCGTGTATGTATGACCCGTACCCACACCCGCATACGTATGGAGCGTACCCCCCACCCCAACAGTGTAAGTACGACCCGTACCCTCACCCGCGTATGTATGGAGCGTACCCCCACCCCAACCGTGTATGTACGCATTGTACCCCCACGCCAACAGTGTAAGTACGACACATACCCTCACCCGCGGATGCATGGAGCGTACCCCCACCCGTGTATGTTCCAAGCGTACATATCCTGAAATAGGAGGTGTGTGTGCAGAGTCCTCCCAGCAGTGCCCAGACATGAGACGGGTGTGTGCAGAGTCCTCCCAGCAGTGCCCAGACACAGGAGGGGTGGATGCAGAGTCCTCCCAGCAGTGCCCAGACATGAGAGGGGTGTGTGCAGAGTCCCCCCAGCAGTGCCCAGACACAGGAGGGGTGGGTGCCTATCACTCCCAGCAGTGCCCAGACATGAGAGGGGTGTGTGCAGAGTCCTCCCAGCAGTGCCCAGACACAGGAGGGGTGGGTGCAGAGTCCTTCCAGCAGTGCCCAGACATGAGAGGGGTGGGTGCAGAGTCCTCCCAGCAGTGCCCACACATGAGAGGGGGGTGTGCAGAGTCCTCCCAGCAGTGCCCAGACACAGGAGGGGTGGGTGCAGAGTCCTCCCAGCAGTGCCCAGACATGAGAGGGGTGTGTGCAGAGTCCCCCCAGCAGTGCCCAGACACAGGAGGGGTGGGTGCCTATCACTCCCAGCAGTGCCCAGACATGAGAGGGGTGTGTGCAGAGTCCTCCCAGCAGTGCCCAGACACAGGAGGGGTGGGTGCAGAGTCCTCCCAGCAGTGCCCAGACATGAGAGGGGTGGGTGCAGAGTCCTCCCAGCAGTGCCCAGACATGAGAGGGGTGTGTGCAGAGTCCCCCCAGCAGTGCCCAGACACAGGAGGGGTGGGTGCCTATCACTCCCAGCAGTGCCCAGACATGAGAGGGGTGTGTGCAGAGTCCTCCCAGCAGTGCCCAGACACAGGAGGGGTGGGTGCAGAGTCCTCCCAGCAGTGCGCAGACATGAGAGGGGTGGGTGCAGAGTCCTCCCAGCAGTGCCCAGACATGAGAGGGGTGTGTGCAGAGTCCCCCCAGCAGTGCCCAGACACAGGAGGGGTGGGTGCCTATCACTCCCAGCAGTGCCCAGACATGAGAGGGGTGTGTGCAGAGTCCTCCCAGCAGTGCCCAGACACAGGAGGGGTGGGTGCAGAGTCCTCCCAGCAGTGCCCAGACATGAGAGGGGTGGGTGCAGAGTCCTCCCAGCAGTGCCCAGACACAGGAGGGGTGGGTGCAGAGTCCTCCCAGCAGTGCCCAGACATGAGAGGGGTGTGTGCAGAGTCCCCCAGCAGTGCCCAGACACAGGAGGGGTGGGTGCCTATCACTCCCAGCAGTGCCCAGACATGAGAGGGGTGTGTGCAGAGTCCTCCCAGCAGTGCCCAGACATGAGAGGGGTGTGTGCAGAGTCCTCCCAGCAGTGCCCAGACACAGGAGGGGTGGGTGCAGAGTCCTCCCAGCAGTGCCCAGACACAGGAGGGGTGTGTGCAGAGTCCTCCCAGCAGTGCCCAGACACAGGAGGGGTGGGTGCAGAGTCCTCCCAGCAGTGCCCAGACATGAGAGGGGTGTGTGCAGAGTCCTCCCAGCAGTGCCAAGACACAGGAGGGGTGGGTGCAGAGTCCTCCCAGCAGTGCCCAGACACAGGAGGGGTGGGTGCAGAGTCCTCCCAGCAGTGCCCAGACATGAGAGGGGTGGGTGCAGAGTCCTCCCAGCAGTGCCCAGACACGAGAGGGGTGTGTGCAGAGTCCCCCAGCAGTGCCCAGACACAGGAGGGGTGGGTGCAGAGTCCTCCCAGCAGTGCCCAGAGACAGAAAAAGGCTGGAGTACCCACAGATCCAATTGCCACAATTGTCAGTCAGGTGCACAAAGACCCTGCAGTACATGTAACACATGTGTGCGATGCTGGGAGTACACACATGCATACAGCCGAAAAGGGAACATGTCCACATGAAGTCATGTCGAGGGACTACATACAAAAGTACAGTGATCACCAAGGATGCCACGAATGATGCAGGTGGAGACATCGCCCTGCATGCATGGCCAAAGTTGAAGTGGTCCGTCACACACCCAGCCAATGTAGACACAGCTCTGCGCTAAATATTGGGAACACCCTGCAGAGAAGATATCAGGGTACACAGAGGAAGGAATACACCTTGGGACAATTTCACCATGCAGTAACTGCTTACATGAACAAAGAAAGTTAGCTAACACCTTGTGATGGCACACAGATCCCAGGGTCCCCCCAAATGAGCAGCACACTACTATATTTCCCACACACCCAACACATGAACACCACCCAAAACTATGTAGCAGCTCCACCAACAGCAATACCAGCAAAGCAGGAGTGTTCCAAGGGAAAATAATAAATTGCTTAATTCAGCATGATGAAAAAAATCTTGTATGTAGGAATTTCAATATTTACAAAGCCCATAGGGCAGTCCAGAAGTCACAGCTGGATGGGGGACACAGTGGGATGCGTGTCCCCTAGCTTGCCTGTACAGTTAGATTCCGTCGTCTTCCACAGGGGTGAGGGCATCATGTGGGGGGGAAGGACCAGGCATCGCATGGACTTGAGGGCGAAGGGTAGGCAACGTGGGTGCAGGGATGGAGGACTCCACCACAGGGGGTGGGGCAGGGCCAAAGGCAGAGGCCAGGATCTCGCTGCACACCTTAGCAAGGTCCTCCAGGGAATCCCCTGCACCCGAAGGAACCACAGGCCCCAAGGAGGGTGGGGGGGTCAGAGGGATGGGTCGCAGCGCCACTGGGGGAGGGTGTGGACGGGGGGGGGGGACTCAACCACCCTGACCGGGGACTTCCTTGACCGCTTGCGTGGTGGTGTCACTGTGGGGCTCAGGGACAGAGCGGCCATGAAGGAGTCTTTGGGGGAGATGTGGCCAGGAGAGCTGAGGGGATGGGATTTGGAGGGAGTGGATTTGGTGGAATGCGGACTCCCACTCTGGCTGCGTGTCACACGTTTGCCCCCCGACCCAGTGGGTGTGCCTACTTCACCCTGTGTGTGCGTGTCAGGAGGTGTGCGGTGGACCTTCCCTGCTGGTGTGGTGCCTGTGTGTGTTGTGGTGTGTGCATGCTGACGTCTGGGTGTACGTGGGACAGGCATGGGAGTGGGAAGTGTGGATGGGGCAGGGGTAGGGGGTGGGACGTAGCGCTGCAGGAGACCCACTGCTACAGTCAGTGTCGAGTCTATCGACCTCAGCAAGCTGCGTTGGTCAGCCTGCGATGAATGAATGCCCTCCAAGTATGCCTCTATGTTGTTGAGGACCTGGCTGTGGCCATGGAGGACATTAAGGATCGCAGCCTGACCAATCTGCAACTGCCGCTGGATGTCCACAGACTCGGCATTGGCGGCAGCAGTGGAGACAGGGGCAGGGGGTGCGGTGCCTGGCAGGAAGGAGACATGTGGTGACCGGGCACGTTGGGAAGGGACCCAAGCAAGTGCGAGGCGGCTGATGGCAATGGAGGGGGCGGGGCGAGATGTAGTGCCGCTGTCAGCTGCTGGTGCAGCCTCCGCCCACTCGGAGAGATCATCCTCGGACCCGTCAGCTTCATACTCTGTTGTGCCAGTCGACAGGTCCCCGGCTTCACTCTCCTCCGCCTCAGTCCCACTTGATGTGCCAGCCCGATGTCAGCGCTGGCACTGGTGCTCGGTCCCTCTGCTCCGTCTGTGCCCATGTCTCCCTCCGTGTCCCCCGACGATGCTGTGGGCAGGGTGAAGAGACAGAAATTAATCATACACCTGTATACATATGTCACATGAGTCCAATCTACATAGGTTACAGTGCATAGCCTGAAACAAAAGAAAAGTTACATCTACAAAACAAGGTACATATGTAGGGCATGCAAGACACAGTTGTTTGACCCACCATGCCACTGAAAAACTATGGAGAGCATGACACAATAGCAAATGAGATGGAATGGAATTTTCACTGAGGAGCAAGGCCCTGGGGACAATCCAGCACTGCATCTGCACCACACAGCGTGGCAGGAAATAGGGATGAGCAGGGACCATATCCAGGAACAAGAGGCACATGCAGCATAGGTTATACTGAAAACATGCCCACCATGACTGGCTCACTGCACCTTGAGTGCATGTCCAGACAAACATCACACACTGGCCAGTCCTAGCAAGGAGATATCAGGTTGTGACATGAAGGCCATGCCCGCACCACCCACCCCCTACATGAGACAATTATTTGGAGACACAGGAAGCACTTACATCTCTTAGTCTGGGTGAAATAACATGGGATGCAACAATTCAAGATTGCACACAAAATACCCAATTCCAATTCCTGAATGGGAATGACTGCAACACACGCTACCATCCCCGCACTATGCGTACCGCACACTCATGCACATCATGTCACAGGCCACCACATAGGACATGCATGCTGTAAGGCCTCACACTTGAGAGACTAACTCCCATGTCTGGACTCAGCATTAGTGCCAACTGACATGGAACCCACAAGACCAGAACTGGACAGGGCACAGGCAAGGTCCCAAAACCTGTTACACACCACCCCCACACATGATGCTGCAGGCATTGTACATGTGGAGAAGGTGCCAGGCTACATAACCTTGTGACGGAGTGACTACACACAGACCAGGGAACACATTGCAAGGAGGGGAAGGGAGGCAGGAGAGCACTGCAATACTGTGGGTAACAGGATCTGCACAGCACCATTAAACCCTGGCAGTGTATCCATGGAACAGTGCACTTACAAATGCTGGTAAAACACACAAACACACATGTACCTACCCCCTTCCTGCTGCTGCATCTCCTGTAAGCGCCTGTCCAAGTCTGGAAATACCACCGCCAGCACACGCTTGTGGATGTGGGAGAGACGGCGGCGCCCGCGGTTCTTATGGCTCTCAGGTGAGTCCCCCAGCAGGACCCGTGCGATCCTCCGCGTCCAGCACCGGATATCCTGCCAACGTTTCCTCACCTGGGACAGGCGCCGCTTGCGACCATCCGCACTCCTCACGGCACTGACGGCGGTCAGCCAGATCTGCTCCTAGGCAGAGGCGCCTACCTGTGAGGATGAACAAGTGACACTACATCAATACACCTGCAACATGTCACAGAGACACATCTGAGAACAAATTAGCTGGTTACAACAAGGCATGTCATGCAGCCAACGCATTGCACCTTTGCCATAGGGACATTCTCCTCTGGGGAAGGGCAAAAGCAGTACGTGCCAGTGAAAGTACACAGGTGGAATGAGGGCAAAGACACAATCAATTATCAAGGCTCACACTGTGCATCACACCCACCCCTCCTGTCTCTGGGCACTGCTGGGAGGACTTTGCACCCACCCCTCCTGACTCTGGGCACTGCTGGGAGTGATAGGCACCCACCCCTCCTGTGTCTGGGCACTGCTGGGAGGACTCTGCACCCACCCCTCCTGCGTCTGGGCACTGCTGGGAGGACTCTGCACCCACCCCTCCTGACTCTAGGCACTGCTGGGAGGACTCTGCACCCACCCCTCCTGCATCTGGGCACTGCTGGGAGGACTCTGCACCCACCCCTCCTGACTCTGGGCACTGCTGGAAGGACTCTGCACCCACCCCTCCTGACTCTGGGCACTGCTGGGAGTGATAGGCACCCACCCCTCCTGTGTCGGGGCACTGATGGGAGGACTCTGCACCCACCCCTCCTGCGTCTGGGCACTGCTGGGAGGACTCTGCACCCACCCCTCCTGACTCTGGGCACTGCTGGGAGGACTCTGCACCCACCCCTCCTGACTCTGGGCACTGCTGGGAGTGATAGGCACCCACCCCTCCTGTGTCTGGGCACTGCTGGGAGGACTCTGCACCCACCCCTCCTGCGTCTGGGCACTGCTGGGAGGACTCTGCACCCACCCCTCCTGCGTCTGGGCACTGCTGGGAGGACTCTGCACCCACCCCTCCTGACTCTGGGCACTGCTGGGAGTGATAGGCACCCACCCCTCCTGTGTCTGGGCACTGCTGGGAGGACTCTGCACCCACCCCTCCTGCGTCTGGGCACTGCTGGGAGGACTCTGCACCCACCCCTCCTGACTCTGGGCACTGGCTGTTAGACATCTGGCATTCCCCCCCTGGGACCCCCCCTACAGTACATAGCATGTGTGTCACACCTGGACACAATGGCAGAAGTCACAGTCACAAAAAAGGGACACAGTCTGTGCTAGTAGCCTCTGCACTCACCTGATACCCTGGTCGCCCATACAGCAGGGGGTACTGTGGGAGGATCACATCCAGCAATGCCAGGTTCTCCTCCAGGGTGAATGGCAGTGACCTCTCCACATACCTTGGTTCCAGGGAATCAGGAGCAGCAGCAGTGTGGTAGAATCGAAATATGTGCAGGCAAGTGATCCCTCATGGGACCTGGCTGCCTTATATCTGCATTGCTGGCCTGTTTCATGCACAGGAGTACTGAGTGATTGGTCACTCACATTTGCATCCTATGTTTCCTCCAATCCCTTCAAACCTAGCACACTCATTTGTTTTTCATACTTTTTTTCTTCAGCATGATGTCAACTCCAGAACCACATTGCAACAAAGTAGATTCATTCAAACTGACTTCTGCTGTGCACCTTCCAGAAGAAATTCAAACGTTTAAATTGGTCTCCATGACAACCAGCATGCATGTAGGCATTTATACTTGTCCCTCATGTGTCCCCTATGTAATATGGAGTTTCACACACAGGTACGGTGCATACTGGTGCCCTAGGGTACCCCAAATGCATGGGAACGGCCCGTACGCGCGTGTGCATGGCCCGTATCACTATGGGTACGCTCGCGTATGCGTGCCCATTGTGGTACGGACCGTACACACGCGTGTACGCTCACTATCACTATGAGTACGCATACGCGAGGATACCCATAGTGGTACGGACCGTACACACGCGTGTACGCTCACTATCACTATGAGTAGCATACGCGAGGACACCCATAGTGATAGTGAACGTACAGGCGTGTGTACGGGCCGTACCACTACGAGTACGCATACGCGAGGACACCCATAGTGATAGTGAACGTACAGGCGTGTGTACGGGCCGTACCACTACGAGTACGCATACGCGAGGACACCCATAGTGATAGTGAACGTACAGGTGTGTTTACGGGCCGTACCACTACGAGTACGCATACGCGAGGACACCCATAGTGATAGTGGGCGTACGCACGCGTGTACGGGCCGTACCACTATGGGTCTTCTTGCGTATGCGTACTCAAGGTGGTACGGACCGTACACACGCCTGTACGCTCACCATCACTATGGGTACACATACGGCAGCACTCCCATAGTGATACGGGAACGTACACAGGCCCTCTTTGCGAAAGTACGGTGGTTTTCACACATCACAGTGGTGACAGGCAGCACACAGGAAGGAATAGGGCTGACATACTTGCCCATGGATGGACATCAAGGCATTGTCTGGGCAGTACTACATGTGTGGGGCACAGGTGTGAAAGGCTGTGATGTGGCACATTACTCCAGAGTCGAGAAGGCACCAGATGTATGATGAGATGTGTACACATGTAATGTGTGACGGTGCAATGTGTGCCAGGCATGCCCTTGACTCCTTTGACATGTGTGCATGTCATACTGCACACTTGGGATGAGCATCACTGGCATGGCACGGACAACAACACACGGAAGTGTCCCCTGAGGCCCGGTACAGGGGTTACCACACCTGACATGTGACTACCCACGGTGCACGATGTGACTATGTCATGTATGTGTGGGGGATGTCCATGAGCTTGATGTTGGAGCTCCCTCAAAAGCTGCAGCTGTTGCAGCAACCAACATGTGTCTGTGTGTAGATGGACATGGCACACTGTTCCGCACACCATGCCACCTGTGGTATCGGATGTGAGGTGCATATATATGCATGGGACACGGAGTAGCGTAACAAGGACATGTCTGCATCCTCTCTATGAATGTGTGGTGAGTCATCACATGTACACCTTCATGGCAAGGTGTGTGGGCTGTCCTAGTGTAATGTCATGTGACCTGTGGCTATAGTGTACCGCTACCAGTCTCTGCAATCGACATCCTACTTCTGCTGATGTGTGGATGTATGTCACTCCTGTGTTGCGTCTGACTGTTCACTTACACTGGGACACAGCTAATCCCATGCCATGGCATGTGGAGGTTCACTATCTCCGTGTGTAGCTGGGTCTTGGTAGGAGTGTCACCTGGCAGCCATACATCTCCAGGGCATGTGGCACATACCTGACTCCGTATGTTGCATATGTGTATTGACAGATTAACATGTGCTCAGTACAAATAAATTGTTGTTGTGGTGCACTCACTCTTCCTTGTCACTTCCAAATTACTGCAGAGCGCCGCCTCTTCCACGACCAATTCCGGACTTACCTGCCATGCGGGAGAATGACTGTATCCGGTGCTACCGCTTCCCCCAACGGTTGATTTTGGAGTTGACAGCAAGACTGGCACCACACCTGCAACCGCTGCACAGGTATCCTACGGCACTGACACCCAAGCTGAGGTAATGGCAGCCCTACATTTTCTTGCCACGGGTACCTTTCAAGATACCATAGCACATGTTGGTGGCATGTCCCAGAGCATGTTCTGCCGTGTGCTGCATGATTTCTTAGAGGCCATGTTGATTCACCTGGATGACTTCATCCATTTCCCAACCCCTGAAATGTTGACTGGGGTCAAGCGTGGATTCTATGCCCTGGGAGGGATGCCCCATGTCATTGGGTCCATAGATGGGACACATGTGGCTTTGGTACCACCACAGGCACAGGAGGTAGCGTACAGGAATCGCAAGCACTACCACTCCATCAATGCCCTTGTGGTGTGTCTGTCCAACATGGTGATTTCACATGTCTGTGCTTGTTTTCCAGGATCAGCACACAATGCCTACATCATGAGGCGTAGCAGGATGCCTGAAATGATGACGCAGCTGCGCAACGAACGAGCATGTGTTGTTGGTGGGTACAGTCTGTCTGTCCTGTATTTTGCGTAGACTTCCAGTTCGGCCGCTTCTCCTGTCCTACTGATGTCCATGTGCTTTCCATGTAGGGGACGCTGGCTATCCCAACATGCCATGGCTGATCACACCTCTCCGCAACCCCATCACGCCAGCCCAGCTCCGCTACAACACCGCCCATGGCCGGACAAGGCGAGTGATAGAGAGGACGTTTGGCCTCCTGAAGAGCCGATTCCGATGCCTCCACAAGACCGGCGGCGCGCTCCCATATGCCCCGGCGAAGGTCTGCAAAATCTTCATGGTCTGCTGCATGCTGCACAACATGGCAGTTGAGAAAGCTGTGCCACTCATCCTGGATCAAGATGATCAGGACCATCCACCCGTGGAGGACGAATGTCTTGGCAATGGGGCTAGTGATGTGGAGGACGTGGTTCCGCAAGAGGACATCCGGACTCGGCTCATACGCGACTTCTTTGCTTAGTGGTGAGTACCAGTGTCTGTGTGTGCACGCATTGGTCCCCGTGTGTCATGTGTTGCGATGTGTGTGTCCATCTGCATGTATGCCACGTGAGTCAGAGGTGTGTGTGGATGTGTCACTGGAGTGATGGTGCCAGTGATGAGTGTATTTCCCCAGTCATAATTGTGACCTGGCATGTTGTCATCCTTACATGTGTCGAGTACATGCACATGCAAGTGGCTGTGCTTTTTGTGGCTGACTTCTTGTGTGTCTCTCATCCCCAGGTACTTGCGCATGCCGTCTGCTGGTTGCATTGTTGTGGCACTGCTATTCCTCATGGACACCTCATCGTGTGCTGACTCAGCGTTACACGCACGGACAAGTTTGGAAGTCTCCTTAGGGTAAGGGATGCATCAGGGGTGTATTGGGTGTGGCAGTTGTTCCCGACGTATGCACATTGCCCCTGTCGATGTTTGGTTCCTCTGCAGACATGTCGCATCACCATGGTACACATTACATGCAGCTGGGTACACCTGAATAGATGGTCAGACTTGTTGACAGTCATCAGTGATGGGATTGTGGAATGTGATGATGGCATCATTGTGTGTTACACTGCCCTCGGACACATACGGTTTGCCTTGGCTTGACATGCTGTGGGACTTCCACATCAGTGGATCAATGGTGTATGGCAGTCTCTCCGTGAGCAGCAAGGGGTGTTTAGCTGTTACCCGACACTTGTGTGCCAGTTCCATGGCTATCACGCATTTGTGCTGCAGAAGGGGGGTTCCAGTGTTGGACCCACATGTTACTCCACATGACACGTTCATGTGTACTCCTAGTTGCCTCTGCAATCCCGAATACATGACTAATAAAGGTGTCCCTATGCCTCCAAGGTGCCTTTTCTCAGTCAATGCTGGTGTGTTGCCACGGTGCTTCCGGCATGTCTGGCATGGTTTTCCGTGATAGTGGCTATGTGTCTATGTGTCGAGTAGCAAGATGCAAGCTGTTTGTGTGGGATTAGACTGTGTATTGTGCATGTAGTCAATGACTGTGTGGGTATTGTGACATGTGCCATCCCCATGCATCCAACGTTGGCCAGGCCACCATTCTCTGCATCCACCTGACTCAAGCTTGCAGGACATGGTTCTGCCACCTGTCCACACATACCTGGGTGCCCCCCAGGACACTCCACATGATCCCTGACCTCTGCGCATGGCTGTCGCTGTACTGAATATGTCTGTCGGCACGGTTGTGCGGCCACCCCCTCAGCTGGTTGGGCCCATCACGAGTGTGTATGGAGCTCCATGTCTGTCTTGCCTAATACAATGTGATCCATGTGTGTCCTGTGCCAGACTCAGGCCCCAGGGTGTGGATGGTTGCAGTCAAATGAGAACTCAGGCATAGTTAGACTTTACAAGACACATGTAAGGTAATAATGCTATCAGTAGGCATCTTCTCTTTATGGTGTGACTATTTTATTTTGGTTGGGGTGGGGGGGGGGGGGGGGTTGACATGAGGGGCTTTCCGGGTGTGTGGAATCCAAAGTTCACTAGGGGAGTTGGTGTCCTTGCCATTTGAAATACTCAGAGTCCATGCCACAGTCTTTGTCAACATTAGTCAGACAGTGACCAGCAAGTCCATGTGGCAGAGAATGTCTTTTGATGCTGTGCTGCTGTTGGTCCAGTGGGCCAGGTGCCAGTCCAGGTGTCCTGGGAGATGGTGCTGTTGCGCCGACCCTCACGGTCTTTTCCGTGGACGACCCGCCCTCCTACGGGGACCCTCAGAAGCATGCCGTGACGATGTTTGGGATGCTCCGTCGGATGTCTCCTCCTCCTCCTCATCCCTCCCTGTGGGTGGTGATGTTCTACGCCTTCTGGCACAGGGAGGGTTGCCCATGTTGTCGGCCATCCGACGGAGTGTACTGTGAATTCCCGTGAACACCGTCACGAGCTCAGCCTGTCTGTCCTCCATCCTCCGTTGGTGTCGCAGTAGACAGGCATGTTGCTCCGCATATTGCTGGGCCTGCTGGGTCTTGATCTCATCGAGGGTCCCCTTCATATCGTTGAGGGTGGACACAACCTGGGCCATGCCCGTGGTGTCCTGCCGGTATGTGTCCAGGATGTTTCGGACATGGGAAAATACCGGTTCCCCAGCCAACCGGTCAGGCTCGCGCCTCCGCCGTCCTCCACTCCCACCACCCCTGCCCACTTGCACCTGGCCTGCCCTTGTGGGCACATCGGGTCTCCGGGACCCCTGAGGGGTGGCATTGGCGTTGTCGCCTGCCTCCTCCTGGGTGCACGGGACACCGTGTCCCTCCTGGCCAGGATGGCTGCATTGTGGTAGTGGGGCAGGGATCCTGGGTGTCTCCTGGGATGTGGCAGGAGTGGGGGTGGTGGTTGGCCCAGTTGTACCTGACACAGGTGCTGCAGGTCGTTGGACACCAGAGGGGCCAGGTTGGTCGGGGTCGGGTTCGTCCACAGAGTGGTGAGAGTCGTCGCTGCCGGTGGCTCTGTCATCCCGCCGAGCCGGGTCCTGTGAGTCTTCCCCCCCAGTGTTGGGGGTTGATCCACGACGTTGACCTGTGTGTGAGAGAGACAATGTTAATTTTGTTCCATGCAACATCCATGTTTCATTGGTTTCAAAGTTGGCACATTTCCTCTGGGAATTTGGATATGTCTTGCATTCCACTCACAGTGCATTTGTGCATGGGTATGTCCCTTGGGCACAGCTTTTGCGACTTTACCTATGTGTGGCACAGTCTTACTTGCTGCGTCAATTGTGACTGCAGTCAGCAGTGGAGTGGGCAGGTGTGGCAAGCCATGCATTGGCGCCTTCCGTGTTGTACTGTACGTGGGCACATGGAGTGGTTGCACACACTTAGATAATGCAGGTAGCTGTCGTTGTGCTCGTGCACAGGTTGTGACATGGCCCTGTGTTTTGCCATGGAGAAGAGGGGGGGGTTCTTGCACTGGCCACCCTTGTCTACATGCACGCAGTCCACCTGCTGACGAGCAGACATTCCCACACCCCACAAGGCTGATTTGCTCTCCCTGTGTGTCACTTTCTCGCTCCCTCTCTGTCCCCCTCTCCCTCCCTCTGTGTGTCAGCCTCCTCCCTCTGTCCATCTCCCTGTGTCTCTCTCCCTCTCTGTCCCCCTCTCCCTCCCTCTGTGTGTCACCCTCTGTCACCTCAGCCCAGCTTCCTAGCCACACACTTTTTGCAGATCTTTGAATGGCCCTTGGCTTGTTGATGTGAGTTTGTTTCTGATCTCCAGGCAGCCATTGGGTGTAGTGTCTGTGTCTGCGCTGCTGCTGTGGTGGTGTGTGCTGCCACTCTTTCACAGTGTTGGCTGTTCATTAGCTGCTGTCATGTGCAATAAGTGCCTTCACCCCATGTCTTAATGCAAGGCGTGCGCCATTTGCTGGCAAGTCTTTCCTGTGTGGGGACACACTGTTTGTCTGGCTGTGACCTGGGCCATATGGGCAGAGGGCATTGTTGTCTGCTTCTATGTGATTTTTGGGGCCCACACTCCCGCCATCCAGGTTACCGTGTCTTGTGTTGGTGTTTTCTATGGCCTGTGACTTGGCATTGTCCAGCTGGGTGCATGGGGCATGTTGGCGCCACTGGCATGTGCGTGTTCATGGAGTGTGGTTGAGTCATGCGCTAGCTTGGGGTGGTTGCGTGCCTGTTTGTGAGTTTGGTTGTGGATGACGTTCCCCCCATGTGAGGTGAGTTGTTTGTGTACTCACCCGGGTCTCGGAGTCCTTCTAATCCGTCGACTGCCACCACCGGCAGTATGGCCATCACCCTCTCCTCCCAGGGATGGTAGTGTACGGGTCTGCGGGGCGGCCCTCCTCCAGTGACGTTGGCCTGGTTGTGGTCATCGGTCATTTTGGCTCGGACCCTCCTCCGCAGATCGTACCACCTGGCTTGGCATTCCTGCCTGGTCCTTCTGGTGGCCGCAACAGCATTGACAGCATCGACAATCCTCTGCCACATGGCTGTTTTATCGGAAATGCTGGTCTGTCTGACCAATGTTCCAAAGAGGTGTGGCTCGACTCTGAGGATTTCGTCGACAAGGACCTCCAACTCTCGGCTAGTGAACTTTGGATTCTTGTTAGTGGGCATGGTGAGGGGTGTGGGTGTGGATGGTTGGGGGGGGTGTGGGTGTGGATGGTTGTGGGTGTATGGGTGTGGTTGTGCAGGTGTGTGTGTGAATGCGATGAGGGGGTGTTTGTGAAGGTGTGTCTGTGAAGGTGTGCAAGTGTAAGGTGTAGTAAAGGTTCAAGTATGGTGCTGTAGGTTGTCTGTGGGGTCTGGCAGCAGTGAGTCTGTTGCAAAGGCTCATGGTTTGTGTGTGTGGGCCCTTTTTATTGGTCCATTGGTGGGTGTGGCTGTGTTTTTGAAATTTGGGTGGGTGTGTTATAAGGAGTGGTTGTGTTTTGGGCCTCTGTTTTGGATTTTGGCAGTTGCAGGTCAGTGAAGGTGTTGTTTTTGTGCTTGTTGGACATGTTTAGTGGCTTTGTGCCATTCGAATGGTGTATTCTTGTGTTGTTTCGCTTTGTCCTGGTTGTGTACGTGCGTTTTTGACGTGTGTATGGTGTGTACTTCGGGCATTTTGTTGTACAGTGCTGTCCTTGTGTGTGGCTTGGTACGACTCGTACATGCGCGATGTTGTGTGTAGGTGATGATGTTGGGGCCTGGGGTGCGCTCCGTACTTAGAATGTTGGGGTGGGGGTACGCTCCATGCATACGCGGGTGGGGGTATGACTCTAACGTACACGGGTGTACATACAGGGGGGTACGACACGTACACGGGTGTACATACATGGGTGGGGGTACGACTCGAACCTACACGGGTGTACATACACGGGGGTACGACACGTACACGGGTGTACATACACGGGGGGTACGACACGTACACGGGTGTACATACAGGGGGGTACGACACGAACGTACACGGGGGGTACGACACGTACACGGGTGTACATACAGGGGGGGTACGACACGTACACGGGTGTACATACAGGGGGGTACGACACGTACACGGGTGTACATACAGGGGGGTACGACACGAACGTACACGGGTGTGCAAACACGGGGGGGTACGACTCGAACGTACACGGGTGTACAAACACGGGGGGGGTACAACTCGAACATACACAGGGGACGACACGTACACGGGTGTACATACAGGGGGGTACGACATGAACGTACACGGGGGGTACGACACGTACACGGGTGTACATACACGGGGGGTACGACTCGAACGTACACGGGTGTACATACACGGGGGTACGACACGTACACGGGTGTACATACAAGGGGTATGACACGTACACGGGTGTACATACACGGGGGGTACGACATGTACACGGGTGTACATACAAGGGGGGTACGACACGTACACGGGTGTACATACACGGGGGTACGACTCCAACGTACACGGGTGTACAAACATGGGGGGGTACGACTCGAACGTACACGGGTGTACATACACGGGGGTACGACACATACACGGGTGTACATACACGGGGGTACGACACGTACACGGGTGTACATACACGGGGGTACGACTCCAACGTACACGGGTGTACATACACGGGGGTACGACATGTACACGGGTGTACATACAGGGGGGGTACGACACGTACACGGGTGTACAAACACGGGGGGTACGACTCGAACGTACATGGGTGTACAAACACGGGGGGTACGACTTGAACGTACAGGGGCTGGGGGGAGTGTCGGGCGCGTATGCGGGCACATGTCTCCATGGTTGCCATGGGAGTTCGGTGCGGATGGTGTTTTTTCCATACGGTTGTGACATCGGACGCACGGGACGGATCGTGATTCCGCGGTCGGACTTCACTTTTCACATTTGTATGGTGATTCGTCCGAGGACGTGTCGGACACATTTTCCGACCCGAGGACGTGTGGGGATTAATTCCCAATGCGATTCGTATGGACTTTTTCCCATGCGAATCGTGATTGGCAGTTTGTACGGCACTTGTGCGATTCGTACGGTAAAAAGACCGGATACGAGTCGTACGGGGAATTTTTTGGCCGGATCGCGATCGGCACCCTAGTCTCTGTCTGAAGTGGAGTAGTGGGTGAAAAACGACGGAATAGAATGTGGCCTTGCAATTGTACTAGGGAGTTGAGACAGTTGTAGAAATAGTCCCAACTTCAGATGTCCTCACTTAAATACAAAAGCGGCACTTTTAAATACTCGAAAATGTTGCGCTCGTTGTAATAGACGAGACTGAACATTATTCTGATCAGTGCGACAGTATGCCTTCTAAGGTAATTACGGGAGTAGTCTTGTATATATAAAGAGCTGGTGTGCTCGTTATGATAAACGAAGCCTCAATAAAAGTGTACGTTTGCATCAGTATGTCATCCATATTCATGACGGGGGTAACCCGTGCAGTAAGAAGTATCCCGCTTCCCCTGGTGAGGTCCTCTCATCTATCATAACGACGTCTGAAGTTGGGACTATTTCTACTGCTGTCTCAACTCCCTCATACAATTAGGGAACTCTGAACCATATTTGTGCTTGCACAGTTTAAGTTTGAGCCTTGAAAAAGTCGTCTACATGACGAAACACGTGCCGGCTGTCTGCATCCACGCTACAACTTCGTGTCAACAATATCAAGAGCTTTTTCAACTCTATACTTGTATTTGGACTGTATCATCTTGTCCATCTGTTTTTTACTTGGTGTTGTATCTGTGATTAAAACTAACTGACAACAGGATCAATTTGAAAACTAACTTGATGCTGTGCTCTGTACCATAATTTTTGATTTCAAGTGTCTAAGAAAAATTCTCTTTTGCTATACAGGGCAACACTGGTTAGGTGGCACAGTGTTTACATTGAGCACGCCTATACATTAAGAATCAAACGTGTTACAAACATTGCGGAGGCTCTGACCTTTTCTTTATTACCACTGCTACTTTGTTCTAGTGTGTTAAGTTACATAGCATGATACAGTCTCATCTTGTAATCATGTAGACAAGACTTTGAGGGGATCCTGGTGTTCTTCAGTGTAGTACCAACTCTATTGAAATGGTTACCATGGACCACTCAGGATAACAGAAAGAACTGATACAATCTAAAATTATT
Organism: Triturus cristatus; assembly: GCF_964204655.1. NCBI lineage: Eukaryota > Metazoa > Chordata > Amphibia > Caudata > Salamandridae > Triturus > Triturus cristatus. Next base: position 1,564,739,354 of record NC_140591.1, read on the forward strand.
TCTTAGAGCTTATCCTGCTACGCTGGAATACCCTAAGTAGTGTTGTGCGGATCTGCTTTGTTTTTATGCTGTATATTACTGGATTTGACACAGGTGGCACCAAAAGGTAGATATTGGCCATGAGAATGGGAACCAGCGGTGAGCTGTGGCGTCCAAACCTGTGGACCACCGATAGACCAATAAGAGGAATGTAAAACATGAGGACTGCACAGAGATGGGAGACGCAAGTACTGAAAGTCTTACGCCGTGCATTGTTGGTGGCAATTTTTAGGACAGCTCGTAAGATCATTATGTAGGACAACAGAATGTAGATGGAATCAAGACCCTTAGTGAAAAGGACAGCAACAAGGCCATATATACTATTAACCTTTATATCTGCACATGCAAGTCTGATTACATCCTGGTGCAAGCAGTATGAGTGGGACAAGACGTGGGACTTGCAAAAAGAGAATCTAATTGTGAGAAAGGGAATCGGGAATACCACACAGAAGCTTCGAGTTAATATCAGGAGACCAATCTTTGCTATGACTGAGTTAGTTAGGATGGACGCATATCTCAGGGGCTGGCAAATAGCCATACACCGATCGAAGGCCATGGCTACTAGGACACCTGACTCCATTGCCGCAAAGGAGTGGATGAAGAACATCTGGATGAGACAGGCTTCAATAAATATTTCACTGAAGTGGAACCAGAAAATGCCCAGCACTGTGGGCAGTGTGGTCAAGGACACACCAAGGTCAGTGAGCGACAACATAGCCAAGAAGAAGTACATGGGTGTATGGAGGCTCTGCTCTTTCCAGATGAAGTAGAGGATGGTGCAGTTCCCTATGAGGGCGATGATATATAGGAAACACAGTAGTGGCGTGAGCCAATGCTGGCTTTCTTCCATTCCAGGAATTCCAATCAGAAGGAAGGTAACATGAGCTGGCCGAGAATTATTAGATGACTCCATCACTTCTTCTTGATGTCTTCTCAAATCAATCATTTGAAAATCCTGAAAGAAAGCGCAAAATAGAGTACTTTTCATGATATAGCCTTTAACAAATAATCATATATGCCTGCTCTCTTGCTTGCAGGAATATTGTGAACAACAAGGTTCTTGCAGTCTGCCCATTGTTTAGAATTCATTGACTTCTTTGTCACTGTTCTGTGCTGCCTCCTAATTGGCCATCGCATGACAAGCATCACTTCCTTTCCCTTCTGTGGAGCATGAAACAAGCACATATTGATTCAACTTAATTAGTGGTCGTCCACTGCTCATGCTGTGATTGTGGTGCTATTTCTTCTTCTGTATACCTAGTTAGCACAGCCTTTTCAATAACTCTTGTGCTCAACTGGTTCAGACCTGCCATGATAATGTCAATGCTGACCGCATTATATTGTCTTTTTTTAACTTTCAGCCATGTTGTACAGCAGCTGCTGTGCACCGTGTCTGAAAGTTATTTTGTCCTGTTACACCGCTTTCATCCACCATCCTGCACTCCCTGCTCGTTTATCGTGTTCCTGCAGTTTCTTTATTATCCTTGCGGTCTACCTTTGTCATTGTTTTTTTCTTCCGTCTCATTTCTCCCTTTTCTGACTTTGTCCTGGTGCTGAAAGATGAGTGCTGGTGGGCTCCACATGCAACCACAGCCTCAAGCACTGCTAATAAGTTGTTCATAATTGCTTCTGCATAGCACAGATTCCGAGGTGTTCTGTGCCAGCATCCTTAATTTACATTAACTGCAAAAATGATTGCTTTAGTATTGTATCCAAATGTCAGGACTTTATTCCACTGAGACAAGGTTAGTGCACATGCGGGTGTGTTTTTAGCAGGCACGGCTCAAGTCTTGCTGGTAAGGTTGGTGCGCTGTGATTCCCTCATCAAGGAATCTTTATATGACCACAGTTCATTCTCTGGGCTGGATGGGCCAGAGGTTCTGAGATCCTGAGTGCAATGAGGGAGGGGTCAGCACGTGTGTGGATGAGGCTAGAGATATGGCTACAAAGAACAAAATATTCCGCAATTGTTTGTTGCTTTTACCATTCAGGTAAATACATCTAAACCATATAGCGCACCTTCCATGAAACACAAGTTAAAGTCATCAGTGGGAAATGCATGATTTGTTATGTTATGAAAGCTCCTTTTTGCTTGGGCTCATCCTGTATGGGTATGGGTGGGGCAGGGTTTCTAAGAGGGAGAATTAGGTGGGATCAGAGTTTTTCACTAGGCACAATGGCCCAGATTTACTAATATTTGACGCAACGCAGCACAGCAACTAAAGTTACTGCACTGCCTTGAATCAAAGGGAGAGATAGAACAAAATGGGCCATATTTAATAAGATATGCTATAATTCTTATCTCCTTCAGTGCTGGCTCTCTTTTGGTGCCTTGTGCCAACATGTGCACCCTTGTGCCATAGTGCAAAGGGTGTGTGCATTCTCTGAAACTCAAATTGTGTACTGTAATGTCCCTAGCAGTACTAGAGAATCATAAGTCACAGTCCATGAAAGAAAGATGATTCTTACTGATTGTCACACAGTGGCTTCATACATAGAGTATGGTACACTAAGCCAGCTGGGTCAAGTAGGCCAAAAGATGGTTATCACTTTGGGGGGCAAGACCAGCTTGTTGTGAGACATTCTGCAGAAAGGAAGGTAAGAATTGCCTTTTTCTTTCACAGACTATGAATTATGACCCTCTAGTGACAATCGTAACATATAGGGTATCAATAGATAACCTATTGTGAGGGAGCCCCATCCTTATGAGTGCACCTGGCCCATGTTGGCCCATAACTATGGGAAGAAGCAGGTTTCAGATGCGATAATACCCAATTATCTGCATTACACAAGATCCTTACATATCCTGGTTTTGTTGATGTGAATGCGAAGCGCCAATAAAACTAGTAGCTTTCCGGGAAGCACATTTTTTCTTAATAAATAGGGTTATAGGCTATCTGACTAGTTAAAAGGTGCCAATCAAATAACGTGAAACACACAGAGTCCTCTTTCCGAAAAATAACTATGATCTCAAGACCATAGATCTGACAACCGGTTCAAAATGACCTAGCTTTAAAATTACATTAGAGACCACATACACCTGTATGTGGTCACTTGTGTGACAAAATGTAAGTCCATTAAAAGGTTTTGGTTTGTATGTTTGTGATCAACACGGGGTGTTGCATTTCTTGATTATTGTCAAATCCCACCTGTGATTCTGCAGGAGCGATAGGAAGGTAGTGAAGCTATGTTCCAGCCTTCACCTACTAAGACCGCCCAACACAAGTCAAACCTAATTGAGGTGGAATGGGGTAAGAGGGGATGGGAAGAGAAAAAACACAGGTCCCACGGAGGCAGAGGAGGATAGCATGGGATGGCCAGAATTCTCTGTATGTATCCTGTATATAAAGAAGAGAACCGGAGAATAAGTGTCAGTGTCAAATCATATATATATTTCACAAGAGTGGTATACAATCTATGAAGGTAAGGATAAGTATAGGTTTGAGGTGTGCAAGGGATTCTGGGTAACAGAACCTGGTAAGTGCCACAGAAGTCACCCAATCCTGGATTCCCCTCGGTGTCTAGTTTTCACAAATGTATAGGTTTGCTAGGTTTCTCCACGTGTCGGCTGAGCTAGGGTTCAAAATCCACAGCTTGGCACATTGCAAAAAAAGGGTCAGATTTCACTGGAAAAATTTAATGTGTCCACGTTGAGTTTTGGTCCGTTTCCTGGCACGTGCACTAGGCCTTCCCACATAAGTGAGGTACCATTATTATAGGGAGACTTTGGGGAATGCAGGGTGGGTGGAAGTTTGTGGATCCACGCAGATTCCAGGAAAATGTTTTTTTAAAAATAAAGTTTGAGGTTTGTAAAGGATTCTGGGTAACAGAACACAGTAAGTGTCACACAAGTCACCCTATCCTGGATTCCTCTGAGTGGCTAGTTTTAAAAAATGTATAGATTTGATAGGTTTCCCTAGGTGCCGGCCGAGCTAGGGTTCAAAATCTATAGCTAGGCACATTACAAAAAAAGGGTCAGATTTAACTGGAAAAATGTAATGTGCCCATGCTGTGTTTCGGTCCGTTTCCTGTTGCGGGCACTAGGCCTACCCACACACGTGAGGTATCATTTTTATCGGGAGACTTTCGGGAATGCGGGTTACATAAAAGTTTGTGGATCCACACAGATTCCAGAACTTTCCATCACAGAAATGTATGTTTAGATGTCTTTTATTGATTTCAAACCAACAAAACAACATACAGTACCATCGAATAATATGTCCAGCAGGGTACCATCCGGTAACCGGATAATGGCTGTGGCAGAGAATACAGAACATGACAACAGAAACAAAACAACCCCCCCTCCTTCTAAATAAAAAATAATAAGGTAATTTTACTCGAGGCTTCCTGTCCCAACAGGAGGCGGCCTAAAAAAAGGAAGGTCTATGTTGTAGCTTGATCCGTCGAAGCTGACTGTATAGGTGGGTCTGCAAGTCTCAGAAGTCGCAAATATTTGGAGCATGTGAGTTCTGTAAAGTCAGTGGATAACAGAGTAAGCAGAGGTTCCCACAAGTCGTGAAAGGAGGCGTTCGGGTGTGTAAGGGATAACAACGTTTTCTCCATCCCCAAAGAACCCCAGAGTCTGTGGAGCCATCCCAGCCGAGTAGGAGTCGTCGGAGAACCCCAATGGGAGAGTATATTTTGCAAGGCTGCCCCTAAGGCTAAGGGCATCAGTTTGCCCCTCCGGGATTTAAGAGGGAAAGTTATTGGATTCAGGAGGCACAGAAGGACATACGCTGGAAATTGAGGGATTTGTGTGTTAAAGTGAGAATCAATGTCGTCTAAAATCTGCTTTCAAAAGTCCGTTAAGGAGGGCCAGACCCATATTAAATGGGTGAGTGTACCCAATGAACCACACGCTCTCCAACAGTGGGGGCTGCGAGAGGGGTTGCTTCTGTGGAGCCGGGGTGGGGTGACAAACTATTACGTAACTATTTTGGTGGCTGTTTCGATGGAGGCTACTTTGCGTGCCGAATGTCGAGCCCTGAAGAAGACATCAGTCCCTTCTTTCTGTGTTAGTGTTCGGCCTAGTTCCCCTTCCCACCTTATCTGACCCGGAGTTTTCCCGGTGTTGTGAATGTGATTGGTAAATTTGTACAGATCTGAAGTTAAGTGGGAATCAGTGTGCCGTGTAAGTAGCCACTTCTCAAATGTTGTAAGGTATCTCTCGGCACCCTCCCGCACCCCAGTGTTCAGCACCCAATGGCAAATCTGTAGGTAATGACGTTCAGTCTTCGGGCATCACGGACTTCACGAAAGTCGGAGAAGGCTCGGGGTCCTGTGATATCAAAAAAATGCGCTATGGAGTGTCGCCCCTTCCTAGTCCAATGCCTGAACCCCACCTGGTCCAACCCTAGAGCAAAGTCTGGGTTGGTAACTATAGGCATAATCGGTGAATGTCGTGAGCTCCCATGAGGTAGAAACCTTATCAAAGCTAAAAGAGTAGGGTGGGTAACCTTAGACAAGTACAAGTTCCGGGGTTGCACATGTTGAGAGAGTAAGGGGACACCCCACAACGGCTGTCCGACCAGAAACTGATCCATAAAAAGCCAATTCTTTTTGGACTCTGGGCGGGACTATTCGGCACGGTCTCCCAATTGTGTCACCCACCAGTAAGTCTGCAGATTCGGGACCCCTACTCCGCCCTCGACCAGGCTCCTGTATGCTAATTCCCTATGTTGTCAAGCTCTCTGATCTCGCCAAATGAATCGTTCTATGTCTCTCTGTAGTGAAAGCATGACTCCCGTCGGTGGCACTAGAGGAAGCATTTGGAATATGTAGATGATCTTAGGGAGTATCATCATTTTTATGGCAGCGATGCGGCCCAACCACGACAACGAGTGCGGCCTCCATCGTCGTAAACAGTCCCGAACCTGCCGCAGTAGTAATGTGTATTTTGATGTGTTAGTGACCTGTAAGTTGGCAGAAAGTTGCAGTCCCAGGTAGGGGACAGAGGTTGGGGCCCAATGGATGTAGGAAGACCGCCGCATGAGATCTAACGCCGAGGGATCAAGAGAGAGATTAAGAGCTTGTGACATATGCACATTGATCTTTTCCGCCAGCAGGGCAGGAAGAGACTCCCTAGGTCGCTCCAGTGTAGATACCACGTCGTCCGCTTAAAGACAAAGTTTGTGCTCCGACTCTCCAAATTGCACCCCTGTTATAGAGGGGTCGTCATGGACCCTGTGAGCCATAGGCTCTATATAGAGGGCAAATAAAAGCGGAGACATGAGACACCCCTGCCGCGTGCCTCATTGTATTGAAAACGGCTTCGAGACAGTCCCATTCACATGCACAAAGGTGGTTGGGTAGGTATAACTACTAAATATTCAATCTATGAATTGGGAGGGTATGCTAAAATGGGATTGCGTCGCCTTAAGATATGGCCAATGAACCCTGTTGAATGCTTTCTCAGCGTCGTCAGAGAATATCAATCATTCAGCAGGGAATCGTTTGACCTGTCCACAAGATGAAGGAGTCATTTCGTATTGTCGGAGCACTGACGTCCGGGGACAAACCCGGATTGCTCTGGGTCAATCAACCCGGGGGGATGAGGAGAGAGTCTCTGCGTCAGTATTTCCGTAAAAATGTTAAACTCCACGTTTAAAAGGGAAATGGGGCGAAAAGATGCACACATGCATTTGTCTTTGCCGGGTTTCGGGATAACCGTGATCAGCGCTTCCAGCATTGAGGGCAGGAGAGGGGTAAGGAGCCCAATCGAGTGATAAATCCTTACTAGCAATGGGGCCAGAATATTGCAAAAGGTTTTATAGAAAACAGAGGGGAATCCATCCGCACCGGGTGATTTGTGGGGATTTAATTATGAGATGGCGGAGATAACGTCTTCCAATCTTGGCGGGGGAGTAGTTTGGCCGTGGATATGCCCTGTAGATACTGGTCTGGGCCTTCCTCTGGTAACGTCTTGGCTTCGTGCAGAGCCGTATAGAATTGTCGAAACGTATCCGCAATTCCTTAATCTGTAGTACGCTCCTCTCCCTGCTGATCTACCACAAGGGGAATACGGGATGCCGGCCTTTGCACTCGCAATCTGTTGGCTAAGAGCTTTCCGCATCTATCCCCACCAACATAAAAGGCATGCTTAAGCCGAAGGGCAGCGTACTCAGCTCTATCGACATCTAATTGGGCCCTGGCCACTTTAAGTTGTTTCCATACTCTAGGGGTGTCTGTCCTCTGATGTATGCGTTCTAGTTCAACAACCTCTCCCGTTACTTGTTCCCTCTTCTCCCTCCTGAGCTCATTGTCTGCTGCTGCTATCCCTAAAAGCTCCCCCCTAACCACTGCTTTCAATGCATCCCAGAGAATGGCCGCCGAGATGTCCGAGGAGTCATTTATATCAAAATAGTCAGTTATGGTTTTAGTGATTTGCTTTATCACTGATGGACGTTGCAACATCGTCTGTTGCAGTCTCCAGAAATTGACAGCTCAGGGACAGGGAGACCCGCACCCCAGAATGGTCAGATATTGGGCATGGGACTATCACCGCCTCTTGTATCTGCTGTGTGAAAGTGTCTGTTGTCACTATATAATCAATCCTGGCATACGTTTTGCGGGAGTGGGAATAAAAGGTGTATTCTCTGGACCGTGGGTTACGCAGTCTCCAGACATCGGTGAGACAGGCCTCGGCTGGTAGTTGGGTCCCTGTTCTGGAAAGGGTCCCAGTCTGTCCTACGCGCTGATCTGTCCAGATCATTATCAAATACCAAATTGAAATCACCCCTCAGGAGCAGAGCTTTATCCCTCGTACAGGATAGTTCTTGAATCACTTCTCTGATGAACCCCTCCTGCCCTTCGTTGGGGACATAGGCCATAGCTACTGTGAAGGTATGCTGCCCCAGTGTGATGGAGGTGGCCAGGAGTCTGCCTCTGATCTCAGCCTGCTTAGAACCGATCTGTCCCCTAAACCTTGCAGAGACCAGTATAGCCACCCTTGCCGTTTTAGAGAGCCGAGAGAAATACATTGGTAAGGGAATGCTCTGGACCATAATCTGTGGGTGTCTTGTGCCAGGAGATGCGTCTCCTGGAGGAGGCATATCAGAGGTTTTTAGTTTTCTAAAACTGACAACATAGCGTGCCGCTTAGTCGGGTTATTACGGCCCTTAACATTAAGGGATAAGATCTTGATGTCAGTCGCCATTATAGTGGAAAGAAAGGTGCAATAGAGGAGATGGCAAGCCCAGGGCTAGTACCAACCCAATGTCACCTAAACGCACACCTGCCTGCAGGAACAAAAAATCAATACTACTTGAAAATCTCAATGGGCTGTATGCCCCGGAAGGAGGAAGAGAGGACACTGTTACCATTAATGAAAAACTAATAATAACTCAAGATGTCCATCATTGTTCTGGGCTATCAGCCCCATGGTGAGACATGAGATGTACAGCAGGAGCCTCCCGCCGCCCCCGACCCACCCAGGATCAAGCTCCGCAAGGTCGAAGCTTGCCCATTAACGAAATGTCCTAATTTTACCGGATACATATGCCTTCAATCCTCGTCTGAGGTGCCCTCCACCAGAGTATCAAGAACAGCTTTGTGCTCCTTTGCCATTGCTGCTGGGTCTGGGCGTAGGCGGGATGGAGGCCCCCCACGCGGCTCCATCGTGGTGTTCTGGCCTGCCGACCTTCAGAGCCTCCCTGCTCCGGGGAGCTCCGCCTCTCCTCCGGTAAGTTAAGAAGCGATGTGGCCTCCTGCAGCGACCAAATCTGGTGGAGCCTGCCTTCCCACTTAAAAATGAGTCTGAAAGGGTGACACCAAGAATATGAGATGTCCTTTGAGCACAGGAATGCTGTGACCACCCTGAAGTCCCGCCGTGTCTGTAATGTGGAGGCAGCAAGGTCCTGAAATAGGAGGGGCTAAGTTAATCGAAAGTCGAGAGGGTGCTTGGCTTGCGCTTTCCAGAGGATCCGTTCCTTGAGCTGGAAGTCATGGACGCAAGTTAAGATGTCCGGTGGGGTGCATTCTCCGGTCACTTATGCCCCACCCGATGCGTCCGATCCAGCTTGATCTTCTGCTCCGGACGGGCCACCAATATATGACGGAAAAGTTCCTCGACAAAGGATTCAATGTCCCGACCCTCAAGGCCCTGAGGAACTGCCCGGATTCTAATGTTGTTCCACCGGGAACGGTTCTTGAGGTCTTCCGCGTGGGTCTGGAGGTCCAGTTGCTGGTCCTGGAGACGGCAACTTCCTGATGAAGCTGATGGATCTCCTCTTTCCCGTGATGACTCGTGCGTCTTCAGAGCATCCACTCTCTCACCAAATGAGTCTATGTCTCTACGCATCTCACTGAGCTCGGAAGTGATTTCTTTTTTTTATTGCATGGAATTATCCGGTCAGAGAAGCAGATAGAGACTCAAAGACGTTACCGGTGACTGGGCCCTCTGCCTCTGTGTGATCTCATTCAGCTGAGGGTCCCCCGGCTGTCAGGGTCGTTTCAGCCCCACCAGTGCCAATCTTGTGGAGGAGGTCCTTCACCGACTGTTCCTTCTTGCGTTTATTGGAAGCCATGGTGGGGGACAAGGTGACCGTCATAGTGCGTGCTGCCCCTGGTGAAAGTCTTCCAAATTCTATCTGTGCCCCCTCCTCTGCTACTGCAGAGGTCAGGTAGGCCCAAAACCTCCTCTGGGGGGAGGCAAGTGGCTGTCCCAGGACATGCACCAGTCAGGCCTGGATCTCCCTCTACCTGGGGTACTTGCCGCTAATGGTGACACCTCCACACCGCCATGCAAACCGGGTTGACTACCCCGGAGGCACAGTCCCTGATGACCCCCACTTCAGCCGCCACGCGTCCACTGCCTCTTTTGCCCACCAGAGGGACTGAGCCCCCTTTGGTTTTATACTGCCCATGCAGGGGTAGCTGCGTCAAGTTCAAAATGGCGGAGATGAGGGGACCCGGCCACCCCAGCAGTGTGGTCCAATAGTACCTTCAGAAACGGCGTCATCTGCTGTCCTGTCGGTGCTGAGGGCCCGTACCTCGAGGCTCACTCTCCGCTCCCGGCCCAGGCTCAAGTATCAACCTCCACCGCTCCCCAGAAGTGTTTGCCACGTGTCATGGAGTATGCTCCGATGCTGTGGGGGAAGGGAAGCCGGTCAGTCCAAGGGATGGCTCCCGTGTGGGCCGGGTCATCAGCTCAGTCTATGCCCAGCTCCTTATTACCGTCTGCTCTTTAAACTCCTCGCAAGGCCTCAGCGTCGGCCCATCTGGCTGATACCACAGTCTCCTCCTGCCTGGCGAGCTCGCAGGGCTGGCAAGACACACCTCCCCCACTACGTCACCACTTGCAACCCGGGGCCAAAGACACGATCCCCTCTTCCGACACAGCGGGGAGCCCTCCTGCGCATCCCCCGCCATGACCGGCCTCTCCTGTCCACTCGAGGCCAGGGACTCGGCCTGGTCGCGATGGTATGGCATGCACCTATCCGTGTCGCACGAGCTACACGTCTGTCCTCTGCTTCTCAGGGAACCGCCACCAGCGCTGGGTAGAGGAGGGTCTCTGGTGTTGTCGAGCGCTGCGTTGGGCTGCTAAACGAGGCTATGGAGCCGGTCATCAGGCAAAGGGCCGGAGCAGTAAGCAGGCACTTCCTACTCGGCCGCCATCTTTGCCACACCCCCCCATCACAGAAGTTTGAGGAAATCTTTTTTTTTGATAAAGTTTAGGGTTTGCAAGGAATATTGGGTAACAGAACCCGGTGAGAGTCACAAAAGTCACCCCATCCTGGATTCTTCTGGGTGTCGAGTTTCCACAAATGTAAAGGTTTGCTAGGTTTTTCTAGGTGCCGACTGAGCTAAGGTACAACATTCACAGCTAGGCACATTGCAAAAAACGATCAGTTTTCACTGGAAAAATGTGATGGTGCCGATCACGATCCGGCAAAAAAATTCCCCGTACGACTCGTATCCGGTCTTTTAACCGTACGAATCGTACAAGTGGCGTACAAACTGCCAATCACGATTCGCATGGGAAAAAGTCATACGAATCGCATTGGGAATTATTCCCCACACGTCCTCGGGTCAGAAAATGTGTCCGACACGCCCTCGGACGATTTACCGTACATATGTGAAAAGTGAAGTCCGACCGCGGAATCACGATCCATCCCGTGCGTCCGATGTTACAACCGGATGGAAAAAACACCGTCCGCACCGAACTCCCATAGCAACCATGGAGACATGTGCCCGCATACGCGCCGAACACCCCCCCAGCCCCCGTGAGTACGCGCCGAACCCCCCGTGTATGTACACCCCCCGTATGAGTCGAACCCCCGTGTATGTACACCCGCGTATGTACGAGTCGAACCCCCCCGTGTATGTACACCCCCGTATGAGTCGAACACCCGTGTATGTACACCCGCGTACGTACGAGTCGAACCCCCCGTGTATGTACACCCCCGTACGAGTCGAACCCCCCATGTATGTACACCCCCCATACGAGTCGAACCCCCATATATGTACACCCGCGTACGTACGAGTCGTACCCCCACCCGTGTATGTACGGTGCATAGCCCAGCGCTACGTGCTGGGGGTACGCACCGTACATACATGGGTGGGGGTACGACTCGTACGTACGTGGGTGTACATACACGGGGGTTCGACTCGTACGGGGGGTGTACATACACGGGGGGGTTCGACTCGTATGGGGTGTACATACACGGGGGGTTCGACTCGTATGTACGCGGGTGTACATACACAGGGGTTCGACTCGTACGTACGCGGGTGTACATACACGGGGGTTCGACTCGTATGGGGGGGTGTACATACACGGGGGGGTTCGACTCGTACGGGGGGTGTACATACACGGGGGGGTTCGACTCGTACGGGGGTGTACATACACGGGGGGGTTCGACTCGTACATACGCGGGTGTACATACACGGGGGGTTCGGCGCGTACCGGGCCCCCATTTCCACTCACATCGCGGCGTACTTCGCTTTTCCGGCACTTTTTGGGTGCCGTAAAAATATTGCCGTCCGGACTGCTGTCGGTTCGAATCGTAATTCCAGGTTCGTGAAACGCTGCCTGTAGGCGTCCCGACGTCACGTCGGCGCTTTCCCGGATCACATTTGTATGTTTATTTTAGTCGGTCGGGGTTTTGTATGATTCGTACGGAAATGGTGCTTCCGTGCGAATCGTAATTCCATGTTTGTATATTTTTACGACCGGGTACGCGTCGGACGGAGAATATGCTCCGTCCGACGGTTCGTACCCGGTTTTTACCGGATCGTGATCGGCACCGATGTGTCCATTTTGAGTTTTGGGCCATTTCCTGTCACGGGCACTAGGCCTACCCGCACAAGTGATGTACCATTTTTATCGGGAACATTTGGGAAATGCTGGGTGGGTGGAAGTTTGTGTATCCACGCAGATTCCAGAACTTTCCATCACAAAAATGTGAGGAAAATGTGTTTTTTATTTAACAAAGTTTGAGTTTTGCAAAGGATTCTGGGTAACAGAACCTGGTGAGAGCCACACAAATCACCCCATCCTGGATTCCCCTGGGTGTTTAGTTTTTAAAAATACACAGGTTTGCTAGGTTTCCTTAGGTACCGGCTGAGCCAGGTTTCACAATCCAAATCTAGGCACATTGCAAAAAAGCTTTGGTTTTCAGTGGAAAAATGTGATGTGTCCACATTGCGTTTTGGGCTCTTTCCTGTCTCTTGCACTATGCCTACTCACATAACTTATGTACCATTTGTATCTGGAGATTTTGGGGAATGGGGGGCGGGTGGAAATTTGTGGATGTATGCAGATTCCAGAACTTTCCATCACAGAAATTTGAAACCCCAGATAGCCAAACAAAGGTTCTTAGCACGGGGGAAGAGGGGGGGGGAAGCCTAGCAGAGTACGGGTTAAAAAAATCTCAAAACAGCACCCATGTTATATGTCCTTGCATTAGTGCAGATTTATGGCTTCATGAATTTACAGAAGAAGGTCAAGAAATTGTAGTCCTAGAAAATATTAGTGAACTGCATTTTAGCACGAGCAAACATGCTTGTGTAGTTTTGTTCATGAGAAAATCTGTTTAGCTTTTCAAGTCCACTTTCCCTTCAACCACTTTTTTCCGAAGCCTGGAATATGTTTTACATCTGACATTGTCAGGAGTAAATTCCCAACCTTTCTCAGTATGGGAAAAGATTAGAGAAGAGCTGCTGAAAATCCCTAAAACATGCAAGTTAGTATGTTTGCACAGACTAAAGAGGGCATTCCATTCCTGGAACTACTGCTTACCACTACCTTCAACCCCAGTATGGAGATCTTCAGAAAGTTGTCAAAATAGGGGTATTGCTATTATTCAATCTCAACTATGGTATGTGCCATTGCATAACCAGAGAGGGTATTTCAGAGCTGCTTTATAATGAAATTGCTGCAATAATTTGTCACTACACTACATGGCATGAAAGGGACAAGTGGATTTTGTTACAGGGCAAATAGTTTATGTAGCAGCCTGTCCCATGGACAAGTACATATGTTAATGAATTCCACACCCCTGTTGAAGCAACAAGATCAATACTGTAGGAAAAAGGAACACAGAGGTCTCAACCAAATAGCAAAAAACAGTAAACATGCTTTATTTAGAAAGCAAAACTAAACTAGAAACATAGAAAGCACAGATCAAAAAATAAAAAAGGTCAAGCCTTTCCATAGGAAACAAAGAAAACAACCATTTATATGGAACTCAGTGAGTAAGACAAAAAGTTCAGACATATGACTGAAGGCATTATGTACAAAATGGCTGTTAGCCACAAAGCAACCACAAACTATTTTGCATCTACAAATATTTGCTTAGACTTTTTACATCTTAATGAAAAAATAGCATTTCAAACACTGTTATTCATAACACTATTTTAATTTTGTGAATACTAAATGGCAAGTCACTATTTAAATGTAATAAATATTTGCAAATTGTGAATACTTGAGAAAACAACAAATCTCACGAGAAATATACCCTCAATTTGAAGCATTTGATTGGCAAGTGCAAAATATAAAAGGAGGCTCAAAATGCAATGCAGACTCTCACAATGGCAGTACTCTATGCTATAGTAAGGAGAATGTGGACCCTAGGATTCCAGCAGTGGAGGAAGAGGAGCTAGTGAATTTCAATATGTAAGAATGTAAAAACAGTATCAACATATAATACCAGATACAAATTTTATTAAAGATAATTTTTAATACACCCATGAAGTTTTATGAAGAATAGTAATTTTCTCTATTTGCGCCTTTGTCATTCTCAAGTTGGTCTATCATTGAAAAACTGCATGGGGCTTATCCACACTGACTTCTGGGGCACATTGAAGTTCCTGGCTCTACAACAGAAATACTGGGCACAAGCAAGCCTGTTGTAAATTAAGGCAGAATGTGATTAAGCATTTACTGAAAACATTAGTGTTTCCCTTTTATCGTGTTTTCCTCGTTATGTTGGCTGAAGTCCGGACTCCATTTTGTATTGACATGCTGCCATGTGTTCACCACGAGGAGAGTCCGACCTCTGTGTTAGTTGCTCTTGTAATCTGCCTAGCAACAGTTATAAATAGCTCTCTCTTGTCCATCTGGCGCATGCCCAGACTTGACCACATCTGTTATAATTAGCTTTGCTTGACCATGTGTTTTCACGGGCCTAAGGAGTGTGTTAACTCCGCCCATGTATTGATTTGGTATCGAGAATGACCCTAAATGGTAATGTTCTTTGACTCCATGTGGTATCCACCCACTCATGAGCCCCTCTGTTGTGTATAAAAGGGGACTGTGTACGCAAGTTCGGTGTGCTACTCCTTGCAATACTGAAGAGTGTTGTGTGGATTGTAGGACCACCCTTAAGGGTTAATAAACGTTGTTTTTGTACTTTGCAGTTTCCGTGCCAACTTCCTTATAGATTTCGTTACAGAAGAGCGAACCCTTGTCTCTTGCGGGCCTAGCTGGGGCTTGTATTCATCAATTGGCGCCCGTCACGTGGGGCTCATCGGCGACTCGGATGCTCGAAGGATTGGTCGCGACGAAGGTGAGGAGTTTGGCCGGGGACGTGATCACTGCCAGCGGCGTCTTAGCCCTGGCATCCCGAGGTTTTTCTTCCTTCCCTTCCGAGCTGACCGTCTGGGTGGCGCCGGTCATCGACTGAGACCTCTTCTGTCGGTCCTGCCGTGAGAGCCGTTTGGGCGATTGTGGAGCTTGGCAGTTGGAACCTGGACTCTTGATTGGTAAGAACCGTTGTACGGTACTTGCTCCGAGTTTTGAAGCCTGGTCTGGCTATTTGAGTTTGATTGATGGTGACTAGTCATATTTTGAATTTGTCTTTGTGAAAATATATGCGTTGCAACACATATAGGCAGGTAATGTGGAGAAATTTCTCCGGAGCTGTGTAAACTTGGAACGGCGCAACGATTAAGTGCCATTTTTCTTGATAATACTGCATATTTTGCATTATTTCTAGCATGCCTGCTTTTAGCGCACTCCGTAAGTGGTGCTGCTGTTTGGATAACCGGTTGAACCTCGAGGAATCTGCTCCAGCTCCCCCAGAGGGGACTCCTAATAGGGATATGTACGTGAAGCATGGTCTTTCTTCCATAATGTACAGCACGTTATGGAGGAAATATACTAGGAAGGATCCTGAGTTGCGATGGCCTTTGTATGGATCGTTTGATATACGTAAGATTGAGTATGTGGAACAGTGTATGTGTAAGCGACGTGCTCGTCAGGATATGTTTGAGTGTGTGCGATTATGGGTGAAGGAAGTGCGTGAGCGAGAGAAACGTGAGAAAGCGCTGTTTGATAAGGAGCAACGAAAGAATGATCGTATGCGAGCACAGGAAGCGAAGCATCGGGAGGACAAAGAGCAAACGGACAGACAAGAGAAAGAGCGTAGGCTGCAAGTTTCGGGTCAATATGTTGTTCGCCAGCCGCTTTATCCTGTCCTTAATAATCCTGATGATGATTTTTATTTGCTAGATCGCTCTCCGCCCCCTTATGTTGGCGCATCCGCTCTGCGGCCGCAAGATTCTGACCCGCCTTCGGGTAAGGTAGACACACGGTCCATGCTGCCGGCCGAGCAAATGGCTGAGCTTCGGCAAATTTCCTTCCGTGCGCTTAAAGGCAAGGTATCCATGGAGGACTTATTTCAAATTTGGGGACCATGGCAGGAGAGAGATAAAGTGTATTTTTTGGGTCATTTCGCGGATGAAGTGATTAATGCTTTCCGAAAATATTCTCATGTTTTTGAGCCTGACGAAGTGTCTTCGGATGCCAGAGCAATACGTAACGGTGTTTTTTCTCCCTCTAAGGCTCCTGAGGCGGCTCGGCGGCTGTTCGCCTTACGGGACGAGGTGCTGGCCCTTCGAGAGAAAGCACGCCAACGAGCGGAGGAGGAGAAGCGGTCGGATTCAGTTGCGGCAGGGGGCCACCCATCCACCTCCCAGTCAGATAAGGATAATGTAGTGCATGCTAAACCGATGCGAGAGGCGGCACCTTTGTATGTCCCTCCGAAAGGAGCAGGGACTAGCTCGGACATTAACTCCGCCGATGCTAGGGGATATTTTGTGTATAATTGGGTTTATACTCCTTGGCATAGGGCCGATGTTATGGCGTTAAAGAATGCATTGCCTGACCCCCGCAAGAATCCAGCGGCCTTCTATGAAGAAGTCGAGGGGGCCTTGAATTCTTGCATTATGACCTTAGCGGATATAGATCTGTTCTTTGGCCTTATTCTACCACCGGACACGTGGCGGTCTGTCCGAAAGGTGGATGATGCAGTTGCTTTCAAGGCCCGGTGGTCTGAGCTTGAGGATGAGGATAGGGAACGGAAGCCCGCACAGAAACCACCCCAGAATATTCTAGATCTCCCTGCTGCTATTGTGGCTAAATTGAAAACAATAATCCCCCCCAAAAAGATTGACTGGAATATGTTAGCGGCATGTAAGCAGAAAGTTGATGAGTCAGTTGCAGATTTCTTCACGCGCTTCGAAGAAACGTTCCATGACTTTAGTGGCCAGTCGCTTACCGACGACACAGGCCGCCACCTTTTCGCGGACAAATATGTGGCCAATCTGCTGCCGGCAGTTGCGGCCCGGTTAAAAGCGAGTGAGAGTTCTTGGTCCTCCGCGACACCGACGGCCCTTCTGACCATCGCTCAGTATTATGAGCGTCAGGAGCACGAGGCGAAGGGCCAGGAGGAGAAGAAATCGAAAGATCTCAAAACCAAAGTGATGTTAGCACAAGTATATGGCCCGCCCCGCCGGGGTAATAATAATAGGGGAAGGGGCGGATCTTATGGTCCCCCTTCGGGCCGATCTGATTTGAATAAGAACCAATGTGCGTACTGTAAGCAGTTGGGCCATTGGGCTAGGGAGTGCCCAGCATTGCGTGCTTCGCGGCAGGGGCACACTCCGGGTGGCCAGAGAGGTAGAGGGGGCTTCTCGAACTTTAGAGGAAATTCTAACGATGATGTCCGTTTCGGCACTGCTGGGCAGCACCGAGATAGCTCAAACGTTTTCGATCGCCAGCATCAGTATCATGTATCGGACATCGATCATTCGGGATATCATGATTCTCAGCATGCATAGGAATGCGTAGGATGGGGGTCCGAATCAGTTGAGGTGCCGGTCGATCAGACGGGTCCTTATGTATCGGCTGAGGTTTTAGGTTCTACTGATCAGTTCCTAGTGGATACAGGAGCGACACGTAGTGCATTGTCTAGGTACTTGGTTCCGGGGGCTCCCCCATCCGGCTCAATAGTTACATCGGTAGGGTTTGACGGTACACTCTCCCGAAGCCCTCTTTCACAGCCCCTTGCGTTTAAAGTTGATTGTTTTTCTGCGCCTTGTCCGTTTCTGCTTGCTCCGTACACACCGGATAACATTATGGGCCTTGATATGTTAAAGTACTTTAGGGCTACAATCCGCTGCTCCCCTGAGGGTGTGAGGGTGATCTTGAATGACAACTACCCCCGGTCTGGGCGGATGTGTACGATATCAGAGGATGCGTTGTTGGCTACCCTCCCCCGAGCTTTATGGGCGACTTCGGACACAGATGTGGGACAAATGGTGATTCCTCCGGTCCACATTAGTGTCCAGGAGGGGGCGGTGCTACCACGCCTCCCTCAGTATCGTATTTCCCAGGAGGGCGAGGAAGCTCTCATACAGATTGTACAGGATTTGATCGCAGTAGGAGTAGTGGAAGAAGTTCCCTATAATATCTGTAACAGTCCGATTCTCCCTATTCTGAAAAAGGACACGGATGCAAAAGTCTATCGGTTTATAATTGATTTGAGGGAGGTAAATAAGATCGTGATACCTCAGTACCCGGTGGTTTCCGATATCACGACGTTGCTTACCTTGGTCCCGCCTACGGCGACCGTGTTCTCAGTGATTGATTTGAAAAATGCCTTCTTTTCTATTCCCATTCACCCTGATAGCCGATTTCTTTTTGGGTTCACATTAAACAATAGATCTTATCGTTTTTGTAGAATTCCCCAAGGCTATACAGAAAGCCCTAGTATTTATAGTCAGGCCTTGAAGCGACAGTTGGATTCCTTTGTTTTACTCGAGGGGGTCGCCCTCATTCAATATGTCGATGACATCTTGTTGGCGGCTGACACCCTGGAGTTGTGCGAGAAAAGCACGCTATCCCTACTTTCCTTTTTAGCCTCCCACAATCACAAGGTCTCTAGGAAGAAATTGCAATTCTGTAGACCAAAGGTGACTTATTTGGGTCACCTTTTGTCTAAGGAGGGGCGTGCACTCACACCAGATCGTATCCAAGTAATTTTGGACACACCGAGGCCATCCACGCAGAAGGATGTGCGTGCATTTTTGGGCCTCGTTTCTTTTTGTAGACAGTGGATATTGGGGTTTTCACACATAGCTAAGCCATTACTAGCGCTCTTGACAAAAGATACGCCCATCCCGATCCCCTGGTCAGATGAGTGTGACGCTGCTTTTCAGCAATTGAGACAGGCCCTTTGTTCAGCACCAGTGTTAGGGACCCCTGATTATGCAAAACCCTTTTCGTTGTATGTGCATGAGAAAGATGGATGTGCATTATCAGTTTTAGTACAGATGCATGGTGATAAGCAGCGCCCTTGTGCATACTTTTCGGCTGTACTTGATCCTGTCGCCCGAGCATTGCCGGGGTGTTTTCGCTCGGTTGCGGCGACAGCTGTGTCAATACGGCAGAGTGAAGGAATTGTATTGTCCCATAAACTGTTGGTGTTAGTTCCCCACGCTGTTGATGCCCTGCTTAATCAAACAAAGACGCAGCATTTGACCAGTGCCCGTTTAACGGGATATGAGTTGACGCTTTTAGCTCCTCACATTACGTTGAAAAGGTGCGTGACATTAAACCCGGCCACATTGTTGCCATATCCCGAGACCCAGCCTGAGGCACAGAAAGCGCATGATTGTATTCTTGTGACTGAGGAACAAACAAAGGGTCGTATTGATCTCCAGGATACGCCCTTTTCAGAGGTAGATGGAGAATTGTGGGTGGATGGATCATGTCTGAAGCTACCAGATGGTACGGCTTCAGCAGCGTATGCAATTACCACGTTGCGGACGATAGTGGAGACAGCACGCATACCACAGAAATCAGCTCAAGCAGCGGAACTGATAGCGTTAACACGAGCGTGTGAGCTTAGCACAGGATTGTGTGTGAATGTTTACACAGATAGCCGCTATGCCTTCGGAGTAGCGCACGATTTCGGCCTACTCTGGAAGGAGAGAGGGTTTCTAACGTCACATGGGGTGCAGATAATGCATGGGGAGTTAGTCCACAATCTTTTAACTGCATTGACATACCCAAAGAAAATTGCCATTGTTAAGTGTAGCGCCCATAGGAAAGTGGTTGATAAGGTTGGAGAAGGGAATGCGTTAGCGGATCGAGTAGCACGGGAGACTGCGATGCAGCCCGGTACTACTGCCATGTATGTAGTGAAGTCACAGGTGGAGAGATGGCATGATGCGAAGGAGGAAGTGCGAGAAATACAAAAGACCGCTTCTGACAAAGAGCGGGAACAATGGGCTAGCGAAGGAGAACTGGATGACGAGGGTTGCTGGAGAAATAAGCAGATGGATAGATGGAAATTACCCACGGCTTTTGTACAACCTATGGTCCAGATGGCACATGGGCTAGCACATGTTGGAGCTTCCGCGATTGTGAAATTGCTTACCCAAGTCTGGGAGCATCCAGAGATTGCTAGCACGGCAAAGAGGGTGGTGCAGACCTGTATGATCTGTCTGAAGTATAACCCAGGGAAAGGCACGCGAACTCCAGCAGGAGGATTTGCGACACCCACTGCACCCTTTGAGGTTCTGCAGATGGATTACATCCAGCTTGAGCGCTGTAACAATTTGAAGTATGTTCTAGTAGTGGTTTGCGCCTTTAGTAAATGGGTCGAGGCGTACCCTGCGAAAGACAATACTGCAATGACTACAGCGAAGCTATTGCTGAAAGAGTTTTTCCCCCGATACGGCGTCTGTAGACTTCTGTGGAGTGATAATGGCCCTCACTTTGTAGCGGATGTTATAAGGTATGTCTTGAAGGGCCTAGGCATCACCCAGAAGTTCCACGCCGTGTTCCACCCTCAGTCTGCAGGACTAGTCGAGAAATATAATGGTACACTGAAGCTTAAGATTGCCAAAATTCAAGCTTCAACGTCTTTGACTTGGCCAGACGCTTTGCCACTGGCGTTATTGTCAATTAGGTCGGTGCCACACTCTCGAACCGGCCTTACACCCTATGAGATTGTATTTGGACGCCCAATGAATATTTGGGGTCCACCAAGACCTAAGGCTGTGTATGATGTACCTTGTGTGATGATGAGTGATTATCTGGCACAGTTAACGGATAACTTGGTTTCTATTCATCAACAGGTCCGAGAGGCGCTCCCTGATCGGTCTACCGGTGAAGGACATGGTCTCCGGCCTGGGGATCATGTCATGCTGAAGGTTTTCGACAGAACGAACAGTTTGGAGCCGAGATGGGTCGGACCTGAGCAAGTTCTTCTTGCAACGAGGACGGCAGTGCGAGTCTCGAACAGGAAGAATTGGATCCATTCCTTGCACTGTCGAAAGGTACCGCCCGGATTGGTGGAATCTGCCGTGCTGACCGATCAACGAGACATCTTAGCAGCAGAGACAGGCCGTGCTGCAGAGCCAAACGACACGGAGGAGCTCTTTTCGGACCACACGACTTCTGGAGGAAGGCGATATCATCTGCGACCAAGGAAGTGAGGTTTCCAGTACCGGGACATACTGTCAGAACGGCCCTTGGGTTAGTGAAACGGAGAGCCGATGAGGCAAGGGGGGGGGATCAGCCCTGCATTAGTGTAGCGACACCCGTCTTGGCCCGCTGGTGAAGAAATCAACCGCTGCCCAAGGGGAAGAGTTCTGACAGATTTTTAGTTTCAGGAAGATACCAGGGTATTGTTTCCTTTGACATGGAGAAGAAGAAAATTCTTTGTGCACTGGGGTTCATGCTAACAGTAGCTATCATTGGTATAACCACATGGTTTGTGGAGGAGGTAACTCCTGCCCGAGAGACACTTGTGTTGACGACTCCAGTGCCTGCGGAGCACTACTTTTACACATTGCCATACCAAGAGTTGAAGCATCGACAATCCTATTTGAATAACACTTTCATTCAGATGCTGCATCACACCCACGTTGCTACAAATGCTACGAACTGTTGGATATGTGGGATGATGCCAGCCCATCAGAAGAAAGGAGGTACGCCATTCATACCCCTTCCTTTCTCTCACAATGGCTCTTGTAGAGCATGGTACACTCTGTTGTTTGCCACTCGAAAACCGACAGTGGGACGATTGCTTTTCAGACTTAATAAAGAATGCCATCAGGACAAGAATGGGTATCCACAAGCGAATGGGACAATTTGGGAATGGGAAGAGTATCGACCGGACAATGAATCCATTCCCTATATCTTCACGAATACCAGAGACACTGTGGGGAAGGAAAAATTTGTGATCCAAGTGGCCCAAGCCCAAGCGGACCTGTGTGTCCAGAGTGTGGGTTTTATCCCTGTCGGTGTCAGTGATTGTATAACTGTGTTAAACATTGATGGGTTAAATAATAGCACCTTCCTAGCATCCCATAATACCTATTTTGTATGTGGAAATAAAGGTTATTACCGTTTGCCGGCTGGGTGGTCTGGGGTATGCTATGTATCATTCCTATTACCTCCTGTATTTCTAGCACCCGCATCATATCATAAGGATTTGAAATTGCTGAATAATGTGACTGTAAATAGATATAAACGTACTCTATCTATTAATGAGGTGGATCAAGCTGATACCAGCTTGCAACAGTATATTGATTTCAACTTAGGACTGTTTTTCTTTGTTGGAGCTGCTTTGAATAGTAGGAAGATCCGAAGATTAACAAGAGTGGTAGAAGCTGTGACTAATCAGACTGCTGCTGCTCTTGGGAACCTTACGGAAGAATTACAGATTACCAGAATTGTTGCATTGCAGAACCGTATGGTATTGGATGTAATGCTAGCAGATCGAGGAGGAGCCTGTAAAATTATTGGAAGTAGCTGCTGTGTGTTCATTCCTGATCATACGCCATCCGTTTATAACGCCATTAATAAGCTGCATAAAATAGCAGCTGAAATCCACACAGAAAACGGCACTTGGTCCTTTTCTGGATGGTTTTGGGCGTTGGTTACTGCCTGGGGATGGAAGGTCTTAACTGGTCTCTGCATTATTGTAGCAATTCTGTTCCTTCTCTGTATGTGTATTCAATGTGGACCATTGTGCTGTTCCGTATGCATTTCATTTTGCATTCCAGATAAGAAAGCTATTGCCGATGTTACCCGTCAGAAGGGTCTAGCTAAAGAGGTTAAAGGAATGATGATAATTGACATATACGATGATTATTCTTGGAAACCGGATGTCTTCAGTAAATGCTGAAAGGGTCGTCTGTTGTAAATTAAGGCAGAATGTGATTAAGCATTTACTGAAAACATTAGTGTTTCCCTTTTATCGTGTTTTCCTCGTTATGTTGGCTGAAGTCCGGACTCCATTTTGTATTGACATGCTGCCATGTGTTCACCACGAGGAGAGTCCGACCTCTGTGTTAGTTGCTCTTGTAATCTGCCTAGCAACAGTTATAAATAGCTCTCTCTTGTCCATCTGGCGCATGCCCAGACTTGACCACATCTGTTATAATTAGCTTTGCTTGACCATGTGTTTTCACGGGCCTAAGGAGTGTGTTAACTCCGCCCATGTATTGATTTGGTATCGAGAATGACCCTAAATGGTAATGTTCTTTGACTCCATGTGGTATCCACCCACTCATGAGCCCCTCTGTTGTGTATAAAAGGGGACTGTGTACGCAAGTTCGGTGTGCTACTCCTTGCAATACTGAAGAGTGTTGTGTGGATTGTAGGACCACCCTTAAGGGTTAATAAACGTTGTTTTTGTACTTTGCAGTTTCCGTGCCAACTTCCTTATAGATTTCGTTACAGAAGAGCGAACCCTTGTCTCTTGCGGGCCTAGCTGGGGCTTGTATTCATCAAGCCCTCCTCACTTTCTTCTGGTGCCCTTGCAGCCCTAATTCCTGCATTCTGTTTGCATTTCATCAGTCAAAGTGTCTATGGTAGACTAGTTCTAGCTGCAGGGTTGCAGTACATCTGCACATAGTTCCAATATCTATAGCCAACCTCTATACAGAGTGGCCAAATATTTGTAGACAGTTGTTTATGTGTTTTTGTTTCCACTTGTGTGAGGCAGAGCCCTCCGAAATCTGTCTGTACATATCCTTTGTAGCCACCAGTAATTCCTGAAAGATAGATCCAATGGCTGCATCACACTTAGACTTGTTTTTCCCTAATTTTGCAACCCTTTTCCTCATATCCCTACAATTCCTCTCCATTCAGAAGAAAACCTGTGCTGCTTCCTGTCAATCTTCAGCATGAATTGTTCCAATGCATGAAACTGAGCTGCCCTTAGTGAAGTTTCCCTGACTTCACTTCATCTGGGTCTAACAGTACACCATGATGCTTTTCTTTCTCTCCCAAATGCTGGTGTAGGAGGTTGTATGGATGCAGCAGGCTGAGAGATAGTTGGTAATGGTTCTCTGACTGCAGGGCTTATTCTTTGTCTGCCTGGTGAAATGACTGCCTGTGTTATAATTCGGGTGGCAGTTTCTGTTGTTATCGTAGGAACAATAATCATCCCTTCGGGCCTTAGAGTATGACCAGAGTATCTTGAGGGGTTTTCTGGCTCAGTGCAGAGCCAAGTTCCTGTATTATGTACTTGGCAGGCATAAAATAAATTAATTTAATCTAATATTTCTTTGAGTTATGCTTTAGGCTTTATTTTGTGGATAGTACAGCTAACAGCCAACTGAAGGAGTAATCAAGGAAGGCTTACCCAAAGGTTTCCTCATCTTTCACAATGGAAGCTGCAGTCCCATCCCTCAAATCTACCATCCACCAAATGACAGTTTTCAGGAGGACTAATCAGTTGCTACTTGCTAAGCAAAAGGTCTAATCAAAGATCTAAAGGAGCCCTCATTTTAGTGTATTGGTCTTCTCCCTCCAGATTAAGGAATGTAAACAATGCATCTTCTCTGTGTGGCTATCCAACAGGCTTTAGTCTGTCTCACTCACTCCCACTGTGTGTGGTAGAGACAGAGGTGCTCTGTCAGCCAATGAGGGAAGCTTGGTGTGTACCTCAAGGTCATAAGACAAGTTCAGGACCTTCTCATGTCAAAGGACAGGCCTAAGCCTCAGTGCACATTATGGATTAGCATGACACTGGGGCCAAAAATCAAAAATCAAGAAGCACATTGGAGGTGATTATAATGGTGGGCAGATTGCCACTGGCAGGACGGCGGTGGCGATCCACCCGTCATCAAGAGGAGATTTATCCCCCGCCATATTATTATGGTGGGGGGTATCGCGGCAGACGGAAAGTCCGTCCACCGCTTTTCCGCCCATCAGCAATCGTTACGATTGCCGGCTGGGCAGATCTGGGGCATAATATGGAGGCGGTGCCTGGAAGGCACCGCTTTCCATATTATGATGCCTGGTTACTGAGGACTTTCCATGGCGGCGATGCTGCCATGGAAAGGCTGGAGGGATATGAGTTGGGGCCTGTTGCGGGCCGCCATGGGGTTGGGGGGTGCACTTGGGGGGTACCCATGGTACCCCCTGCATTCCCATGCACAAGGTGGCAGGCACTGCGTGATGCCTGCCACGTTGTGCATGGGAATGCACAACTTGTCAAATTGGCATTGCGACAGGTGCTGCTGTAAGCAGCACCCGCCGCAATGTCAAATTTAAGCGTGGGACCTTCTCATGTCAAAGGACAGGCCTAAGCCTCAGTGCATGTTTTGGATTAGCGTGACACTGGGGCCAAAAATCAAAAATCAAGATACCAGATGCACATTGGGGTGATTATAATGGCGGGCGGATTGCCACCGCCGGGCCGCCCACCATCAGGAGGTGATTTACCCCCCGCCATATTATTATGGTGAGGGTATCGCGGCGGACGGAAAGTCCGTCCACTGCTTTTCCGCCCATCAGCAATTGTTACGATTGCCGGCTGGGCGGAGCTGGGGTATAATATGGTGGCGGTGCATGGAAGGCACCGCCTTCCATATTATGATGCCTGGTTACTGAGGCATTTACATGGCGGAAGGGTGCAGGGATATGCGTTGGGGCCCCGTTGCGGGCCCCCATGGGGTGGGGGGTGCACATGGGGGGTACCCATGGTACCCCCTGCATTCCCATGCACAACGTGGCAGGCACTGCGTGGTGCCTGCCACGGTGTGCATGGGAATACACAACTTGTCAATTTGGCATTGCGACAGGTGCCGCCACAATATCAAATATACGCCTGGGACCGCTAGGATAGCAGTCGCATCCTAATCGGTGGTGCGGGACCACCGCACGTATGGCAGGCGGTCCCAGTACCGCGAGAATGGCGGGAGGACTGAAGTCCGCCCGCCATCCTAATGGGCCCCATAGTTGGCAACTCAGGTAAGACAACATGCACATACATCATGGAGCAGGCACAAATGTTTCAGCAATAGTGTACTTCTATTTCAAACACTTCCCCTCCAAAAGCCCCACAGATGTACGAGACCCACAATTCATGCACCAGCTGCAAACACACATTTGCGCCTTCATTACAAAAGACTGATAGAATATCGTCACCTAAAATATGCCTTTACCAAAAGATTGTGTCATACATATCGATGTCAACAATGTCGACGTCCTATATTTATAATGGTAAGTAAAAATATATTGATCATTACCATAGTTGTACACAATATAATTTATTAGATGTATGTGAAATAAAATAATAAATATTAAATATATTAAATAGTAACTTTAATTAAAAAATAGATTTAATATACATCTTAACAAATATAACAATTAAAGTTAATTAAAATAAGTTTAAACACGCATTTATAATAATTCATATATATATTTACATATATTTACTTAAAAACAGTTATTAAACTAATAATGTAAACGTATTTCATAATTTGAAAATGATACAAAAATATAACAACATTATATATATATACCAATAACATAAAACCTATTTAAAAAAAAGGTTCTACTTAAATTAAAACATTGAAACTATCAAAAAACTATTTACATTTAGTGAAAATTGTTTTTCAAGTTACAAGTAGAGGTGTGGTGCAGTGGCCAGGGCAGCTGACTTTAGAGCACAGGTTTCACGGTTCGATCCCTGGCTCTGGCAGCAGCTCAGTTCAGCACCATGTGACTCTGGGCAATAGCTCGCTTAATTTCCAAGATGGCCCCCAGAGCCTTGAGACCTGTAAGGGTTAATAGTTCGTGCTTCATAAATGCGGATTTACATTCACTAATAATTAAAAATATTATAATTTTAAATAAACAAAACGTAATAATATAAATCATGATAAAACAAAATAAATTATAAAATTTAATACACATGCTATTCTCACTACAATTTATACAAAACTACCTAAACTATTGTGAGTAAATATATAAAAAATATACCACTACCACTTAGCGCAACACATAAAGATAAAGACTTGATGCAAATAAAATTTACAAATCTCCCTCCAATAAATGCAACAGTAGTAAAAGTGATAGATTACACATAGGTAATAATTACTGTACCCATTCCAGCCGATACAACACCAGGGAAAGAGCAGAGGGGTAAAATGTAATATTCACACTCCAGTCAGTCTAACGGTAGGGAAAGTGTTGGATTGCGGAGGGGTACAAATTACTATTCCCACTCAAGTCAGTACAACAGTAGAGAAAGTGTTGGAGTGCGGAGGGGGAAAAGTAGCATTCCCACTTCAGTGAGTGCAACAGTAATGAAAGTGTTTGATAGCAGAAGGGTAAAATTGACTATTCCCACATCAGTGAATGCAACAGTGGGGAAAGTGTTAGATAGCAAAAGGGTGAAATTTACTATTATCACTCCAGTCAGTTCAACATTAAAAACAAACAAAATATTATCAACAAAATATAATTATTTAAAAAACAAAGTAAATAAAAATATATAAATAAATATGTTGAAAAATAAAATAAAAATATATTTAGTATTTTAAAAAAGTTAAAATAAAAACATAATAAAATGTTAAATAAATATCACAAATACCTACAAATATTTTATTAAATAAAATACCAAAATAATTCTCATACAAATTAATGTTTTTATGTGGAAATTATTTATTAAAAACATTAATTATTACATACATTTAATTTATTTACTGCCCACACTATAACACCACAAAAGTCACATGCTGCCCCTAAAAAAAGTATATACACCAATAATATAAATAGTCATCAGCAAACTAATATTCATTACTTAAATATTAATCAATATTTAATTATAATTTATGTATATTCCACAATATACCTCCACAAAACACACAAAATAATTATTAAAATAATATTTATTATTAATTTAAAACAAAATAATGATTGCTTAACATTAATTTACTTCCCACCCCATAACACACAACCCACATCTAAAATGTGAAAAGAATAATGTATTTGCACAATTAACATAATTAATTAACAATTAAATGAATAATATTAATTAAAAAGTAAATTATAATTCATTAAAAGGAAATAACATCCCACCATTTACCCCTATAAACCCCACAACCTGCACCTAAAAGGTATCTTTAAAAATAAAAATTAATAACACAATTAAAATATATTTTCAAATAAATAACTAATAGGATTTGACATCTAATTAGAAATTAATTAAAATTAATTTACTCCACTCCCTTCACCCCTATAAACCCAAAACCCACACACCAAAAACATGTAATTAAACAATTAACATAATTAATTACTGATTAAATAATTAATATTAATTATCAACAAATTATTAATTAATACAAATATATTGCTTTCACCCTTAACCCCTATAAACCCCACAGACTACACCCAAAATAAACTAGACAATCCGCTTCATCAATGATCAATTAATTATTTAATTAATAATAATTAACAACTAATTAAAAATCAATTAGAAATAGATTACTTTCCAACCTTTACCCCTTTTAACCCAACAACCCACCCATAAAACTTACCCAAAAAAATAAAAAGCACAATTAACACTATTAAATATCAATTACATAAACATTACTAAATGAAAAAATAATCATTAATTTATAATAATTAAAATACTTTCCACCCTATTCCCCTATAAACCCACAACCCACTACAGAACTAAAACACTTTAAATTTTGTGAAATTAGATTTAATAACTGCAAAAAAATCTAACACGTATATTAAAAAACATAAACAATACTTATACAAGAAATGACGTCACATACTTTTAAAATATATACTAAAATAGATAACAGTCATTAAAAAAATCGATATTTTGACAGTAGGGAAAGTGTTGGATTGCGGAGGGGTACAAATTAATCCTCCCACTCCAGTGAGTGCAGCAGTAGGGAAAGTGTTCGATAGCCGAGGGATAAAATTCACTATACCCACTCCCCCGGGTGTGTAGTTTTCAGTAATGTCTGGGCCTGGTATGTTTCCATTGGTAGTGACTGAGCCCAGGCGCAAGTAGCATAGAAACACAAATGGCCTGGTTGTGTCACTTTTTAAGGCAACATTTAAATCTCCACATTACTTTCTGCATCATTATCTGTCACAGGCGATAGGCCCACCCACACAGGTGGGTACCATTTATACTGTGAGAAATGTGAAAACACAGAATACTAAAACATTTATTATTCACTATATTTCCTTCCCTTTCTGAGTTCCAAATGTAAACCAGTGAAAAAAGAACACAAATTGCAAAATGTCCTCTGATTCACATAATACGTTGGAAACACCACATTTGCAGTTACAAATAACTACTGACCCTACACTCCTATCTTGGGTACATTTCCAAAATGCACAGGTTTCCTTCATGCCCATTTTTCATCTATTACTATTTACCATGTACATTCATCCAAGGTTGGTACACAATGAAACATGCAAGCTGCAGCTCAGTGCTTAGCTTTGCGTATTACCGGTTTTTGGGCAACCAACAAAGATTACATTTCCCTCCGACTGAAGGGTTTACCTCATTATTATGAAATCTGTTTATTAGCATTTGTTAATTTAGACATAGCATACATCATAAATGCAATAACCCACAGGCAATGAGTCTGGTACTCAGAGGAGTATCCGTCAATCATGAATGCGATGAGCCACGGGATCCATCGCCACTACGAGGTGTGGAGTAATGCAAGCTGATAAGTGTCAGGGCCACCGCCCGCATTTGAACAGATTCATGGAACAACCACAATGGGGTAAAAGAGAACAGATTAAACAACAGAAGCCCAACAGAACAGCAGCAGCAGGTTCGATCTTAGACCATACGACCCTCAGGATACCCCCCCCCCAGTCCATCCCCCCCCCCCAGACCCGGCCCCCCCATCCCTCGTGACATATCGTTCTATGGAAGGCAAGTGTCATTGTCCGCACATCCGCCCGATTCGGCTAGGACCTCCCCGCCAATCCCCAGAGTGGGTCTCCCAGGCTCACCTCCATTCCCCTCCCCTCCAGGAAGTGGCTCCGCAGTATGTGTCCCACAGAGTCCCAGGGCATCCCCATCCAGCTGCATCAGGACCTGCAAGTGTACGTCCCCTGAAGGGTTTACCTCATAAAACAGTAAATCATTTTTGGTAAATCAGCCATCAGGATAAACAATCACACATTAAATTATTGTTGCCTATTTCTATTTTTTCCTTTTTTAATGTTTTTTTAGATTTTGATTAGTTTGTTTTAGGAAACCATGAGCAATCCACCATTTCTCCACTTTTCAGAAACGCATAGCTTTCTGGGTTCATTTATGTGCTCAGCACTTATTTCCACCACTAAGGTGCCGATTTCGATCCTGGAAAAATGTTCCCCATACGAATCGTATCCGGATTTTTTTCCGTACAAATCGTACAAGTACCGTACAAACTGGCAAGTACGATTCGTATGGGAAAAAGTCCATATGAATCGCATTGGGAAAATTCCCCAACACGTCCTGGGGTCGGAAAAAGTGTCCGACACATCCCCGGACGATTTTCCGTACGAATTGGAAAACTGAAGTCCGAGCGCGCATGTACGATCCGTCCCGTGCGTCCGATTGTACAACCGTATAGAAAAAACACCGTACGGACCGAACTGCTATAGCAACCATGGAGACATGTGCCCGCATGCGCGCCGTCCCCCCAGCCCCCGTAAGTACTCGCCGTACCCCCCAGCCCCCGTAAGTACGTGCCGTACCCCCCCAGCCCCCGTAAGTACGCGCCATACCCCCCCAGCCCCCGTAAGTACGCGCCGTACTCCCACCCCACCCGTGTATGTACGGAGCATACCCCCACCCGTGTATGTACGAATCGGAAAACTGAAGTCCGAGCGCGCAAGTACGATCCGTCCCATGCGTCCGATTGTACAACCGTATGGAAAAAACACCGTACGGACCGAACTGCTATAGCAACCATGGAGACATGTGCCCGCATATGCGCCGTACCCCCCAGCCCGTGTAAGTACGCGCCGTACCCCCCCAGCCTCCGTAAGTACGCGCCGTACCCCCCCAGCCCCCGTAAGTACGCGCCGTACCCCCCCAGCCCCCGTAAGTACGCGCCGTACTCCCACCCCACCCGTGTATGTACGGTGCGTACCCCCACCTGTGTATGTACGGTGCGTACCCCTACCCATGTATGTACGGTGCGTACCCCCACCCGTGTATGTACGGTGCGTACCCCCACCCGTGTATGTATGGTGCATACCCCACCCGTGTATGTACGGTGCGTACCCCCACCCGTGTATGTATGGTGCGGACCCCCAGCGCGTACATACACGGGTGGGGTGGGGGTACGCACCGTACATACACGGGTGGGGGTACGCTCTGTACATACACGGGTGGGGTGGGGGTACGCACCGTACATACACGGGTGGGGGTACTCTCCGTACATACACGGGTGGGGTGGGGGTACGCACTGTACATACATGGGTGGGGGTACGCACCGTACATACACGGGTTGGGTGGGAGGACACACCGTACATACACGGGTGGGGGTACGCACCGTACATACACGGGTGGGGGTATGCTCCGTACATACACGGGTGGGGGTACGCTCCATACATACACGGGTGGGGGTACGCACCGTACATACACGGGTGGGGGTACGCTCCGTACATACACGGGTGGGGGTACGCTCCGTACATACACGGGTGGGGGTATGCACCGTACATACACGGGTGGGGGTACACACCGTACATACACGGGTGGGGGTACGCACCGTACATACACGGGTGGGGATACGCTCCGTACATACACGGGTGGGTGGGAGTACGGCGCGTACTTACTGGGGGGGTATGGCGCGTACTTACGGGGGCTGGGGGGGTACGGCGCGTACTTATGGGGGCTGGGGGGGTACGGTGCATACTTACGGGGGCTGGGGGGGGTACGGCGCGTACTTCCTGGTTCATGAAACGCAGCCTGAATGCGTCCCGACGTCACGTCGGCGCTGTCCCGGATCACATTGGTATGTATTTTTACAGTCGGTCTGTGTTTTTTCCGATTCGTACGGAAATGGTGTTTCCGTACGAATCGTACTTTCAAGTTCGTAGGGTTTTTTTACCGGGTACGAGTCGGACGGAGAAAGCGCTCCGACCGACGGTTCGTACCCGGTTTTTCCAGGATCGGAATCGGCACCTAAGTTGGTAGAAACTACAAACAAGCATTGGCAATGCCAATCGGTCTGGCTTTCCAATAGTGTATGGAAAATCGTCATCACCATCGGCAAGTGTGATTACATAGAGACAACAATGATGCACTCACAACACCAACTAGTCCACATGCACACAAAATGCACAGGCTGCACATAGATGTGCCCATGCACACACAGACATGCTCATGTGTTTATGGCGTCTGTGTGATGCATGTGTGCATGTATGTATCATTAGTGTGTGCATGGAGCAAACAGAGAACAGGAGTATTAGTGGACGAATGGGAAAGATTACTGAGTGCACAAAAGCAGAGGCCAGGATACATGGTCCCTTCCTGCCATCAGTGCTGCTCGATTACTCAATCCTTCATGAATCGATGTGCCCAGTCACTCATCCATTCACGTCCTCAATCACATAGCCATTCATCCATTTTGCATGAACTGTTTCATTCATTCATCAGTACAACCACACATGCAGTCACCACTCAATAGAAAGGCACAAGTGAAACAATTTAGCTTCAACATTTCTTCTTATTGTATGTCAATTAGGAGGGATGTGTGTGTCACCTACAAGAGGTTGCTGTGTAAGGGAGCTCTGCTTTCAGTATTTAGAAGAATAAGAGCACTTTCCAGTAATGAAGCCTAAAATCCAGCTACAAGACTTTCAATCAGTCTAAACACTTTGCAGGGGAACCATCCTTTACCACGCAGTCTTTTCCATGCATGCCTTTACCACCCTAGCCTTTACCACGTAGCTGCCTTTACCATTTATGGAGAGTATAGCTATGATGTGTTTGTGTGTGTGGGAATACATACACACACACACACACACACACATTACAGCCTCCATTCTGTTGGTGGCACTTCTGATATACAAGGTGCCAATTATTTTAATAAGCTCAAACCTCGTAACTGTTTCTGAATACAGAAGGCCTCATTTAAAAACCCATTGCGCTGCCGGTGCATCACTTTTTTAGACGCACTGGTGGCTCAGAGCACCTGCCTATATTTACAAGGCCACGTTAAGTCACCCTTTGTAACTGTTCATGGCCTTGTAAAAATGGGCTCCTTTCACCTATTACTCTGCAGAGTGTTGCTGTGGGTGTTCTCAAGCAACATCCATGGAACCTGACACATGCCAGAATTACAAATTGACCTGGGAATGCATCAGTTGCAGGAGTGGTGCAACCAGGAGAAAAACTTTTATTTCTCCTTGCTGTTTGCTCTTTCCATATGTGCTGAATTCTGCAGCATCCATAGAAGGAGCAACATGCCATTAATGATTGTTGTTGTTGTGCAGGAAGGGACTAATGATTGTTTTTATGCCCAACACCAATTATCCCTTCAATGCAGGCACCCTAAAAACCATGGCTGAAGGGTGTCTGCGTTGGCACATGGCTGCTGTTTGTACACTGGCTCAGGGGAGGACAGGAATGTGCCATATATAGATTAAGTGCATTCCTGTCCTTTTATTTTGATGCACAGCAGAGCAGCCGGAAGGCTGGCTGCTATGTGTCAAAATACACTAAATGACTCCCAGAGTCGGCTGCATTTTTAAAGTACACTATGTGAGACAGGGGGAAATCGGGCACATTTGCCTGACTTCCCTGTTGACATGACTGAGAGTGTAAAAGAAAGCATGCATGAATGTGTCTGCACGCGCCCCTGAACGAGTCTATCACAAAACAGTATGGGGTACTGCAGTTCTGTCAGTGTGCAGGTGGTCATGCATTGGTTATAATCTGATAACCTTCATAATGTGCAATATCCCAGCTCCCTGGAGGGCTATATCTTGTGCATCACATTTATCAGGGCCGGACTGGCCGTAGCGGGCACCAGGCAATCCCCCAGTGCGCCGCCCGGGCAAAGAGCTTGGCCACACCCCCAATCCCCCGGGGGGCCGGCCAAGCACTTTGTCAGGGCCGGTTTTGGTTCCCTGACAAATATGCTGATTCCGATCAGCAGTGCTGCTGTGCACACAGCCGTGGAGGTTTGTCTGATGTGCAGGAAGACCACCAAAGATGGTGCTTGCCAGCAGAGTGTGTCTCACAGTGGCATAGCAAAACTTGAGGGGGCCCCCTTGCAAAGTACATGGACGGTAGTCCCCCACACTCCGGATCCAGCCAGGAGCTCTCTGGCCAGGGGCCTGCTGTGCATGCACAGGGCCAGAGGGGACCCTCTGGAGCTCGGACTACCCATGCACTGCAGGGGCTGCAGGGGCTACTGTTAAGCCACTGGTGCCTCAGAGGCTAATCTGACACAGAGAACCATAAATAATAATCATGTTATTGCTCTCCATGTGTCGAGATTGCGCTGATATTTTCAGAAACACTGTGTCACACATAACACATTAAACTACATAACCAATGTGTGGGACAACTACTGACGGCTGCGGAGGAAGACAGTAAAGGAGCAAAATACCATGACTCACGTTAAAGAGACCCGAGATGTGAGTGGGCTGACCTCCTGCTCTAGGCTCGGTATTGTTGTGGGTGGAATCAAAATGTGAATGACAAAACAACAGACCAATGAATGAAGAGGGCTGGCAGATATCCCATATGTGAATGTATGGATATTTCTTTTAAAGTTTGTTTTTGGCAAAACAAAAGGTTTTGGCTAACATATACCTAAAAATAGGAAACATGGACTATCATTAAAATACATGCAAAAACTCTGCTAAAAATGATTTTATTTATAATTTTTCCTGGGAAGATAGTGATCTTATTACAATAAAACGTTTCCTGATACCATATGTATAAAAAGTAACATGCACTTTTTGCACAGGACTTTTTCCAATTTTTTTTTTTTAAAAGGGACAAAATCGTGATATATTTTGTACATTTTCTCAGTTCAAAGAAATCCATGAACCCTGAGTCCCTCTAGACCACGGTTGATCATAGTACGGCCCGCGGGCCGCCAGCGGCCCGGCAAGCCTTCCTTGGCGGCCCGCGGACCTTGCAGACATCCTACCTTTGTTTAAAAAAAAAAAATGTAATAGTGTTAGCAAACACTGCCGGTTGGACTCTGAGACTCTGCCAGTGGGGGCCGGGGGATTCCAGTGATTGTCAAAGTGGAGATGCAGGGGCCTGAGAGGTGCAATACAACAATGCATTATTAACATGTAAATGGTCTTTTAAAGACCTGTGAAGTACTCGGTGCGGCAGTGTGTGCGTGCGCTGGGAAGCTGTCTCAGTGCGGCTGTGTGTGCGCGCTGGGAAGCTGTCTCAGCCCAGGCTGAGGGCTGACACACACACGGGGTGAGATGACAGAGGGAGGGAGAGGGAGACAGAGGGAGAGGAAGGGAGTCAGAGGTTGACAGAGGGTGACAGAGAGAGGGAGACAGAGAGGCGCAGTCTGGGGGAGACAGTGGGAGGGAGGCAGAGGAAGGGAGACAGAGAGGGAGGCAGAGAGGGAGGCAGAGAGAGAGGCAC
The DNA here is from genome assembly GCF_964204655.1 of Triturus cristatus. NCBI lineage: Eukaryota > Metazoa > Chordata > Amphibia > Caudata > Salamandridae > Triturus > Triturus cristatus. The sequence continues at coordinate 1,564,775,032 of NC_140591.1, forward strand.
AGAGAGAGGCAGAGAGGGAGACGGAGGGCGGGAGAGGGAGACGGAGGGCGGGAGAGGGAGGGAGAGGGAGACAGAGGGAGAGGCAGAGAGAGAGGCAGAGAGGGAGACGGAGGGCGGGAGAGAGAGTCGGAGGGCAGGAGAGGTAGAGGGATGGAGAGGGAGACAGAGGGAGAGGGAGACAGAGGGAGAGGGAGAGGGAGAGGGAGACAGAGGGAGAGGGAGACAGAGGGAGAGTGACAGAGGGAGAGAGACAGAGGGATAGGGAGACAGAGGGAGAGTGACAGAGGGAGAGAGACAGGGAGAGAGACAGGGAGAGAGACAGGGAGATAGAAGGATGGAGACAGAGAGAGAGATGGAGGGAGGGAGGGAGGGAGAGAGAGGGAGGGAGAGGGATGGAGACAGGGAGGGAGACGGAGGGTGACGGAGGGAGGGAGACAAAGGGAGGGAGAGGGAGACAGGGAGGGAGACAGAGGGAGAGAGACAGAGGGAGGGATAGAGACATTGGGAGGGAGAGGGAGAGAGACAGAGGGAGAGAGAGGGAGACAGGGAGGGAGGGAGAGGGAGAGAGACAGAGGGAGAGAGAGGGAGACAGGGAGGGAGGGAGAGGGAGAGAGACAGAGGGAGAGAGACAGAGGGAGGAAGAGAGACAGAGGGATAGGGAGACAGAGGGAGAGTGACAGAAGGAGAGAGACAGGGAGAGAGACAGGGAGAGAGACAGGGAGATAGAGGGAGGGAGACAGAGAGAGAGATGGAGGGAGGTAGATGGAGGGAGGGAGAGAGAGGGAGGGAGAGGGAGGGAGACAGGGAGGGAGACGGAGGGTGACGGAGGGAGGGAGACAGAGGGAGGGAGAGGGAGACAGGGAGGGAGACAGAGGGAGAGAGACAGAGGGAGGGATAGAGACAGAGGGAGGGAGAGGGGGAGAGACAGAGGGAGAGAGACAGAGGGAGAGAGAGGGAGACAGGGAGGGAGGGAGAGAGAGGGAGGGAGAGGGAGGGAGACAGGGAGGGAGACAGAGGGAGAGAGACAGAGGGAGGGATAGAGACAGAGGGAGGGAGAGGGGGAGAGACAGAGGGAGAGAGATAGAGGGAGAGAGAGGGAGACAGGGAGGGAGGGAGAGAGAGGGAGGGAGAGGGAGGGAGACAGGGAGGGAGACGGAGGGTGACGGAGGGAGGGAGACAGAGGGAGGGAGAGGGAGACAGGGAGGGAGACAGAGGGAGAGAGACAGAGGGAGGTATAGAGACAGAGGGAGGGAGAGGGCGAGAGACAGAGGGAGAGAGACAGAGGGAGAGAGAGGGAGACAGGGAGGGAGGGAGAGGGAGAGAGACAGAGGGAGAGAGACAGAGGGAGAGAGAGGGAGACAGGGAGGGAGGGAGAGGGAGAGAGACAGAGGGAGAGAGACAGAGGGAGGGAGAGAGACAGAGGGAGGGAGACAGACAGAGGGAGGGAGAGGGAGACAGGGAGGGAGGGAGAGGGAGACAGAGGGAGAGAGAGGGAGGGAGAGGGAGAGAGACAGAGAGGGAGGGAGACAGGGAGGGAGAGGGAGGGAGACAGGGGGAGAAGGAGGGAGACAGAGGGATAGGGAGGGAGACAGAGGGAGAGGGAGAGAGACAGGGAGGGAGACAGGGCGGGAGACAGGGAGGGAGAGAGACAGGGAGGGAGACAGGGAGGGAGAGAGACAGGGAGGGGGAGAGACAGGGAGGGAGAGGGAGAGAGACAGAGGGAGGGAGAGGGAGACAGGGAGGGAGGGAGAGGGAAAGAGAGGGAGGGAGGGAGAGGGAAACCGAGGGAGAGAGAGGGAGAGAGAGGGAGGGAGAGGGAGAGAGACGGAGACAGGGAGGGAGACAGGGATGGAGAGAGGGAGGGAGAGGAAGACAGATGGAGAGAGACAGAGGGAGAGGAAGGGAGACAGAGGGAGGGAGACAGAGTGAGAGGGAGCGACAGGGAGGGAGAGAGACAGAGGGAGAGAGACAGAGGGAGGGAGACAAAGTGAGAGGGAGAGAGACGGAGGGAGAGAGATGGAGGGAGGGAGACAGATTGAGACGGACGGAGGGAGAGAGACAGGGAGGGAGAGAGACAGGGAGGAGGGAGACTAACAGAGGGGGGCCGACAGAGGGGGGGCGACAGAGGGGGGGCGACAGAGGGGGGCGACAGAGGGGGGGCAACAGAGGGGGGGCGACAGAGGGGGGGCGACAGAGGGGGAGCAACAGAGGGGGGACAGAGGGGGGAGACAGAGGGGGAGACAGAGGGGCGATAGGGGGAGAGAGACAGGGGGAGAGAGGGAGGGGGAGGGAGAGGAGGGAGGAAGAGGGAGGGGGAGGGAGAGGGGGAGGAAGGGGGAGGGCGGGGGAGGGAGAAAGAAAGAGAGGTGTGTATGCCGGGTCTGGTGGCTCAGTGGACGAAGGCCTCGGCTGCAGGGACCTGTGTTCAACCTCATGGTCACAATTATTTTTTGCTTTAGCCCCACCCCTCCCCCTCTGACCCCGCCCCACCGGTGCGGCCCTCGGCCGCAAACCACACTGTAAATTTGGCCCCCGAGAGAAAGTTTGTGAGTATCCATGCTCTAGACGCTTAACGTGGGAAAAACGGCAGAAATGTTGCATGGGAAACGTTTGTTGAAAAAAGTCCTGAAGTGTTAGCAGGAAGTACCCCAAACATAATTAAAACGTCTCAGCAGTCAGGGAGGGAGGTGATATGTGTGTGTGGGGTGGGGTGGAGTATAAGCAGCTAAAGTGTTCAACTTTTTTATTTATTAGCTTTGAAATCTAAGATATACAGCTCCTACATTTCTATAGACAATTTTTTTTTATTTTGCAATATTTTATCATTTTCTAATATTTAATTCATAATAAAAGTAAATTTGAAGTTGGTGCACAATCATATAAAGGACTGAAAAAGGAAATGTGGAATAAGTGAAAAGAAAAATGTAAAAACATCACATAATTTCCTAAAGTCATGTTAAGTTTTTTTGCTGCATCAGATAAAAATGATCATAATGTTGTATACAAAGATAAACACATATATCAAGATTAAAAAATGTAACTCAGCCCATTCCTAAACTGGTGGAACCTTTTAATGCACATACCTCATACGTGTTTACTCACTTGGTCATGCTTGGTAAGGCACCCAAGAGAAGGATGCTTTGTGGTCCTCAAAGAACAGTTGCAGGAAAGGTTTTGTATTTTTGTTGAACCAAGATGGTGTTCCAATCTATTCTGTCAGCAATGATTCCTTGTGAGAGACTTCAGGGCTATTGCATTGCAAAGCCCAGAACAAGTGGGAGGCAGAGACGAAGTGAACATGAACGGTTACTCATGCTGCTACGGACAGCAAAAACACATATAGCAGATACACAGATGCTGTCTGCTCTGAGGCACAGACCTGTTCGAAGTAGCCACACGGTAACTAACTTTGTTAACTAATATCACTGCAGGCATACTTCATCCATATTCGGGCATTACATGTTTCTTCACATGCCTCAGTCATGTACCAAACACAGCACTGTTGACGTTTACACTTACAGTAGGAACCACGTTCTAAGGTTATGGCAATAAAACTCCACAGATAGGAATGTTGAATCTACCTACAAAGCATATGTGCTGCCCACACAACCATGCACCGCTCTACAGGCAGCATCCGACCAAGATACGCCTACAGCTTGGAAAGGGGTGCAGAGAGCACTGCACCACCCTTGTGCTGCGGTAGAGCGAATACTACTTAATGAAAAGTCTCTATCCCAGTGACATGGCTGCCACAGCGTGGGTGGCAGATTCAGGACAGAGGGAGCGGAATTTATACAGAACACAACCAACACAGGCCACATCCTCTGCCATCCCCTTGGAGTTACCTAATCAGCTGAGAGATGCTATCGGATCCCTTAACCCCTGGGCTGCAGAAACTGTGCAAAGCCACCTAGGAGAAGCAGAATGAGTAGAATGCATCACTGATACGAACATGTTAGAATGCACATACATCTGTACACCTGTGTACAGCCGCCAAGGAGAAGCAGAAAGAGTGGAATGCATCACTGATATGAACACGTTAGAATGCACATACATCTGTACACCTGTGCACAGCCGCATAGGAGAAGCAGAATGAGTGGAATGCATCACTGATACGAACACGTTAGAATGCACAAACTTCTGTACACCTGTGCACAGCCACATAGGAGAAGCAGAATGAGTAGGAATGCTTTGCTGAAACGAAAACCTTATAATGCACATACATATGTACACCTGTGCACAGCTGCATAGGAGAAGAGAATGAGTGGAATGCAACGCTGAAACGAACACGTTAGAATGCACATACATCTGTGCACCTGTGTACAGCCACCAAGGAGAAGCAGAATGAGTGGAATGCAATGCTGAAACGAACACGTTAGAATGCAGAAACTTCTGTACCCCTGTGCACAGCCGCATAGGAGAAGCAGAATGAGTAGGAATCCTTTGCTGAAACGAACATCTTAGAATGCACATACATCTGTACACCTGTGCACAGCTGCATAGGAGAAGAGAATGAGTGGAATGCAACGCTGAAACAAACACGTTAGAATGCACATACATCTGTACACCTGTGTACAGCCGCCAAGGAGAAGCAGAATGAGTGGAATGCAATGCTGAAATGAACACATTAGAATGCACATACATCTGTTCACCTGTGCAGAGCCGCCAAGGAGAAGAAGAATGAGTGGAATACATCACTGATACGAACACGTTAGAATGCACATACATCTGTACACCTGTGCACAGCCGCATAGGAGAAGCAGAATGAGTGGAACGCAACGCTGAAATGAACACGTTAGAATGCACAAACTTCTGTACACCTGTGCACAGCCGCATAGGAGAAGCAGAATGAGTAGGAATGCTTTGCTGAAACGAACACCTTAGAATGCACATACATCTATACACCTGTACACAGCTGCATAGGAGAAGAGAATGAGTGGAATGCAACGCTGAAACAAACATGTTGGAATCCACATACATCTGTACACCAATGCACAGCCGCATGGGAGAAGCCAACTGAGTGGAATGCATCACTTATACAAACACGTTAGTATGCACATACATCAGTACACCTGTGCACAGCTGCCTAGGAGAAACAGAATGAGTGGAATGCAATGCTGAAACAAACATTTTAGAATGCACATACATCTGTACACCTGTGCACAGCCACATAGAAGACGCAGAATGAGTGGAATGCATCGCTGAAACGAACACGTTAGAATTCACATACATCTGTACACCTGCACACAGCCACATGGGAGTAGCGAAATGAGCAAGGATGTGTAAGTAACACATAAGAATGCACATATATCTGTACACCTGTGCACAGCCGTTTAAGAGAAGCTTAATGAGCAGGAATGAATTGCTGAAACTAACACATTAGAAAGCACATATGCACCTTTACAGAGCCATCTAGAAGAAGCATAATTAATAGGAATATATTGCTGAAACTAACATGTTAGAATGCAGATACATCTGTTCACCTGTGCACAGACGTCTAGGAGAAGGACAATGAGCAGGAATGCATTGCAGAAACTTACAAGTTAGAAAGCACATAGGTCTGTACACCTGTGCACAGCCGCATAGGAGAAGCAGAATGAGTGGAATGCAATGCTGAAACGAACACGTTAGAATGCACATACATCTGTACACCAGTGCACAGCCGCATAGGAGAAGCACAATGAGTGGAATTCATCACTGATACGAACACGTTGAATGCACAAACTTCTGTATACCTGTGCACAGCCGCATAGGAGAAGCAGAATGAGTAGGAATGCTTTGCTGAAATGAACACCTTAGAATGCACATACATCTGTACACCTGTGCACAGCTGCATAGGAGAAGAGAATGAGTGGAATGCAACGCTGAAAAGAACACGTTAGAATGCACATACATCTGTACACCTGTGTACAGTCGCCAAGGAGAAGCAGAATGAGTGGAATGCAATGCTGAAACGAACACGTTAGAATGCAGAAACTTCTTTACCCCTGTGCACAGCCGCATAGGAGAAGCAGAATGAGTAGGAATCCTTTGCTGAAACGAACACCTTAAAATGCACATAAATTGTACACCTGTGCACAGCTGCATAGGAGAAGAGAATGAGTGGAATGCAACGCTGAAACGAACACGTTAGAATGCATATACATCTGTACACCTGTGTACAGCCGCCAAGGAGAAGCCGAATAAGTGGAATGCAACGCTGAAATGAACACATTAGAATGCACATACATCTGTTCACCTGTGCACAGCCACCAAGGAGAAGAAGAATGAGTGGAATACATCACTGATACGAACACGTTAGAATGCACATACATCTATACACCTGTGCACAGCCGCATAGGAGAAGCAGAATGAGTAGGAATGCTTTGCTGAAACGAACACCTTAGAATGCACATACATCTATACACCTGTACACAGCTGCATAGGAGAAGAGAATGTGTGGAATGCAACGCTGAAACAAACATGTTGGAATCCACATACATCTGTACACCAATGCACAGCCGCATGGGAGAAGCCAACTGAGTGGAATGCATCACTTATACAAACACGTTAGTATGCACATACATCAGTACACCTGTGCACAGCTGCCTAGGAGAAACAGAATGAGTGGAATGCAATGCTGAAACAAACATTTTAGAATGCACATACATCTGTACACCTGTGCACAGCCACATAGAAGACGCAGAATGAGTGGAATGCATCGCTGAAACGAACACGTTAGAATTCACATACATCTGTACACCTGCACACAGCCACATAGGAGTAGCGAAATGAGCAAGGATGTGTAAGTAACACATAAGAATGCACATATATCTGTACACCTGTGCACAGCCGTTTAAGAGAAGCTTAATGAGCAGGAATGAATTGCTGAAACTAACACATTAGAAAGCACATATGCACCTTTACAGAGCCATCTAGAAGAAGCATAATTAATAGGAATATATTGCTGAAACTAACATGTTAGAATGCAGATACATCTGTTCACCTGTGCACAGACGTCTAGGAGAAGGACAATGAGCAGGAATGCATTGCAGAAACTTACAAGTTAGAAAGCACATAGGTCTGTACACCTGTGCACAGCCGCATAGGAGAAGCAGAATGAGTGGAATGCAATGCTGAAACGAACACGTTAGAATGCACATACGTCTGTACACCAGTGCACAGCCGCATAGGAGAAGCACAATGAGTGGAATGCATCACTGATACGAACACGTTAGAATGCACAAACTTCTGTACACCTGTGCACAGCCGCATAGGAGAAGCAGAATGAGTAGGAATGCTTTGCTGAAACGAACACCTTAGAATGCACATACATCTGTACACCTGTGCACAGCTGCATAGGAGAAGAGAATGAGTGGAATGCAACGCTGAAACGAACACGTTAGAATGCACATACATCTGTACACCTGTGTACAGCCGCCAAGGAGAAGCAGAATGAGTGGAATGCAATGCTGAAACGAACACGTTAGAATGCAGAAACTTCTGTACCCCTGTGCACAGCCGCATATGAGAAGCAGAATGAGTAGGAATCCTTTGCTGAAACGAACACCTAAGAATGCACATACATCTGTACACCTGTGCAGAGCTGCATAGGAGAAGAGAATGAGTGGAATGCAATGCTGAAACGAACACGTTAGAATGCACATACATCTGTACACCTGTGTACAGCCGCCAAGGAGAAGCAGAATGAGTGGAATGCAACGCTGAAATGAACACATTAGAATGCACATACATCTGTTCACCGATGCACAGTCGCCAAGGAGAAGAAGAATGAGTGGAATACATCACTGATACGAACACGTTAGAATGCACATACATCTGTACACCTGTGCACAGCCGCATAGGAGAAGCAGAATGAGTGGAATGCAACGCTGAAATGAACACGTTAGAATGCACAAACTTCTGTACACCTGTGCACAGCCGCATAGGAGAAGCAGAATGAGTAGGAATGCTTTGCTGAAACGAACACCTTAGAATGCACATACATCTATACACCTGTACACAGCTGCATAGGAGAAGAGAATGAGTGGAATGCAACGCTGAAACAAACATGTTGGAATCCACATACATCTGTACACCAATGCACAGCCGCATGGGAGAAGCCAACTGAGTGGAATGCATCACTAATACGAACACGTTAGTATGCACATACATCTGTACACCTGTGCACAGCTGCCTAGGAGAAACAGAATGAGTGGAATGCAATGCTGAAACAAACATTTTAGAATGCACATACATCTGTACACCTGTGCACAGCCACATAGAAGATGCAGAATGAGTGGAATGCATCGCTGAAACGAACACGTTAGAATTCACATACATCTGTACACCTGCACACAGCCACATAGGAGTAGCAAAATGAGCAAGGATGTGTAAGTAACACATAAGAATGCACATATATCTGTACACCTGTGCACAGCCGTTTAAGAGAAGCTTAATGAGCAGGAATGAATTGCTGAAACTAACACATTAGAAAGCACATATGCACCTTTACAGAGCCATCTAGAAGAAGCATAATTAATAGGAATATATTGCTGAAACGAACATGTTAGAATGCAGCTACATCTGTTCACCTGTGCACAGACGTCTAGGAGAAGGACAATGAGCAGGAATGCATTGCAGAAACTTACAAGTTAGAAAGCACATACGTCTGTACACCTATGCAATGCTGTCTAGGAAAAGCAGTCATATACAAAAACAGGTTGGTAGGAAGGAATTAATAAATCAATATTTATTTCAGAGTAGAGCACATTCAATTACCCTCTCAACAGTTTTTTAGTCCTTAACATGTATATCACAAAATATTTACAACTCACATAAACGATGGCACCAGTCAATGAAAAAGGCAAAAATGACATGCACAGAAAAATACAAACACCCACATAAACAAACTTTTACGTTGCCAAAATCCCCAAAGCTTATTTTCACTACTGTTCACCCATTAATTCTGGATGATACACTTAGAGGTAGTCAAAATGACGCACCATAGGCATAGGGGCCTTTTTTCCCAGCTCTAATGCGTCACTACACAATTTAAAAAATAACTGTTTTTTACAAGGACTCCTCCTTAGCAATGTCGACGCGTTTCAGCCTTTTCTTCTTGGCCTCCTCAGGACAAGGGCAATAGGACATTAACGCAAATATTTGTAAGTCACATGTAACATGGGCCCGGGCCTGTAGTGCCGGTCAGGCATCTCAAGACGCGAGGTACAACTACCTCCCTCTCACGTGTAGTGGAAAACCATCCACAGTCTGTGTACCAATTAGCCCGATCTGTAGTTCTAAAGCCCAGTTGCCTCGTCTTCCCTTCAATGTAGCATTCACTGCTGTCACGTTAGTAAGCAGCAGCCAACAGCGTGTGTCTCTAGGAAAAGCAGAATAAGTATAAATGCATCATGAAACTAACATGTTAGAATGCACATGCGCCTGTACACCTGTGCACACATGTTGAAGAGGAGCAGAATAATTAGGAATTAATCTCTAAAACTAACATGTTTGAATGCACATACATCTGTACTCCTGTGCACAGCCATCCAGAATAAGCACCATGAATAGGAATGCATCGCTGAACGTAACATATTAGAATGCACGTACATGTATAAACCTATGCACAGCCATCTAGAAGAAGCACAAGGATTCGGAAGGCATCACTGAAACTAGCACGGTAGAATGCACATATATGTGTACACCTGTGCACAACCATCTAAGAGAAGCATAATGAGTCTGAATACATCGATGAAACTAACATATTGGAATGCACATAAGCATGTACATCTGTGTATAGCCATCAAGGAGAAACACAATGAGCAGGAATGCTTCACTGAAACTAACATGTTAGAATGCACATAGGTATGTACACATTTGCACAGCTGTATAGAAGAAGCATGATAAGCAGGAATACATCACTGAGTCTAACACATTAGAATGCACATACATGTGTACACTTGTGCACAGCCGGCAAGGAGAAGCATGATGAGCACGGATGCCTCTCTGAAACTAACATGTTAGAATGCACATATATCTGTAAACCTGTGCACAGCTGTCCAGGAAAAGCACAATGGGTAGGAATGCATCTTTGAAACTAACACGTTAGAATGCACATATGTGTGTGGACCTGTGCACAGCCTTCTAGGAGCAATAAAATGAGCAAGATACACCTCTGCCCAGCTATCTAGGAGTTGGAAATCATTGCTGAAACAAAGACGTTAGAATGCACACACATGTGTACAGCTGTGCACAGTCTTTTAGAAGAAACATGATGAACAGGAATGCATCGCTGACAGTAACATGTTGAAATGAACATACGTCTGTACACATGTGCACAGCAATCTATGAGACGCACAAAGAGTAGGACTGCATCTCTAAAGCTAGCAGATTAGGATGCATGTACATGCATTCTTGTAATAGGATAGTGGATTTCTTCGTGGAGAAGGTGGGAAAGATCTACGCCACTTTCCCTGATTCAGCACAACATGGATGCGTTAGCAGTAAAGGGGAATCCAGGATTCCAGAGGCGGAATGCCTCTTTGACTTTGTACTCCCCAGTGGGGACATACTTAAAGAAGTAGCCTTCAGTATTAAGTCCGGCTCACCTAGAGATCCGACCTCCCCTAAGATCCTTAGAGGGAGTTTAGCTGTAATAGAGGCCTATGTCAGACATCTTCTTGAGCTTTCATTTTCATCAGAAGTTGTCCCTAAAAGATGGAAAGAGGCTCTTGTCATTCCCCTAAAAAAGAAATCAAACATTAGTATGAGTCAGCTGGATAATCTTCGCCCCATTTCCCTCCTGCCTTATTTTGTGAAAGTAGCAGAGAAGGTGGTAAACATACAACTGACTGCGCATATTAATCACCATAACCTTCTCCACCCTACACAATCAGGCTTCCGTGCCACTTATTCTACTGAATCTACTGAAACTATCTGTAGACTGGTAGATGAAGGACAGATGGTTGTTGTAGTCCTTTTAGATCTCAGTGCCGCGTTAGACACTGTTGCCCATCACACGCTACTACAGCGCCTTAGAGAAGGAGGCGTGGTTGGTAGGGCGATGGAATGGTTAAGTTCCTTCTTACTTGAACGTAGTTTTCAGGTGTCACAGAAACCTTTCCTCTCTAAAAGTGTCAAGCTGGACCAAGGGGTCCCACAAGGCTCCATACTTAGCCCAACTCTCTTTAATCTCTACATTCCCCCCCCTGGCAGAGATTGTAGGGAAGTTTGGAGTCAGTGTGGTGTCATATGCTGATGACACACAGCTTGTGGTGACTCTTAGTCAAGACTCTGAGGAGGCAGCATTAAACTTCTCAATGTGTCTCCAAGAGTTGGCGTCTTGGATGGCCTTTAATTGCCTTAAACTTAATGGCAATAAAACAGAGGTTCTAGTAATAGGTAAGGCCCCCTCGATCTGGTCCTCTGCTTGGTAGCCTCAAACCCTGGGCCAGACTCCATCTCCTAAGGGCCAGGTAAAGAACCTGGGGATGTGGCTGGACACCAAACTGTCTTTTGAGACTCATACCAGGCGAGTGACGGGAAACTGTGTTGGGGTCCTGCGCACTCTCCGGAAGACCTTAGATGTACTCCCGGAGTCATCAAGAAAAACGATGGTCCACGCCCTTGTGACATCTCGTTTGGACTACGGGAATGTTCTGTACTTAGGAGCTAACATTAAATGTGTTCAGATACTCCAGCGCATCCAGAATGCGGCTGCGCGTCTCATTTTAATGCTCCCGAGGAGCCTCATCCAGTAAGGCCCTGGATACCCTGCATTGGCTCCCGGTGAGGGAACGTGTTTTGTTTAAAGCTATGTGTGTCAGTCATCGTATTATGCAGAAGAAGGGCCCCTCCTATCTGCATGACCTTCTTACACCATATGTTCCCACGCGGGGCATAAGATCTAGTGGGACGGGTCAGGTCAGCATCCGATCATCAGAAGAGCCAGGATGGGTGGGCATTCCTTTAGCTTTTTAGCAGCTTCTCATTGGAATAAGCTCCCGAAAGAGCTCCGGCTGGAATCATCGGAGACTATTTTCCGGAAAAAGCTCAAGACGTGGCTTTTTCCATCTGGTAACTCCACTGTCTCTCGGCTCTATCCTCTGCCTGGAACGGGTTCTTGTCGCACCGTGGGGACACACTAGCTAGTGCAGCCATGCGCTTTATAAATTTGATTTGATTTGATTTGATTTGACATGTGTAGACCTCTGCACAGCTGTCTAAGAGAAGCACATTGAGCAGGAATGCATCACTGAAACTAACAAGTTAGAAAACACATACATATGGACACCTGTGCCCAGCCGTCGAGGAGAAGCATGTTGACATTTGGTGTATCCCAAAACCTTTTAAGACCCAGCTTATGAAACTATTGTGAAATAAATTTGAGCCAGGGGACTGGATTTGCGCCCTTCAAGTTAAGTAAATCTTTGCGCGCATCTCTATAATCTCTTAACTCTAGTGTAGACCACAGGCGGACCCAGTACAATAGCGGTTTAAGCGCTGCCTGATCGTTAATTCACTTCAATTCCAGTTCATGATATAATGGAATTAAAGGGGGGCTATAAGGGACAGGGATCAAATTCCTTGCATATTTAGTTTCAGCTATAGATAGTGTGTGCACATCTGCGTAGCCCTAGATCTCAGCACCATGAAGTGCAGCACCCTGTGCTTTTGCACTATAGACCTCTTGGGCTGGTGAAACAAGGCGTGAACTTGTTTACTTTTGTAGCCTAATAATATCATTGGATCTCTGCTCTATTAAAATGGTGCTCCTAGTGGTTTGGCCTGTCCATTTAAAACTGTCCATTTACTTGACCCCAAGATAGTCAAAACTATGCACCCTTTCCAGTGCCTTGTGAGGATTATCAGAATCCTGTGTTATCTTTTTCTTCCTCAAGATGATTAGAGATTGAATCCTGGCAATGGCATGGATGAGATTAAATGCATTTCCAGGGTGAAAATGAGAAGGGAACAATCCAAAAAGTTATGAAGTTCTCGGAGATGGCATGAACCTGTAGATATAAAAGGGGACTGGTTTTATTTTATGGTATTTGATGATACTACTTGTGTACTTTCGATCAATATGCAATTTATTTCACAAATAGGTAAAAGGAGAGCTGCTAAATTGTAGATCCAGAGAAGGGAAGAATGACAGGACTCCAAGAATAGGTACACAACTGCTTTATCCAAGACACAGTGGGTGTGCATTCTGCATCCAGCAGGCAATCCACCCTCTGCATTACATACACATACACACACACACACACGTGCACACATACACACACGCACACGCGCGTGCACACACACACACATACACGCACACCACACACACACACCACATACATTCTAAATACAGGCTAGTCCAAATGACTCACATCCTCTACTTTCTGTGCATACGAGAAGGTGTTCATATAAATCTAGTAACCAAGATGCCAACAATTATCCTCTTAAAGGTAAGCCTACTTCCTATTCCTCCTTCAGATGCACCCCCAATTACACAGACCTCCATAAAGTGATTTTTTAGGGTTGATTCCTCTTATCAAATCAAACGGGTTTCTAGTCTTTTAAGGAGAGAATACTGTTATTTGATATGTTGTCAGTGATGCCATATGTCATAGAACATACCATGAGTGATGTCTTATGTGAGGTCATAAGCAGTGCATGGCGGGGTGCAGGTTATAGTAGCGATGCTAACTATAACTGGTGTATATCTGTGTTTTTTGTTGTAGTTCAGAACATTAATGTTGTCACTAACAAATTCACCTAACTATAAAGTTACTTTCACCTTTGTTTTTTTCAGTCAATAATATATATATAAAACCATTGATGCTAGTGCTTTGTATCTCTAGGCACATGTTTCAGGATTGTTGTCCTTCAGTAGAGTGCAGCAAGTGATATGTAGGGGTGTTGTAAAGTCTGACAATAGTCTTCTCAGGTTTAGTACCACTCTCAGAGCCCTAGAGCATCCAAGAGTTCACCAACCCAACATCTCAGCAAGAAGCCAGTCATAAAGGAAGAGGGAGGCCACTGCCTGGCATACCAGCACATAATAAGCCCAGATGCATTGTGGTAAATGCAGTATATGATAAAGCTCACTTTAGTTGAAGGCCTTTAGTATTCACTATTGTTGGTGCAGCCAGTGCTGTGTATCTCTAGACATGTGTTTCAGAATTGTTTCCCTTCTTCAGTAGAGGTTAATAATTTAACTTGAGCATTCTGCCAATGCTACGCACAGTCGTCTCAGGTTTAGTGTACAACTCCAAGAGCACAGGTGCATCCTAGAGGTCATCAGCACCATATGTGATTTCCTGCCCAAATTAACATAGTTCAATCATGTTTTTTGCTTACTAAGGACCCGATTCTGATGTGGTTTGGAAAGCTTCCCAAACAAATGGGTTTGGGAATGGTTTCCAACTGAATCGGATCGGGAGAGTTCAACTGACCGAGTACAATGCATCCGCAGGCTTCCAGGTACGATTTTGCTGGATGCCCCTTATTGACTTCAATGGGAGCCTTTGTTCCGATCGAGTGCATAGACTCCCATTGAGAAAGGGAAGGCTAGGAAAATTCGGGTACCCTATTGTGGGCACCCCCCCCGGGTGCCTGCCAAACTGTGCATGGCTCATAAGGGAAGGCCCATGGGTACCCCCACGTGCCCGATTGGGAAGGCTCCAGCTGCAGGGGGCCCACTTCAGCCCCCAAAGTCTTGTTCCGACTGCCAATTCGAGTTGTACAACACAATTCGGAAAGGCTGTCCAAATCCAGCATCGTACTTGGTCGCTTGGCAATGCGGCCCATAGAGAGGTACAATTCTGCTCCTTGTGGCTTGGTCATTCCAAATGGTATTGGGTTTGGATTGGGATATTCCTAATGCCTAACTCGCATCATACTCAGGGCCTGTTGAACCTGTCAGACTTGGGGCGGTCTCCCCTGACATTTTTACCTTTTTTGCCTCCCACTAGACCATACATTTTTGTTGGACTTAGGACTCTGGACACCTTACCACTGCTAAACAGAGCTAAGGTACAGGTGCTCTCCCCTACAAACATGGCAACATGGACATATCTGCCACAGGCCCCTGCTACCGCAGTTAGGCCTACCCCTCCATAGGTTTACAGTGGGAACAACCCTTATGGAATAACTTCTGACTGGGACCTAAAAAGTATGTCATGTTTGGTATAGTTGGAATCGTAGCGGGGAACCCTCTCTAGTGATATATGGGGTTTGGGCACTATTGCTTTAGAAATTCCACTTTTAGAAAGTGGACATTTTCCTGCCTGCACTTAGCTTGTGCACTACAGACTCCCCCCTCCCATCTGCATGCTGATAGCCTTCCTGGGCTGTTAGGAGGGAGTGGTGATTCACACCTTTACACTTGAATAGGCTAGGTCCGTCTGCCCCACAATAGACCTAACGACCCTGCCTTTGTCACTGTAGACAGCCAGGAGACAGGTCGGGGAAGGCAGGGATCACCCCAGACACTTCTAGACCCTTCCAGAAGCTTCTGCCCCCTTCTACTGACTAGGCACCAGGGTATAAAAGGGAGGGTCCTGGCCACACATCCTTGTTACACCACTGGATTAGGAGAAACTCTGCTTGAGTAAAGACTGATGCGCCAGGAGGATTGCCACTGTCTGCTGAGAATGACTGCTCCCATGAACTGCTGCACCAACTAGCAGAGCTGCCCTGCTGCCTGCTGATCTTGCCCTGCCAGAGGGAAACTAAAAACATCACCTCCAGAGTATCTCCACTATTTCTTTCCTCTTTTACGGGCCCCCTGGTTCTTGGGAAACAAATATTTCTGGGGCTGTCCCCGCATCGTTATGCATATGCATTCGCACCTAACCTGGGATCCTCTGTCCCATCTGCATGTTTGAACAAGAAACCCCGAATCAGCGAACCTCACCAGAGCCTGGGGACCGCCGTCGCTGTGGGTGCGAGTGAAACATTTTTAAAACTGCCCATTGCACCTCCGCCGGTCCGGGGGCTTGAGAGCGCTGCAGGAAAAAACTCTGCATATGCACTTGCACCACCGCCAGCCTGGGGACCCGATATCGTTGCCGAAGAAAAGCGCTGTGTTGTATCTCACCTCTTTAGCTTGGTTTGACGGAGTAGACTCTGTCATAGAATCTTTAGTGTTGCTAGGCAACTCATTGTCAGTGTTGAGAAAGACAGTTTGTGGAGCTGTTGGTGGAGAAGCCAGCCCTTCACCGTGCTCCTGTCTTCTGTGTAGCTGTTACCTGAATAAACTTCATTCAGCACTATCAACATTGTGGTACTTAATTACTACAATTATTGTGGCGACGATCCAGTGCTACACAGAAACGTCCCGGACTACGCGCGCAAAGCTGACTTACAAGCTCTATTTATTTGAAGACGAATTGCGGTAAGACTATCTATTTGTTTTAAAAAAGGATTATTTCCTTTCGCTGCTACCGCATAGTCTTCTGTCCGAGATGCGCAGAGCGGATGACTGTTGATATTTAAATTATAAGAGGCCACTCCGTGCCAGTTGAGACTATTTTCCTACCTTGCACGACGCTCATTCCCGTGTATGTGGAGAAACGTTGTGTTGTCCTGTATTGCGCAGTAAATCTAAAACTGCTGGCCGATTCTTGCACCTGCGCAACAACGGTTGTTGGCTTCGTCTCGCCTGATCTGCCTGACCTAGGCCGCAGCATTTCAGATAGAGTTTGTTGGGACATAGCGTCATCAACGTGGACGACGCGCAACGGCATTTTTAGAGCCTCGTCAGTTTCAGTTCAGCCAATCACGACGATTGACACGTCTAAAATCCGCAGCATTTCAGTCAGAGTTTGTTGGGACATCGCGTCATCAACGTGTACGACGCGCAACGGCATTTCTAGAGCCTCGTCAGTTTCTGTTCAGCCAATCACGACGATTGGCACGTCTAAACTCCGTCTCAGTTGTTTAAAGGCATTTCTAGTACTGTTTTTTCCACGACGTTCAGCTCGTTTTGCAAAGTTACTGCAGTTTTGCGTTTGAAAGGCATCAGCTGTGTTAAACAAGAAGATTGACACATATTTTTTTTTTTTTTTGAAAAAAAAAGAGATTTAGAGCATTAAATGAGCATGTTTATTTTTGTTTATTAAAAAAATATGTATTTATGTTAGGTTCACATTTCCTTTGTCTAATGTGAAACATTTGGCAAAATTAGGACTGTAGTGAAGCATTTTATTATCGAAATTTTTTTTTAAAATGGTTTTGCTGCAGTTCTGTTTTATTGTCAACTGTTATTAATGCTAGAGTATTTATGCATTCTTAGGCTGTGAATGGTAAAATGTTTTTTAATTAGACATATTTTTTTTTTTAGTCAACAGCATGCAATCTGTAGCTCCGCCTCCATCATTTTTAGAAGCGCCAGGTGAACCTCCGGTTAGGTGGGAGGTGTGGTTTGATGCATTTCAGACCTACCTGGGTGCCATTGGAGCATCTAGGTTTTCTAGTGAAAGAAGAACATTTCTTCTTCTACATGCTCTTGGTTTCGAAGGACGTTCTATTTTCAAACATCTTCCTGAAATCAGTTATGCTCCTGATGAAGTTGTTGATGCGTTTCAAGATACTGTTGCAAAACTCAAGTTAAGATTCGACAAGAAACCCAGTCTTATGGTGTTACGACACAAATTCTTCAAACGCAAACAGAGTGACACTGAAGATGTGGATTCGTATATTTCAGTTCTACGCAATTTTGCTTCTCTATGTCAGTTTGAAAATTTTACTGACCAATTGATCCGTGATCAGTTTGTTTGCCACTGCAAAGATAAACAGATCCGTCAGAAACTTCTGTCTCTAGCCAATCCCACTCTTGACGAAACTATAAAAATAGCTAAAAGTATTGAGACTTCAGTAACTTCTTTGAAAGAACTGGAGGAGAATGTTGCAGAATCTGTTAATGTTATTACGTCTCAAAGTAAAGATAAATTAAATTCGTCAAAATCATCATCGACAAAGATCAGTTCACGAAAAGACATTGGCGGAGGAAACAGTGTTTATCAAGCACAATTTTCAAAGAACGTGTGTTACCGGTGTGGAAATCCACCACACCAAAAAGGATCAAAGTGCCCAGGAGCAAATGTCATGTGCAATTATTGCAAAAAATATGGACATTTCGCTAAAGTCTGTATGAAGAGGAAAAAACCACTCAAATCTGTTGCTTGTATTGTTGAATCGGATCAAGATTCTGATCCTGAAATAATCTCTGTGGTCACTGATGTTCATGATATGGTGGCTAATGTTAATGATTCTTCTGAATGTGTAGATCCTGTTGAAGAGATTATAGTAGGCGGCAAATCCCTACAGCTTTTGATTCACTCAGGGGCTAGAATTACTATGATTACTCAAAAGTTGTTTAATGATACATGGGGTGATAGACATCTTCAACCCCCTGATCGCTCCCCAGTCTCGTATGAGGGACGGAAAATTGACCTCTTGGGTTTTTTTGAAGACGATCTTGTCTTTAAAGACAGGAAAATTTCTGGAAAAATTTACGTTGCTGTAAAGGGTCTTAACATTCTTGGTTGGTACCATCAAGGATTATTCAGAATGGTACTCAGACCAGGTACAAGTGAACAGGTTTTAGTGATTTCTGAGGATCAACTATTGGGTAGTTGGAAAGAACGTTATCCTTCTGTTTTTGGGGAAAGTTTGGGCACAATTAAGGGTTTTCAACATAAAATTATAGTAAAGAAAGGTGCTCTTCCAGTAAAACACAAATTGAGAGGTGTTCCCTTTAGTGTGAGGGATGATTTGGACAAGGAACTTAAAATGTTATGTAAACAGGGAATTATTGAGCCAACGGAGTCCTCACTTTGGCTTTCTCCCTTGGTGGTAGCCCGGAAAAGGTGTGGCAAACTTCGGGTCTGTGTGGACTTGAGGTCTCTTAATAAGGAGATCTGGGTCGACTCCCACCCGTTACCTAAGATCTCTGATCTGTTATCAAGTGTGAAGGGGTCGAGGTATTTTTCAAAACTAGATCTTGCAAGTGCCTATCATCAGGTTGAATTAGATCCTTCCTCTCGTCATCTTACTGCATTTATTTCACCTCTTGGCACTTTTCAGTATAAAAGAATGCCATTTGGTCTTGCCTCTGCAGCGTCAGTGTTTCAGAGGGTGATGCAAAACATTTTAGGTGGGATTAGTGGGGTTCTTGTTTTTCAGGACGATATTTTAATCCACTCAAAAGACATCCCCTCACACGATGAACTGCTCAAGAAAGTTTTTGATGTGTTAAAGAATCAAGGGGTGGTTGTCAAATCGGAGAAATGCAAATTTCTCTGTGATGAAATTGAATATCTTGGACATTTGATTTCAAGTGATGGTATTAGGCCTAGGCAAGGTTTACTCGATGCTATCACTAATGCTCCATCACCTTCGGACAAGGCTGGAGTAAAATCACTGCTTGGATTGCTGGAATACTATTCCAAGTTTGTCCCGAATTATGCTACTATTGTTCGTCCGATCAGTTCTCTTTTATGCAAGGGGACGACCTTTGTTTGGTCTGATGAGTGTGAGTTTGCCCTACAATTTGTGAAATCATCACTTGTTAAGGGAGGGGCCCTTAAACCTTTTGACCCTACTCTTGCCACTTGTATCATAGTTGATGCAAGCCAGGTTGGTTTGGGAGCTGTTTTAACTCAAGACTCTTCCTGTGGGGAAAATACTGTTGAGTTTGCATCCAGAGTGTTGAGAGATGCAGAGTCACATTATTCTGTGATCGAGAAGGAACTTCTTTCATGCTTGTGGGCTGTTGAAAAGTTCCGACGATACATTTGGGGAAAACGTTTCACTCTGAAAACTGATCATAAACCTCTTGTTAGTATTTTGAGTTCGTGTTCTGGAAAATCATGCTCTCCACGGATACTTCGTATGGTTTCTCGACTTATGCAGTATCAATTTGATGTGCAGCATATTTCTGGTGGTAGAAACCTTAGAGCGGATTATTTATCGCGTTTTCCTTTTGAGACTTCGCAGTTGGGTGATTGTGAGGTTGGGGATGATGATTCTGAAGATTGTTTTGTAGCTTCTGTGGATCTTCATGAGCATGGTTTTGACTCGGTTGATGAATGGGTAAAGGCACAAAGTGAGGATCAAGTTTTGCAGCGTGTGTGTGATTTAGTTAAATCTGGGTGGCCAAATGAGCGTGTGCTCCCTCAGTCTTTACAACCGTTTTGGAAAGTAGCGTCTGAAATCTCTTTGGAGGATGGTGTACTGTTGCGTGGGGACAAGCTTGTTGCTCCTCATAGTCTTAGGAAGAGTATTATGTCTAGAGCACATGAGGGTCATCTTGGTGCTACGCTTACTAAGCGAAGGGTTCGCCAGTCTTTTTGGTGGCCTGCTATGGATGGTGATATCAATCAACTTATTGATGACTGTGTGATTTGTCGTTCAGCTGATAAGGGTTTGAAGGTGACAACTCCACCTCTTCTTCCCATAGAATGTCCTTCAGAACCTTGGTCTAAGGTTGGTCTGGATATAATGGGACCTATGGAGATATTGCCTGGGGGGTGTCGATTCATTTTTGTCTTGATTGACTATTCGTCAAAATGGCCTGAAATTATGGTTGTGAAGGATTCTTCCTCACGTTCTGTGATCTCTTTTTTAAAGGAGGTTTTCTTGAGGGAAGGGTTTCCTGGTACAGTTGTTACAGACAATGGAACACAGTTTATTAGTTCAGAATTTGAATGTTTTTTGCGCTCTTGTCATATCAAGCATGTAAAAAGCTCGCTTTATCACCCTCAATCAAATGGTCTTGTTGAGCGCATGAACAGGGTGGTGGGTGATTGCATTAGATGGGCTAGGTCTCGGAATGCTGATGTTATTAGTTCCATGGATAATATGTTGTGGTTCTATAGAACTACTCCACACTCAACTACCAAAGTTTCTCCCTTTCAACTTTTGAGAGGTAGAAGAGCCAATACAAGCTTCAAACCTGCATGGATGAATAGTTTACTTTCTTCTATTCCTGATGTTGACAGCCTTATGTCATTGGTGCGTGAAAATGTTGCTGATTCCCAATGTAAACAAAAAGTCTGGTTTGATAACAAACATGGGGTTAAATCTGTACATGTTGTTTTAGGCGACTTTGTTTGTATTAGATCTCCTTTGCATGTAAACAAAGGTGAGTCTAAGTTTGGTTGTCCGGTACAGATTATTAAGGTGGGAAGGAATGCAGTACAGGTTGTTGGAGGGAAGTGGTGGAACGCTAACAGAATTGTTAAGGTTAAGGAGGTTATGGGTTTACCTTCGTCACCTTCAGCCTCACATGTTTCTCAATCACCTTCAACCTCACATGTTTCTCAACATAATAATGTAGAGGGAATTCCGAGAAGAAGCAACAGAACAAGGAGTGTACCTTACAGATATCGTAATTGATGATATTGACATATGTGTTTCTTGCAGTTAATGTAATTGACAATGTTGACATTTGTTTTGTACCTTACAGATATCGTAATTGATGATATTGACATATGTGTTTCTTGCAGTTAATGTAATTGACAATGTTGACATTTGTTTTTATAGTCTTTGGGATTGAAATGTCATTATCTATCTGTTTTTTTTTGTTTTTTTTTGTTTTTGGAGTTTTTATCGTTTTTTTTTGTTTTTTGTTGGGAGGAGAGAGGATATGTTGTATCTCACCTCTTTAGCTTGGTTTGACGGAGTAGACTCTGTCATAGAATCTTTAGTGTTGCTAGGCAACTCATTGTCAGTGTTGAGAAAGACAGTTTGTGGAGCTGTTGGTGGAGAAGCCAGCCCTTCACCGTGCTCCTGTCTTCTGTGTAGCTGTTACCTGAATAAACTTCATTCAGCACTATCAACATTGTGGTACTTAATTACTACACGCTGTTAGCCCAATTTCAACGCCCCCGGAAGCACTGTGAGTATAACTCCACGATGTCAGGAGAGCGCCGCGCTGGGATTGGTGCCAGCGCGAGGCGTGCCTAGCAACCAACAACTTCCCCAGAGACGCATCGCTGAAGGAAAAGCGAGTCACCCGGCAGGACGTCACCGCCACATTGTGAGGGACGAAGATCGTCCCGGTCTCCCCGTGCAGCGTTGGACAAGAGAGAGCTCGTCCGTACCCAAGGCCTGGCACCGGCAGTAACTGAGAACCCTCCCACTGCAGGTAAGGCTCGTGCCAGTTGTCTGAGGCTGCAAGCCGAACTGTGCCTTTTCAACTTGGCACGGATTGCGACCCGTAGTTAACAAGGTTGAGGGATTGTGATACCAAGACCTGACCCGGCCACCCGGCCTGATCAAGCGCATACCGTGGGCAGCATTTTGCTGTAAGTACAGCAGGGGCATAATAACATTGGAAGCCCGACTTTTGCGGTAGCATTTTGCTGTAAGTACAGTGGGGGCATAATAACATTGGAAGCCCAACCTTTGTGGCAGTATTTCGGCTGGGAAACGCCTTACTTGGCCTAAACCCGATCAAAGAGTGAGAGGGATTCCGTGCCCCAGGGACACGTGCCCAACATTGATAAGAACTCATTCCTCTTTTTAAGTGACTTCCTATACGTCTGAAACAGAGGTTGCATCCATACTGGCTCTACAAGACACCCCTAAAAAAAGCTCATGATATATGTGGAATTTTTATTGATTTGGTCTTACCTAAGACTTGAGATAAAGATATTCATATTTTTATAAATAACTGGTGTGGCGTCCGTTTGTGGTGTTTCACTGTGTTATGGTGGGTGGGTGGGTGGTTGTTATACAAATACTTTGCACATTGCCTCCTGAGTTAGGTCGCCCTGCTCTGCGCCAAGCTACCAGAGGGTGGTCCAGGGTGCTTTTGGATTGGTAGTGTGCATACCATGCCAACTAGAGACCCCGTCCAGGGTCCAATTCTGATGTGGGCAGAAAAGGCTCTGACTGTCAGTCAGACCCCTCCTGCCCACCTCAGAATGTGCCACTTTGATGGTCTCGGTCGGCAAGGAACCCAACTCGTTTTCTGGATGGCTTACGCCGGACTCGGAGAACCCGTCTGCCATCCAGAAACCCTTCAGTACAACCCCGGCTGCCTCTTTTCGGCCGAGGGAGTACAATGGAAGTTTCCCACTGCCTTTTTGTGCCGGTCTTTCTGGCACACAAAGGCAGTGGGAAACTGTCTTTGGGGGCCTCCGTAGGGCCCCTATGGGTGCGAGGCCGCTGAATGGTGGCCTAGGGTGCACCTATGGCGCCCCCTTGTTGATCCCTGCACCCGGTTTGCAGGCACCTTGATGTGTCTGCCGCGGGGTGCAGGGCTGAACTTCACCTCTGCAGTTACCAATGTGAGCATGCATTCCGTTTGGAATGCATGCTCCCATTGTTGAGTATAGGATTGCGACCAAACAGGGTTCGGTCGCATCCTACTTGCAGGTCTCTAACCGATGACAGTAGGTCAGTCGGTCACAGTTCCTGACCGATGTCGGACGGACTCAGGTTCGTCCGACATCGGACTCGGGCCCTCAGTCAGTTGGAAACCTTTCGGAATTGTTTGGAAAGACACATTCCCGATCTGATTTGGACCGAGCAAATGCCATTAAGAGGCCTTGCTAGCTGCATCAGAATCAGGCCCTCGGTATCCATTAAAAAACAGATCTGTTAACTTCCTGCCAAGAGTTTGGGGAACTACCCTGCCGAAACATGTAAATAGCAATGCCCCCAGTGTGATCAACAAATTCCGAATTGAACGTGGTGCGTGTGTCACTGTTGAAGGCACCTAAGTGTTGAGCCTCCCATGGGGGCACCATCTGCAGATAGTGTGTGTCATGTCAGTGTAACTTATGGCTGTTGGGAGCCCTTTATATCACTAAGTTGTAGTTATTGCTGTTACCTATGGTGGATGGATCATCAGATTCATTGTGGAGTCCATCGACTTCAGAGTCATGGACGATGCTCGATGTGTCCCCCTTGGTGCTATGGGCTGTTTTGCTGATAATCCAGTGCTGATAAACACTCTCCACCACTCTGGCCCTTGCTCCTTGTTAGGTCTGCTAGAGCCATAGCAACGTTTTTTCAAATTTTTATGTCTTTGTCTCCAGTTCTGGTTTGACATGATCATCAATCAGGGGCATAAAGAGCCTTACTGATTCCATCCAGGTCAGCATCTCCTAAGGCAAGGTTAAGAATTGTGTTTGTTGTCATCCATGCTGACCAGCAACTTGCAAAATGTGTTGTTATTTTGTTGAAAAAACTATTTTACATGCACCACTAGCACCTTACTAATTTGTATGGTCAAGGTCCATGCTCCCTTGCCATTGTCAAGACAAAGTCCCTATCTTGATAGCTCAAAATACATGCCACCATAGAAAATGGTGACACCCCAAGGACAGGTAAGTGGCCCGGCTGATGGGGGTCTAAATGTTCTATCACAAAAAACTCAGATGTTTTTTCTTTAAAAGCTACATCTAGCAGCTAGTCTTCTGGGAATTTCTCTGCATTGTGCCCACTGGCGAGCTCTAGAATGACAATCGCAGCTGCAAATAATCCCTTGTGTCTATTGAAATGCATTTGTAATCCAAGCACCAATGGCCCATTAGTTTAGTTTTATCCCCAAGGAGTAGATCTTGCCTTCTAGTGTGCTTTTCATGTCAGGGATTGCCTGTAGAATTTAATTACATTTCTCGTTGAGGTCCACTAGCATTTCCACATGTTGATGAGGTCAGTCTGGTCCCCGTCCGAGGGATTAGGCATAGCAACAGTGTCTAAGGTCAACTGTTCCTTGGTTGCTTGAGCTTAGTACAGTGGGAGAACAGTTCCCAGCACTCATTCAGAGGATATGTGTGCACGGGTCAGGTATAAGTTTCTGTTTTGGGGGGCGTCTGTGACTCCCTGTGTCTGGCTTTTGGGTGCCTGTTAATGTGCATTCCCTGTGCTGCCTCAGTGGCCAATGGCACATGTTTATAACTAACAGGGCCATTGGGTGTGCTGGGTCACAGCCACCTAACCCACATGTAACAGCCATTGACAGCCGTTCTCTAATAGTGAGGTGCCCATGTTGGATCCCACTGTGTGCAAATGAAAAATTCGGCATTCCACCGCAGGCTCCCCCCTGGACTGGCACCAAGAAATGACATTTAAATTAATTTAATCATTGTTGCTTGCCTTTTCAGGCTCACTCCACGTTGTTCTGTGTATGCCGGTTCTGGGTATTTACTGGATTGTAGGTTGGAGGTTGGTGTTCCTCTGTATTCTCTAAAGAATCTCTGGAGGCTCAGCTCGGGGTTGAGACCTTCAGTCATGGCAATTTAGAGGGCTTCGTTCAGGGTGCTTATGAAGCACTCAGCCTTTCCCTTTACTTGTGGCCACTGTGGGGTGATGTGGCTATGTCAGATTCCCAGGTGTTCAGGAGATCTTTAAACTCTCACCCTGGGAAGGATGGTCTGTTGTCTGTTTTGATCTCATCTGCCACGCCAAACAGTGCAAACACCTTCTCTAGCACTGGGGCTACATTGGTAAATGACATTGAGTCAACCACGTCGATAATTGGGTATTTCGAGTAGCTGTTCACCAGAACCACCTTGACTGTCCCATCTGGGAAACTCCCAAAATCCATACTCACTTTGGGCCATGGGGTAATGCAAGTGTTTTTCGTAATGATGGGCATTAGGGTTTCTTGGTAACTGGTGAGCTAGCACGCAGGACATTGTTCAACTAAGTCATCTTCAGTGGCTTTGAGGTTTGGGAACCATATTTTCTCCCACATACTTGATTTTATTTTTGCTGTTACTGTCACGTGGCCCATAGGGACATTATCATTTTTCACTAACTTAGCATGAGCTCGTTGCAGCTTGCATGCTGCTGTGCACACATTACTACACGTCTTTATTTTTTGCAGTATTCTCAAAGACTCCTTTCACATGAGTACTCATCGCTGTGTTCACTCTCTGCATGTTCCTGGGATTTTGACTGAACATTATATGCAAGTTCGAACAACAATGCCCATTGTTATTTTGTTCTTGCCAGTCCTTAGCCCTTAGATAAAACATACAGATGCAGCTGTTATTTGGACAGCCTACTAGAGTTTTTAGTGGGGTGCATGAATAGGTAACACACACTTGGGGTCATATGTAGGAAGCCAAATACCGGTCGGTAACGGCCAATTTTCGGTAAATATCCCGTTACCGACCGGTATTTAGGCATTTGCTATGTAGGGGGCATATTTCAGGATTCGGTAATTTACCGAATCGGTAAAATTACAGAATCGGTAATTTTACCGATTCTGTAAATACCGAATCCTGAAATGATATGTAGGTGACACTCAAATGAGTGATGTCTAGGAAAAAGAATTCGGTATTTACCACCAAATATATGTTGGTGATAAATACCGAATACCTAGCAAAACGTGATATTTTGCTGATGTCAAAGTGCCATGTGGCAGACATACATGCCCTAAGGGCATGTATGTGCGCCACATGTGCACACATGGACGAATCAGGGGTGCAACAGGGTGTCAATGTGACACCCTGCCACCCATGATACTGCCTCCCCCATTACTGATTCGGTATTTACCGAATCGGTAATGGTAACTGGCTTCCCATTGATTCCTATGGGCCTCCTGGCCCATAGGAATCAATGGGAAGGTATGCATCATTACCGAATCGGTAAATACCGATTCTAAATTACTGACCCTTTCCGAATCGGTAAATATTACCGATTGATTACCTACATCACATTTACCGATTCATAAATACCGAATCGGTAAAATTCGGTATTTATGAGTAAATGTGACCCTACCTACATATGGCCCTTGGAGAGGGACGTTTCTAGGGAGACGAGCGTGCATGATGTAGATCTATGATCTATAGGCTAAGGTATGGGGTCTGCTGACAAAGCCTAGAGATCTTCTATTATATAGTAATAGAAGATCTTTTTCTTAGCAAGGTTAGGGAGATTAGGCACTATAGTCCTTTCTCCACTGTCTTTTTATGATGAAATCTCCCTTCATGATTTATAGACTGACTGCTATGCTGACAATATTTGAACTATGCATTTTCCTGCGTGTTGCGGCGCGTATACTGCATGTTATGGTACGTTAGTTAAAATAAATATTTTAAGCTGTTTCGTGTCTCCGTCAGATCCTATTGTGGACGAGTACAAGAGAGTGAGCGAAAATGTGTGTCTTGTTACCGGGATTCCTGAGAGAACTGGGAGTGTTGTGTTCTAGGGTGCCTAATCAATTGTTTCCCTCTGAGTGAGTAGGAGAACAAGTGAGGCACTACAGCTAGTCTATCCTGGGTTAGTGGGTACTAAGGTGGTAGGAAGACTCCGTCCCTATACACCAAGATCCCATTTCCTGCACATAGTAATGTATTTGTGCAGAATCCCTGCAACGTTCATTGATGTCCACCATGGGCCAGTGTAGACACTTTGGTGCCGATTCCGATCCTGGAAAAACCGGGTACGAACCGTCGGTCAGAGTGTTTTCTCCGTCCGACTCGTACCCGGGAAAAAAACATTACAAACATGCAAGTACGATTCGCACGGAAACACCATTTCCGTACGAACCGTAAAAAACACCGACCGACGAAAACATACATACAAATGTGATCCGGGAAAGCGCCGACATGACGTCGGGACGCATGCAGCCTGCGTTTCACGAACCAGGAAGTACGAATCGCACCCACAGCAGTCCGGACGGCAATATTTTTCCAGCACACAAAAAGTTCCGGGAAAGCGAACTATGCCTCGAACCGACCAGATTAGGGGGCCCGGTACGTGCCGTACCCCCCCCAGCCCCCGTAAGTACACGTCGTACCCCCCCAGCCCCCGTAAGTACGCGCCGAACCCCCACCCGTGTATGTACACCAGTGTACGTACGCACCGTACCCCCACCCGTGTATGTACACCAGTGTACATACGCACCGTACCCCCACCCGTGTATGTACGCTACGCGCTGGGGGTTCGCGCCGTACATACACGGGTGGGGGTACGATGCATACGTACACTGGTGTACATACACAGGTGGGGGTACGGTGCGTACGTACACTGGTGTACATACACGGGTAGGGGTACGGTGCGTACGTACACTGGTGTACATACACGGGTGGGGGTTTGGCGCGTACGTACACTGGTGTACATACACGGGTGGGGGTACGGTGCGTACTTACACTGGTGTACATACACGGGTGGGGGTACGGTGAGTACGTCCACTGGTGTACATACACGGGTGGGGGTTTGGCGCGTACTTACGGGGGCTGGGGGGGTTCGGCACATACTTGTGGGGGCTGGGGGGGGGGGTTCGGCGCGTATGCGGGCACATGTCTCCATGGTTGCTATGGGAGTTCGGTCCGTACGGTGCATTTTCCATACGGTTGTAACATCGGACGCACGGGACCGATCGTACTTGCGCGCTCGGACTTCACTTTTCACATTTGTACGTAAAATCGTCCGGGGATGTGTCGGACACTTTTTCCGACCCGAGGACGTGTGGGGAAACTTTCCCAATGCGATTCGTATGGACTTTTTCCCATGCGAATCGGACTTGCCAGTTTGTACGCTACATGTACGATTCGTACGGTAAAAAGACCGGATACGAGTCGTACGGGGAAAATTTTTCCAGGATCGGAATCGGCACCTTGGTGTTGCAGACTTTCGAGGGTCATCAGCCTACAACCTCACTGTATGAGGCCGTCATGGGTGGCACTGAGTTTCATTGTGCATATTCCACATTTGGATGAGTCTTCCCCTGTCTGAGCCATTCCAGCAATTGGTGTCAAGTAGGAAGTTCTGCAATGAGCCTGTAGTGTGTTTTTCATTTTCATCAGCACTACATCGCTCATTGTGGCTTTCTCAGTTTCGCGCGTGGTCATTGCTTTCGGGCAAACTCCCTTGTGGCACCATACAGATGCATTCTTCAGTTGTCCCAGTGCCGTCATCACCTTCTTCGGTGATTTGGGGCAGATGGCGTGAGAGGAAGACCACTGGGTTTTTGGACCCTTGCTGATAAACCACTTCTATGTGGTAATGTTGTAGCTGGGTAGCCCAGCATTCAATTTGAGGTGGTGGATGGAGCGCCAAACCCTGCAACCTTGGGATGAATGGTTGGTGATCTGTGACCACTCTGATGGGACTCCCACAGAGGTATAGGTGGAAATGTCCACATGCCCACTTGATGGCTAGGGCTTTCCTTTTAATCTGTGCTTACTGAGCTGTGGCTGGAGAAGGTGCTTTGCTGGTGAATGCTAACATGCCCATCTTCCTGGTTACACCTCTTGTGTGAGCATGGCTCCTAGGCCCACTGAGCTTGCATTGACAAGTAGCACAGAGGCATATTATCAAGGACGGCATTAAAATTATCGCCGGTTTAGCGGCAGAAAACTGCCGCTAAAGTGGCAATAATGGGCTTGATAATATGCCCTTCAGAATTCCAATAGAAGCCCATGTTCACACCAGAGCATGGACTTCTATTGGAATTCTCAAGGGCATATTATCAAGCCCATTATCGCCGCTTTAGCGGCAGTTTTCTGCTGCAAAACCGGCGATAAATTTTACGCCGTTTCTTGATAATATGCCTCTCAGTTTTTCCAGATCAGTACCCTATCGCTGTTTTGCTTGGGCATGTAGCTTTTATGTTCTGGAATGCCTCCTCTTTGTCATTTTGGCCCACGTCCAGCAAGCATTGACCTTGGTCAGGGCTCTTAAGGGATCAGCGATCGTTGATAAATTGGGGATAAACCTACCAAAGTATGTGACCATGTCCAGAAAACTGCGCACCTTGGATGCATTGGTCGTAGCTGGGGCTAGCTTGATGGCTTGTGCACTTTGGGGTTTGGCCTGCACCCCATCCTGATTAAAGACATATCCAAATAATTCTATGGAGGTTTGAAAAACCGAGCATTTTTCTCTGTGCAGACTGATGCAGTGCTCCCATAGGCATTTCAATGTATCTCTCAGGTGTTTGTGGTTCTCGTCAGAGGTTGCGTAATAGATCAGGATATCTTCACTTACATTCATTACACCTTGGAGTCCTGAGAGTCTCTTTTACAGCATTCTAGAATACTTCCGCCACTGAGGAAAAGCTGAAATGTAATCTTTTGTAGCTGCGTAGCCAAAGGTGTGTAGAACACGTTTGTTAGTATCTGCTCTCTTTTAAGAGGAGCACTTGGTGGTATCCAATCTAATTTTTACAACCACTGTGCCTCATTTAAATCAACTACAATATCATGTATTGTGGAGGTGATGTGCCTCATTAGGGTGGCGCCATATTGGTGCATAAGTGCATTTTTCCAGGTTCTTTCAGCTTTCGGCTATAACCAAAACAGATACCCAGTGTGTTGGACCAGATACTTTCACATTCACACCTTGACTCTCAAGGTTTTCCAGCTCTTGTTAGACTAGTGGCCTCAGGTGGAACGGTACAGAAAGATAACGTCACAATGGGAAGCAATTATATACAGAGCAAGAGAAAATCATTATTATCAAAATTAGACACCACCTTTAAGTCATTCCATAAATGGTTATGGGTTCATTACATCACAATGTTCGATTGTATCAAATCTTATAAACAAAAATGTATTCCTCAATTAAACGTTTTGAAGAACAGGTGCTCAAGGGAAGGGTGGTGAGTGCATGAAGGGGATAGTGAAAGTGATGTGAGAAAGGATAGTAGTGTACATATATACATCAACATTCAATATTTACAATATATCCAGCCAGATGCCTGGCAAATACACGAATGATAAATCATAACATAATATATTAGATGCAGATAATAAATCTCTGTCATCTGATGTCTTTACATAAAAGGTAAAGTCGATGTTTCAACCCCTAAGCAGAACAGCAAACTTTACGCCTTGGGAGTGGGGTCTTCATCAGGACTAGGGTGGAGGAAGTGAAGGCACCTAAGGGTAATGGGATGGGATTAGTATGGTGGTGTGAAAAAATAAAAACGTATCAATAAACCATTATTTGGGAATCAATTACCTAGAAAGACAGCAAGAAAACTTCAGGCTGAGGATTCGATAAGCTGGGCCTCGTTGGCTCCTAGAGAAAAGGGGGGTAGACAGAGACAATAACACTAGAATCTAGATTCAAACTAGAGAGAGGAGTGTGTGGACAGAGCAAAAAGGCTCAAAAGTCTTACTCAGAGTATTCACAGTTGTTTGTGGATAACGAAAAGGGTGCCAAGGTTGGCTAAAAGCAAAAAATGAAAAAATGGAACAGCACACATCGTTGGTGGAGGGTTACAGGTTTGACTGATTTGCCGATGTGTAACTTGACTGACTGGACCTTTTGACATCCTAGGCTGCTGAATAATTAGGGGAATTGGCTTAGTAGTTTATTGACTTGATAGGCTTTTATGTTCTGTACAAATGAGACAAGCCTGAGGTCTTCAGCAGTTGCAGAAGACAACGGGGAGGGGGCTGAAGCCCGTTTATCCCAATTGGTGAAGCGCGCCTGTCCACCACCCATCATCTTTCAACATTGTGGGTTTATTGAGGGTAAGTCGGCTGGCCTCAGGACCTGTATTGGCCCTTTCTGGCGATGAAAGTTAAATCTGCTTGTACTCCAAATTCAGCCAATCATAAGGGTGCAGATTTGTTTTGATGTTGCATGACCTTTGGCCATATGATCCACAAAGTTAACTCAGAGGTGTTTGAGACGGTAAACAGTCATAATATCGAAAAAAAAATATCGAGTAGACAGAATATCGAGTTATTAATATCGAATGGACAGAATATCGAATTACCAAAATATAGTGGTGAAGAATATCGAAAATCAGGTAAGAAATATCGATTTGCATAATATCGAAGTAAGTAATACCGACAGTCATAATATGGTTGTTAAAAATATCGAATTTTTTATAGTGTTTTAAGTGTTAGTATATGTGTTAAAAGTATGTATTAATTTTGGAATATATGTTTGAATATTTTTAAAGTAATTAATTTTATGTTATTTAATTTTTGTGTAATTTAATTCCGTAATGGGTTGTGGGTTTATAGGGGATTAGGGAGGGAAGTAATTTAATTATAGTACATTAAATAATAATATTTTGTAATTATTAATTATTTTTTATTTAATTTTGCGTTTTAGTTCTGTAGTGGGTTGTGGGTTTATAGGGGAATAGGGTGGGAAGTAATTTAATTGTTATTAAGTAATTATTAATTGGTGTTGATAATTAATGTATTGTAATTAATTATTAATTGGTAATTAAATTTTAATAATTGGTAATTAATTTTTATTAATCTTTATTAATTGGTTAATTGATAATTATATTAATTGTATTAATGTATTATTCGGAGCGGGTTGTGGGTTTATAGGGTAATATGCTGGGAAGTAATTTAATTATAAAGAAGTCATTATTGAAAATATTTTTGTGTATTGATAATTAATTTACTGTTAATTATTAATTGGTATTTTTTAATTATTTATTAATTTTTGTTATTGAAAAATAATTGGTTGTTAATTAATTATTAATTGGTAATTAATTTGTATTAATTGGTATTTAATTTGTATTAATTTTTAAATTGATAATTATATCAATTGTATTAATTAATTATTTGTAGCGGGTTCTGGGTTTATAGGGGAATATGGTGGGAAGTAATTTTATTGTAAATAATTAATTATTGAAAATATTTTTGTATATTGATAATACATTTTATAATAATTAATTAATAATTGGTATTATTTTTTTTAATTAATTATTGGTATTGGAAATTAATTGGTTGTTAATTAATTATTAATAGGTAGCTAATAAAAAAAAATTGGTATTTATAATTAATTTATTATTAAATATTGTGTGATTGGTAATTAATGTTAATACATTTTTTATGTGTATTAATAATTAATTTATTTTTTATAAAATATTTAAAAAAAAAATCCCTACTATTGCACTCACTGGAGTGGGAATAGTAATTTTTACCCCTATGCTATCCAACACTTTCTCTACTATTGCACTCACTGGAGTGGGAATAGTAATTTTTACCCCTACGCTATCCAACGCTTTCCCTACTGTTGCACTCTTTGGAGTGGGAATAGTAATTTTTACACCTATGCTATCCAAGGCTTTCCCTACTATTGCACTCACTGGAGTGGGATTAGTAAATTTTACCCTCCCGCTATCCAACGCTTTCCCTACTGTTGCACTCTCTGGAGTGGGAATAGTAATTTTTACCCCTACGCTATCCAATGATTTCCCTACTGTTGCACTCTTTGGAGTGGGAATAGTAATTTTTACCCCTACGTCATCTGACGTTTTCTCTACTGTTGCACTCACTGGAGTGGGAATAGTTCAATTTGACATCACGCTATCCAACGTTTTCCCTACTGTTGCACTCTCTGGAGTGGGAATACTAATTTTTACTAACCCTGGGCGTAGTTCGCGTAGTCGCGCTTCGCGAAGCTTCGCGAAGATGTCATTGCACTACGCGACCTTCGCGAAGCTTCGCGAGCTTGCGTAGTTGCTTGTGGCAACCTGTTCGCGATGGCTTTTTCTTGTTCGCGAGCGCGGTAAGCATGTTCGGGGAACTGTTTGCATGCTCGGGGGATATATCTCGCGATCTTACCCATGCGGTCGCCAATGGGCGCGGCCATCTTGTTTTTCTATAGTCCCGCCCGCTCGCGATGCCTTATTTCCTGTTCCAGGTCGCGGATAGCGTGTTCGCAATGTGCATTGACGTGTTCGGGAGCGCATTTTACTTGTTCGCGATAAATAGTACATGTTCGCGAGAAATATCGCGCAAACTTACCCACGCGGTCGCGAATGGGCGCGGCCATCTTGTTTTTCACTCTATGCCATGTTTCTGGGCCTACTTTTGTATCCTCCCTTTATCTTAGCAATCCTTTGTCTTTAAAGCCTTTTTCCTGACTTTTTTTAGTTATTATCTATCTCTCTGTTTGCCTCAGTTTATATTTTGCATTTTATTTCTACTTTTACTGTGTTTTTGTTACTTTTATAAAGTTCTTTCTATCTTCTTCCCCCTAACTTTTTTTCCCCTTCGGACTTTTCTTTTCCGCCTCCCACCCACCCCAGAACCATGGCCAAGGGCACACCAAGTCCCAAGGGCAAGGGACCTGCAGGCACAGAGAAGCGCCGCCTGCCTTGTGGCAGAATGCGTCCTGCAGGGGTGCAGGCCCGGCAACTGTTTGGGGAGGAGGAGGTGGCGGCTCTTGTTTTCTTCATCCAGCGCCTCCTCCCCTTGACCTTGGCAGCAGGCGGCAGGCCCGGCTCCGGGTACGCTACCCAGGAGCGGCACCGTCGGTGGGTGAAGGTGCGCCGGGCCATGTTCCGGTGCACTGGGATCCGGCGCACCCACAACCAGCTAGCTCACCGGTGGTCCGACATCCTGGACCGGGAGCAGGACCTGTTGGACCTGCTAGGTGTCGAGGTCATCGGGCTTGGTGAGTAACTGATTGTGTATATTAAATTAGATGAACAACAAGATTACTGCTGCGTGCCAAGCGTTGCTGGTAAATTACGTTCCAAAAAGCAAAATGTTCTTTGATTTAAGGACCCAGGTGCACGGTGGTACTCTTACTTGTTTGCAACGTAGTTTGCGCTAGCTTGTGCTGATGCTGATTATGTAAGAGTTTACTTTACAGAACTGAAGTTAGGTAATGCGATTTGCTAGAGAGACTCTAGTCCTTCCATTGTCCTACTGTGAAATAGTGGTGGATGGATATTGGATACTAGGTTTAGTTTGTTAGTAGTAGTTACTAATTGTTTTATGTGGTCTGCGTGACGCATCCTCTGTCACTGAGTGCTGCTTACCCCAGTCCTCCGTCGAACCTTTTGTACTTTGTTTAGTGAGTGGTAGGCTTAGCATGGTCAGTCAGTAGCAGAACTAGATCAGCATTATGCAACCAACCCACAATTTGTTGTATGTATGCACTAATGTATGCAACTATGCATGTGTCCTCCATCTCATCTATGCATTTGATGGCTGAAAAAAATTGAAGTGCAGACTTAGTGAACAATTGGCCCGTCTGGAATAGGTGGTGTAGGTCAGGTGGTACTTACTAGGCTTTGTTAGTATTTGGAATCAGAATGATCCAGGAACACTGGAGTGTTCATAAATAAGTAGACGATCCGTAAATGCACTAGGAAGCAGCCAGTAGTCGATCCATCTGATTAGATAGGTCAATTTTATTGCACTTGTTGTTTCCTAAAATGTTCTTTGACTTATTGTTTTTCCAAATGATTTATTATTTTTCTCACAGCACTCCTTAATGTTGGTCTCTTTCTTTATTATATTTTCCATGATCATCAGCACCACCCAGGGGCAAGAAGACGGGGTCGGAGTCGGCGGGGGAACCCCAGGACCTCTCCTCTACTGAGGCTCCTGCAGCTGGCCCCAGTAAGTCCTCCATTGGTTAGATTGACATTTATATTTCCCTAAATGTTATGTTACTGCATCTTTTTTTTCCCAAACTCTAAATTATGGTTCCACTTTCTGAATCTCTTTTTTACAAAAGCTTACTTCTTTGACCTTGACTATCTGTTTACTAATTCTGTTTATCCCTGCCTCGAAGTTGCTTCTAACTCCCTCTGCTATGACTCTCTGTGCTACTAAAACTACTACTACTATTACTATTATTACTCTGTGTGTAGCGAAGCTTGCACAGTTGCCCACTCTTTAATAGAAGGTTTTCTTTGCAACAATAAAACTCTGATTGACCAATAGCTCTAGCCACTGGGTCCTGTCCTTTGGGTT
Organism: Triturus cristatus; assembly: GCF_964204655.1. Lineage (NCBI taxonomy): Eukaryota > Metazoa > Chordata > Amphibia > Caudata > Salamandridae > Triturus > Triturus cristatus. The sequence continues at coordinate 1,564,810,674 of NC_140591.1, forward strand.
GTCCTCTTCAAGTCTTCTCAATGTTGAGGCTTTGACAATTACCACAAACAAAATGCCCAACTAGATATTTGACTAGTATTTTTGATCGGATAGTACATGATACTACTATTGTCTAGGTATCTGCAGAGCCACATACAGAACTATGCACAACAAAATAGGATGTTGCTGATGGGAGGTTGGATCTTACTGATCACACCTCAGTCCGAAGAACCCAGGATCCCCTAACCGACTAGCTATAGTGTCTCACATTAGGGTCCCACTCCCGACCCCCCCACGAAGACGATACACAATGTTGATGATGACTGAGACAGAGACAACCCAGAACATAATAACAAACACCATTTTGCTCACACACTTGTGTAAGTCCACTCCACCACACCAAATACCACAGAGTCTATGTGTAAGTTCAAAAGGTTTATTTGAAACAAGTATCAAACTCTGTACATCGTTAATATGAAATTTAATTTACGACAGCCATAGTCAATAAGCCAGCAAAAAGCCTAACATTAAAACAGTAAACATTTACAAGTGCATGATTGACAACAAGAACAAGAGCCAAGATCTTTTGAATCCTGGAAGACCCCTCACCGTAGAACGTAGAAATACTGGTTACATCATCTTGCATCCAATATGCTCTGTAAATCTCTGGTTTGTAGAAGGGAATCTTCCGCCTATGATATATGAGAAAAACGCTGCGAGTTAGCCGTTAGATAGTATACTGGTGAATGCTAGCATTTTGCAGTCATGCCAAAAAGTGTAACATGTATGTGTGATGGCTAAGCAATATAAACTAAACAAAGTCAATAAGTTGGTTTTTTTTCAACCTCTTCACTTGTACGCAACAGTCAAGTGGCCTTAAAGGCATCTACTGCACATGTCAATAAGCTGGCAGGTATAATATGCACCAAAAGAGTAGTAGTCGACATGATGAATCTAAAAGGGTTACTCATGGCTCAGGCTAACTTTCAAAAGAGTAGAGTAGGACTAGATGACCCTAGGAAGTGGAACCATATCCTACTAGTGTCTGTCTACTGACTGTACTTACTGTCTAGTGCTGATGTATGTTGCATCGCATTAACTTTTTTTTCAATGTTCCAAGTGAACACTTAAAATAGGGGGAGGTTTACAGGCATCTAAAAAATTTGTGATGCTTTTTTCTAGGCACACTACCATCCACCAGTGCCGTCGGGGCCAGCGATGCGGCCATTCCGGAGGGGGCAGGCGAACTGGCGGCACCTGCAGGAGACACAGGGCCCAGGGGGGATCCAGCAGCAGTGGCCGGCGGCGGTAAGTTATATTCATTACTTCTTGACATTACAGCTAGATGGAACTGTGTTCACTATTTCACTGTACTGGTGACTTATTATACAACGGTTGAAGAAGACACCCTTTACGTAGCATTACCAGCGTGAGTAGAGTAACCAATGACCTCTTCTATTTGACTCCAAAATCAGCTGTGAATGTTTTATGGAGAAGACAAACTCAGATCAGATGACCTTCATGGATGTGTTGAACATAGAGGGAAAGCACTAAGGGTGGAAGGACGGGCGAGATAAACAATATGACTGACCGGCAGAGAAGGATATGTTGTTGGAAGCATGCATAGGTGGCTGATAGTAATAAGATCAGATGCATGGGTTGTTGAAGGATGGGTGGAAGGTGAAAGAAGGCCTGCCTGGGTGGGCAACACAGTATGGGTGGATAGTACTAGATAGCAAGAATCAGCGGTGTTTTTGGTTTAAACTCAAAGCCAAGGCAAGGAAGGAAGGAGCAGAAGCATGGGTGTTTGTTGGTGAAACCAACTAAGGTTTGTTAAGAGATATATACAAAAGGATAGACGTTTACTTTAATGGATGTATGCCTGGATGTACTATCACCAAGAGACAGTATAGGTGGAAAGTGTCACTGGAGATTCTTACTTTGAAGAAAATGTAAAAGAAACTGCGCGACAGTAGCAAAGCCTAGAGGAATCAAGGTAGTATTATGAGCATACAGTACACTTGCAGTAGTTTGCAAGCACGTCATATATTATCAAGTGGAAACCCCTTCCTCCCACTCTGGGGACCACTCCCTACCTATTATTAATAATGTATTTTCGATTGGGGCAGCCAGCCTGCAAAGGGTGGCCTATCTGTTGTTTAATGTTTATGTATATTGGTTACACAATCAATGAAAGCAAAGTACCCTCTGCAGTAGCGGTTGGTGGTGGGATTGTTGGCGGGCGGTGACATGGGGAGGGGACGGGTGGGTGGCACTGGCGAGTAAACTGTGTATTACTGTTACGGCCAAATACAGGTAATCAACATAAAAATAAATAAAACTATTTTCAAGGTGCGCACTGCACCGCCGAATGCGATGCAGTGTGTGCTACTGTGTGCAGCAATGTTTTTTTTATGTATTCTTTAATTACCTGTGAATGTCCTTAATCCATCGTTTACTATCCCCACCCTGCACCTTCCCACGTCACCGACAGGCAGCACTCCCACCACCGACCGCTACCGACCTGATGTCGTATATCGTATTAGCACTAGCAGCATCTATAATATGAATATAAGCAATGATCGTTGGATCCGATAAATAATCAGCCTTTTTGTAGTACCCATGGCAGGGTGTAAGTGAAATTGTGCATGCCATTTGCCCTCATGTAACAGAGTATGACCAGTGCCAACGGCCGTAAGGCGTCAGACAAAAAGATGAGCTTCCCCACCTGCAAACAGTAGTAGTAAATAAAACTAACGTGAGTCTGCATCATGTGGCTCATATCTGTTTCTCTTGGGTGCAAGCTTAGCTGATGGACCTGGCATGCCGCCTACAACAAGGTTATGTAATTGGGCTAAACTACAGATAAGAACAGCACGACTGGTGTACCGGAGTACATACATAGTACGATTATATTTATAAATAATGTCTGAAACGGTCACAAATGTTAGAGTCCAAGGAAGTAGGATTAGAGATACTTACCCCACCACCAAATCCCAAATGTTATGAACTTTGCTTGCTAGTGATACTGTGACACTATGTGTTGAATGATTTTAGTGTTCCTGTTTTGCTAAGAGTATTGGCTCCAACATGTTCTTTTTCTTTCTTGATATAGATGATACTCCTTCCACTAAACCATCAAGGTAGGAGTTGGCCGCTAGGGCCCGGCGCCGGAAACTGGAGGCCATCTGCGAGCATTATCGCCGGCTGGTGGCTCAGGAGGAGGAGGAGGAGGAGGCGGCTGCAGCTGCAGCCGCCTCCAATGCCCCGGGCCCCAGTCAGGCCCGGCCTCCACTTTCACGGCGCCGTGGTCCGGCATCCACCCGCCGCCGCGCCTCTATTTCCAGCACTGCTGCCCCCCACCCTGGATGTAACTGTAGGGCATTTCGCCGCCAGCTGCTCCGCCGGATGGCCCGCTTGGAGGAGAACATGGAGGAGCGGGTAAAGATCCTGGTGGACAAACACCTTAAGGCCCGCCGACAATAGAGGACCTCGTCGTTTGCCCCTTTTTTAATTCCTTTTGTTGGTGGGTGGGTTTGTGGGCGTTGGGGATTTCTACGGACATTGGGACTTTGGACTTTCGTTTCGTTTCGTTGGGGTTAGGGAGGGGGGTGGGTTAGGTCAGAGCGGGATAGTTTATTTTTGTTAGGGGACATTACAAATATACTTACTATTTATTTATACGATGTTAATGTTTTGTGGTGGGTTACAGTTAGGCTTTCCTGTTTTCAGTTTCTATTATTGGTAAATTCTGGTGGAGTTTTTTCAGTGTTTTCAAGTGATTTCAATACCTTAAAAAAACAGTGGTTATCAGTGGTTACACATTTTCACACCATTAAAGACTACAGAAACAGTGTTTTTCCGGTGTTTATGGAACGCTTTGCTTTTATTATTGCTTGCTTTCTGCACTGATAGTGCATGATATGGACAGTGTAAGTATAGTGTATATGAGGTTCAAATAGATTTTTGCAAAATAAACTTATTGTACTACACCATATAATACTTCTTCAGTGAATCTTTGGTCATGTGCGCTCGCTCTTTCGCATGTAAACGTCTGTGAAAAGGCCCTCAACATTGGCACTTGAGATGGACAACGCCAAAGCAGCCAGTACACAATTTTGTAACTGGCCACTGACACAGCTATCCATGCCAATACTGGTTCACTTAAAGATTGCGATTCTCAGGGACGGTTCTGCAACATTTGCACTGACACGGGCGCTTATGCCCTCAGAGTTATTTCCTTACCAAGTGGCAGGCACTACAACACAGAACTTGCTGCAGTGCCAAAGTCAACAAAGGTGTTGCCCAGCCCACTCTCAATGAGATGTTTCACATCTACACCAATTATGGTGAACACTTGACAGACAAGGGTGTTTTCAGACTCTAGTCTTTTTATTATGTCCACTACAGCAGTTATGTTTTCCTGTAAAAACCTAAGAATGCAGGAGAGTGTACTTTTATCACATCACTATCAATATGTGACCAAAGATCCTCACAATTCTTGCCTTTGGCAGATCACTCAGCAAACATTCTGTAAACGGTTGCCACATGGATAATATAGCATTCATAGCCCCTTGGACTGAGAACCATCAGCTAAGGGACACAGTTGGGATGACTCTTTCTTTGATGCCACACAAAGCACAAAATGGTAAATAATTTGCGTTTTAGATCCCAGCATAAGAAGACAGTGCACCAGAATGGACTAAAAAGTCAATAGCATTCCTCATAAACTCTGAAGATTGTAAAGATGCTTTCAGCATACCATCTAACTTCTGGCAAGGATCTCTTACAGGGAAGCACTTCAGCTCAGGTATCAATTTTGACAGGTCATCACACACATTTTTCATATACATAGTTGAATCACTGCAAATAAAAACAATATCACTCCAATCTTTGTGTAACTTGGAAAGAACCTTTTTTGCACAGCATTCCAAGTGACTTTGCGTTCCATGTTTTCCAAAAGTCTGATGTCATGTTTTAACCAATTCCCAGATGCTTGGTGATAGCGCTCTTTTCACATATACTTGTCAATATACGTTGCATTGAATGTTTAAAGCCTGAGGTGTTGGCAATTCGCCTACAATCAATACTGACTCACGAGAAACTGTGGGCTGATGTAAGAAGGGTTTTTACCCATTCTCTGTGGGTAAATGTAATGACACATATTAGGAAAGATTCTTATAAAACCAGCCATTTTACCTATCAGTGAAAGAATCAAACACAGCCAAAATATCAAATATGATTTTGATATTTCCTTATTCTCTACAGTTTATAAAATAATTAAATAAAACCCAAAGCATGCTTCTAAACCCTGCATCTTTAGACCAAACACCACAAAACTGAAAAAAACAAAAGGAAGAAGAAACCATATTTTAGTGGCATCCCTAAACAACAAAACTCAAGCAGAATAATGTTAGCCCAGACTTGTATAACAAAGTTACATTTTATTGGCCCTTTTGGGAAGAAAGAAATGGCTCTTTCACTCTTTTTCCTTTCTTTGAATGGCATTTAGTTTGTGGTTGTGAAGGTGTTTTTTCAGTGTTTATATGTTTTCACTGGTGAGGGCTATTTCTATCTCAGTAGGGTTTTATCAGTTATTATAGGTTTAAACCTAAAACCGGACAGCCTAGTTACAGTTTTCCGAATTCAATGTAAGTTACATGGTTGTTTACTTTGTTTCCGTGCTGCTGCATGCCCACAGCCAGTGTTTGATTTAAAAGATCTGCCGATTTTGTAACACACAAACCGATAGATGCAGTACCCCTCACTGAGTTATTTTTAATTGTCATAATAGTACTGTCAGTCTCTCCTCCTAGTCCATACCTCCCACCAAACTTATCTTACCTGTGATTGATGATGAAGTTCGGCACACTGATGGCTGCATGGTTGGTTTCCCAAATTGACGGAGTAGATGCCATTATTGTGGTGGTAGTAGTAGACACTGGCAATAGCGTTTGAAAAAAGAAAGAGAAAGTCACTTGACTGAGACTCTGGGAGGAGGAGTGGAACAGAACACAAAGTAAACTACAGCATGGGTGGTCAAGCAGAAGAAGATCCTTGCCCTGCCTTAGTTGAAATTCAATTAGTGTTGCTTTCACCACATCTGCCCCAGCAAGCGTGTGATCAATTGGTGTACATAGTCATCACATCACACCTCAATATAAATCACACAGCCCGGGGGAAGATGGTTAGGGATTGATGATTGGATGGGAAGTGGGGTTTTGGGCAAGGTTTGAGAAAGAAAAAAAGACAATATGCATGGACACAACAAAAGTAAAACACAATCTTGTAAGACGACCATGATCCATTATCAAAGAAATCAAAGTATGAAGTGAGAGAAAGCAAATGCATGCATGCTGAGGAGGATAACTTGATGGTTAATGATAATGAGTTGTACTATAACTACTATGACCCAATGAGACAGTACAGTCAGGGACGAAATTGAAATTTGCCTTGCCTGTCTGACGCCCTCAGAGCTCAGACCGAACACAATTACATGCTGTACCGGGCTTACTTTTATTTTTCAAGCTAGCTAAGGAAATTAAAAAAAAGTTGGATCAATTAACAAACAAACCACAACACACAGTCGTAATGATTAAAGAGAAAAAAGCAAGCAAATAAATGTAAAGACGAATGATGATACTAAAGTTACTGTATTATCCTGGTCCAAATGTGGAGTTGCATCATTCTCGTCATTCTTCTTGGTCCTCCCTTCCATGGACACTCCGCACATCAATCTTGGGTACCACTGCCTGCCTGATGCGGATTGGTAAGGTACGTGTGAGTCGTTTCTCCCACTGTAGCACAGGGTAAAGGCCAGCCTGTAAGTCTAGATGGAAAAACAAACGGGGTATTGAAAAATTACAGCATTTACAACAATAAACTCAATTACAGTGGAGTGCAAGACAACACTCTGGAGAGAACACTTTCAGACTGAGGCAGCTTGGATAGGCTACATAGTGTGTCTACTCTACAGCATTAAGGTACAACAACAACGGGACAGGATTCAGGAGCCAGCACAGCCACAGAACAGGAGAACCGCGGCACAGGCCAGGCACCCTACCCCTTACTTACATTTTGACCGAGCCAGAGAAATGTCATATGCACTGCAGCAACCTAGAATTTTCCCAATGAAGTGACTAAATCAATGTGCCACTGTCCGTCATACCACTACACTCTACTCCAGTCCACACCACTACACGGACATCTAGCCTAGGTCTGCTGTGGTTCTTGTTCAAACTTTTTACCTTTTATGTCAGCCCATGAAACGCCTGATTCGGATTGGTAAGGTACGTGTGAGTCGTTTCTCCCACTGTAGCACAGGGTAAAGGCCGGCCTGTAAGTGTAGATGGAAAAACAAACAGGGTATTGAAAAATTACAGCATTTACAACAATAAACTCAATTACAGTGGAGTGCAAGACAACACTCTGGAGAGAACACTTTCAGACTGAGGCAGCTTGGATAGGCTACATAGTGTGTCTACTCTACAGCATTAAGGTACAACAACAACGGGACAGGATTCAGGAGCCAGCACAGCCACAGAACAGGAGAACCGCGGCACAGGCCAGGCACCCTACCCCTTACTTATATTTTGACCGAGCCTGAGAAATGTCATATGCACTGCAGCAACCTCGAATTTTCCCAATGAAGTGACTAAATCAATGCGCCACTGTCCGTCATACCACTACACTCTACTCCAGTCCACACCACTACACGGACATCTAGCCTAGGTCTGCTGTGGTTCTTGTTCAAACTTTTTACCTTTTAAGTCAGCCTATGAAATGCAGTTATTCCATCAATTTTCTCCAATCCAACTGACTGTGTGCAAAGATAGTATGCTCAGCATCCTCAATGATGGTGACCGTGTGGTACGTATTCTCCAACACCAACTCAGTCTGTAGTGACTGATTAAGTTTATAATATATTCCATATTACCAAATTGCAACGGATATTGGCCGGCACCTGCAGTGGTAGGAGTACAATGTGGTCATTATTAAACAACAAGGAAACATTAACTGTCACCACACCTGAGTCACTTTTACTTTGTCGATAAACTAGTATAGTTCTACTTCATGGCATGCACAATTCTTCGTAGTCAGCCAGCATCCAATGCAATGCATGCCACCATCATTCACAATAATCACTCATTACCTGTCTTGGTGTTCTCTTTGGCTGTCTGATCTGATGCCTGCCTAGCCTTCTGCCAGTCAGTGATGAGTTTCTTTCGGATTGGAAACAAAATGGAATATAGGTGGAGTCACGTTTCACTTCTTATGGAGGGACTGTTAGAGGCAACCTGTATTGTACTATTCTCCATCTCCATCCAATGTCTGACTTGCTTGAAATGTACTTAGGGAGAGTAAGGAACATGGAGCAGGACCCTGATGAGTGGAGTGGGCAGTTATGCACAGACGTGCTACTCCAATAGGGAAATAAAAAGAGGAGACTGTTGATGGCTTTGTTGCGAATGTAGATTTTGAAACAGAAAAACAGATACACACAGTCACACACAAATAAAGGAAGGGAGAACAATTTGAAAGCCTAGTTGTCAGGGAAGAGGAGCTCGTCCTCAAACTCTGGTGGTTCGGACAGCAGTACGTCTAACAATCCACTACTTATGTCATCAAAGTCGCTCTCCTCTTCCTCCTGTGATTCACGTATTTTGTACTCTGGTGGTATAAAGTGTTGATTCATTTTGATCATGGTTAACCTCTCAACACTTTTGGGCAAGAGACTGGTCCTTTTGACAGTAACAATGGCACCAGCAGCACTGAAAACACGCTCTGAAGAGACACTTGCAACAGGGCAAGCCACATACTTTATCGCCAGCCTGCTGAGCACTGGCCATTGGCTTCTTTTCCCATACCAATACACCAATGGGCTTTGCTCCATGTAGACCTCTGTTGTGTCATCTAGATAGGCCTGAACCATCCGCTCAATGTTCAGGGGTGCTCCGATTTCCTGGGCCTCTTTTGCCTTTGCATCAGTCATGGATGTGCAATACCCTTTCCGTAGAAACCAATCACCTGCCGTTTTTGTAAATGTGCCTGATGATCCTGTTGGTGCTGTTGATGGTATTGCTGCTAGCAGTGTTGACTGCTGGGAGGCAAACGCACTGCTCTTGGCTTCTGAAGTAGAACTTCGTTCTGGGTGCCCTGCAGTACTTTTTCTGCCCTGGAGGGGCGGGCCTTTAACCCCTTCAGTGCCCATGACGAGCTGGACTCGTCATGGGCTGCGGTGGCGCTGTGCCCATGACGAGTCCAGCTCGTCATGAACTCCGCCCGCTAATACAAAGCGCGGCACTGGGCGGGGAAAGGGGCGGGCATGCAAGGGGTTAATGAAGATCCTTTTGTTTTCAAACTCAGTGGCTTCCTCAGCTATCAAAGTTTTGTACTGGGCAACATTCACTTCTGAAAAAGGAATGACTTCATTACTGCGCAGCAATAATTTGTAACGTGGATCCAAAATTGAGGCAGTAATGTAATGTGGATCTGACAGAATGTTATTTTGAATCCTTGTATTGTGAGATAAGCGAGCGGATAAGGTGTCTGCCAAATAATGTGCGTCTACTTTGTCATCCACACCTGCGTACATTTCTGCCACCTCCTTCAGCTCTTGCTCTAGCATGTACAACAATGGGATAGCTTGGCCCATAGTACAGTCCTCCCGGCTCACTTCACGGGTGAAGACCTCAAAATGAAGTAGCATCTTTGTCAGGCTTTTGACAAGGTCCCATTGGGCCATCTCAACTCTCATGCCTTTCACTGTAGGATCCCCTGACCGTTTCATGACATAAGCATTAAGTGGTATGTACTGCTCAAACAGACGCTCAAGCATGTAATACGTTGAGTTCCAACGTGTTGGCACCTCTTGGATGAGTGCTTTGACTGGCATTTTATGCTCACGTTGAATCACCCTCAGCTCCTTCCGGGCTTTAAAAGAATGGTTGAAATGTGTGCATATTCTTCTGCAGGTGGTCAGTAAGCTGCTGACTTTGCTTTCATTTTTCAGAAAGTCTTGCACAACAATGTTAATGCAGTGTGCCAAACATGGCACCCTGAAATAGCCACCATCTTTCATGGCCCGAACTACATTACTGCCATTGTCCGTGGCAACAAAACCAATGGTAAGACCTCTTGGTCGCAGCCACTCAAACACCTTGCTGTTAAACTCATCCAGAATGTTAGCAGCAGTATGAGATTTCTCCATTGCAAACATGGCTACAGTTGCATGTTTGCGAGTGTCTTTAAAAATCTCAGCGGTGTCAACAACGCCGTCAGATATCTTATCTTTAACACCCGAAAAAGAGACCCAGTGTGCAGTGATGCACATGTAATCAGTGGCTTGGCAACTGGTCCACATGTCTGTTGTCAGGTGTATACTCTGAACAGCACTCTTTTTTAAGGCTTTTCCAAGCAATTCCAGCACATCGTGATGTAGTGCTGGAACAGCAACTCTTGCAAAATAGTAGCGGCTGGGAACTTTCCATTTTGGGCAGATGGTGGTCACAAACTCAAGAAAACCCACCCCTTCAACAAAAGAAAAAGGGAGAAGGTCCAGTGCTAACATTTTTGCCAGCTTAGCATTGTACAAACGTGCTATTGGGTGATTGCGTTCGTACTGCCCCTCCGGCCTACTAAACATGCTAAGAATGGTAGGCTGCATGGTATTCCTTCCTGTGGTCGACGTCGCACTTTTTGGGCCAGCAGTACTCCTTGGTGTCTCAGGCTGGCTCTTACTCTTGTGCCAATGAGATGTGGCTGAGGATGTGGGCGTTACCACTGCAGTGCTGGGGACAGGGCTACTTTGTGTACCACTAGCACAGAGAATGTCTCCCTCTTCTTCCTGTTTCACCGTGAGCGGACTTTCTACTCGTTTAAGCCCAACAGCAATGGTTCCAGTTTTGATGAGCCTAAGGTGCTCCTCCCACTGGATTGCGTGGTGTTTTTTCAGATGGGTCATTTGGCCTCCGGTACCATAGTTTGTACCAAGCTTTCCACGGCTAACACAGGAATGACAAACGGAGCATACAGCAATGTTCTCCTCCTTTCCGCTAACCGTAAAGAAGTCCCACACTGGGGAGCTTAATTTTTGTCTCCTGCTGGAGGTGCCACTCCCACTTCCAATGCCGGATGAACTGGAGGGTGTGTGTTGAATTTGACTCTGTGCAGGACCACTACCTACTTCTGCTGAGGTGGTGCTTGTTGTGCTGGATGTAGGACGCTGCCGGCCCTTTGCTAATGTAAATATGGAAGCTGGAGGTCGTGTTGGTGTTACCTGTGTTGAAGGTATGCGTGCTACATCCCTCGCATCCATTTTGGATAATGTAAAAATGTTGCTCTCCATCTCCTCAGGCCCGGGAGTGATGTTTGTGATGACTGGCTCATCATCATCATCATCATCAACCTGCTCTTCTACATCAACATCCATAAGTGTAAGGCTTTCTGGAACCTTCCTTTTCCCATGCCTGCTCTTGTGATGTGTTTCCCTCTCAGACTCAGTTTGTGGCTTCCAAGTGACATCTAGATCATCAGAAGGGGGGCTTGGTGAAGAACTTGATGTACTAACCCTCCTTTTCCTTGCTGGGGATTTAAAAGCCAATGCAACTTCTAAAGGAGTGGCTTCCTCTTCTTCCTCTGCATGAGGCTCAATTTCCTGAACTGCCCCTACTTCGGGAGGAACAACAGCTACTATTGCGGGCGGTGGCTGCGGCTGTTGACCACTTATCTGCTGTGTTGATGATGTTCCCTCCTGCGTTGATTGTGTACTACTTTGAGATAGCGATAAGTTTAGTTCAGGCTCAGCATCACTGCTTTCTACCATAAGGCTGGCTACCTCTTCCACACTCATCTGCTTGGGCATGGGTTGGTGGGTTGGGCCCACTGATGTGGAGGTGCTGCCCCCAGCTTGCCCCCCCGACACCGCTGCTGCAGGCGTCATTTTTGGTGAACCAAAAAAGGTTTTTGGAGGCACACCAGATTTAAGTTCTTCTGTTCCTTCTTCTCCATGGCAACTTTCTTGGTACCGGAGGACCTGCTACCTGCTTTCTTTGGGGGCATCTTCAACAGATATCAAAACAGCACTCAGTTGCACAAGTTGCAGAGATGCCTGGTCAGGTCACTGACACGTCACGTTGTGTACACTACAGCAGCAGGACGTCGGTCTGGCACCACAACAGTGGATGATGATGACACACCTCTGTCTTTTGTGCACCTAAAAGCAAAAAAGCCAGAAGAACATCAGTCAAAAGATCCATAATATAATATATAACTTATTAGTGTCTCGTGGGTGGTCATCACAATTATTAAATTTCATGAAGTCAGTGAACAACATCAACAGTATAGCCAGCCATTAAGAGACTGACAAGGCCAGGGATCCTGTGTATTTGTACTGTGTACACTTAGGAAGAAGAATAGCAAGGAACAAAAACCCGCCGTGATGATTGCTGAGTTGTACCCCTGGGCCTACTGTACGACTAGGCCACAAGTTTGGACGCCTATGGCAAAGGCACAATGCATGCCTTCCTAAAATGGCCACCACACACATGCTCAGCCCACCCACCACAATAACAAACAAAAAATGATTGCAAAGGACAGGAAGAGGAAGTTGTAGTGTCTGTGGAACTTAATCCCTCTCATAAAAATGTTTTCCAGACAAATAACAGCTTCTCCCTGCTCCAAACCTATAGCTCAATGACAGCCTGAGGAGTTTTTTGTGCAGAAATGCACAAAAAAGCGTTTTCGAGAAGGGTCTATGTTGCTCGCGAGATATTGTTTGCCAGATTGCAAAAGCTGCGTGTTCGGGATCGCGAACTGTACAAAAAGGCTTTCTCGCGTGCGCGAACACGCATATTGCGAGCGCAAAAATGACGAAAACTGTAAGTCCGCGTTGTCGCGCTGTGCAGAGTTACCGAAAGTTCGCGAGCTGAATCCCTTGCCTTCCATGCTGGCCAAAAAAGCCCAATTTGTTTAGCACACAGCCAAAAAATGCTATTCCACCCCAAACACACCTTTTGCAATAAAATCCAAAGCCATCCATGGAGTAAAGGAAAATCACCAGACAACACCAACTGTACATTTAAGTCACACACCACAGATTGGAGGCTGACTACCTCTGGGCCTACTGGAAGACTACTAGGCCACAAGCTTGGAACCGGATGGCAAAAGCAAGCACACTGCTTGGATGGCTCCACAAAATGGCCGCCACACACCCACAACAACCACAAGAAATGGGAGACAGTCAATGTACGCCTATGGCAAAGGCACAATGCATGCCTTCCTAAAATGGCCGCCACACACATGCTCAGCCCACCCACCACAATAACAAACAAAAAGTGATTGCAAAGGACAGGAAGAGGAAGTTGTAGTGTCTGTGGAACGTAATCCCTCTCATAAAAATGTTTTCCAGACAAATAACAGCTTCTCCCTGCTCCAAACCTACAGCTCAATGACAGCCTGAGGAGTTTTTTGTGCAGAAATGCACGAAAAAGAGTTTTTGAGAAGGGTCTATGTTGCTCGCGAGATATTGCTTGCCAGATTGCAAAAGCTGCGTGTTCGGGATCGCGAACTGTACAAAAAGGCTTTCTCGCGTGCGCGAACACGCATATTGCGAGCGCAAAAATGACAAAAACTGTAAGTCCGCGTTGTCGCGCTGTGCAGAGTTACCGAAAGTTCGTGAGCTGAATCCCTTGCCTTACATGCTGGCCAAAAAAGCCCAATTTGTTTAGCACACACCCAAAAAATGCTATTCCACCCCAAACACACCTTTTGCAATAAAATCCAAAGCCATCCATGGAGTAAAGGAAAATCACCAGACAACACCAACTGTACATTTAAGTCACGCACCACAGATTGGAGGCTGACTACCTCTGGGCCTACTGGAAGACTACTAGGCCACAAGCTTGGAACCGGATGGCAAAAGCAAGCACACTGCTTGGATGGCTCCACAAAATGGCCGCCACACACCCACAACAACCACAAGAAATGGGAGACAGTCAATCAGTCAATGTACGCCTATGGCAAAGGCACAATGCATGCCTTCCTAAAATGGCCGCCACACACATGCTCAGCCCACCCACCACAATAACAAACAAAAAGTGATTGCAAAGGACAGGAAGAGGAAGTTGTAGTGTCTGTGGAACTTAATCCCTCTCATAAAAATGTTTTCCAGACAAATAACAGCTTCTCCCTGCTCCAAACCTACAGCTCAATGACAGCCTGAGGAGTTTTTTGTGCAGAAATGCACAAAAAAGCGTTTTCGAGAAGGGTCTATGTTGCTCGCGAGATATTGTTTGCCAGATTGCAAAAGCTGCGTGTTCGGGATCGCGAACTGTACAAAAAGGCTTTCTCGCGTGCGCGAACACGCATATTGCGAGCGCAAAAATGACGAAAACTGTAAGTCCGCGTTGTCGCGCTGTGCAGAATTACCGAAAGTTCGCGAGCTGAATCCCTTGCCTTACATGCTGGCCAAAAAAGCCCAATTTGTTTAGCACACACCCAAAAAATGCTATTCCACCCCAAACACACCTTTTGCAATAAAATCCAAAGCCATCCATGGAGTAAAGGAAAATCACCAGACAACCCCAACTGTACATTTAAGTCACGCACCACAGATTGGAGGCTGACTACCTCTGGGCCTACTGGAAGACTACTAGGCCACAAGCTTGGAACCGGATGGCAAAAGCAAGCACACTGCTTGGATGGCTCCACAAAATGGCCGCCACACACCCACAACAACCACAAGAAATGGGAGACAGTCAATGTACGCCTATGGCAAAGGCACAATGCATGCCTTCCTAAAATGGCCGCCACACACATGCTCAGCCCACCCACCACAATAACAAACAAAAAGTGATTGCAAAGCACAGGAAGAGGAAGTTGTAGTGTCTGTGGAACTTAATCCCTCTCATAAAAATGTTTTCCAGACAAATAACAGCTTCTCCCTGCTCCAAACCTACAGCTCAATGACAGCCTGAGGAGTTTTTTGTGCAGAAATGCACAAAAAAGCGTTTTCGAGAAGGGTCTATGTTGCTCGCGAGATATTGTTTGCCAGATTGCAAAAGCTGCGTGTTCGGGATCGCGAACTGTACAAAAAGGCTTTCTCGCGTGCGCGAACACGCATATTGCGAGCGCAAAAATGACGAAAACTGTAAGTCCGCGTTGTCGCGCTGTGCAGAGTTACCGAAAGTTCGCGAGCTGAATCCCTTGCCTTACATGCTGGCCAAAAAAGCCCAATTTGTTTAGCACACACCCAAAAAATGCTATTCCACCCCAAACACACCTTTTGCAATAAAATCCAAAGCCATCCATGGAGTAAAGGAAAATCACCAGACAACACCAACTGTACATTTAAGTCACGCACCACAGATTGGAGGCTGACTACCTCTGGGCCTACTGGAAGACTACTAGGCCACAAGCTTGGAACCGGATGGCAAAAGCAAGCACACTGCTTGGATGGCTCCACAAACGGCCGCCACACACCCACAACAACCACAAGAAATGGGAGACAGTCAATGTACGCCTATGGCAAAGGCACAATGCATGCCTTCCTAAAATGGCCGCCACACACATGCTCAGCCCACCCACCACAATAACAAACAAAAAGTGATTGCAAAGGACAGGAAGAGGAAGTTGTAGTGTCTGTGGAACTTAATCCCTCTCATAAAAATGTTTTCCAGACAAATAACAGCTTCTCCCTGCTCCAAACCTATAGCTCAATGACCGCCTGAGGAGTTTTTTGTGCAGAAATGCACAAAAAAGCGTTTTCGAGAAGGGTCTATGTTGCTCGCGAGATATTGTTTGCCAGATTGCAAAAGCTGCGTGTTCGGGATCGCGAACTGTACAAAAAGGCTTTCTCGCGTGCGCGAACACGCATATTGCGAGCGCAAAAATGACGAAAACTGTAAGTCCGCGTTGTCGCGCTGTGCAGAGTTACCGAAAGTTCGCGAGCTGAATCCCTTGCCTTACATGCTGGCCAAAAAAGCCCAATTTGTTTAGCACACACCCAAAAAATGCTATTCCACCCCAAACACACCTTTTGCAATAAAATCCAAAGCCATCCATGGAGTAAAGGAAAATCACCAGACAACACCAACTGTACATTTAAGTCACGCACCACAGATTGGAGGCTGACTACCTCTGGGCCTACTGGAAGACTACTAGGCCACAAGCTTGGAACCGGATGGCAAAAGCAAGCACACTGCTTGGATGGCTCCACAAAATGGCCGCCACACACCCACAACAACCACAAGAAATGGGAGACAGTCAATGTACGCCTATGGCAAAGGCACAATGCATGCCTTCCTAAAATGGCCGCCACACACATGCTCAGCCCACCCACCACAATAACAAACAAAAAGTGATTGCAAAGGACAGGAAGAGGAAGTTGTAGTGTCTGTGGAACTTAATCCCTCTCATAAAAATGTTTTCCAGACAAATAACAGCTTCTCCCTGCTCCAAACCTATAGCTCAATGACAGCCTGAGGAGTTTTTTGTGCAGAAATGCACAAAAAAGCGTTTTCGAGAAGGGTCTATGTTGCTCGCGAGATATTGTTTGCCAGATTGCAAAAGCTGCGTGTTCGGGATCGCGAACTGTACAAAAAGGCTTTCTCGCGTGCGCGAACACGCATATTGCGAGCGCAAAAATGACGAAAACTGTAAGTCCGCGTTGTCGCGCTGTGCAGAGTTACCGAAAGTTCGCGAGCTGAATCCCTTGCCTTACATGCTGGCCAAAAAAGCCCAATTTGTTTAGCACACACCCAAAAAATGCTATTCCACCCCAAACACACCTTTTGCAATAAAATCCAAAGCCATCCACGGATAAAGGAAAATCACCAGACAACAAAAACTGTACATTTAAGTCACGCACCACAGATTGGAGGCTGACTACCTCTGGGCCTACTGGAAGACTACTAGGCCACAAGCTTGGAACCGGATGGCAAAAGCAAGCACACTGCTTGGATGGCTCCACAAAATGGCCGCCACACACCCACAACAACCACAAGAAATGGGAGACAGTCAATGTACGCCTATGGCAAAGGCACAATGCATGCCTTCCTAAAATGGCCGCCACACACATGCTCAGCCCACCCACCACAATAACAAACAAAAAGTGATTGCAAAGGACAGGAAGAGGAAGTTGTAGTGTCTGTGGAACTTAATCCCTCTCATAAAAATGTTTTCCAGACAAATAACAGCTTCTCCCTGCTCCAAACCTACAGCTCAATGACAGCCTGAGGAGTTTTTTGTGCAGAAATGCACAAAAAAGCGTTTTCGAGAAGGGTCTATGTTGCTCGCGAGATATTGTTTGCCAGATTGCAAAAGCTGCGTGTTCGGGATCGCGAACTGTACACAAAGGCTTTCTCGCGTGCGCGAACACGCATATTGCGAGCGCAAAAATGACGAAAACTGTAAGTCCGCGTTGTCGCGCTGTGCAGAGTTACCGAAAGTTCGCGAGCTGAATCCCTTGCCTTACATGCTGGCCAAAAAAGCCCAATTTGTTTAGCACACACCCAAAAAATGCTATTCTACCCCAAACACACCTTTTGCAATAAAATCCAAAGCCATCCATGGAGTAAAGGAAAATCACCAGACAACACCAACTGTACATTTAAGTCACGCACCACAGATTGGAGGCTGACTACCTCTGGGCCTACTGGAAGACTACTAGGCCACAAGCTTGGAACCGGATGGCAAAAGCAAGCACACTGCTTGGATGGCTCCACAAAATGGCCGACACACACCCACAACAACCACAAGAAATGGGAGACAGTCAATGTACGCCTATGGCAAAGGCACAATGCATGCCTTCCTAAAATGGCCGCCACACACATGCTCAGCCCACCCACCACAATAACAAACAAAAAGTGATTGCAAAGGACAGGAAGAGGAAGTTGTAGTGTCTGTGGAACTTAATCCCTCTCATAAAAATGTTTTCCAGACAAATAACAGCTTCTCCCTGCTCCAAACCTACAGCTCAATGACAGCCTGAGGAGTTTTTTGTGCAGAAATGCACAAAAAAGCGTTTTCGAGAAGGGTCTATGTTGCTCGCGAGATATTGTTTGCCAGATTGCAAAAGCTGCGTGTTCGGGATCGCGAACTGTACAAAAAGGCTTTCTCGCGTGCGCGAACACGCATATTGCGAGCGCAAAAATGACGAAAACTGTAAGTCCGCGTTGTCGCGCTGTGCAGAGTTACCGAAAGTTCGCGAGCTGAATCCCTTGCCTTACATGCTGGCCAAAAAAGCCCAATTTGTTTAGCACACACCCAAAAAATGCTATTCCACCCCAAACACACCTTTTGCAATAAAATCCAAAGCCATCCATGGAGTAAAGGAAAATCACCAGACAACACCAACTGTACATTTAAGTCACGCACCACAGATTGGAGGCTGACTACCTCTGGGCCTACTGGAAGACTACTAGGCCACAAGCTTGGAACCGGATGGCAAAAGCAAGCACACTGCTTGGATGGCTCCACAAACGGCCGCCACACACCCACAACAACCACAAGAAATGGGAGACAGTCAATGTACGCCTATGGCAAAGGCACAATGCATGCCTTCCTAAAATGGCCGCCACACACATGCTCAGCCCACCCACCACAATAACAAACAAAAAGTGATTGCAAAGGACAGGAAGAGGAAGTTGTAGTGTCTGTGGAACTTAATCCCTCTCATAAAAATGTTTTCCAGACAAATAACAGCTTCTCCCTGCTCCAAACCTATAGCTCAATGACCGCCTGAGGAGTTTTTTGTGCAGAAATGCACAAAAAAGCGTTTTCGAGAAGGGTCTATGTTGCTCGCGAGATATTGTTTGCCAGATTGCAAAAGCTGCGTGTTCGGGATCGCGAACTGTACAAAAAGGCTTTCTCGCGTGCGCGAACACGCATATTGCGAGCGCAAAAATGACGAAAACTGTAAGTCCGCGTTGTCGCGCTGTGCAGAGTTACCGAAAGTTCGCGAGCTGAATCCCTTGCCTTACATGCTGGCCAAAAAAGCCCAATTTGTTTAGCACACACCCAAAAAATGCTATTCCACCCCAAACACACCTTTTGCAATAAAATCCAAAGCCATCCATGGAGTAAAGGAAAATCACCAGACAACACCAACTGTACATTTAAGTCACGCACCACAGATTGGAGGCTGACTACCTCTGGGCCTACTGGAAGACTACTAGGCCACAAGCTTGGAACCGGATGGCAAAAGCAAGCACACTGCTTGGATGGCTCCACAAAATGGCCGCCACACACCCACAACAACCACAAGAAATGGGAGACAGTCAATGTACGCCTATGGCAAAGGCACAATGCATGCCTTCCTAAAATGGCCGCCACACACATGCTCAGCCCACCCACCACAATAACAAACAAAAAGTGATTGCAAAGGACAGGAAGAGGAAGTTGTAGTGTCTGTGGAACTTAATCCCTCTCATAAAAATGTTTTCCAGACAAATAACAGCTTCTCCCTGCTCCAAACCTATAGCTCAATGACAGCCTGAGGAGTTTTTTGTGCAGAAATGCACAAAAAAGCGTTTTCGAGAAGGGTCTATGTTGCTCGCGAGATATTGTTTGCCAGATTGCAAAAGCTGCGTGTTCGGGATCGCGAACTGTACAAAAAGGCTTTCTCGCGTGCGCGAACACGCATATTGCGAGCGCAAAAATGACGAAAACTGTAAGTCCGCGTTGTCGCGCTGTGCAGAGTTACCGAAAGTTCGCGAGCTGAATCCCTTGCCTTACATGCTGGCCAAAAAAGCCCAATTTGTTTAGCACACACCCAAAAAATGCTATTCCACCCCAAACACACCTTTTGCAATAAAATCCAAAGCCATCCACGGATAAAGGAAAATCACCAGACAACAAAAACTGTACATTTAAGTCACGCACCACAGATTGGAGGCTGACTACCTCTGGGCCTACTGGAAGACTACTAGGCCACAAGCTTGGAACCGGATGGCAAAAGCAAGCACACTGCTTGGATGGCTCCACAAAATGGCCGCCACACACCCACAACAACCACAAGAAATGGGAGACAGTCAATGTACGCCTATGGCAAAGGCACAATGCATGCCTTCCTAAAATGGCCGCCACACACATGCTCAGCCCACCCACCACAATAACAAACAAAAAGTGATTGCAAAGGACAGGAAGAGGAAGTTGTAGTGTCTGTGGAACTTAATCCCTCTCATAAAATTGTTTTCCAGACAAATAACAGCTTCTCCCTGCTCCAAACCTACAGCTCAATGACAGCCTGGGGAGTTTTTTGTGCAGAAACGCACAAAAAAGCGTTTTCGAGAAGGGTCTATGTTGCTCGCGAGATATTGCTTGCCAGATTGCAAAAGCTGCGTGTTCGGGATCGCGAACTGTACAAAAAGGCTTTCTCGCGTGCGCGAACACGCATATTGCGAGCGCAAAAATGACGAAAACTGTAAGTCCGCGTTGTCGCGCAGTGCAGAGTTACCGAAAGTTCGCGAGCTGAATCCCTTGCCTTACATGCTGGCCAAAAAAGCCCAATTTGTTTAGCACACACCCAAAAAATGCTATTCCACCCCAAACACACCTTTTGCAATAAAATCCAAAGCCATCCATGGAGTAAAGGAAAATCACCAGACAACACCAACTGTACATTTAAGTCACGCACCACAGATTGGAGGCTGACTACCTCTGGGCCTACTGGAAGACTACTAGGCCACAAGCTTGGAACCAGATGGCAAAAGCAAGCACACTGCTTGGATGGCTCCACAAAATGGCCGCCACACACCCACAACAACCACAAGAAATGGGAGACAGTCAATGTACGCCTATGGCAAAGGCACAATGCATGCCTTCCTAAAATGGCCGCCACACACATGCTCAGCCCACCCACCACAATAACAAACAAAAAGTGATTGCAAAGGACAGGAAGAGGAAGTTGTAGTGTCTGTGGAACATAATCCCTCTCATAAAAATGTTTTCCAGACAAATAACAGCTTCTCCCTGCTCCAAACCTACAGCTCAATGACAGCCTGAGGAGTTTTTTGTGCAGAAATGCACAAAAAAGCGTTTTCGAGAAGGGTCTATGTTGCTCGCGAGATATTGTTTGCCAAATTGCAAAAGCTGCGTGTTCGGGATCGCGAACTGTACAAAAAGGCTTTCTCGCGTGCGCGAACACGCATATTGCGAGCGCAAAAATGACGAAAACTGTAAGTCCGCGTTGTCGCGCTGTGCAGAGTTACCGAAAGTTCGCGAGCTGAATCCCTTGCCTTACATGCTGGCCAAAAAAGCCCAATTTGTTAAGCACACACCCAAAAAATGCTATTCCACCCCAAACACACCGTTTGCAATAAAATCCAAAGCCATCCATGGAGTAAAGGAAAATCACCAGACAACACCAACTGTACATTTAAGTCATGCACCACAGATTGGAGGCTGACTACCTCTGGGCCTACTGGAAGACTACTAGGCCACAAGCTTGGAACCGGATGGCAAAAGCAAGCACACTGCTTGGATGGCTCCACAAAATGGCTGCCACACACCCACAACAACCACAAGAAATGGGAGACAGTCAATGTACGCCTATGGCAAAGGCACAATGCATGCCTTCCTAAAATGGCCGCCACACACAAGCTCAGCCCACCCACCACAATAACAAACAAAAAGTGATTGCAAAGGACAGGAAGAGGAAGTTGTAGTGTCTGTGGAACTTAATCCCTCTCATAAAAATGTTTTCCAGACAAATAACAGCTTCTCCCTGCTCCAAACCTATAGCTCAATGACAGCCTGAGGAGTTTTTTGTGCAGAAATGCACAAAAAAGCGTTTTCGAGAAGGGTCTATGTTGCTCGCGAGATATTGTTTGCCAGATTGCAAAAGCTGCGTGTTCGGGATCGCGAACTGTACAAAAAGGCTTTCTCGCGTGCGCGAACACGCATATTGCGAGCGCAAAAATGACGAAAACTGTAAGTCCGCGTTGTCGCGCTGTGCAGAGTTACCGAAAGTTCGCGAGCTGAATCCCTTGCCTTACATGCTGGCCAAAAAAGCCCAATTTGTTTAGCACACACCCAAAAAATGCTATTCCACCCCAAACACACCTTTTGCAATAAAATCCAAAGCCATCCACGGATAAAGGAAAATCACCAGACAACAAAAACTGTACATTTAAGTCACGCACCACAGATTGGAGGCTGACTACCTCTGGGCCTACTGGAAGACTACTAGGCCACAAGCTTGGAACCGGATGGCAAAAGCAAGCACACTGCTTGGATGGCTCCACAAAATGGCCGCCACACACCCACAACAACCACAAGAAATGGGAGACAGTCAATGTACGCCTATGGCAAAGGCACAATGCATGCCTTCCTAAAATGGCCGCCACACACATGCTCAGCCCACCCACCACAATAACAAACAAAAAGTGATTGCAAAGGACAGGAAGAGGAAGTTGTAGTGTCTGTGGAACTTAATCCCTCTCATAAAAATGTTTTCCAGACAAATAACAGCTTCTCCCTGCTCCAAACCTACAGCTCAATGACAGCCTGAGGAGTTTTTTGTGCAGAAATGCACAAAAAAGCGTTTTCGAGAAGGGTCTATGTTGCTCGCGAGATATTGCTTGCCAGATTGCAAAAGCTGCGTGTTCGGGATCGCGAACTGTACAAAAAGGCTTTCTCGCGTGCGCGAACACGCATATTGCGAGCGCAAAAATGACGAAAACTGTAAGTCCGCGTTGTCGCGCAGTGCAGAGTTACCGAAAGTTCGCGAGCTGAATCCCTTGCCTTACATGCTGGCCAAAAAAGCCCAATTTGTTTAGCACACACCCAAAAAATGCTATTCCACCCCAAACACACCTTTTGCAATAAAATCCAAAGCCATCCATGGAGTAAAGGAAAATCACCAGACAACACCAACTGTACATTTAAGTCACGCACCACAGATTGGAGGCTGACTACCTCTGGGCCTACTGGAAGACTACTAGGCCACAAGCTTGGAACCAGATGGCAAAAGCAAGCACACTGCTTGGATGGCTCCACAAAATGGCCGCCACACACCCACAACAACCACAAGAAATGGGAGACAGTCAATGTACGCCTATGGCAAAGGCACAATGCATGCCTTCCTAAAATGGCCGCCACACACATGCTCAGCCCACCCACCACAATAACAAACAAAAAGTGATTGCAAAGGACAGGAAGAGGAAGTTGTAGTGTCTGTGGAACATAATCCCTCTCATAAAAATGTTTTCCAGACAAATAACAGCTTCTCCCTGCTCCAAACCTACAGCTCAATGACAGCCTGAGGAGTTTTTTGTGCAGAAATGCACAAAAAAGCGTTTTCGAGAAGGGTCTATGTTGCTCGCGAGATATTGTTTGCCAAATTGCAAAAGCTGCGTGTTCGGGATCGCGAACTGTACAAAAAGGCTTTCTCGCGTGCGCGAACACGCATATTGCGAGCGCAAAAATGACGAAAACTGTAAGTCCGCGTTGTCGCACTGTGCAGAGTTACCGAAAGTTCGCGAGCTGAATCCCTTGCCTTACATGCTGGCCAAAAAAGCCCAATTTGTTAAGCACACACCCAAAAAATGCTATTCCACCCCAAACACACCTTTTGCAATAAAATCCAAAGCCATCCATGGAGTAAAGGAAAATCACCAGACAACACCAACTGTACATTTAAGTCACGCACCACAGATTGGAGGCTGACTACCTCTGGGCCTACTGGAAGACTACTAGGCCACAAGCTTGGAACCGGATGGCAAAAGCAAGCACACTGCTTGGATGGCTCCACAAAATGGCTGCCACACACCCACAACAACCACAAGAAATGGGAGACAGTCAATGTACGCCTATGGCAAAGGCACAATGCATGCCTTCCTAAAATGGCCGCCACACACAAGCTCAGCCCACCCACCACAATAACAAACAAAAAGTGATTGCAAAGGACAGGAAGAGGAAGTTGTAGTGTCTGTGGAACTTAATCCCTCTCATAAAAATGTTTTCCAGACAAATAACAGCTTCTCCCTGCTCCAAACCTACAGCTCAATGACAGCCTGAGGAGTTTTTTGTGCAGAAATGCACAAAAAAGCGTTTTCGAGAAGGGTCTATGTTGCTCGCGAGATATTGTTTGCCAGATTGCAAAAGCTGCGTGTTCGGGATCGCGAACTGTACAAAAAGGCTTTCTCGCGTGCGCAAACACGCATATTGCGAGCGCAAAAATGACGAAAACTGTAAGTCCGCGTTGTCGCGCTGTGCAGAGTTACCGAAAGTTCGCGAGCTGAATCCCTTGCCTTACATGCTGGCCAAAAAAGCCCAATTTGTTTAGCACACACCCAAAAAATGCTATTCCTCTCCAAACACACCTTTTGCAATAAAATCCAAAGCCATCCATGGAGTAAAGGAAAATCACCAGACAACACCAACTGTACATTTAAGTCACGCACCACAGATTGGAGGCTGACTACCTCTGGGCCTACTGGAAGACTACTAGGCCACAAGCTTGGAACCGGATGGCAAAAGCAAGCACACTGCTTGGATGGCTCCACAAAATGGCTGCCACACACCCACAACAACCACAAGAAATGGGAGACAGTCAATGTACGCCTATGGCAAAGGCACAATGCATGCCTTCCTAAAATGGCCGCCACACACAAGCTCAGCCCACCCACCACAATAACAAACAAAAAGTGATTGCAAAGGACAGGAAGAGGAAGTTGTAGTGTCTGTGGAACTTAATCCCTCTCATAAAAATGTTTTCCAGACAAATAACAGCTTCTCCCTGCTCCAAACCTACAGCTCAATGACAGCCTGAGGAGTTTTTTGTGCAGAAATGCACAAAAAAGCGTTTTCGAGAAGGGTCTATGTTGCTCGCGAGATATTGTTTGCCAGATTGCAAAAGCTGCGTGTTCGGGATCGCGAACTGTACAAAAAGGCTTTCTCGCGTGCGCAAACACGCATATTGCGAGCGCAAAAATGACGAAAACTGTAAGTCCGCGTTGTCGCGCTGTGCAGAGTTACCGAAAGTTCGCGAGCTGAATCCCTTGCCTTACATGCTGGCCAAAAAAGCCCAATTTGTTTAGCACACACCCAAAAAATGCTATTCCTCTCCAAACACACCTTTTGCAATAAAATCCAAAGCCATCCATGGAGTAAAGGAAAATCACCAGACAACACCAACTGTACATTTAAGTCACGCACCACAGATTGGAGGCTGACTACCTCTGGGCCTACTGGAAGACTACTAGGCCACAAGCTTGGAACCGGATGGCAAAAGCAAGCACACTGCTTGGATGGCTCCACAAAATGGCCGCCACACACCCACAACAACCACAAGAAATGGGAGACAGTCAATGTACGCCTATGGCAAAGGCACAATGCATGCCTTCCTAAAATGGCCGCCACACACATGCTCAGCCCACCCACCACAATAACAAACAAAAAGTGATTGCAAAGGACAGGAAGAGGAAGTTGTAGTGTCTGTGGAACTTAATCCCTCTCATAAAAATGTTTTCCAGACAAATAACAGCTTCTCCCTGCTCCAAACCTACAGCTCAATGACAGCCTGAGGAGTTTTTTGTGCAGAAATGCACAAAAAAGCGTTTTCGAGAAGGGTCTATGTTGCTCGCGAGATATTGTTTGCCAGATTGCAAAAGCTGCGTGTTCGGGATCACGAACTGTACAAAAAGGCTTTCTCGCATGCGCGAACACGCATATTGCGAGCGCAAAAATGACGAAAACTGTAAGTCCGCGTTGTCGCGCTGTGCAGAGTTACCGAAAGTTCGCGAGCTGAATCCCTTGCCTTCCATGCTGGCCAAAAAAGCCCAATTTGTTTAGCACACACCCAAAAAATGCTATTCCACCCCAAACACACCTTTTGCAATAAAATCCAAAGCCATCCATGGAGTAAAGGAAAATCACCAGACAACACCAACTGTACATTTAAGTCACGCACCACAGATTTGAGGCTGACTACCTCTGGGCCTACTGGAAGACTACTAGACACAAGCTTGGAACCGGATGGCAAAAGCAAGCACACTGCTTGGATGGCTCCACAAAATGGCCGCCACACACCCACAACAACCACAAGAAATGGGAGACAGTCAATGTACGCCTATGGCAAAGGCACAATGCATGCCTTCCTAAAATGGCCGCCACACACATGCTCAGCCCACCCACCACAATAACAAACAAAAAGTGATTGCAAAGGACAGGAAGAGGAAGTTGTAGTGTCTGTGGAGCTTAATCCCTCTCATAAAAATGTTTTCCAGACAAATAACAGCTTCTCCCTGCTCCAAACCTACAGCTCAATGACAGCCTGAGGAGTTTTTTGTGCAGAAATGCACAAAAAAGCGTTTTCGAGAAGGGTCTATGTTGCTCGTGAGATATTGTTTGCCAGATTGCAAAAGCTGCGTGTTCGGGATCGCGAACTGTACAAAAAGGCTTTCTCGCGTGCGCGAACACGCATATTACGAGCGCAAAAATGACGAAAACTGTAAGTCCGCGTTGTCGCGCTGTGCAGAGTTACCGAAAGTTCGCGAGCTGAATCCCTTGCCTTACATGCTGGCCAAAAAAGCCCAATTTGTTTAGCACACACCCAAAAAAATGCTATTCCACCCCAAACACACCTTTTGCAATAAAATCCAAAGCCATCCATGGAGTAAAGGAAAATCACCAGACAACACCAACTGTACATTTAAGTCACGCACCACAGATTGGAGGCTGACTACCTCTGGGCCTACTGGAAGAATACTAGGCCACAAGCTTGGAACCGGATGGCAAAAGCAAGCACACTGCTTGGATGGCTCCACAAAATGGCTGCCATACACCCACAACAACCACAAGAAATGGGAGACAGTCAATGTACGCCTATGGCAAAGGCACAATGCATGCCTTCCTAAAATGGCCGCCACACACATGCTCAGCCCACCCACCACAATAACAAACAAAAAGTGATTGCAAAGGACAGCAAGAGGAAGTTGTAGTGTCTGTGGAACTTAATCCCTCTCATAAAAATGTTTTCCAGACAAATAACAGCTTCTCCCTGCTCCAAACCTACAGCTCAATGACAGCCTGAGGAGTTTTTTGTGCAGAAATGCACAAAAAAGCGTTTTCGAGAAGGGTCTATGTTGCTCGCGAGATATTGTTTGCCAGATTGCAAAAGCTGCGTGTTCGGGATCGCGAACTGTACAAAAAGGCTTTCTCGCGTGCGCGAACACGCATATTGCGAGCGCAAAAATGACGAAAACTGTAAGTCCGCGTTGTCGCGCTGTGCAGAGTTACCGAAAGTTCGCGAGCTGAATCCCTTGCCTTACATGCTGGCCAAAAAAGCCCAATTTGTTTAGCACACACCCAAAAAATGCTATTCCACCCCAAACACACCTTTTGCAATAAAATCCAACGCCATCCATGGAGTAAAGGAAAATCACCAGACAACACCAACTGTACATTTAAGTCACGCACCACAGATTGGAGGCTGACTACCTCTGGGCCTACTGGAAGACTACTAGGCCACAAGCTTGGAACCGGATGGCAAAAGCAAGCACACTGCTTGGATGGCTCCACAAAATGGCCGCCACACACCCACAACAACCACAAGAAATGGGAGACAGTCAATGTACGCCTATGGCAAAGGCACAATGCATGCCTTCCTAAAATGGCCGCCACACACATGCTCAGCCCACCCACCACAATAACAAACAAAAAGTGATTGCAAACGACAGGAAGAGGAAGTTGTAGTGTCTGTGGAACTTAATCCCTCTTATAAAAATGTTTTCCAGACAAATAACAGCTTCTCCCTGCTCCAAACCTACAGCTCAATGACAGCCTGAGGAGTTTTTTGTGCAGAAATGCACAAAAAAGCGTTTTCGAGAAGGGTCTATGTTGCTCGCGAGATATTGTTTGCCAGATTGCAAAAGCTGCGTGTTCGGGATCGCGAACTGTACAAAAAGGCTTTCTCGCGTGCGCGAACACGCATATTGCGAGCGCAAAATGACGAAAACTGTAAGTCCGCGTTGTCGCGCTGTGCAGAGTTACCGAAAGTTCGCGAGCTGAATCCCTTGCCTTACATGCTGGCCAAAAAAGCCCAATTTGTTTAGCACACACCCAAAAAATGCTATTCCACCCCAAACACACCTTTTGCAATAAAATCCAAAGCCATCCATGGAGTAAAGGAAAATCACCAGACAACACCAACTGTACATTTAAGTCACGCACCACAGATTGGAGGCTGACTACCTCTGGGCCTACTGGAAGACTACTAGACACAAGCTTGGAACCGGATGGCAAAAGCAAGCACACTGCTTGGATAGCTCCACAAAATGGCCGCCACACACCCACAACAACCACAAGAAATGGGAGACAGTCAATGTACGCCTATGGCAAAGGCACAATGCATGCCTTCCTAAAATGGCCGCCACACACATGCTCAGCCCACCCACCACAATAACAAACAAAAAGTGATTGCAAAGGACAGGAAGAGGAAGTTGTAGTGTCTGTGGAACTTAATCCCTCTCATAAAAATGTTTTCCAGACAAATAACAGCTTCTCCCTGCTCCAAACCTACAGCTCAATGACAGCCTGAGGAGTTTTTTGTGCAGAAATGCACAAAAAAGCGTTTTCGAGAAGGGTCTATGTTGCTCGCGAGATATTGTTTGCCAGATTGCAAAAGCTGCGTGTTCGGGATCGCGAACTGTACAAAAAGGCTTTCTTGCATGCGCGAACACGCATATTACGAGCGCAAAAATGACGAAAACTGTAAGTCCGCGTTGTCGCGCTGTGCAGAGTTACCGAAAGTTCGCGAGCTGAATCCCTTGCCTTACATGCTGGCCAAAAAAGCCCAATTTGTTTAGCACACACCCAAAAAATGCTATTCCACCCCAAACACACCTTTTGCAATAAAATCCAAAGCCATCCATGGAGTAAAGGAAAATCACCAGACAACACCAACTGTACATTTAAGTCACGCACCACAGATTGGAGGCTGACTACCTCTGGGCCTACTGGAAGAATACTAGGCCACAAGCTTGGAACCGGATGGCAAAAGCAAGCACACTGCTTGGATGGCTCCACAAAATGGCCGCCACACACCCACAACAACCACAAGAAATGGGAGACAGTCAATGTACGCCTATGGCAAAGGCACAATGCATGCCTTCCTAAAATGGCCGCCACACACATGCTCAGCCCACCCACCACAATAACAAACAAAAAGTGATTGCAAAGGACAGGAAGAGGAAGTTGTAGTGTCTGTGGAACTTAATCCCTCTCATAAAAATATTTTCCAGACAAATAACAGCTTCTCCCTGCTCCAAACCTACAGCTCAATGACAACCTGAGGAGTTTTTTGTGCAGAAATGCACAAAAAAGCGTTTTCGAGAAGGGTCTATGTTGCTCGCGAGATATTGTTTGCCAGATTGCAAAAGCTGCGTGTTCGGGATCGCGAACTGTACATAAAGGCTTTCTCGCGTGCGCGAACACGCATATTGCGAGCGCAAAAATGACGAAAACTGTAAGTCCGCGTTGTCGCGCTGTGCAGAGTTACCGAAAGTTCGCGAGCTGAATCCCTTGCCTTACATGCTGGCCAAAAAAGCCCAATTTGTTTAGCACACACCCAAAAAATGCTATTCCACCCCAAACACACCTTTTGCAATAAAATCCAAAGCCATCCATGGAGTAAAGGAAAATCACCAGACAACACCAACTGTACATTTAAGTCACGCACCACAGATTGGAGGCTGACTACCTCTGGGCCTACTGGAAGACTACTAGGCCACAAGCTTGGAACCGGATGGCAAAAGCAAGCACACTGCTTGGATGGCTCCACAAAATGGCCGCCACACACCCACAACAACCACAAGAAATGGGAGACAGTCAATGTACGCCTATGGCAAAGGCACAATGCATGCCTTCCTAAAATGGCCGCCACACACATGCTCAGCCCACCCACCACAATAACAAACAAAAAGTGATTGCAAAGGACAGGAAGAGGAAGTTGTAGTGACTGTGGAACTTAATCCCTCTTATAAAAATGTTTTCCAGACAAATAACAGCTTCTCCCTGCTCCAAACCTACAGCTCAATGACAGCCTGAGGAGTTTTTTGTGCAGAAATGCACAAAAAAGCGTTTTCGAGAAGGGTCTATGTTGCTCGCGAGATATTGTTTGCCAGATTGCAAAAGCTGCGTGTTCGGGATCGCGAACTGTACATAAAGGCTTTCTCGCGTGCGCGAACACGCATATTGCGAGCGCAAAAATGACGAAAACTGTAAGTCCGCGTTGTCGCGCTGTGCAGAGTTACCGAAAGTTCGCGAGCTGAATCCCTTGCCTTACATGCTGGCCAAAAAAGCCCAATTTGTTTAGCACACACCCAAAAAATGCTATTCCACCCCAAACACACCTTTTGCAATAAAATCCAAAGCCATCCATGGAGTAAAGGAAAATCACCAGACAACACCAACTGTACATTTAAGTCATGCACCACAGATTGGAGGCTGACTACCTCTGGGCCTACTGGAAGACTACTCGGCCACAAGCTTGGAACCGGATGGCAAAAGCAAGCACACTGCTTGGATGGCTCCACAAAATGGCTGCCACACACCCACAACAACCACAAGAAATGGGAGACAGTCAATGTACGCCTATGGCAAAGGCACAATGCATGCCTTCCTAAAATGGCCGCCACACACATGCTCAGCCCACCCACCACAATAACAAACAAAAAGTGATTGCAAAGGACAGGAAGAGGAAGTTGTAGTGTCTGTGGAACTTAATCCCTCTCATAAAAATGTTTTCCAGACAAATAACAGCTTCTCCCTGCTCCAAACCTACAGCTCAATGACAGCCTGGGGAGTTTTTTGTGCAGAAATGCACAAAAAAGCGTTTTCGAGAAGGGTCTATGTTGCTCGCGAGATATTGTTTGCCAGATTGCAAAAGCTGCGTGTTCGGGATCGCGAACTGTACAAAAAGGCTTTCTCGCGTGCACGAACACGCATATTACGAGCGCAAAAATGACGAAAACTGTAAGTCCGCGTTGTTGCGCTGTGCAGAGTTACCGAAAGTTCGCGAGCTGAATCCCTTGCCTTACATGCTGGCCAAAAAAGCCCAATTTGTTTAGCACACACCCAAAAAATGCTATTCCACCCCAAACACACCTTTTGCAATAAAATCCAAAGCCATCCATGGAGTAAAGGAAAATCACCAGACAACACCAACTGTACATTTAAGTCACGCACCACAGATTGGAGGCTGACTACCTCTGGGCCTACTGGAAGACTACTAGGCCACAAGCTTGGAACCGGATGGCAAAAGCAAGCACACTGCTTGGATGGCTCCACAAAATGGCCGCCACACACCCACAACAACCACAAGAAATGGGAGACAGTCAATGTACGCCTATGGCAAAGGCACAATGCATGCCTTCCTAAAATGGCCGCCACACACATGCTCAGCCCACCCACCACAATAACAAACAAAAAGTGATTGCAAAGGACAGGAAGAGGAAGTTGTAGTGTCTGTGGAACTTAATCCCTCTCATAAAAATGTTTTCCAGACAAATAACAGCTTCTCCCTGCTCCAAACCTACAGCTCAATGACAGCCTGAGGAGTTTTTTGTGCAGAAATGCACAAAAAAGCGTTTTCGAGAAGGGTCTATGTTGCTCGCGAGATATTGTTTGCCAGATTGCAAAAGCTGCGTGTTCGGGATCGCGAACTGTACAAAAAGGCTTTCTCGCGTGCGCGAACACGCATATTGCGAGCGCAAAAATGACGAAAACTGTAAGTCCGCGTTGTCGCGCTGTGCAGAGTTACCGAAAGTTCGCGAGCTGAATCCCTTGCCTTACATGCTGGCCAAAAAAGCCCAATTTGTTTAGCACACACCCAAAAAATGCTATTCCACCCCAAACACACCTTTTGCAATAAAATCCAAAGCCATCCATGGAGTAAAGGAAAATCACCAGACAACACCAACTGTACATTTAAGTCACGCACCACAGATTGGAGGCTGACTACCTCTGGGCCTACTGGAAGACTACTAGGCCACAAGCTTGGAACCGGATGGCAAAAGCAAGCACACTGCTTGGATGGCTCCACAAAATGGCCGCCACACACCCACAACAACCACAAGAAATGGGAGACAGTCAATGTACGCCTATGGCAAAGGCACAATGCATGCCTTCCTAAAATGGCCGCCACACACATGCTCAGCCCACCCACCACAATAACAAATAAAAAGTGATTGCAAAGGACAGGAAGAGGAAGTTGTAGTGTCTGTGGAACTTAATCCCTCTCATAAAAATGTTTTCCAGACAAATAACAGCTTCTCCCTGCTCCAAACCTACAGCTCAATGACAGCCTGAGGAGTTTTTTGTGCAGAAATTAACAAAAAAGCGTTTTCAAGAAGGGTCTATGTTGCTCGCGAGATATTGTTTGCCAGATTGCAAAAGCTGCGTGTTCGGGATCGCGAACTGTACAAAAAGGCTTTCTCGCGTGCGCGAACACGCATATTGCGAGCGCAAAAATGACGAAAACTGTAAGTCCGCGTTGTCGCACTGTGCAGAGTTACCGAAAGTTCGCGAGCTGAATCCCTTGCCTTACATGCTGGCCAAAAAAGCCCAATTTGTTTAGCACACACCCAAAAAATGCTATTCCACCCCAAACACACCTTTTGCAATAAAATCCAAAGCCATCCATGGAGTAAAGGAAAATCACCAGACAACACCAACTGTACATTTAAGTCACGCACCACAGATTGGAGGCTGACTACCTCTGGGCCTACTGGAAGACTACTAGGCCACAAGCTTGGAACCGGATGGCAAAAGCAAGCACACTGCTTGGATGGCTCCACAAAATGGCCGCCACACACCCACAACAACCACAAGAAATGGGAGACAGTCAATGTACGCCTATGGCAAAGGCACAATGCATGCCTTCCTAAAATGGCCGCCACACACATGCTCAGCCCACCCACCACAATAACAAACAAAAAGTGATTGCAAAGGACAGGAAGAGGAAGTTGTAGTGACTGTGGAACTTAATCCCTCTTATAAAAATGTTTTCCAGACAAATAACAGCTTCTCCCTGCTCCAAACCTACAGCTCAATGACAGCCTGAGGAGTTTTTTGTGCAGAAATGCACAAAAAAGCGTTTTCGAGAAGGGTCTATGTTGCTCGCGAGATATTGTTTGCCAGATTGCAAAAGCTGCGTGTTCGGGATCGCGAACTGTACATAAAGGCTTTCTCGCGTGCGCGAACACGCATATTGCGAGCGCAAAAATGACGAAAACTGTAAGTCCGCGTTGTCGCGCTGTGCAGAGTTACCGAAAGTTCGCGAGCTGAATCCCTTGCCTTACATGCTGGCCAAAAAAGCCCAATTTGTTTAGCACACACCCAAAAAATGCTATTCCACCCCAAACACACCTTTTGCAATAAAATCCAAAGCCATCCATGGAGTAAAGGAAAATCACCAGACAACACCAACTGTACATTTAAGTCATGCACCACAGATTGGAGGCTGACTACCTCTGGGCCTACTGGAAGACTACTCGGCCACAAGCTTGGAACCGGATGGCAAAAGCAAGCACACTGCTTGGATGGCTCCACAAAATGGCTGCCACACACCCACAACAACCACAAGAAATGGGAGACAGTCAATGTACGCCTATGGCAAAGGCACAATGCATGCCTTCCTAAAATGGCCGCCACACACATGCTCAGCCCACCCACCACAATAACAAACAAAAAGTGATTGCAAAGGACAGGAAGAGGAAGTTGTAGTGTCTGTGGAACTTAATCCCTCTCATAAAAATGTTTTCCAGACAAATAACAGCTTCTCCCTGCTCCAAACCTACAGCTCAATGACAGCCTGGGGAGTTTTTTGTGCAGAAATGCACAAAAAAGCGTTTTCGAGAAGGGTCTATGTTGCTCGCGAGATATTGTTTGCCAGATTGCAAAAGCTGCGTGTTCGGGATCGCGAACTGTACAAAAAGGCTTTCTCGCGTGCACGAACACGCATATTACGAGCGCAAAAATGACGAAAACTGTAAGTCCGCGTTGTTGCGCTGTGCAGAGTTACCGAAAGTTCGCGAGCTGAATCCCTTGCCTTACATGCTGGCCAAAAAAGCCCAATTTGTTTAGCACACGCCCAAAAAATGCTATTCCACCCCAAACACACCTTTTGCAATAAAATCCAAAGCCATCCATGGAGTAAAGGAAAATCACCAGACAACACCAACTGTACATTTAAGTCACGCACCACAGATTGGAGGCTGACTACCTCTGGGCCTACTGGAAGACTACTAGGCCACAAGCTTGGAACCGGATGGCAAAAGCAAGCACACTGCTTGGATGGCTCCACAAAATGGCCGCCACACACCCACAACAACCACAAGAAATGGGAGACAGTCAATGTACGCCTATGGCAAAGGCACAATGCATGCCTTCCTAAAATGGCCGCCACACACATGCTCAGCCCACCCACCACAATAACAAACAAAAAGTGATTGCAAAGGACAGGAAGAGGAAGTTGTAGTGTCTGTGGAACTTAATCCCTCTCATAAAAATGTTTTCCAGACAAATAACAGCTTCTCCCTGCTCCAAACCTACAGCTCAATGACAGCCTGAGGAGTTTTTTGTGCAGAAATGCACAAAAAAGCGTTTTCGAGAAGGGTCTATGTTGCTCGCGAGATATTGTTTGCCAGATTGCAAAAGCTGCGTGTTCGGGATCGCGAACTGTACAAAAAGGCTTTCTCGCGTGCGCGAACACGCATATTGCGAGCGCAAAAATGACGAAAACTGTAAGTCCGCGTTGTCGCGCTGTGCAGAGTTACCGAAAGTTCGCGAGCTGAATCCCTTGCCTTACATGCTGGCCAAAAAAGCCCAATTTGTTTAGCACACACCCAAAAAATGCTATTCCACCCCAAACACACCTTTTGCAATAAAATCCAAAGCCATCCATGGAGTAAAGGAAAATCACCAGACAACACCAACTGTACATTTAAGTCACGCACCACAGATTGGAGGCTGACTACCTCTGGGCCTACTGGAAGACTACTAGGCCACAAGCTTGGAACCGGATGGCAAAAGCAAGCACACTGCTTGGATGGCTCCACAAAATGGCCGCCACACACCCACAACAACCACAAGAAATGGGAGACAGTCAATGTACGCCTATGGCAAAGGCACAATGCATGCCTTCCTAAAATGGCCGCCACACACATGCTCAGCCCACCCACCACAATAACAAACAAAAAGTGATTGCAAAGGACAGGAAGAGGAAGTTGTAGTGTCTGTGGAACTTAATCCCTCTCATAAAAATGTTTTCCAGACAAATAACAGCTTCTCCCTGCTCCAAACCTACAGCTCAATGACAGCCTGAGGAGTTTTTTGTGCAGAAATTAACAAAAAAGCGTTTTCAAGAAGGGTCTATGTTGCTCGCGAGATATTGTTTGCCAGATTGCAAAAGCTGCGTGTTCGGGATCGCGAACTGTACAAAAAGGCTTTCTCGCGTGCGCGAACACGCATATTGCGAGCGCAAAAATGACGAAAACTGTAAGTCCGCGTTGTCGCACTGTGCAGAGTTACCGAAAGTTCGCGAGCTGAATCCCTTGCCTTACATGCTGGCCAAAAAAGCCCAATTTGTTTAGCACACACCCAAAAAATGCTATTCCACCCCAAACACACCTTTTGCAATAAAATCCAAAGCCATCCATGGAGTAAAGGAAAATCACCAGACAACACCAACTGTACATTTAAGTCACGCACCACAGATTGGAGGCTGACTACCTCTGGGCCTACTGGAAGACTACTAGGCCACAAGCACTAGCACACACATTCAACAAAGGTAAATCACACACACACACACCAACAGTGAAATACACCACAGCCACGTTTAGCATTTCAATCCTATGCCATCCATGCCCTACATGATGTAGAAATTCTACAGACACCACAAAACATGGACCCATGGGTACCCTACTGGCTGAAATTGCAGAGAAAAACAACTAGGCCCCTATTGAAAGTAGTACAGGCCACCCACCACAACAATAATTTTTAAAAACAATAAAAATCCCAGAAAAATGTAGGTACAAACGATCCCCAATGAAACAAACACTCCAATTCTCCAACTTACTTGTAGTAAATTAAATCTCAAATCAAAAATTCCTCAAATAAATCCAATCCAATGGTATGATGCAGCAGACAGACACAAAAAGTGATCCTTCCAGCTCCAAATCCAAATGAATGTGAACAACAGATGCACAAAGCACGTGGGAGGAGCCTGCTGGACAGGAACAGGAAGTTGTAGACTTAGGGGCACTTCCTTCCTCTTGAAAAAAAAGAGTTAAAAAAATTAAAGGACTCTTTCTTACACAAAAGACTACAGCAAGATCACAATCTGAGGAGTTTTCTGAGCAAAATGATCATTTTAGAGAAGGTTTTATGAAGCTCGCGAGATATTCTTTGCCAGATTGAAGTTTTTCCATATTCGGGATCGCGATCTTACCAAAACAGCCGCCGGAAGTCAGCTCGCGCGCACCAATGACGTGTTCGGGGTCGCACACTCTCGCGGGCTTGGGCAGCCATAGTACAAATCTCGTGGCGCTCGCGAACAGACAGAAAAGCAAGTTGGCAATCGCAGAATCAAGGTAAGACGTTACCGCGCGCGCGAGAATGAATATTGAGCGCGCGAGGAAGCAAAACTACTACGCTACGCGCTAGATTGCGTAGCAATCTGCAACTTCGCGCTCTACGCGAATCGCGAAGTTACCTAAACTTCGCAAGCTCCGCGAACGAAGCGTAGTTCAACGCCCAGGCTTAATTTTTACCCCTACGCTATCCAACGCTTTCCTTACTATTACACTCACTGGAGTGGGAATAGTAATTTTTACCCCTATGCTGTCCAACGCTTTCCCTACTGTTGCACTCTTTGGAGTGGGAATAGTAATTTTTAGCCCTATGCTATCCAATGCTTTCCCTACTATTGCACTCACTGGAGTGGGAATAGTACATTTTACCCTCCCGCTATCCAACGCTTTCCCTACTGTTGCACCCTCTGGAGTGGGAATAGTAATTTTTACCCCTATGCTATCCAACACTTTTCCTACTGTTGCACTCTTTGGAGTGGGAATAGTTATGTTTCCCCTATGCAATCCAATGCTTTCCCTGCTGTTGCACTCACTGGAGTGGGAATAGTACATTTTACCCTCTCGCTATCCAACGCTTTCCCTACTGTTGCACTCACTGGAGTGGGAATAGTAAATTTTACTCTCCTGCTATCCAACGCTTTCCCTACTGTTGCACTCTCTGGAATGGGAATAGTAATTTTTACCCCTATGCTATCCAACGCTTTCCCTACTGTAGCACTCTTTGGAGTGGGAATAGTAATTTTTACCCCTACGCTATCCAACGGTTTTCTTACTATTGCACTCACTGGA
Source organism: Triturus cristatus (assembly GCF_964204655.1). Classification (NCBI taxonomy): domain Eukaryota; kingdom Metazoa; phylum Chordata; class Amphibia; order Caudata; family Salamandridae; genus Triturus; species Triturus cristatus. The sequence goes on from NC_140591.1 coordinate 1,564,848,035, forward strand.
GTGGGAATAGTAATTTTTACCCCTACGCTATCCAACGCTTTCCCTACTGTTGCACTCTCTGGAGTGGGAATAGTAATTTTTACCCTCCCGCTATCCAACGCTTTCCCTACTGTTGCAGTCTCTGGAGTGGGATTAGCAATTTTTACCCCTATGCTATCCAAAGCTTTCCCTACTGTTGCACTCTTTGGAGTGGGAATAGTAATTTTTACCCCTACGCAATCCAATGCTTTCCCTACTGTTGCACTCAGTGGAGTGGGAATAGTAAATTTTACCCTCTCGCTATCCAACGCTTTCCCTACTGTTGCACTCACTGGAGTGGGAATAGTAATTTTTACCCATACGCTATCCAACGCTTTCCCTACTGTTGCACTCTGTGGAGTGGGAATAGTAATTTTTACTCGAACGCTATCCAATGCTTTCTCTTCTATTGCACTCTCTGGAGTGGGAATAGTAATTTTTACCCTCCCGGTATCCAACGCTTTCCCTACTGTTGCACTTACTAGAGTGGTAATAGTAAATTGTACCCGCCCGCTATCCTGCGCTAAAAATATTGAATATTATTTAGGTGCCGATTCGGATCCTGGAGAAACCGGGTACGAACCGTTGGACGGAGCATTTTCTCGGTCTGACACGTACCCGGTCAAAAAACATTACAAAATTGCAAGTACGATTCGTATGGAAAAAGTATTTCCGTATGAATCGTACAAAACACCGACCGGCGAAAATATCCACACAAATGTGATCCGGGAAAGCGCCGACGTGACGTCCGGACGCATTCAGGCTGCGTTCCACGAACCAGGAAGTACGATCCGTACCGACGTCACCCCGCACGGTGTATATTTTCCGACTGCCAAAAACTGCCGGGAAATCAGGACGACGCGCACAAGGAGCACCTGTACGCGATGGACAGCCATGGACCCGAACCTACGTGTCATCCCAGCCCTCATAGCAGTCCACCTGCTCTACAGGAACCGACGCAGACGGCGCAGAAGGTCAGAACAACACCCAGGGGCAAAGGGGGGGGCAGGGGCAGGACACACGACCCCCACCCAAGTTACAAATCACACATGCCCTGGACATACCTGACCTTCAGGGCCTGGTCACTCCGAGGGGGTGGGGGCGTGTCCAGCAACGCATGCATCCGCCACAACGGAAGTGGGTGATGACGCGAACCAGCAACACAACAAGTCCGGTACGTACCGTACCCACGCCTTAAGAGCGTGAGTACGGGTCGTACCACGCCCACCCCTATGTCACCCCAACAATGGCGGGACGGCCCGTACCCACGTTCTAAAGGCCTGGGTACGGGCCGTACCAGCATTGTTGGGGTGACGTAGGGGTACACGTGGTACGACCCGTACCCACGCTCTGAAGGCCTGGGTATGGCACGTACCAACACCCCACCCATGTATGTATGGAGCGTACCCACACCCCACCAGTGTATGTACGGCGCGTACCCCCACCCCGTATGTACGGCGCGTACCCCCACCCGTGTATGTACGGCGCGTACCAACACCCCACCCGTTATGCATGGAGCGTACCCACACCCCACCAGTGTATGTACGGCACGTACCCCCACCCCCGTATGTACGGTGCGTACCCCCACCTGTGTATGTACGGCACGTACCAACACCCCACCTGTGTATGAATGGAGCGTACCCACACCCCACCAGTGTATGTACGGCGCGTACCCCCACCCCCGTATGTACGGCGCGTACCCCCACCCATGTATGTACGGCGCGTACCAACACCCCCCCGTGTATGCATGGAGCGTACCCACACCCCACCAGTGTATGTACGGCGCGTACCCCCACCCCCGTATGTACGGCGCATACCCCCACCCGTGTATGTACGGCGCGTACCAACACCCCACCCATGTATCCATGGAGCGTACCCACACCCCACCAGTGTATGTACGGCGCGTACCCCCACCCCCGTATGTACGGAGCGTACCCCCACCGGTGTATGTCCCCAGCGTACATGGCCAGACACAGGAGGGGTGGGTGCCTATCAGTCCCAGCAGTGCCCAGACATGGGAGGGGTGGGTGCAGAGTCCTCACAGCAGTGCCCAGACATGGGAGGGGTGGGTGCAGAGTCCTCCCAGCAGTGCCCAGACATGGGAGGGGTGGGTGCAGAGTCCTCCCAGCAGTGCCCATGGAACGCAAAGGGTGCAGTACCCACAGATACAATACCCACAATTGTCAGTCAGGTGCTCCAAGACCCTGCAGAACACGAAACACATGTGTGCGAGGCTGGGAGTACACACATGCAGAGTGTGTGAAAGGGAACATGTCCACATGAAGTCACGTCAATATACTCGATACTCAAGTACAGTGACCACCAAGGATGCCCCTAATGATGCAGGTGGAAACATCGCCCAGCATGCATGGGCAAAGTTGAACGGATCCGTCACACACCAAGGAAATGTAGACACAGCTCAGCACAACATTTAGGAAACACCCTGCAGGGAAGATGTCAGGGTCCACAGAGGAAGGAACACACCTTGGGACAATGTCACCATGCAGTAAGAGCTGAAAATGAACAAAGTTATTTTGCAAATACCTTGTGATGGCACACAGATACAAGGGTCCACCCCATGAGCAGCACACTACTACATTTCCCAGACACCTAACACATTATCCCCACCCCAAACCATGGAGCAGCACCACCAACAGCAAGTCCAGGAAAGCATAAGTGTGCAAAAGAAAAACAAAAAGCTTTATTCAGCATATGAATTGTCATTTCTCGGAATGTCCATTATTAACAAGGCCCATGGGCCAGGCCAGCAGCAAAGTCCTGGGGGGGGGTACACATCGGGACGTGTGTCCCCTAGCTTGCCTGCACAGTTCACATGTCCATGTCATCCACAGAAGGGGGGGCATCATGTGGGGGGGAAGGACCAGGCACCGCAGGGATAGGAGGGGCAAGGGTAGGTGTTGTGGGTGCAGGGATGGAGGACTCCACCACAGGGGGTGGGGCACCGCCAAAGGTGGATGTGAGAAGGGCACTGCACTCGGTTGCAAGGTCCTCCAGCGTCTCCCCTGCACCCGAAGGAACCACAGGCCCCAAGGAGGGGGGGGGGTCGGAGGGATGGGTCTCAGCGCTACTGGGGGAGTGTGTGGACAGGGGGGGACTCAACTACACTGCCGGTGTCCTGCCTCCATCGCTTGCGGGGTGGAGCCACACTGGGGCTGATGGACAGACTGGGCAGGACTGACCCTGTGTCCGACTCTTGGCCAGGAGAGCTGAGGGGAGTGGATTTGGAGGCAGGGGGTTTGGATGAATGTGGACTCCCACTGTGGCTGCATGTCTTGCGTTTGCCCACCAACCCAGTGGATGTGCCTACTTCACCCTGTGTGTGCGTGACAGGAGGTGTGCGCTTGGCTTTCCCTGGCGGTGTGGTGCCTGTGTCTGGTGGGGTGCGTGCATGGGTACGTCTGGGTGTGCTTGGGACAGGCATGGGAGTGGGAAGTGTGGATGGTGCAGGGGTAGTGGGGGGGACGTAGCGCTGCAGGAGACCCACTGCTGCAGTCAGTGTCGAGTCTATGGACCTCAGCAACTGGCGTTGGTCAGACTGCACAGCTGAGATGCCCTCCAGGTATGCCTCCATTTGGGTGATCACTCGGGTGTGGCCATGGAGGACATTCAGTATCGCAGTCTGACCAACCTGCAACTGGCGCAGGATGTCCACAGACTCGGCATTTGAGGCAGCAGTGGAGACAGGGGCAGGGGGCGCGGTGCCTGGCAAGAAGGAGACACGTGGTGACCTAGCACGGCGGGAAGGGACCATAGCAAGTGGGAGGCCGGTGATGGGAACGGCGGGGTCGGGTAGAGATTGTGTGCTGCTTTCAGCTGTGGGAGCAGCCTCCGCCCCCTCTGGGAGCTCAGCCTCGGACCCGTCTGTGTCATAGTCAGAGGTGTAACTGGACAGGTCCTCTGCCTCACTCCCCTCGGCCTCCGTGCCACTCGATGTGCCAGACAAGTTGGCACTGCTGCCACTGGTGCTTGGTCCCTCCTCACGCTCCGTGCCAGTGTCTCCCTCGGAGTCCCCCGACGATGCTGTGGGCAAGGTGAAGAGACAGGAAATAATCAGACACCTGTATACATATGTCACATGAGTCAGATCTACATAGGTCACAGTGCATAGGCTGAAAAGCAACATGAGTAACATCTACAATACAAGGTACATATGTAGGCCCTGCAACACACAGCTGGTTGACCCACCATGCCACTGAGGAACAATGGAGTGCATGCCACAACAGCAAATTACTTAATATCAAATTGGACAGAGGAGCCAGGCTCTGGGGACAATCGTGCACTGCATCTGTACCACACAGTGTTGTCAAAAAAGGGATGAGCAGGAACCATGTCTATTGACTTTTTGCACATGCTGCAAAGCTAACGCATTGAAACAAGCCCAACATGACTGGGTCACTGCACCTCGAGTGTATGTCCAGACAAACATCACACACAGGCCAGACCTAGCAAGGTGAATACAGATTTGGACATGTAGGCCTTGCCCGCACAAACCACCCGCTACCTGAGACAATGTGATTGAGACAGAGGAAGTACTGACACCTCTTACTCTGGGATGGAAACACATGGGCTGCACTAAATCCTGATTGTACTCAAACCACCACTGTTGCGCCTGTCCACATACATCATTGTCAACCAACCATCATCAGATTGTCGTACCAAGACACACAGGCACTGCCCACCGTGAGTATGCCCAAGCAAAATTGGGTCACACTGTAACATGTACACATGTAGCACAGTTTACGCTAATACAGATGAGGCCAGGGTACAATGCCACAGAGCCCAACCTATGCGGAAGACACTGAGAATGTCCACATTGTTGGATGACACACATGATACCTAGGAAGAGGTGCCCCAGGGCACGGTAGTGGCCACACACCTCCATGGTCCTGGATGGATATGACTTCAACTGAAGCAACCGCCCCAGCACTATGCATTACTCCCACTCATGCACATCATGTCAGAGGGCACAACATTGGACATGCTTGCTGTAAGGCAGTACACTTCTAAGACACACTCCTATGTCGGGACTCAGCATCAGTGCCAACTGACATGGACCCCACAATGACTGACCTGTCCAGGGCACAGGCAAGCTCCCAAACCCGCTTACACACCCCCCCCACACATGATGCTGCAAGCATTGGGCACTTGGATTAACTGCCAGTCTAGATTACCTTGTGCAAGAGTGACTACCCACAGACCCAGGAACACATGGCAAGGAGGGGAAGGGAGGAAGAACAGCAGGTGTTTACTTTGGGGAACTGGTTATGCACTGCACATTTAAACCCTGGCAGTGTATCCATGCAGCTGCGTACTTGCAAAAGCTGGGGACGCACGACAGACACACATGTACCTACCCCCTTCCTGCTGCTGCCTCTCCTTTAAGCGCCTATCCAAGTCGGGGAAGACCACCGCGAGCACACGCTTATGGATGTGGGTCAGACGCCGGCGCCCACGGTTCTTGGTGCTCTCAGGTGAGTCCCCCAGCAGGACCCGTGCAATCCTCCTCGTCCAGCACCAGATATCCTGCCAGCGTTTCCTCACCTGGGCTACGCGCCGCTTCCGACCCACCGTCTTCCGCACGGCACTGACGGCTCGCCTCCATATCTCCCCCTTGGCATGGACGCCTACCTGTGAGGATGCAAAAGTGAGAATACTTTAATACACCTGAGCAATGACACAGAGACACACATATTAATAAGTTGTCTGGTTTGAACAGGCCATGGTATGCAGAAAAATCATTGCACCATTGTCATAGGGACATTATCTATATATAGCGTATGCGTACGCCATAGTAATACGGACCGTACATACGCGTGTACAGTCCGTATTACTATGGCGTATACATACGCCAGCACACCAACAGTGATAGGGACCCTACACACACGTGTATGGCCCGTATTACTATGGGTATGCTGGCGTATGCGTACACCATAGTAATACGGTCCGTACACGCGTATGTACGGTCCGTATCACTATGGCGTACGCATACGCCAGCACTCCCATAGGGATAGGGACCCTACACATGCCCTCAGAGCGTATGTAGGGTGCATTTAACACCTGACAGTGGTGACAGGCGGCACACAGACAGGAATGGAGCTGTCATACTTGGCCAAGGCTGCACATCAAGGCATTGTCTGTGCAGTACTATGTATGTCGGGCACAGGTGTGTCAGGCCGTGATGTGGCACATAACTGCTGAGGTGTGAAGCAAATTGCAGTATGATGAGCTGTGTACACATGTCATGTGTGATGGTGCACTATGTGCCACACATCCCCTTCACTCCATTGATATGTGTGCATGTAGTACAGACTTGTTGAGCCATGCGTCACTGGCATGGCACAGTCACCGACACCCGCTACTGTCCCCTGATGCCAGGTACACGGAAATTTACCCTTGAGATGTGAATGCCCGCGTTGCACGCTGTAACTATGTTATGTGTGTGTCATGTGTTCCCATAGGTTTGCTGTAGGTGTTTGGTCAAATGCATCTGCACTTGCTGCAAACAACATGTGGCTGTGTGTAGATGGGCATGGTACACTGTTACGCACACCAGCCCACATGTGTAATCCGACGTAAGGTGTGTATGTATGCATGGACGCGTAATTTCATGACAAGGACATATCTGCATACTCTCAATGTATGTGTGAGCACTCTTGACATGTACTCCCTCATGGCAAGGTGTGTGGTCTGTCCCCTTTCTATGACATGTGACCTGTGCATCTAGTGTTCCGCAACCTGTATGTACTATGACCATCCTTCTCCTGCACATATGTGGATGTCTGTAACTCCTGTAATGCGTCTGCCTGTTCACTTACACTGGCCCACAGCTAGTTACATGGCATGGCATGTTGAGTTTGAGAATCGACGTTTGTAGCTGGCTCTTGGTAGGAGTGTCCCCTGCCTGACATACGTGTCCAGGGCTCATTGCACAGACCTGACTCCGTATGTCGCATATGTGTATTGGCTGTTGAACATGTGCACAGTACATTGACATTGGTGGTGTACTGTACTCACTCTTAGTTGTCCCTTCATATTCACTGCAGGGCTCCGCCTCTCCATCGACCAATTCCGGACTTGGCTGACCTAAGGGAACATGACTGTATACGCCGCTACCGCTTCCCCCAACGTTTGATTGAGGACTTGACGACACGGCTGGCAGCACACCTCCAACCGCTACACAGGTATCCTGGTGCACTGACACCCAAGATGAAGGTGATGGCAGCTCTACATTTCTTTGCCACGGGTACCTTTCAACATACCATTGCTCACGTTGGTGGCATGTCCCAAACCATGTTCAGCCGTGTGCTGCATGATTTTTTAGAGGCCATGTTGGTTCACCTCGATGAGTTCATAAAATTCCCAACTCCTGATCAGTTGACAGGTGTCAAGCGTGAGTTCTATGCCCTGGGAGGGATGCCCCATGTCATTGGGTCCATAGATGGAACACATGTGGCTTTGGTACCACCACAGGCACAGGAGGTAGCCTATAGGAACAGGAAACATTACCACTCCATTAATGCCCTTGTGGTGTGTCTTGCTAACATGGTGATTTCCCATGTCTGTGCACGTTTTCCAGGATCAGCACACGATGCCTACGGTTCAGTGACTAAATATCGAGGGACAAAATATCGACTATACAAAAAATCGACACTAAAATATCGAGGGACAGAATATCGACTCCCTATCTACAAACAGGTAAGTGCTAAAATACCGATTCCAAAATATAGACTGGCAAAATATAGTTAGCCAAAATATCGATTTTTTTAAATGTATTAAAAAAATTGTAAAATTAATTAAATATTTAACAAAATTACATAAAACATACATAATATAATATAAAATAGCTTAAAATGTAAACATAATATAAATAATTTAAAAAATGGGATTTTGTTGGATACTGAGAGCGTAAAAATTACTATTCCCACTCCAGTGAGTGCAACAGTAGGGAAAGCGTTGGATAGCGTAGAGGTAAAAATTACTATTCCCACTCCAGTGAGTGCAACAGTAGGGAAAACGTTGGATAGCGTAGGGGTAAAATTTACTATTCCAACTCCAAACAGTGCAACAGTAGGGAAAGCGTTGATTAGCGTAGAGGTAAAAATTACTATTCCCACTCCAGAGAGTGCAACAGTAGTGAAAGCGTTGGATAGCGGGAGGGTAACAATTACTATTCCCACTCCAGTGAGTGCAACAGTAAGGAAAGTGTTGGATAGCATAGGGGTAAAAATTACTGTTCCCACTCCAGTGAGTGCAACAGTAGGGAAAACGTTGGATAGCGTAGGGGTAAAAATTACTATTCCAACTCCAAACAGTGCAACAGTAGGGAAAGCGTTGGATAGCGTAGAGGTAAAAACGTACTATTCCCACTCCAGAGAGTGCAACAGTAGGGAAAGCGTTGGATAGCGGGAGGGTAACAATTACTATTCCCATTCCAGAGAGTGCAACACTAGGGAAAGCGTTGGATAGCGCAGGGGTAAAAATTACTATTCCCACTCCAGTGAGTGCAACAGGAGGGAAAGCGTTGGATAGTGGGAGGGTAACAATTACTATTCCCACTCCAGAGAGTGCAACAGTAGGGAAAGTGTTGGATAGCGGGAGGGTAACAATTACTATTCCACTGCAGAGAGTGCAACAGCAGGGAAAGGGTTGGATAGCGTAGGGGTAAAAATTACTATTCCCACTCCAAAGAGTGCAACAGTAGGGAAAGCGTTGGATAGCGTAGGGGTAAAAATTACTATTCCCACTCCAGTGAGTGCAACAGTAGGGAAAATGTTGGATAGCGCAGGGGTAAAAAATACTATTCCAACTCCAAACAGTGCAACACTAGGGAAAGCGTTGGATAGCGTAGAGGTAAAAATTACTATTCCCACTCCAGAGAGTGCAAAAGTAGGGAAAGTAATGATTTAAATTAAATATAAGATGACATTAATTATCAATACTGATAAAAAGTTAATTACCAATTAATAACAATTAATTACCATTTAAAAATATTATTTATCAATTGATAAAAATGTATTACCAATTAATAATAATTAATTACCAATTACAAATTAATTATCAATTATCAATACACATAAATAAAAAAAATAATATTGACTTTATTACTATTAATTTACTTCCCACCCAATTCCCCTACAAACCCACAACCCACTCCCATTTATAAAAAATACAATTCACATTATTATCTATTAATCAATTAATAAAAATATTTGTACAAATAATAAAAATTATTTAATTTATTACAATTAATTTACTTACCACCCAATTCCCCTACAAACCCACAACCCACTCCTATTAATAAAAAATACAATTAACATAATTATCAATTAATCAATTAATATAAATTAATTACCAATTAATAAAAATAAATTACAAATTAATAATTAATTATCAATTAATTAATTATCAAAAAATATAAATATAATTAACATTTAATTAACCATAATTAAATTACTTCCCACCCTATTCCCCTATAAACCCACAACCCGCTACGGAATTAAATTACGCAATATTTAAATTACATAACATTCATTTGTTTAAATAAATTAAACATACATTACAACAATAATACATCATTTTAACACATATACTACCATACATAACACAAAAAAAAATTCGATATTATGGTAATCTATATTTTAAAATTCGATATTATAGTATTCGATATTATTAAGGTCTATAGTTTGGTAATCGATATTTTGTACCCCAATTTCGATATTCTGACCTATCTATATTTTGTAGAGTCGATATTCTGTCCACTCTATATTTTAACTTCGATATTATGGGCAGTCGATATTTTGGAATCGATATTTTGGGTGTTTACCGATGCCTACATCATGAGGCGTAGCAGGGTGCCTGAAATGATGCTGCAGCTGCGCAACGAACGAGCATGTATTGTTGGTGGGTATACTCTGTCAGTCCTGTATTTAGCGTCATCTTCCTGTCTCACTGCTTCTCCTGACCCACTTTTGGTCATGATGTTTCCATGTAGGGGACGCTGGCTATCCCAACATGCCATGGCTGATCACGCCTCTCCGCAACCCCAGCACGGCTGCCCAGCACCGCTACAACAACGCCCATGGGCGTACCAGGCGAGTGATAGAGAGGACGTTTGGCCTCCTGAAGAGCCGATTCCGTTGCCTCCACAAGACCGGTGGCGCACTCCCACATGCACCGGTGAAGGTATGCAAGATCTTCCTCGTGTGCTGCATGCTGCACAACATGGCAGTGGAGAAAGCTGTGCCACTCATCCTGGATCCGGATGAGCAGGACCAACCACCCGTGGAGGATGAGGGGCTTGGTCACGAGGCAAGTGATGTGGAGGAGGATGATGCGGGAGAGGACATCTGGAGTCGGCTCATACGCAACTTCTTTGCTTAGTGGTGAGTTCCAGTGTCTGAGTGTGCACGCATTGGTCCGTGTGTGGTATGTGTTGCAATGTGTGTGTACATCTGCATGTCTGCCAGGTGAGTCTGAGGTGTGTTTGGATGTGTCACTCGAGTGATGGTGCAATAGATGAATGTTTTTCCAGAGTCATCCTTGTCACCTAGCATGTACAAAACCTTATGCGTGTCGAGTACATGCACATGCATGCGGATGTGCTTCTAATGGCTGACTTCTGGTGTGTCTCTCATCCACAGGTACTTGCGCATGCTGTCTGCTGGTGGCATTGTTGTGCTCCTGCTATTTCTCATGAACACGGCAATATGTGCAGAATCAGCGTCACATGCACAGACACGTTTGGAAATCACCTTAGGGTAAGGGATGCAGCACGGCTTTTTGGGTGTGGTATTAGTTTTGATTGTGTGTGCACTGTTCCTGTTCATCTTTGGATACTTAGCATACTTGTAGATTCACCATGGGGCACATGACATGGAGCGGAATTCACCTGAATTGATGGTCAGACTTGCTGACAGTCATCTGTAATGGGATTGTGGATTGTGATGGAGCCATCAATGTGTCTAACACTGCCCTCGAAAACATACGGGTTGCACCGGGTTGACAAGGTGTGTGAATTCCCCATTGGAGGCTCAATGGTGTATGGCAGCCTCTCCGTGAGCAGCAGGGGGTGTTTAGCTGTAACCCGTCACTTGTGTGCCAGTCCTATGGATTCCCAGCATCTGTGGTGCAAAGGGGGTGCCAGTGTCGGTCCCACATGTTCATCCACATGACCTGTGTTTGTGTTGACAGAGTTGCATTAGCATTCTGACACACTTGACTAATAAAGGTGTCCCTCTGCCTCCAAGGTGCCTCATCTCTGTAAATGGTGGTCTGTTGCCACTGTGCATGTGTCATGTCTGGCATAGTTATCAGAGATAGTGCATATGAGTCTATGTGTAGAGTAGCAAGATGCAAGCTGTTTGTCAGGGATTAGAATCTGTATTGTGCATGATGTCCATGGCTGTGTAGGTATTGTGGCATGTCAGTCTCCACGACGGCCACTGTGCTGCATGTGCATCCATTGTGTGTGTGTGTGGCATGTTGAACTAGACATTCCTTCCTTGACATACACCTTTTGCATAGTTCCTTCCTGAGATCCTTGTCTTTGTGTGCAACTTGGGGCATTGTTTAGTTGACATGGCGCATGCTGCTGCAGGGCCTGCAGCAAGGGCACCCAGTGTCAACGGAAACGAGCTGGTGTTCATCATGGATTGCTTGCTGATATGTGCTATGCTGATCTGCCGCATCTGTGCCTCATGCTGCAGCATACTCTGCATTAGGCACAAGTTCCCCAGTTCCATCAACCTCAAGGCAAGAGAGACCAACCCCCAGGTCAACTACGACATCCGTGTCTAATCCTACCCTGCACTCAACGGACATGTGCGTTACAACTCCCATGATACTTGTCCACATCCAGGGTGCATCTGCACAGCTCTGCTTCTACATCCGGCGACCAAGCCACATCATCGTCCAACAGAGATGGGGGAATGGATCCCTGCCAGCTGCAGGATGACCTTCTCATTCCACGCACACACTCAGGATGCAGCCCACAACCCCAACACAACCTTGTGGCACTGTGATCCAAGACCCCATTGTGCCATCTCCATGCATCCAACCTTTGCCGGCCCACCATTCTTCACATCCATCTGACTCAAGCATGCAGGCCATGGTTCTGCCACCTGTCTACACATACCTGGGAGTGGCACCCCAGGACACTCCTCATGATCCCTGACCTCTGCGCATGACTGTTGCTCTTCTGAATAGGTCTGTGGGCACAGTTGTGCGGACAACCCCTCAGCTGGTTGGGCCTATCACGGGTGTGTATGGTGCTCCATGTCTGCATTGGATGCTACATTGTGACCCATGTGTGTCCTGTGCCAGACTCAGACCCCAGGGTATGCATGGTTGGAGTTACTTCAAAACTCAGGCATGGTTTGACTTTACAACACACACATGTAGTGGAATAATGCAAAATGACGGCATCATCTCGTGATTGTGAAGAGATTTATTTGTGGTGGGGTACGTGTTTGGGGGGATGACAAGAGGTGCTTGGCGGGAGTGTGGAATCCAAAGTTCACTGGGGGAGTTGGTATCCTTGCCAATGGAAGTCATCAGAGTCTTTGACACAGTCTTTGTCAACATTGGTCAGACAGTGACCAGCAAGTCCATGTGGTAGAGAATGTCATTTGCTGTAGTGCTGCTGTTGGGCCAGAGGGCCAGGTGCCAGGCCAGGTGACCTGGGAGATGGCGATGTTCCGCTGACTCTCACGGTCTTTTGCGTGGACGACCCACCTTCCTGCGGGGACCCTCAGATGCAGGCCGTGACGATGCTTGGGATGCTCCGTCGGATGATTCCTCCTCCTCCTGATCCCTCCCTGTGGGTGGTGATGTTCTTCGCCTGGTGGCACAGGGAGGGTTGCCCATGTTGTCGGCAATCCGACGGAGTACACGGGTCATTTCCGTTTGCACCGCCACAAGCTCAGCCTGTCTTGCCTCCATCCGTCCTTGGTGTCGCTCTTGACTGGCATATTGCTCGGCCTGCATGTTCTTGATATCTCTGAGGGTCTCCACTACCTGGCTGAGGCCCCCTGGTGTCACGTCGGTATGAGTCGAGGATGTTGCTGACGTGTGACATTACCGGTTCCTGAGCCAACTGGTCAGGTTCGCGCCTCCGCCGTCCTCCACTCCCACCACCCCTGCCCACTTGCAGCTGGCCTGTCGTTGTGGGCACATCGGGTCTCCGGGACCCCTGAGGGATGGCATTTGCGGTGTCGCCTGCCTCCTCCTGGGTGCCCGGAGAACCTTGTCCCTCCTGGACAGACTGGCTGTGTTGTTGTGTGCGGGCAGGGCTCCTGGGTGTGTCCTGGGATGTGGCAGGAATGGAAGTGGTGGTTGGCACAGTTGTACCTGACGCAGGTGCTGCAGGTGGCTGGACACCAGAGGGGCCAGGTTGGTCTGGGTCGTCCACGGAGTGGTGAGAGTCGCCGCTGCCGGTGGGGTCCTCTTCACACAGAGCCTGGTCCTGTGAGTCTTCCCCCCCAGTGTTGGGGGGAGATCGACGACGTTGACCTGTGTGTGAGAGAAACAATGTTAATTGTGTTACATGCGACATCCATGTTTCATTCATTTTTCATTTGGCACAGTTCCTCTGGGTGGTTGGATATGGCTTGCATTCCTCTCGCAGTGCACTTGTGCATGGGTATGTCCCTTGGCCACAGCTTTCGACGCTTTACCTATGTGTGACCCAATCTTAGTTGATGCATCTTTTTGGCAGCAGTCAGCAGTGTAGTGAGCGGGGGTAGCAAGCCATGCAGAGCCGCCTTACGTGTTGCACTGCACTTTGCCAAATGGTCTGTTCACCATGCTATATGAGAATGCAGGTTGGTAACTTGGGCATTTGTGACAGGGTTCTAACATACACAGTGGGTAGGTTTAATGGGTGTTAGCTTAGGTTTGTGCCTGCAGCACGGATGTACTCGTGCACAGATTGACACATGGCTCAGTGTTTGTCACAGGATAAAGGGGGGTTGAAGCCCTGGGAAACCTTGTCTACATGCACACAGTCCACCTGCTGACGAGCGGACATGGCCACACCACCCAAGGGTGATTTGGTCTCCCTGTGTCTCCCTTTCTCCCTCCCTCTGTCAGCCTCCTCCCTCTGTCCGTCTCCCTGTGTCTCCCTTTCTGCCTCCCTCTGTCAGCCTCCTCCCTCTGTCCGTCTCCCTGTGTCTCCCTTTCTCCCTCCCTCTGTCTGCCTCCTCCCTCTGTCCGTCTCCCTGTGTCTCCCTTTCTCCCTCCCTCTGTCAGCCTCCTCCCTCTGTCAGTCTCCCTGTGTCTCCCTTTCTACATCCCTCTGTCTGCCTCCTCCCTCTGTCCATCTCCCTGTGTCTCCCTTTCTCCCTCCCTCTGTCTGCCTCCTCCCTCTGTCCGTCTCCCTGTGTCTCCCTTTCTCCCTCCCTCTGTCAGCCTCCTCCCTCCCTCTGTGTGTCACCCTCTGTCACCTCAGCCCAGCTTCCTGGGCACACACAGTTTGCAGGTCTTTCACAGTCCATTGGCTTGTTCATGTGGGTTTGTTTGTAATCTCCGGGCACCCATTGGGCAGAGTGTCTGAGTCTGCGCTGCTGCTGTGGTGGTGTGTGATGACACTCTTCCAGAGTGATGCGTCTTGATTAGCTGCTGTTATGTGCAAATTGTGCCTTCATACCCATGCCATCGTGCTACGCGGCCACCATTTGCAGGCAACACAGTACTGTGTGGGGACACACTTTTTGTATGGCTGTGCCCTAGGCCATATGAGCTGAGGGCATTGTTGTGTGCTTCAGAGTTCTTATGTGTTAGTTTTGGGACCCACCCTCCCGGCATCGGGGACGTCCTGTCTTGTGTTGGTGTTTTGTGTGGCCTGTGACTTGGCCTGGCCTTGCCTGGTGCATGGGGCATGGAGGCGCTAGTGGCATGTGTGTGTTTTTGGAGTGTGGTTGTGTCCGGTGCGGGCATTGGGGGGGTTGCGTGCATGATTGGGATTTAGTTTGTGTATGGCGTTCCACCATGTGAGGTGAGTTGGTTGTGTACTCACCAGGCTCTCGGACTCCTTCTACTCCGTCTACTCCCACCGGCGGCAGCGTGGCCATCACCTTCTCCTCCCAGGGATGGTACTGTGCCAGTCTGCGGGGCGGCCCTCCTCCAGTGATGTTCCCCTGGTTGTGATCGTCGGTCATTTTGCGGCGGACCGTCCTCCGCAGATCGTACCACCTGGCTTGGCACTCATGCCTGGTCCTTCTGGTGGCCCCAACAGCATTCACAGCATCAACAATCCTCTGCCACATGGCTGTTTTTTCGGATATGCTGGTCCGTCTGACCAATGTTCCAAAGAGCTGTGGCTCGACTCTGATGATTTCGTCGACAAGGACCTCCAGCTCATCCTTAGTAAACTTTGGATTCTTGTTAGTGGGCATGGTGTGGGGTGTGGGTGTGGATGGTTGTGGGTGTGTGGGTGTGGATGGTTGTGGGTGTGTGAGTGTGGTTGTGAAGGTGTGTGTGTGAATGTGATGAGGGGGTGTTTGTGATGGTGGTTGTGTGAATGAGTGCAAGTGTAAGGTGTTTTGATGGCTGTAGTATGGTGCAGTGCGTTGTCTCTGTGGTCTGGCAGTGGTGGATCTGTTGCAAAGGATCATGGTTTGTGTGTGTTGGGCCTTTTTATTGGTCCATTTGTGGGTATGGCTGTGTTTGGAATTTGGGTGGGTGTGTTATAAAGTGTGGTTGTGTTTTGGGCCTCTGTTTGGCTGTTTGGCAGTTGCAGGTGAGCGTATGGGGTGTATTTGTGCTTGTTGGACATGTTTTGTGGTGTTGTGTGAATGGAATTGACTCTCCTTGTGTTGTTTGGGGTTGTCCTGGTTCAGTATGTGTGTTTTTGGCATCTGTACGGTACGTACATGCACTGGTGGGGTGTTGGTACGTGCCGTACATACACTGGTGGGGTGTTGGTTCGCGCCGTACATACACGGGTGGGGGTTCGGCGCGTACATGCACTGGTGGGGTGTTGGTACGCGCCGTACATACACTGGTGGTGTGTTGGTACGTGCTGTACATCCACGGGTGGGGGTTTGGCGCGTACATGCTCTGGTGGGGTGTTGGTACGCGCCGTACATCCACGGGTGGGGGTTCGGCACATGCATGCACTGGTGGGGTGTTGGTATGCACCGTACATACACTGGTGGGGTGTTGGTTCGCGCCGTACATACACTGGTGGGGTGTTGGTACACGCCGTACATACACGGGTGGGGGTTCGGTACGTACAGTCACTGGTGGGGTGTTGGTACGCGCCGTACATACACTGGTGGGGTGTTGGTTCGCGCTGTACATACACGGGTGGGGGTTCGGCGCGTACATGCACTGGTGGGGTGTTGGTACGCGCCGTACATACACGGGTGGGGGTTCGGCGCATACATGCACTGGTGGGGTGTTGGTACGCGCCGTACATACACGGGTGGGGGTTCGGCGCGTACATGCACTGGTGGGGTGTTGGTACGTGCCATACATACACTGGTGGGGTGTTGGTTCGCGCCGTACATACACGGGTGGGGGTTTGGCGCATATATACGGGGGCTGGGGGGGGTGTTCGTCGCGTATGCGGGCACATGTCTAGATGGTTGCTATGGGAGTTCGGTCCGTAAGGTCTATTTTCCATACGGTTGTAAAATTGGATGGACGGGACGGATCGTACTTGCGCGGTCGGACTTCATTTTTCCGATTCGTCGGGTAAATCGTCCGAGGATGTGTCGGACACATTTCCCGACCCGAGGACGTGTGGGGAAATTTTCCTAATGTGATTCGTATGGACTTTTTCCCATACGAATCGTACTTGGCAGTTTGTACGCTACTTGGACGATTCGTACGGCAAAAATACCGGATACGATTCGTACGGGGAGAAATTTTCCAGGATTGGAATCGGCACCTTAATAATATTACGTTAATATATATATGTATTAATTTTTTTTTTTTTTTACTTACATTAATTATTTATTAATTTAAAAGTTATTTAAGTATTTTTAAGTATGTTTTAGTTAATGATATTTATTATTTCATTAATTTTACATTACTTTTAAGACATATAAAAAATTCGATATTTTAACCAACTATATTTTTTACAACGATATTTTGGAAACGATATTTTTGTACTTACCTGTTTGTAGATAGGGAGTCGATATTTTGGCATTCGATATTTTTACCTCGATATTTTTGTAGGTCGATATTCTTCTCCTCGATATTCTGTCAGTGATCCGTTTGAGACACAGGAAATGGATAATAAGTGCATTCAAAAATAATTGTGAAAAAACTTTTCAGCACCGCTAGAACTTTTGATCATATTTCACTTTAGTGCAGTATGCCTGAAAAAGGATCCCTCTACTAAAGCAGAGCTGTGTTAAACAATATGGTTTATGATTCAGAGCAGGCCATATTATTGTGTGCTAGGGGTTAGTGGGAGATGAAATGAAATTGGGTATTTATAAAGCCCGCAGATACTCACATAGAGTGTCCCGGCGCTAAACCACTAAACCGTAACAGAAGAGCTCTGCCCCACCAACCAGAGTGTTATTGTTGGAACAACCATGTTTTAAGTTGTTTCCTAAAGAACAACAAGTCCTGAGCCAGTCTAAGATGTAGAGGCAAGTCGTTCCACAGGTGGGCTGCTAAAACCTGAAGGGAACGTCCCCCTATCCGAGATCGGGCAAACTTGGGAATAAGCATAAGGGCTTGTGCAGGGAACCTTAAGACCCGTTGAGGCTGATAGCGTTAGATCCTACTTCTCAGGTAAATGGCACCCGTATCATGAAAAGCTCGGTAAGCCAGCACTAAAGCCTTGTACTGGATCCTCTTTCTAACCGGGAGCCAGTGCAACGCTTTCAGGTGGGGTGACATGTGCATTCTGGGATTTACCATAAGAATAGCTCTGGCTGCGGTATTCTGGCCAACCTGCAGCCAATTGAGCAATTCTGGTAGCCCCAGATACAAGAAATTTACATAATCCAACCTTGATGTAATTAGGGCTTGTACTACGGTCTTACAGTATTCCACCGGTAGTAGAGGAAGAACATTTCTTACCATTCTTATCAATCCAAAACATGTGCCAGCAACAGTTTGGGTCTTCATTGATAAACTAGTGTCCAAATTAACTCCCAAGTTCTTTACCGTGCTGACTGGGGCAGAAGGGTCATATCGCGGGGTCACCATAAACTCCAGTCAGCACATGGGGGGAAGCCGAAGAAGATAATTTTGGATTTTTCTAGATTACACTTGGTTGAGTTGCATCCGAGAAAAGACCTCCATTAGACATCTGTTAATCTCCATCCCTTGGAAAGTCGGCCCTTTATCACATGTGAACAGCAGTTGGGTATCGTCGGCGTAAGAAATAATCTTTGCTCCGTGTGCCTCTGCCAGGCATGCAAGTGGGGCCATATAAATATTAAAGAGTGTAGAACTCAGGATGGCACCCTGCGGGACATCCACGTCCATTGGAGGAATTGCAGCTGAAAAGGGAGGAGACCAGATTTCCTGCTGCCGCTCAGTTAAAAAAGAGGCAAACCATTTGTACACCGTGCCCCCAATACTACACTCCGCTAACCTACGCAGGAGCCAGTCATGGGGCACGGTGCCAAAGGCTGCAAACAAATCCAACAGTATCACCACAGCACTGCCCCCCTTGTCCATCTGAGTTTTAATAGTTTCCGAAACCTCCAGGAACGCTGTTTCAGTGCTAAGGGAGGCTCTAAAGCCTGACTGACTGTCGTGAAGCACATGGTTTCCTTCTATATAGTCCGTTAGCACTGAATAAACATACTTCTTGAGGACCTTTGAGAATAAAGGCAGCAGGGATATGGGCCTATAATTGGATGCGACTGCAGGGTCAGCTGTGGGTTTCTTTAAGAGGTGAATGATTTTTGCCTTTTTCCAGCAGCTGGGTACCATTCCCTTTTTGAGCGAAGTATTAAGAACAAAGTTAACAGCAGGATTTATGGTCTCAGCGATGTTCTTCAACATTTTTGCAGGACAGGGATCAGAAGGGGATCCCGACTTCAGTGTTACCATGATGTCAAGGGATTTTCCTAAAGAAATGGAGGGAAGTTGGGTAAATAAGTGACTAACCCCAGAAGGCAGGGGGTCTGCACTCCACATCTCACCAGTTTCAGATGTGCCCATAGAGGCAAATGATTGTTGTATCAAGCAGATCTTATCATGGAAGAAACTAGCCATCTGGTGAACCCAACTAGAAGTGGGGGAGGAGAAATCCTTAACAATTTCTTTGCTCTCATTAGCCGCACCTTTTATTTTTGAAGTAAAGAAGTTTTTCATTTCAGCGCGCACATCATTAAAATAGGCTTTCAGAGCTTGCTTATAGATGGCTTTGGTTCGCCACGCTCTCTCTAATCGTTTGCAGGCACTCCTGCTTTTCCTGAGAGTTTTCCTGAGAGTCGTGGGGGGCGTATCCCTAGATTGAAAATGGGATAGAGACCTAGAGATTTTAAAACTCAGAAGAAAGTGATCCGACCACACCAATTGTTGCGGGGTATCTGTTTCCACACTAACGTTGGAGAATATTTGATCTAGTATATGTCCATTATCATGGGTAGGGAGATGAATATAGGGGGACAACCCAATAATCTCTAAAGATTCCAGCAGCTGTAGAGCCTCCGATTCAGAGGATTCATCCATATGGATAAATCTCCAAGCAATAGGCAATGCCTATATTTGGTGGAAATAGGAGAGATGGCTTGAGTGAGTGACTCAACGAACGTGCCACCCTGACCAGGTGGCCTATAAATAAGGATGCCAGCAATAGATTGATGATCAGAAACAGTGAGCAGAAAACCGAGGCTTTTAGCACCCTCAATATCGTGCGCAGGTAGAATAGAGCATGAAAATGAATTTTTTAAAATTATGCCACATGGGGCAGTTATCACTTATGCAGACGATGTCCAGGCTGCTGGCTGCCATTTACTATCCAAGTGGGATGGGGGAGCCATTTTATGTTCCACTTTGGAGGCAACAGGGCACATGCATCAAGCTTTTCACTGATCGCAAATGGCCGATTCACAGAAAAAGCCTTTTGGGGTGCATCAACCCAAAATGCATTTGCACAATAGGTAAAAACAATTTTTGTAATTACCTATTAAAGAATTGCAAATTACCATCAACTTCATGTTGATGGTAATTTGCTATTCTTTAGAAAAATGCACAAAATTGCATTTTTCTAAGTCCAATGTGGCACATACACATGCCCTTAGGGCATGTGTGTGTGGCACATGTGCACACATACTGTTTTTGGGGGTGCATCAGGGGGGCCTCATGGCCCCCTTGCACCCTTGAAATTACATTCGCTATTTGCGATTACTTATTTGGTAATCGCAAATTGCAAATGCTTTCCCATTTATTCCTATGAGCCTCTAGGCCCAAAGGAATGAATGGGAAAGCATACCCTAATAGCGAATCGAAATATGCGATTTGCTATTAGGGAATATGAAGGAATTGCTAATATTTTAGCAGAACCTACATGCATAAGGAATTGTGATTTCTTAATAGCGATTCCTTAAAAATCGCTATTAAAGAATCGCAATTCCTTAGCTTGATGCATGTGCCCAAACATTTTCTCTCCTGATTATTGGTTTTTCAAAAACTTCATGCATCATATATATACACTGAGGGGCTTTTGATAAGCTAACTTTATTTATTGGCCTCTTAAATTAATCATTCTCATTTTGCTTTTGCCAACCACATCATACAGATTGGGGCATTGGCTGCCTTCACTGTGAGTAAATGCAAACAGCACAATGTTCACATCTGCCTAAAAATTGTTTTCTTTAATTCAGTTGCAAAGCTGGGACTAAATGACATTCTTTCTTTGTTTCTTTTTTTTAAATAGCTGCTGTAAGAAATTGGGTTATTGGTTTAGAGGGGTGAAACCCCTACTCAAGCAATAACCACAATAGTTGTCAGAGTGACGCACAAAAGTCACTGAATAAACCTGTGCTTACCGGTCTGTTGCTTGGCACAAAAACAGTCAGGCTTAACTTACAGGCATATGTAAAGTATTTATGCAGCACACAAACAGTAATAAAGTGAAAATACAGCACAAAAAAAATCCCAAAACAATTTTGAAAATAGAGTAATTTATAATGAATAAAATGATACAAGAACAACAAAAATACGATCAGTAGGACCGGAGATATTTAATGTTATAGTTTTCAGTATAAATTGCACCTAAAGCACAAATCATAACTTGTTGTCATCCCAGGTCCAGTGTGAAGAGTTCAGTGCATGTTGGAGGAGGCTGTGAGGAGGAAGCTTTTGGCACGAAGAGCGGGTTGTGTGCCGTGAACGGTTGTTGCTGTAAAAGGAAGATTCAGTCATCGTTGGAGCTTCCTGCTGGCGGTCATCATGAGCTGTTGTTGCTGTAGTGCAAAGTGTAGGTTTCACATTGTAGGTCATCAAGAGTGGTCTTGGTCAGAGCTTAGAGTAGGTCTCCCCAGGGCTTTGTGCTGGTGGTCGTCATGTGTGGCAGAGTTTTGTTGCGAACAGGCCCATTAACTGGAACCCAAACGCCAGTATTTTCACCTTTTCCTCTTGGAGAAGCTTTCACTGATGCCAGCCAAGGGTCTAGGACCTGGGAGGTAACTCTTGGGGAACGGGGTTTATTCCAGTAGAGGTCAGCCGCAGAGATCAGGCAGATCCAGTCAGATTCAGTTTCAGCTGGTCAGTTTCAGGGAGGCCTCTGAAGCTTGTTGTTTTACTGTAGGTCACACAGTGGCCAACTGTACCTTAGAGCCCCTCTGGGTAGCCTGAGAGTAAGGCCAGTCGTCTTTCTTCAGACAGCACGGCAGTCCTTCAAGCAGAAGGGTACTCCTCTAGCAGCAGGGTTGTCCTTCTTCTAAATCTTCCACAAGTCCAGGAGTGTTCTGAAAAGTGGTCCACTATTTATGCCTGGTTCCAGCCTTTGTGTGGGGGGACTCCTACCCCAAAACTGGTCCTGGAAAGTTCTTTCCCTTGTAAAGGCTCATATCTGTCTGGCTCGTGAAAACGAATGGCAGAGCTGGTGTTAGGTTTTATTGTGTGTGCTGTAGGCAAAGCCCTTGCAAGTGTAAGGGAGGCTGGGTACCGCTCCTCCCCAGCCATCCTATCCACACCTAAGCACCCTTTGTGTTACTGTATGGGAGCAAAATACACACCCAAACAACAGAGATGTGTAAAGTCACTGGCAGAAAGGCACAGTTGGTTGGGTCAAGAAAATTCAAATTTTCTTAAAGTGGTGTTTTCAGAATTATAACTTAAAATCCAACCTCGCCATTAAATAGTATTTAAATAAAAACAAATTTGTGTGCAAAAAGCATATCTCCATGTGCTCCCAATCTAAAGTTAACACTTATTACATATAATAATATAACCCAGTGTAAGTCACTGGGAGAGATAGGATGTCGGAGCTTTTCACTGTCAGTATGTGTAAAGCTTAGGTACACGTGTCCTACTTTTTAAATACAATGCACCCTGCCTCATGAGCCTTTATAACCATCTTAGGGTGACATAAGTGTTCAAAATGAAGTTTAGGCCTGCAAAAGGTTTATTTTGCCAGCACAAAATGGCATTTTAAAATGTCGCTACAGCCTGATACATGATCCACAGTGCTACTTTAATGAGTGGCAGAATGATTGCTGCTGCCCACCAGTAGCATTTAATTTACAGGTCCTGGGTACATGTAGTACCATTTGCCAGGGACTTATATGTAAATTAATTGTGCCAATAAGGTGGATATCAATTTTACCATGTTTTAGGGAAAAGGCGACAGCACTTTAACACTGCTTAGCAGGGAAAAAGCACACTGAGTCCTAATGGCAGCAAAAACTTGTCTAGAAACTGAAGGCAAAAAGTTGGGAAGGACTCTGTGAAAAGGGGCAGGTCCAACAACTGCTATTTATTTTGACTGCAATGTAGTTGATTTCTTTTTATCTCCTTTTAACTCTGATGTTACAAAGTGTTTGAGTGACTTTGCAACATAGCAGCTGTCTGCAGTTTGAGTGCTCGATTAGACCTTTATTTATTCTTTCTCCTTAACAAATACTAATAATAAAATGCACGGCACAACTGAAAGGCCTGTTTTTTATTTTTTTTAAAACATCACTCATAAAATGTCCCCATCTGGAAATGTTTCTTAAATGTGAATTTTTTATTTCACGCATTAGGCTGCCACATTCAGGTGGAAACACTTTTTTTATTTTTATCTTTGTAGGATATGTTTGAAATTAAAACAAAAATGATAACCCTTGTACCAGTGTGACAAGGCTTTCAAATGTTTGTTCTTACTTGCATTAGAGTTCAGGGCACACTTGGTATTCTACCTGTCAAAACATCTGGTGGGTCAGTGATGGAGCAGGGTTTTCTATACCTTAATCTTCAGGTGTAACTATTAAACAGTCCCCACCACTGGTCATATGGACCTTTGTTCATTGATAAGGAGAAGTGTAAAGGAACGATCATCTACATCAACCCAACAATGCATTAAATTGTTGATAACTTTAGAAAAGTCACTAAAGAGAGTTTTGTTTTTTAAATTATTTTTAAGATTTCATTTTTTTGTTAAGTAAGAATTTATCACTAAGCATCAGCATTAAAATGAACATAATACAATACCTGATATTTAATAAAAGGTCAAACAGAATATTAGTCAGGATAACAGTAAACATAATAATACAGCAAACATGTTCCATAAAGGAAGTTCCCTTATTTAAATGTATTGTAATAATACAGCAAGTGTGTTACATAAAGGAAGTTTCCTAATCTAAATATATTGGAATTAGGTAAAAATAGGATGTCATTTGTGATACCCAATAAAGAGTTCTGATGAGAGAATCAATACTTAAGCATAAATGTTTTGCATATCAAGCTGCAAAGTATTTTCAACTATAACTCACACATTTGAGAACTAGGCTAAACAACCTCTCATGTAGAGAAGTGTAAGAACCTCAAAGATGAGTCTTCAGTTTGGCAGTCAGTTAAGGAATCTGGCTGCGTCTCTAGGACCATGCACCAATATAAACACACAGTATTCCAAATGGCAAAAGTGTATTTTCGTCTCCTCTATTACCCAAAAGGATTGTAGTAAACTCCTGGGAATAGTAAAACTCTATGGGAGAGCAAAAGCTGCAACTCCAAAAGATTCTGGGCCCTAATCAACCGCCAAAACGGTAGCTCCTCTAGATCCGGATCAGCAAATATCGCAGAAGCGACCTGGTCTGCCTATTTGACTGACCATTTTAGGGCCTCTGAAGTCTCTGTGACTACAATCTTATCCGTTCACAAACAATTGTCACTCCATCCACAACTGAACAGGAGCAGCTCGATGGTCCGTTCTGATCTACGAGGTGAAGATCTGCAAGTCACTCAAGAAATGGTCACCAAAGTCCTTGCAAAAGCAAGATCCGACGGCGCTCCCGGTCCAAACGGCCTACCACAGTCTCTGTTCAAAATAAACATTGATTTATGGTTGCGATATTTATCCAATCTTTTCAATTGTGCACTGACAAGTTCAACCATCCCAGATTCATGGCGAGGGGCAATAACCCACCCGATTTACAAGTCCGGCTCTCATGCATCCCCAAACAATTATAGACTAATAGCTTTGTTAGACATCGAAGCCAAGCTCTTTGCAGGAACACTACTGGGGGAACTGAGACATTGGGTAGAGCAGAACAATCTGATTCCATTGAACCAAACTGGCTTCACTGCCTCCTCGGGCACCATGACACACTTACTGTCACTGTCTATTATTGTCAACAAAGCATTAGTCACATCTAGCATGGTTTTTTGTTGTTTTATAGATTTTAAAGCTGCATTTGATTGGGTACCAAGGGCTGCTGTATGGGAGAAGCTAAAAAAATGGGGGCTCCCAGATAAGCTCCTGGATGCGATCATCCAACTGCATAAGGGCACGTGGGAACAAGTGAAGTTGGGGACCGGCACACATCTCTCTCGGAAAATCATGACAACTAGAGGAGTCAAACAGGGATGTGTGCTGGCCCCCCTCCTTTTCAATCTGTTCATAGCAGATCTGCCATCCTCCCTTGAGGAAATAAACAGTCATCCGCCCAAGATGGGAGGTGTCCCGATAAGCAATCTTTTATATGCCGACGACTTGGTCCTTTTTAGTTTGACACGGGTAGGGCTGCAGAGGCTATTAAACAGACTAGAAGCCTATACAACCACGAATGGGTTGGAGGTCAATTTAAAGAAAACCCAAGTCGTCACTTTTGGTAGAAAGCTATACCGTGGGGGTGGTTGGCAGTTTAACAACTCTAGCCTTAGAACAGGAAATACTTACAAATATCTTGGGGTCACTTTTGACTCCAGGGGCAACTTTAACCAACAGCGTAAGGTTATCTCAGTAAAAGCCATGAACCTACAGGTAAGCTTCTTTAAGCTCTCAAGAAATTTGTCTGACCCAAGCTTGTCCCCATTACTGGAAGTCATGAGAGCAAAAATTGGGCCCACTTTGACTTATGGTGCTGAGATTTTTAGGGGGAAACTAAATCCCTCTTTTAACCAACACGTGATGAAACTTTACAAAAAAATCCTCCACTTGCCCAAATCAGCTTCTGCTGCTCAGATCAGACTAGAATTTGGTCTGTTAAACTATGAAATTTCAGTCACTGGTCTGTATCTAAACCTGTGCCACAAACTGAGACAGGCAAAGCCAGGATCATTGGAGTCCTTAACTTGGTTGGATATTTCCCAGACAAATCCACGCGGCTCATACAGCCACCTTTTTAAGGATTCGATCCGAGAAATGTGTGCCGGTGCATTATGGGACCTCAACCCTAGTAAAGCAGCATTTAAAAATAGCATTAAGAACTGTATTCGAATGAGGTCCTTGATCATTGATAAAGCCCAATTTGCCAAACGCAGACACGCCTGGGCAACAATGTCTTCATATGGTCGGTTAGCCCCCGCATCTTACTTATCCTGCACTTACTCCTTGCACCTAAAAATCAGCTTTATGGCCGCCAGACTGGGTGAATGGCAATTTTTAAAAGATCTTCCCGTCTGGCGCCGTCTGTCAGAGGATGTAATCTGCAGGGGGTGCGGCATGTCTCCCGAAACCATGGAGCATATAGTCTGTCTCTGTCCTTCTTTTTTGTCACAACGCAGACGTAAACTGAAAACTGAGTGGAACAGGCTGGGAATCCGATCTTGCAGACAAGCAATCATCGCAGCATTAATGCCAGAAAACACAGTTCTAAACATCGCTTTTACAATTTTCTTACGAAATGCTTACCGCTCTCTTAAGTAGTTACGGGCTGGTCCGCTTTTATGCTTTTTTAAGAGCTATTTCATTTTATCCTGTGATTTCTCAACTGCTGCTTATACCTTTTTATTGAACTGTTGCTTTGCACAATTGGCTGTTACTTTACGGTCCATGGTCTGAACTTATGGTCCTTGATGTGTAAATTTGAGGTGATCTTTTAAAGATATTTTTATATCTAATTAAAGTATACCCTACCTACCTCCCCATCTTCTCACACTTGTGCTATAGTCTTTAGGTGTTAGTCCTTAAAAAGTTATATCGTTCACATTCTGACGCAAAGACTGTTCTTCTTATGAATCATCCTTCCTGTTGCCTCCTCTCCTCCAAGTGTGAACCTAGCTAATAGTTGTCTAATAAAAAACAAATGTCTATTCACTAACTAACAGAAGCTTCTGGGAAAGTTACAACATTTGCAATAAAAAGGAAACAATCTAATGGAAAATAACAATTTAACATGAAAAACAGGCTCTTGAAGTTAATGCCTTCTTTTCAGTCAACATGGCATCGAAAGTTAGACCAACTTAAATCAGCACTTTTTTTTACCTCACTTGTAGGTTTATAACATTTAAGTATGATTACCTACTACAAAACTCTCTATTAAATATAGGTGCCATTTAAACGTAAGCTTTGCGCATGTATAAGAAAAAGCGTTTTTGCTTGCAAGTAATGTACGCTCTTGCATCAATGAATGCTCCTTCCTCACTCTGGCCCCATGATTTTAACCATCAAGCATCTCAATCTCTTAATCTCCCAAATTCACACACCTGCCTGGTCATAGAAAAAAATATGTTTTTTAACTGTCTCATTACACATGTGAATGGCAGTTTGCATTTTACACTGGCAGGATATTTTTCTCAGTCTCACTGTGTTTTTAAAAATGAGGGCCTCATTTACAAACTTTTGCTGTAGGGCAGCACCCCAAGCTTTCTTGCTTAGCTGCCCTCCGGCAAAAGAAAATTGCTGGAATTGCCCTTATCTATCAGAAAGGGGCATTCCTGTTTCTTACCCAGTGCTGGTGCACAGTTGGATGCCATGCGCCAACACAGGCACCCTTGCAACAAGGTGAAAGTGTGTCTTCATTGTGGGAATGATTGTTTTTGTGCAGGACACAAAAACAATCAATAAAAGGTGATTTCCTCCTTCAGTAAAGCGAGGAGAAATAAAATTATTTCTCCTCGTTGCACCTCCCCTGGTGAGACGTAGGCTTTTGATGCATTCCCAGGTTTACAGAAAATTTTGTTAAATCTGACAATGTGTCAAAGGCCATGGGTGTTATGTGGGAACATCCACCGTTACACCCATGGCACGCCTCCCCATTGCAGTGTGAGGAAACACAACGAGTTGTGATGGGTTGCCTCACAACACATCCACAGGACCATGTAAAGCCATGCAAGATGGGTTTATGTGGCCTTGTAGATATGGTGCAGCACTGTGCACCATCTGAAAGTCAATAAAAGTAACTTTCTGTTGGTGCACAAGGGCTTGTAAATGAAGCACTCAGTGTGGTTAAAACTCAGTGGTTAATACAATTCCTGTGCACACATGTTTGTCAAGTGGAAAGGGTAGGAGGAAGAGGAAATGGAAATGGGCAGCTGTGTGTAAAGGAGAAGTAGAGCACCATCTAAGGAAGAAGAAAAGGTGCTTTTGAAGGCCACTAATTCCAACTAGATGCTTGGTAATTTGACTTTGGTGTCTTTGCCATTCATTTAATGTAATGTTTCAGTGCAGGAGCTGGTCACAGAGAGGCAGTCAGTAAAAGGTGGCTTGTATGGCTTGGTCGCTTAGGATGGATGGAAGAGACAGACTATGACGCCAGCATGTGTCCATTATCAGCTTCAGGTGCCTGAAATCGAAGGCGATAAGCATTTGATACAACCAGGGAGTTCCACCTTTGGATGTAGGGCAGGGTGATATATAAATTGAATAGCATTAGATTACGTTGGTGTCTGTCGCTCAACATGACCACGATGAAACAACATTTACTGACTGAATCCAAGAAAAATGTCTTGTT
The DNA here is from genome assembly GCF_964204655.1 of Triturus cristatus. NCBI lineage: Eukaryota > Metazoa > Chordata > Amphibia > Caudata > Salamandridae > Triturus > Triturus cristatus. The sequence continues at coordinate 1,564,876,369 of NC_140591.1, forward strand.
TTATCTCAGTGGATAACCAATCGGACCCTTTCTAAGCCCCTGGGGGCCACAATCATCAACAGTAGAAGGACAAATATGATAGAAGCCCAAAAATATACCATGCACAATATTGTGTGATATCTGGTAGGAAGCAGGAATATGCTGGGGCAAATTTTGGTTATATGAATTTCAATATGGACCTCCGAATAGGACTTAAAGACCCCAGAGTGGAACAGTTGGTGAAGGAACTGTAACTGAGGAGGAGGAAGAGGAGAAACCAATTCAGAAAGATGAAAAGTTTTGTTTGATATCTACTGCTGTCTGTTAGGTGCTTGTCAATTTCCCTGCATGGTCTAACCCAAAAGGTAATTTGTTGCTGCAGTGGGGGTGGGGGGAGGGGTTGGATTCAGTGGGGTCCACTTTAAAAATAGCCCCTTTAAACTCTTGCTACATGGACCCGGCATCAACACGCAGATCTCAGTTGTGTATCGGTGATTGCCAATGAAGATCAGCTGTTTGCACACAGTTTGACCCTCCAGGTCCTGCAGCTTTTCTCAATGACCCCTTTTTGTCAGCAGGAGGACTTTGCTAGGGAGAACACAATTCTCTTTTTAAAATGCAGTGAAAGTATAACCTTATGTTTTTCCCCATGCCAATTTGTGGGTCTGATCTGAGTTGGTAATTTGGGGAAATAAAGAAATATACCCAAGGTGCAATAACATTTTTACTGGCGCAGTTTAGCCTGACATGAAACACAGGTTATCTGTTGAGTCGAGAGTTCAGCATGTGAGGGACTACACCTCTCTGGCCCTAACACAAACCGGCACAGCTACAAATGTATAACAATCGAGCAGACACAAAGGCGAGGATGTGACATTCCCAGGGCCGCAGTTTTAAGGATTTACAGCTTGTCCGGTTAAGGAAATACTTTCTTTGATGAGATTGTTTATTATTCTGTTACTGGAAAGAAGAGTTTAATACATCTCTGGGCACCACATCAAGGATTGTGTGACCGTGACTTGTTTAATGATTATTTTAATACAAACACACAGAAACAATTTATAATAGCAACAAGACCAGTCTTTCCTCTCCACACCAGCATTGAATCCACGATAGATATAGGAGGAAGCATTTCTAGCAAGGTGGTATAAACTAAACCTTTGCTTATAACACTTAAATGTGCCGATCAAAAGGAAGGCTCATTCGAGACCAATTTAAAATAAAAAATGGGCTTCCAAATAAAATTCCACAAAACCCAAGCGACTGCTGAAGGAACAGCAACTTTTGACTCCCTGGTAAAGCTGTACATTATTCAAATACCTGGCAAAGTTGACTGAAATCAAAGTAGCTGAAATATCACGGGGATCACGTGGAGGATACCGATCTGTGTAGTGCCTAGCTGAGGCTTCTAGCTGCATCATACTGTTGTGCACCTTTAATATAAAAATCATTGTGTACTTATTGACAGGCATTTCCTGTGCCACGCCGCATCCTATTTATCAGCATTGCACCACTGCGGGTCTTGTCATCATTTTCTAAGGCAAAAATAAAAGACCCCAGTTATTGGCGGACGTCCGTAAACATGGTAAACACCCCAGTGAACCAACAACTCAATTTCTCACATTAGTGTTCAGCGGTGTTGATCAGGACTTGTGTTTATGCTGCACGATAGTGATTTGAGTTGCACAAAAATCCCAGATAAATAATAATTTGACATCAGAGTGACCTCTTTTTAAATTCTTCCTTAGTTTTTCAATTGATATTTTAACCCCTTTTTTAAATGTAAGTGCCCTACCTTCCTTTCTACGCTGTGGAGATGGATTCCTGCAACTTTGACAACCTCAGCAGGGCTGAGCTGCTGAAACTCTACAACAGAAGAGACTGAAAGCAGGCAAGAGGGCTACCAAGCGGAATCTCCCGGTAGCCCTCTGGAGTTTCAGGAGATGCAGAGATGGCATTCCACCTCAGGAGAGCAGGATATGGTTGTCAATGAGAAAGGGGGAGCACGGACAGAGGAGGAGGAGAGAGCACTGGGCCGCCAGCAGAGCCCAACTCAACCTCAGCAGATGAGCAGATGACCTGGATGCTCTAGATTCCCAGGATGGAGCAGGCAGCAGTGTGTCTGCCAAGAGCCTGACCTCACAGGAGCTGATGGATGGGAAAGAGGAGAGAAAGCTCAAACTGGAGCTAGCCAAGAAGAGACCAGGGAAGGAGAAGGCTGATGCTAAAAGGGCGGTGGAGGAAAAGAGACTGGCAATGGAGAAGAGCAGGGGGGCCCATTAGCTCAATCTCAGAGAGATGGATTTGAGAGTCAAACTGATGGAGTCCAGCAGTAATTGTGGCAGCATATCCGCAGTGTCCAATGGGGAGGAGAGGGTCTGCATGCCCAAGGACCTGGTGCCCAATTATTTGATGGGAGGTGATATAGAAACATGGTTTTCAGCTTATGAAGTAGCTTTGAGGATACACAAGGTCCCAGAGGAGTACTGGGGGAAGTGGCAGCTTGTGGAAGTACCTGCCTACAGTGGGGAGGGACACACTCCTAAAACTAGAGGTAAAGGACCAGAACAAGTATGCCCTCTTGAAGGCCATTCTTCTTACTACATTTATGCTGATCCCTGAGAAGTACAGATTGAGGTTCAGAGACAGCCACAAACGCCTAAACCAGTCATGGGTGGACTTCTTAGCTTACAAAAGCAAGTCAATGAGGGGCTGCGTGAGGGGCAGCAAGGTAGATGATTCCAATGGACTGTGCTACTTGATTTTGAGGGAGGGCATTTTCAATACTTGGTTTACAGAGCTGCACCAACACCTGGAAGATAGCAAGTTGACTGACCCCAGGAAGCTTGCTTAGGAGGTGGACCTCTGGGCTAACACCAGAGTATCCAAGATGGTATTGGGATGGGGGGGGCTCCCATAAAGGTGGTCAAGGATCCCACCAGGAGGAGGGGGAGATAAAAAGAAGGAGCTCTCTCAAGGCCCTCAAAATAATTCTCAAGGGAAAGGTTATCAATACCATACTAGTCACCAAACTAATGGCTTCTCTGATGAGAATCGAATCATTACAAGTCTTCCACCATCTTCGATAAATGTTATGAATATAGGTATTATAAGGGTGATCCCAAGTGCCCTAAGAAGGCACAGCCTCCACCTGGAGGAAAATTCCTGGGGTTGGCTAGTGTAGTGTTTGTGGAGATGATTCCAACTGGAGCACAAGAGAGCTTGTGAAGGGTACCTTGCACGACAGTGTCTGTGCCACTTTAACTTGAAATTATTATTTTGCCATTTTTATGAATGCGGGGCAGGATCTCCAAAGGGAAGTCTTCAGGAACACATTTGGATTGAAGGCAGTGCTTTAGGAATTATTTTTTAAACTTTTACAAGTGCTTCGTATCGTGGGCTCTTATGTGCCCGTTTGGAAGAATTATCTTTACGATCTATATTCAGTTTTTGGAGCCGTTTCTTCACGAAGCGCAACCAGCGTATCTCACCATCCAAGGTGTGGCCTTCAAAAGCTCTCTTGTGTTCCAGGTCCTGAGGAGAACCCCACCCAAGGTCCAATAGGGGTTCGAAATGCGTTGACCTTTTTCCCCGGCCCAAACAAGTGAATCAGAAAGTTGAATATCAGGCTAACCTTCTTTTATGTTCCCTTATGTTAAAAAGAGTCTGAAACTCTGTAGATATTACCACTGAGGTTACTTGAATATTACACAGTTGTGTGTTTTCTTAAAAAACTTAAACATTGGTCTCTAAACATTTCTCCAACCCCTTCTTTTGTGTTTTATTTTCTTTCTTTTTCTTTCACTTTATTTGTTCATGTGTTAGAGGTTTGGAACCTGAGCTTGCTCATGTATTAAGTTGTTTCTGTGAAATGTGATGAATAGTGTTGTTTCATATATTTGTGATTTATGAGTAATGTTTTATGTGTGTGGAATTTTATATGGTCTGAGTAAAATCGTTCAACTGTTCAACAAATTAGTAATATAAACTGGTAAAGTTTTGATGAAAATAAATTCACAAACTTTCTATCAAACAAAAAAATAAACATATATTTTTATTCAGTCACTATGAGTGTCACGTGTGATTGGCTAAAGAACTAATATAGGAAGCATCAGTACCGGCAATTGTGTTGTTGTTAGACTATTTATAGATTGGCTTAGCCTTGCTGATTAGGGCCATAACCCTCTATAGTTCATACTTGTGGTACTGGTCGACATGGCCCACCAAAACTAGGATAATCCTGTTCTCCAAGGCAGTTTTGGGGTGCAAGCGCCTACAAATGCCGATGCCCACCATCTCAAAGAGGGTGGCAATGACAGGCATGGGAGTTCAGGTAAGCCTTAAGACTCTTCCTTGTCTTCTCACTGGCCTGGCAGGTCAGACTAACTCCCACAGAACGCATTTCAAGCTGTCCTCATCCGGGGCCAATAAAAGTGGGTGACAAGCCTGTTAAAGGTCTTGTCCTACCCCAGATGTCCTGCCAGGGGTATCTTGTGAGCCAAACCCAGTAGGATGGTCCTGTAACATTGGGGGACCACCAGCACACATGCTGTCCCATGCACAGGCACCTTAGGCTCACTGTAAAGGAGGTTTTTCCCCCAATACATAAGGTGATGTCTAGAGGTGTCTGCCTGCGATTCGGCCTGTTGCCTCAGCCCGCTATGGTTTGGCATTCTCTCTGCACTTTGCAGAATTATTCCCTGGTGAACCCAGCTTCAAGTTGTCATCCAGCAAGCTCAGGTAGGTCCCCTAGAGAGGCAATATCCTCTCCAGTAGTTTCTGAGGCCGTCTCCGGCGCCCCATCCACTGATACCACTGGAGCTCCAGAATCTGTTTTCCCAATGCCTCCTGTCCTTCACCTTCTTGGCAGATGCATGGGCTATTCTTCCTGGTCGCTCAGACCCACTCAGACAACCCCACCATTTCCAGGTGCGACCTGCGCTCCACTTCCTTCCAGGCAGTCTGCTTTAAGTCACTCCTTGGCAAGCAATCCACAGGAATGGCAGGGCTCACAGCTACCTTAATAGAAACACAGCCCCCGACTCAAAGGGCACCAGAGCCACCTATTTGTGTCCCCCACATTTGTCCGCTGCTAGAACCTGGTGAATTTTATGAGGTATCATCAGCTCTGAAGACACCATATGACACGTTACAGTAGCCTTACTGGCTCATGTTTCTCTCAGAGCCTCCACCCTCTGCCCATTGATTGTGATCTACTGCCTATACTTAGAAGTGTTGGCAGGCATGTGGGCCTTAGGTTCCATCTCCCTATCACCTCTTAAAATGCAGCAGGAGGAACCTCTGTTGAAAAGCAATAAATAGAAGAAACAATCCACAGATGACCATTGTAGGGTTATTACTACATTTCATACAAGACATGAGAAAGTAAGGTCCATATTGAGGAAACATTGGCATTTATTGAGAAGTGTTCCTATTATTGGGGGTGAGGTACAGAGGAAATCACTCATGACCTTCGGGAAAGCCAGAACGATGAGAGACATACTGGTCAGAAGTGAGGTTAGAATGGAAAAGCAATTGTGGTTGAAACCTAAGGAAGGTTTTGTAAAATGCAGTAAATGTAAAGCATGTGAGAACTGGAAAAAAATGTCAGATATTGCAATACCAGAGAAGAGTAAAAATAATTTAGGGGCACTTTGACTGTAAATGTGTCAAGTACCTGGCTCTCCACAGAAGCAGAATGGATGCTATTTCCCAATGCCCTCCGGTGTTCCCCGCCAATGGTTTCTGGAAAGACTCACCAGTAAGGGGGAAAGGGGGTTGGGCTCAAGAAGAGACAACGCCGTTTTGGTAATGGCACTCTCTCTAACCTGCACCCTCTTCGTAGAAGCCCTTGCGGTTCCCTGGGAGATGAGAGTACCTAATACACAGAAAGAGGAGACAACATATAGATCAACACTGCTCTAAGCTTTTCTCTAATATCTTATATTATAATATCAGAGTCTTTTGGAGTTATTGCTTCTCTTCGGAATATTTACAAACTCTATTAATGTGAATAAATTCAATGCTCAGACTGGCAAACAGTTGCAAAAACTAAATTATGATCTATTGGATTGCTGCAATGACAGTCAATGCCATTTCTTTAAATAAGGAACACTTTCTACATGCTCAATACGTTCTGAGGCTACTGCAGGTTGGTTGTCTCTTGATACGGCAGAAAATAGTGTCTCCAGAAGAAGCCACTCAACTCAAGAGGAGGAGTGCAAAAAGTAACAGGGGAAGAATAAACATGAAGGAAAGGAGAAGGAAGGAACACCAAAGTGAGGTGAAGCCAAGTTGCGATTTAAGAGTTCCGGTTTGGGAAATTAAACAAGAGCTCTTACTGACTTCACAGAATAAGCGTCCGCTCGATGACTCCTTCTAATACCGCTTCTGGTATTCGTGGATCTCTTCAGGACATGGAGAAGATCACAGAGGACGTTTTCCAAAGAGACACTACACACAGAGATCAACGTAGGTCCTCGGCAGACATTGCTCCAAACTGAGATACTGCTCTCCTGCCCTGAGGAAGAACAGATTGAAAACTGATGCTCCAAAGACAGATTCTACTCTCTTGCCAGAGACTCTTCTCTCTTGGATTGATACCACACTCGGAGGAAAGACACCGCTCTCAGGAAATAGTTTGACAGCCCAGATAATGCCCACACCTCACTCCGGAGAATCTGAGGAAGAAAGGTCGATGAAACACTCTCTCTTGAGGAATTCTAAATTGAAGTGCGCAGAGAAGCACAAATGCTTGTGTCTTAACTGACAAGTTCTTGCGAGAATTCTCCGTCACCATGGACTGTATAGACCCAGAAAATGCAGCAGCCATCTTGCAATATTTGGTCTCTTCCAACTCTGCAGGTTCTTCCAATGATTTATTATCGGAGGTTTCACTATGACCTTACCACTTCTTTTCTGACCCTTCCTCATAATGCACTGGGTAAGGGAAATTACATTAATCTGATTCCTGACAAAATGTGAATATGTGGTTTATACATTGAGTTGTCACTATCCTAAAATGTTTGTGGGAAGTACCACATTACCCATTCACAAAAGAGATCTGCAACATCTGAGAGCTATTAAGAATTTTGGCACTACCTGTCCAGTGGCCAGACACTTGCTTTAACACTGTGCATCAGGGAGATGAGAGTGGATCGAAGTAGAGTGTAACAGATGGTTTACAAAAGCAAATACGAGGAGGAAATAGACAAAAACAACTGTGAATATTAGAATCCAAGTATATTCTGCCATTGTATAGTAAGGATCCAAGGGATTTGAACGGTGATGAAGAGTTGTAACTACAACTATGATTCTTTAAGATCTCACAATCTCTTTGGAACTGAAATGTAGAGTTGATTTAGATGAATTTTTAAGATATTGGTAATTTTGTAATTTATCTCACTGCTTGCAAACATGTTGTGTTTTGAGTTTTGGGTTAATGTTTTTAATGTTTATTTATTTTAGATGAGTTGTCTTTGGGAGCATCCTGGACTGCTGTTAGTAATCACCTTAACATGGATGAAAGAGCTAAAATATCTGGTTTAATGCCCACTTGGGCTCAATTGTATATACTGGAAGCAATAAGGAGCAGCGCTTCCTGGGAGGACTATTGTTATAGAGCTGGTAATATTTTCTCTTACAATGTATATATCCACTTGGGCAGTATTGCATTGTTTATGTAGACTGGAGGAGCATTTGTATATTTCATATGGATACACTGTATAATTCAAAAAATATCATAAAAAGTCAATTTCTCAATAATCTTTATAGTGGTACATGCCGAATTTTTTCTGTTAAAAATCTTTTTTTGTTGCCCAGATATATTGTTCTTTGTAACAGGAGCAGGGGGAATGACACAATATGTTTTCTGTGTTTATTGTGTGCATCATTTTAATTGATTATTTAAACAAACACAAGAGGAAGTCATGCATCTTCAATGCTAGACAAACACTCATTATGCGTAGTAAATTTCACTTTGCACTGCATCTGAGTGCAGCTCTTTATTGGATTTGTAAAGTCTTTGAGTATAAATATATATATTTCAGTGAAAATAATCCGAAAAGAGTATTTAAGATTAGTGCAGACAAGTATTACGCAAAGACACATTTTTACCTTTCTGGAAGATGTAGCTTGTGTCGGGTGACCTACAAATATTCTTAGTGCAGGCCATTAGCTTCTCTGAGCTAGCCTGACATTATCAGCTCATTTGGATACATTGCAGCTGTAACAGACAGACAAAGAACAACCTTCTCACAGTACCGAACAACAAGCTTGCCTTTCCACTTAGATATGCAGGCGAAAGGCCACCTCAAGAAACTCAGATTGTCGCTGTTGATGCTGAGAAAGTTTAGCTTGGGGCTACAAGGTAGTGGTTGGTGAACAAAGACTGGTTCTGTCATTCAATGCACAAGCTTCTGTAACACCATCACAGTGTTGCAGTTCTTTTTAATATGTTGCTTATTATTTACTTTAATTGCCACTATATTGTTGTATATCCATACACATTTACTGCACTAGATTAAAATGTTAATTTTCATAGGGTCTTAAAAAATGTCTCTAGTGTTGATTTGTGTGTGTGGCCATCCATGGTGAAAGATGTTTCGAAACTCACTAGAAAACAGATAGGCTTGTAAGTCTCACAAGACTGATCATTGTCTAGAATGCACCATCCTCATGTAAGGTGCAGGTGGTTCATTGGTTGCAGTCCACCAGATTTTCTGTCTCAGCTTAGCCAGAGGGTCTAGATAATCCAAAGCTGGGAAGTATTTTGAAAGAGACAGCAAAAGCATATAATTACAATTTCCCCATCTTTAAAATGGGTACTAACCCATTTGCCATGATTTTAGCTGTATCTCATTAATAGCTTTCATTGGTCTCTCAGCATGTATAATTACATGTTTGATGTTTTTTTCTCACTCAAGGGCTGAGTTAATTTAATTTGAAACCAATTATTTAAACTGGGCATCTATAATCAGAAAGCTACAATGTCTTTAACACAATGCCTTTGATTGTATTGGCCTCTAAGTAGTATTGCATGATTAAACTTATGACCTATTATGATAGGTTGCTCACCCACTAAGGAAAAAGTTACCAAGAATAAAAGTAACAGTGTTTGTAAGAAGAAAACGAAGGAAAAAAGGGAAAATGTCGAAGGATAAAGAAAAAAAGGGCAAAACAGCTACGCTTCGACCCTAACCTAATTCGCAATCTTTCATCAATCCCCGACTCAAACCTTTTGAAGAAGGAAGATGGTCAAGCAGAAATCAACCTATTGGGACCTTGTTCTCCTTTTTTGAACCCAAGTGCTTCAATTCAATCTTCCTAAGATGCATTTGTATTAGATATAAGCGTTCCCCCTACTGTCCAGATTAATTTGAACCCTAATGCTTCACTATTTGCTTCCTCCTTAAGCAATAATGTCATTTATAATCCTACTGAAAATATTCCTGAGGTAACCTGCCAAGTCAATCACTCACCTTTTGCCCCTTACACCTTGGATGTTTCGTTTATTTTTGACCATGAACCATTTATGAATAGGCCCTTCCTGTTGGGTTGCTTTGCTGAAATCCCTGGCCTCCAAATGATCTGAAGCAATGGCCTTGCTCTGGTTCAGGTTCAAAAATATAATAATCCTAGAGGAGCAAGAGTAACGTTTGCATCCAAAGCTATCTCCCATCTGATAATGTCACTTAGTGATAAATTACCTTGCAGTGGTATTGACGTTCTCATACCTGAAGAAGAGCAAGACTTAAAAAAAGTTTTCTAAAATCAGCAGTCTAACACTTATCCAGAAATCATCACAAGGGGCATACCCTTCTCGGAGAGAGAGAGAGAGAGAGAGAGTATAATGCAGGTCTCTCTTGGTAAAGAAGGCAGGAGGGTCTCACTTCTCACATAGAAAAAGACCCAGTATGTACTTCCTGCAGATGATGAAGATAAGAAATGGCTTTGTGTAGTAGGAGCTCTTAATACAAATAGATGCTTAGGCTTAAAATTTGGGAATTCTTCCTAGCAAGGATTTTAATGTGATATCTTGGAACAAACTCTTATTTTTGAAAGAGCAGAGTGCTGATATAATATGTCTACAAGAGACTTGGATCACAAAGAACTGGTCCACTGAAGTTTGTATAGTGCTGAGCCGGCCTGCGCTCCCTGTGAATAGAGGACATGCTAAAGGAGGTATTGCTATTATGCTAAGTACAAGTCTTAGTTGGTCATATAAAGAATTTTTTCATGCCTCTAACTTAATTCAGGCGATTAAGCTAGATCTCAAGGATGCCCAGGATCATTCAAAAGCCCTGTTGATCGTAAATGCATATTTGCCTCCCGATGCATCTTTCTCTCACCTACTAAAGGACCTATTTGTTTTTATCTCCTCGACCTTGAAAAGTGAAGATTGCAGGTCCAATGTTAGTTAGAGATTTTAATTCTAAAGTCTCTTCTCATAGTATAAGGGTATTCTCTAACACCTCAAAAAACGAAACCTTAAACATCCCCCCTGCCCAGTTTCCGAATAAAAGCAGGACAGACAAAAGAGAAGCCACATTACTCTAAGGTCTGAGAAGCTTGGACATTATATTTGCTAATGGGAGGTTCGAAAATGATATTCCAACAAATTATACTCATAAGGCGCCAACTGGAAGATCTATTATAGATTATCTAATTGTTTCTGCAGATTTCTTTTGTAAACTTATAAGTATGGAAGTTTTGGGAAATTATTTTAGTGACCATATGTTGATCTGCTCCAAATTTGAATTTTCTTGCGCTAAGGTAGGTCTCTGGAACTTTAAAGGCAGCACAGTAGGGTTCAATGCAACAAATGGTAGAATTCATTGGAATACTCAAGCGACCACTAAATTAAAAGTGAACTTAACAGCTAGTTCCATCAGCTGCTATTAGATTGGAATTTGGCTTGATAAGCTCCTGCATCCAAGGTTTACCCAGGGTTTTACATTGGGGATATCAGTTAAAAATAGCGAGCCTTATTCATTAAGAGATTTCATGTGTCAAGAAATTTTCGGCGGTATTGTAGGGAAATGTTCCCTCTATCGTGATTTCTCTTTGGCACTAAAAATTTTCTGTGTACTAGAAGAATCAGTGATTACCCTACCGCCATTAGAATTGAAATCCTTTTTAAAAACCTTAAGTGGTAAGATCAGCTATAATAGAGATATTAGACTTTGTAATTCTTAGAGAGAGGGATTAAAGATAATAGCCAGGACGAAGTCCCCGAGCATTTCTCAGAAATATTTATCCTGGAATCTAGAACATGGAATTCGACGATGGCTCACCCTATGTCGCATGAATCTTTTACCTTCAAACAACTTAACAGCAAACTGGTCCTAGAAAATGAAAAATTGAAACATTTGTAATTTCTGTGAGCTGAACATTCAGAACGTGGATCATGTCTTGTTTGTCTGTCCAGCATTGGTTTTGAGTCGTCGCCGCTGGCTTCGGCCGATGTTTTTACAAAATTGTATTAAAAATGTAGCTTCAGCCCGCAACTTTCTCTTTTGCCCGAAGAACGAAGCAGTCTGTGTAAAACTATTCAACTTTTTAAAGGAGTTTATGTATATATTTTAATCTTTTATATATTCTTTTAAATGGGCTGTTTTAACCCCCGTGCCTGTCGTCCTTTTATGGAGTCTCAATATTCTCTCCTTTTTCGGATTGTATTTTGCACATGTATTAGCTGCTACTCAACTGCTCTTTGCACAATTGGGATATGTTTTGTTTTCTCCCACTCTCTTGTTGCTAATTTCAAACTCAATTTTCTATTGAAGCTGGATTTTTGGATTGCATTTTGCACATGAACTGGCTGCTTCTCAACTGTTCTTTGCACAAGTTGGGATGTGCTTTGTTACTCCCATTCTCTTGCTGCTAATTTCAAACTCAACTGTCTGCCGAAGCTGGATTTTGGATTGTATTTTGCACATGAACTGGCTGCTACTCAACTGCTCTTTGCACAATTTGGGATATGCTTAGTCACTCCAAATCTCTTACTGCTAATCCCAAACTCAATTTTCTGCCGGAGCTGTTATGCGTTGCTGCCGAAATGTTTTTGAAATGTGTATATGTAGTTGCTGCCATTAATGCGTTTCCGCACGAAATTGGAGTAGATTTAGTTTTTTTAGGTTTTGTTGTAAAAGGAAAATGTATTGTTAACCAATTACGCTGATTGTTTTAGAATACTTTTCTGTCTTCTATCAAGCACTGATGTGATGTACATTATACTATACTGATTATTACACAAAGCTGCTAATGTTTAGTATGGACCTAAACGTATGTCATTTGCTTTGGTAGAGGTCTTTTGGGTCTCTGCTTTTGCTCATGAGCCAATTGGTTTTATAGTTGAGAACCTTAGTCATCTCGCTCATTAGGATAAATGACAATATCTACTTATGTTATGTAAGGGAAACTCTAAGACCTGCTATGAAGGCTTTCGATAATCTATAATGGTCTGAGAAATGAGTTGTCCTTATGTTTTATTATATTTTACGTAATAATTTGTATGTACATTTTTTATGTGGACCTCATTTGAGATCCAAATTTTTAATAAATATTGAATTGAATTGAATCTATTTCATCTTTCTGTTTAAGTTTTAATAAGTCATTTTATGATAAGTAATCAGATTATTGCACTGATTTTATTAGATAAGGTCTGTTGTTGTCCATGAATAACCTTTTACTCTGACATCATTCTTTTCACTCACAAAAACCTATTGTAAGGTAGCACATTAGTATTTTATTTACAAGATTGTTTGCTAAATGTAGGTTGTTTCTGTCCATTGACAGTGTGCCAGTTCATCTCAGTCCTGGCCTGCCCTACCCACTTGTATAACTTCATTAGGACTCACACTTCATTCTTAGATAATTCTATGTTTTCTACAGACATCTCTAAAAAATGTCTACATTTTAACAACTGATAAGAATTGAACAGTAAAGTTAACAGCAGATATGCATTGGGAGAAAAACAATAAATACACAGATACTGTCCAAAATCTTCCCACTATTCTGGTTAGAGCCTGGCTTAAGAGAATTCCATCTTGATTTGTGATGGATGGCTCAACCTTTCCTCCAAGTGTTCTTTGGTCAGTAAACTTGCATGGACTATTACCAATGTAGGCTTTAAGAGAACATATTGGTAATTCCCTTGGCATTAATGTTGCATACTGTCCTGTTGCTCCATAACAGATAAGTTGACATATTGACTCTCAAATGATATGTTTACCGAGGTATAATTTGGGGAAGTTTGAATGAAACAAGGCATGAGTTGTTTGTTTTGCTCAACCATCGTTCATACCCCATGCGAATCTGTTTTGTGTTGATGCAATAAATCAATGGATTCATCAGTGGGGGTGCAAGATAGAAGATGTAAGCCAAAACTTTGTAAGTAAGAGATGGGACTACACTGCCAAGCCTAAGGAGCACGGACAGACCAACTGTAGGCATGTAGAAGAGGAAGACTGCCCAGATGTGGGAAATGCAGGTGCTCAAGCTCTTATTGCTTTCTTTCTGCGATGCGATACGTAACACTACCCTAAGAATCAGGATATATGATAGCAAAATTAGAACTGCATCAGTTGTCAAAGTGGACACAACAAATAATCCATACGAGCTATGTATAGTAATATCTGCACAGGCAAGCTTGATAATTTCTTGATGTAGACACCAGGGATGAGTGAGGACATTGGTTCCGCAGAATGGTAGACCCCTGTCAAGAAGTGGTTCTGGGAAGATTAGTACTATGGCTCGAAGTGCAATTGACCACCCAATTCTCCACACCGTAGAATTTGACAAGATGGTGGTATATCTCAATGGATCACAGATTGCAATGACACGATCTAATGCCATAGCCAAAAGCGCTCCAGATTCCACAAAGGTAAACATGTTCATAAAGTAGATCTGGCACAGACAGGCATCAATGTGAATTTCTCTGGATTTCAAGAGAAATACTTTGATCATTGTCGGCAGAGTACTAAAAGATAAGGCAAGATCGGCAGTTGCCAATACAGAAAGGAGATAATACATTGGTGCATGGAGACTTTGATTAGTTTTGATAATGTACAAAATAGAAGCATTTCCAAGAATCATTAAGACATAGAGGAAGCAAATCAGGCTGGAGATCCAGAGGCGATCAGACTCATCATCCGCCAATCCAGTAAGGATAAAAGTTGAATGATGGAAATTGCTGATGTTTGCAAACATGTGTCCTAAAAGAAGACAGAACATTTTAGGTTTAACAATGTGTTGCACTTAAAATGATAACATGGAAATTTTGACTATGGGGTTTATTACGAGTCTGGTGGTCCACGGACCGCCAGACTTACCGGGGCATAGTGATGGCAGACTCCCAACTGCCCCTTTACGACCATGGCGGTCGGGCCACCCTGGGACCACCACAACAGACAGGGATCAGAGATCCCTGGTGGTGGCGCAGTGGTATTGAGGCTGCAATTTGATTAGCGGGCTGCTGCGGCCGAACAAGCATATTACGAGTTTCCTCACACCACACTTTTCATTGCGGCGTGATTACCATGAAAAGTGTGGCAGTGTGGATACAAAAGGGTCCCTACAGGGGCCCCTTGTGTCTCATGCTATGTGGATGCACACGGGGGCTTAACATGCGCCCACATGTGTGCATGCACACCAGTACCTGCACGGCATGGACTGCAGCAGTCCATGCCATGCAAGTACTGCATAGGCACCCCTCTGGGAACGTAAAAGAATTGCCTGTAAGGTGGGGAAAAACTCCAGATTTGGCAGGCACTTAGTACATGGGTTTGGCAGTGCAGGAGTGGGGCGGTCCCGCTTCCTTACCGCCACACTCTTAATAAGGCCCTATGACAAGACGGTTCTTTGGGACACTCAATAAAATAAAATTTGAGTCCAGTGAGGGGCAAAATATTAAACTAAACACCTAGAGAATTAGATATGAATTAAGATAATGTCAAAGTCTGATTTAATCATATACACTTTGAAAACAGCTTAAATGCTAAAACACATAGGGTCCAATCAAGCAAAAAGAAGAATTGTTTTGGAGATCATTTGGCAATTGCAAAGGTTATCTTCACCAAAAAGAACTCCAAGTCTAAAATCTTGCATTGGGCAATCGATCAAAGAAATGGAAGACAAAGTCCATGCAAAGTAAAAGCAAGTATGAGAAAAATATGATTCTTAATCCATAAAAAAATATATAGAAACACCACTTAGAATATATTAGCTAAGTAACATGCACATCCACATCGCCCATTGCATCACGTCATGTCAGAAACAAACCACAGTAATCAACTATATAAAGGACAAAATATTTGCAAGCGTATAACGCAACTCATACAAAAGTTCAGCTGTACACCTCATCAACTATATAAGTGCACACGCATAAAAAGTAGGGGTGGGCGGAATTTGCGGAATTAACCTTCGCAAATTATCGCGAGAATGTTTAAAATTATCGCAAACAAGCAGAAATATCGCGAAGATGCGGAAGTTTTTTTCCGGCATGTTCGCGAGATTTTCTGCATGGTTGCGGGTCGCCAACTTACCCATGTGGTTGCTTGCGGGCGCGGCCATCTTGTTTTGAGTTGTTCTCGCGGTGCATGATCGCGAGAAGAAAGACGTGATCGCGCGACGCATGACGTCACTGCGGGCGCGAACTGTCGCGAGACAGCGCAAATGGCTAAAAACAATACAACATCTCATGGAGAACGCGACCGGATCAAGAAAACTTGTCGGCGAACGCAGGGATTCAGGTAAGGCGATCGCGCGCGCGCGAGAATGTATCATTTTACAGCGCGAGCAAGAAACAAATTATCGCCAAGCTGCGGAAACCGGAATTTTTGACATTTTCGCGCTCTCCGCGGAACGCAAAAATGTCAAATTATCGCAATTTCCGCGAACGGAACGAAATTTTTGCCCAGGCCTAATAAAAAGCCACTATTCAGGTCAGCTTCAGCAAGTCACACCAATCCATCGAATCTGAGATGCCATTCAGTTATACTAAACACACACATTAACATACAGTCACCAAGTACCCAGAATAATACAAGCTAAAAAAAATAATGTTTCAGCAAAGATATCCAAGACACTGATGAGAATTGTGAGAAAAGACACAAGAAATGATCTAACACCCATAATGACAAGCTGAATTTAACCCCTATGTAGTGTGACATATAGGAGTAATCTGCCCCCACCTATTACAGACAAACGTCTTTATAGAAATGGCACACAGATTCAGAAATGTCCAGTAACCTAAGTTACCGGGCCCATTGGAGTTGTACATTTTGTTTTCCATCAGGATTTCTTGTTCGATGAAAGCAGCCAAAATCCCATATGAAACTCATATTACAACAGACAGGATACAGCAGGGAAACAATTAAAGTGCTCAGTACAATGTTCTCATTATATCATGTTTGGGCAGGTGATAAATAGAAGCAACAAGGCTGTGAGATGCAGTGTGATGGGCTGAGGTGTCATAGGAATCAGAGGGCTGCTGGCTATATTTTCAGTCCACTAAGACTGGACTCAATGTTCCTGCACCCATTGACAGCAAACTTGGCATGACTGCTCAAGTCAATGCCGTGAATGCCCCATGCTTCCATTCCCTGAAGATACTGAGGTAGATTTTCAAATTGCTTTAAATCAGCACCCAGAAACCATCATGCACACACTCGTTAAAAGCAAGCTGAATTACCAGAACATCCTGTGTTCTGGGATCAATAAAATATTCATCCAAAGGCTGCAGGCCATTCAGAACTCAGCAGTCAGAATCATCTTAACCTGCCATAGCACACGGTACCTGAAGGAGCTCCACTGATCACAAACAAGTACAATTCAAACTTCTGACCCACACTTTCAATGCACTACATAACACTGGCCCAGCATACCTCATCAATCGCATCTACTATCACAAACATTCTAGACACATCCTCTTATCCAGAATTCTACTTTCACACATCCCATGTATACAGAAAACCAGATCCGCCATGGAACCTTCTCCTTCACCGCCCCTCAAGCATGGAATGACCTGCCAATAAACATCAGAGCCTCCTCTTCACTTCTTGAATTCCACAACACTCTGCAGATTAGGCTTTTCGAGTAGTCCCAATTGGCTATAGGTTCCTCTACACCCACATTTGCTCAGTGAAAGGATAACCTCTTTTGTGATATTGTGCTCTACAAATCTGTATAAGATAATCCAACATAACCAACGAAATCCTGTACTAGGAACTCTGAGCCAATTTTGTTTTCAGCAAACCGCAAACCTCTCTTGCCAACTTGTATTCTAATGGAAATTATCATCAAGCTGTCAAACACTATATTGACTTAAAGGCTACATCAAGGTAAGGAGCTATCCATCACAACCAGCAATATCACAGCACCAAAAGACTCAAACTCCTCATCCCCATACAGGACTATCTTCATCCCCAATGGGGGTATGACCCACTGAATACACAGGATGTAACATTTAAAGCACAATCCAATCCTGTACCACCATTATTCTTTTGCACAACTATAGTTCTATACAGAATCCAGCTACAGGTTGTGACATAATCAGCAGCACATAATTCAATCCAAAAATATCCTGAGGGTCAAAAGATTGGGCTCTACAAGCAGGAAGCAAAGTGTCCTAAGCAGGCACAGCCCCTCACTGGTGGACAATGGGGTTGGTTGGTATATTGCTTGGGGGGGGAGATTGAACCATATAGTGTGTGGGATTATGGATAGGTTACCCTAGTGTCCCTGGTTGATAGAGAGATGGTGCAGTGAACTCACAAGCCTAGTAACACTAGGAAATACAGGCAGTGGGTCACCATCAATGGGCAGAGGCTCTGAGAGACACTGAAGCCAGCATGGCAACTGTCATATGTCATCTGATGACCTCAGAGCAGGTAGTCCCTAATGCCTTCCACCAGGTCATTGCAGCCAACAACCGCTAGACTCACTACCCAGTGGCTTGGATTCCCTTTGAGTGCGGGGGTGTATAAGATTTCTTGAGGGTACCTCTGAGTCTGTCCATGCTTGTGGACTGTCTGCTTGGCAATGACCTCAAGCTTACCATCTGAAAAGAGGTGGAGCTCTGGTCACACATAGAGATGACCCTACAGGGGAAGAAATGGCCACCATGGGGAACCTACCTGAGTTGACAATATGGCAGAAGGAAGGAGTCCTCAGTAGAGAGAAGTTCTGCAAGGCAGAGATGGAATGCCCTGCTCTTGAGGGCCTACGGAGGCAGGCCGAGGTCCTGGCACCTGGCAACACCTCTGGTGAGCAGCACCTGATATACTGGAAGAATGGTCCCTTGTATAGTGAGCCTAAGTCTTCTGAGCCTGTTGCAACCTGTGTGTTTGTGGTCCCCCAGTGCTATAGGGCTTTCCTACTGAAGTAGGCTCATGATGTCCCCCTGACAGGTCGTTTAAGGCAGGACAAGACCTTGGAAAGGCTTGTCAACCACTTTTACTTGCCCTGGATAAGGAGTAGCCTCAGATGCATTCTGCAGACTAGGCCCTACTTGCCAGGCTAGTGGGAAACTCAGGAGGAAGGTGCAAGCCTCCCCTGCAGCCATTCCTTGTCATTGGCACTCCATTTGAATGGGTGAGCACCAACATTGTTGGGACTCTGTACTAAGCCAGCACTTAGGTTCATCCTGGTCTACCTAGAGACAATTCCCTCTGAGGTCAGTGACTGCATCCGCGGTGGCCATGGCCCCAATGGGGATGTTTCCCCATGTGGGGTCCCGAAAGAGGTGGTGGCTGCCCATGGTACCAACTTCATATTGGCATACATGACGTCCATGTAGAAGGAGTGTGGGGTAACCTATATGTTCTCCAGTCCTTACCATCTTAAAACTAATGGGCTTGTTGAAAGGTTTAACAAGACCCTAAAAGGCATCATCATGGGCCTATCAAAGCCCTTGAGGTGGAAGTAGGATGTCCTCCTGCATACCTTATGTTTGCATACAGAGAGAACCCACAGAAGGGAGTTGACTTCAACTCGATTTAGCTTATGCATGGGCATCCTGTGAGAGGACCTTTCAGCCTGGTGAAGGAGGGCTGGGAGCAAGCTCCCAGGATGGCCCACATGGATGAAACACTTCTGGAAGAGAGACAATACAACCTAGAAGCCAACCAGGTAGTCATGAAACATTGTTATGACCAGAAGGCCACTACTGGTCTGGGTCATCTGAGAGGAAAGCATGCAAATGTGAGGTAACCTATCTGGTGGACTTCAAGACTTCCAAGTACCTGCTAAGGGTTTTACACTTCAATCACATCAAGACCTACTTCAGGAGGTCCGAAGTAACCATGCTCCTGGTCACAGACAATGGGGTGGAGGAAGAAATGGAACCTTTCCCTGACCTCCTTTCTTCCAAGGAGCTGGATGGGTCATTGGAGGGTGTCAGCGTCTCCCCTATTCTGACCCTAGAACAACAAAGAAACTGCTGCCAGTTGTTGGGCCAGTTTGCCTCACTCTTCTCACTGATCCCATGACTCACTACATGGTGCACCCATGACATTGATACTTAAGACAGTGTCACCTAATGTCTGGTGGAATAATGACTTCACAACAAATTGTATCCACAGTATGTATTTTTTCTTTTATTGTAATTAAAGATCTAAAGGTGGAGTTGAGAGATTGATTCAATAGATATAGTTGTATGGTTCTACAAGAGTTTAGTCTTTTAGAGCTTGTGAAGATTATGTTATCTTCTTTAAAGAAGGTTACTTCTCTTCTTTCTGTTGCTGTGGTCTCTGACTTACCCCGCCGGTACTCTCAGAGAGACGAAAACACAGGTATGATTCCACTCCTACATTTTATCACTTCTATAGTTCTCTTTGATCTGTATCTTTCCCTGTACTTCCTGGGCTATTTGCTTTGATATTGTCTGGTCTTACCTTCTTTCTTCTATTTAATCTTTCACTCTCTTCTGTTCTTCTCTTAGACTTTTCTCCCTTTTGGGCTTCATCACCTGCCTTGAACTTAGCATCACTGTATCTAATCCTAGGACATGCTATGCAACTAAACATTCATAAAACAAAAGGGTTTCTCCTGGAATCAAATAAAGTAAAGACTATGACATCCTAAATAAGAGAGGATTAAGACGAAGGTAACACAATAATGATTTGTTTGTCCTGTTCTAGATATTAACTTAGAGTTTCCAAGTCCCAACCTTTCTCACAGCTCCAGTTGTGCAGTTTCCATGTAACTTTTTGAACTTTCCCCCAAAATTTCCTGCTGAGTCCCCTCCCTTTCTCCCTTACTTCCTTTCCTAAATGCGGACCCTCATCACACTTTAAAAAGCCATGTTCCTCCAGAAGCACGGCGGGTAACTGAGCGAAGGTGGCAAGATCCTCCAGGTACCGCTGTACTACTGACGTTGTTTTCTTAAGGCCCTGTGTTTGTGTCCTCTCGGGCCCTGCTTGTGCCATACTGGGTCGCCTGGAGTCATATGATTAGTTCCACTGGCCGGGTCAGTCTGTAGGCCAGGGGTAAAACACATGCTAAGGGATTTCTCCCCGTTGCCCTCAACCTGTTTTGATGGAGCCTGGTCTTTTTTTTTAATCTGTTCGGTTTCTGAATTCCTCTTTTTCTGTTTTCTCCCAGTCCATCCTTTCTTTTGCTGTCCCCTTTTGCAGCCTTTCCTGTCCTTCTTCTCTTTCTCAATCCTTTTCCATTTCTTGCAAACATTAAAAAGTATTTATTTGCTTTCAATTACATGTGCAGTTGATGTTGTGGATCAGCGTCAACTTCAGGTAAGTCCTCCAACTCCATATAACAGACAGCATGCCTGTGAAGAATACAATCTCCAGACTTCCTGATAAGATGAGAGCGAGCATTAAGGAGTAGGTTTCCGAAATGCTGGATTTAGGGGTTATTGAACACTCAAAAGCCCCTTGTTCAAGCCCAGTGGTGTTGGCCCCCAAGACTGCTCCTCCCAGTGCCACCCAAGAGCTTTGCTTCTGGATTGACTACCAGGGGCTCAATGCAAGCACCAAGACTGAAACAACCACCCTATCCCCTGAGCGGATGAGCTCATAGATCAGCTGGGAGCTGCCAAATTCCTCAGCCTGTTTGACCTAATAATTGGGTACTGTCAGATTACCTAGACCAACGGGGCCAAAGAGAGGCCTGTGTTTTCTACCCCTGAAGGGTACTTCCAATTCTTGGTAATGCCCTTTTGGATTGAAGAACACCCCTGACACCTTCTAGAGGTTGGTCAACCAAGTCCTGGCTGTGTTGCAGAACTTCAGTGCAGCCTAGCTAGACAACATTGTATTCTTCATTTCTAGGTGGGAGACCACCAGGAACTGCTTCAGCTCTGAAGAGGGCAGGCCTGACTGTCAAGCCCAGTAAGTTCCAGATAGAGCAGGGCCCCCGGGTCTATGTTGTAAGTTGTTTAGGTAGGCATCAGGACACGTCTTCAGGTTACAAGATAGATTTATTAAGATAGCACAGCAGAGATAAAACACTGCGCTAGCTAACCAGACCATCAACTGCCAAGACTGGAACATTCACATACCAGATAGAACACTCATAGGTAGTAAGGGAGGTTGAGAAGATATAAACACAAAGAATGGACTACTGACCCCAAGTAGCCATAACAAAGTAAGCACATATATACAACATATCTTCTTCCTTTACAGAAAACACAATAAACGCTTCAAACACACAACAAAAGCTTAAAGCATGAAAAGGAAATGCAAGGAAACATAAAACATGTAGGAGGTAAATGACATCATGGACTTCCAGATGATGAAAGCAAATGGCAGGATAAGATGAGGACCATGATGAGAATCATGATGAGTATCATGATGACATGACCACCTTCTCCCCTTCGATTGACGAAAAAACAAGAAGAGACAGTCAACTCTCTACAATCCGTCCTTATGGCCATCAAAAACGGGAAGAGACAGTCTACGATCTCCAATCAGGTTTTGTCCGTCGCGGCTTACCGCTCATAGTTGAAAGATAAAAGTTCAACAAGTGCCTCCAATGCTCAACAGTTCTGGAAGAATGTTCCCTAAGAAAAGTTTTGAGCCAGTTTTCTCACAGTTCAAGATGACGTTCTGGTTCATTTCTTGGGTTAAAGGCCTCTAGATGTGGTTCGGGCCTCTACGTTACACTTAAATTTAATTTCTTCGTTGACAAAATGACTCAGTACTATGGGCTAAAAGGCCCGGCTCTAGTCGCAGAACGTTTGTCCCGGTAAAAAAAAACCGCCTTTATCACGATTTTCCATCGTGGTACTGGAACTCTTGTCGTCACGAAACTTGTTGGTCGTGAACTCTCTTGGTCAAGGGACACATATATATATTTTTTCCTATCCCGGTGCTAATTCTGTGACATCTGTTGTCTCCCGCTAGATAGGTTGGAACCTTAGTTCTTTAATTTTTTTCCCTTTTCCTTTTTTCTTCGTCTCCTTACTGGTGCTGGGACATCCTTTTTCCACTCGCGGTTTCTGGGTTAGCCGGTCCTGGGACTACCATTGTCCACTCCCGGTCGTGGTCCAATACCCACTTCCTCAGTCCTTACTTTTCCCTGAAATAGGGTTAGGGTTACAATATCTTCCCTAAACAAATTTTGAAATAGGAATTCCTACTTTGCAATTTTCCATTTGCATTTCAACTCTTTAAAATGTACAAAACTTAAATACTTTTGAAAGGTGGCATCTTTTCTTATCCTTTATCTGCCACACCTGCTTTTGAACTGCTCTCTGTGAACGCTAGAATTAAGTGAATTACACTCTCCAAAAGTTGATGCTGATTGATGAAAGTACTCCTCTTTGCGCTTCTTCGCTACTATACTAAATATATGTGCTACTGAACATCACCATCAGAACAATTTACTGTTCCAGTTCTTAACATAGCAGGTTTTAGATCTCTGACCCAGTTCTCACTTTTACTCTTTCTGCTGTAGTTCTATTCCAGCTTACGTAGAGCCATGCAGCCGTAGGTTTCATTATACTCAAGTATTATTTCCTTGTCACACTCCTTCTGCCAAATAAAAATAACAAACCATATTATGAAACACAAATTTTAAAAAAGTCCTTCGAAAATCCACCAGGTGGCACTCTCGTAAATGGATTATTATCCTTAAAATCGACTCATCTGTGCTCCCATTTCAGGCTTTGACTTATGGTTTGCCTTTGTGCCGGAAGGGAGATACAAAAGTAATGTGACATATGTTAGACGGCGACCTCAGAGGAGCCCGGAAAGGGATCCTGACTACCCTGAGACCCACCCTCAAAGTATCGTAGCCGGGCACTGGCGGGAGATTCCCCAGGGGGAGGACTCTCGCAACTAGGATCGTACTTCTGGCACCACACGACACAGAGGGACCACACTGGGTATTCTCAGAACAAGCTTTATCAAACAGGTATCACTGCAAATATGTACAAGGTGAGCACGGGCTCAAGAGTCTCGGAAAGGTAGGGGGTAGCGGGACTGTCTCTGGTAACGGTTCAAAGCAGGGACGTACCCGGCGCGCAGCTCACAATCCTCAAGCTGGGGGATACGTGGTCGGAGTTGGGGTCCGGCGGGACCGTGAGAGTCTGGGGGAGCCGCGAGTCACTCAGCAGGGCTCAGGTACAAGTTCGGAGGTCTTACGATCTTCAGGGAGCCGCGAGTCACTCAGCAGGGCTCAGGTACAAGTTCGGAGGTCTTACGATCTTCAGGGAGCCGCGAGTCACTCAGCAGGGCTCAGGTACAAGTTCGGAGGTCTTACGATCTTCAGGGAGCCGCGAGTCACTCAGCAGGGCTCAGGTACAAGTTCGGAGGTCTTACGATATTCAGGGAGCCGCGAGTCACTCAGCAGGGCTCAGGTGAGTTCCAGTTCCAGGAGCCGCGACCACGTCAGCAGGCTCTCGTTGTTCCAGCGTCGAATCTGTCGGACAGCCCCAGAGCACCCCTTGTTATAGTTCGACCCCTCTTTGATGTCCGGAGTCTGTGCAGGCAGGGGTCTTGTCACCTGGGGGTCGCTTGTCGGGTTTTCCTGCTATAGTCTTTTGATCCTTTCAGGGCCGGGTCGGGAGGAGTCCCAGACACCCAGCAGGCGTGGAGCCAGCCCTCAGGGAGGCCGGAGGGCCGATCGAAACCCATCGTCCCGGGGGAGTTCAGAGGTGCGATAGAAACTGCTCCTCCCTCTCTCATCCCCTGGAAGCGTGATGTCCTCCAGCCGGAGTGGCGCCTCTATGCCCGGGTCGCGCTGGGGCCGGGCGGCCATCTTGGTGCATGAAGTGGGCACACGGGCCCGGGGTGGCCGAAAGGGGAGAGGCCAGGGACGGGGATGTCCGGGTCGGTGCGTGTGTCCTGGTGGGGAGGTTCGGCTGGGCCGGGGGCTTGGGCTGTAGGTACCAGGTTTCGGTGGTGCGGGGGCACGGAGGGCCATTCTACGAGGCCGGGTCCAACACGCGTCCCCCCCAGCTGAAAGCCGGAGAGAACTGCCCATCAGCTTGGGGGGTTCTCTTCGCTGAGGCGGAAGAACCGGGAGAGGCCGTCAGCATTGGCGTGGTCCGTACCAGGGCGGTGTTCCACGGTGAAATCCATCCCCTGGAGGGAGATTGACCACCGCAGTAGCTTGGGGTTTTCTCCTCGCATCTGCATGAGCCAACGTAAGGGCCGATGGTCAGTTTGGACTCTGAAATGGGTGCCAAACAGGTAGGGTCGTAGCTTTTTGAGTGCCCAGACCACGGCAAAGGCTTCGCGCTCTATGGTGCTCCATCTTTGTTCTCGGGGCAACAGCCGCCGACTGAGGAAGGCGACGGGCTGGTCTAGGCCTTGGTCATTTACTTGGGACAGGACGGCCCCAATGCCATGCTCGGAGGCATCGGTTTGGACTATGAACTCCTTGGCGTAGTCGGGAGCCTGGAGGACGGGGGCAGTACACATGGCCCTTTTTAGGGCATCGAACGCTTCCTGGCAGGCAGCCGTCCACTGCACTTTCTTTGGCTGTTTTTTAGACGTGAGTTCTGTGAGAGGGCCGACAAGGCTGCCATACCCCCGAATGAATCTTCGGTAGTAGCCCGTGAGTCCCAGAAAGGCTCGGACCTCCGTCTGGGTGATGGGTGGTTCCCAGGCCAGGATGGCGTCGATCTTTGGCTGTAGCGGGGCGACCTGGCCACTCCCGACCTGGTGCCCCAAGTAGACCACGGATCCTTGCCCGATCTGGCACTTGCTGGCTTTTACTGTGAGGCCTGCCTGGCGCAGGGCGATTAGCACCCTTCGGAGGTGCTGGAGGTGCTCACTCCACTCTGAACTGAAGACAGCGATGTCGTCCAGGTATGCCGCGCTGAACTGTTCTAGCCCGGCCAGGACTCTATTCACCAGTCGCTGGAAAGTGGCCGGGGCATTTTTCATCCCGAAAGGCATTACGCGGAAGCGGTAGTGCCCATCGGGGGTGGAGAAAGCGGACCGCTCTTTGGCCCCTTCGGTGAGCGCAATCTGCCAGTATCCGCAGGTGAGGTCGAATGTGCTGAGGAACCGGGCTGCCCCTAGTCGGTCAATGAGTTCGTCGGCTCGTGGAAGGGGGTGGGCATCGGCTCGGGTAACGTCATTGAGCCCCCGGTAGTCCACGCAGAATCGGAGCTCGGGGGCGACACCGGGGGCCGCTGCCTTCGGGACCAGGACCACGGGGCTGGCCCAGGGACTGTCAGAGGGCTCGATCACCCCCAGGGTCAACATCTTCGAGACTTCCGCTTGAATGCAGGACCGGACCCGGTCAGGAACCCGGTAGGCTCGGTGTCTCACCGGCGGGCTGTCCCCGGTGTCCACATCATGAACACACCAGTTGGTGACCCGGGGGGTCAGGGAGAAGAGGTCAGAAAATTGTCTTAGGAGCTGGCGGCAGTCCGCTTGCTGCTGGGCAGTGAGGGCTGGGGAGAGGTTCACTCCTTCCACGGAGCCATCCTGCTCCTTGATACACAGGAGGTCCGGGAGGGGATCCGACTCATCTTCGGCCCCGTCATCGGTGGCCAGCAGGAGGCTCAGTTCTGTCCGCTGGAAGTGAGGCTTGAGGCGGTTCACGTGCAGGACCCGGAGGGGCTCCCGAGGCGACTGGACGTCCACCAAGTAGGTGACTTGGCTCTTCTTCTCGACCACTTTGTAGGGCCCAGTCCATCGGTCCTGGAGAGCGGCAGGCTTCACGGGGGCCATGACCCACACCTGCTGGCCCGGCTGGAACTCGACCAGAGTAGCATTCTGGTCGTACCAGCGCTTCATTTCTTCTTGACTCGCCTCCAGGTTGGCCTCGGCCAGTTCTCGGAACCTCCTGGTCTGGTTCCGGAGGGCCAGGACATATTGGAACACATCTCGGGGGGTGGTCTGGGGTGCTGCCTCCCACCCTTCCTTAACTAAACTGAGGGGACCTCGGACGGGGTGCCCATAGAGTAATTCAAACGGGCTGAACCCTAAGGACTTCTGGGGGACCTCCCGGTAAGCGAACAAGAGGCAGGGGAGCAGGACGTCCCACTTACGCCGGAGGGGCTCTTCTAGGCCAGCGATCATCCCTTTCAAAGTCCTATTAAACCTCTCTACTAGGCCGTTCCCTTGGGGATGGTACGGGGTGGTGAACTTATAGGACACCCCACATTGTTGCCACAGGGACGTCATATACCTGGATATAAAATTAGTGCCGCGATCGCTCACGACCTCGCGGGGGAAACCCACCCTGGAGAAGATCCCCATCAGGGCCCGGCCCACCACGGGGGCCGTAATGGTGCGTAGGGGAATAGCCTCTGGGTAGCGGGTGGCATGGTCCACTAGGACCAAGATGAAACGGTGACCTTGGGAGGTGGGGGGGTCCAGTGGCCCCACGATGTCGATCCCGACTCGTTCGAAGGGGGTACTGACGACCGGGAAGGGTTGGAGGGGAGCCTTGCGCTTCCCCCCACTCTTCCCACTGGCTTGGCACGTGGGGCAGGACTTGCAGTGGGCCTCTACCGCTGCTTTCATTTTAGGCCAATAAAAATGGGTCACGAGACGGCTGTAGGTCTTGTCCTGACCCAGGTGACCGGCGAGGGGGACATCGTGGGCTAAGCCCAGGAGGAAATCCCGGAAGCGGAGAGGTACCACCAGTACCCGTCCGGATCCCAGCTCCACTGATTTCTGCTCACTATACAGGACGTTATTCTCCCAATAGATTCGGTGCGTTACGGTCTGGTCACCTGCGGCTTGGCCCTCGGCCTGGCGCCGCAGCCCGACCAGGGAAGGACAGGTGGCTTGCTCCCGGCAAAATTCTTCTCGGGTGGGCCCGCCCTCGTGGCGCCAATGGGCCAACTCGGGTAGATCCCCCAACTCGGGGACCGGGGCGGGGTCGGATGGTGCGGGTTCGTCGCTGGCGACGGACCATTCCGATGGGGGAATGGGAGGACCCTCGGCGGGGACGGTGCTGGCTACTTCGACCGGGGTGCTCTCGATTTCTCTCCGGGGAGTGAGTCGGGCTGTCATAGATCGGGTGGTGGCACACACCCACTCGGGGAGTCCCATCATTCCTAGGTGGGCCTTGCGCTCTACGTGCTTCCAGGGAGAACTCTCCAGGTCGTTCCCTAAGAGGCAGTCGACCGGCTGGGAGGTTCTTACGGCCACCTTGAGTTTGCCTTTCACCCCTCCCCACTCAAATGGCACCAGGGCCACCTGACACATACTTTCCCTATTGTCTGCAGATATTACGGGGCAAAAGACATTGGGGAGGATCTGCGCCTCGGGAACTAGGTGCCTGAGGACACCGGTGATACTGGCCCCGGTGTCCCGCAGGGCCTCTACCTGGTGGCCATTGATCTTGACGAGCTGCCCATATTTCTGTGTGTTGGACGGTAGGAGGCTACCAGGGATCATTTCCCTATCTCCCAGGGATACTAGGGCCATCGCGGCTGGTTCCCACTCCTTGGCTTCCTCAACCTCCTCCCCTAGGGCTACGTTGGCTATCTGTCTCGCAGGGGTGACTTGGGTGGCCATGGGGCACTCTGGGTCATTGGCGTAGTGCCCGGGTTTCTGGCAGCGGAAACAGGTGACGGTCACCCGGTGTCCCCGTCTCCCAGGGGGCCCTGTTACTGGTGGGGGGGGCGCCGGGAAAGGTGGAGGTGGTGTCTTCGGGGGGCTAGGCTGGGACTCCCTCGGCCCTCCCTGGTTCCCTCCCCCTCTCTGGCGGGGTGGTCCCTGACTGGTTCGGGGGTACTCTCCTACCATGCCCCGGGAGACCCGGGTGTTGGTCCAGCGGTCGGCCTCCACGGCCAGCTTCCGGGGATCTTTGAGCCTGCTATCCAGCAGATGTTGACGTAGCTCTACGAAGCAGTTCGCAGCCAGATGTTCCCATAACATGAGGTCAGTGAGTTCGGCAAGGGTGGTGACTTTGCTGCCCTTGACCCACCCATCGAAGGCCCGACTAAAAAAGTTTACATACTCCACCCAGGTGGTGCCCGGGATCTTCCTGCAGTCCCGGAACCGTTGGCGGTACATTTCTGGGGTGAGGCCGTATCTTGTGAGGAGAGCCTCTTTCATGTGGCTGTAGGAGGTCTGCAGGGAGAGGGGTAGGTCGAGCAGGGTGTCCCTTCCTTCGCTCAGAAACCGTCCCCACAACCCCGCCCCCCAGTCCTTCTGTGGAATCCGATGGGAGGTCATGGCGACCTCGTAGGCCCGAAACCATTGCTGAATGTCATCGTTTTTATAATATTCTTTGACCACATCCTTGGGGATGTGGACCTTCTGTTCCGCTGGGGGGGCCGTCTCTCGGTTCCCCGAGGGCCTCCCGTCCTCATTTCGGGCCTTGAGCTCGAGTTCCTTTAAGCTCCGTTCGTGCTCCAGTTGGAGCTTTCTTCCTTCGTGCTCCCGTTGGAGCTTCTTTTCTTCCAGTTCGCCTTGTACACGCATTTGCTCTACTGCTAGCTTCTTCTCCGCTAACTTCAATTCGCCCTCGATTTTGAGTTTGGCTAACTCGAGTTCATGACTGCGGCTTCTCTCTCTGTCCGCGAGCTCTTCCGGGGATAGGCCCCCGTCTGGTACGATGCCTCGCACCTGATTGCTACTGCTTTCATTTTGGGGGGGTTCGGCTTCGTCGGGGCGCTCCCCCGTGCCTTCCGGGCGGGAGGCCCCGGTCTCCACCCAAGTTTTCAGTGCTTTCTGCAAGTCTTCCTTAGTGTTGAGGCCAGTGGTAGCGATTTTAAGTTCTTTGCAAAATTGTTTTAGCTCTTTGTGTGTGTATTCTTCCAGATGCTCCACCTGGAACACTCTGTTGGCGTTGGTTTCTGCGGAGCTCGTGGCGCTTCCTTCTGCCATCTTTGTTGGTCGTGCGTCCGTCGTTTACTGTACGATCTCTAGGTGATGGGCCCGAATCCCGTCGCTTGCCACCAATGTTAGACGGCGACCTCAGAGGAGCCCGGAAAGGGATCCTGACTACCCTGAGACCCACCCTCAAAGTATCGTAGCCGGGCACTGGCGGGAGATTCCCCAGGGGGAGGACTCTCGCAACTAGGATCGTACTTCTGGCACCACACGACACAGAGGGACCACACTGGGTATTCTCAGAACAAGCTTTATCAAACAGGTATCACTGCAAATATGTACAAGGTGAGCACGGGCTCAAGAGTCTCGGAAAGGTAGGGGGTAGCGGGACTGTCTCTGGTAACGGTTCAAAGCAGGGACGTACCCGGCGCGCAGCTCACAATCCTCGAGCTGGGGGATACGTGGTCGGAGTTGGGGTCCGGCGGGACCGTGAGAGTCTGGGGGAGCCGCGAGTCACTCAGCAGGGCTCAGGTACAAGTTCGGAGGTCTTACGATCTTCAGGGAGCCGCGAGTCACTCAGCAGGGCTCAGGTACAAGTTCGGAGGTCTTACGATCTTCAGGGAGCCGCGAGTCACTCAGCAGGGCTCAGGTACAAGTTCGGAGGTCTTACGATCTTCAGGGAGCCGCGAGTCACTCAGCAGGGCTCAGGTACAAGTTCGGAGGTCTTACGATATTCAGGGAGCCGCGAGTCACTCAGCAGGGCTCAGGTGAGTTCCAGTTCCAGGAGCCGCGACCACGTCAGCAGGCTCTCGTTGTTCCAGCGTCGAATCTGTCGGACAGCCCCAGAGCACCCCTTGTTATAGTTCGACCCCTCTTTGATGTCCGGAGTCTGTGCAGGCAGGGGTCTTGTCACCTGGGGGTCGCTTGTCGGGTTTTCCTGCTATAGTCTTTTGATCCTTTCAGGGCCGGGTCGGGAGGAGTCCCAGACACCCAGCAGGCGTGGAGCCAGCCCTCAGGGAGGCCGGAGGGCCGATCGAAACCCATCGTCCCGGGGGAGTTCAGAGGTGCGATAGAAACTGCTCCTCCCTCTCTCATCCCCTGGAAGCGTGATGTCCTCCAGCCGGAGTGGCGCCTCTATGCCCGGGTCGCGCTGGGGCCGGGCGGCCATCTTGGTGCATGAAGTGGGCACGCGGGCCCGGGGTGGCCAAAAGGGGAGAGGCCAGGGACGGGGATGTCCGGGTCGGTGCGTGTGTCCTGGTGGGGAGGTTCGGCTGGGCCGGGGGCTTGGGCTGTAGGTACCAGGTTTCGGTGGTGCGGGGGCACGGAGGGCCATTCTACGAGGCCGGGTCCAACACCATAAAATTGCTGAAGGGTGTGAATGACCAGTATAAGACCCATAATCTTTTGAGTAAGACGGAGCGCCTAAAAGCGGAATCACAAGTGCTTCGAAAAACCTAACAATAAATAACACTGCTTCCGTTCAAATTGCTTTTAACTTTTAAACATTAGGGTGTCTTACTTGATCACCGGCGAGATAATGATGAACTGCCTTGTCGCGTAGTGTCCCGTACATCCCATTACCATGGGAACACCAAACAAAAATTTCAAAGATGGCTTACTGACATTGCGTGTTACGCGATGACATGCTCACCCTGGATACGAGGAAAGCTTTATCCCAGAGGCAGTAATGAAACCAATAGAATTACGTTACTGTGACGGTAGACAGCTGACGTTACACATGGAATGTTACGCTTCTCCACCGATACCCACGGAGATTCTAAGACGTCATCAGTATGAGGATGGAAGCGACGTTGGAAAGATCTCTCTGAAGCATAACGGTAAAGCGGAGACTAGGACACACTTCACTATTCTCTTGCCCAGTCTCGTTTTCTCATCTCATTATCCACGCCAGTTACAAGATGTGTTTAAAATATGTTACACAGCTCGCCTCAGTCGCACCCACGTTGACTTAAATGAATCCAGTAAAATGCGTTGGAAACGCGCGAATATGTCAGATTCAATCATACAAACAGTTTTAAGGCTTGCAACCGCTTTTCTGACATATCACCTAGCATCAATATTCGACGAGATGAGCTCTAGGCTGCACTTTAAACGGCAAGTGTCTCTCATACCTGTCAGGTCACCTAGACACAGGATTGACAACAAATGGAGTAGTTTGGCAAGTTTCTTTTAAATTCCTGTTTCTTTTGCCGATATTTCACCCGTTACTCAGGTTACCAGTTTCTTTCAAGGTTTTCTTTCATTAATCCTTTAAATAACTTGCGGCTGATTTCTTCTTTTCGTGGTGTTTCAGTTGGTTTCTTGTGGTTGAATACTTCTTTCATACATCAGGTTACTTTAAGTTTTCCGGAATACCAGAGGTGGGCAGTTTCTTATTCCAGTTACTTTCAGCCCAAGTTGGATGACAAGGTGTCTTGGGTTCTTGATGCGAAGTGTTTCTCGTGCTGCGCTGTGCTTCTGCCTTGGTCTGGTCAGCCAAAACATCGCCAAAATGTTGTAAGTTGTTTAGGTAGGCATCAGGACGCGTCTTCAGGTTACAAGATAGATTTATTAAGATAGCACAGCAGAGATAAAACACTTCGCTAGCTGACCAGACCATCAACTGCCAAGACTGGAACATTCACATACCAGATAGAACACTCATAGGTAGTAAGGGAGGTTGAGAAGATATAAACACAAAGAATGGACTACTGACCCCAAGTAGCCATAACAAAGTAAGCACATATATACAACAGTCTACTTGGCGCTCCAACTGTGAGGAGGCAAGCTGAAGCTCCTCCAAGTCAAATTTTAAACCATCCTGGCTAGGCACACCCCCAAGACCCAAACGGAGGTGAGTCCCTTCTTAAGTTGGACTGGTTATTGCAGGAGATTTGTCAAGAGGTATGGCACCATTGTTGCACCCCTGACAGAGCTGACTTCTAATAAAGGTGATCTCAATAGAGAATGTTTTTGACACCGTGATGGAGGCCAAGTCCACAGCACCTGTGCTCAAGGCCCCAGACTTCACCAAATAATTCATTGTCCAAAGAGACATCTCAGAGCATGACATAGGGTCTGTGCTCTCACAGCTGAACAAAGAGGTCCTGGTTCAACCTGTAGCATTCATCAGCAGGAGGTTACTTCCCCGGGAACAGAGCAGAGGTAGAGCGCAATAGTATGGGAGGCCTTCGTAGCGGTCGGGGCATTGCAGAAGTTGAGACCATACCTGTTTGATGCTCACTTCCACGTTTAAAGAGAACACAGACACATCAGATGGCTAATGCAGATTGGGGGTGAGACTCCAAAACTGTGGAAATACTCGATCTCCCTACAGGGAATGGACTTTACAGTTTGACACCATCCTGGAACAGACATGCCATTGCTGACGGTCTCTTCATTTTCTTCCACCTTAGAGAAGAGAACTCTGAAGGGGTTGGGTAGTTCACTCCACTTTCAGCTGAAAAGAACACATGTTAGACCTGGCCTCCTTGCTGTGGTCTTACCCATAGCATTTGACTTCAGACCTCCTGTATTGCTGACTTCTTTTTTGCTGGCCTTAGGTCTCTCCACACATTACCACTGCTAGCCAGTGCTACATGGTAGATTTATACCCAAATGGCATTTTAAATTTACTCGTAAGACCTTAGTAAAGTGACAATACCTGTGCCCAGGGACTGTAAATTCAAAGTTACTAGTGGTTGTATTGATACATCCTAACTTTTGATCAAGCCGAATTTTAAATTTCAATTTTGAAAATGGCACTTTGAGCAAGTTGGCATTTTCCAGCCTTAGCCGTTTGGTGCCTGCAGCTTGTCTCTGGGTCCCATGACTGGGTATAGTTGATAGTTGGGCTTTGTATATTCCTTCTAGACAGACACACACACAATAGACAGCTTGGGTGTACCTGGATTGCCCATCCCTGGCAATATTGGAGCGAGGAGCTGGGCACATCCTACTTACACTTGAATAGGCTGTGTCCTGCCTCCACATAAATGGCCGCATACCCACTGTAGTTAGTCTGGCACCAGAGCAGGGAAGTCAGGACACCTGTGCATTTCAAAGGAAAGCTCCTTGAAGCTCCCCTCACTTCAAAGGCAGAGCTGTGTATAGGTATTAGACCCCAGACACCACCTCTTCAGTACACTTCTGGACCTGTGGATAGTCAGGAAGAAGAATTGCTATGCTGCTGTAAAGACTAGCACACTCTACTGGACTGCTTATCTGAAGGACTTCTGCCTGCTGCCCTCGTACCTGGGTGTGAAAAACTGGACCTGCACCTCTTGAACCCAGGATCCCCAGAGTAACTCCAAGGGCTAGTCTGCCAGCCTCCTTCCTGAGCCCCAGGGACATAAAAGGCTACCCAGCACCTGCACCAGCACCCGGATCCAGCTGGGACAAGCCTCTGTCCCCCAAGTGGTGCCCCTCAGGTCCTGTACCCCTGGTGCAGCGTAAGAGAGGGTGAATTGAAGTTTTTGGGCTCCTAACAACTGCAAATGGGCCAGTTGGCATCGTAACATTGTTACTCGCACAGCCTTGAAACGTGAAGCTCCATCAGCCTCACCCTTTGTACTAAACATTTCGACCACTCATGTGGAGTGCCAACGTTTAGCACCACACTAACCGTTTGCAACATCAACAGGATCTTCACGCTACAGCAATAACCATACGCTAGGCCCGACCTGCTCTTCACGCTACATCGTCAAACGTCCGTGACGCTTACTTGCTTCTCACAGCCCCCTCCTTCGCAAACAGGACTCTCTTGACGCTGGACTGAGAAGGTAACTTTTCAACTGGATTAACCTGGTTCCTGTATCTGACCCGCCGTCTATCGTGGTCGGCCTGGAATTGTGACTTTCTCCTGGTCTCAAATGGCCAGATAGCCCCAACTGGCGCATTTATTTTGCTTTTTGGTGCTATTTTACACTTAAATATTTTAACATTCATAACTCTGATTCTACTGAATGGATTTTTTTCATTTTTGTCTTGTTGTATTTATAAATATTTGCTCTATGTTTCTAAGCTGGTTTGGGGTCCTTTTGTGGGTTTTCACTATGTTACTGTTTGAACTGTTGCACAAAGACTTTACACATTGCCTCAAGGTTAGACCTGACTGCTCTGTACCAAGCTCCCAGATGGCTTAGCATAGATTAATTTGGGGCTTGCTTGTGGCTTCACACTGAGAAGGATTGTGGTTGCTGCTTGGCTAGGCTTTCACCCCCCTCAAACAACAACCCAATGTGTTACAGGAATTCTTTCCCTCTTTTGGGTGTATATGACAATAAATTCCCAGCGGTAAACACCCTTGCTGCTGAAATCACTTTACAAACATGTGGCTTGACCACTCTGGGTGGGAGAGGGCAGATAGAATATTGGGAACCACTTCAAACTTGTCACTTGGTGTTGCACCTGGCCTTTTGTGCAGGGTTATTCCAAAACCTGTTGCCTTCCTCCTGTATTTTTTTATTTATTTCTTTTTTGCTGGTTTTAGGACTCGGGGCACTTTTCCACTGCTAACCAGTGCTAAAATGCAAGTGCTCCCGGTGTAAATTGTATTGATGATTGGTTCATCCATGATTGGTATATTTGATTTACTAGTAAGTCGCAAGTAAAGTGCACCAGATGTGCCCAGGCCCTGTAAATCAAATGCTACTAGTGGGCCATTTTGAAAAAGCACAAGAGAACCGTGGAAGTCAGAAGGGACTTAGGGTACAAGTAATTTCTACAGCAACAGTGGTTCCTTACAAGAAGGCATTTAAAGTAACACTGCAAAGAAATACAATGATCTTTATGTTTAAAATTCACAATGGTATACATTAATTTATTGATTTGAAAAAATCAATAAAAGAAACATAGAAGTAGGACAATATACAGCAATGGAAGAAGTCATTTGAACAGCATGTGGCTAGAGGGCAAACAATGAGTAAGCACAGGAACATAGTACCTTCGCTCATATTAAAAATAACGAGTGAACACATCAAGTCAAGGTACTCAAGTCAACGAAGTTTCAATCCCTAACAGGATAGGGGGCTCGTTATCAGGAAACAAACAGTAATGCCTGAGAGAAAGCCTGCTGAAAAAAAGACACAGAAAGAGGGGAAGAAAAAGAAAGATGAAAAGAAAGGGTTACAAAAGTAATATAAAAGAAAGTATTTGGCCAACCAACATGTAGTGATTAAAGTGAACCGATGAAACAATGTGGGGATTGTGTCTATAGTGCACCAAGTAAAACAATCACTGCATGTTTTGATATACGTTCTTTTACATTACTTGTGTAATTCTTTCTTTTAGCTTTCTTTTTCTTCCCCTCTTTTTGTCCTTCTGTTTCAAAATGCTTACTTGTAGCATCTTCGATTTAAGTATGTAAAACACTATACTAATGGGCAGGCTTTATCAATTTGAATTGTTTGTGGTGCATTTTCACACAAATATCATAGTGCATTCACTTACTTCATAAGTAAGTGTTTGTGTAACACACCGTAATTGTTGTTTTACATGTTTTTGCATTCAGTAATATTCTATACCAGCTACTTCTGCTTATGAAAACAATGAATCTCATGCATTGTAATTTAAATACTTTTGGATCCAGTATTATGCAATGAAAAGCATTATGGCAGGTGGGAAATGCTCCTCTCTTCTGAACCAAGATGTGGGTGACACTTTCTGAAATCAGAGGCTGAAGATGGGCTGATCCAAGCAAGCCAATGACTGAAGGGGGTAGCCCTTGAACCCACTGTCTTTGTACTGCATTGTCTTTGGTAAACATGTCTGAGCCGCAGAAGAAGACTTGTTTAAACACAAGATTGTGGTCTTTAATGTGTCTATTGATTTGCTCGAATTAAAGCTTTTTGAACGATTCACCACTTTTAGTAAACTGGGCTACTAGACAGCAAGAGTAACGGAAGTTCAGGATGGATGTGCAATGGTAGAGTTTTATTTATATTTAATGAGATTACATTTTAGATAGCAAATCAGAGAATTTGACCTAGTTTGTTCATCTACTTCAGCACAGGTGTGTGGTCAAGTATTGACAATTTCAAAATAAGGAAGGTTAAAACCAAGGACCGAAGTTGAAAACTCTGTGTGCAAGAGAACATTACCTTAGCAGGGGGTAAATAATCTACCAGAATTGCAGTAATTTTGGAACCAGAAGTATGGTAGCCTAACACCAACATTATACCAAGGCTTTACTTAATTCTTCTGTCTTGAGTCATAAAGTCAAGTTTGAGTGGTCTGTTGCAAGCAAAATGTAAGCTGCCAGTTGCAACAGTGCTCGCCGTGTGGGTAACCATCTACTGAGAAGGTTTGGTGGATAAAACACCATATCAGATGGGTAAAGAGGCAGAAATGAAAAGAAAAAAAAAACATCTTGCAGTACCCCGTGTGTAGCTTTCAGCCTAAAATATACAGTATACCGAGTCATTAATTTAACCTTTGTTTAGGGGTCTTTGGATTACTAGCTGGGTTCATGCTTTATTTAGGGTAGTTGTGAAGTGCATACTTATCTGCAAGGCAACAGGGAACTTCACAAGACTTACAAACAGAAAACACAAGCATTGGTATAGCCAATAGGTCTCGCTTTTGGGACATTATAAGTGTCAAGACCTATTGGCTATGCCAATGCTTGTTTTTAAAAGTCACTGGGCTCTCCTTATCACGACTGGGCTTTCACGACAGAGGACCTAAAACTAATGCTGCAGTGAAAAGAAACCTGGTTGAAGGTAAAGAGAGAAATGCCTTTCCGGGACTCTGGGTCTGATGCAGAACATTGGCTACAGAAGTGAACACAAGAGGGCGCCTGATTGCACCTACCTTCAAACAAGCCATTTCTTGTTTACACAGTTATAAGAACCAGACAGCTGCATTTTAGGCACTCGACTAACAATAACAAGGTAAAATCAAGGACGCGGGATTGCGCAACAGGCAAACACAAAAAACAGAAACCAGTAGGTAGAAGGCATCGCACATGCGTAGAGTCACAAGCTGCTGCGGCCAACAGGCGGGCACACACCTAGCGCCTGCAGTGGCCAGCAGCCGCACACAAACCTAAAGCCTGGAGTGGCCAACAGGCCACACAAACCTACCACCACCAGCAGGAGGTGCCAACAGGCGCACACAAACATACCGCCCAACAGCACACACAAACCTGTGGACAGCAGTAGGAGTGGATAACAGGCACACTCCTGAACTTACCAATCCCAGGTGAAGTGTCCATCGGATGCACACACAGGTCTACAGTCACAAGATAGTCACCAACAGGCATACAGACCCAACAGCCCAAAGTTACAGTGTCCAACAGGCACATCCATTGGCCTACAGTCATACACAACAGCAGTCAACAGGGACACTGACAGTCACAAGCTAGAGAGACAGCAGACTGGAACACAGCCTGCATCCATGTGCTAGAGTGCCCACTGGCAGGCACACTGGCCTACGCTCACAAGCTACAGCAGCAGAAAGGCATGTAAACAGTTACACGATATAGTGGTAGCAGACTTGTTCACAGACCTACAGTCACAAGCCTTCTCCTCCTGCTAGCAGGCGCACAGGTGTGTCGCAAGCCCACTACTCAAGCCAGTAGGTGCACAAGTGCGTGTGCCACAAGCCTGCTGCTAGAGCCTGCATGTGTACACGTGTGTGTCACAAGCCGTGTGTGTGTCTGTGTCTAGCCCGATGCTCGTGCTGGCAGGCACACAAGCACGTCGGGCAGGTAACTAATGAAGTAAGAGGGCACCGGTAATAAAGAGTCACGGCATCATTTTTGGTAGTATACTTATATTTTTCTAAAGAAATGTTAAAAAGTAACAGGGGGGTAGTAAAATAGAGAGGTGGTGGTAGGCAGGTGGAGTAGAGAGATCGACCATGAGAGGTGAGATGAGGGGATGCTGAGGGAAGAAAGAGAGATTTGAAAGTAAAGATGCAGGTGAGATCTGAAGCAAGAGAGAGTAGAGACTGAACGGGAGGGCGGGGGGGCCAAGGAGTGGATAGAAGAGGTAGACTGAAGGAGATGGGTAGATCAGAGTGAGGGGGAGGGAACTGGAAGGGGTTGGGGGAGAGGAGCGGGAGGAAGAGGATGGAGGAAGAGGGGAGAAATAGTGTACTTTGGGAGCTCAGAGGAGGAAGAGGGGGCACATATGAGGGACTCGAGAGTGACGCGAGAGAGCGTGTGAAAGCAATGATGGACTTAGAGGCAAAGGTAGGTGTTGGAAGTGCAGGTATCCATTAGGAAGAAAAACACGGACCAGGAAGATGAGGTAAGACGTGGAGTTTAATAACACGTCCACACATCACCAGTTCAAGTCTTCAATAATCATTCCAACCCCCAGAGCTCATGCCCAGCCTTCCACCATTTCAAAGCTAAACATTCTTTCCACAACACGAGTCAGTCACGAGCTGAAACACAGAACTCCGCTTGTGACTGCTCATGTCAGCTTAACTCGTTCCCAGCACACCTTCCCCCTTGAGAAAAAAAAAACAATATAAAACAATAGTAATTAAACATAATACCTTAAATTAATTCATGACAAAATCCTTGTACTTTGCAGGAAGGCGATGAGTGCGCCCAATCCTAGAATTATCAGAAACACAACTGGGGGGAGAAAAATCCTCATGGTCATTGTCATGCCCCAAATCCAAAAATACATTACTGGTGTGATCTTCTTGATAACTAGTCACACCTTTAAACAAAGAAATTCTGTTTAGATTCCAGACAGAACCACCATCAACTCTGACAGCGTTCGTAAATGTTTCAATTACTTTTCTTGGACATGACCAAGTAGACAAACCCTTACTTACACCTTCTTTTTTTTATGCGAATTAAATCTCCCACCTTGATCACCTGTTTAGTTGGTGAACCCAATTTCTTTTTCATAGCACCTTTCATTTTATCTTTGTAAGATTCTCCGTTGTACTGCTTCATAATCCACTTTAAAAAAATCATTAAACCCATTTATGTTTTTCTTCATCCACCAAGGAGTCAAATTAGTGCTAGGCTTACGCCCTCTTAAAAGTTCAAAAGGGCTGACCAAGGTGACAGAATTTGGAGAAGTCCTATATGCTAATATCATGGATTGCAAAGCATTCAGCCAATTCAACCCACCCTTAACAGACAATTGGACAGCCTCTTTAATCACACGGTTGAATCTCTCCACTTGACCATTTGCCTCTGGATGAAAAACAGCAATTCTATTGTGAGTAATTCCACATTTAACAAGAAAATCTTCCATTTCCTTGCTAATAAATTGTGGTCCATTGTCAGTTACATCTTCTTGAGGAATGCCTTCCCTGCAAAAGACTTCATCTAAGAACTCAATAACACTATGAGAAGTAACTTCCTTGACCATTTTAACTTCAGGCCATTTGGGGTAGTAGTCAATAAGTACTATTCCAAATGCTTCATGTCTAGGTAAAATGTTGAAAGGGCCAATGATATCTAGACCAAGTTTACACCAAGGACCAACCGGAAACTCTACGGGATGAGGTTCCGGACGTAGAGCAACAGCTGACTTGTCACTATTGGAACAATGAACACATGAACGTACAAAACAATCAACCGAAACATCAATGCTTGGCCACCAGAAAGATTCCTTGACCCGTCTCCTGGTGAATGAAATCCCTAAATGCCCCTCATGAGCAATTTTGAGAATCGTGTTCCTAAGAGAAAAAGGAGGAATAATCTTGTCACCCCTCAAAACCAAACTGTTTTCAACAGCAAGTTCTTCTTGAACCTTAAAGAAACTCATCATGTCTCCCGATAACTTCCTCTGTTCAGGCCTATCTTGAAGTAAAGCAAAAACCAAAGGAAATGATGGACGGAGTGTTGAACATTGCAAGCACTCACCCCCAGTCAACTGATCTGGGTTTAATCCATCACCGTTCTTTAGCCCACTCTGCCACCCCAATTCAGACATGGCCATATGCAAATCAGTCTGACCCTGTGCCTCATGGGAACGGTCCAGCCCGAACTGCCAAGCCATGTCTTCCCTGGACCGGAAACAAGCTTCCTAGGACCGGTTTCTGGCATTTCAGCCGTCTTCAGCCAGGCTTGCTTGAATCCAGTGCAAAGCTTGTTTCCGGTCCAGGGAAGGCATGGCTTGGCAGTTTGGGCTGGACTGTTCCCATGAGGCACAGGGTCAGACTGATTTGCATATGGCCATGTCTGAACTGGGGTGGCAGAGTGGGCTAAAGAACGGTGATGGATCAAACCCAGATCTGTTGACTGGGTGTGAGTGTTTGATTGGTTCTGATGCTCCGTCCATCACCACCCCCTTTTGTACAACCTTGAAGCAAATACTTCTTGACATTAAGTAACTCTGAATCCTTTTCCATTTCTAGCAACCAAACATTTTCTTGCAAACCAGATTGTTTACCAAACACTAAATTAATATCACCCATGGCAAAAGCTACTTCACAATCATCATCTTTAATTTTGTCTGGACACGCCATAGGAGAAATCAATCTAGACATGCAGTCAGCATGTACATTAGCTTTACCTTGAACATATTCAATCTGAAATTGAAAGGACTGTAATCTAGAAGCAAGTCTTGCAAGACGTGCGGACATGGTTCGTCCCCCGCCTGGTGCCATTAAATAAACAAGAGGTTTATGATCAGTTTTAATGGTAAATTTAGTACCCCACAACAAGGTTCTAAAATGTTCAGCTCCCCAAACACAAGATAACAGCTCCCTCTCTATAACTGAGTAATGCTTTTCTGCATCTCTCAAAGCTCTCGAAGCATACGCTGCAATCCATTCCTTACCATTGTCTCTTTGTAAGAGAACACCACCTAACCCGGTGATGCTAGCATCCACCATAATGATGCATTGTTTACCACACATAAAGGGTTTAAGACACGGAGCGTTCACTATGAATTCCTTTAAATCCCGAAATGCCTTAGACATATCTGTGGTCCAAAGAAATTTAGCATTTTTCTTTAATAAACATCTAAAAGGATCTACTTTAGAAGCAAAATTTGGTATGAATTTAGCGTAAAACTCAATGAGACCCAAAATAGCTACAAGTTGTTCTTTGGAAATTGGTGTGGGAGCATTTATAATGCTTTCAATATGATTTCGTTTAGGTCTGATCCCATTCCCACTAATTGTATGTCCTAAATATTCTACATCCTTTTCCTAATTTTTACATTTATCAAGACGAAGGGTAAGACCTTTCTGGGCTAAAGCAGCGATTACACTTATTAGATTCGAATCATGTTCCTCATTATTTTTACCATAAACAAGAATATCATCTTGAAATGCAATCGCTCCTTTTAGTCCCTCCAAGGTATCTCTCATGAGTCTTTGAAACACTGAGTCAGCACTAGCAATGCCAAAAGGCATGCGGCAATACCTGTAAAGTCCTTCAGGCGTGATGAATGCAGTGATATTCTTTGATTCTTCAGAGAGAACAACTTGGTGATAAGCACTAGCCAAATCAATGCAAGAAAACACTTGAGCACTTGCTAACTTGGAAACCATCTCATGAAGATTGGGTAAAGGGTGAGAATCCACCCAAATCGCATTATTCACACTGCGGAGGTCCACACATAACCTAAGCTCACCTGCAGATTTAACAGAAATCACAATGGGAGAAACCCAAGGTGATGACTCAATAGGTTCAATGATGTTCTTTTTACATAAATCCTTGAGCATGTCCTTCAATTTGTTCCTGTAAGTGAAAGGAACATTCCTCACTTTGTGGCGAACAGGGACAACATTGTCGTGTAACTTTATGACATGCTCAAACCCTTTGTACCTTCCTAGTTCCCCACTAAAAACATCGTGAAAAGATTCTTTCAATCTATTGACTAATTGAGGATCTTGATTTTGGGTAATATT
Organism: Triturus cristatus; assembly: GCF_964204655.1. Classification (NCBI taxonomy): domain Eukaryota; kingdom Metazoa; phylum Chordata; class Amphibia; order Caudata; family Salamandridae; genus Triturus; species Triturus cristatus. The sequence goes on from NC_140591.1 coordinate 1,564,918,398, forward strand.
ACAGGACTCCACCACATAGACAGGAGGCTCGGCTCTAGGATCAATTTTAATTTCTAATTGGCATTGGTGAGGCCATCCTAAGAGTGACAAACCTGATCTTGCTACGTATATTTTCCCAAAGGAATGACGACCAGAAAATATTAAGTTTGCGCAAAAAAAACAACAAGGTCAATTTTGTGTCCTGTATTTCCACCAGGAGAAACATCAGGTGGAGACAAAGGTGCCGATCACGATCCGGTGAAAAATTCCCCCGTGCGACTCGTATCGGGTCTTTTCACCGTACGAATCGTACAAGTGCCGTACGAACTGGCAATCACGATTCGCATGGTAAAAAGTCCATACGAACCGCACCGGGAATCATTCCCCACACGTCCTCGGGTCGGAAAATGTGTCCGACACGTCCTCGGACGATTTACTTTACAAACGTAAAAATCCAAGTCCGACCGAGGAATCACGATCCATCCCGTGCGTCCGAGCCTACAACCGTATGGAAAAAACACCGTCCGCACCGAACACCAATAGCAACCATGGAGACATGTGCCCGCATACGCGCCCAACACTCCCCCCAGCCCCCGTACGTCCGACACGTACCCCCGTATATGTATACCCCCACCCATCTATGTACACCCCAGTACGTTCCAGTCGCACCCCCACCCCAGTACGTGTCGTACCACCGTCAATGTACACCCCCCCACCCCTGTACGTGTCGTACCACTGTCTATGTACACCCCAGTACGTTCCAGTCGCACCCCCACCCCAGTACGTGTCGTACCCCCCGTGTACCTACACCCCAGTACATTCGAGCCACACCCCCACCCCAGTACGTGTCACAGCCCCGTCTACCTACACCCCAGTACGTTCCAGTCGTACCCCCACCCCAGTACGTGTCGTACCACCGTCAATGTACACCCCCCCACCCCTGTACGTGTCGTACCACCGTCAATGTACACCCCCCCACCCCTGTACGTGTCGTACTACCGTCTATGTACACCCCAGTACGTTCCAGTCGCACCCCCACCCCAGTACGTGTCGTACCCCCGTGTACCTACACCCCAGTACGTTCGAGCCACACCCCCACCCCAGTACGTGTCACAGCCCCGTCTACCTACACCCCAGTACGTTCCAGTCGTACCCCCACCCCAGTACGTGTCGTACCACCGTCAATGTACACCCCCCCACCCCTGTACGTGTCGTACCACCGTCAATGTACACCCCCCCACCCCTGTACGTGTCGTACCACCGTCTATGTACACCCCAGTACGTTCCAGTCGCACCCCCACCCCAGTACGTGTCGTACCCCCGTGTACCTACACCCCAGTACGTTCGAGCCACACCCCCACCCCAGTACGTGTCACAGCCCCGTCTACCTACACCCCAGTACGTTCCAGTCGTACCCCCACCCCAGTACGTGTCGTACCACCGTCAATGTACACCCCCCCACCCCTGTACGTGTCGTACCACCGTCAATGTACACCCCCCCACCCCTGTACGTGTCGTACCACCGTCTATGTACACCCCAGTACGTTCCAGTCGCACCCCCACCCCAGTACGTGTCGTACCCCCCGTGTACCTACACCCCAGTACGTTCGAGCCACACCCCCACCCCAGTACGTGTCACAGCCCCGTCTACCTACACCCCAGTACGTTCCAGTCGTACCCCCACCCCAGTACGTGTCGTACCACCGTCAATGTACACCCCCCCACCCCTGTACGTGTCGTACCACCATCAATGTACACCCCCCCACCCCTGTACGTGTCGTACCACCGTCTATGTACACCCCAGTACGTTCCAGTCGCACCCCCACCCCAGTACGTGTCGTACCCCCCGTGTACCTACACCCCAGTACGTTCGAGCCACACCCCCACCCCAGTACGTGTCACAGCCCCGTCTACCTACACCCCAGTACGTTCCAGTCGTACCCCCACCCCAGTACGTGTCGTACCACCGTCAATGTACACCCCCCCACCCCTGTACGTGTCGTACCACCGTCAATGTACACCCCCCCACCCCTGTACGTGTCGTACCACCGTCTATGTACACCCCAGTACGTTCCAGTCGCACCCCCACCCCAGTACGTGTCGTACCCCCCGTGTACCTACACCCCAGTACGTTCGAGCCACACCCCCACCCCAGTACGTGTCACAGCCCCGTCTACCTACACCCCAGTACGTTCCAGTCGTACCCCCACCCCAGTACGTGTCGTACCACCGTCAATGTACACCCCCCCACCCCTGTACGTGTCGTACCACCGTCAATGTACACCCCCCCACCCCTGTACGTGTCGTACCACCGTCTATGTACACCCCAGTACGTTCCAGTCGCACCCCCACCCCAGTACGTGTCGTACCCCCCGTGTACCTACACCCCAGTACGTTCGAGCCACACCCCCACCCCAGTACGTGTCACAGCCCCGTCTACCTACACCCCAGTACGTTCCAGTCGTACCCCCACCCCAGTACGTGTCGTACCACCGTCAATGTACACCCCCCCACCCCTGTACGTGTCGTACCACCGTCAATGTACACCCCCCCACCCCTGTACGTGTCGTACCACCGTCTATGTACACCCAGTACGTTCCAGTCGCACCCCCACCCCAGTACGTGTCGTACCCCCCGTGTACCTACACCCCAGTACGTTCGAGCCACACCCCCACCCCAGTACGTGTCACAGCCCCGTCTACCTACACCCCAGTACGTTCCAGTCGTACCCCCACCCCAGTACGTGTCGTACCACCGTCAATGTACACCCCCCCACCCCTGTACGTGTCGTACCACCGTCAATGTACACCCCCCCACCCCTGTACATGTCGTACCACCGTCTATGTACACCCCAGTACGTTCCAGTCGTACCCCCACCCCAGTACGTTCCTGGCGCACCCCCAACACAACCTCCTAAGTACGGAGCGCACCCCATGCCCCAACATCACAACCGCATGTACGAGTCGTACAAAGCCACACACAAGGACCAAATCGTACAACCAAATGGCCCATGTACACACCGTACACACGCACAAAACGCACGTACACAACAAGGACAAAACAAAACAACTCAACAATACACCATTCGAAAGGCACACAGCCACTAAACATGGCCAACAACCACTAAAATAACACAATCACTGACCTGCAACTGTCAAAAACAAACAGAGGCCCAATACACCACCACTCCTTATAACACACCCACCCAAAATTCAAACACTGCCACACCCACCCATGGACCAATAAAAAGGGCCCACACACACAAACCATGAGCCTTTGCAACAGACCCACTGCTGCCAGACACCACAGAACCAGACTACAAGCGACACCACATCTTACACTTGCACACCTTCACACGACCACCCTCACAAACACCCTCTCATCACATTCACACACACACACAACCATCCACACCCCCCCCAACATCCACACACCCCCCACACCCACACCATCCCCACCCACACCCCTCACCATGCCCACTACCAAGAATCCAAAGTTCAGTCACCGAGAGTTGGAGGTCCTTGTTGATCAAATCCTCAGAGTCGAGCCACAGATCTTTGGAACATTGGTCAGAAGCACCAGCCAGGCAGCCAAAACAGCCATGTGGCAGACCATCGTCGATGCTGTGAATGCTGTTGCGGACACCAGGAGGACCAAGCAGGATTGCCAGAACAGGTGGTACGATCTGCGGAGGAGGGTCAGAGCCAAGAGACAGGAGGAACACGACCAGGCCAACGCCACCGGAGGAGGGCCCTCCCGCAGACCCGTACAGTACCATCCCTGGGAGGAGAGGGTGATGGCCATACTGCCGGTGGAGGCAGTTGAAGGAGTAGAAGGACTCCGAGACCCGGGTGAGTACACAAACAACGCACCTCACATGGGGGGAACTGCAACCACAACCAAAATTAATAACAGGCACGCAACCACCACAAGCCATCGCATTACTCAACCACACTCCATGAGCAGGCACATGCCACTGCTGCCACCATGCCCCATGCACCCAGCTGGACAATGTCAAGTCACAGGCCACAGAAGACAACAACACATGACACGGTAACCCGGATGGCGGGAGGCTGGGCACCAAAAATCACATAGTGCGACTCCAAAGCAGACAACAATGCCCTCTGCCCATATGGCCTAGGTCACAGCCAGACAAACACTGTGTCCCAACACAGGAATGACTTGCCAGCAAATGGCGGATGCCTTGCATCAACACATGGGGGTGAAGGCACTGTTTTGCACATGCCAGCAGCTAATGAACAGCCAACAGTGTGAAAGAGTGGCAGCACACACCACCACAGCAGCAGCGCACTGACCAGTTGGCTGGGGATCCGGTATTTTCACATGTCCGTAACATCCTGGACTCATACTGGCAGGACACCACGGGCATGGCCCAGGTTGTGTCCGTCCTCGAGGGGATCAAGGTCCAGCAGGCCCAGCAACATGCGGAGCTAATAGCCTGTCTACAGCTACACCAACGGAGGATGGAGGACAGACAGGCTGAGCAAGTGACGGCGTCCCAGGGGATTCACGCTGAACTCCGTCGGATGGCCGACACCATGGCCGACCCTCCCTGTGCCAGAAGGCGGAGAACATCACCACCCACAGGGAGGGATCATGAGGAGGAGGAGGAAACATCCGACGGAGCATCCCAGACGTCGTCACGGCCTGCTGCTGAGGTTCCCCGCAGGAAGCCGGGTCGTCCACGGAAAGGACCGTGAGGGTGGCTGCTACATCACCATCGCCCAGGACACCTGGCCTGGCACCTGGCCCACTGGAGCAACAGCATCACAGCATCAAGAGACATTCTCTGCCACATGGCCCTGCTGGTCACTGGCTGACCAATGTTGACAAAGACTGTGGCATGGACTCTGAGGATTTCCAATGGCAAGGACACCAACTCCCCTACTGAACTTTGGATTCCCTAATCCCGGAAAGCCCCCCACTTTGTCCCCCCCCCCCTAATAAATCACACTATGAAGAGTAGATGCCTGCTGGTAGCATTATTACCTAACATGTGTCTTGTACAGTCTAAACATGCCTGAGTCATCTGTTCACTTCAACCATCCACACCCTGGGGCCTGAGTCTGGCACAGGACACATGGGTCACAGTTTATTAGGCAAGACAGACATGGAGCACCATACACACCCGTGATGTGCAGAACCAGCTGAGGGGGTGGCCGAACAACCGTGCTGACAGACACATTGAGTACAGCAACAGTCATGCGCAGAGGTCAGGGAACCTGGCCCGTGTCCTGGGGGGCACCCAGGTACGTGTAGACAGGTGGCAGAACCATGTCCTGCAAGCTTGAGTCCGGTGGATGCAGAGAATGGGGGCCTGGACAACGTTGGATGCATGGGGATGGCACATGTCACACTACCCACACAGTCATGGACATCATGCCCAATACACAGTCTCAGCACACACACACAGCTTGCATCTTGCCACTCGACACATTGACACATAGCCACAATCTGGGAATACCATGCCAGACATGCAGGATGCACCGTGCCAACACACCAGCATTGACTGAGCAGAGGCACCTTGGAGGCATAGGGACACCTTTAATAGTCATGTTCTTGGGATTGCAGAGGCAACTTGAAGTACACATGAACACATCATGTGGAGTAACATGTGGCTCAAACACTGGCACCCCCCTTCTGCAGCACAAATGCGTGATAGCCATGGTACTGGCACACAAGCGTCGGCTAACAGCTAAATACCCACAGCTGCACACGGAGAGCCTGCCATACACCATAGATCCGCTGATGTGGAAGTCCCACGCCATGTCAAGCCAATGTCAACCGTATGTGTCCGAGGGCAGTGTCACACACATTGATGCCATCATCACAATCCACCATCCCATCACTGATGACTGACAACCAGGCAGCCCATCTATTCTGGTGTACCCAGCTGCATGTCGTGTCCCATGGGGATGCCACATGACTGCAGAGGAACCAAACCCCGACCTGGGCAGTGTGCACACATCGTGAACAACTGCCACACCCAATACACCCCAGATGCATCCCTTACCCCATGTAGACTTCCAAACGTGTCCGTGCCTGTAACGCTGAGTCAGCCCACGATGCCATGTCCATGAGGAATAGCAGTGCCACAACAATGCAACCAGCAGATGGCATGCGCAGGTACCTGGGGAAGAGAGACACACAAGAAGTCAGCCACAAAAAGCACAGCCACTTGCATGTGCATTGACTCGACACATGTATGGATGACAACATGCTAGGTCACAATTATGACTGGGGAAATACTACCATCACTGCCACCATCACTCCAGTGACACACCCACACACACCTCTGACTCACGTGCCATACATGCAGGTGGACACACACATCACAACACATGCCACACGGGGACCAAGGCGTGCACACTCAGACACTGGTACTCACCACTAAGCAAAGAAGTCGCGTATGAGCCGAGTCCGGATGTCCTCTTGCAGCTCCACATCCTCCACATCACTAGCCCCATTGCCAAGCCCTTCGTCCTCCACGGGTGGATGGTCCTCGTCATCTTGATCCAGGATGAGTGGCACAGCTCTTTCAACTGCCATGTTGTGCAGCATGCAGCAGACCATGAAGATCTTGCAAACCTTTGCCGGGGCATATGGGAGTGCGCCGCCGGTCTTGTGGAGGCACCGGAATCGGCTCTTCAGCATGCCAAACGTCCTCTCTATCACTCGCCTTGTCCGGCCATGGGCGGTGTTGTAGCTGAGCTGGGCCGGCGTGATGGGGTTGCGGAGAGGTGTCAGCAGCCAAGGCATGTTGGGATAGCCAGCGTCCCCTAAATGGAAAGCACATGGATATCGTTAGAACTGCCGAAGCGGTAGTGCTGCTCGGCCAAACAGAATACAGGACAGACAGACTGTACCCACCAACAACACATGCTCGTTCGTTGCGCAGCTGCATCATCATATCAGGCATCCCGCTACGCCTCATGATGTAGGCATCGTGTGCTGATCCTGGGAAACGAGCACAGACATGTGAAATCACCATGTTGGACAGACACACCACAAGGGCATTGATGGAGTGGTAGTGCTTCCGATTGCGGTACGCCACCTCCCGTGCGTGTGGTGGTACCAAACCTACATGTGTCCCATCTATGGACCCAATGACATGGGGCATCCCTCCCAGGGCATAGAAACCACGCTTGACCTCAGTCATCTGTTCAGGGGTTGGGAACTTGATGAAGTCATCCAGGTGAATCAACATGGCCTCTAAGAAATCATGCAGCACACCGCTGAACATGCTCTGGGACATGCCACCAACATGAGCTATGGTATATTGAAAGGTACCCGTGGCAAGGAAATGTAGGGCAGACATTACCTTCAGCTGGGGTGTCAGTGCCGTGGGATACCTGTGCAGCGGTTGCAGGTGTGGTGCCAGTCTCGCCGTCAGCTCCAGAATCAACGGTTGGGTGAAGCGGTAGAGCCGGATACTGTCATTCTCCTGCATGGTGGCCAAGTCTGGAATTCTTCGGGCAACAGGAGGCGCTCTGCAGTAATTTGGAAGTGACAAGGAAGAGTGAGTGCACTACGATAACAACTCATGTCTACTGAGCACATGTAAATCTGGCAATACACACATGCCACATAGGGAGTCAGGCATGTGCTACATGCCCAGGACACGTATGGATGCAAGGTGACACTCCTTCCAAGACCCAGCTACACACGGTGATTGAGAACCTCCCCATGCCACGCCATGGAAATAGCTGTGTCCCAGTGCAAGTGCACTGCCCGACGCAAGACAGGAGTGACATACACCCACACATCAGCAGAAGTGTGATGCCGATTGCAGAGACTGGCAGCGGAACACTTGAGCCACAGGTCACATGACATTACACTAGTCCAGCCCACACACCTTGCCATGAAGGTGCACATGTCATGACTCACCACACATTCCTTGTGAGTTTGCTGACATGGCCTTGTCACGCTACTCCGTGTCCCTTGCATACATGTGCACCTCACATCCGAGAACACATGTGGCATGGTGTTGGGAACAGTGTGCAATGACAATCTACACACAGCCACATGTTGGTTGCTGCAACGGCTGCAGCTTTTGAGGGTGCTACAACATCAACCTGATGTAAATCCCGGACACATATATGGCATAGTCACATTGTGCACTGTGGGTAGTGATAAGTCATGTGTCATGACCCCTGTACCTGGCATCATGGGACACTTCCGTGTGTTGGTGTCGGTGCCATGCCAGTGACGCTCACCCCAAGTGCGCAGTCCCACATGCACACATGTCAAAGGAGTCAAGGGCATGGCTGGCACACATTGCACCCTCACACAGTACACATGTACACATCTCATCATACATCTGGTGCCTTCTCCACTCAGGAGGCATGTTCCACATCACAGCCTGTGACACCTGTGCCCCACACATGTGGTAATGCACAGACGATGCCTTGATGTCCATTCCTGGACAAGTATGTCCATCCATGGACAAGTATGTCCGCCCTATTCCTACATGTGTGTCGCCTATCACCACAGTGATGTGTAAAATCCGCCGTACTGCTGCTGAGAGGGCCTGTGCATGTTCCCAAATCACTGTGGGAGTGCTGCCGTATGTGTACCCATCGTGATGGCGAGCGTAGATGCGAGTGTACGGTCCGTGTCACTACGGGTACGCATACGCGTGCAGACCCATAGTGATGGAGAGCGTAAATGTGAGTGTACGGTCCGTACCACTACGGGTACGCATACGCGTGCAGACCCATAGTGATAGAGAGCGTAGATGCGAGTGTACGGCCCTATCACTATGGGTCTGCACGCGTATGCGTACCCGTAGTGGTACGGACCGTACACTCGCATCTACGCTCACTATCACTATGGGTCTGCACGCGTATGCGTACCCGTAGTGGTACGGACCGTACACTCGCATCTACGCTCACTATCACTATGGGTCTGCACGCGTATGCGTACCCGTAGTGGTACGGACCGTACACTCGCATCTACGCTCTCTATCACTATGGGTCTGCACGCGTATGCGTACCCGTAGTGGTACGGACCGTACACTCGCATCTACGTTCACTGTCACTACGAGTACGCATACGCGTGCAGACCCATAGTGATATAGAGCGTAGATGCGAGTGTACGGTCCGTACCACTACGGGTACGCATACGCGTGCAGACCCATAGTGATAGAGAGCGTAGATGCGAGTGTACGGTCCGTACCACTACGGGTACGCATACGCGTGCAGACCCATAGTGATAGAGAGCGTAGATGCGAGTGTACGGTCCGTACCACTACGGGTACGCATACGCGTGCAGACCCATAGTGATAGAGAGCGTAGATGCGAGTGTACGGTCCGTACCACTACGGGTACGCATACGCGTGCAGACCCATAGTGATGGAGAGGGTAGGCATGCATGTACGGGCCGTTGCCATGCATTTGGGGTGCCCTAGGGCCCCCACACGCACCGTACCTGTGTGTGATGCTCCAAATTACATAGGGGACAAGTATTAAGGCCTACATGCATGCTGGTTGTCATGGAGACCAAGTTCAAAATTCGAAATTTTTCTGGAAGGTGCATAGCAGAAGTCAGTTGGAATGTGTCTACTTTGTTGCAATGTGTTTGTGGGGCTGACATCATGCAGGAGAATGAAACCGATAGAGAACACACAGACTGCTAGGTTTGTAGGGATTGGTGGAAACATAGGATGCAAATGTGAGTGACCAATCTCTCTGTACTCCTGTGCATGAGACTGGGCAGAAGGGCACATATAAGGCAGCCTGGTCCCATGAGGGAGCACTTGCCTGCACATCTTTGCATTCGTCGACCCAGCTGCTGCTACTGATTCCCTGGAACCATGTCAAGGGCTGTGGAGAGGACACAGCCATTCACCCTGGAGGAGAACATGGCTCTGCTGGATGTGATCCTCCCACAGTACCCCATGCTGTATGGGCGACCAGGGTATCAGGTGAGTGCATAGGCCACTGCCACAGACTGTCCCTATGTTGTGACTGTGACTTCGGCCATTGCGTCCAGGTGTAACACACATGCCATGTACTGTTGGCGGGGTCCCAGGGGGGGGGTGCCTGATGTCTCCCAGCAGTGCCCTGAGACAGGAGGGGTGTGTGCCTATCACTCCCAGCAGTGCCCTGAGACAGGAGGGGTGGGTGTGGAGTCCTCCCAGCAGTGCCCTGAGACAGGAGGGGTGTGTGCCTATCACTCCCAGCAGTGCCCTGAGACAGGAGGGGTGGGTACAGTGTGCTCCCAGCAGTGCCCTGAGACAGGAGGGGTGTGTGCCTATCACTCCCAGCAGTTCCCTGAGACAGCAGGGGTGTGTGCCTATCACTCCCAGCAGTGCCCTGAGACAGGAGGGGTGGGTACAGTGTGCTCCCAGCAGTGCCCTGAGACAGGAGGGGTGTGTGCCTATCACTCCCAGCAGTTCCCTGAGACAGGAGGGGTGTGTGCCTATCACTCCCAGCAGTGCCCTGAGACAGGAGGGGTGGGTACAGTGTGCTCCCAGCAGTTCCCTGAGACAGGAGGGGTGTGTGCCTATCACTCCCAGCAGTTCCCTGAGACAGGAGGGGTGTGTGCCTATCACTCCCAGCAGTGCCCTGAGACAGGAGGGGTGGGTGTGATGCACAGTGTGAGCCTTGATCACTGATTGTGACATTGCCATCATTCCACCTGTGTACCCACTATGGCACGTACAGCTTTTTCCCTCACCAGGGGATGATGTCCCAATGACAAAGGTGCAATGCGTTGGCTGCATGACATGCCTTGTTGTAACCAGCTAATTTGTACCCATATGTCTCTCTGTGACATGTGGCTGGTGTATTGATGTGGTGTCACTTGTTCTACCTCACAGGTGGGCGCCACTGCCAAAGAGCAGATCTGGCTGACCGCCGTCAGTGCCGTGAGGCGTGTGGATGGTCGGAGGCGGCGCCTGGCCCAGGTGAGGAAACGCTGGCAGGATATCCGGTGCTGGACGCGGAGGATTGCACGGCTCCTGCTGGGGGACTCACCTGAGAGCCACAAGAACCGCAACCGCCGCCGTCTGAGCCACCTCCACAGGCGTGTGCTGCCGGTGGTCTTTCCAGACCTGGAGAGGCGCTTACAGGCGATGCAGCAGCCGGAAGGGGGTAGGTACATGTGTGTGTCACCGGCATTTGTAAGGGCACAGTAGCATGAATTCACTGGCAGGGTTTGAAGGTGCTGTGCAGATCCTGTTTGCCCCAGTATAGCGCTGTGCCCCTGCCACCCTTCCCCTCCTTGCAATGTGTTCCCTGGTCTGTGTGTAGTCACTCCTCCACAGGGTAATGTAGGCTGGCGCTTTGTCCACGGGAACAATGTCTGTAGCATCATGTGTGGGGGTGGTGTGTAACAGGTTGTGGGACATTGCCTGTGCACTGTCAAGTTCACTGCATGTGGGTTCCATATCAGTTGGCACTGATGCTGACTCCAGACATGGGAGTTGGTCTCTCATGTGTCATGCCTTACAGCGCGCATGTCCCATGTAGTGGCCTGTGACATGATGTGCATGAGTGTGCGATACACATAGTGCAGGGATGGTGACGTGTGTTGCAGTCATTACCATTCAGTAGCATGTAGTTGCGTGCCCACTACTGTCCCCTGGGGCACCTTTTCCTGAGTGGTGTATGTGTCATCATACACGTGGCCACTGTCAGTGTCTACAGCGTTAGTTGTGCTCTCTGCCATTGTCCCCTGTCACCATGTATATAGACGTGCTATTTTGTACAGGTGTCCACTGTGCAGCCTGACCTGATTGTCCTTCTTCATACTCACAGTTGCCAGTGCCTGTGTGTCTTGCTATACTCATCTGAGGATGGGCACTGGTACCACATTATTTGTACAGGCGCACCTTGGCTGTTTGGCGTTCAATCTCGCTTTTTGCCTGCCCCTGTGTGTATCACCCAGACTATGAGATGTTGGTGCCACCTGTGTCTCAACAATTTGCCTCGTGTAGGGTCTTGTTGGGGCGGGCAATGCCTATGTGTAAAATCCTGATTACCACTTGCTGGGTCTGGGCAGTGTGTGATGTGTCTGGACACACACGCAATGTGCAGTGACAGAGTCATGTTGTGCATGTTTTCAGCATTACCTATGCAGCATGTGTCTCAAGTTCATGGATATGGTCCCTGGTCATCGGTATTTTCGCCAACGCTGTGTGGTGCAGATGCAGTGCTGGATTGTCCCCAGGGCCTGGGTGCTATGTCAGACTCCTTTTCCTGTGTTTAGCTATTGTCTCATGCTCTCCATGGTATTTCAGTGGCATGGTGGCTCAACCAACTGTGTGTTTCATGCCCTACATCGGTACCCTGTTCAGTAGATGTTAGGGATCTTCTTTTTCAGGCCATGCAATGTTACCTATGTGGATTGGACTCATGTGACAGATGTGTACAGATGTCTGATTATTTCTGTCTCTCCACCCTGCCCACAGCATCGTCGGGGGACACAGAGGGAGACATGGACACAGACCAGGCGGAGGGACCGAGCACCAGTGCCAGCCGTGACATCGGGTCTGGCACATCGAGTGGTACAGAGGCGGAGGAGAGTGTGGCCGAGGACCTGTCGACTGGCACATCAGACTACGAAGCTGACAGGTCCGGGGACGATGTCTCCGAGTGGGCGGAGGCTGCACCAGCAGCTGACAGCGGAACAACACCTCGCACCGCCCCCTCAGTTTCCACCAGCCGCCTCCCACTTGCTCGTGTCCCTTCCCAGCGTGCCCGGTCACAGCATGTCTCCTTCCTGCCAGGCACCGCACCCCCTGCCCCTGTCTCCACTGCTGCCGCCAATGCAGAGTCTGTGGACATCCAGCGGCAACTGCAGGTTGGTCAGGCTGCGATCCTTAATGTCCTCCATGCCCACGGCAAAACCCTCACCAACATCGAGGCTTTCTTGGAGGGCATTCATTCATCGCAGGCTGACCAACGCAACTTGCTGAGGTCCATCGACTCCACACTGACTGCAGCAGTGGGTCTCCTGCAGCGCGACCTCCCCCCACCTACCCCTGCCCCATCCACACTTCCCACTCCCATGCCTGTCACACGTACACCCAGACGTCGGCATGCACCCACATCAACAGACACGGGCACCACACCAGCAGGGAAGGTCCACCGCACTCCTCCTGACACGCACACACAGGGTGAGGTAGGCACACCCACTGGGTCGGGGGGCAAACGTGTGACACGCAGCCATAGTGGGAGTCCGCATTCCACCCAGTCCACTCCCTCCAAATCCACTCCCCTCAGCTCTCCTGGCCACATCTCCCCCAAGGACACCTTCATGGCCGCTCTGTCCCTGAGCCCCACAGTTACACCACCACGCAAGCGGTCAAGGAGGTCCCCGGTCAGGGTGGTTGAGTCTCCCCCCCTGTCTCCACCCTCCCCCGGTGGCGCTGCGACCCATCCCTCTGACCCCCCCCTCCTTGGGGCCTGAGGTCCCTTCGGGTGCAGGGGACTCCCTGGAGGACCTTGCAAAGGTGTGTAGTGCCATCCTGGCCTCCGCCTTTGGCACTGACCCACCTCCTGTGGTGGAGTCCTCCATCCCTGCACCCACAACGCCTCCCCTTTGCCCTGATGTCCCTGCGGTGCCTGTTGCTTCCCCCCCCCTGATGCCCTCACCAGTGTGGAAGACGATGCCATTTGACTGTGCAGGCAATGTAGGGGACACGCATCCCACTGTGTCCCCCATCCAGCTGAGAATCATTGACTGCCCTATGGGCTTTGTGTAGATTGAACTGCCTGCGATCCACGGACATTGTGCTCATGCTGAATAAAGCTTAATTTTGTTTTCATTATCACACTACTGCTATGCTGGTATTGGTGTTGGTGGGGCTGCTACATGGTTTTTGGTGGTGTGTAAGGGTTTGGGTGTGTGGGATGTGTAGTAGTGTACTGCTCATTGGTGGGACCCTGTGATCTGTGTGCCATCACAAGGTGTTGGCTAACTTTCTTTGTTCATGTAAGCAGTTACTGCATGGTGCACTTGTCCCAGGGTGTATTCCTTCCTCTGTGTACCCAGCTTTCTTCCCTGCAGGGTGTTCCCAATGTTTAGCGCAGAGCTGTGTCTACATGAGCTGTGTGTGTGACGGAGCCCTTCTACTTTGGCCATGCATGCAGGGCCATGTCTCCACCTGCGACAATCGTGGCATCCTTGGTGATCACTGTACTTGTGTGTGGAGTCTGTTGACATGAGTTCATGGGGACATGTTCCCTTGTAGCCAGTATGCATGTGGATGATTCTGGCCTCACACACATGTGTTACACCCCTCCTGTCTCAGGGCACTGCTGGGAGGACTCCACACCCACCCCTCCTGTCTCAGGGCACTGCTGGGAGGACTCTGCACCCACCCCTCCTGTCTCAGGGCACTGCTGGGAGGACTCCACACCCACCCCTCCTGTCTCTGGGCACTGCTGGGAGGACTCTGCACACACCCCTCCTGGGTCTGGACACTGCTGGGGGGACTCTGCACACACCCCTCCTGGGTCTGGACACTGCTGGGAGGACTCTGCACCCACCCCTCCTGTGTCAGGGCACTGCTGGGAGGACTCTGCACACACCCTCCTGTCTCTGGGCACTGCTGGGAGGACTCTGCACACACCCTCCTGTCTCTGGGCACTGCTGGGAGGACTCTGCACACACACCTCCAATTTCTGGATATGTACGCTTGGGACATACACGGTGTGGGTGCGCTCCATGCATTCGAGGTGAGGGTACGGGTCGTACTTACACTGTTGGGGTGGGGGGTACGCTCCATGCATACGCGGGTGAGGGTTCGTGTCGTACTTACACTGTTGGCATGGGGGGTACGCTCCATGCATACGCGGGTGGGGGTACGGGTCGTACTTACACTGGTGGGGGTGGGGGTACGGTCCGTACGTCCGCGGGTGAGGGTTCGAGTCGTACTTACACTGTTGGCATGGGGGGTACGCTCCATGCATACGCGGGTGGGGGTACGGGTCGTACTTACACTGGTGGGGGTGGGGGTACGGTCCGTACGTCCGCGGGTGGGGGTTCGAGTCGTACTTACACTGTTGGCATGGGGGGTACGCTCCATGCATACGCGGGTGGGGGTACGGGTCATACTTACACTGGTGGGGGTGGGGGTACGGTCCGTACGTCCGCGGGTGGGGGTTCGAGTCGTACTTACACTGTTGGGGTGGGGGGTACGCTCCATGCATACGCGGGTGGGGGTACGGGTCGTACTTACACTGTTGGCATGGGGGGTACGCTCCATGCATACGCGGGTGGGGGTACGGGTCGTACTTACACTGTTGGCATGGGGGGTACGCTCCATGCATACGCGGGTGAGGGTTCGTGTCGTACTTACACTGTTGGCATGGGGGTTACGCTCCATGCATACGCGGGTGGGGGTACGGGTCGTACTTACACTGGTGGGGGTGGGGGTACGGTCCGTACGTCCGCGGGTGAGGGTTCGAGTCGTACTTACACTGTTGGGGTGGGGGGTACGCTCCATGCATACGCGGGTGGGGGTACGGGTCGTACTTACACTGTTGGCATGGGGGGGACGCTCCATGCATACGCGGGTGGGGGTACGGGTCGTACTTACACTGTTGGCATGGGGGGGACGCTCCATGCATACGCGGGTGAGGGTTCGTGTCGTACTTACACTGTTGGCATGGGGGGTACGCTCCATGCATACGCGGGTGGGGGTACGGGTCGTACTTACACTGGTGGGGGTGGGGGTACGGTCCGTACGTCCGCGGGTGAGGGTTCGAGTCGTACTTACACTGTTGGGGTGGGGGGTACGCTCCATGCATACGCGGGTGGGGGTACGGGTCGTACTTACACTGTTGGCATGGGGGGGACGCTCCATGCATACGCGGGTGAGGGTTCGTGTCGTACTTACACTGTTGGCATGGGGGGTACGCTCCATGCATACGCGGGTGGGGGTACGGGTCGTACTTACACTGGTGGGGGTGGGGGTACGGTCCGTACGTCCGCGGGTGAGGGTTCGAGTCGTACTTACACTGTTGGGGTGGGGGGTACGCTCCATGCATACGCGGGTGGGGGTACGGGTCGTACTTACACTGTTGGCATGGGGGGGACGCTCCATGCATACGCGGGTGGGGGTACGGGTCGTACTTACACTGTTGGCATGGGGGGGACGCTCCATGCATACGCGGGTGAGGGTTCGTGTCGTACTTACACTGTTGGCATGGGGGGTACGCTCCATGCATACGCGGGTGGGGGTACGGGTCGTACTTACACTGGTGGGGGTGGGGGTACGGTCCGTACGTCCGCGGGTGAGGGTTCGAGTCGTACTTACACTGTTGGGGTGGGGGGTACGCTCCATGCATACGCGGGTGGGGGTACGGGTCGTACTTACACTGTTGGCATGGGGGGGACGCTCCATGCATACGCGGGTGGGGGTACGGGTCGTACTTACACTGTTGGCATGGGGGGGACGCTCCATGCATACGCGGGTGGGGGTACGGGTCGTACTTACACTGTTGGCATGGGGGGTACGCTCCATGCATACGCGGGTGGGGGTACGGGTCGTACTTACACTGGTGGGGGTGGGGGTACGGTCCGTACGTCCGCGGGTGAGGGTTTGAGTCGTACTTACACTGTTGGCATGGGGGGTACGCTCCATGCATACGCGGGTGGGGGTAGGGTCCGTACATATCCGTCCCCACGCTATGTGATGCTTGTGCGGGCCGTACCCAGGCCTTTACCACGTGGGTACGATCCGTCCCGCCATTGTTGGGGTGACGTGTGTGTGGGCGTGGTACGACTCGTACCCACGCTCTTGAGGCGTGGGTACGGGACGTACCTGTCTGGTTGTGTTGCCGGTTCGCGTGGTGACGGACTTCCGTTGTGGCGGTCGCTGGCTTATCAGGACACACCCCCACCCCCTCGTGGTGACCAGGGCATGGGAGTCAGGTATGTCCAGGCCATGTGTGACTTATGTGGTTGTTTTGTGGTCTGCCCTGGTCGTGCCACCACCACCCCACCCCACTTTCCCCCCTCCCTTAGTTATTCTGACCTTCTGCGGCGTCTGCGTCGGTGCCTGTAGAGCAGGTGGACTGCTATGAGGGCAGGGATGACTCGTAGGTTCGGGTCCATGTCTGTCCGTCGCGTACTGGTACTCCAATCGCGTCGTCCTGTCGCGTACGGGTCCTCCTTGGTGGCGTCGTCCTGTGTGTCCGTCACGTACTGGTCCTCCTTGTTCGCGTCGTCGTCTGTCCGTCGCGTACTGGTGGTCCTTGTTCGCGTCGTCCTGATTTCCCGGCAGTTTTTGGCTGCCGCAAAATATTCACCGTGCGGGGTGACGTCGGTGCGAATCGTGATTCCTGGGTCGTGAATGGCTGGCTGCGAGCGTCCCGACGTCAGGTCGGCACTTTCCCGGATCGCATTGGTAGGTGTTTTTTTGTTCGGTCGGACTTTTTTACGAATCGTACGGTCATGGTGTACCCGTGCGAATCGTAATTCCTTGTTTGTAGAAATTGACGACCGGGTACGCGTCGGACGGAGAATATGCTCCGTCCGACGGTTCGTACCCGGTTTTTACCGGATCGTGATCGGCACCAAAATCTTTGTAGGCCAATTGTTACGAAAAATGTTTAAAGAAATAATGGTATACCAGGCACAAGAATCTACAAAAAATTCTAGGTCAACATCATCCACAGTGATAAAACATGACGGAAATTTAGTACCCTCACCCCATCACACATATTAATAACAGTGTTGACTTCATAGTCATTGTCATCATATGGATTATCGTTATCATCATAAATATAATTGACTTTTCTAGGAATTGATTTACAAAACTTCCCAAAATGACCCTTCTGGTTGCATTTTGTACAAACTCTCCCTATGGCAGGACAGTTCTTAAAATCCGCTAAATGGCTGTCGCTTCCACATCTGTAACAAAGTAATGGATAACTATTTTTCTCATATTTTTTACTCTTGGCTTTACCATCAATTTTTAACGACTTATCGTTTTTCTGTGGAAAATGTTTCCTTTGTTTGTCAGTCTTTAGAAACATTAAAAACATCACTTTTGTCATTTCCTCTAATTTCTTTTACAAATTTTTCCTAGTGTTCAATTGATTTTGCAATATCAATGGCATTGTTTAATGACATGTCTGATGTGGTCCAAAGACGTTCTTGAACTTTTTTATTGTTTGTTCTCATTAAAATGTGATCCCTAAGGACTTGTTCATAAGATATATGCTCAAAGTCACATGTGAAAGCTAATGATCTGAGAGCCGATACAAAATCTTCGATGGGTTCATCCTCTTTTTGCTTTCGTGAATAAAATATAAATCTTTCCATTACAATGGTTTTTTTTTTCCGTATCGTAGATTGAGTTGTGAAGATGCATAGTCATATACATTAATGTTGCCAGGATTAATCAACGCAGGTAAGCTTTTAAATTCTTTCAATGCAATTCCACCTAAACAGTGTTTTAAAAGAGAAAGTTTTCTCTCAGGTTCACACTCCTCACCCTCCAACACTTCTACGTATGCTAAAAAAACAGGTTCCCATATTTCCCAAGACATGGGAGGATCACCAGGGCAAGATAGAAATGATGGGGGGGGGAACAATACCAGACATGGTGAATTACCCCAGTAGAAACAAAAGAATACATTTGATGGTAAATAACTAGATAAATTAATAATTGTGCTTATTCCATAGCTGTATCAGAAAACATATCATATAACAATAGTTTATCCCAGAAATAATAAGGTATAAATGACACGCGGTGTGCGTGTCACCGAAATAGCAGATATTACCACAAAAGGTGCTTCCCCGTATAGGCAATCCACGGTTGAAATCTTTTGTTGATTGTTGCCAGGAAACGATGCAGAGTAAATGTGGGACGCTCCTTCTGTGACGCGGTGCACTAACGTTAGCGTGCGTCCTTAGTATGAGCAATGCGCAGTAGTATTCTCTGTGTGTTCCGGTGATTGTTGCTAGGAAATGATGCAATTGTGGAGTTCCTTCCCGTAGAATGATGCGCTGCGCTCACGTCAGCGTGCTTCCTTTGTACTTGTTCCTCCACAATTCGACGCTGTGACAAAGATGACTTCGTATTTGCTCCTCCAGAATTCCAGGCCGTGACGGTGATGGCTTTATCGGTTAGAACGCTTGAGCAAAAAGAAAAAAGAAGAAGGAAGACAAAAATATCGTAGAAGTAAGATTGTTTCCTTTTACTGAATTCCTCGGTTCCTCGGACCCAATCAGTACAGGATTGATGAGAAAAAGAAAATCCTTTTCCATGTAATAATCGTAACTTCCAAGAAAAAAAAAAAAAATATATATATATATATATATATTCCGAGTTGGATTTAATTATGGGTTCGCATCCCGCTCGTCGCCAGTGTTGGAAGTGCAGGTATCCATTAGGAAGAAAAACACGGACCAGGAAGATGAGGTAAGACGTGGAGTTTAATAACACGTCCGCAAATCACCAGTTCAAGTCTTCAATAATCATTCCAACCCCCAGAGCTCATGCCCAGCCTTCCACCATTTCAAAGCTAAACATTCTTTCCACAACACGAGTCAGTCACGAGCTGAAACACAGAACTCCGCTCGTGACTGCTCATGTCAGCTTAACTCGTTCCCAACAGTAGGGGCACATGAGGCCACATGGCAGGGGTGTCAGTCTAAAGATGGGGTCAACAGAAAGGAGAGATGGCCTCGGGGAGGGGGGCAGAGAAGGAAATGAGGAGTAAGTCAGGACGAGGAGTGAAAGGGTGATAGGAGGCGAAAGAGAGAATGAAAAGCAGGAGGGGGGTTAATGAAGGGAAGAAGTGGAAAGAAGAAGGCAGTGATGAGACGGATGGAGAGAGGCCCAAGCAGGGGAGAGAGGCTGGCAAGTGAACCCGAGTGGAGAGGCACCCGAAGGTGGTGTGAGGGTGAGAGGATGCAGACATGGAAGGCAAGGCGAGAAAGACAGAAGGTGGGGGCCGAGGGCGGGTTCTAGAAGAGTAAAAGACTGGAGGCTGGGAGGGGTCCAGTCCAGCAGTAACTTTAAACATTGGTAGGTAGTTGTAGTTTCGAAGATGTTACGCCAAATCTGTAGTTCCCACTCCCCTCTATGCGCCTATCTTCACTGGTGCTGACCCTAAATATATGTCTTAAAAGTGACCAGTACACCCACTAAACGTGTCTTTAATTCTCTGCTTGAAGAAGTGGAGTTCAGGCCTCCTTCGGACATCCGGGTTTTGCTGACAGAGGGTGACAAAGGCCAGCAGCTTGGGTCAGCTTGCGCCTGGCTGGGGGGTGCAGTCTCAAGGAGTAGCACGCGCTCACTCAAGGAAGCAACGCGAGTACAATACAATAAAGTTTACGATGGAGACTAGGGCTTGGGAGCGCAGGGGGTGGTGTAAAGAGACAGTGGGTGATGGCGGGGTTTCTGGGGGGGGGGCTTATGCTCAGAACAGCCAACCCTGGAGCGGGGGGTGGGGAGGGTCTCGGCGTCGTTCAGGAGTCATTGGCCCGCAAGGGTGGAATGGCGGCAACGGTCCGGCGGTTTAGGATGGGGGGCAGTGTGCTTGGAGCGGCCGACTTTGAGCGGAGGTGGTATTGGGTTGAGATCTGGGCGTGGATCGACATGGTGTAGGACCCTGTAGGCAAAGTCCTCCCCAGATACATAGCCAGGACACTGGACACCACTTCCTGTCCAGAGGACTGGCCAAGATGGGAATCGTGGGGATGAGGAGAGCAGGGGGCAGCATGGGTGGAGACTAGCTCCCCCGGAAGTAGAGGAACAACGACAGAGAAGGTTTCTGTAATAAAAAATAGACTAGCAAGACATCGGTGTCAGTGTGTTCATTTACCTGCGGATCTCTGCAGCAGTACACAACACCTGCGTCCCTTGTGTATTTTCATAGACAACCCAGCCTTTTTCATAGCCCTCCTAGAGCCCAGATCCAGACTCCTTGAGTTGGCCCTGGCTCCTCCCCTCAGCATTTTATCAGCGAATGCTCCCAGTGGTATAAGGAACTAATATTTTGATGCTGCCTTTTATCCCCTCGCGAAGTTTTCACAATTACACCAACGCAGCAATTGTTTTATACCAAATGGCAAGCAGTAACAACACGGATAAGTGTGGCTTGGTTTCAAAATGTGAAGTAATGTTTAATGTGCAGGTAAAACTGGATGGACTGGAACCGGGCAGGTGCTGGGGGGGAGGGGACCGGCGATTGGGTTTCTGTAACTTGAAAGAGTGTGTTGACAGCATTTTCATCTCTCGGTAGGAATTCAGTTGTCACGGATTGGTTATCCCAAACATGATTTCACCCCAGGCTGCAAAACAGATCAGGTTATCGCTTCCTTTAATTGCAATGGCCCCGACCTTTAGTACCCGTCTGCTTTTTTACAGATAGAGTTGAATGTCTCGGCAAGTGGCCAGTGCAACATCTTATATTTGCTGCATTACATTCCTTGCCTGAAACATATAATATAGCCATTAAAGGATGCAGTACAGTATGACTGTATAAAATGACTAAGTGCTTTTAGCGTAGACAACACAACATCCTTGGATTAGTTATAAAAGTAGACCGGAAGTGGAGCTTAATAGATAGCCTTTAGTATGTGCAGCTACCAATCATATAATCATATTCAGTTAAATATGTTTAAGTAGACCGATTGTTTCCTAAAATGGCCGCAAAGGTCGATGATCAGCCACCTGTGGTATGCGCCAGTGAGTCAGGTTTTGGGATAACAGTGGGGGGGGGGCTGTCCCGGCCAGCACTGGGATGCCAGCAGCAACAAACACCAGCGAAGAGAAAGAATGCCGACGCGTTCACCAGAGAGACAGCACGTTGCAAAGAACGCTGGGTTCGACTCTTGCAGAGTGGTGTAGCGGGAGGTGGGAGGATGTGGCCGAGAGATTCCAGATTTTAAGAGGGAGAGACCCTGTGGATAAAACCACAAGGGCTATTCTTTGACGGGTTCCCTTCAGACTGACTCCCAAGGGGAATGTGTTGTGCTTTTTGCCTGTTTCATGCTTTCCTTACATTGTCAATGCAGCTCAAGAATTAATAAAGGGATTTTTAGTTAAAAATGTTAATTTTTTTGTAAGCCATTACAAAATACAAAAAGCATTGGCCGCTTGGCTGTGAAAGTGATACTGCCGCGTGGCCGTAAAAGTGAAACTGATCTCTGATCGCGCGCTGTAGTGAAAGCAGCTGCAGCATCACGTCTGGCGAGTGGTGTGCGATGTGCGCGCACCATGGCGAGAAAGGAAAGCCAGATGGCGCCTCTGCTCGTCATTTTGCACGTAACCGCACGCTCTATGCCACCCAGTCGGACTTTTGAAAGCCCACTCACTAAATGTCTCACTAGAGCAGCGCATGCGCTGGCTCAGGCGAGTCCCAGAAAACGAAGGGGCAGATTTACAAGCCCCTTGCGCCTCTTTGCGCTGCCATTGCGTCACTTTTTTTGACTCAACGGCGGCGTAAACAATGCGCCCTATTTACAACGTGACGCTTCTAGGGAGATGCGTCACGTTGTAAAGCCCTGCGTCACATTATACCTGCGTCAGGTATAATGTATGCAGGGGGGCGTTCCTACGCAGGTAAGCCTTATAAAAGTGACGCAGTGACATCTACAAGATTACTCCATCATTTTTTGGACGCCACTCCGTCAAAACCTTACGCCTGCTTGAAGCAGGCGTAAGGAGTGACGCAGTGTAGTAGGAATAGGCCACAAAATAGATTGCTGGAGTTGCGTCGTGCTTGCGACACCACTCCAGCAATGCGTGACTTTTGCCCCAACAGATGCGTCAGAATTTCTGACGCATCTGTCAATTCTTCCGCCATGGTGCGCCGTATTGTAAATACGGCGCATCCATGGTGGCGCAAGCATTTTTCCGGGTGGCGCAAGGAAAGTGACGCATCTCAAGAGATGCGTCACTTTCTTGTAAATCTGCCCCTAAGAAGGGGCCCAGTTAGAGGAATATATTGGTCCTTAAAGGCGGAAGTAAAGTCCAATGTTCTTAGTTATTTTCTGGAAGAGAAGAAGCCCAGAAGCTATGCGAGTTTTTGTGAGCAGAACTTTAAAAGCACTTACGCTGCTCATGAGTTGTTGAATTCTTAAACATTTGCATAAATGTCTCAGAGATATTAAATAATTCACATCACAGTATACAGCACAGTAAGAAGGGTCAGTACTCACTGCCCGTCCCCGCATGTATGGTTACTCATTTGAAGAACATGCTGCCAGAGTTCCACTTCCTTCATCATGGACACCACTGGTAGAAAGTGAACGACGTTTGTGTGTTGGCACTTTATCGGTACGCCGACATCAGTGAGCACATTTTCAAGATGCATTTGTGAGTAGCTCATGCAGGCAAGGTTTTCTTCTTCAAATTCAGGGACTTGTAGCTCGCCTTTCATATATGGAATAAAGTACTCCTTTCTATACATTATAAGGATGTTTTAGGCCACCAAAGAGTATCCAGAATGTATGAGGATATAGGTTGAAAGCAGAGTTCCTTTATAAGATTATGGAACTCTGAAGTGACTTGAAATATCCATATAATGTGCAGCTTGGGGTACTTAATTCCTAATCCTTTATAGTCACACCATAGCCCTCTCCACAAACTAATTATATACTTGGAGTGATACTCTGACAGATGAAACAGACAGGAGGTTTGTAAACATAAAGAATAAAATTAAATAGTTTTTAATTCAAAATTAAATAAAACCTAAAAGCGAAGATTCTTCGTAAAAATACATTAGACTCAGTTAAGTACGAGTCAGATTTTTTTTTAAAGGTGTAGCTCAGACTATATATGGAGAGAGATTCTATCGCATTTATAATTATATAGGGACATATCTACAAGGCAGCGATATCAAATTTTTGCCGCTTTTGCGGCTGTTTTCGGCTGAAAAGCAGCGATAATTTTATCGCTATATTAGCAAGGTCACGCTATCACGTGAAACCTTGCCTTAGCGCCTGAATTCCTAACGCCCATCTTTGCATCTTTAATGAGATACAAAGTGGGCGTTCCTCCCCAGGATAACGGGAGAAATGTCGCTAAATTACATTTCTCCTATTTTCAAGCCTCACGCAAAGCAGCATAGCGACAAGAAAAGTAGCGATAACCTCTGTTATCGCTACTTTCCTTATGCCTGCTTTGAAACTGACTTAGCCATGATATCCTATGTAAGGTGGATATCATGGCTAAGTATGTGAGGCCCTATCAGCAAGCTATCACCAAATTTCGTGGGATTATCGCTGGGTTTCCAGCGATAATCTCACGTTTGGCAGTTAGCGCTAGGATTTTTATCGCTTTTGAGATAAGCGTTACTAATAGCACGCTATCTCAGCGATAAAAATCCACGCTAGCCGGCGATAATTATCCTAGCGCTAAGTGCGCTTAGCGATAATTATCGCTGATTGTTGCTGATATGAATCATAATTATTTTCCATATGGTGCATTGCCATAAGTATCTCCTTTCTACTTATCACTGTTTGTGTAGAAAAATAGCAGAAGAAGGAAAACGCTCTGCGGCAGACTTTGTAAAGTCAGAAGTCAGCTGTAATAACCTATTACTGTTGAGCTTCTCCGTAATTTCTGTAAAACACGTGATAGGGACTTCAAAAGTTCCCTTTAGTAAGGAAAGTCGAGACAGGCTTTTATACAGGGATTACCAACTTCCACGTATTTATAATGGAGAACACAAAACTCCATGTGTCAGAATGCTGATCCAAACTCTAGACTAGATGAACTACTCGGAACTGAGAAGGTGAGATCTTGACCTTGAGCATACCGATACTTGGATGATTTGCATGCTCGCCGGAAGCAAGTTTATTGTCTGATAAATAAAAATCATCACAAAAGGCTACACTATACTACATATCCAACAGTTGAACGTACAATGTTCTTACTTGGGCCGTATAACATTATCAAAGCATTCTGCTATTCATTTACAATCCTATATGCATGAAAATTCATCAAGGTTAAAAAGAGAGCTGCTTTTATCCTAAACGGCAGAAACCCATGCAGGTTACTTCAAAGTGCCAGGCACTTGAATAAAATATATGGCTGCAAATGTCAAAACGAACAACCTATTCACACATTTTGTAAAAGTGCCAAGTGCATTATTCTGAAAATGTAAATCATCCCTATTAAACATGGAAAAGAATATATAGAAAAATATACTTATTATAAAAATGTAAACATTCTTTCGCTATGATTAAAATTTTGCGAGACAACTGCTCAATGGCATTAAGGCTCCTCATATCACAACATACACACATTTTAAAAACGGCCTCTGACTCCCTGAAACTTGTCTTTGGAGTACGAATTGCAAACGTATTTTGGCTCGGCCAATGCATTTTCAGATTCTAAAAACGGACTTTTTGGCCTAGATTACCAATCCTTTCCTTCATGATAAGCGAGCCCCAAGCAAGAGAGGGAAGCAGCCTGGCTCCCAGGACTTTAAGAGGATGTCCATAAGATTGGCACCTTAGCGAATCTCGTAATCACCTAAAAGCGGATATTAAGGAGGATGCGGCATATCATCAAGGCCATGCGATAATTATCGCTGAGCGCTCTTAGCGCGAGGATAATTATCGCCGGCCAACTCTGAATTTTATCGCGGAGATAGCGTGCTATCAGCAACGCTTATCTCAAAAGCGATGAAATTCAGAGCGCAAGCTGCCAATTGTGCGATTATTGCTGGAAATCCAGCGATAATCGCACAAGGTTTGGTGAAAGCTTGCTGATAGGGCCTCACATACTTAGCCATGATGTCCACCTTACATAGGATATCATGGCTAAAAGTCAGTTTTGAAGCAGGTGTAAGGAAAGTAGCGATAACAGGGGTTATCGCTACTTTGCTTGTCGCTCTGCAGGTTAGCGTGCCCATTGGTAATTGGAGAAATGTCGCTTAGCGACATTTCTCCAGTTATGTCAGGGCAGGAACGCCCACTTTGCATCTCATTAGAGATGCAAAGATGGGCGTTGGGGGAAAGGGCGATAAAAAGCAACTGCCCTCCCAGAAAATGATGGCATTGTTAGATCAGGTGCATATCAAGTACCCCTTTAGCCCTTGTTTTGCGGGGGGCACTTTTCAGGGGGCCTACAGTCTATCCAAAGCCTATGAATATCTGTAAAGCCTGGAGTGTCAGGGGCCCCTTGCCGCATTCTGCACGGGACCCTATCACTATGGGTTAACACCTCTACGCTAGATTGAAGGTATGAATGAAAGCGCCACAAGTGTGATTCGCGTCACTTCCTCAGTGGGGACAGTCTCTCGATGTGTATTGCTTCATCGAACAGACTGCTCAGTTACTCTGAACATCAAGAAATGATCCTGCAGCGAGGGATGTGCTGCTATATCACCGCTCCGAAGCAGGGAAGAGCTGTGTGTGAGTGACGTGAGCTCAGTCCTGCCCATAAGCTCCGATTGGTTCACATAAGAAGGTCCAAGATTATGATTGGCTATTATGTTGGTCTTGTGGTTCAGGCTTGGCAAGGCCAGGTCTGCCTGGGATGGTTTATGTTTCTAAAGGCGCACGGACAGGATCTAAGTCCTTCAGTACTGCAGCATGAAAACCACGAGACTGCCACATTAAAACTGGGGGGCAGTAGGGCTCCCTCGAAAGCCCTGATTGTTTTGCATCCATATACATTTAATAGAAGACCTGCCATCTGTCATGGAAGAATCCGTACTGGAAAGCAATGTATGTGGCATAAAAACAAAGGGCTTGATTCACAAAGGTAAATTTAGACGTTTGGTCTAAACTCAGACTTTGGGAATCCCCAAAGGGCCTTTACCAGTACTATCTTCAAGTCCACACTCAGGGCGAAGATCCGGCTCGAGTGGGGACATACAGATGGTACTGTTAAAGGCCCTTTGCGAATTCCAAAAGTCATAAACTTCGACATTTGGTCTAAGTTTAGACTAAGCATCTAAGTTTAACTTTATGAATTGCGACCACAATGCTGGCTTGCTGGTCTTCTACTTATCACCGCATTAGGCTGCGATGCCACACACAATGATGCCACAACATGTGCTGACATTTCCTCCTGCACTCCTGCAAAACAGCGCTCCCACAAACCCATTCACAAACATTGTTAACACCTGCATTCCAATGAGAACATTCCAGACACACACTGGCTGGCACGCGCACTCCCTCTCCGCGGTACCTACCACTGTGAAAGAACAGGAAGAGAGGGCAAAGGGGGGGGAGAGAAGCAGGCGCTGCCCTGCCCTGGCTGGACTGGAAGTATTTATATGTTGCCAGAATCACACCGTCCAGGGAGACTGGGCCAGCTGGGACTCTGGCTCATTTATGCTTCCAGCTGTGGGAAAATATGTAAAAAAGCAATAGCCACCAAGAGGCTTATTGAGGTGTGGAATGATGCACTTTTATTCTAACAGAGTGAGGAATCAATTACCACAGCCTCCATGTTGTCTTTTGCTCTCGCCTTCTTTGATATTAACATTCAGAGACAAATTACTTCAAGAACAAGCATTGGTAAATGCATTAGGTTTCATCAATGGAATTAATAAGTTAAGAGGTGGAGGAGCAGTGTATGAGTGAAGGGAGAATGGTGTGAGTGCTCTCTGCACAGGGTGAGTGGTGCATGAATGTCCGAGTGCAGGGTGAAAGTGCCTTAATGCATGATGATTGATGTGTGTTCAATGCAAAATGAGAATTGTGGGAGTGTACAGGGTGAGAGATATTACCCTGTGCAAGGTAAGAGGTGTGCGGGCTTGGGTGGGCTGTATGTCAATAGTATAAGGAGGTTTGAGTTCAGGGTGAGAGGTGTGGGTGGAGGGTGGAGGGTGAGAGGTATGAGAATGGTGTGTGAGTGCAGAGTCAGCACTGTGTGAAGGGTGGATGAGCAGTGTCTGACTGCCAGGGTGACTGTTTAGATTAGATGGGGGGTTAGTGTTCAGAGTGAACGGTGTCTGAGAATAGGTAATAGGTATGCAAGTGCTGTGCAAAGTTACAAAATGAGGCAAAGTGATGCTGTGTCCTGATATGCCGGATACAGCTGCCTGGGCACTGCTCACCTCGCCCTGCTCCTGGCGAGGCACAGCTTGTCTGTTCTACCACAAGTGGCATCTTAGCAGTGCAGTGGAGGAGAGAGAGACAAAGCAAAGCAAATCAATAAAAGTAAGTACGAGAGAAGGAGAGACTGAGGAAGGAAGCAAGAAGATAAGTAAGGACTCAAGAAAAAAGAAAGAGAGGGTCAGCGAGCAAGGAAAAAATCAAAGAACCGAAATGTGGAGATTTGGATGAATCAATAAAGTTTTAGGATGTTCTGGTTACAGCTATTGGCTTTATCACAGTTTTATTTGGCCATGTGGTAGGGCTGCTCTGCTGCTGCTCCGCATCTCTGAACGGCTGGGTCTGCGCATCAGAGCTGTTCTTTGGTTAGTTTCAGCAATGCTGCACCGCAGCTGCGCCGCTGTACGCCATGTTCAAACACACTGACGAGGTCAATGAGACACTGAGGGTCGTGTTCCCTGAAAGGTATCATTCATGGGGTAGGGCTGCACTGCTGCTGCGCCGCATCTCTGAACGGCTGGGTCTGCGCATCAGAGCTGTTCTTTGGTTAGTTTCAGCAATGCTGCACCGCAGCTGCGACGCTGTGCGCCATGTTCAAACACACTGACGAGGTCAATGAGACACTGATGGTCGTGTTCCCTGACCGGTATCATTCATGTGGTAGGGCTGCACTGCTGCTGCGCCGCATCTCTGGACGGCTGGGTCTGCGCATCAGAGCTGTTCTTTGGTTAGTTTCAGCAATGCTGCACCGCAGCTGCGCCGCTGTACGCCATCGTCAAACACACTGATGAAGTCAATGAGACACTGATGGTCGTGTTCCCTGACCGGTATCATTCATGTGGTAGGGCTGCACTGCTGCTGCGCCGCATCTCTGAACGGCTGGGTCTGCGCATCAGAGCTGTTCTTTGGTTAGTTTCAGCAATGCTGCACCGCAGCTGCGCCGCTGTACGCCATGTTCAAACACACTGACGAGGTCAATGAGACACTGATGGTCGTGTTCCCTGACCGGTATCATTCATGTGGTAGGGCTGCACTGCTGCTGCGCCGCATCTCTGAACGGCTGGGTCTGCGCATCAGAGCTGTTCTTTGGTTAGTTTCAGCAATGCTGCACCGCAGCTGCGACGCTGTGCGCCATGTTCAAACACACTGACGAGGTCAATGAGACACTGATGGTCGTGTTCCCTGACCGGTATCATTCATGTGGTAGGGCTGCACTGCTGCTGCGCCGCATCTCTGAACGGCTGGGTCTGCGCATCAGAGCTGTTGTTTGGTTAGTTTCAGCAATGCTGCTCCGCAGCTGCGCCGCTGTACGCCATGTTCAAACACACTGACGAGGTCAATGAGACACTGATGGTCGTGTTCCCTGACCGGTATCATTCATGTGGTACGGCTGCACTGCTGCTGCGCCGCATCTCTGGACGGCTGGGTCTGCGCATCAGAGCTGTTCTTTGGTTAGTTTCAGCAATGCTGCACCGCAGCTGCGCCGCTGTACGCCATCGTCAAACACACTGATGAAGTCAATGAGACACTGATGGTCGTGTTCCCTGACCGGTATCATTCATGTGGTAGGGCTGCACTGCTGCTGCGCCGCATCTCTGAACGGCTGGGTCTGCGCATCAGAGCTGCTCTTTGGTTAGTTTCAGCAATGCTGCTCCGCAGCTGCGCCGCTGTACGCCATGTTCAAACACACTGACGAGGTCAATGAGACACTGATGGTCGTGTTCCCTGAAAGGTATCATTCATGTGGTAGGGCTGCACTGCTGCTGCGCCGCATCTCTGAACGGCTGGGTCTGCGCATCAGAGCTGTTCTTTGGTTAGTTTCAGCAATGCTGCTCCGCAGCTGCGCCGCTGTACGCCATCGTCAAACACACTGATGAAGTCAATGAGACACTGATGGTCGTGTTCCCTGAAAGGTATCATTCATGTGGTAGGGCTGCTCTGCTGCTGCGCCGCATCTCTGAACGGCTGGGTCTGCGCATCAGAGCTGCTCTTTGGTTAGTTTCAGCAATGCTGCTCCGCAGCTGCGCTGCTGTACGCCATGTTCAAACACACTGACGAGGTCAATGAGACACTGATGGTCGTGTTCCCTGACCGGTATCATTCATAAAAGAGAAGCTCAACCGTGTACATGCCAGACATGCAACAAGAAAGGGGGTTGCAAAGACCAGCGTGTCTTTGTCGGGTGCCCTTTGGTGTCTGCAGGAGGGAGGGAGATTGCTCTCTTGGCCTGAATGTGTGACGGTGGACACAGAAGAGGACAGTGAAGAAGAGACGTGGGACAGAGAAGAAGGCGAGTGCCAGTCCCGTATGGTCAGTGGTGTCATCAAGGGGTCTCCATTCATGCTTTGCGCACTTGGCAGTGCCTGCTTTTCATTGGCACAGGGATCTTCTGCACGAATATGCCAACCAGGTGCAAAGGAGATGTGGGCAGGGGGAATGGCGGGTAAAACATGGTGGGGCTTGCAGGGCAATAATCACTACAGCTTCTAGGGGAGATTTGAGGCTGTTCTAATCTCTCACCCGCAGAGGGGCATCAGTACAGATGTCAGCGGGGAAACTGCATGTTTAAAAGTGGATGAAGCAATCCTTTAGACTGCAGGAGGTGGTTCAATCTGTAACATTTTATGACAGACCAATGGAAATTGTGCACATTAATATAGAAAACACATGCACAATGGAGATGGGTGCTGCTTTGTAATGACAGTCTGCACATATGTTAATACATAGGGGGAAGATGACTTCCACGCTCACTGGAAGTGCTGACGTCTGCGCGGCTCATTCCAGAAGACCCTCTCAACACAGGGGTGTTTAGAAGTTGGAATCATGGTCCGTGCTGCACAACAGCTGCAGAGAGCCAAGTGATCCATCCAGACGGGGCCAAGAGATTCACAAAAGAGACAGTTTGCAGCTCCTGCCAATTCCCAAACAAGCCTTCGCTGCCCTCGTGAAGCAGCTCGTGCACTCACCAACACACCCTGTCTGAAGTGGCTCAAAGGAGTCATTTCACTTTCAATGCTAAATCCGCCACCCAGACGCAGCTCCCGTCCTTGCTATAGCCGGGCACACAGGGGTGAAGTGACCAGCCCCAGCACATCCACAAAACATTTTTAGAAGGAACAATAGGGCAGTGGCGGCTGGTGACATTTGAAATTGGTAGGGCGTAAAAGTTTGCAATGAGTGCCCAGCAGGGAGTGAAACATAAAATATGACAGGCCCTCACACCCTCAAAATGGTTGAGCCATGCTGAGCCAAGGCCCCTAATGATGAAAAAGCGGCCCTTCGTTGTGTTTATGATTAAATCAATCATTACATGTGCCGCACAGTAAAACAGAAAAGTACTAGCTTCTGCTGATCTTCAAGCATTCTCCTAGACAGACATAACATGCGCATTTTATTACACGAATAAATGAATAAATTATGGGCTTTGTCTGACAGCGGGAGAATTATTGCCGGCGCATAAATGAGAGAATAAGTTCCTCTGACAACAATTGCAGTAGCTCCACCCATGCATACCCCCTTTACTCTCACTGCCAACATACATGTGTTTTTTTCACTAAATGAATGGAGATTCCTTACCTTAAGGAAAAAATTCGGGCAAATCTTGACCTCCCGGTCATACAGCTCGACTCATTATTTTTAGATGAATACAGAGATCTTTTAATAACCCCAGCCATATCCCTGGGAACCAGAATGGAGCAGGCACACAACGAAGTTTAACGACCGGCCTCCTGCCTCTATTTATTGCTGGATTAAACAAAAGCCAAATTGAAACGCACTTTGCAATCCTCCAAACATTCCGCATGCCAGTGACAGCAAACGGGGGCTCTCGGAACTAAGCAAGGAGAATATCTGAATACAGACTGCCAGGACGCGACTGCTAAGATTCACACTTGCATGCTTGCATTGCACTCTGACGCGCACGTATTTAAAGACAATATGTCTTTACATATGAGAACTTACCACTCATAAAGTTACCAGTGCGTGACGGAATCTCCCTACTCAGGGCAGAAACTCCACATTGCAGTGCTTCGTGTGGAGATTCTTTCCCAAGAGAGACTCTGCACTCATAACTTTACGAGTTGAAGTCCCTTTGTGAATATGGCCCTGATTGATGACACAGCAGAAGAAAAATTTACTATTTTCCACTTCTATAACTATTTAACCATGGCAGAAAGTAGACATTATAGGCCTCTTTACATCCTCTGAAGATACCTTTAATGTACATTAAAATTGCTGTACCTCAGGTTAATACACATTAAGAAATGCTGGTACAATACATTGCAGGAGAGAATAACATTAATGCTGGAATACATTGAAATACAGCATCAACTAATAACAGTTGTACTTCATGACATATTGACCCACTTGGACAACCAGTTATTGATGATGAAGCTATGGTTGCCATGGAAGAAGTTCAAGATGTAATGATCCAAGTGAAATATGATGTTGAGATTTTGGATTACTTTTTATCACAATTGAATTTGAACCACTTCAAATGTACAAAGACACAAAGCAGTCTTCAGTTCATGGACCTCAACATGAAAATAAATTACATGACTGTAGTACTTTTTAACCCACATTGTTATATGTCAGCTAACATGATGGAACAGGAAAAAGTTTTCTTGTTAAAGTAATTACAGCTTATGTGCTTATGTGCATAAGACTACCAGTTCCAATTTATCTTGAGTAGTTATTGCTCCTTATTGTCTGTGGAGCATCATAATAAAATAGAGTATTATAGCCTTATAGCCCGCCGTAGCGGGCTATACCGGCTATTAAAGGCCCGCTGCAGCGTTAAAGGCCCGAGCCGAAGGCGAGGGACTTTAACTAAAGCAGCGGGACTTTAATAGCGGTATAGCCCTGCTACGAAGGGCTATAAGGCTATTAGAACATTCTGCCACTAGAGGGCAGAATGTTCTAACAAATTAAACAAAGGCTTCTCGAAGCTCGAGGAGATTTAAATCCCCTCGAGCTTCGAGAGGCTTTTGTAAAACATTGGAATGTTGCTCTGCGGACCTTTACCGGCCCGTAGAAGCACGGAGCACTCCATTGTCTACAATGGAGTGCTCCACATTCCAATGTTCTAATTAAAATTGAATACAAATACATGTCAGGAACTTGGGAGAGGTTTAAAAGAACGTCATGGATGAAGTTAGCATGGTTTCAAATTTTATGTTGGCTTTGTTTGTTTGAGTATGCAAGACGAAATCCAAACACCTTGTGAAGTTCTTTTTGGAGGGCAATATGACATTGTTTCGGAAGACTTTTACAACTTACACCTATCAAAAAACTTTTGCAGAACAAACTCATAATTCTTTAGAAAGTATATAAAATGTAAACTTTTGGGTGAATTTTACATTCAGAGAACCAAACACAATTATCAGGCAAGCGAATTATGAACAGTATGCCAAGAGATGACAAGACATTTGCCTTCCTATTGCTGCACAAGAAGCAAAGATGATGGTAAAGAAACAAAGTACACATATATTGTTTTCTAACCTTCATACACCTGCTGAGGTTATGTGTTTTCTTCTTTCACACTCATAATCCATGCTTTGCTTTATGCCATTTTTTCAAGAATGTGCTGAAATAAATAATGCAATACTACTTCAGGAAAAACTTAAACATTTACATCTACTTTGCAAGGATAAAGTTGGGAGTCACCAACTTAATTTACCTATTTTAAATAACTTAGCTACAAAATAACAAGATATGGAAAATCATTTTCACAAACAGCAGGCTTGGAAAAAGATATAAATTTGTGTAAAAACTGCCGCGTTAATTTATGTTGCAATTTACATCTAGAGGAAGGACTTGTAAATGGAGCCTTGGGATTTGTGGTGGACTTTATCATATCTGGAAAATGTGAAGGAGTTGCATTTATTGTGGTGAAATTTGACTATATTGATAACTACAAAAATACTTCTCGATCTACATCTATATTCTTACTTAAAACCTATTTCTATGTTCAAAGAGAGTAGTTTCCTCTCTATTTGGCTTACACAGTCACACTACACAAATCAGAAGGACTAACCTTAGGTAGTGCATTAACTAACATTAGATCTACAGTATTCAAAGAAGGAAGGGCATACGTTGCACTGCCTTGCATTAAAAAATTGATAGAACTATATGGTATTGATTTAGATGAGATCAGAATTAATGCAGACAGTAGCCGTGTAAGCAAAGACAATTGTTTGTGCAACACATATGCTCCTCATCTTGGTGAATATCCCATTTTTACAAAACAAAAACAGTATTTTTAAAGAAAAAATATATCAATATACAATTACGAAGAGGAGTTGGAATAACCAAGAATGAAAAGGGAAAAGAAAAATATACAGAAATTACAGGGCTCTATGTTCAAAAACAAAATGGGATTAATTGCTATAACAATGTCATTGTTAATGTCCTTCTCGACTTGCCATCAGAGAGAAAACTAATACAGGAATTCGTAGATAAACATTTATGCTAATATTTTTCAATCCTTTATCATCAACTACTATCACACAAACAACTATGCCACTCTACAATTACTATTAGAGATATGGTAGATATTTGTACAGATACTGTTCAGTATGCTATTATTGAACAGCAATATGCCCAGGAATTCTGTATGGCTGTTCTTGAAATCAGAGCTACTGAAACTCAACCAAGTTATAACTACTTCATTGTAAGCCACATTTGGAAACATGAAGGCATATTTTACCTACATTCAAGCTCCACTGTTAAACCATTCAAAAGATTTATGTGCATACCAATACCTGATTGTAAATGTCTTTCATTTAAGTATTTGATGTGTAAGTCCGTACAAAAAAAGTGTGTCCAAACTGTAAGTCACAGTAGTTTAATCCTTTCAGTTACAATGGTAACAAAATATGTAATCTTCATGAATCAGTCTTGACCTCGCTCCTCATGGGAATAATCAAGCCCAAACTGCCAAGTTGGGTCCTCACTGGACAGGAGACACGCATCCTGGGACCGGTTTGGGGGTTTTACCCCTCATCAGCCAGGCAAGCCTGAATCCAGTGGCACAATTAGCAAGGGACCCACATCTGGGCATACCCATTCCACTAAGGATGAAAAGAGCTCCAGCAACAAATGATGGATGGAATTCGGAGTAAATCAAACATTCACCCCCAGTCAAGATATGTTGGTTAAATCCATTGTTCTTTTGCTCACAACACCACCCCAGTTTAAACCCTGCAATATGCAAATCAGTGTTGACTCTGCTCCTGGTGGGAACAGTCCAGCCTGAACTGATAAGCTGGGTCCTCACTGGACCGCAAACAAGTATCCTGGGACCATTTTCGGGGTTGCACTCCTAATCAGCCAGACTTGCTTGAATCCAGTGTCATCCAGAGCAGGGGACCCACGTCTGGGCATACCCATCCCACTCAGCGCAAAAAGTGCTACAGCAATAAATAAGGGACAGAATGCTGAGTAAATCAAACATTTACCCCCAGTCAGGAGATATGGGTTAAATCCATTGTTTGTTTGCTCACTACTCCACCCCAGGTGGGAACCAGTCATATATAAATCAGTCTTGACCCTGCTCCTCATGGGAACAGTCCAGCCCAAACTGTCAAGCCGGGTCCTCACTTGACTGGAAACAAGCATCTTGGGACTGGTTTCGGGGTTTCTCCACCGAATGGAGGATGTATTGTGGTTGCCCCACACACCACTCCATACATTGCAGTAGGGACACACTGCAAATTGTAGATCTTGATGGAGGGTGAAATGTGGCCTCAGCCTACCTTTTGGATAAGGTTAAATAAATAACCTGCCACCCTACTTAGTTACAAATGGGTGGCATTAACGCAGGACTGCCTAGAGCAAAAGTAACCCTGAGGTACCTGAAATTCTGCACAGAAGTCAAGGACTGGTCTAAGATCCGTAGGGATATAAAATTCCTCTTTCCCAGACCTTAGGCCGTTATGTGCGACTTCCTGAATTTAGTTGACAAATCTAAATTCCTAATGAATATAACAAAAATTCAACCAGAATATGCAGGCCACTGGGAGTACCTGCCATTAAAACAGCATCATCAGCATATAATAATGTTGGAACAAAACCATTAGATAATTTTGTTATATATCTCTAGTGGCTGCAGACAGATGGGCACTTAACTCATTTATGGAACAAATGAAAAGCAGGAGAGCAAGATACACCCCTGACACACCCCGCTAGATAAAGAGAAAGCATCAATAGGCATACAAAACGTTCACAAGGGGAACCTCCACTCCTAGGTCAAGGAGACCCAGCCATAGTTTTGCCCTATTAACCCTGTCAAATGTGGTGGATAAGTCCATGAAAGCCTGATCCAGAGTACACTGCCTAGTGATAGTATACTTCTCCATGATCAAAAGCAGGTTCAGGCACTGCTCCACCGTACAAAATCCTGGCAGATATGTCATAATGTGGCATCAAATGATTGTTCTACTATAACTTATGTTTTACTATATATTGTACAAAATATTAGATGACTTAGGTGATCATCTTGGCCTGCAAAGGTTCCAAATGATGACATACTTGAGTAACAATGTTGTTATTTTGTCTGAGAAACACATACAAAAGAAAAGCAAATTTGGATTGACCAATATTTGTGTTTTAGAGTTAAACTAAGATGCTATAGTGTTAATCTATTATAAACTGATCACTTTCTACAAAAAAACTTTTCCATGTATTAAGACCTGTGTTACATACTGAAGATAATACTTGCTTATAGCTGACTGTTGTGATAAACACTTTACATACTCTATTACACTTCTTCACACTCTTTACAAACATACTCTACTGAACAGGACTTCACTCAATGACCCATAACGATAAATCACTCAACTTTAACCTCTTATCAATAAACACTATTCACTATACCCAATGCCATTCACCTCTACTTCACAACTCATTTCCTATCCACTTACCTTTCATGACGACATAATCTTCTATTCTATGATGCTGTCACCTGTAGAAAAAATTATTAATACAAGCACAAGATAAACACTAGCTCTTTATGATTTGAAATGTTTGGGTAGTTATAACAAACAATTAGTTTTCTCTTTTGTAGTCTACATTTTTTTTTCAATATAGGAATTAAAAAAACCATTGAAAAAACAGGATATGAAAGGAAAGGATTTGAGAATAAAAAAATAATACTATGGATGTTGATGAATTTTGAGGTGTATTTCACCCGCAACTATAACTGTTTGGCACATTAAACTGTATGTGGCTGTTCTGCTGTACTGGTCATAGATCATCCGATCCTGCCCAAGAACAGAGCTGATTCAGTGCTACTAGGAGTGGGTATTGCGAGTGCAGACAAGGAAGTGGTTGTGGGTGCAGGGGGAGATGATACTCTTGAAGTTGAGTGTCTTACAGACTAGGAAGCAGTGCTCGCTGAAGATGGTCCAGTAGCATTCTTCTCCAATTGGTTCTCCTGCCTCCTCTCAGCATATACAAACCTTCAGGACTGTACAGCTTGAAAATGCTTTTGAATCCCTGCGGTTTCAAAGGAGTATTTCTGACGAGTACCCCTTGAAACAATCTTTTGACAAAGGTTGCATGTCACTAAAGGTGTATTCACCTTCTGTTCTTCCCCTGGCTTGTTAAAAGATTGCCACACCCCATATTCCTTTAAATTCTTCTGACACCTAGCCCCTTTCTCCTATAGCACCAGTGCCTGCTCTTCTTCTACTTCCTCCTGCCCATCAGGATGTTCTTCCACAGCCATTGTACAAAGAACTGCATGCTGGACCACAATGCCATCAACCTTCTCTTTCAAAGGCTCACTGGAAATTCTGAGAAAGGGATATAACTTGCAGTCAATAAAGCCAATCCTAATTTTGTTTTACAAATTGAAAACTACTGCAGTACTATCGCAACACTCTCTAGTAAAAACCACTGTACCAGTGAAATATAAAAAAAATTAAATAAAAGCAGTTACTTACCTCACCAACACATATTAATGCAAAAGTATAATGACAAAAAATATTGAATTCCTACAAACTATACACGCTATACCTACAATTTGGAAAAAAAAAATAGTTTGTCCTTTTGGCTATTCAAATAGCCCAAAAGCAGCCGAAACAAATCAAGTGTATCTCTAACCCATAAACAACTACAAATGAAGTGCTATGTATAAAAAATTGCAAATTAAGAAAACCAATATAATTCAATTAAAAAAACAAAGGTTAAAGCTCAGCAGCTGTTAGGGCAACGTAATTTTTCTAACATACACAGAACCCTTAAACTACACAAACATTACAATTTGTACAGTTATAGTTAAAGCATACATGTTCCAGTGGCAGCAGCTCCTCAGCTTAGGCGGAGGAGCGCTGCCCCACTGTAGGAAAAGGAAAATAAAATTATAATAACACAACATTATTATAATTTTATTTTTCCCCACAGGGAGGTTTATGGGTAGGGCTAGTCTGTCATCACAGCCAGAAGAGGAGCAGTGGAGGGGCACATAAGTGTGCATGACGGTTTGGCCAGCTGTCTTGGGCCAGCCAAACAGTCATGCGCACTCTGCATGTTCCCCACCAAGCTATAATGCACAGTCTGATGTGGAATACTCACAGGCTCATAGTCCCCATCTCAGTAGCAAACCATAGTGTTCAGACCAATCACCATGCTGCTGTCATGATGACAGCAGTGTTGTGACTGGCTTAGGGTAGTCTGTATGTGCTTCCTGTTGGAACAGAAGAGGACGGAGGTGAGGCGGCCGCCAGCAGCCAGGTAAGTCAATTTATTTTCCTCGCCCCAATTCATTTTATTGATTTTCTAACTCCCATCACCACCCCGGTAATTTTTGCTTGGAGCTGCTACTGACATGTTCAACATGCACAACTGCTTTCCAGCATTATAACTAATGCACCTACAGAAATGCAGTTTAGAACTCAATAAAAACCCACCTAAAGCTATGACTCACTCCTTTACCATTCACTGCTTAGACAAGGACAGGATTTTAATTGTTATAATTGGTCTTATGATATTTATGTTATAATGTATAATAAGTCTATTAGCAGTGAATGATGAAGAAGCGATTTATAGGTATAGCTATAGGAAAGTGTTACATTTGAGATGTTGCCAGTAATGTCAACAGTGATGTCACTGACCATGTCATAAGTGATGTAATATGTGAAATCCTCAGCAGTGCATTTCGGGGGCGCAAGTTAGAGTTAGTTCAGCTAAATGTAATGGCTGAATTTCACAGGCCTTGAACTAGTGAAATGTCAGCCTAACTATAACGTTCATGTAACTTGTGTTTTTTTCCGTGAATGTCTAAGTTTTTGTAATGCTAATTCTTAACTACAATGTCCCTGAAACCAGTGTTTTTTTCAGTGAATTTCTAAGGTTTTTTAAAACTAATTCCTAACTATAACGTCCCTGTAACCTTTCATTTTTCTGTGTATTTCTAAGGTTTTTTAAGTAGTAGTCGCATTTGCAGAGTGGTAGAAAAAGGGGGTTGGGCCTCCGACCAGTTCTCAGTAATTCCATTGTGTAGGACTTACAGGAGGTACCAGGAGCTCTTCTTGGCCCCCAAGGTCCTTCAGAGGTAAAGTGGACTTAATCCCCCAACCAGTAGTGCGCCAGGATGTGCGTTTGCAGAGTGGTTGAGAAGGGGGGTGTGGCCTCCAAAGACCTCTTAGCAATCCACTGTGTGGGACTTACTGGAGGTAACAAGAAAGAAAGTTGGCCCCAAGGACGTCATTGTGGGCTAACTACCCTTTTGTTACCTCCAGTAAGTCCCACACAGCAGAATTGCTGAGTTCTGAGAGCAGGCTACGCCCCCTTTTTCCACCAGTCTGCAAATGCGCCTCAACGGCGAGCCCTTGGTTGGCGGATGAAGTACCCTTCACTGCTGGTGGTCCTTAGGGGCCAACTAGCCTACCTGTTACCTCCAGTAAGCCTCCACACAGTGGGATTGCTGAGAGGTGGTCACAGGCCATGCCCCCTCTCTCCACCACTCTGCAAACTCGCCTCCTGGCATGCTCTTGGGTAGTTGATGAGGTCCCCTTGCCTTTTGAGGGTACATAGGGGCCAACTAGCCCTACTGGTACCTCTAGAGAGCCCCACACAGCTGGATTGCTGAAAGGTGGTCAGAGGCCATGCTCCCTTTCTCCACAGGCAAGGGGACCTCATCACCCCACCAGCAGTGCAGTAAGAGGTGCATTTGCAGAGTAGTGGAAAAAGGGCTTTGGCCTCTGACCACCTCTCAGCAATCCTACTGTGTGGGGCTTATGTGGGCTAGATGTCCCTTAACCCCTTCTGTGCCCATGACGTGCTGGGCTCGTCATGGAGCACAGTCGCGCTGTGCCCATGACGAGTCCAGCACGTCATGAGGCATTCCCTGGGGAATCCCTCTGGTGCTTCCCCAGCTCCCGAGGCCCCCCCCCCTTTCAGTGTAATGACGATCGTTGCGCACTGAAAGAGGCTCCCTTTCTCCAAGAGGCTCATTTCAGTTTCACTTTGTATGTGCTCAGGGGGTTGTCTCAGCCCCCTGAGCACATAGAAAGACGGGAGAGGTATCGTTGGAAAGGGGAGAATCTTCCCTTTCCAATGGTTGATGAATACAGGCCCCAGCTAGGCCCGCAGAATACAAGGGTTCGCTCTCCTGTAACAAAAACTAGAAGGAAGTTGGCACGGAAACTGCAAAGTACAAAGACAGAGTTTATTAACCCTTAAGGGTGGTCCTACAACCTATACAACACTCTTCAGTATTGCATAGAGTAGCACAAAGAACTTGCGTACACGGTCCCCTTATATATACAACAGAGGGGCTCATAAGTGGGTGGATACAACATGAGGCGAAAAGCATTACCTTTTATGGACATTTTCGATACAGAACCAATATGTGGGCGGAGTTAACACACTCCTTAAGCCCACGAAAACATGGTCAAGCAAGGACTAACTGATAACAGATGTGGTCAAGTCTGGGCATGCGCCAAACGGACAAAGGAGCTATTTATAGACTGTTACTAGGCAGATTACAAGAACAACTAGCGAAAAGGTAGGACTCTTCTCGTGCTGAGCACGTGGAGACACGACAATACAAAATGGAGTCCGGACATTAGTCAACATAAGACAAGAAACATGTTTTAACTAGAGAGAATTCATGTCTTTAGTGAATGCTTAATCATATCGCTGTTTTAGTTTTCAACAGACGACCCTTTCAGCATTTACTGAAGACATTCGGCTTATTAGGATAATCATCATATATGTCAATTTTCATCATCTCTTCTACCTCTTTAGTTAAATGTTTCTGATAGGTGACATTGGCAATAGCTTTCTTATCAGGAATACAGAATGACACACATAGGGAACAAAGTAAAGGACCACATTGGACACAAATGCAACAAGAAAACAGAATTGCTACAATAATACAAAGACCAGTCAAAACCTTCCACCCCCATGTGGTGATCATTGCCCAAAACCATCCAGACAACGTCCAAGTGCCATTTCTGTATGGATTTCAGCTGCAATTTTATGTAGTCTATTGATAGCGTTATAAACTGATGGCGTATGGTCAGGAATAAACACACAACAACTACTTCCGATAATTTTACATGCTCCACCTCGGTCAGCTAACATAACATCTAATACCATACGATTCTGTAATGCAACAATTCTGGTAATTTGTAGTTCTTCCGTAAGATTCCCAAGAGCAGCAGCGGTTTGATTTGTCACAGCCTCTACGACTCTTGTTAATCTCCGAACTTTCCTACTATTTAGGGCAGCTCCAACAAAGAAAAACAATCCTAAATTAAAATCAATATACTGCTGCAAACTAGTATCAGTTTGGTCAACATCATCAATAGATAGAGTACGTTTATACCTATTTACAGTCACATTGTTCAACAACTTCAAATCTTTATGATAAGATGCAGGTGCCAAAAATACAGGAGGTAATAGGAATGCTACATAGCATACTCTGGACCAACCGGCTGGCAAACGATAATAACCCTTATTCCCACATACAAAGTATGTGTTATGGGAAGCTAAGAAAGTACTATTATTCAACCCGTCAATGT
Source organism: Triturus cristatus (assembly GCF_964204655.1). Classification (NCBI taxonomy): domain Eukaryota; kingdom Metazoa; phylum Chordata; class Amphibia; order Caudata; family Salamandridae; genus Triturus; species Triturus cristatus. The sequence goes on from NC_140591.1 coordinate 1,564,960,418, forward strand.
TCAGGATAACGATACAGTCACTAACACCAACAGGAATATAACCCACACTCTGGACACACAGGTCCGCTTGAGCTTGTGCCACTTGAATCACAAACCGTTCTCTCCCTACAGTGTCTCTAGTGTTCGTGAAAATGTAGGGGATCGATTCCTTGTCTGGTCGATATTCTTCCCATTCCCATATTGTCCCATTTGCTTGTGGATAACCATCTTTATCTTGATGACATTCCCTATTAAGTCTAAAGAGTAATCGTCCCACCGTAGGTTTCCGTGTGGCGAAAAGCAAAGTGTACCATGCTCTACAAGAGCCATTATGAGAAAAGGGAAGAGGTATGAATGGCGTTCCTCCTTTCTTCTGATGAGCTGGCATCATACCACATATCCAACAGTTCATAGCATTAGTAGCAACATGGGTGTGATGCAACATCTGGATGAAAGTGTTATTCAAATAAGACTGACGATGCTTCAATTCTTGATACGGAAGGGTATAAAAGTAGTGCTCCTCAGGCACTGGGGTGGTCAAAACAAACAACTCACGGGCAGGAGTCACATCCTCAACAAACCATGTGGTTATACCAACAATAGCCACAATGATAATAAAGCTTGTCGCACAAAGAATCTTCTTCTTCTCCATCTTGTAGTAAGAAGTCAATATCTTCCTGAAACTAAAAAGGTTGTCAGAACTCTTCCCCTTAGGCAGCCGTTGATTTCTTCACCAGCGGGCCAAGACGGGTGTCACTACACTAATGCAGGGCTGATCCCCCCCCCTTGCCACATTGGCTCTCCGTTTCACTAACCTAAGGTCCGTTCTGACAACTTTGGATACAGCAATCACTTTCTTGGTCGGAGGTGATATCTTCCTCCTCCAGGAATCGTTTGGTTCGGGAAGAGCTCCTCAGTGTCGTTCGGGTCCACAGCACGGCCTTTCTCCGCAGTCAGGATTTCTCGATGGTCGGTCAACACAGCAGGCTCCACCAATCCAGGCGGCAATTTACGACAGTGCAAGGAGTGGATCCAGTTCTTCCGATTAGAAACCCGCACAGCTGTCCTCGTTGCGAGCAAGACTTGCTCAGGACCAACCCATCTCGGCTCCAGACTGTTCGTCCTTTCGAAAACCTTCAGCATCACCTGGTCGCCAGGTCGGAGATTATGACCTTCACCTGTGGACCGATCAGGGAGCGCTTCTCGAACCTGTTGATGAATAGAAACCGAATTATCCGTTAACTGTGCCAGATAATCATTCATCATTACACAAGGTACATCATGCAGTGACTTAGGTTTTGGTGGACCCCAAATATTCATTGGGCGTCCAAAGACGATCTCATAAGGTGTGAGACCGGTCCGAGAATGCGGTATCGATCTAATTGACAATAATGCCAGCGGTAAAGCGTCTGGCCAAGTCAAAGAAGTCGAAGCTTGGATCTTAGCGATCTTAAGCTTCAGAGTACCGTTATACTTCTCTACCAATCCCGCAGACTGAGGGTGAAATACTGCATGGAACTTCTGGGTAATGCCTAGACCCTTCAGGATATACTTTATAACGTCTGCTATAAAATGAGGTCCGTTATCACTCCACACCAATCTGCAAACACCGTATCGAGGGAAGAACTCCTTCAATAGCATCTTGGCTGTAGTCATTGCAGTATTGTCTTTCGTAGGGTATGCCTCAACCCATTTGCTGAAGGCACAAACCACTACTAGAACATACTTCAGATTGTTACAGCGCTCAAGCTGAATGTAATCCATCTGCAAAACCTCAAAGGGTGCAGTAGGTGTTGCAAATCCTCCTGCTGGAGTTCGTGTACCCTTTCCTGGGTTATACCTCAGGCAAATCATGCAGGTCTGCACTACCCTCTTTGCCGTACTAGCGATCTCCGGATGCTCCCAAACTCGTGTGAGTAATTTAACAATTGCGGAAGCTCCGACATGCGCTAGTCCATGTGCCATCTGAACCATAGGTTGTACGAAGGCTGTGGGTAACTTCCATTTATCCATCTGCCTATTTCTCCAACACCCTTCGTCATCTAATTTTCCATCATTGGACCATTGCTCCCGTTCTTTATCAGAAGCGGTCCTCTGTATCTCCAGCACTTCTCTCCTAGCATCGTGCCATCTTTCTGCCTGTGACTTCACAACATACATTGCAGTAGCACCAGGCTGCATCGCAGTCTTTCGTGCCACCCGGTCCGCCAGAGCATTCCCTTCTCCAACTTTATCAACCACTTTCTTATGGGCACTACATTTAATTATAGCAATCTTCTTTGGATATGTTAATGCGGTCAAAAGGTTGTGAACTAACTCCCCATACATTATCTGCGCTCCATGGAACGTTAGAAAGCCTCTCTCCTTCCAGAGTAGGCCGAAATCGTGCGCTACTCCGAAGGCATAGCGGCTATCTGTATAGACATTCACACACAATCCTGCACTGAGCTCACATGCTCGTGTTAATGCTATCAGTTCCGCTGCTTGAGCTGATTTCTGCGGTATGCGTGCTGTCTCCACTATTGTTTGCAGCGTGGTAATTGCATACGCTGCTGAAGTCGTACCATCTGGTAGCTTCAGGCATGATCCGTCCACCCACAGTTCTCCATCTACATCTGTAAAGGGCGTATCCTGGAGATCAATACGACCCTTTGTCTGTTCCTCAGTCACAAGAATACAATCATGTGCTTTTCGTGCTTCAGACTGAGTTTCCGGGAACGGCAACAATGTGGCTGGATTTAACGTTGCACACCTTTTTAAGGTAATATGAGGAGCCAAAAGCGTCAACTCATATCCCGTTAAACGGGCACTGGTCAAATGCTGCGTCTTTGTCTGATTAAGCAGGGCATCAACAGCATGGGGAACTAATACCAACAGCTTATGAGATAACACAATTCCCTCGCTTTGGCGTATTGACACAGCTGTCGCCGCAACCGAGCGAAAACAATCAGGCAACGCTCGGGCAACAGGATCAAGTACAGCCGAAAAGTATGCACAAGGGCGCTGCTTGTCGCCGTGCATCTGCACTAAAACTGATAATGCACATCCATCATTCTCATGCACATACAGTGAAAAGGGCTTCGTATAATCAGGGGTACCTAACACTGGTGCTGAACAAAGGGCTTGTCGTAATTGCTGAAAGGCAATGTCACACTCATTTGACCAGGGAAGAGGAATTGGTGTGTCTTTTGTCAAAAGTGCTAACAATGGCTTAGCTATGTGTGAAAATTCCAATATCCATTGCCTACAAAAAGAAGCAAGACCCAAAAATGCACGCACGTCCTTCTGTGTGGAAGGCACTGGCGTGTCCAAAATTGCTTGAATACGATCTGGTGTGAGTGCACGCCCCTCCTTAGACAAAAGGTGACCCAAATAAGTCACCTTTGGTCTACAGAATTGCAATTTCTTCTTCGACACTTTGTGATTGTGAGATGCCAAAAAGGAAAGCAAGGACAACGTACTCCTCTCACACAGCTCAGGAGTGTCAGCCGCCAACAAGATGTCATCGACATATTGTATAAGGGCGACACCCTCGGGTAGAACAAAGGAATCCAATTGCCTTTTCAATGCTTGACTGTTAATACTAGGGCTTTCTGTGTAGCCCTGAGGGACTCTACAAAATCTATAAGACCTATTATTCAGAGTAAAGCCGAAAAGGTATCGGCTATCAGGGTGAATAGGGATCAAAAAGAAGGCATTTTTCAAATCAATAACTGAAAACGTGGTCGCCGTTGGCGGGACCAAAGTGAGTAACGTCGTGATGTCAGAAACCACTGGATACTGAGGTATCACAATCTTGTTCACTTCCCTTAAATCAATGATAAACCGATAAACCCTGGTATCCGTATCTTTCTTCAAAATGGGTAAGATAGGACTGTTGCAAACATTATAGGGAACTTCTTCCACTACCCCCACCTTAATCAAATCCTGTACAATCTGTATGAGTGCCTCCTCCCCCTCCTGGGAAATACGATACTGAGGGAGGCGTGGTAACACCGCACCCTCCTGGACACTAATGTGGACAGGCGGAATCACCATCTGTCCCACATCAGTATCCGAAGTGGCCCACAAAGAACGAGGGAGGGAAGCTAATGCAGTATCCTCCGCAACCACACACATCCGGTCTGTCAGCGGGAGATTATCGTTTAAAATCACCCGTACTCCAGCGGGGGAACAGCGGATCGTAGCTCTGAAATGCTTGAGCATATCAAGACCCATAATGTTGTCAGGCGTGTTCGGGGCAAGCAGAAACTGACAGGGTGCAGAAAAGGGAGCAACATGGAATGCAAGGGGTCGGGAAAGAGGGCTTCGAGAGAGTGTACCATCAAACCCTACCGATGTAACCATTAAGCCAGATGGGGGAGCCCTCGGAACCAATTGCTTGGACAGCGCACTGCGGGTAGCTCCTGTATCAACTAGGAACCGATCAGTAGAACCCAAAACATTTGCTGAAACATAAGGACCCTTCTGATCAACCGGCACTTCAACTGATTCTAACCCCCATCCAACGCAAGCCTATGCATGCTGTGAGTCATGATACCCAGAACGGTCGTTCCCATCCATTTGATACTGGTGTTGCCTATCAAACACATTAGGCCTATCCCGTTGCTGCACACTAGGCTCAAATCGAGTACGATCATTAGAGTTCCCTCTATAATTCGAAAAGCCCCCTCTACCTCTCGGTGGTCCCTGACCACGTCCCGGACGAGATGCATACAACACCGGACAATCTCTGGCCCAATGACCCGACTGTTTACAATACGCACATTGATTTCTATTTACATCTGACCAACCCGAAGGGGGACCATAGAATCCTCCCCTACCTCTATCGACACCCCGACGAGGCGGACCATACACTTGCGCTAACATCACCTTTGTTTTCAAATCTTTCGATTTCTTCTCCTCCTGCCCCTTCGCTTCTTGCTCCTGACGCTCATAATACTTAGCCATAGTCAGGAGGGATGCCGGAGACGAAGTGGACCAAGAACTTTCACTCGCTTTTAAACGAGCTGCTATTCCCGGTAATAAGTTCGCCACATATTTATCCACAAAAAGATGGCGACCCGTATCATCCGTAAGTGACTGACCACTGAAATCATGAAATGTCTCCTCAAAGCGCGTAAAGAAATCTGAGACTGATTCATCAACCTTCTGTTTACACGATGCTAACATATTCCAGTTAATCTTTTTAGGGGGAATAATCGTTTTCAGTTTAGTCAAAATAGCAGCCGGAAGATCTAAAATAATCCGCGGTGGTTTTTGCGCGGGTTTTCTCTCCTTATCCTCATCCTCAATCTCGGACCACCTAGCCTTAAAAGCGGGAACATCATCCACCTTCCGCACAGATCTCCACATATCTGGTGGTAATATGAGCCCAAAAAACAAGTCTATATCTGCTAAAGTCATAGTACAAGAATTCAAGGCCCCCTCGACCTCTTCATAAAAGGCCGCTGGATTCTTGCGGGGGTCAGGCAATGCATTCTTTAATGCCATAACATCAGCCCTATGCCAGGGAGTATAGACCCAATTATACACAAAATATCCCTTAGCATCGGCGGAAGTAATATCTGAACTAGTTCCCGCTCCTTTAGGAGGAACATACAAAGGTGCTGCCTCTCGCATCGGTTTAGCATGCACTAGTTCGCTCTTATCTGAGTGGGAGGTAGATGGTTGGTCATCGCTGATACGTGGATCCGACTGCTCCTCCTCCCCTGCCTTTAGGCGCGCTCTCTCTTTAAGGTCACTCGCCGCGTCCCGCAATGCAAACAGTCGCCGGACCGCATCAGATGCCTTAGAGGGAGAAAAAACACCGTTACGCAATGCTTTAGCATCTAATACTACATCATCAGGCTCAAAAACTTCTGAATATTTCCGAAAGGCAGTAATCACTTCATCAGAAAAGGTTTCAAGAAAATACAACTTCTCTCTATCCCGCCACTTTTCCAAAGAGTCCAACAATTCAGCAAGGGATAACTTGCCCTTAAGTGCACGAAGAGAAATTTTCCGAAGCTCACTCATACGCTCGACTGACAACATAGACCGCCTGTCTACCTTATCCGAAACCAATCCAGACTCCTGTGATCTCGGGGCGGACGCGCCAACATAAGGGGGCGGAGAACGATCTAATAAATAAAAATCATCTTCAAGATTAGTAAGGACAGGATAAAGTGGCTGGCGGACAGCATATTGACCCGAGACTTGCAACCTACGCTCTTTCTCTTGTCTCTCCGCCAGTTCTCTTTTCTCCCGACGCTTCGCGTCCTGCGCTCGCACATGATCATTTTTCCGTTGCTCTTTATCAAACAGCGCTTTCTCACGTTTCTCTCGCTCACGCACTTCCTTCACCCATAACCGTACACATTCAAACATGTCTTGCCGAGCACGCCGTTTACACATACACTGTTCCACATACTCAATCTTACGCATATCAAATGATCCATACAAAGGCCATCGTAACTCAGGATCCTTTTTGGTGTATTTCCTCCACACTGTGCTGTACATTATAGAGGAAAGACCATGCTTCACATACATATCCCTATTAGGAGTCCCCTCTGGGGGGGCTGGAGCAGATTCCTCGAGGTTTAACCGGTTTCCAAAGCAGCAGCACCACTTACGGAGTGCGCTAAAAGCAGGCATGCTCAAAAATAATGCAAAATGTACAGTATTATCAAAAAATGGCACTTAAACTTTGCGCCGTTCAGATTTAAACAACTCCGGAGAAATATCTCCACATTACCTGCCTATATGTGTTGCACCGCATATATTCTCACAGTAATCAATACAAAATATGACCGGTCATCACAAATCAAACTCAAATAGCCAACCCAGGCATCAAAACTCGGAGCAAGTACCGTACAACGGTTCTTACCAATCAAGAGTGTCCAGGTTCCAACTGCCAAGTTCCAAAATTCGCCCAAACGGCTGTCACGGCAAACCGACAGAAGAGGTCTCAGTCGAGGACCGGCGCCACCCAGAAGGTCAGCTCGGAAGGGAAGGAAGAAAACCTCGGGATGCCAGGACTAAAACGCCACTGGCAGTGATCACATCCCCGGCAAAATTCCTCACCTTCGTCACGACCAGTCCTTCGAGCATCCGAGTCGCCGATGAGCCCCACGTGACGGGCGCCAATTGATGAATACAGGCCCCAGCTAGGCCCGCAGAATACAAGGGTTCGCCCTCCTGTAACAAAAACTAGAAGGAAGTTGGCACGGAAACTGCAAAGTACAAAGACAGAGTTTATTAACCCTTAAGGGTGGTCCTACAACCTATACAACACTCTTCAGTATTGCATAGAGTAGCACAAAGAACTTGCGTACACGGTCCCCTTTTATACACAACAGAGGGGCTCATAAGTGGGTGGATACAACATGAGGCAAAAAGCATTACCTTTTATGGACATTTTCGATACAGAACCAATATGTGGGCGGAGTTAACACACTCCTTAAGCCCACGAAAACATGGTCAAGCAAGGACTAACTGATAACAGATGTGGTCAAGTCTGGGCATGCGCCAAACGGACAAAGGAGCTATTTATAGACTGTTACTAGGCAGATTACAAGAACAACTAGCGAAAAGGTAGGACTCTTCTCGTGCTGAGCACGTGGAGACACGACAATACAAAATGGAGTCCGGACATTAGTCAACATAAGACAAAAAACATGTTTTAACTAGAGAGAATTCATGTCTTTAGTGAATGCTTAATCATATCGCTGTTTTAGTTTTCAACATGGTACCCCTCCCCAGTGGATCCCTGCTACGAGATCGCCACAGGAGGGCGATCCCCAAGCAGGGATCCACCTACAAGACACCAGGGAGGGGGGAGCGGCCCCTTGGGCAAGGGCCTTTGCTCCCCCAAATAATTTTGGCATTATTTAGTCTTTTTGCCCCCCCTGGAGGGCAGATGGGGGCAGTAGCCCCCAATCTGCCCCCCGGGGGGGCAAAGAGCCCACTAGACACCAGGGAATTAAAAAAAAAAAAAAATAGATTAGGGGCCAATGCCCCATCTGCCCCCCAGGAGGGGCAGAAAGACTGTGATTATTGGGGGGTGGGGTGGGGGCATGGGCCTGCCCGTTTTGGGCAGCCTCCACCCCACCCCCCAATAATCACAGTCTTTCTGCCCCTCCTGGGGGGCAGATGGGGCATTGGCCCCTAATCTGCCCCTTCGGGGGGGGGGGGGCAGAAAGCCCACTATACACCAGGGATTTGTTTTCAGTTTTTTTTAGGGTGGGGGCTGCCTGAAACGGGCACGCCAATGCCCCCACCCTCCCACCACCATTACAGCCTTTCTGCCCCCCCTGGGGGGCAGATGGGACATTGGCCCCCAATATGCCCCCCCGGGGGGGGGGGGCAAAAAGAACACTAGACACCAGGGAATTAAAAAAAAAAAAAAAAAAAATAGGGGTGGGGGCTGCCCAAAATGGGCTGGCCCATGCCCCCACCCCACCCCCCAATTATTACAGTCTTTCTTCCCCCCGGGGGCAGAATGCCCACTAGAAACCATGGATTTTTTTGTTTTATTAGGGTAGGGGTAGGGGCTCCCCAAAATGGGCCTGACAATACCCCACCCCCAGAGAAATTCCAGTCTTTCTGCCCCCCCGGAGGGCAGATGGTGGCAGTGGCCCCTGATCTGCCCCCTGGGGGCCAGAAAGCCCACTAGGCACCAGCGAGTACACAGGCTTTTTTATGCATGGGGGTGGGGGCTGCCCAAAATGGTCATACCAATGCCCCCACCCCCACAAAAAATAGCCACAGTCTTTCTGCCTCTTTAGGGGCATATCAGGATGAAACCCTCTTCCCCGATTCCCCCCCAGGGCGGCAGAAAGGCCTCTGGGCGCCGGATTTTTTTAGCAATGTGCATACCTGTGGATTTTGGGCCCTAGCGCAGTTGGCACGTAGGCAAACCTAGCAAACCTGTACATTCTTTAAAACTAGACACCGAGGGGAATCCTGGATGGGGTGACTTCACTGGCTCTCACCAGGTTCTGTTACCCAGAATCCATTGCAAACCTAAAAATTTGTCCAAAATACCACATTTTCCTCACATTTCTGTGGTGGAAAGTTCTGGAATCTGCGTGGGTCCACAAAATTCCATCCACCCTGTGTTCCCCAAAGTCTTCAGAGAAAATGGTACCTCACTTGCGTGGGTAGGCCTAGTGCCCGCGTCAGGCAAGGGCCCAAAACCTATTGAGGAGACATCAAAAGTACCTATCACAAAACAACCTGGTTTTGCAAAGGGGGTCCTATGAGTTTTTGGCCCCGGGCTTTCCAGGGAGGTATGGCTTGCGTGGATCCCCCAACGTTTCCCTACCCAGAATGGCCTGCAAACCTCAAATTTAGCTGAAAAAAATCACGTTTTTCACACATTTTTGTGTGGGAAAGTTGTGGCATTACCGGGCTGACACAAATTTCCTACCACCCAGCGTTCCCCCGGGTCTCCCGATAAAAACGGTGCCTCACTCGTGTGGTAGGCCCAAGTACCCGCGACAGGCAAGGGCCCAAAACTTATTGAGGCGACATGAAAATTGCCTACCTCAAAATGACCTGGTTTTGCAAGGGGGGTCACCTGGGTTTTTGGCCCTGTGCTCGGCGGCCACCTAGGGGAACCTACCAAACCCACACATTTCTGAAAACTAGACACCAGGGGGATTCCAGGGAGGTATGGCTTGTGTGGATCCCCCAAAGTTTCCTTACCCAGAATGCCCTGCAAACCTCAAATTTAGCTGAAAAAATCACCCTTTTCACACATTTTTGTGTGGGAAAGTTGTGGCATCACCGGGCTGACACAAATTTCCTATCACCCAGCGTTCCCCCGGGTCTCCCGATAAAAACGGTGCCTCACTCGTGTGGTAGGCCCAAGTACCCGCGACAGGCAAGGGCCCAAAACTTATTGAGGCGACATGAAAATTGCCTACCTCAAAACGACCTGGTTTTGCAAGGGGGGTCACCTGGGTTTTTGGCCCGGTGCTCGGCGGCCACCTAGGGGAACCTACCAAACCCACACATTTCTGAAAACTAGACACCCGGGGAATTCCAGGGAGGTATGGCTTGCGTGGATCCCCCAACGTTTCCTTACCCAGAATGCCCTGCAAACCTCAAATTTAGCTGAAAAATTCACCTTTTTCACACATTTTTGAGTGGGAAAGTTGTGGCATCACCGGGCTGACACAAATTTCCTACCACCCAGCATTCCCCCGGTCTCCCGATAAAAACAGTGCCTCACTCGTGTGGGAGGCCCAAGTGCCCAAAACGTATTGAGGCGACATGAAAATTGCCTACATCAAAACGACCTGGTTTTGCAAGGGGGGTCACCTGGGTTTTTGGCCCGGTGCTCGGCGGCCACCTAGGGGAACCTATATAATATTTAATTGCTCCTGGCTGTAGGGAGTGTCCTTGAGCAAATCTGCCACCCTCAGCGTAGTGTGCCGTCCCCTGCACATTAGCAAACAGAACTTGGCAAGTAATAGCTGCAGCGCAGTTAGTTTACATTCTTCTGGAGGTGCCTCCTTCACATATCCCAAAAGTGCAACGTGCTTGGAGTGCTCCAGCACTGTTCCCGTGATCGCTGCCAGGGTATTAGACACCCACTCCTAGAATTGCTGCGATCCTGGGAAATCCCATGCAAGGTGTAAAAAGCAATACATGGAGACCACAATCCTGCAGGGGGTGAATGCAAGGCCACACTGTGCATGATGCTGCTGCAGACAAATCGGAGGTGGCTCCATGGCTCAACAAGATCGGGAACAGGGTGCACCCTAGATGCGTGCCCTTCGTCTCCGCAAAGGGGGTCATGATCGTTCCATTAACACTTATGCAGGCCATCAGTTGATCATATAACAATGTGAATAATAATAACAAATTTGCACTCATGCTCAGCCATGGCAGGAGAGTGAATAAATATGGCCACTTCAAGGAGTAAAATGGCTTAATGCTATCTAAAATACAGACGCTGCTCCCAAGGATGGCTTGATGGTGTGGAGAAGGGCAAAAAAATATTCACAGATTGTACAACGTGGATAGGCCTGGCATGAATCCCGATTGATTCAAACTGATTATAATTGGTAATAGCAGGAGCAGTCTTGAGGCAATATTTTATTGGCCATATTTATCAGTGACAGGTGGAGATATGAATCACAGTGCAATGGGGTCCTTGCCGGGTTTAACAATTGTTGCGACTAACATCTCCCTCAAGGATGGTGGCAATACCCCTAGTGAAAACCATTCCTCATACACTGCGAGGAGGTGTGGAGCGAGTAGGTGAGCATACTCCTTGTAGAATGCGGTCGAAGGCCGTCCAACACTAGTGCCTTATCAGCCGGCATAGCATTAATGATAGGGACCACGTCCTCTACTGTGAAAGTGTTCTTCAAGGTACCTCCTCTGGACATCTTCCAGCCACAACAACTGTATTGATTCAAAGTAGTCCACTAGATCAGGGGCTTGAGTTATTTCCCGTGACTAATATAGTACAGAGAAAAAAGGATCATCTCCGCCTGCACCGCCTCAGTAACAACATGTGCACAATGCTGTTCATCGAGTAGTTCTACTATGTGGTTACTGGCCCAGGGTTTCCAAAGCATCTGGGCTAGGGTTTTTCCTGCTGTGTCTCCTTCCCCATATCACACATGGGTTTCCTTACTCAGATAATGTTTTTCCCTCTGTGCTACCTGTTCAAGTTTTGCCAGTTTGTTGCGTATGGCCGCTAACATGTTTGCGCTGCCCTCCAAAAATTAACGCAGTTCCAGAAACCTTTTCCAGCATCACCAACTCCCCCCACAGCATACGGAGCACCCCAGCCTGCTTCGCGATACAGTTGCTGCGTAGTACCACCTTAAACACCTCTCAGAGTGTTGTGTGCACCATCTCTAGTTTATCATTATGCTGAAAGTATTCCGCTATTACAGTCCACATTTCTTCCCTTTGGTCTTGCAAGGCCCCAGTAGAAAGTCTCCAGGCAAATGTGCGCAAAGGAATTGTCTGGTATTACCAACTCAAGCAGAACAGGGGCATGGTCGGAAAGTGTCCAAATCAGGTGGGCAACTCCAGTGATCCACACATCAACATCACACGATGTCAACCAGAAGTCTATGAGGGTACATGGTGTGCACTGCTGCTATATAAGTGCCTTCTGAAGTTTTTGGGTGTTGGCAGTGCCAGATGTCAGTCAACTCAAAGTCATCTATAATCATGCGCAGCTGGGATGCTGCTTGTGAATGAGGGTGCCTTATATCACTTGATATATCCACATTCGAATGTAGGACAAGATTAAAATCTCTGCCCCATATGATTGCGCAAGGGCCCAAAGAACTAACCACTCACCACATTTCTTCAAAGAACTGGGGTCATCAACATTAGGTCTGAAAACTGCAAAAAGATTAATCGGGTGGCCGTTCAAGATGCCAGAGAACAGTACATGCAAAAAAAACAGTTGATGGACAGAATGCAGAACAATGTCATACATTCACCCCAATACAGAGATCTGGGCCTAAATCCATCGTTTTTTTGCTCACCATGCCATTCCAGTTTGAACCCAGCCATATGCAAATCAGTCTTGACCCTGTGCACCATGGGAACAGTCCAGCCCGAACTGCCAAGCCAGGTCCTCCCTGGACTGGAACCAAGCATCCTAGGACCGGTTTCGGGGTTTCACCCCTCTTCAGCCAGAATAGCTTGCTTCCAGTGGCACGGAGAGCACGGGACTCACGTCTGAGCATACCCGTCCCACTCGGGGTGACAAATGCAAAAACAACAGTTGATGGACAGAATGCAGAACAATGTCATCAATTCACCCCAGTAGAGAGATCTGGGCCTAAATCCATCGTTTTTTTGCTCACCATGCCATCCCAGTTTGAACCCATCCATATGCAAATCAGTCTTGACCCTGTGCCCCATGTGAACAGTCCAGCCCGAACTGCCAAGCCAGGTCCTCCCTGGACTGGAATCAAGCATCCTAGGACCGGTTTCGGGGTTTCACCCCTCTTCAGCCAGGATAGCCTGCTTCCAGTGGCATGGAGAGCACGGGACTCACGTCTGAGCATACCCGTCCCACTCGGGGTGACAAATGCAAAAACAACAGTTGATGGACAGAATGCAGAACAATGTCATACATTCACCCCAGTACAGAGATCTGGGCCTAAACCCATCGTTTTTTTGCTCACCATGTCATCCCAGTTTGAACCCAGCCATATGCAAATTTTTTGCCAATGTGCAACATTCCGTCCATCATCTTGTGTGTTTTGCTGTTCGCCCTATGTTGGAAGGGTATGCCCAGACGTGGGTCCCGTGCTCACTACGCCACTGGAGTCAAGCTATCCCGGCTGAAGAGGGGTGAAACCCCGAAACCGGTCCTAGGATGCTTGATTCCGGTCCAGGGAAGACATGGCTTGGCAGTTCGGGCTGGACTGTTCCCATGAGGCACAGGGTCAAGACTGATTTGCATATGGCCATGTCTGAACTGGGGTGGCGTGGTGAGCAAAATACCGATGGATTAAACCCAGATCTGTGACTGGGGGTGAATGTTTTGCCAATGTGCAACATTCCGTTCATCATCTTGTGTGTTTTAGAGAACAGTACATGGCATCCCTGAGGGCCTTGCAGTACCTGCCTTGTATGCTTCAGTAATTCTTTACAGATGAGTATGGCCACACCACGTGCATAATTAGAATAGTATGTTGCGTATTTTCCACCTACCAATCCGGTCCGCAAACGTGCCTGTGTACCCTCTGCAAGATGGAGTATCTGTAGAAAACAAACATCAGTCATTGAGACCACGTACATTCCAGGTTAGGTCCTCAACTGAATTCATGTAAGAAGGAGAGCTTACCAGGGAGTTGTGCTGCATAGGAATCATTTCCCATTCGCACATGCCACCTAAAGCTTGACGCCAAACTATATATGTAAGGCCTATATACTGAGTAGTGAGAGGAAAAGGGACAGGGAAACCAAACGGCAAACAGTCTACTTTAAACAGGATTAACCCCAAAACATTCCCCGCACCTCTCACTATAGCCCCCCAAATGGGCCAAATTCAGTTAACCCTCCCTTTCGGCAACCCCCAACAGTGTGACAATGAACATTTCCAGGGACTCATCCCATGAGGGCAAACCAGAGATCCTGTGCACTCCCACCTACAGTGAACTGGGTAGGCAGAGAAAACATTTCTTAGGGGGAGTAATTGCAGAAGTCATAGCTAACAGGAGATTTAGGGGGACAGTCATCAACATTCACCCCACACATCCTCCTCTGACGAAGGTGCAGCACTTACTACCGGTGTACCCCGTACCTCTCTAACCAGTGACAGCTTAAGAGAAGTGTGGATCCTACTGTACCTTGTCCATTCGGTCACTTCTCCTCACAGGTACTGACCTCACACCACAAAGCAAAGTCATATCTAGGGTAGGAGTACTGGCTCCCACTTATACAGGGCCAAGACAATGACAAGAGGCGTGGAGGATCACAGTTGCACCAATAGATCCCAATAAAACCTCTCAGGGTGCCTGCCAACTGCCCCCCGTCATCATCTGGGGGACCACCCCTAACGGGTGGCTTTTGCCAGCAGTTTACATGTTCCTGAGTAATCATTGTCCTGGGTCAAGCATCCATCTCATGCAGGGAGGTCCTTCACCAGGCCATTTTCACATAGGTTTTTCGTGGTCTTCCCTGCAGGCCATCGGCAACACTCCTCCTGCATTCACCGTGGTCAGTAAAGTAGCGTTTCTTCCTTAGTGCAATATGCACAGCTTTGCAGGGTATATCAGGGAATATTTAGTCTCTGTGCACTGGAGCGTATGCTTCACTGGTAGGAATTCTTTCCTAGCAGCATGTACCGTCAGCGTAAAATCCTGGTATTACATCAGTCATCTCTCGCTTCAGTGGCTTAACACCACATCTCAATCCTATAATTCAGTAGAAGGGCTATTATAGGCTGTGGTGGAGTTCCCATGGAGGGCCTTTGTCCCAAAAACCGGTGTGCTTGTTCCACTGAGAACATAGTGAAAAGCGCCTCTCTGAAGAGAGTCCGGAGCATCTTCTCTACATAGTCCTCCATCCTGCCCATTGCTGCAGACTCAGGCACACCCAGTATCCGTGGATTATTTGTTCTTGAGCGTGCTTGTAAGTCTTCATTTTGATTGTGGATTAGTTCTAATACTTTTTCCATATGCAGGAGTTTTCCTCTGTCACCTGTTTGCCTAACTTCTACTTCTGAGTTACGGTGCTCAAGCTGTTCTATTCTATCGTCATATTTGTCTACTTCTTCTTTGAGGAGGTCAAACCTAACTGCTAGGACGTTCATTTTCATGCCAATTGCTATAAGGTACAGAACTATAGCTCTAATATCAGCTTCTGGGTCTTGGGCAGCTCTGCAATATTGACCCTGTAGGGGATCCGTGACAGGAGCATCCATAGTGCGTGTCTGTCTTCTGTTCTTGAATGTGGGCTTGGCTTGTTTATCATCAGCTTTGCCAATCTTTTGGGTACTCAAGGTGTCTCTACGACCACCAGTGCAGTATGAGAGCTGATCTCATTCAATCCCTTGTCATCGCCAGGGTCCCACCACTCCCTATCAACAAGTCCGCAGGGGGCACGAGCAGACTACTAGCGCTAGCACCGTGCGCAACTTCAAATCAGCAATGCCAACTTGTTTGCTTTTCAAGTTCTGGAGTTCATGGCAGACAGAGAGGAGTGCCACTCCGGGTGTTCAGACCCGCCTCACCCGAATCCCCCATGGCAGCACGAGCAGGCCAGGGATCCACACAGCAATGACGCTGAAGCAATGCAACCTTCATCACCTCCTCCCACGTTTAATTTGTGGCCGCAGTAATTGAGCTTTGAGGCCCAGCACAGCAGGCCCCACTTAATTGGTAATCATGTATGATCTCCACTACAATGAAATGGCAAGAGTCCTGTTGAAATATCCTGGAGCAGCCCAGTCACATCTTCCTGTGCCTGTTTCCAATATGTCACCTCAGCAGTACAATCAGACTTGCACTTGTCTTCCCTGCACTCCTATCACCACTTAATCACGGGCTTCACTTATCATATTAGCTGCCCCATCACGAGGCCGTGCATACCCTGCAGTGTCCCACTCAAGAAATCAACTGCAAGTTCACATGCCTCGGCACACTCGTAGCACACTTGCCAGAGTGTCTTTAGGTTGCAGGCAGCAGCGACGGGCCATCACCTGCTCCAAAGGCCGAAACCGAGGAACCCAGATCCTCATAGCAGCACATTCTTATACACGGTCCCCAAGCCTCAGGTCCATTTTTTGGCATCAGCGGTCACGCCGATCCCGGGATATCCCCCAGGCACAGTGGCATCAGGGAGCAGTGTCACTTCAGGCAGGCTCAGGGCTGCATGCAGGCTCCCCCCAGCCACCCACCACCAGCTCCGCTGTCCATCAGACAGGAGGACCTGGGTCCAGCAGGACAATCGCTCAGGCATGTGTGCCCAGCTCAGTCTGGGTCAGGCCACAATCAGCAGAGGAACTTGGATCACCGCTGCTATCAGGTATCAGCTGCATGACCGAAGCACCACCGACCGCAGTCTCAGGAGCAATGCCAGCTTTGCGGTCCATTGCCCGGCCCGCACACGATGCACTGAACAGCTTCTGCATGGCCAGGGTTTTTGCCCCCAGATGCCCCCCTTATTTGTAGGATAAATGATGGATTAGCGCTCCAGCCAGCAGAGCCACACTAATCTGCGGCCATCTTGTGACTCGTCTCTCTAGCACCCCCAGTCTGGAAGAAGATTTAAGCGCAATTGACTCCTCTTATATAGGCCAGTGCTTGATCCTTACCTTACTTTCTCAGCCCTCACACACAAACCATCTACATTCTCTACTGGGTTTTCTCTCGCAGCTTGAGATAACAATATATCATTGGAGGCACCCTCCTGGGATCCCAAAACTGTAGCATTATCGGAACCTGGGTGTGAGATCTTCTTCGCTTCTCCCAGAATATCAGCCTGGTCAACAATATTATTGTCTGTGATATTGGTATGGGCATGCAACACAGAACTAGATGCAGCAGCCTCTACTTTATTTAATGAGTCCCGAGACAGCTGACTCCAGAGATTTTGCTTACCCATCAAAGGCTCCACCCTAGCTTCAATATTCAGCTTAAGCTGTTCCGAAACATTTTATATTATCATTAAAAATAAAGCCAGGGGCCTCTTGCAGCACTTCAGCAGTGGAATCATTGTTGAAGCAGTTTGTGTCATTCTTGTTGGTATTGCAAGCCTGTATGGACTGTCGTTTCCTCTTTGTTGGAGGTCTGCCATCACTTGCCTGTGATTGGCCAAGCCAATTGATCCAGACTGCGCGAGCAAGCCCTCCAGGCCTTCCAACTCAGAACCATGGCCATCCCCACAATCCTAAAGCCCCACAGAAACCTGGCTAGCTTAAGGGGGTAAACAGGGGTGGCTGGTATTCTTCAAGCTCAAGAGAAATCTGCCATTCAGCGAGGTCTATTTCCT
The DNA here is from genome assembly GCF_964204655.1 of Triturus cristatus. Lineage (NCBI taxonomy): Eukaryota > Metazoa > Chordata > Amphibia > Caudata > Salamandridae > Triturus > Triturus cristatus. The sequence continues at coordinate 1,564,977,866 of NC_140591.1, forward strand.
TAGTGACCATGTCTACCGCTGTGGACAAAATTGAGTCTAAGGTGGTACTGTGGGTCTCACGATGAGAGCAGGCAAGTTAGTTAGCCCCTGGTGTCTTTCTTTTACCCATTTGAAAGCAGGGAAGTGAATCTTCGGACTCGCAAAATAAACCATGAACTCCCAAACCTACACATCTATTAAGTGAGGATTAGCCCTACCACAGTTGGCCAAGTTAAGATCAATCTTGATGAATGAGAACTGCAAGAAAAAAACTACTCACCTAAATAAGTTGTCCATCCTCAAGCCAAGAGGGATGGCCCAGCCCGGCCTCTGCTGGTCAATGGTGGGCCATCTTTTGGCCCGGTCTTCACCTGGGTATGCACCCGGGCGAGTGTTACACCTGTGGGAATCTTTCAGTGCTATGAAGCATGGCGAGATGCCTGGCTCCTCCTACCAGGTCTGGCAATGATGTATGGGGCTGGTAGACCCACTGCTGATATGGCATGTCCCACGGGAATCCTCCATCACTACATAGCACGCTGAAATCCTGGGCCCCTCCTCTCAGGTCTGGCAATGATGTACAGGGCTTGCGGTCCCGACTGACCATACTGCTTGTCCCACACCCACAGGAATTCTCTAGTGCTATATAGTGCATCTATATACCTATATTAGAAAAAAAGGATCATCTGCACACCATTGTCTATAATTTTGCCACCTTTCATGGAAATCTGACTGACCATTTGACCGCTATGCATGAGTACAAAATCTATGGAAAATGCATTTTGAGATCCCCCCTTTTTCTTTGCACCCCCTTGACCAATCACTGCAAAAACTTTCATTATCAGCCAATGTAAAGAAAGTTATAGGTCTTCAAAGTTTTTGGGCGATTATTTAAAGGGGCGCAAATTTATATACGTCAAAAATCCAAGGAATTCCAATGCCTGGGAATCCTAACTATAACTAAACAGTGGTTACCGCACTCTGCAATACGCATGTTAGAAATGGGGGTCTCTAGTTGGCAGGTTGTTACCCTGTCCAAGTAGGGACCCTTCTTCCTAGTCAGGATAAGGGGGATACACTTCTAAAATAACCCCTGCTCACCCCCTTGGTAGCTTTGCACGAGCAGTCAGCCTTACCTCAGAGTCAGTGTGTAAAGCATTTGCACATAACCAACAGTAATACAGTACATGACAAAAGGACACCACACCAGTTTTAGAAAAATATTCAATATTTTATCCGTGCAAACAAGTCCAAAAACGATATAAAATCCACCATATAGTTCTCAGACATATCAGTAATCAAAAATAGACTTAAAATACAGCTCCTTGAAGTCGATAGCTCAGTCCGGGACTATCACGGCATTGTGAACAACAAATCCAAACAGTTCTGCTGACCGTGATGTCGCCGGCCAGCTATGAAGTCAGGGAGACCCACAGAACAGTACCTTTAGAATGCCAGGGTGTCGGTGATCTTGCGATGAGCTCAGATGAGCCGGAGTCAGCAGGCTTCGATTCCGGAGGTTGGTTCAGGAGTCATTGGGCCCTTAAAATTACATGCATTGCAGATTGGGAGTGCCGGCGTTGGCAGGCGTTGGGGTTGCAGTGCGCAGTGCAGTGGTGCGGCTTGCGTGCCCTCATGTCGCGGTTCGTGCAGCGGCTTAGTGTTGGTTGTCCAGCAGCGTCATGAGTAGGGGTGGGCAGAATTTGCGAAAGCGACTTTCACAAATTATCGCGAAAATGTTCAAAATCTCCGCAAACACGCGGAAATATTGCGAAGATGCGGAAGTTTTTTTCCCGCCCGTTCGCGGTATTTTCTGCGTGGTCGCGGCTCGCCAACTTACCCATGCGGTTGCGGCCATCTTGTTTTCACTCTTCTCGCGGTGCATGATCGCGAGAAGAAAGACGTGATCGCGCGACGCATGACGTTACTGCAGGCGCAAACTGTCGCGAGACAGCGCAAATGGCTACCAGCAATCCAACATCTCATGGAGAACGCGACCGGATTGGGAAAACTTGTCGGCGAACGCGGGGATTCAGGTAAGGCGATCGCGCGCGCGCGAGAATGTATTATTTTACAGTGCGAGCAAGAACCAAATTATCGCTAAGCTGCGGAATGCGGAAATTTTGACATTTTCGCGCTCTCCGCGGAACGCGAAAATGTCAAATTATCGCAATTTCCATGAGACCAAGGCTGCAGTGCGAAGTTATGCGGTGCTTCTAGCAGTGCTGGCAGGTTGTGGTGCAAGCAGCACCATTGTCATTGCTGAAGTGCTGTCATCGGCTGACAAATTATAGTCGATAGTGCTGGCATTGGTAGGCCAAGGCTGTGGTACGGGATGAGGCGGTGCTTCATGTAAGTTATAAGCGGTGCCCTCGAACCGCAGTGCAAGCACCGGCGTCCAGGCCAGCATGGAGCAGCGTTGTTGGTGAGACCAGGACTGCGGTGAGAAGCAGGAGTGTGTTCCGTGTTCTCCCGGAACGGTGTCCACAGATCACGTGCAGGCAGTTGCATTGGTGAGGGCATTGAAGCATCATTGGGGATTCCAAGGCAGTGGTGTGAAGTGAAGCGGTGTGGAATGCATTGCCAACAGGTTATGGTGCAAGCAGTGGCTCGGTGGTGGCATCGGGCATTGTCTTCGGTGAGACCAAGGTTGAGGTGCAAAGTGTGGCAGTGCTCCCTGCTGTGCCTTCAGGTCATGGTGCCAGCAGCGGCATATTTGAAAGTTTTGGTTACCCCTTTTCTCTGTGGCAACTGAAACATCCAGTTCCAGAAGCTGGTGCCCAGAATAATTCCTTGATTGTTCTGAGACTTCCAACAGGAGGCAATCTCTACATCAAGCCCTTGGTGAAACTCAAAACAAAGAAGTTGCAGAAAGTTCAGGCCAGTCCTTTCTCTGCCCAAGACAAAAGCAGCCACTGCAGGCCAACATAGCAAAGCACACAGGAAAGTGTTAGTTGCTCCTAACAGATTATCCAGCTCTTCTTCTTGGCAGGTTCCCTGGTTCAAAAGGGTTCTAAATTCTGGGGTCTGGGCCCCAATATTATACCACATTTCCCTTTGTTCTCTTGTGGCATGGAGTCTCTGTGCTTAGTCCAAACCAGTTGTGTCCTCTCTGGTCCAGCTTCGTGCAGGAGGTGGAGACAGAACTGTGTAAGGCAGACCAGGCGTATTCAGAAGCACGGAAATCTCCCATTGTATCCAATGGGACAGATAGCCTTTCAATAGTGAAAAATGTATTACACTGTATTACACTATCACAACATGTCACACACCCAGACATGTCCTACCTTTCACATACACTGCACCCCGCCCAGTGGAGTACATTGGGCCTAGCTGAAGGGTGCCTTACATACAAGCAAAGGGAAGGCTTGGTCTTGGCAAGTGTGTTAACTTGACCGGTCGAAATTGCAGTTTAAAACCGCACACCGACACTGCAGTGGCAGGTCTGAGATATCTTCACAGGGCTACTTGTGGGTGACACATTCAGTGCTGCAAGCCCACATGTAGCATTTGATTTACAGGCTCTGGCTACTAGAGATTTACCAGTAAATAAAATAAGCCAAACATGGAAACACCAATCCATAAACACAATTTACATGGAGAGCATATGCACATTAGCACTGAATAGAATAGCAGTGGTAGAGTGCCCAGAGTCCTAAAACCAACAAAAACGAGGTAAAAAACAGGAGGCCATAAAGCAAAAAGTCTGGGCGTAAACCCGCTAAAAAAGCTTTAACAACGCACATATATATATTTTTTCTCTTTCTACACCGCTATTTTAAATGCATCCCTTAATAGCCCTTTTGCCTACCCATTACTTTAATAAGCCTTTATCTTATACTTGCTACCCATAGCCTTACCAATCCCTGAACGCTCAAAACTGCTTATATCTCTTACCTTTACCCTTCCCTGCATACTAAACAAACTCTTAAAAGCCTTACTAACGTGGAGTATTACCCATCCCTGAACCCTAAAAACTCTTTATTGACCTGTGGTCTTCTTCATCCCTCAAATCTAAAAACCCCTTTAGAAACGTCATTACCCGCACCCTTACCCATGTTGAAACCCTAAAGAAATACTTACAACCCCATACTGTTACCATCCTTGATCCCTAAAAAAACTTGCTAGTCCATACCTTTACCAGTCCCTGAACCCTAAAACACCTTTAAAATTATTTCTTCTCCACACAATTACCCTGCTCTGAACCTTGAATACCCTTTCAACCCGTTATCAACCATAACACTTACCTATCCCATAAACATTAAATCAACTTTTTTTAAATGGCATTATAATTCTGTCATCAAAAAAATACCAGTGTGGAAAAGTACAAAAAAGGACTGTGTGGTACTGATCTCTGTGATAAAGGCATGCATGGTAATATCCTGTAGACTAAAGACCAAGGCTGGTCTCTCACTTGTCAACTGTGCAAACCGCTGAAGCAGGAATTGAGGGTGTTCAGGTAGAGCATCCATCACATGGCTCAGTTCAAAGAGGTCAGCTCTGAAAAGTGATTCATCTACTGCCTTAGGGTTCCTTCAATGAGTCTTGTTTCAAACATGATTCAGATCCTGATTCAAGCACAGATTGGAGTTTACACCAGATATGGGGCCATATTATCAAGAACGGCGCAAACATTATCGTCGCAGGAAACTGCAGCTAAAGCGGCGATAAGACGCTTGATAATATGCCCTAGAGAATTCCAGTAGAAGCCCAGGTTTGAAGTCCTTGACACCAGAACCTGGGCTTCTATTGGAATTCTATAGGGCATATTATCAAGCCCCTTATCGCCGCTTTAGCGGCAGGAACCTGCCGCTAAAGCGGCGATAATGTTTGCGCCGTTCTTGATAATATGGGCCATGGTTTTCCGAGATTTGCTGTAAATACAGCTGTCACAATTCTTTTAGCTACATGATTCTCATCAGTTAGTGCAAGATGGAGTTCAGTGCTATTCCAAATTATGCACCTTGAAACAGGGATAAACATCTGTAGTTATTATTCCCTGTTCGCGATGCAGCACACCTTTAACTGGTATGATGGGCACAAACAAAAACACACGGATGTTGCTGAGATCGCCCCCAGCAACACCCATTGCATGCCACTTTAACGCAGAAAACTGCCAACCTCACATCCAGACAAACAACAACCTGAGGGACTGCTTAGAAGCAGTTACTTCTTGGATGACCTCTTCTTGTCTCAAACTAAACGGGGACAAGACAGAGCTGATGCTCCTAGGTAACTCCTCCAATACCATCATCAATTCCCTCTGGCCAGTGTGCCTTGGACCAACTCCCATTCCCAAGGACTCAATCAAGAGCCTGGGTATCTGGTTGGATAAATCTTTTAACTTCACCCACCAGGCAGCTAAACTCTCAGCAACCTGTGTTGGCACACTTAGGCTCATTCGGGAAATTCTTCCCCTACTTCCCTTTAAAGCCAGAGAAATCATGATCCAAGGCCTCATATTATCTCGTCTGCACTTTGGGAATGCCCTCTACTTGGGGGCTCCCTAGGCTACTCTAAATAAGCTCCAGGTCATCCAGAACTGTGCAGCACAAAATCTCCTTCAGATTCCTCGCCATCTCTCGGTCAAATCTGAATTAAGGAAACTTCGCTGGCTTCCAATTAGGGAAAGAATATCTTTCAAGAGCCTATGTATCGCTCATCGCGCCTTTTGGAAAACGGGCGCCACTATCAAACACTCCCTGATTTCTCCCCACCTACCCACTAGACAACTCAGATCAGCTTCCATGTTTCTGACCACAGTGCCCAAAATCAAGAGAGCCAGATCTGGAGGCCGGTTGTTCTCCTACAACTCGGCCAAACTCTGGAACTCTCTTCATCTACACTTACGCTCAGAAGCTAATCATCTATCCTTTCAAAAGGGGCTAAAAACACTGCTGTTTAATATCTCAGACTAGGTCCTCTCTCCGTCTATTCACACTTAACTGTATATAGCGCTGGGACGCCTCAGGGTAGCTATCGCGCTCTACAAATGCTCTTTCATTTCATTTCATTTCAGTGAGGGCCTCAGTTATTTGAAGAGTCACAAAGAATTCTAGGATTGCACCTGAAAATCTGCTCCAGTCATTGAATTCCAACAGTATTTCTGCTTAACAACATTTTATTATGTGGATTCCCCACCAGTTAAAAAACAGACATACTGACAGGAGTATTTCAAAGGGAACAATGCATTTGCTCATTAAACACCATTTTTTTCTTCACATAGAAGCTATTGTTGCTTATGGATAAACCTGTTGCCTTGTTTCTCCACGGGAAATGTACTTGTTCATTTCCTTTTCCTGTCCTGGAGGTGTATGACTTCCTGTTGTTAAAATAAATGGAAATGTTTTTTCAGGGTGGGAGAAACCCGGTAAAATGTTCATGGATTGCCACAAACCTATGAGAAAGGGACTCTTAACTGTGTCATGAGTGGCTAAGTGTTCTGTCACTCTCCCTTTCCCACCCCACATCTACAGTTATGACAGTTGCAGAATTCACAACAGCAGAAGGGTTTCAACAACTGTAAGTGCACTTTACTCCATAAAAATCCCACTAATCATTATTCAGTGTATCATTGATGAAACGAAAATAAAAACTTAGCACCTGCTTTACAACTAGCTGCACATACCCGCTCTCTTACACATTGTCCTGTTACTTGGGGGCATGCTTACAATGCCCCTGCAGCACTTTTATGATGTTGGAGCCTTCCTTTTGTGACGCTCCAGAGGTGCAGTGTGCCAGCCCATACTTACAAGGCCACCAAAGCCACCCTGCGTGGCTTTTCATGGCCTTGTAAATATCGAGTAGGTCAATGCCTTACTCTGCGTGGAATGGGCGTTCCATGGGTGCTGCTGTGGGTGTTCCTTCGCGATACCCATGGTTTTTCACATTTCCCCAGATTTAGAACAGGGACAGCGCACGATTAATGCCTTCCCAAAGCAGGCGTAACAGGGAGAAATGTTTACATTACTCTTCATTTTTATCACTTTCCAACGCCTCCTCTGATTGTTTTTGTGCAGGAAGGTAACCTTCCTGCACAAAATCAATCATGGCAGAGACAAAGACACCCTTCTACCATGGTGAAAGGGAGCCTGCGTTGGCGCTCGGCTGCAGTTTGTGAGTCAGTGCTGGAAGGAAGGATAGGAATGCGCTAAATCGTGTATTCCTATCTTGTTCTTTGATGTAGGTCAGCACAGCTAGAAGGCTTGTGGCACTGTACTATGCCAAAATATTGTAAATATGCCCCTTGGTTTCTCACTATGCCTGACCCACTCTGCAAATACTGTTTCATGTGTAAACTTTTATTTGCACCTCACTCGGTATCACAATATGTCTACCAATCGTACATTCCTAGGTTTGTTTTTCAGGGTCAGATTTTGACTATGTAAATATTATCTGTCCAACAGCAAATGCCCTGTTTGTCCGCTTTGGAAGGGACATAATATGACCATTACTCCTCATTTCAAGGTGCGCAAAAAAGAATCAGGGGCAAATTCCAGTGCTATAAAACAAAGAACCCTGAACAACTTTGGCCTAATTTATAGGATTTTGCCGTAGGGCTGCGCTGGACTATGCCAAAGTGAAAGGGCAGGAATGCAAGTAGGAATGCACTATATTTAAGCAAAACGGTGTATTGCTGTCCTTTCTCCATGCGCTGGTGCCATTTTGGAAGCCTAGCACCAACATAGGCACCCTTGCACCATGGTGCTAGGGCACGTCCAATGCAGGAAGGACTGAAAACAAAAACATTGTACGAGACATTTTCTTCTTTCCATGTGTGCTGAAGAATGCAGCACACTTGGGAAGAGGAAAAACTGAGAGAAACAAACATATTTCTCATGGTTATGCCTCACCTCATTCCCCAGATTTACATCACTTTGGAAATCTGGGGCGGCATCAAATTATATGGGTGTTGTGTGGGAAAACACACTGCAACTCCCATGGAACACTTCCGGGATGCAGAGTAAGGTGAAGCAGTGATTTGCGCTGCGTCGCCTTACTCATGATGTATGAGGCCACTCAAAGCCACACAGGGTGGCTTTCATGGCTTCCGAAATCTATTAGAGCCCTGCGTCATTCATGTACCCCTTTATGTGGTGCAAAAGGGACGCAAGGCTCTCATAAATAAGCCTCCCGGTATTTACCATGTACACAATTACACCCCAGCTACAAAGGTTTTACAAAAAACGCGTAAAAAACACACAAACTGACCGAGCCAAAAGTACAGAAGCCACAGCCAGAACTATTAACTTTGCCAATTCTTGTTTTTCCTCTGCTTTCTCCCATTGTCACTGTGTTTCTCTCTTTCTCTTCTCTGTCTTTGTTACTTTCATGTCTATCCTCTGATTCAAAGTTTAGCGATGAAAAATGGCTTCGGTGCCCACCACCTACAAACACCATCATAAAATAAGCACTTAACAGGATGTTTCCTATTGATCCTTTGATGTCCTATTCTTTCAGAGTTGGAGGGAGAACATCTCATTTTTACTGCTGTTGGAACTATCATTAGAGTCAAAATACGTCAAGGGGAAAGAAACCCCAGCGTGCATCGCTGAGATGCTGGTGTAGCCTCAGTGCAAAGAGACACTACTGTTGTTAGTGCCAAACCAAGGGTAAAAGGCTATTTCTTAAGACAAACGAGGCTCGGTTGTGGGTCCCACGTGGACCTGCTTAAGTGACCCCAGTGGGCTTTCTGAGGATTCATAAATGATGCCACAGAACCGCTCCATCCCGGCTGCACTGGTGCTGATGAGAGAAGGCGTTGCCTATTACTGCTACTTGCTTGCCATTCAGAGCCCCCATCACTGCAGGACCCTTAGGCTAGGTAAGAGAGGCAGGATTCTGGCCCACCGTCTGCCAAAATCCTGCAAAAGCTACTGGTAAATGTGCTGGAAATACACATATATTATTTCTAGCTGTAGCTTCTCATGAGAGATTCTAAATATGAATTTGTTTATTCATGTTCGATTAACAAAAATCATTACATGTGGGTAAAGGGGATGACACCTTTGCCCATAAAAACAGATAGTCACAGCCACTTAAAAAGTTTTTAAAACAATCATTAAAACCAGATTTTGTTTTAAATAAAATTGAAATAAATTAGAAAGATTTTTTTTAAAGATAAGCTAAAGTGTGTAAGTGCAATTTAGGCAGTCCGTATAAAGTTACAATGCACGTTGAATTGAGCAGGTGGTGCATCAGGCTATGCATCTCGCCGGCTATTGAAGGGTGCTGGGGTGGTCCTCCGCAGGAATATCTCACCTCCTCCCTTCATCAGTGTTTGCAGTGCAAGGCTGTGTGCAGCGCCTCTCGGATGATGTTGGTGAATTTCCCCAACCTTGTGAGGGTTTGTGCTGTGTTGTTGGTGAAGCATAAGCCTGATACTTCCCTGCAGTGTCTGTGGGAGTCATAGCAGCAAAGTGAGGCGACGTCAATCGTTCGCACAGTGGGGCAGCAGCACGGCAGATGTAGCCCAGACTCAAGGTGGTAGTGGCATAGCCGGCGCGAGTGCTGCCCATCCCTGCGTGCCCCGAGAGGATTGGAATCATGGCTTGGAAGAGCTAGAAGCTTCATGGAGGTGATTTTGTTGCAAGACTGAGGTCGAAGGGGGTATTTAAAGTATGGTTGCGCTTTCCCCATGATGTACGAGGTGTCCAGAGCTGGAAAGAGGGGCTCGTGTTGAAGCCTTTCAATGTCCCTTTCGTATGATGCTTGAGGGGTTTCATCATTTATTGTTTTTTCCACGTTGACAGGAATGGCTGGATTGGACACGTTTTTAAAACACATTTATTGTACTGGTGGCTAATTGTAGCTGCGAGTACTATGGGGAAAGCTCGTTGGCAAATATAGATTGTGATTGAACTTTCAGATATAGGGCTGGGGCACGCAGGATGTGGATGATACATTTCACCAGGTCTTCTAGACAGTGGAGGTCTGCGCTGACCAGGCCCAGCTCCAGCCTCATCCTGACCCTCCTTGTGTGCTGAGGGACTGAGGATATATTTTGGTAATTCGTAAAGCATGGGCCCACTTTACCTGGAAAGGCTAGATGACCCTAGACACTGCGGGCTGCAGCTTGGCTTGTGAAACATTCAATGTTGGCTCAGCTGTTGGGCTGTGTAGTTGGCAGTTTAAGCGTCTCAGGCTGTGTATGACCTCGGGTGTTCGAGGTGAGCCGCTTGATTTGCCCTTGCAGGTTTCTATTCGCTGATCGCCTATTTGCCAGTGCACGGATTTCTTTTGTGGATAGTTGCCCAAGACCATTACTTTGGTTTTTGACTGATTGACCAGGGGTTTGTTTGTCATGTTATATGTATAGAGGGATTTGAGGGCTCTCTGTAGACCCGTTCTTGTTTGGTCCATGACGATGATGACAACATATTGCACAGTCTGGAGGCGTAATCTCCCAAATCTTGGGGTACCTACACTTGCGCCTTCAAGAGTTTTTGGCAGATCAGCGGTGTACAGATTGAAGAGCAGCGGGGCTAACACACAGCCTTGTTTTAGGCCGTTGTTTGCAGTCATTGTCGTAGCAATAGTCTTGATCCTAACCCAGGTCTCCTGAGGAAGACACATTGCTGTGAGATGTTTGGGGCGGATCCCCCAGGAGTGTAATTTGTGCCAATAAATTCTCCAGTCAATCTATCAAACCCCGCGCGGTAGTCCGCGTAGCAGCAGAATCTGTGTCTGCTTCTCTTGGGTGGCTCTCCATGATGAATTCACCGGCGCTATTATACTGTCTGTGGTTGGGCCGTCTGATCTAAATCCTGACTGGGCATAGGGGAGCATGCTTTTTTCTGCGGCCCGGGCTTCCAATTCAGCGATTCGATTGAGGGTGTAGGCCTTAGCTTTGATGCCCAGTAGGGCTATTAACTGGTAGTTGACAAGGTTGGAGTGGCCTCCTTTTTGTGGTGGATTGGACGGAGAATTGATCCCTGCCATGCTGGTGGGCTTGTGGCAGTGAGGAAGGCCTGGCTGAAGAGCGGCTCGAGGAGCCCTGCCCAGAATGCTTGGGCTGATTGAGAGACTTCTGCTGGTGTTCCGAGTGAGAGGTTCTGTTTTGTGGTGTCCCTTTCCCGATCTGGCAAATACATTCTGAAAACAAGCACATTACCTGAAATTGGAAAAATCTATCAGTTTGGCTATTTTAAAGGTCAAAGTTGCTTCTAGATTGGTTTGTGAGTGTGGGTGTTTGTTGTGTGGCTGTCTGATTGATTGAATGTGAAAATAAATCAGTGGCTGAGGGATGTTTAAGTGCATGGATGGATAGATGGATGAACGAGTGAATGACACATTAATGTGACTGCACGAATCAATCTTTGGTACTGAGTGTATGGATGGATGGAGGGCAGGACGAAAGGGTGAGTATGTACAAGGATAGATGCAGAGAAGTCACAGCAGTCATGCAGGCTGAACCCTCAGACAGCAAGAGTGAATTGAGAGAATACGCAGGTCCAACCTGAAACATTACTGTGCATTGTTGATTGTGCTTCCGTAACTCAGTTAGCCGAGGTGTGACCCATGGACCTCACTGAACAGTGATTACAGTTCTTCTTACACAATGTCTGTCACTGAACAGCAGCAGAACTATGCGAACAGAATGAAGAAGATGCATTTAAATATAGCGCAGCACAGAGCCATATTGACAAAAAAAGCACACAGCCTTGCTCCATGGTACAGAGGTGTGCGCGTGGTCCAGTACGGGTGTTGTACTGGAAGTATGCTCTCCCATTGCAAAATTCTATGTCCTGACAATATTTCAAACATTTCACACATCGGATGTGTGCCATGCTGTGCATCACGCATGCAATATGTGAACTGTTTGGAAAAAAATATATTTCTGAAACTTTGCTTCTGCTTCAGTGAAGCATTTGGTCGTGTATTTATTGTTTTATGCAAAGCCCGGTCCCACAATTTTAGTAGATAGGACTTTGTGTCAAGATCATGGATGCGTTCCCTGGAGTGCCCAACGACCACCCTTGTAATGCCCCATCGATGCAAAGTGGAATACAGCACCGGAGCAAAGGCCCTTGTTCTGCTCACAAAAGTTCTGCACTGGAAATAAATCCCTTGCCAAGACTTGTCCATCGCTTTGCGTCGATGTGCGCGTTTGCGTTGCATCAGGGTTTCTAAGTGACGGTTGGGGTCTGTTTTTCAGTGTTGTTTCAAATGTAAAATGCTGGTATTGTTCTCTGGATACAGTTGCCTTGCTTGGCCCCAGCTCTGGGGCTTTGTATACACTTGTTACAAGCTGTTCAATAAACAAAAAAAATAAACGTTTTCTAACTGACAATGAAGAGAGTGCAGTATCACGCTGCCAGTGGCGCATAGCTGTCTCTCTGACCCATGAGAGCCCTCCGTCTTATGCAAACGTTGCAGGTTAACAAATGTCGATATCAAGTTGGAAAGAGGCAGAAATTCAGTCAGGAAAATCAAATGTAAGTTCTAACCTTTCATAGGGACATATTATCAACAAACGGCGTCAACATGGGCTTCCATTGGAATTCTCTGCGGCATATTATCAAGCCCATTATCGCCGCTTTAGCCGTGCTTCATAATGTGCCCCATAGTCCTGCTGTTTGGTGACATGCTGCATTATCAAAGTGTGGAGGTTTCAAATAAATTCACCGAATTCTTTAAGATGCCAGAAAATATTTTCAATCCTGGCAGCACCCGTAGGAGCATTCAGCCCTGCAATTCTCTGTGGAAATTATATGACTGCTCAGTTGTTACACATAATATACAGAATTGGGTGGAATGATTTAAAATCAAGTGGACTGAATGTGTGTGTGTGTGTCTTTTTAAACACAATAATTGTGCAACGGAACTGACAAGAAGTATCCAGAGAAATAAATGAACAACCTTTGAATCTTTAGCGGCCAGCCATCACCTCAAATTACCGAATGAATTGCGAGCTTAATTGTACCATGGAGCTGTAGAAAATGACGCAACGTCACTCTGCCACTCTTCAATAAAACTACAGGGACCATTTCATGTTCAAAGGATCCTTCCTGTTCCTATGGCAATCCTTTTGAAAATGAGACTTCACAACAAACGTCTCTGGTGTGTCTTTAATCCTATTAAAAGCTGAGTTTATAACAGCAATCCAACTCCGCTCTGCTACGAACCATGGCGTGTGTCTTAAATTATTCACAAGGGCTTTAATTGCTGATGACTTAAGAGACTTGGGGGCATATCTACAAGGCGGCGATAGAAAATTATCACCGCTTTTGTGGCCATTTTCGGCCGAAAAGGGGCGATAATTTTATCGCCTGATCAGCAAGGTCACGCTAACGCGTGAAACCTTGCATTAGCGCACAAATTCTTAACGCCCAGCTTTGCATCTCTAATGAGATGCAAAGTGGGCGTTCCTGACCTGACATGACTGGAGAAATGTTGCTAAGTGACATTTCTCCTATCATCAAGCCCCACGCTATGAAGCATTTCGGCAGGAAAAGTAGCGATAACCCCTGTTATCGCTACTTTCCTTACGCCTGCTTCAGGACTGATTTAGCCATGATATCCTATGGAAGGTGGATATCTTGGCTAAGCATGTGAGGCCCTATCATCATGCTAACGCCAAACTTCGTGAGATTATCGCTGGGTTTCCAGCGATAATCTCACGTTTGGCAGTTAGCGCTAGGATTTTTATCGCCTTTGAGATAAGCGTTGCTAATAGCACACTATCTCAGCGATAAAAATCCATGCTAGCTGGCGATAATTATCCTAGCGCTAAGTGCGCTTAGTGATAATTATCGCCGGTTGTTGCTGATATGCCCCTTGGGGGCATATTATCAAGACAGGCGATAAAATTATCGCCGCTTTGGCGGTAGAAAACTGCCTCTAAAACGGCGATAATGGGCTTGATAATATGCACTATGGAATTCCAATTGAAGCCCATGTTAGATTTGTAGGACATCTAACATGGGGTTTAATTGGAATTCCATAGAGCTATTATCAAGCCCATTATCGCCGTTTTAGCGGCGGTTTTCTGCCACTAAAGCGGTGATAATTTTATCGCCTGTCTTGATAATATGCCCCTTATATTGTTGTAAAGGAAAGTGACAAAACTGTCTTGTAAATTTTCCTGAAGTTTTTGTTCCTATCGCTGTATATTTACATATAGGTGCCGATCACGATCCGGCAAAAAATTCCCCCGTGCGACTCGTATCGGGTCTTTTTACCGTACGAATCGTACAAATGCCGTACGAACTGGCAATCACGATTCGCATGGTAAAAAGTCCATACGACCCGCACCGGGAATCATTCCCCACACGTCCTCGGGTCGGAAAACGTGTCCGACACGTCCTCGGACGATTTACCTTACAAACGTAAAAATCCAAGTCCGACCGAGGAATCACGATCCATCCCGTGCGTCCGAGCCTACAACCGTATGGAAAAAACACTGTCCGCACCGAACACCAATAGCAACCATGGAGACATGTGCCCGCATACGCGCCCAACACTCCCCCCAGCCCCCGTACGTCCGACACGTACCCCCCGTGTATGTATACCCCCACCCGTCTATGTACACCCCAGTACGTTCCAGTCGTACCCCCACCCCAGTACGTGTCGTACCACCGTCAATGTAAACCCCCCCACCCCTGTACGTGTCGTACCACCGTCTATGTACACCCCAGTACGTTCCAGTTGCACCCCCACCCCAGTACGTGTCGTACCCCCCCGTGTACCTACACCCCAGTACGTTCGAGCCACACCCCCACCCCAGTACGTGTCACAGCCCCGTCTACCTACACCCCAGTACGTTCCAGTCGTACCCCCACCCCAGTACGTGTCGTACCACCGTCAATGTACACCCCCCCACCCCTGTACGTGTCGTACCACCGTCAATGTACACCCCCCCACCCCTGTACGTGTCGTACCACCGTCTATGTACACCCCCCCACCCCTGTACGTGTCGTACCACCGTCAATGTACACCCCCCCACCCCTGTACGTGTCGTACCACCGTCCATGTACACCCCAGTACGTTCCAGTCGTACCCCCACCCCAGTACGTGTCGTACCACCGTCAATGTACACCCCCCCACCCCAGTACGTGTCGTACCACCGTCAATGTACACCCCCCCACCCCTGTACGTGTCGTACCACCGTCAATGTACACCCCCCCACCCCTGTACGTGTCGTACCACCGTCAATGTAAACCCCCCCACCCCTGTACGTGTCGTACCACCGTCAATGTACACCCCCCCACCCCTGTACGTGTCGTACCACCGTCCATGTACACCCCAGTACGTTCCAGTCGTACCCCCACCCCAGTACGTGTCGTACCACCGTCAATGTAAACCCCCCCACCCCTGTACGTGTCGTACCACCGTCTATGTACACCCCAGTACGTTCCAGTTGCACCCCCACCCCAGTACGTGTCGTACCCCCCGTGTACCTACACCCCAGTACGTTCGAGCCACACCCCCACCCCAGTACGTGTCACAGCCCCGTCTACCTACACCCCAGTACGTTCCAGTCGTACCCCCACCCCAGTACGTGTCGTACCACCGTCAATGTACACCCCCCCACCCCTGTACGTGTCGTACCACCGTCAATGTACACCCCCCCACCCCTGTACGTGTCGTACCACCGTCTATGTACACCCCCCCACCCCTGTACGTGTCGTACCACCGTCAATGTACACCCCCCCACCCCTGTACGTGTCGTACCACCGTCCATGTACACCCCAGTACGTTCCAGTCGTACCCCCACCCCAGTACGTGTCGTACCACCGTCAATGTACACCCCCCCACCCCAGTACGTGTCGTACCACCGTCAATGTACACCCCCCCACCCCTGTACGTGTCGTACCACCGTCAATGTACACCCCCCCACCCCTGTACGTGTCGTACCACCGTCAATGTAAACCCCCCCACCCCTGTACGTGTCGTACCACCGTCAATGTACACCCCCCCACCCCTGTACGTGTCGTACCACCGTCCATGTACACCCCAGTACGTTCCAGTCGTACCCCCACCCCAGTACGTGTCGTACCACCGTCAATGTACACCCCCCCACCCCTGTACGTGTCGTACCACCGTCCATGTACACCCCAGTACGTTCCAGTCCTACCCCCACCCCAGTACGTGTCGTACCACCGTCAATGTACACCCCCCCACCCCTGTACGTGTCGTACCACCGTCCATGTACACCCCAGTACGTTCCAGTCGTACCCCCACCCCAGTACGTGTCGTACCACCGTCAATGTACACCCCCCCACCCCTGTACGTGTCGTACCACCGTCCATGTACACCCCAGTACGTTCCAGTCGTACCCCCACCCCAGTACGTGTCGTACCACCGTCAATGTACACCCCCCCACCCCTGTACGTGTCGTACCACCGTCCATGTACACCCCAGTACGTTCCAGTCGTACCCCCACCCCAGTACGTGTCGTACCACCGTCAATGTACACCCCCCCACCCCTGTACGTGTCGTACCACCGTCCATGTACACCCCAGTACGTTCCAGTCGTACCCCCACCCCAGTACGTTCCTGGCGCACCCCCAACACAACCTCCTAAGTACGGAGCGCACCCCATGCCCCAACATCACAACCGCATGTACGAGTCGTGCAAAGCCACACACAAGGACCAAATCGTACAACCAAATGGCCCATGTACACACCGTACACACGCTCAAAACGCACGTACACAACAAGGACAAAACAAAAAAACTCAACAATACACCATTCGAAAGGCACACAGCCACTAAACATGGCCAACAACCACTAAAATAACACAATCACTGACCTGCAACTGTCAAAAACAAACAGAGGCCCAATACACCACCACTCCTTATAACACACCCACCCAAAATTCAAACACTGCCACACCCACCCATGGACCAATAAAAAGGGCCCACACACACAAACCATGAGCCTTTGCAACAGACCCACTGCTGCCAGACACCACAGAACCAGACTACAAGCGACACCACATCTTACACTTGCACACCTTCACACGACCACCCTCACAAACACCCTCTCATCACATTCACACACACACACAACCATCCACACCCCCCCCCAACATCCACACACCCCCACACCCACACCATCCCCACCCACACCCCTCACCATGCCCACTACCAAGAATCCAAAGTTCAGTCACCGAGAGTTGGAGGTCCTTGTTGATCAAATCCTCAGAGTCGAGCCACAGATCTTTGGAACATTGGTCAGAAGCACCAGCCAGGCAGCCAAAACAGCCATGTGGCAGACCATCGTCGATGCTGTGAATGCTGTTGCGGACACCAGGAGGACCAAGCAGGATTGCCAGAACAGGTGGTACGATCTGCGGAGGAGGGTCAGAGCCAAGAGACAGGAGGAACACGACCAGGCCAACGCCACCGGAGGAGGGCCCTCCCGCAGACCCGTACAGTACCATCCCTGGGAGGAGAGGGTGATGGCCATACTGCCGGTGGAGGCAGTTGAAGGAGTAGAAGGACTCCGAGACCCGGGTGAGTACACAAACAACGCACCTCACATGGGGGGAACTGCAACCACAAACAAAATTACTAACAGGCACGCAACCACCACAAGCCATCGCATTACTCAACCACACTCCATGAGCAGGCACATGCCACTGCTGCCACCATGCCCCATGCACCCAGCTGGACAATGTCAAGTCACAGGCCACAGAAGACAACAACACATGACACGGTAACCCGGATGGCGGGAGTGTGGGCACCAAGAATCACATAGTGCGACTCCAAAGCAGACAACAATGCCCTCTGCCCATATGGCCTAGGTCACAGCCAGACAAACACTGTGTCCCAACACAGGAATGACTTGCCAGCAAATGGCGGATGCCTTGCATCAACACATGGGGGTGAAGGCACTGTTTTGCACATGCCAGCAGCTAATGAACAGCCAACAGTGTGAAAGAGTGGCAGCACACACCACCACAGCAGCAGCGCACAGACACACAGCAGACAAAATGGGTGCCTGGAGATCAGAAACAAACTCACATCAACAGGCCAAGGGCCACTCAAAGATCTGCTAACAGTGTGTGCCCAGGAAGCTGGGCCAAGGTGACAGAGGGTGACACACGGAGGGAGGGAGAGGGGGACACAGAGGGAGGGAGAGGGGGACTGAGAGGGAGGGAGACACAGGAAGATGGACAGAGGGAGGAGGCTGACACACAGAGGGAGGGAGAGGGGGACACAGAGGGAGGGAGACACAGGAAGATGGACAGAGGGAGGAGGCTGACACACAGAGGGAGGGAGAGGGGGACACAGAGGGAGGGAGAGGGGGACAGAGAGGGAGGGAGAGGGGGACAGAGAGGGAGGGAGAGGGGGACAGAGAGGGAGGGAGACACAGGAAGATGGACAGAGGGAGGAGGCTGACACACAGAGGGAGGGAGAGGGGGACACAGAGGGAGGGAGAGGGGGACACAGAGGGAGGGAGAGGGGGACAGAGAGGGAGGGAGAGGGGGACAGAGAAGGAGGGAGACACAGGGAGAGCAAATCAGTCCTTTGGTGTGTGGGAATGTCTGCTCGTCAGCAGGTGGACTGCGTGCATGTAGACAAGGGTGCCCAGTGCCAGAACCCCCCCTCTTCATCATGGCAAAACGCAGGGCCATGTTACAACCTGTACACGAGCACAAGGACAGCCACCTGCATCATATGAGTGTGTGGATCCACTCCATGTGCACATGTACAGTGCTACAGGGAAGGCGCAAACGCATAGCTCGGCACACATGCACACTCCACTGCTGACTGCAGTCACACTTGACGCAGCAAGTAAGACTGTGCCACACATAGTTAAAGGGGCCAAATTGGTGCCCAAGGGACACACACATGCACAAGTGCACTGTGAGTGGAATGCAAGACAGATCCTAATTCCAAGAGGAAATGTGCCAACTTTGTAACGGATGCAACATGGATGTTGCATGGATCAAAAGTAACATTGTCTCTCTCACACACAGGTCAACGTCGTGCTGCACCCCCCAACACTGGGGGGGAACACTCACAGGACCCGGATCTGCAGGAGACCGATCCCACCGGCAGCGACCACTCTCACCACTCTGCGGACGACCCCGACCGACCTGGCCCCTCTGGTGTCCAACCACCTGCAGCACCTGCGTCAGGTACAACCGTGCCAACCACCACCCCCACTCCTGCCACATCCCAGGAGACACCCAGGATCCCTGCCCCAACACCACAATGCAGCCAGGCTCGCCAGGAGGGACACGGTGTCCCGGGCACCCAGGAGGAGGCAGGCGACAACGCCAATGCCACCCCTCAGGGGTCCCGGAGACCCCATGTGCCCACAAGTGCAGGCCAGACGCAAGTGGGCAGGGGTGGTGGGAGTGGAGAGCGGCGGAGGCGCGAGCCTGACCAGTTGGCTGGGGATCCGGTATTTTCCCATGTCCGTAACATCCTGGACTCATACCGGCAGGACACCACGGGCATGGCCCAGGTTGTGTCCGTCCTCGAGGGGATCAAGGTCCAGCAGGCCCAGCAACATGCGGAGCTAATAGCCTGTCTACAGCTACACCAACGGAGGATGGAGGACAGACAGGCTGAGCAAGTGACGGCGTCCCAGGGGATTCACGCTGAACTCCGTCGGATGGCCGACACCATGGCCGACCCTCCCTGTGCCAGAAGGCGGAGAACATCACCACCCACAGGGAGGGATCATGAGGAGGAGGAGGAAACATCCGACGGAGCATCCCAGACGTCGTCACGGCCTGCTGCTGAGGTTCCCCGCAGGAAGCCGGGTCGTCCACGGAAAGGACCGTGAGGGTGGCTGCTACATCACCATCTCCCAGGACACCTGGCCTGGCACCTGGCCCACTGGAGCAACAGCATCACAGCATCAAGAGACATTCTCTGCCACATGGCCCTGCTGGTCACTGGCTGACCAATGTTGACAAAGACTGTGGCATGGACTCTGAGGATTTCCAATGGCAAGGACACCAACTCCCCTACTGAACTTTGGATTCCCTAATCCCGGAAAGGCCCTCACTTGGCCCCCCCCCCCCAATAATAAATCACACTATTAAGAGTAGATGCCTGCTGGTAGCATTATTACCTAACATGTGTCTTGTACAGTCTAAACATGCCTGAGTCATCTGTTCACTTCAACCATCCACACCCTGGGGCCTGAGTCTGGCACAGGACACATGGGTCACAGTTTTCTAGGCAAGACAGACATGGAGCACCATACACACCCGTGATGGTCAGAACCAGCTGAGGGGGTGGCCGAACAACCGTGCTGACAGACACATTGAGTACAGCAACAGTCATGCGCAGAGGTCAGGGATCCTGGCCCGTGTCCTGGGGGGCACCCAGGTACGTGTAGACAGGTGGCAGAACCATGTCCTGCAAGCTTCAGTCCGGTGGATGCAGAGAATGGGGTCATGGATAACGTTGGATGCATGGGGATGGCACATGTCACAATACCCACACAGTCATGGACATCATGCCCATTACACAGTCTCAGCACACACACACAGCTTGCATCTTGCCACTCGACACATTGACACATAGCCACAATCAGGGAATACCATGCCAGACATGCAGGATGCACCGTGCCAACACACCAGCATTGACTGAGAAGAGGCACCTTGGAGGCATAGGGACACCTTTAATAGTCATGTGTTTGGGATTGCAGAGGCAACTTGAAGTACACATGAACACATCATGTGGAGTACCATGTGGCTCCAACACTGGCACCCCCCTTCTGCAGCACAAATGCGTGATAGCCATGGAACTGGCACACAAGTGTCGGATAATAGCTAAATACCCACAGCTGCTCACGGAGAGCCTGCCATACACCATACATCCGCTGATGTGGAAGTCCCACGCCATGTCAAGACAATGTTAACCGGATGTGTCCGAGGGCAGTGTCACACACATTGATGCCTTCATCACAATCCACCATCCCATCACTGATGACTGACAACCAGGCAGCCCATCTATTCAGGTGTACCCAGCTGCATGTCGTGTCCCATGGGGATGCCACATGTCTGCAGAGGACCCAAACCCCGACCGGGGCAGTGTGCACACATCGTGAACAACTGCCACACCCAATACACCCCAGATGCATCCCTTACCCCATGGAGACTTCCAAACGTGTCCGTGCCTGTAACGCTGAGTCAGCCCACGATGCCATGTCCATGAGGAATAGCAGTGCCACAACAATGCAACCAGCAAACGGCATGCGCAGGTACCTGGGGAAGAGAGACACACAAGAACTCAGCCACAAGAAGCACAGCCACTTGCATGTGCATGTACTCGACACATGTATGTATGACAACATGCTATGTCACAATTATGTCTGGGGAAATACTACCATCACTGCCACCATCACTCCAGTGACACACCCACACACACCTCTGACCCACGTGCCATACATGCAGGTGGAGACACACATCACAACGCATGCCACACGGGGACCAATGCGTGCACACTCAGACCCTGGTACTCACCACTAAGCAAAGAAGTCGCGTATGAGCCGAGTCCGGATGTCCTCTTGCGGCTCCACATCCTCCACATCACTAGCCCCATTGCCAAGCCCTTCGTCCTCCACGGGTGGATGGTCCTCGTCATCTTGATCCAGGATGAGGGGCACAGCTCTTTCAACTGCCATGTTGTGCAGCATGCAGCAGACCATGAAGATCTTGCAGACCTTCGCCGGGGCATATGGGAGTGCGCCGCCGGTCTTGTGGAGGCACCGGAATCGGCTCTTCAGCATGCCAAACGTCCTCTCTATCACTCGCCTTGTCCGGCCATGGGCGGTGTTGTAGCGGAGCTGGGCCGGCGTGATGGGGTTGCGGAGAGGTGTCAGCAGCCAAGGCATGTTGGGATAGCCAGCGTCCCCTAAATGGAAAGCACATGGATATCGTTAGAACAGGCGAAGCGGTAGTGCTGCTCGGCCAAACAGAATACAGGACAGACAGACTGTACCCACCAACAACACATGCACGTTCGTTGCGCAGCTGCATCATCATATCAGGCATCCCGCTACGCCTCATGATGTAGGCATCGTGTGCTGATCCTGGAAAACGAGCACAGACATGTGAAATCACCATGTTGGACAGACACACCACAAGGGCATTGATGGAGTGGTAGTGCTTCCGATTGCGGTACGCCACCTCCCGTGCGTGTGGTGGTACCAAACCTACATGTGTCCCATCTATGGACCCAATGACATGGGGCATCCCTCCCAGGGCATAGAATCCACGCTTGACCTCAGTCATCTGTTCAGGGGTTGGGAACTTGATGAAGTCATCCAGGTGAATCAACATGGCCTCCAAGAAATCATGCAGCACACCGCTGAACATGCTCTGGGACATGCCACCAACATGAGCTATGGTATATTGGAAGGTACCCGTGGCAAGGAAATGTAGGGCAGCCATTACCTTCAGCTGGGGTGTCAGTGCCGTAGGATACCTGTGCTGCGGTTGCAGGTGTGGTGCCAGTCTCGCCGTCAGCTCCAGAATCAACGGTTGGGTGAAGCGGTAGAGCCGGATGCTGTCATTCTCCTGCATGGTGGCCAAGTCTGGAATTCTTCGGGCAACAGGAGGCGCTCTGCAGTAATTTGGAAGTGACAAGGAAGAGTGAGTGCACTACGAGAACAACTCATGTCTACTGAGCACATGTAAATCTGCCAATACACACATGCCACATAGGGAGTCAGGCATGTGCTACATGCCCAGGACACGTAT
Source organism: Triturus cristatus (assembly GCF_964204655.1). NCBI lineage: Eukaryota > Metazoa > Chordata > Amphibia > Caudata > Salamandridae > Triturus > Triturus cristatus. Next base: position 1,565,000,523 of record NC_140591.1, read on the forward strand.
GGATGCAAGGTGACACTCCTTCCAAGACCCAGCCACACACGGTGATTGAGAACCTCCCCATGCCACGCCATGGGAATAGCTGTGTCCCAGTGCAAGTGAACAGCCCGACGCAAGACAGAAGTGACATACACCCACACATCAGCAGAAGTAGGATGCCGATTGCAGAGACTGGTAGCGGAACACTGGAGCCACAGGTCACATGACATTACACTAGTCCAGCCCACACACCTTGCCATGAAGGTGCACATGTCATGACTCACCACACATTCCTTGTGAGTTTGCTGACATGGCCTTGTCACGCTACTCCGTGTCCCATGCATACATGTGCACCTCACATCAGATACCACATGTGGCATGGTGTGCGGAACAGTGTGCAATGATAATCTACACACAGACACATGTTGGTTGCTGCAACGGCTGCAGCATTTGAGGGTGCTACAACATCAACCTGATGTAAATCCCGGACACATAAATGACATAGTCACATTGTGCACTGTGGGTAGTGACAAGTCAGGTTTCATGACCCCTGTACCGGCCATCATGGGACACTTCCGTGTGTTGGTGTCCGTGCCATGCCAGTGACGCTCACCCCAAGTGCGCAGTACGACATGCACACATGTCAAAGGAGTCAAGGGCATGCCTGGCACACATTGCACCCTCACACAGTACACCTGTACACATCTCATCATACATCTGGTGCCTTCTCCACTCAGGAGGCATGTTCCACATCACAGCCTGTCACACCTGTGCCCCACACATGTAGTAATGCACAGACGATGCCTAGATGTCCATTCCTGGACAAGTATGTCCATCCATGGACAAGTATGTCCGCCCTATTCCTACCTGTGTGTCGACTATCACCACAGTGATGTGTACAAACCGGCGTACTGCTGCTAAGAGGGCCTGTGTATGTTCCCCAATCACTGTGGGAGTGCTGCCGTATGTGTACCCATCGTGATGGCGAGTGTACAGGCATTTGTACGGTCCGTACCACAACGAGTACGCATACGCGTGCAGACCCATAGTGATAGTGAGCGTACATGCGAGTGTACGGCCCTCTCACTATGGGTCTGCACGCGTATGCGTACTCGTTGTGGTACGGACCGTACAAATGCCTGTACGCTCACTATCACTATGGTTCTGCACGCGTATGCGTACTCGTTGTGGTACGGACCGTACAAATGCCTGTACGCTCACTATCACTATGGTTCTGCACGCGTATGCGTACTCGTTGTGGTACGGACCGTACAAATGCCTGTACGCTCACTATCACTATGGTTCTGCACGCGTATGCGTACTCGTTGTGGTACGGACCGTACAAATGCCTGTACGCTCACTATCACTATGGTTCTGCACGCGTATGCGTACTCGTTGTGGTACGGACCGTACAAATGCCTGTACGCTCACTATCACTATGGTTCTGCACGCGTATGCGTACACGTAGTGGTACGGACCGTACAAATGCCTGTACGCTCACTATCACTATGGTTCTGCACGCGTATGCGTACACGTAGTGGTACGGACCGTACACTCGCATGTACGCTCACTATCACTACGGGTACACAGACCCATAGTGATAGTGAGCGTACAGGCATTTGTACGGTCCGTACCACTACGTGTACGCATACGCGTGCAGACCCATAGTGATAGTGAGCGTACATGCGTGTGTACGGTCCGTACCACTACGTGTACGCATACGCGTGCAGACCCATAGTGATAGTGAGCGTACATGCGTGTGTACGGTCCGTACCACTACGTGTACGCATACGCGTGCAGACCCATAGTGATTTTGAACGTAGGCATGCATGTACGGGCCGTTGCCATGCTTTTGGGGTGCCCTAGGGCCCGGAAACGCACCGTACCTGTGTGTGATTCTCCTAATTACATAGGGGACAAGTATTAAGGCCTACATGCATGCTGGTTGTCATGGCGACCAGGTTCAAATTTCGATTTTGTTCTGGAAGGTGCACAGCAGAAGTCAGTTGGAATTCTTCTACTTTGTTGCAATGTGTTTGTGGGGCTGACATCATGCAGGAGAATGAAACCGATAGAGAACCCACAGACTGCTAGGTTTGAAGGGATTGGTGGAAACATAGGATGCAAATGTGAGTGACCAATCACTCTGTACTCCTGTGCATGAGACTGGGCAGAAGGCCACATATAAGGCAGCCAGGTCCCATGAGGGATTACTTGCCTGCACATCTTTGCATTTGTCGACCAAGCTGCTGCTACTGATTCCCTGGAAACATGTCAAGGGCTGTGGAGAGGACACAGCCATTCACCCTGGAGGAGAACATGGCTCTGCTGGATGTGATCCTCCCACAGTACCCCATGCTGTATGGGCGACCAGGGTATCAGGTGAGTGCATAGGCCACTGCCACAGACTGTCCCTATGTTGTGACTGTGTCTTCAGGCATTGTGACCCGGTGTGACACACATGCCATGTACTGTCGGGGGGGTACCAGGGGGGGGGTGCCTGATGTCTCCCAGCAGTGCCCTGAGACAGGAGGGGTGTGTGCAGAGTCCTCCCAGCAGTGCCCTGAGACAGGAGGTGTGTGTGCAGAGTCCACCCAGCAGTGCCCTGAGACAGGAGGGGTGGGGACCTATCACTAACAGCAGTGCCCTGAGACAGGAGGGGTGGCTGTGGAGTCCTCCCAGCAGTGCCCTGAGACAGGAGGGGTGGGGACCTATCACTAACAGCAGTGCCCTGAGACAGGAGGGGTGGCTGTGGAGTCCTCCCAGCAGTGCCCTGAGACAGGAGGGGTGGGGACCTATCACTAACAGCAGTGCCCTGAGACAGGAGGGGTGGCTGTGGAGTCCTCCCAGCAGTGCCCTGAGACAGGAGGGGTGGGGACCTATCACTAACAGCAGTGCCCTGAGACAGGAGGGGTGGGTGTGGAGTCCTCCCAGCAGTGCCCTGAGACAGGAGGGGTGGGTGTGATGCACAGTGTGAGCCTTGATCATTGATTGTGACATTGCCATCATTCCACCTGAGTACCCACTATGGCACGTACTGCCTTTTCCCTCACCAGAGGATGATGTCCCTATGACAGAGGTGCAATGCGTTGGCTGCATTACATGCCATGTAGTAACCAGCTATTATGTTCACATATGTCTCTCTGTGACATGTGGCTGGTGTATTGATGTGGTGTCACTTGTACTTCCTCACAGGTAGGCGCCTCTGCCAAGGAGCAGATCTGGCTGACCGCCGTCAGTGCCGTGAGGCGTGTGGATGGTCGGAGGCGGAGCCTGTCCCAGGTGAGGAAACGCTGGCAGGATATCCGGTGCTGGACGCGGAGGATTGCACGGCTCCTGCTGGGGGACTCACCTGAGAGCCACAAGAACCGCGGCCGCCGCCGTCTGACCCACCTCCACAGGCGTGTGCTGCCGGTGGTCTTTCCAGACCTGGAGAGGCGCTTACAGGCGATGCAGCAGGCGGAAGGGGGTAGGTACATGTGCGTTTGTTGTGTGTCACCGGCATTTGTAAGGGCACAGTGGCATTAATTCACTGGCAGGGTTTAAAGGTGCTGTGCCCATCCAGTTTGCCCAAGTGTGGCGCTGCGCCCCTGCCACCCTTCCCCTCCTTGCAATGTGTTCCCTGGTCTGTGTGTAGTCACTCCTTCACAAGGTAATGTAGGCTGGCGCTTTGTCCACGAGAACAATGACTGTAGCATCATGGGTGGTAGTGGTGGGTAACAGGTTGTGGGACCTTGCCTGTGAACTGTCAAGTTCACTGCATGTGGGTTCCATGTCAGTTGGCACTGATGCTGGCTCCAGACATGGGAGTTGGTCTCTCATGTGTCATGCCATACAGCGCGCATGTCCTATGTAGTGGCCTGTGACATGATGTGCATGAGTGTGCGCTACGCATAGTGCAGGGATGGTGACGTGTGTAGCAGTCATTCCCATTCAGCCATTCAGTAGCATGTAGTTGCGTGCCCAATACTGTCCCCTGGGGCACCTTATCCTCAGTGTTGTTTGTGTCATCATCAACGTGGACACTCTCACTGTCTACAGCGTAGGTTGTGCTCTGTGCCATTGTCCCCTGTCACCATGTATATAGACGTGCTATTATGTACAGGTGTCCACTGTGCAGCCTGACCTGATTGTCCCTCTTCATACTCACAGTTGCCAGTGCCTGTGTGTCTTGTTATACTCATCTGAGGATGGGCACTGGTACCTCATTATTTGTACAGGCGCACCTTTGCTAATTTGCGTCCAATCTTGCCTTTTGCCTGCCACTGTGTTTATCACCCAGACTATGAGATGTTGGTGCCACCTGTGTCTCAGCAATTAGCATCGTGTGGGGGTTACTTGGGGCGGGCAATGCCTATGTGTCAAATCCTGATTCCTAATTGCTGGGTCTGGACAGTGTGTGATGTTACTGGACACACACGCAAGGTGCAGTGACCGAGTTATGTTGGGCATGTTAGCAGCATTACCTATGCAGCATGTGTCTCAAGTTCATGGATATTGTCCCTGGTCATAGGTATTTTCACAAACGCTGTGTGGTGCAGAGGCAGTGCAGGATTGTCCCCAGGGCCTGGGTGCTATGTCAGACTCCGTTTCCTGTCATCAGCTATTGTCTCATGCTCTCCATGGTATTTCAGTGGCATGGTGGCTCAAACAAGTGTGTATCATGCCCTACATCGGTACCTTGTTTTGCAGATGTTAGGGATCTGCCTCTTCAGGCTATGCAATGTTGACTATGTAGATTGGACTCATGTGACAGATGTGTACAGGTGTCTGATTAATTTCTGTCTCTCCACCCTGCCCACAGCATCGTCGGGGGACACAGAGGGAGACATGGACACGGACCAGGCGGAGGGACCGAGCACCAGTGGCAGCCGTGACATCGGGGCTGGCACATCGAGTGGGACAGAGGCGGAGGATAGTGTGGCCGAGGACCTGTCGACTGGCACATCAGACTACGAAGCTGACAGGTCCGAGGAGGATGTCTCAGGGTTGGCGGAGGCTGCACCAGCAGCTGACAGTGGAACAACACCTGCCACCGCCCCCTCAGTTCCCACCAACCGCCTCCCACTTGCTCGTGTCCCTTCCCAGCGTGCCCGGTCACCGCATGTCTCCTTCCTGCCAGGCACCGCACCCCCTGCCCCTGTCTCCACTGCTGCCGCCAATGCTGAGTCTATGGACATCCAGCGGCAAATGCAGGTTGGTCAGGCTGCGATCCTGAATGTCCTCCATTCCCACGGGAAAACCCTCAGCAACATCGAGGCATTCTTGGAGGGCATTCATTCTTTGCAGGCTGACCAACGCAACTTGCTGAGGTCCCTAGACTCCACACTGACTGCAGCAGTGGGTCTCCTGCAGCGCGACCTCCCCCCACCTACCCCTGCCCCATCCACACTTCCCACTTCCATGCCTGTCCCACGTACACCCAGACGTCGGCATGCACCCACCACAACAGACACAGGCACCACACCAGCAGGGAAGGTCCACCGCACTCCTCCTGACACGCACACACAGGGTGAGATAGGCACACCCACTGGGTCGGGGGGCAAACGTGTGACACGCAGCCAGAGTGGGAGTCCGCATTCCACACAATCCACTCCCTCCAAATCCCCTCCCCTCAGCTCTCCTGGCCACATCTCCCCCAAGGACTCCTTCATGGCCGCTCTGTCCCTGAGCCCCACAGTTACGCCACCACGCAAGCGGTCAAGGAAGTCCTCGGTCAGGGTGGTTGAGTCTCCCCCCCTGTCTCCACCCTCCCCCGGTGGCGCTGCAACCCATCCCTCTGAACCCCCCCCCTCCTTGGGGCCTGAGGTCACTTCGGGTGCAGGGGACTCCCTGGAGGACCTTGCTAAGGTGTGTAGTGCCATCCTGGCCTCCGCCTTTGGCCATGACACACCCCCTGTGGTTGAGTCCTCCATCCCTGCACCCACAACGCCGCCCCTTTGCCCTGATGTCCCTGCGGTGCCTGTTGCTTCCCCCCCCCCTGATGCCCTCACCAGTATGGAAGACGATGGCATTTGACTGTGCAGGCAAGGTAGGGGACACACATCCCACTGTGTCCCCCATGCAGCTGGGAATAATTGACTGCCCTATGGCCTTTGTTGACTTTGAACTGCCGTTGATCCACGGACATTGTGCTCATGCTGATTAAAGCTTTATTTTTTTTTTCATTATCACACTCCTGCTATGGTGGTATTGGTGTTGGTGGGGCTGCTACATTGTTTTGGGTGGTGTTTAAGGCTTTGGGTGTGTGGGATTTGTAGTAGTGTTCTGCTCTTTGGGGCCACCCTAGGATCTGTGTGCCATCACAAGGTGTTGGCTAACTTCCTTAGGTCATGTCAGCAGTTACTGCATGGTTCAATTGTCCCAGGGTGTATTCCTTCCTCTGTGTACCCAGTTTCTTCCCTGCAGGGTGTTCCCAATGTTTAGCGCAGAGCTGTGTCTACATGAGCTGTGTGTGTGACGGAGCCCTTCTACTTTGGCCATGCATGCATGGCCATGTCTCCACCTGCAACAATCGTGGCATCCTTGGTGATCACTGTACTTGTGTGTGGAGTCAGTTGACATGAGTTCATGGGGACATGTTCCCTTGTAGGCAGTATGGATGTGGGTAATTGTGGCATCACACACATGTGTTACACCCCTCCTGGGTGTGGACACTGCTGGGAGGACTCTGCACACACCCCTCCTGTGTCTGGCCACTGCTGGGAGGACTCTGCACACACCCCTCCTGTCTCAGGGCACTGCTGGGAGGACTCTGCACACACCCCTCCTGTCTCAGGGCACTGCTGGGAGGACTCTGCACCCACCCCTCCTGTCTCAGGGCACTGCTGGGAGTGTTAGGCACACACCCCTCCTGTCTCAGGGCACTGCTGGGAGTGTTAGGCACCCACCCCTCCTGTGTCAGGGCACTGCTGGGAGGACTCTGCACCCACCCCTCCTGTCTCTGGGCACTGCTGGGAGGACTCACCACCCACCCCTCCTGTCTCAGGGCACTGCTGGGAGGTCTCTGCACCCACCCCTCCTGTGTCAGGGCACTGCTGGGAGGACTCTGCACCCACCCCTCCTGTCTCAGGGCACTGCTGGGAGGACTCCACACCCACCCCTCCTGTCTCAGGGCACTGCTGGGAGGACTCTGCACACACCCCTCCTGTCTCTGGGCACTGCTGGGAGTGATGGGCACCCACCCCTCCTGTCTCTGGGCACTGCTGGGAGTGATGGGCACCCACCCCTCCTGTCTCAGGGCACTGCTGGGTGGAGTCTGCACACACACCTCCGATTTCTGGATATGTGCGCTTGGCACATACACGGTGGGGTTACGCACACTGCATTAGAGGTGAGGGTACGAGTCTACTGACACTGGTGTGGTGGGGGTACGCTCCGTACGTCCGCGGGTGGGGGTACGGGTCGTACTTACACTGTTGGGCTGGGGGTACGCTCCGTGCGTCCGCGGGTGGGGGTACGGGTCGTACTTACACTGTTGGGCTGGGGGTACGCTCCGTGCGTCCGCGGGTGGGGGTACGGGTCGTACTTACACTGTTGGGCTGGGGGTACGCTCCGTGCGTCCGCGGGTGGGGGTACGGGTCGTACTTACACTGTTGGGCTGGGGGTACGCTCCGTACGTCCGCGGGTGGGGGTACGGGTCGTACTTACACTGTTGGGCTGGGGGTACGCTCCGTGCGTCCGCGGGTGGGGGTACGGGTCGTACTTACACTGTTGGGCTGGGGGTACGCTCCGTGCGTCCGCGGGTGGGGGTACGGGTCGTACTTACACTGTTGGGCTGGGGGTACGCTCCGTGCGTCCGCGGGTGGGGGTACGGGTCGTACTTACACTGTTGGGCTGGGGGTACGCTCCGTGCGTCCGCGGGTGGGGGTACGGGTCGTACTTACACTGTTGGGCTGGGGGTACGCTCCGTACGTCCGCGGGTGGGGGTACGGGTCGTACTTACACTGTTGGGCTGGGGGTACGCTCCGTGCGTCCGCGGGTGGGGGTACGGGTCGTACTTACACTGTTGGGCTGGGGGTACGCTCCGTGCGTCCGCGGGTGGGGGTACGGGTCGTACTTACACTGTTGGGCTGGGGGTACGCTCCGTGCGTCCGCGGGTGGGGGTACGGGTCGTACTTACACTGTTGGGCTGGGGGTACGCTCCGTACGTCCGCGGGTGGGGGTACGGGTCGTACTTACACTGTTGGGCTGGGGGTACGCTCCGTGCGTCCGCGGGTGGGGGTACGGGTCGTACTTACACTGTTGGGCTGGGGGTACGCTCCGTGCGTCCGCGGGTGGGGGTACGGGTCGTACTTACACTGTTGGGCTGGGGGTACGCTCCGTACGTCCGCGGGTGGGGGTACGGGTCGTACTTACACTGTTGGGCTGGGGGTACGCTCCGTACGTCCGCGGGTGGGGGTACGGGTCGTACTTACACTGTTGGGCTGGGGGGTACGCTCCTTGCATACGGGGTGGGGGTAGGGTCCGTACATATCCGTCCCCATGCTATGTGATGTTTGTGCGGCCCGTACCCAGGCCTTTGCCACGTGGGTGCGATCCGTCCCGCCATTGTTGGGGTGACGTGTGTGGGCGTGGTCCGACTCGTACCCACGCTCTTCAGGCGTGGGTACGGGACGTACCTGTCTGGTTGTGTTGCCGGTTCGCGTGGTGACGGACTTCCGTTGTGGCGGTCGCTGGCTTATCAGGACACGCCCCCACCCCCTCGTGGTGACCAGGGCATGGGAGTCAGGTATGTCCAGGCCATGTGTAGTGTGTCACTCATGTGGTTGTTTTGTGGCCTGCCCTGGTCGTGCCACCCCCACCCCACCCCACTTTCCCCCCTCCCTTAGTTATTCTGACCTTCTGCGGCGTCTGCGTCGTAACCTGTAGAGGAGGTGTACTGCTATGAGGGCAGGGATGACTCGTAGGTTCGGGTCCATGTCTGTCCGTCGCGTACTGGTACTCCTTGCTCGCGTCGTCCTGTCGCGTACGGGTCCTCCTTGATCGCGTCGTCCTGTCGCGTACGGGTCCTCCTTGGTGGCGTCGTCCTGTGTGTCCGTCACGTACTGGTCCTCCTTGTTCGCGTCGCCGTCTGTCCGTCGCGTACTGGTGGTCCTTGTTCGCGTCGTCCTGATTTCCCGGCAGTTTTTGGCTGCCGCAAAATATTCACGTGCGGGGTGACGTCGGTGCGAATCGTGATTCCTGGGTCGTGAATGGCTGGCTGCGTGCGTCCCGACGTCAGGTCGGCGCTTTCCCGGATCGCATTGGTAGGTGTTTTTTGTTCGGTCGGTCTTTTTTACGATTCGCACGGTAATGGTGTACCCGTGCGAATCGTAATTCCATGTTTGTATATTTTGACGACCGGGTACGCGTCGGACGGAGAATATGCTCCGTCCGACGGTTCGTACCCGGTTTTTGCCGGATCGTGATCGGCACCTTAGAGTTTTGGCCAGTAAAACAGGAGAATTGCCATCGGAATATATCTATCTATAACAGCATTTTTTGTCAGTTTGTTAAACAATCACACAGCGGCCATAAAAACAAACACAAAAAAAATAAAATTAGGTGGAGCTGTGACCATACAAAGAGAAACCAAGCTTGGTTCAGAAAAGGAATTCTGTAAACATAGCATGGGTAAATAACTGTTATATTTAAAAAAAATTTGAAAGGTTAGTACTTGAAACAAAAGGAACTTAGATGTTGGGGAAAAAAGAAGTGCTCCCAGCAGATACATGAATCAAATGTATGACCTTATAAATGCACACTCTACTACCGTTACGCAGCCCGTGCCAATGAAACGTGCAGACGGAAAGTAGGTAAGCCCTTCTTTCAAGTTGTAGGCCATATATACAAGTCATTGCGGTGCCAGTGCATCATTTTTTTAGACGCTCCGGCAGAGCAGTGTGCCTGCTCATATTTACAAGGCCACGTAAAGCCACCCTTAGTGACTTTCTATGGGCTTGTAAATATGGCCCCCTTTCATACATTACTCTGTGTGAAAGGTAGGTTCCATGGGTGTTGCTGTGGGTGTTCCCACTCAACATCCATAGAAACTGACGCATTCCCCGATTTACAAGGTTCAGTAAACCTTGGAATGAATACATCAGATTCCTATGCCTTCCAGGGGTGGGAGGGGGCGGAGTAAGGGAGGCGCATCATGGAGAAATTCATTTATTTCTCCTCGTTTTTCTTTTTTTGTGATTGTTTTTGTGAAGGAAAGTAATCCTTCATGCACAAAAAGAATCACCACTACAACACAGACACCCTTGCATCAAGCAAGAAAGCACAGATTCACAGTATTATTATTCTCATTCACACAGGCAATAGATGTCCTACCAGAAGAAAGCCCCGCCCTGACAATGACCTTCCCATAAATACAGCGCCTTGGTCCCCCTTTAATGAAGGTCGAAACGCGTTGGCTCTTATTATTAAGAGGTCCAGAGCAAACAAGGACATTAACACGCCAAATAATAGGCGTCTCGAGCTGGAGTGTCCCAGCTCGGATATAAAGTTTGAGAATGGTCTCTGACCTCTGCAGGACCTTGCTTATAGATAGTATCGAGGACAAAAGGAAAAAGGTCCCAATACCATGCTCATAAGTTAGTAGGACTAAAAAAGTTCAGATGAGGAGTACATTGTTTTGTGGACTGAAAGTATCATTATAATTGTGCTTGATGCTGATACCTATGTTTTACATGTAAACATTTCTGTTGTTAGTCACACAGTTTATGTATGTGATGTAAATATTGTCCTCTGTGTTGTTAGTATCATTTGAAAAAACACCGAGGGTATGTTCAAACATAGCTGGTGATAGGAACCTTTAACTTAAATAATACAAAAGAGAAAACTAATTGAAGCCCAGAGTTAAAAAAAAAGGACTACTGTGGCAGAAGTAACGTCTCATTTATGGTTTCAGAGGTATTTGTTTGTTTAAATATCTTGTCTTTCAGATACGGCATATTCCTGTCCTTTTCTTTTGATGCACGGCAGCACAGCAGAAAGTCTTACTTCTGCTGCCTGTGTTCACCACAGGTGGATTTTAGGTTGCTCTTGGGAAATCTCTTGTAATAAAAGAGAAAAAAAAAACTTTAAAAAGGCATACAGCCTGCCCTTACTTTCCATTTGTTTTTGTGCTTGCCAGTCTGTTTTCCTTGCTTTTTGTTGGTTGTACAATGCTATTTCCTGTTGTGTTCAGGCTTCTCTTTGTGTGTTTATCTTATCAGTGTAACTTGGGCCAGATACTAATTCCTTTGAACTTTTCATCTGCCTTTTTTCTTCATGGACCTACTTTTTTCTTTGTGAGCGAGCGTGCAGCAGTGCGTTTTGCATAGTACAACCATTGTTTATTTCACAAATTGGATTGTTGATAACTTCCAGCTCCTTTGGTGATTGAATCTGTGCTTTAATGCTTTTAACATTCCTCTTCTTTGTTGAGTCCATCTAATTTGTGAAACTCTGCCATTTTAGGAACACATCCATTATTTGGAAACAAAAGATGTAATCATTTTTGATCAAAAACACGGTCACAAATTTTTACCATTTGTACTATTTACAACATTCTGCTTCTTTGGTGACTGCAGCTCTGCTTTTCAAGGAGCACATGATTGCTTGTTTATTCTTGATTATGGACATAATTATTTTATTCCTAACATGCTCACAGATTTCAATATTGCGATTACTTTTGACATTCCTCTTCTTTGGAGACTGGATGTAATTTGTGCACTTTTGCCTTTTTCGGAACATATTCATTAATTGCTCTGAAAGATTGAATTATTTGTTGTCACAAAAGAACTTTCCTTATTTAGACTATATTTGTGATTAAATAATTGTCCTTTCAAGAACTTCTCTATTTTTACCAGACATAATTTCACAATAGTAATGACAGCACGTTTCGTAAGCTGTTAAGACCATATCCGTAATTAGCTTTTGAGTAAAACGCCTGTTTATATATTACACTCTTGTAAAAAATTCTCTGTTCTTCCTCGGAATTTCTTTTTTAAGCATGTACGCTTTCACAGTTAGGCAAATGTTTAGCACATTTTGCACTGGGTGTAATTACAATATACACTTTTATGTTCAGCCACAAGTGATGCTTTTTAAATTATAGTGTCTATTATTTTTGGGATTCTCCTTTCACATGCAATCAATTCCCTCTGTGAAAGTGTATAGGGCATAATATTATATCTTCCTACAGAATGTGCAATTACCAGTAGAGCTGGGCAATTTACACTGTTAGCAGCCCATTCACTGTTGAGACTCTAGCAACTTGTATAGCGCAGGAATGAAATAGCCAGATTGTAACACTATTTAACAATGCTTGGTTTTTACTTTGATGTGTAAAACATATGCTGTACTAACCACATCTGTGGCAACTATGTTTTATGGCTCAGTTCCTTTTCAAATTTACTAGGCACCATAGGAATGAATGGGAAGGTATTCCTTAATTGCGAATCTCAATTTGCGATTCACAATTAAGGAATATGTAGGAATCGCAATTATTATTGTTAAACCTACATACATTGAATTTTGCGAGTCCTTAATAGCGAATTAGTAAAATTCGCTATTAAGGACTCGTAAAGTAAAATGATGATACATCTGCCCCCATGTGCTCTACTGTTACCCTATAAGGTGAGTTTGGAGAAATTGCCAAGTGTTTTAATATTGGAAAGTGCATGCACACGCAATAACAACCATTATTTTACTGTAGCTCGTTTTAGAGATTTAGATACATTTGCAGGCACTTTTGAAGAAAGACTTTTGTGTTTATGTTTAGCAACGCAATAATTATGTATTTGGTCCACAACTGTGCCTTTTTCGGAATGCATAAATTACTGGATGTTTGACCTGGAATCCTTGCTGTGGTTTTCCCCTGTATTCTTTCCTCTGCCTCATGTATTTTTGCTGTGTGCTGGACTTCGTTTTTGCTGGTCTAGATCATTTGGGCACTTATCCACTGCTGATCAATGCCAAAGTGCAAGTGCTCTCTATGTAAATTGTGATGTGGATCGGTGTTTCCATGACTGGCTTGTTTGACTTGTGACTAAATCCCTAGTACAGTGCACTGTATATGCCCACTGCCTGTAAGTCAAATGCTGCTAGTGGGACTGCAGCACTGATTGTGCCACCCACACAATCAGCCTTGCAAAAGGTTCTCAGACCTGCCACTGCAGTATGTGTGTGCAGTTTGGCACTGCCATGTCGACCTGGCCAGTGCATCCACTTGCCAGGCCCTAACCTTCTCTTTTCTTACATGTGAGTCACCCCTATAGTAAGCCCAAGGTACCCCTGTGGGCAGGGTGCAGTGTATATGAAAGGTAGGACATGTCTTGGTGTGTGTAACATGTCCTGATTGTGAATTACAGTGAATTTCATGTTTCAGTATTGAAAGGCTATCTGTCCTATAGGGTAGAATGGGAGTTTATTTATTAACTCTTATACGTATAACTTTCCATTTGGACAAGATGGAAATATGGAGTTTAGTATGCCTGAATTCAGAATATAAAAATACTTCTTTTAGGAAAGATGATTTTTGTATTGTGTGTTTGAAAATACCACTTTTAGAAAGTATGTATTTTCTTGCTTAGCCATCCTGTGTGCCTCTGCTGGGCTGTGGATTGACTGCTTGATTTTGATGTGACAGGGTCTGGGGATGTGCATTCACTGTAGACATCCACTGGGCGGTTTGATGTGTGTCCTACCTCTCCTGGATGAGTCAGGGTTGGGATGAATAGACCTGATCTTTGTTTAGAGTTAGGGGAAGAGATTTCCTTTCACCTGAATGGGCCTGGTCTGTGTCAACGCTGACAACGCTGTCTCCACCTCCTGCCGGGAAGCTAGACCAGAGAGGACAGAGCTGGTTTTGACTGAGCACAGAGCTTCTCTACCACCAGAGAACAAAGGAAAATTCTGTATAAATATTGGGGCCCTGGCCCTAAAACTTTAGATTACTTCGGGACTCAAGAGGATCATCTGCCAAGGAGAAAAGCTCAAAAGCTGAAGGAGAAGTACTGCTCCTTTGATGTGTGCTGTCTGCGGTTGGCCTGCAGTGGCTGTTTCTGCCAAGGAGAGGATAAAGACTTTGATGTGTTCTTTGTCCCCTGCTTGAAGAAGATCTGCAAGGGCTTGAAGTAGAGTGTGCCTTCTGTTCTGAAGTCTCAATGACACAAAGACTAAACCACCAGCTCCCCTGAAATTCCTTGCTGGGAGTTCTGACCTGCCAAGAAGTGCTTGTTGCTGTGTTGGGCCTCTGGAGGTTGTTCCTGTTGTTGGGAGCTGGAAAAGAGACGCCACTACATGAAGCTCAAAGCATCCGCACTCGTTTCTGATGCATCGCCGCTGTGCCGGTGAAGAAATCAATACAGCGCCTGCCTGCAGCTGGAGAAATCACCGCACCCTGAATCCCATGCATTGATCTCTGAAGTCCAAGATCACCTCACTGATTCCGCCCTACTATGCTGCTGTGCGGCTGCAAGAAGCAACGCATTTTTGGACCACAGCTGGAGAGATCAACGCAACGCTTTTGCCGCTGCATCAAGAACTGCCACATCCCCAATCCCCATGCATCACACCAGGGCACCAAGTCTACAGGAACGCCAGGGCTGCAGTAAGAAACCGACACATCACCCCCCGCACAGTAAGAAACCGATGCATCACCTCCCCTTCAGTAAGGAACTGACACATCACCTCCTCTGCGTGGCAGTAAGGAACCAACACATCACCTCCCCTGGAGTAAGGAAACAACACATCACCTTCCCTGGGCATAAGGATCCGATGCATCATCTTCACTGCAGCTGTTTTTGTTTATGATTTTGAAGCATTCCAAAGTACTTTGTGTTGAAAGTATTGCAGCTATAGTTTGCTATGGACGGAACTGTTTTTGTCTTCTAAGGATTACATTTTTGATTATTGTATTGTGGATTTTTGTTGTTTTAGGCTTGTTTGGTTTCTAAAGTGGTGTGCTGTACTATTTGTAGTATTTTCACTGTAGTACTGTATCTGTGCACACATGCTTTACACACTGCCTCTGAGATAAGCCTGTCTGCTCGTGCCAAGCTACCAAGGGTGTAAGCAGGGGTTATTTTAGGAGTATCCCCCTTACCCTGACTAGTAAGAAGGGTCCCCACATGGACAAAGGTGCAAAACATTGACAATTAGAGACCCCCATATCTAACACTGGATATAAATAATTATCTCATTTCACCTTGCGGGCACTAGGGTCATCATGATTTGAATGTTGCACCAGGTGCAATGACACAGGGCCGTAAAGGTCTAGGACACCCACTGAACATCAATTATTGCTATATTTTACCAGAAAACAAGCAGTCAAAAGTGCAATTGCACTGCTGGCTATGGTCATGATTTGAATGTGGCTGCAGGCACAGTGGTACACAAGGGTCACAAGGTTTAGGAAAACTCAGTCAAACAAGCAGGTACAGAGGCACAGGGGCCAAAAGGTCTAGGGAACACACTGAACCTTAATTATTGCTGTATGTTACTACTAAATAAGCAGTCACAAGGGCAATTACCCTGCAGGCACTAGACTCATGATTTGAGTGGTGCAGCACATGCAGTGGTCTACGAAACCCACTGCATACTGATTATTGCTTATTTTACTAAAAAACAAGCAGTTACAAGTGCAATTACCTTGCAGGTACTAAGGTCATGATTTAATCATTTGATACAAGTGCTTTCAAAATGTATTACACTTGATTAAAATATTTTATATAATTCTACAGCATACACACAAACTGTTTTATATGTGCTCATTTTCACAATATTGAAAACAGCACACATTGTTTCTTTGCACAACCAACATATTATTGTTTGCAAACACATTTTTACCATCACAAATTAAGCGCATGAAACTACAGTGCCCGAATAAATTCATCAAAGAAATATTTCTCATTTATCTTAAATACTTCCAACATTAGTAACAGTGGTTTGCTATATTTACTAGTCTATTGTGTCATGATGCATTTACAGGTACATGTGCCAATGGTGCAGGCACTAAGGTCATAATTTTATTATTTGATGCAAATGCTTTCAAAATGTATTCCGCTTTTTTATTAATTAAAAGACAATAATTGTATGTGCTTGCGCAAACTGTATTTGATGTGCACAATATTAAATACAGTGCACTTTGTTTCTTTGCATAACCAATACATTATTGCTTGCAAGCACGTTTTACCATGGATGATAGGAATCAAAACCCATCAAAAGAAACCTATAATCTAATCTGCAACAATATGGCTATCGACCTTATGTATATATCTATAATTTGCATGGAACAATTTAGTATTTTCTATATAATAAATATAACAGAAAGCACAAATAAAGCAACAATTAATGTGGTTCTTATTATTGCATACCCCAAACAGGTGCATTATACGCACACATCACCTTTACTACGTACACCTTACAATACTCTGGTCGAGTGCCATATAAAAGCAAAATACAATAGGGGCTTGGTTCACAGTGAATACAAATTGCTAACCAATTAGTTCAGCACACCTCACATCCTACAAATGATAATATGACAAATATTACAAATTCCTTTGTCAAAAATAATAAAATCTGATGTTTCATGGTCATAAAACATTGTTAAAAAATTTACTACGACAATACCTATCACATCGATGAAACCTATTGGCTTTGCCAATTCTTGTTACCTTGAGTCACCAAACAGCAAAGCACCCTTCACACTTCATTAAGTCCAACTAATGTCCGATTTTGCTTACTTCAAACACCCTCATTTGATCTCCCCAAACACAGTAATTAAAGGGTAAATGGAGGGTAGGGCCCTCTAGGCATATTAGGAAGTTTCAAAAGTGACCCATTTGTTGCCTTGTTCATAGGTAAACTCCTGTGTAAGGTGTACACACTCAGTGGCATAGCTAGCCACTTTGCTGCCCGTGGCGGACCCTGCTTTTGCCGCCTGCGGCGGCCATGAGAACAGGGGAGTGCTGGGGATATTCCCACAATTGCCGGCAAACACATGAATAGCGGAGGAGTCGCGAGCCACCACCCCCAAAACTCGTGCCGTCCTGGGAAGACCCCCCCTTGCTAGGAAACTGTAAACGCTGTGTACTGTCTCTTACCCAATTAATGTCTGTATTGCATGGATTTACCTCTCTTTTTTAAGCATCCTATATCCTTACCTATTCTGCAGTCAACACTACTTCTCTATATTGCATTCCCTTACTTATTCTATAGTGAGTGCTGGGATCTACTCTCCCTGTTTATCTTCCTACCAAATCGACAGTAGGTATTTTATCTCAAAATCTTATTTCCCTGCATATCAGCACTGAGTACAACCACTCCCCAGCAGTTTGTCTACAGTGAGTATTATATCCATTTTATTGCATCCTCAAACCTATTGTTCAGCATCATGTCTTCCAAATATATCTTTCCATATCTGCATAACCACCCTCCAGTGACTATCTTATCTTCAAACCTATTCTACATTGAGTATTGGATCATTCTTTCACATCCTCCTCCATCTTCTACAGCATAATGTCTTCAAACCTGCTCGCAGTAAATACTGTTCCTTCCTATCTATTCTACAGAGAGTGTTGCATCACCTTATCACTGCTTAATTCCTATGCCTTCCATAGTCAGTTCTGTATTTCCGTAAATATTGACCATTGGGTACAGAATCTGCCAACCACACTGTATCTATCTAGGACACTACTGTTCCTCAATGTTCCTCAATGAGTGCGATAGGCAGGGGAGGCTCCTCTGTAATGGCGGAGGAGCAATGCCCCACTGCTGGAACAAGCACATAAAAACATGTGAAATAAAATGATAATAGTGCAGTTAATAAAACTGCATTATTCTCATTTTATTTTACTTTTAGGAGCCGGAGCAGCAGCTGAATCTTGAAGGTGGTGTCATCAGAAGCAGGAGGAGTGTTGGGCACAGGGCACTAAGTGCGCATGTCAGTTTTTCCGGCCATCTTAGCATGGCCATACCAACATTTGTACTTGGATATCTCCAGGGTGTTGCTTGGAGTTATCAGCAGGGTTCAGGAGCACAGGCTGCCAGTCCCTGCTGGAGCATGAAACCAGCCTTCTCCAACCAATCCTGGTGCTGCTCTCATGCTCGGTAATTCCAGCATGAGAGCAGCATCTGGACTGGCTCAGGGGACTCTGGGAGCCTTTGTGCTTCGGGATTTGGGAGCTAAAGAGCCAGGTGGCAGGTAAGTTATATTTTTATTCCCCCCGTGCCGCCCACCACTTTTCCGTGCTACCAACCGGCACTGGCTACATGTCACTAAAAAGTCTACATTCCAATTATACTTGGGAGTGACATCTCTTCCTATCGCCTTCTCCAACCTATTCCATCCTTTTTCCCTGTTGATTCTACAGTGGGTTTTAGAGCTCGCATTGAAATGTGCTGTTGGTTGTACAGTGAGAAATAAGTCACCTTATCACTGCCAACTACCTGTTCCATAGTGAGTCTCCTCTTCACATCTCCCTAACTATTATCAGTGAGTAGTTTATCTGGCCACTGCCCAGTGAGCTTCACACCCTCCTCCCATGTCTATATTGAGTGATGTATGCCCCTATCATTCCTCCAGTCCAATGTTATAGAGCAGCATCTCTCCCTGAATAAATACCCCGCCTATCCTGCCACCTCATGTTTCCCCACTGATTCTACCGTGATTGTTATATCTGTTTATTGTAATATTGTTCTACAGTGAGTATTGCAGCACATCTCACTATTGTCAGTGAGTACGGTATCTCCACCCCCACTGCCCAGTGAGTGCCACTCCCTCTCACCATGACTATAGTGAGTGAAGTATCTTCCCTCTCATGCGCCCTCTACAGTTCTGCAGTGAGCAGCATCTCTCCCTGTCATATTATCCAAACTCTTCTGCTGTATAATTTCTCCCTACTGACACTACGGCGGTACTGCATCCCTCTGTCTTATCTTCTCCTGTGTGTCCCTGTCACATCTCCCTGCCTATTCTACAGTGGGTGTTGTATCTCAACAACATACTCCACTTCCAGTTCTAAAGTAAGCTTTGTGTCTCCCTCTCACAACTCCTATCGCTTGTCCAATGGGTACCACGCCTCCCTGTGGCCTCTCCCTGGTACTGGCAAATGCCAGTGTCCACCAGAGTAGACTCACCCTCCGTCCTCAAACAAAGGTCAGGTGTAAATGTTATTGAAATCTCTCGCCATGTTGATGCTCCCCTCGCAGTCTGCCCCTCTCCATCCTTTGGACATGCTGCTTCTGTTTGAAGTTGGAGGATCCCCTCAACCAGTTCACCGCTGTTCTCAATGACGTTTCTGTTGCAATGGTTTTGGATGTGTGTCTGTGTTCAGCTTTCATGAAGTGCATGCCCCAGCTTTCTCATCTTCCCTATTCTAACTCCAGGCTGATAATAAGTTTAGAATCCAGCAAATGGTCATATTGTGTGTTTTATTTTCTAGTATTTGATGGCTGACCTTAGATCACCTTCTGTGACTATAACATTAAAAACTCAGAGCTGTGTTTGGCTGGTCAGTGAAAATCGTGCAGCCTTAAAGTGCAATATAACAAACAAAACAAAAAAAGTAAATCGTAAAAACAGTCACCTGGGGGCACCTGTGGATAAGTAGTGAGTCCCTTTGGGGTAGGCCTAACTCCTCGTAACAGTCCAGGGGTGAGAATGCTGCCACTGGGCAGAATTAAATAACTTTCAAAAAGCTAACATGGCTAGGCAGAGTGATCAGGGCACTTACTGTTAGCATCATGCGTGGAGGCAGCTTGTACGACCCTGCAGGTGCATGGGGTACGGTATGGGAACTACACATACGCCTGCCAGGGAAGCTTATACGACCCGGCCGATGCATGGGGCAAGGCATGTGATTGGCCCAGATGCCTGTCAGGAAAGCATACAATGCTTGTTCTTCTCCTAAAGGACATATCTATGTCCTACAACATCTGTCTTCAGGCTGGGAGAGCAAACCTGTGAGGCAGAAGGCAACTAAAACCAGCTTCTGGCATACCCTTCAACCAAAGCAAGAAACTCCAAACAAAGACAGGGAGGCCAGTATTCTATACGCAGGAAGGAGCTGTGTGTTGCAACCGAAGAAAACAGAGCAGGATGGCTGGTATTCCACTCACTTGGACAGAGGGCAGGGTAGCTGGTCTTGCTGTCATAGGATGCCCTGCACCTCGTGCGTGGGACATCCTGTGACTGAAAAACAGTCCAGTTGTGCCCAACACCCAGCTCACAGGATGCAGCAATACACAAATCTTTCTGGGTAATTCCTCTACTCCTCATACCTGCCTGGGCTTGCAGCCTGGGATTCCCAAGAATTAATCAAAGGTCCACCACTCAATGTGCCATTGCAGGCACATTTGCACCAGGTGGGGCAGATTTAAAAGCCCCTTGCGGCACCGGAGGGTCACTTTTTGTGATGCACCAGTGGCGCATTTTTCTGCTCCATATTTACAAGGACAGGAAACGCCACCCTGCGTGACTTTTCCTGTCCTCGTAAATATGGCCGCTTTGCACACAGCACTTGGTGTGAAAGGGGTGTTCCATGGGTGTTGCTGTGGGTGTTCCCATACAACACCCATGGAGCCAGACACATTTCCATATTTATGAGGAATCGTAAATCTGGAAATGCGTGTGAATGCCACGCCTCCCCAGGTGAGGCGTAGGGAGGCGCAACGAGGAGAAATGTATTAATTTCTTCTAATCTTATTTTCCATTCTGCAGCACACATAGAAAGAAGAAATCACCTCTAATGATTGGTTTTTTCATGAAGGGCTCCCTTTCTGCACACAAACAATCATTGAAACAATGACGTTCTTGAACTTCTATGTGTGGTAATGCAGCACAGATAGAGGTTGAAAAATGACATTTCAGATTGTTTTTGTGCAGGAAGGAAACCCTTACTGAACAAAAACAATCTCCCCACGCTGTTTGTGTGCTAGTGCAGGGGTAAGCACAGAGATGTGACCTATTGTTGTAAATATGTCGCATCCCTGTGCTTTGAAAGGGACTCAGTGTGGCACAGCCAAATGGTTTGAGTCACTTTCTTGTAAATCTTCCCCAGTGTACTTTCACAACATACTTATTGTCCAGCACTGTTACCTCCATGCACTGTGCCATTACAGGCACACATACATTCATCTCATACATTCAGTCTGTGTGCACTGTTCAGTACTGTAGCTTTTCAGTATTGTACCAGGGTGTGCTATTTGCAAAAACACACACTGCTAGCAGACAAAACATGTGCGTGCTGCCCAACACTTCAACCTTCAAGTATTGTACCTGAAGCAAGCACATATACACCCAGCACATGCTGTCATTGCACATGCAATGCACAACACTACATCTCTCGTTATGTATTTCTAGCAGGCATACATCGACTCAGTACATGGATTAACCGCATGTATACTGCATAGCACTGCTCCATCCTTGTACTGTACCCTTCCCGGGCACACACACACATCCAGCTACTTCATGTAGGACAAGGGTCAATTAAGCACAGAGCCGAAGAACTTTTAAAAAGGTGAGTGAGCATGTAGGCATCTCTCCGGTGATGCAGGGTAAAGGGACCTGTTCACTACCACTTATCACTACACAGTATGCTGCCAGCACCGCGCTTTTGCTACTTAACTCTTACTGAAGGTGGTAGCCTGTCACCAGTACATCGTTTACCATGCGGAGTATGAGTCAATCAATCCACTTTATTCGATTAATTAAAATCATAAAAGTACAAGACAACAATTACATTCATACACAAATACAAATACAAAAAATAAATAACAATGTTATACTCAGTCGTAAAAATATCCTTAAAAATAATTTCAAAGCCATCAAGGGTAAAGTGCCTACAGGAACGTACTTACTAATAAGTTACCAGCCCACCACATGTCAACATACTATAAAAATTACTTAACTGGGACGGCAATCTATTTAACCAGTAGGAATTTAGACAAATTGTAAAGGTACATAAGGAACCAGGCATTAATGTGTATTCTATCTGTTATGGATTCCAAATGTCAACTATCTATAATTTTCCCCCTGATCCTGACAGCGGCCACTAAAAAGGAAGCAATGTTAAAAATTTCCCACGTGTCAGTTAACATTTGTAGATAAAGTAAAGCAGGTATGGCCTGTTGAAAACCCTTCTTACGAAGTAAAGGAACCAAAAACTTCTTCCGAATAACAGTATGGGGTTAACAAAACAGTAAGAAGTGTAGGGTATCTTGAGTGGAATAATTATCACAAGTACATAATCCTGCTTCCTCAGGTTTAGACCACCCCACAAAGTCCCCCAAGGACAGATGTATCAAGTTAAATCGAAATCTGGTCAGAAGCCAACGATGAATCGGCTTGGTAACAATTAGCAGATAAGGTTCTGTCGACAATGTTGTTTTTTATCAAGGAATGAGCCCTAACTAAAGGTTTCTGCAGCTCATACCCCTCCCGTTCTGCCATCATCATTTTTATAAAGTTATTTTTAACCCATTTCAAGTCATCCTTCCTAATTTTCTCAGGGTGATCATGTAATTCCTGGCGTCCTAATTTAGAAAGCATTGATTCAACATAGACCAACCACATAATATTACTCGCTTTGTCCAATTTAACACAGTCCCGCAATATCTGTTGGTTCAGGGTTAATTCAGAATTAAGCTACACTCTGAGCCAGCAAAGTAACGGTGCCAGGTTCAGAGTATCAGATAAAAAACCCAACCCCAATTCCTGATCTAAAGAAAAATTAGGGGTAGATTGCGGTACTGAAAGGAGGTTCTGCAGGAAACTATTTTCAGCTATCTGTAATTTTAACTGGGGTTTATAACCCCATATAGCGGAGCCATACCCCGCTATGGCCAGACACTTAGATTTATATATTTTAATATTAGCCTCCACTGGTCTTGCCCCCAAATGTTTAGCAAACCCTAATACAGCAGAGGTTGATCTAATTACTGCATTCTTTTTCGATTTTTGCTGTGGAACCCAAGAACTCCTTTCATCAAATACTATCCCTAGATAAGTAAAGGAGGGAACAGAGGACACTAGACCCCCATTACAATAAAAGGATTTTGGTTTTTTAACTCTACGGCCTGTAGACAGAATATGCGATTTGCCAATATTTACTACCAGGTCCAAGGACAACAGAAATGCTTCAAACGCATCTAAAAGACGCTGTAAACCTACCACCGTTCTAGCCAGTAGTACAACATCATCCGCGTATAGGAGAACTGGGATTAAAGTATCACCTACACGCGGAATGTCCAAAATCGCTTTAACCAGGGATTTATCCAGGGCGTTAATATATAAGGTAAAAAGCAGGGGTGCCATTATGCACCCCTGACGTACCCCTCGCCTGGATTTGAAAGATTTAGAGCACCTACCATCCTGGGACAGCCTAATTGAAGCAGTAAGGTCACGGTGAAGATCTGCTAAAAAATAAACCAAAGCCGAATCCAGACCCATTTCCAATAAAATAGTCCATAGCTTCGACCTGTTGACCAGGTCGAAAGCTGAAGTCAGTTCCATAAAGGCCAGCTTCAGCGAACCCTCCTTCGCCATAGTATATTTTTCTATTAACAGAAAAAGGTTCAAACATTGGTCCAAGGTGCTTCGTCCTTTACGGAAGCCATATTGTAGGTTACTTATTATTTTCTTTTCATCTGCCCAATCTGTGATCTCACCCAATATGACTTTACCTAGTATTTTAACAACTGAATCAATTAAAGATATTGGTCTATAGCACCTTGGTTCACTCCGCTGACCCTTTTTAAATACTGGTATAATAATTGAATGACACCAAGATGCAGGAGGCCCAATCAAAGCCACTACATTAAAAACGTTAACCAATATCTTAGCCCAAAAACTGGGATTATGCTTATAAACGTTAGCTGGGACATGATCTGGGCCAGGGGCTTTATTGCTTGAAGTATTTTTCATAGCTTTTTCTATATCCTCGGCCACAAAAATAAGAGGAGATTAACCTTGCTGAGGTAAATTATGAGGGAAGGAATCAAAAAACTCGTCAGAGCCATAGATCCCTTCAAAATGAGACAGCTATTGTGCTTCTGTAACCGGAGTAATTTTCCATCCCAACATTCACCTAATGATGAGGAGACAGAATAGGACACTGCACAAGAATGATTACATTTAACCATTATCTATGACTAATGATGCATGTAGATGAATTAATTGTCAATAAATGAATTGTGACCTGAACAATTTCCCCTGTTGGAGATGCGTTGACTGTTTTATTCTGCACTTAAAAAAAAAAGAAAAGATAAGATAAGACCTAATGTCAGACTTTATATTATTAGTATGAACAAGAGATTGACTAAAAGATTCTTGTGGGACACCTGAAATGCTTGGACATTTTGACTTACTTGGATGTTGCAGATTGTTGAACTACGAGCAAGGAGAGTGCTTCTTATTTAAAAGTCAAAACCTTGTTGGTATTAACAAACACCTTGCAGAAAAAGGTAGCATATATGTGCAATTAGATCGACAGAGTATCCGAAACACAGTTATTTGTTCAGTGTTTGCAAAGGGATACCTCTTATTTGGAAACATTTTTCCAGTCAAAGAGAAGCACATAGTTAATTATAGAAAATGTAAGTATATCCCTAAATCTACAATGTAAGGATATTTGTCAGGGTAGTCCTGGCCATTTTTGATGCTCACTACAATGGATGAACATGTTTAAACTTACTAATTGTTTTACAGTCTGCTCCTGTGTTTGGGGTATTTGTTGTTGCCTACTCAATGTCTAATGCTTTTGGCAACTCTGAGCATGTTCTTGTAATAATAATCACCACAAACGCCCAGTGGTATAAATCACGCCTTTTCTACCAGATTACTGTTTTGTTTACACACACATTGACAGCACTGTCGCAATAACTGTATTGCATAATACTTTTAACCACAGGTGCTGTCCAACTGGGTCCACGTCCACCATGTCCACCATGAACTCCAGCAGCAGCAGTGTTCCCTTCTTCATCTTGATGGGCTTTCCTGGAGCAGAGGCAGCAAAAATCTGGCTTACTCTTCCTTTGAGTTTCTTGTATCTTCAGTCCATTCTGGGAAATGGCCTTATTTTGTTCACTATAAAGACAGACTCTCAGCTCAGAGAGCCCATGCATCTTTTGCTCTGCATGCTCTCAGCCACAGACCTGGGCTTGGCACTCTCTACTTTACCCACAGTGCTCTGCGTCTACTGGTTGGACTATAGAATAATTAATTTCGATGCCTGCCTGGTTCAGTTGTTCTTCATGCATAGTCTTTGTTCAGTAGAGTCGGCCATTTTAGTGGCCATGGCTTACGATCGCTTTATTGCCATATGTAACCCACTGAGATACGCCTCACTAATGCACCCAATCATTGGAAAAGTAGGGCTTGTCGCGGTTCTCAGAGGTGCGGGTATTCATGTGCCCATACCAGTGCTGTTAAGCAGGCTTCCGTTCTGTGACAACAAGGCTCTTTCCCATGCCTTCTGCTACCAGTCTGATGTAATGAAGCTTGCATGCGCAGATACGACCATTAATAGTATGTATGGCTTGGTCCTAGTACTCACCACCTACATTCTAGACTCAAGCTTCATCGCGTTTTCCTATGTGATGATTCTGAAGAGTGTTCTGAGAGCATCCCAACAAGCGGAACGTGCAAAGGCGCTCAATACCTGTGTGAGCCACCTCTGTGTGGTTTTTCTCTTTTACGTCCCACTTTACGGTGTAACCTTGGCCCATCGATATGGCAGGAGTTCTTCACCACTTCTCATTATTCTCATGGGCTTGTTCTTCCTTGCAATACCACCAGCTTTGAACCCAATAGTTTACAGCATAAAAAACAAACAGATCCGTGATGCCATTGGCAAGAAAGTCTGGGCGAAAAAGACGATGGCTAAGGACTCCAAAAGTCATCATAATACTGGTCAGCAAAGCTATCCAGCAACTCATTAGCAATGTGGCGGGGAGTTCATTGAATGCTTTATTGAATTATTTACTTTTTTATGACTGAATTCTTCTGCTCAGAACTACAGTAGCAGACTCATAACCTTCTCCCTACCATGATGGTTAAAGAGGGGATCCACTTTTGGCTGGAGGTTGGGTACATAAAAAAATTGACCAAGTTGACGTGTATAACAATCTGAGCTGGTGGCAGGACAGAAGGACAGGCATAAGAACTCACAAGCATGTGGTAAAGCTGTAGGCAGCATCCTTGTAGCACCTAGTCAGAAAGCTCCAGTTGAATCTACTTAGACCCTCCTTGGTGTCCTTGTGGTGGGTTAAAGCAACGCTTGTACTGTCACTCAATATGGGGCTGTGAGTTTTGAGAATGGGATGAGCGCTGGATTAGAAAACCCGTATTGTAAATGTCTTAAAACCATATTCTTCCCCCGAGGCGGGGAAGAATAAGTAAGTCGACTACCATTAAAGATGGAACTAACGAGTATGATGTGACTATTAGATACCCTGTCTATGAAATACTCTTTTCTTCTGCGTAATACCGGTAACCCTTAGCTTGAAGTAACTAATGGTGCAAGATTTAATAATAATACATTCTGGACATGCACGTAAATGGAGGATAGTCAAAATCGCGCAGTGGAACAATTGCAAATCAAATATGAGTGGGAAAACAGGAGCTCAAACACAGGCTTCCACTCCTTTAGAAAAATAAATTCTGTGTCATCTCCCTCCACAGAGATTTAGCACACTTAAACGTACCCACCTGGGGCTGGCTGTTCTAAACAATGGTCATAAAATTGTAGTAACAATTTGTGAATAGTATTTTTGAGACCAGTGTGGTATTTCGCATACCCACCTACCTACTAATAGTTCTGTTTCCAAATACTGAATCTTAGTGGGTCGCAATTCAACCTACCTTATGTATATTAATGAGGAAGACCACAAATTGTGACCCACTGTGTTTCTCTACCATTACTGGGATGGTAGCCTGCTATGGTTAGCTGACCATCATTAAGTAAAACAATCTTTTTTTTTAAATGTAGACCTTTTTCCTTGAAGGAAAACGGGATGCATTTAAAAAATGCAATCATTTTAAGATTAGGCAGTAGTACCACTTGCTCTTGAAAATATTTTTGTCAAAATTCACAAAGAGGAAGGTGTCCCTTGGATAGTCCTCTCCGTTTATGAATGGGTTGCTGCTACCTTTGTATGTTTTTCGGTCGCAAAACATTGATACACCCCATTCAAAATTCGTATTTGGAAGGGACACCCTAAACATGCCCCTTAAAAATACTGATTCAGTATGTAGTTACAAACCAAAATTATGATTATGTAACATGCTACTGTAGTGCAATTTGTCCATGCTTCATACAAAAATACTTTGGTATTCACAAATAGCCCAATGTTTTGGATTTGGAACATTTGCAAATGCAGAAAGCTTTAGCAGATCCAACCCCTAATTCCTTACGGTACAGTACCATCCACCTCTACTAAAAAAATCACTTTCTCTATTGGTCTCGTGGCACCCAAAAGCATCTACTGCTATGCCTGTCAGTCCAAGAATTGTTTGCTGAGCTTTTGCTATCTATATTGATAATGCTAATTACGTATATTGATGTCTGAGGCTTGGGCATGTAGGAGCCTGCTTGAGCCTGTAATCTCTTTATGTTTTAAAACTGTTTTAAAATTGAACTTGCACTTAATATATAGATTGTTATTGTGAGGTGATTGACTTGTGGACTGCTTTCACTGTGGGGGACACTGTTACTATTTTAATTGAGATAGTAATTGGTAATGAGAGACCTCTAGTCTCCCTCTGCACATTATTAGGTTTAGCCGTGCTCAGTGTCTCACCCGATTTCCACTAGCGGCTCCCATCTTGGTTGGTGCATTAGTTGTTGCTTCATGCACCACACACGCCGGCCCGGCTACTTAATGAGCTACGGGGTGTAGATGTGGCGCAGGAACTCCAAAGGCGGGCAAAAGACTAGCCCGTCTGCACCCATCCACACCTGGCCAGGACCAGAGGGCAGAACCCCTGTCCGTCTTAACCAAAACAGAAGCAGGATCAGCTCCTCTACTGAGGAAATTCGACCTATTAATCCAATCAAAGGTAGGACCTGTACTTAAAAACTTAACCCCGATAATACAGGACTGAGATGTGTAGAATGCAAATGAAATCTAGGAGATCAAACCACATGGTGACCACTGACCCACCTACAATGGGAAAACTTAAAAGGTTTCACTGGCCGATGTATTTACTCAACTACAGATTGCTATCCAAACATAGTTTAGATCTATTTATGTTTATGAAGGAAGAAAAATCAGAAGCCATGTTCCTTACAGAAACCTGGCTTCAAGAAGACTCTAAGCCTGACATAGCCATGACACTTCCACCGGGATAGGCTATCGCTGGAAGGGACACAGCAGGAGGAAAGGGGGGTCGCAGTTAAATACAAAGAGAGAATGAAAGTTAAAATCAACCCTATACCACTTTCTGGGTGTGACAGGCTGCTATTCTCTTTGAAATTAGCACCCACCTTCACTTTTCCATGATTACTCATTTACCGACCACCAGGATCCTCCCACACAATTCACAGTCGCTCCCAGATGTTGGGGCAGAATATATTCTTACTGCAGCCAATTTTTCTATCTTAGCTATCTTAGAAGACCTCACTTGGAAAATAAAAACTGCAAATGATTAGGAGCTTGTTAATGGACCTTGAAGCGGTCCGATTAATACAGCGAGTGAATGGCCCTGCTCATAATCAAGAGCACCTTCTCAATCCCATATTTTACTATATACTCAACCTAATCATTGGAAAGCCCTTAGAAATTATATGACCATAAAATGATTTAGTTCCAGCTGTCTGAACTCCAATTCTAGATTTTGTCAAAACTGGACAAAATTGCTTACAAACGAATGGGAGAATATGCTCTCCAATTCCATTCCTGAAGTGACTGGAGACATAACTAACATATACAATAGTTTCAAAACATGGTTTCTGAATGGCTCTAATCTCCTGGTGCCTCTGAAACAACAAAAATCTTCATGCACTGGAGAGAAAGCAGCGTGGTTCTCAAGTGAGCTCCAGGAACTAAATAAAAACCCCAAACAGGTTACGGAGGAAAAACTACGATAGCATAAATAAAAATAACTATAAATAAAGCTTCCAAGAAGTACCACTGTGCTATCAGGGAAGCAGGAGTCAACTAAATTGCTAACAGAATACAAAATGTACCAAACTCGTCAAAAGAACCGTACAATCTGGTGCATAGTTTAATGCATCTCACATACACTAAATCCAACCCACCCCCCAGAAGCACCCTGCATTCAACTGCCCAATTTATCCTAGAAAATGTTATCACTGTCCTTCATACTCTAGGAGAATATAGGTAGACTATCATACCCTTAGAACAGGTGAATGGAAATATGAACAACCAATGAAGATACTCAAGATATTTTGTCGTTTCTCAAATCGGGCTCCCCTCGGAATCAAGCACCCCCAGATATTATTTCTAAAGGAGGGATGACAGTTGTTACCATCCTGACTAATATGTTTAGTCAGTCATTAAAAACTGGTGAAGTCCCACCTAAGTGGAAACATGCCATAGTTAGACTTCTCTTGAAAAAAACGCTAGCTGACCCGTTACTGTGCGAAAACTACTGTCCAAAGGCCCTAGTAAATTCATGGGGAAATTTGTGAACAAATACCTTTCCTTATACCTAGAGTCCAATGGTATCCTGCACTGCTCCCAGACTTGTTCCTCCAACACTGGTTTCAGAACAGGGAGAAGTACAGAAACTGCCCTCCTAGCTGCTACAGAAGACTTGGGGGAAATTGTGGAAATGGGTGGCACTGCAGTCTTAATCCTACTTGATCTATGTGCCATGTTTGACACAGTATCACACCCAACACTGATTAAGAGACTAGCTGAAGGGGGCATTGGGGGCACAGCTTTGAAATAGCTAACCTCTTTTCTTCACAATTGCACCTATCAAGTACAAGAAGAAGATAGGCAATAAATCATGTTTTCCTTAAATGCGGAGTAACGCTGGGCTCGTCCCTTAGCCTGACCCTATTCAATTTGTTTGTTGCCCCCCCGCCAGAGATTTTAAAATCCTATGGTATTACCACAATCTCCTATGCGGAAGACATGCAAATTATTATTAGTCTTTTTCATCAAACAGAAAAGACCTCCAAAAACCTTAACTTCTGTCTTAAACATGTAGTTATCTGGATGGCAGCCAGTAGCCTAAAGCATAACATATATAAGACAGAGGTGATTATAGTGGGTAACAAACCCACTAGGTGAATGGAATTGTTTTGGCCGACTGTCCTGGGCAGGCATCCTAACCCCAAAATGGAGGTCAAAAGCTTAGGAGTCTGGTTGGATAGAAACTGACAATGGAAAACCATGTGGAGAAACTACCAGCCAAATGCTTTTGCTCACTTCACACTCTAATATGACTTCTGAGATGGCTGCCAGACCCAATGCAGAGAGGGTTGGTACAAGGCCTGGTAATTTCCTGACTCAACTATGTCAACTTCTTATACCTTGGAAGCCCCATGTTAGCTTTGAAAGGAATGAAGTTCATACAAAATGCTGCAGCAAACATTCCCTCAAAAATACCCAAACACCAGTCAGCAAGGAGAGTACTGGCAGCCCTGCACTGGATCCCAGCGGTCAAAATAATTCATTTTAAGACAATTGTCCTTGTACACAAAGAATTCCATAAAAAAGTTATAATTGGTTCAGAAACTGCTCATTCCTCACAATCATCATCATATTCCACTGACCAGATGCTACTTATAGTTTCTAGGGGGTCATTCTTTTGCTTAAATTGACCCTATGCTTTGGAACTCTCTCCCACTACAAATGAGACTAATGGAATCAGAATTGCAATTTAGGAAATTGCTAAAGACTAGGTTGTTCAAATACGCTTTGCATGGTAGTTGTCCTGTGACAGGTCAGCGACAGGAGGCCGTTCTGGGTAGCCATGCGCTTTATACATCTAGGGGAATAGAATAGATTAGCATCTGTCTGCATTATTAATGCATGACACTGTAGGGTTTGACCAGCTCTGCTATGTATGGCCTGTGATTATGAGGTTTGTGTAGCATTTGATTTTTCCACCTCCTCCCTATGTATTAGACTCTATGTTGTAACATATGAATGAGAATCTTATTGGAAGAAGAAGGATGGAACATGATTTGAAGAAAGAGGCTATGTACATTTTTCATGTGGCGAGTATAACTAGACCATTTAAACTCCCTGCAATACATAATGCTATCTAGCCAATCTTTAGGGAAAGTATACTGGATAATAAACTAATTTGCTACCATGTTTTCAAATTTTCTTGGAGGGCAACTATTAACAGTGGGGAGGAAGGGCTTGATTGGAACAATGTAAAAATATTCGGAAATTCTGTTACATATTTCTTGCAAAAGGTTTTAATTGTGGGTACTTCAAGTGAAGCAGAAAAAGAGTGAACCAACATAATTGTCATTGGGCGCTGCCACCAATTAAAAACTGCCCCCCCAAATTCCCCTCCCTGCACAGCATCCTCAATATAATTAAGAAGACACTCATAAAGCATCAGTCCCCTGAGCATATGAAGGAAACAAAATGTGGAATCAGTGTAGGATTGAGGTGACCAAGGGTCTCAATGTCTGATGGAGGCCTGGCCCCTAAAGTCCATGTTCAAAAAAGAGGTAATTAGGCATCACAATTTAATAAAGGGTGTGGATTTATATTGATGTCATTGGCCGGCATATTGTGGCTCAGAAGGTGTCAAACTTTATGGAGCCAGAGATAATAGGTAGGGGCAGCATGCTTCCCCCATAAGGAAAGGATGGTGTGTCTAGCTGCCAAAAGGAAATGAGAAATCTGCCAAGCAGGGCCAGCTCAGGTATTTTTCAATCTCTTGACCTTGGATCTGAGAGATAGCTAGTAATGTTTTCTCGCCGAAATCCCAAAAAAGAGAGAAGGACCACAAGATGAAATGTTAAGGTCTTGTAAGAAATTGGGTTGTTGGTTGACTGGGGTGTGAGTACTGGTCAATCAGTCTAAATTCTTGTTAGGTGACATGCAAGCCATACCTAAATTAACCTGTTCTCAACCCTCTGGTAGCTTGGCCCTGAGCAGTCAGGCTTAACTTATAGGCATTGTGTCCAACAATATTGATACCCACTCTTTCAAAGGAGGTGCAATGGACAGGAAAAGGTTGCAGGGGAGCTTTCCACTTCCCTACTGACTTCCCACTGGCCTGGGAGTTAGAACATGATCTGCAGAAAGCACCTGAGGCCCTCCTAATCTGGAGCCAATACAAGTGGGTGACAAACCTGTCAAAGGTCTTGTATTACCCTGGATAATCAGTCAGGGGTACAACATGAGACAGCTCTGGTAAGAAGGCCCTTTAGCAACGGGGGACCACCAACACACATGTTGCACCAGACTCTTTAACCTTAGGCTCACTATAGAGGAGACCAATCTCCCAGTAAATCAGGTGATCGCCTGAGGTGTCACCAGCTGCATGGTGCTTGACCTGCCACTGTAAGCCCTCAAGAGAGGGGCAATCCATTGCGCCTTGCAGAACTCCCCCATGGTGGGACTCCTTCCTGCTTCCAGTTGGACAATTCAGGTATATTCCTCAGGGTGGTAACATCTCCCCTGTGGGCTCCAGAGTGTCTACCTCAGGTTCAGCCTCCTCCCAGACCATAGGAATTTCAGGAGAGGGTTTCCAGTGCCCCTTGCCCTTCCTCTTTTTGGCAAGCCCCTGGGCCATGCTTCCAGGCTCCAGGTCCTCCTGACTGCTTTCTCTGGCAGCAATGGGCCATCTGGTCAGACACACCCACTCAGGCAATCCTAACATCTCCAAGGGCGACCTGAGATCCACCTCCTACCAGATGATGTGCTCCAGGTCATTGCCAAGCAGAAAATTGTTGGACTTGGCCCTTCTTTCAGGGCCATCCCTGAACATTTTGACTTCCTCCTGTATTTTGTCTGACCTGTTGTTGGTTGTTTGATGACTCTGGGCACTTTACCACTGTTGATCAGTGCTAAAGTGCATATGCTCTCTATTATAAATTGATGTATGGATTAGTGACTCCATGATTGGCTTATTTGGTTTACCCGTCAGACCCTAGTACAGTGCACTGTGTGTGCCAAGGGCTGCTGGTGGGCTTGCAGCACTGATTGTGCCACCTACTGGAACAGCTTGTAAAGTGTGTCTCAGGCCTGCCATTGCAGAACCTGTGTGCAGTTTGGTACTGCCATGTTGAATTGGCAAGTTTACCCAATTGCCAAGCCCTGAACCTTCCCTTTTCTACATATCAGACACTCCTAAGGTAGGCCCAAGGGCAGGGTGCATTGTAGGTAAAAGGTAGGACATGCTCTGATGTGTGTGGTATGTCCTGAGAGTGAATTACCACGGTTTTCGTTTTTCCCTATTGCAAGGCTGCCTGCTCCCATAGGCCAGAATGGGAAGTTTGATTATAACACCTTATAATCCTAACTGACACAGGGAACATGGTAGAAAAACAAATTTAGTATGCATGAATTCAGAATGATAAAATACATCTTTTAGTGAAGAAGGTTGTAACATTCTGTGTTTGAAAACACCACTTTTAGAAAGTAGGTATTTTCTTGCCTAACTATCCAAACATGCCTCTGCTAGGTTGTGTATTCCTTGTCTGGTTTATGAGTGACAGGGGCCGGGGTGCTCCAGGAGACAGGGTGAGTCAGCACAATGCTGAATAGACCTATCTGCATGAGGAGTGGTGGGAGGACTAGCACCTGGGCCTGAATAGGGCTGTGCCTACCTTCCACAGAGGATTTTGGTGTATAAATGGGGGGACCCAGACCCCAGAATTTTAGATCACTTCTGGGAATCAAGACAAACCTTTGCTGAGGAGAAGAACCAGGAAGCTGATGGAGGAGAATACGCCTGTGCTGTGTGTTTGGAGGTTGGCCTGCAGTGGTTGCCAAAGAAAGGAGAAGCGGACTGAATCTCCAAGGGCTTGAACTTTGAGCTTGCCTCCTGCCTGAAGTCTCAGGGATACAAGACTTCACCAACAAGCTCCTCCCTGAATTCCCTTGCTGGGAATTGAAGTGCCTGCTGTTGTGCTGGGCCTTTGAAAAACTACATGCTGCTGGGAGCTGGAAGCGCGACTCAACGATGAGAAGCGTGTTGCCACCACAGCAGTTGCCATTGCATCGCCAAGGAAGCGTGCCGCTGCTGCCGCTGTCGCCATCACATCCCGAATCACGTTGCATCACCAGAAAAGCGTGCCGCCGCCACAGAGGTCACCGTCGCATCACCCGAGAAGCATGTCGCAGGGCCTGTCGCGGCTCAGAAGATCATCGAGTCGCCACATGGCCGTCAGGTGTGCACACATCGCATAAACGTTGTCGTATCGTAAACAAGATGACATTTTGTCGCATCGCACCGGAGAGAAGTAACGCATCGAGGCGCCATCTTGTCGCATCATACCGGAGAGCAGTAAGAAACCGATGCATCACCTCCCCACAAAGTAAGGAAGT
The DNA here is from genome assembly GCF_964204655.1 of Triturus cristatus. Taxonomy (NCBI): domain Eukaryota; kingdom Metazoa; phylum Chordata; class Amphibia; order Caudata; family Salamandridae; genus Triturus; species Triturus cristatus. The sequence goes on from NC_140591.1 coordinate 1,565,034,966, forward strand.
GAGCATCAACTCCCTTGCTCAGCAGTAAGGAACCGACGCATCCACTCCCCTGAGTGTAAGGAACCGGCGCATCACCTTCCCTGCGACCCTTTTGTTTACTTTGTGTTACGCATCCAAGGTACTTTAGGAGTAAAGTGTCGCATTTACAATCTTAAGAGAACTGAGCTTTTTTCTACCATTTTAAAGTCTATTTTTTAGTTCAGTATTGTAGATTTTTGTCGTTTGGTCTCGTGTTAAGTCTATATAAAAATACTTATTTTTATAATACAACCTGTGTGGTGTCCATCTGTAGTGTTGTCACTGTATTACTTTATGTGTTCACAAATGCTTTACACACTGCCTCTGAGATAAGCCTGCCTGCTCATGCCAAGCTACCAAGGGGGTGAGCAGGGATTATTTTAAGAGTGTAGGCCCTGACCCTGACTATATGCAAGGGTCCCTATTTGGTCAAAAGTACCTACCTCTGCCAACTAGAGACCCCCAAATCTAACAATAATCCACAGGCATCACAGCTACTCTAAAACATTCTCAGACTGTATGTGTCGGTGGAAACAATACTTGCATACAACAAGTAACCCTGAAGCTCACTGTTACCAGATATGTGATGCCCGGGAGCATTCCGCAGCAGCCTTGACTGTTCAGCATCAAGTAACTCCCATTGAAAGTAGCCCAAAAGCTGGGGTAATCACAGCAGCTGGGGCACCCCTCAGATGACAGGACAAGTTTGCTACTGAACCATTACAAGCCCCGTGCAGCGTAATATCCTGACATATGAGCGATCCACTAGAAGTGCTCTGACAGTTTGTACCACTGAGAAACACTTCTTGATCCCCACTCTGGCACCGAAATCTCTATGGTATTTCCCAAGATTCCCTAATGTATTCATTACCCATTTTTTCATATCTGCCTGCATGCTTTTGTTCAAAGCAGTACTAAAACTGAAAAGTAGTGACCGGTAGAGTTATGTGGCCATGGGTTAGCCATTCCATGGGCGGTGATTCTGCCACTGTAGATGTTAATCTATCCAGTTTTTAGATACGCAGCATTGTATATTTTGCTCCCCTCTGTGCCATTTCTATTTGTTTATCTGTCAGATTGTATTCAGAAAGAAGAGACATACTGTTGATGAAACGCCGAGGCACATAGACTCCACGCAAAGATTGCAACATCCAGCTCAACAACATATTAGACCGTAACTGAGATTGCCTGTGTTGTAATATGGCCAAATCTTGTTTTAATATGTCTATCGCAGAAGATGCAATGTCGCCTAGGGAATATATCCTGGAAGTCAATGTTGTTAACCAATTGTCTACCACTGCTAGAGATTTTTCCAAGTTAATACAGTCTATTTCCCGCAATCTCTCTGCGGCCTCTTGTTGGGATATTTTCCAAATCTCATTGTAGGCAGCATATATGAAACGTTTCTGATGTGGATTCCTGGGACCTAGTAAAAAATCCCTAGGATCCATTTCTCATGTGAGTAAAGATAAGTGCTTTTTCAACTCTGTTAGTGTTGAGGTTTCTAGCCAAACACTGTATGACGTCACTACCCCTGGATGTTGTCTCTGTACATAACCTGGATTTGTCCTATGGATACTAAACCCTTTGGTTTTACCCAGGAATCAACCATTTCTTCCAATCGGGATCCGATCTATTGTATTGCATGATGTAATCGATGGTAATTCCTTGCTGTGATGTTTCATCACCCTCGTGTGTGATGGTGTTGGCAGCCGGGATGTGTTCAAGTCTTTGTTCTTGGCAAGTCCAAGGCAAGACGTCTGTTGCACTGTCTCGTTCAAAAACATGATTTGCTGAGGGATGAGGCATGCTCTAAACAAAGCTTCCGTTCCCTGAACTTGCCATTCTCTATTACCCCAGACCGATTTTAAGTCTATGGTGTCTTTCCTTAATTCGTAACCTTGTTCAGACAACTGGGCAATAAAGGATGTAGGATAAATCTGTTTGGTGTTTGTCAACATATTTTTCTGTGCTGCTGTTTGTGCAACCTTATAATATTATAAGGCTGGGTCAGACATATTGAACCCTGAAAAATTAGCAAATTTTTGCGCAAATGTTTTTGAACTGCCTTTTGCCGGTGTTGGACAATGTTCCCACTGGTGGTATGTGAACACATTTTAGGAGTAGCAGATTTATGCAAAAAATTATGACCATAATGTTGATAACAATACATTGATTCGTAATCTGCTGAGCTCTCCAATGTTTTACTATTAGAAAATGCAGCAGATTATTCAAAATCAGACAACATGTTATTAACAGTTTCAAGATCCCAATCATCGGAAAATGTACTTGAGGTAATGATATCACTTAATTATATTTTAAATAAATGTGGAATTCTTAAAATTTCTGTTGGGCAAAATATATCGAAATCAACCTTGTTCCAAACTATACCATCCTGTACAGGAACCGTGTTAATGGTTACTAATGACAAGTCTCTTTGTTCTCAATGAGATGGTTGATGTGGTGTTAATATTATTTTCACTTCTTGGGCAGCAGAGCTTTGCTGAATGTATTGTCCATTAATAAGCATTTTAAAAACTATCACTAAGCTTAGCCAGAAAAGAATGAAAAAAATTCCGGAAGTTACCCATAGTTCTACCCATGGGGATACCAGGTAAGACTTTCCTAGAAAGTTCAGAAAGGCATTAACTTGATGCTTGCGTGATTTCTGGGTTGGCGTCATTTCAGGTTCACTTACATCCAAAGAAAAGTTCCATTGCACTGCTGCATAGTCCTTCATTCTGTATAGGTGACTGTTTGAACATGATGAGTCTTTCCTTTTTAACTTCTTGAATTGTAGTGAGAGGAGGGCATCTGCTACTTTGGAGTCCACGGGGCCTACTGCTTAGTATCGGCCACATAGTGTGGTTTGATTAGGTCAATTGAGACAAATCTTTTCACCTTTTTTCCGGCAAGAGGCGGTAGAAGCACAGTTCTTGTTCCTTCAATTGCTAGGACCGGTTCAGGTTTTCTGTAGGATGGCCCAAAAATATTTTTCTCCGCTATTTTCTTTCTGACCAGATCCTAGACTTTTTGGGATCCATACAGGTCTTGCCATGACTGATTTGACTTCCCCAGTGGCGGTCTGCTTCAGGTGGACTTTACTTTGTGGTGTCCTGGATTCATTTAGATCCTGTAAAACAGCCAAACCATCATGGATGTCAAAAGGCTTTTCATCTGCCACTGCGCCTTCACAGTCAAGATCAGGTACCCACATTCTTGTGCCAAATAGGACCTCATATGGAGTGAACCCCCCTAGAGAACTTCTTGGCATGTTATTGAGAGCATTCTGGACTCCATAAATATGTTTTACCCAACTTTTGCCCATGCCTAATACTCTAGCTGTTAAAGAATGCTTTAAGTCTTGTTTTTTCTCTCCACAACCGAATTTCCCTCAGGATGGTACGGAAATGAGTACCACAATGCTATAGCCAAACTTCCTATGGTCTCCTTGTAAGCCCTAGAAATGAACGCAGGGCCCTGGTCAGAATGTAATTTGCCAATTGTGTATGTCCCTATGAAGACTCACAAATCTTTTATAACAGTTCGAGCGTCAGCCGAGCATTTGGGCCACACCCATAGGAATCTAAAGTAGGAATCCACTGCTACCATTACTTTGTAAGGGGCTGCCGTAGTTCAGATAAACGCACGTGAATGGACAGTCTGATGCTGTCTAGCAATGGTATCTGTGCTGGACGTGCTATGGTGGACCTTCTTTTCTGTTGACAGATATTGTACTTTAAGACAAAGTCTTTGGTCTGCTTTGTTAATCTTGGCCACCAATAGCGTTGTGTCAATAAACAGTTGCCGAAACTCCAGCATGTGCAGAACCTATCCCTTTGTGTGCTGCTAGGATTAAACCTAACCTACGAATCATGTTCAGAATTACTCTATCCCCTACTCCAAGAATCTGAGCAAATGGAATGTTATTGGCATCTAACTTGTAGGAGTACTTGAATGGAAATCTTTTTGGTACTGCACCGCTGTTTTTGCATGAAGCAATAACAGCAACCACAATCTCACCATCTATTTTCGTTTTAGAATGAGTGATTGCAGCTAGGGGAGCTGTACGTACAGCCCCTTTCTCGGCTTCATCAGCCAATGAATTCCCTTCAACGTGAACGCCATCACGCTGATGGCTCAGTGTATGTATCACGTGAGTCCTCAGTAGTTCGGATTTAAACTCCACTACCTGTTCCCATAGAAATGTATGCTTAATTGTGCCACCTTTAGCATCTTTGAACCATTTTGAATCCAGTATTGTAAGTATTCATTATATGACTGCACACAGTAAAAGGAATCGCAAACAATTAGAGTGGTGAATTCCCGATCCCTTTTTACAAGTGCCTGTATCAGTGCTTTTAACTCTGCCAATTGTGCCGTACATTCTCCTAAAGATTGCGTTTTAGTGCAACTTGGATGGAACTTTCCATCCCGCATGAGACTTTTAATGATTACACAAGCTGCGCTGTATTGTTGCTTACTTCCTATGCCCGGTTGAGCAGATCCATCAGTGTGAATGATATATTCATACTGATCCAGAGGCATTATTTCATTAGGTAGAGGATATTCTTGTTCATATTGCAGGAATGCTTGTGACTTTAAATGTAGGTCGTACCTGTATTCCACATCTGTTGCAGTGAGAGAATTAGCCCATTGTATCCATCTCCGATTTAAGGCTTTTGCATTAGACGATTGCCTTTGTCGCACCCTCTAAGGCTGGAACCGGAGCCACAACTATTATTTGTTTCCCCTGAGCCAGTGCTCTTTCTCTTACTACAGCAGTCCGTACCGCTGTCAGAATCTTTTGAGTAGATGCGAAGCGCATCTCAGCATTTGTGTACAAATGTGATTTGTATGCAATTGGTACTGTTTCACCTTCATTGTATGTCAGATAGGTGTACCCAGACTGATCCGCAATTATACGGTTCACTAGGTTTTGTGAGTTTACGCGTGTCTGTAAGTGTTTGGAAGCTATCATGTCAGCTTGTAAGGAACAAAGTGTATTGGTGTGTCCGGTGTCCAATTTCTTGCTGAGAAATCAAGTTTAATTAAGTCGGATAAAGGTTTTACTCTTTCTGCATAATCCAAAATTTATGTTCGACCAAAATTTAGGAATCCCAGGGTAAGTTTTTTAATGATTTTGGAGGTTGGAGCAGCGCGCATTTTTTCGAAAAAAAAGGCTGCCATGCTTTTTTCTTCACTTGAAAGCCTATATACTAAAAACATAACAATGAGGTGGGCTATTTTTGATTTTTTAAAAGTACATTTGTAGCCCTCAGATGCAAATCCCAAAATAATGGTATTCACCATGTTCAAGTGTTCATCTAGGTCATCGTCCGTCAGATAAATATGGTCCACATAGGACAGTGCATTTTTATCCAATTGTTGTAGTAACTCTGTTACTCTGGCCAAAAACAACCCCGGGCTGTTCTCATGCTCCTGGGAAAGTCGCCGAAATTGCTGCTGGGACCGGAGCGCTGAGAATGCTGTTAAATACCTGCTTTCAGGTGCTATATTTTGGCAGAAAAACCTATTTGAGCTATCTAGTGTTCTTTTGTAGTTTTTTCCGCACAATGTTATTCATTAATGCAGCACTGTGTGCATTCTAAACTGAAAATGTCTTAGTGCAAGTGTTTAAATGTCTGCAATCTAAATCTAGACAATATGAATTGTCGGGTTTCATGACAGGAAACAAAAGGTTGTTCATTTGAGAGGTGCAAGTTTCAATAACCCCTTGGTGTATTCAAGTTGATCTAAGCTCTCCCTGACCTGTATTTTAGCTTCTTCCTTAATTGGATGCTGTACTGTATTGCAAATGCCTGGGAATATGATCTGAGAATGCTGTTAGAATTACCGTTTCTCCTTTAGGGCAATCCATGACAATAGCTGCCAGCCAATCGTATTCAGCTAACAAAATGTCATAGCCAAATGTAAGTTTTTCCCAAAAGAGACCTCTAACTTTTCTACACTTGTCCCCCTCCATCTGAAGCGTCATTTCAAATACTTTATGTGGGACACTCACCCTAGTGTCAGGTGTTTCTACCGTGATATAATCATTCAAGTCCGCTATCATCAGAAACTCCATCAGGTTCTGGTGAGCTGTTATTACTTCTGCCGCATTGTCTAGCATCGTCAGAGCCCATTCCCCGATCAGTAGTTGAGTCCTCAGAATTCTGAGCATGTCTGATCTTTAGACCTGCAACCTTATTCTATTTGAACTGTGGCTTTAGCTTTGCCTTTTCTTCTCTTTTGGAAGTGTAATCTTGAGCGTGCTGCTTATCTCTGGACTTTGTATGCTCTACTTGTCTCTCTGACTGTCCTTCCCTCTCAGAGTTTCTCAATTAACCCTGAAAGGATTGAGAGGAACGTTTATCAGTATCCTGATACCTGTCAGGTTTCCTAATATTATCCCTATTCCTGAGATTTCACCTCTTTTTGGAGGGCTCCTGTGGAGGAGATCTACCTCTGGATTGAGATCTGTTTCCCTTAAATGTTTGTTGTTAGGTCTCACTGAGACAGCAAAAGCTGTCTCTTTGAGACATTTTGTAAGTGGGCTTTCAAAAGTGCTACCCACATGGTTTTGCTGGCCTAGGGCTTGAGTGCATGATAGCGTGCACGTGCACAGCTTCTCCTCTGCTCCTTGCATTCCCCGCTCCCTTCTCACCCAGCCCTTTGATGCTCTGCTCGATTACTTTCACTTTAGCCGCTTTGACCCTTGCATTCCCCCCTCCCTTCTCACCCAGCCCTTTGATGCTCTGCTCGATTACTTTCACTTTCGCCGCATTGATGTTTGATCGCAAACGCGATCACTTCCGCTTGGCATAGCCTGTACTTGTTCTCTTGGTCCTCACATATGCTCTTCCCTCTATGTTTTTCTCTCTGGTCTCACATGTGCTATTCCCTCTGTATTTTCACTCTGCCCTCACATGTGCTTTTCCCTCTCCATTTTTCTCTCTTTCCTCACACATGCTATTCCTTCTGTATTTGTCTCTCTTCCCTCACATGTACTCTTCCCTCTGCATTTTTTCTCTATGCTCTCACATGTGCTCTTCGCTGTGTATTTTTTCGCTGCCCTCGCATGTGTTCTTCTCTCTATATTTTTATCTCTGCTCTCACATGCTCTCTTCCCTCTATGTTTTTATCTCCGGTCTAAAATGCGCCCTACCCTTTGTATTTTTCGCTTTGCTCTCCCATGAGCTCTTCCCTCTCTATTTTTTCTCCTCCCTCACATGGACTCTTCCCTCTGTATTTTTCTCTTTGCCCTCACGTGCTTTTCCCTCTGTATTTTTCTCTCTGCCCTCACATACTCTTCCCTGTATGTTTTCCTCTTTGCCCTCAAGTGCACTCTTCCCTCTGATCACATGCATACACAACTATGCACACATACAAACACACACATGCATTTACACACACATATGAACATATACAAACACACACAGAAATGCATAAACATATGCATATACATGCACACCAACACACCAACCCCACATACACATATAAACAAGCATGCACACCAACATACTCAAACACATATACATACACACAAACATGCATACACAGACATAGGTATACACACAAACATATGTGTACACATCCATGAAGACAAATGAACACAATGACACACCCATACTTGCACACCAACACACACATGCATACACAAACATATACACATACAAACACACACACATGCATACACACACAGATATATACATATAGACACACACTATGCACACACACGCATCTCCCGTACTGTCTCAGGGGAAGAGTCGGTGTCAGCTGTCTCCGAGAGGGAGATCTCGCATAAGACAGTAAGACTCAGAGACATGTGGCGGTGGGGAGAGACAGACATGCCTCCCTTTAATTGTGTTGTTGCAAGATGGTGACTATCTTCTGCCACTGGTGCATTCAGATAAGCGGCAGGAAGTTCGTCGGACACATGCACTGGTTTCAATTTCGAGAAAGTGGGGTGAACGTTTCACAGATCGGGAGTGCGTGTCAACACGTGTTTCTCCTTCACGGCAAGGCCAATCAGTAAGTTTTGTTTAACCGTGTGGTCATGAATCCTTTAATTGCATAAGTGAGCGGGTATGGATGTAAACAAAAATGTAACACTAATAGCACATTTTCTGTCACTCTTGTGAACAGGTTTGCTGTAAATGTATGAATGAGAATGGCGTTTTAGAATACGTTGCATGGAAAAGGGTCAACATGGTGTATACGTGTTTTTGGGTGTTTTTTAATTTTTTTTTAATTTATTTTTTATTGCATGGTTAACGTCATGATATACCGTATTCGGATGCTTCATTGCAGATCAGTTGTTTGGCCCGTGGTTATTTATGAGTTTGGAAAATACTTTTGTATTGTTTCGATTCTTTTTGTCTCTGCCCTATCTCTTGGTTGCGTCCTTACTCTCTCCCATCTTCTCTCTCCACCTTTTTGCTACATGTTCTCTCGTAATGTTTTCATTTTCCCCAACTCTCCTCTTTACTCTCTCTAATTCTTTTTTTGCTCCTTTTCTGTCTCTGTCCCTTCTCTCCTCTTTCTCTCCCCACCTGTCCCTTCTCTAACCCCACTCCTCTTCCTCTGCCCCCCCCCCCCATCCCTCTCTCTCGCAGTACTGCAGCATAGGCAGCACCAGGTCTCTGATGCCTTCTCAGTGTTGGCCCTGGGGGTGGAGGAGGTAAGTCAGCCCCCCTAGTGAATCCCATTATCAACAGATAGTGAACCTCTATTTACCAACAAGTACGGAGCGGTCTCGGTGACGGCTGATGCGAACAGTGATCTGCTCTCGGCCCCGGCAGGGCCTGTGGGGTGGGGGCGTTACCTTACACTAGGAGAGGAAGTAAAAGTGATATCCTCCCCTCCCCCCACTCCATCACTGTCTCTCCTCACCCTCCACCTCTCTCTCTCCTCCACTTCTGATTCCCTTCCAACTCGATCTCTCCTTACCCTCCACCTCGGTCTCTCCTTACCCTCCACCTCGGTCTTTCCTTACCCTCCACCTCGGTCTCTCCTCACCCTCCGTCTCTCCTCACTCTCCACCTCGGTCTCTCCTCACCCTCCACCTCCGTCTCTCCTCACCCTCCACCTCCGTCTCTCCTCACCCTCCACCTCCGTCTCTCCTCACCCTCCACCTCCATCTCTCCTCACCCTCCACCTCTGTCTCTCCTCACCCTCCAACTCTGTTTCTCCTCACCCTCCACCTCACCCTCCACGTGTCTCTCCTCACCCTCCACCTCACCCTCCTCACCCTCCACGTGTCTCTCCTCACCCTCCACATCTCTCCTCACCCTCCACGTGTCTCTCCTCAACCTCCACACATGTCTCTCCTCACCCTCCACATGTCTCTCCTCACCCTCCACACGTCTCTCCTCTCCCTCCACACGTGTCTCTCCTCACCCTCCACACGTGTCTCTCCTCACCCTCCACACGTGTCTCTGCTCACCCTCCACACGTGTCTCTCCTCACCCTCCACACGTGTCTCTGCTCACCCTCCACACGTGTCTCTGCTCACCCTCCACATGTGTCTCTGCTCACCCTCCACGTGTCTCTCCTCACCCTCCACACATCTCTCCTCACCCTCCACATGTCTCTCCTCACCCTCCACACGCCTCTCCTCACCCTCCACACGTCTCTCTCCTCACCCTCCACCTCACTCTCCACACGTGTCTCTCCTCACCCTCCACGTGTCTCTCCTCACCCTCCACGTGTCTCTTCTCACCCTCCATATCTCTCCTCACCCTCCACGTGTCTCTCCTCACCCTCCACGTGTCTCTCCTCACCCTCCACGTGTCTCTCCTCACCCTCCACACGTGTCTCTCCTCACCCTCCACATGTGTCTCTCCTCACCCTCCACGTCTCTCCTCACCCTCCACACGTGTCTCTCCTCACCTTTCACACGTGTCTCTCCTCACCCTCCACATGTGTCTCCTCACCCTCCGCCTCACCCTCCACATGTGTCTCCTCCTCACCCTCCACATGTGTCTCCTCCTCACCCTCCACAGGTGTCTCCTCCTCACGCTCCACATGTGTATCTCATCACCCTCCACAGGTGTCTCTCCTCACCCTCCACACATGTCTCTCCTCACCCTACACGTGTCTCTCCTCACCCTCCATGTGTCTCTCCTCACCCGCCACGTGTCTCTGCTGCACGCCACACACTGCTGCACGCCACACACTGCTGCACGCCTCACACTGCTGCACGCCTCACACTGCTGCATGCCTCACACTGCTGCACGCCACACACTGCTGCATGCCACTGCACGCCACACACTGCTGCATGCCTCACACTGCTGCACGCCACACAATGCCACACACTGCTGCCCGCCGCACACTGCTGCACACCGCACACTGCTGCATGCCACACACTGCTGCACGCCACACACTGCTACACGAAACATTGCTGCACGCCACACACTGCTGCACGCCACACACTGATGCAACCGGCACACTGCTGCATGCCACACACTGCTGCACACTGCTGCATTACTCACTGCTGCATGCTGCACGACACTGCTGCACGCAGCACACTGCTGCACGCAGCACACTGCTGCACGCCGCACACTGCTGCACGCCGCTGCACGCCACAGTGCTGCATGCCTCACACTGCTACACAAAACACTGCTGCACGCCGCACACTGCTGCACGCTGCACACTGCTGCACGCTGCACACTGCTGCATGTCGCACACTGCTGCACGCCTCACACTGCTGCACGCCACACACTGCTGCACGCCGCACACTGCTGCACTCCACACACTGCTTTTATGCGAGTTTATGCTACTGACATTGTAAATGACAATGCCTTTTATTTGTTTTAAAGCCAAAACATAAATAAAAGGCATTGTAATTTTACAATGCCAATAGCTCAGACTCTTATAAATGCGAGACCTATTGCATTGCAAATGCTTGTTTTTTATTGTCCCACTTCTTTTTAGAAGAAGCAGGTGTCTGCTTGGAAGTGTCCTTTTCAGGACTGCCTATTAGTTGTGGTTTTAACGCTTTCCCACCCAAATTGTCTGTGCCTAATTCGGCATACGCAGTTCAATTATTTTGGGTAGTTCAGGGCATATTTACAATAACTGGCGCATCCCTGCATATCAGCAGGGATGCGCCAGTTATTGTGCGGCACGGCTCTGCCATCATGGATGCGCCGAATTTACAATGCGGCACACCATGGGGCAAAAACAGCACAGATGCGTGACGCATCTGTGCCGTAAAAATGGCGCATTGCTGGAGTTGCGTCGCAAGCGCGACACAGCTCCAGCAATGCTGTGGGGGGCCCTATCTTGTTAATGCTGCATCAATCCTTACGCCTGCTTCAGGCAGGCGCAGGGTTTTGATGCAGCATGGGCCTAAAAGTGACTGAGTAAAATCTTGTAGATTTCACTCAGCCACTTTTAGGATGCGTTCTGGCGTCGGAACGCCCCCCCCTTCGCAGGAATGCCTACATGTGGCGCAGGGCTTTACAACGTGACGCATCTCCTAGATGCGTCACGTTGTAAGTACCCGGCACCATGGCGCAGGATTTGCGCCGCCGCTACGTCACAAAAGTGACGCAACGGCGGCGTAAATGAGGCACAAGGGCTTGTAAATCTGCCCCTCCGTGTTCCTGTTCTAAAGGACTGAACTCCCTCAGGCGCTGAAAAATAGCCACTTACGCTGCTTCCCCTTTTATATTACCTAAAATTATTGCTGATACCTGGACATAGTTACCTACTAACTTCATCCCTAAGTTCAGAGCAGGCTCTGCCCCATACTCGTTCTGTATTTGTCTTAATACATCGGGTATCACTGCTAATGAAGGAATACCATGAGTTCTGGTATGAATGGCAGCAAAGACTGTACCCCAAGTGGTACAATCCTCTACTTGTGGTGTTATCCCCATGGACAAGCAGCTTGTGAGCATTCTGTGTTTTTCATACGGGGTATTATTCGGGAATACTGCCTCTAACTGTGTTATTTTCTGAGCTACCCAGAATGGCATTTGTTTGCATTTTGTGGGCATTTTGCCCATTACTGCGTGTAATGTTTGTGGTGTGATTTTAGTTACTGTATCCTGAGATTGAGTTCCATTTTTTGCAACTATCGCTGGTTGAACTGTGAAAGTCCTCATAATGAATTGCGTCATGTTTCTGTTGATTTTAATTAAATCTTTATGTTGTATGAGTAAGTCTCCTGGTGGCATTATTTTCAATGTCAGGATGTGGTGTGTAGGCTGCTAATATCAGCTATGTTGCCCCTTCTCCTCTGAGAGGGCCTAATCTTCCTCTTCCTCTTATATGGGGTAGGGCGCCTTTAAAGCAGTATAAGTGTTCCTGGTATGTGAGTGGAACCTCTATGTCCTCGAGTGGATAATATTCCGCGGGTACATCTCCTTCTGTGTAAGAGTGAAATGTCTGTATTCTTGCATCTCCTGCTGGGAATATAACCCACAAATAAAATACCTCTGTTTTATTAGATGTGTGTGCCTCAATCACAAAAAATACTAAGCCACCCCTAGCTGATAAACCATTTTCTAACAGTTTCAGGGTGACTGTATGTCTGAATTGTTCTAAGGGAACTAAGATAAGGGTTTTTTATGCAAAATTTTAGGAACACTGTGGCCTTCAAGCTTGATTAACCAACAGCTAATAAATAGGATTTTTCGCCTAGTCAGCTTTGGCGGAGTTTGTGCCCACCCACTCCAGACGTCTCTCGTGTTTTGTAAGTAGGGGTCTCTGAGAATAGCACAACTGAACTACTCAGATTCTACTGTTAAATAAATACCCAACCAACGTCGGGCACCATGTCGTGTAGTTCCTATATATCATATACTGGATCTGCGTGTTCGGATAACATAAACTGTGGGTTTGGTGGCAGACTGGTTCTGAGCACCCCCACCAGATATGTTATCCTGTTTGCATTAGCTAGCTCACAGTGGAGTGAATCGTTTCTGGCAACCTCAGAACATGACAACCCTGATCCCTCAGGATTGTGGAAACAATATACTACTGAAAAAACAGTCTGGGCATTTCACTAAGGATTTATTGAACAGTTGTTATTCTAGTGTGGAATAGATTTGCTGTAAAAACCATTAGACAGTAGTATATATATATGATTAGCATTACTATGAAAGTAAAGGGGTGGTACAGTTCTACCATTTTGTAGTAATCATGAATATATACACGTACATAAAACACATGAGAAGAAAGTGCATACTCCTACGATGTCTCCCTAACTAGATGTACCTAAATGTACCTAATATCGGTGTAGGTGTTATGTGTTATGCCAAGAATCCCTCTAAGGTCTATTCAACCCCATTACCTGAGTAAGGAGAGAATATGAGACTCCGTCCTGGTCTCGAGTTGGACACCCCGTGAGGGATGTTAGACCACTTCTAGCTGGAGTGTCTGCATGCAGGAACCTCAGGGTCTCTGGTCAAGGTGTCAGCCGGGAAGTCACAGTCTCCTCTGTCTGTGAAAGCAAGACATGATGTATGTATACCTACAGGTCTCCCCAGGGATCCTACCTTGCTGTGTTACTATGTCGGCCTGAAAGGATGACGTTGGGCTTGAACTTTTTACATAGATATTATACATGAGATGTTCATCCTGCTGTGCTTCTAAGAAGCCTCATGCATAATGTATGAGTTTTGAACTAGGGAAAACCCACGTTCTGAATGCAGCGTTTTATCTAGGTAAAAGGTCAGTCCCTATGAACCATTATGTATGTAATGTAGGGAAGGATATAGCTGAATGGTTGCAGTGTTACTTGCGCCTATATATGGTACCTATATGGAATATAACATATCTACATAACATTGCATAGCATTCAAAGTAGGGATGAAAACATATACAACAAACATTATAGACCAACAATGTTGATGAAAGCAGAGTTATGAGCAGATTGCAGATTACTTACCAGAGTTTACGCACATTGGAATTACTCCATTCACATTGTTTTAAGTTACTGTCATACCCTTACCAATGTTTTTAATTTGGAATATTCAAACCCCTGCATTAAAACAACTAAATGTTCAAAAGCTTCACCTCAAAAGTGACAAACACCTTTCTTTAAGAGTCTCAGCCATCTCTACATCGAAGTTAAGTATATGAGCAAGGCTCATATGCATTACCTTATTAATATAGCCTTAGAGCCTGCCATTGCGGGCCCTACTGGCTATTAAAGGCCCGCCCCAGCGTTAAAATGAGTTGGCCTTTAATGGCCGGTAGAGACCACTAGGGAGAGGTCTAAGGCTATTAGTTCATTCTGCCCCTAGAGGGCAGAAAGTTCTAATTAGTAAAAACAAATGCCTCTGGGAGCCACAGTCAAACATTGGAATGTTGGAGCTCAGTGCTTCTACCAGCCATTAGACGCCCGGAGCACACCATTGTTTTCAATGAAGCTCACAAAATTCCTAAAAAAGGTTGACGTTTTTCAACGCTTATCAAAAATGATTCAATAAAGAATTGCATAGAGTTCTGAGTAACAATGATAAATGGGCTTTTATAGAATAAGTTTTCATCAGACTTTTCATTTTAATAAAATGCAAACAGAGAAGAGGTTGTGAAATTGTTTCCCAGCTATAAGTATATTTAACCAAATGTGCCAAAAAAGTTATATGTTCAGAATAGATGGAGTCTTTCAAATTAATGTGTTATTTGTCTGACAGCAGGGCTGTGAATGTGATTTATTAGCCAGATGAAGATGTCTGATGTGCCCTTACCCATTGTGATATAAGGTTTAATATCAGTCCAGTGGCTTCTCTTGGAGTTCCCTGTCTAACACCAAGGGGTCAGCCACAAAACGGTCCCTCCATCGAATCCAATAGTTTATTGGTTACAGGAAACCAAACTTGAAATTCGTAGGTCAGCATTATTGCAATTTATTTAGTATTTCACTTCCCCAAAAATATTTATGCTGCCATGTACCCTAGGTAATCTCCCTCCTGTGTGCTGGAACAATACAAGGTCACCTTGATAAAATAACACTCACTATTGCATGGATCCTAGCATCAATGTCAAAATCATTGACTCATGCAGTATGAGTCTATGCAGGGAACGTTGTGGGAAGTTTGAAAAAAACCTTCCAAAAGATCTTCATTTTTCTGAAGATGTGTTCATATCCTGCACGGATCTGCCTGGTTTTAATGCAGTAGATGATGGGGTTCATCAATGGAGGCATGAGGTAGAAGATGTAAGCCAAGACTTTATGAGTAAGAGGTGGGACCATGTTGGAAAATCTGTGAAGCACAGACAGCAAGATAATTGGCACATAGAACAGGAGGACAGCCCAGATGTGGGACACGCAAGTGCTCAGAGTCGTGCTGCGTTCACTTCGTGATGCAATCCGTAGCACTACCCTAAGAATCAGAATATACGATAGCACGACCAGGACTGCATCAGACATCATGTTGGAAACAACAAATAATCCATAATAGCTATGAACGTTGACATCCACACATGCAAGCTTGATGATTTCTTGATGTAGACACCATGGGTGAGTGAGGACATTGTTGCGGCAGAATGGAAGTTGCCTGTCAAGAAGAGGCTCTGGTAGGATTAGCATTATGGCCCTGAGAGCAATGAAAAGTCCTATTCTTAAAGCCATTGACTTTGACAAGATGGAAACGTATCTTAATGGATTCCAGATTGCAATGAAGCGGTCTACAGACATTGCCAAGAGTACCCCTGATTCCATGACTGTAAACATGTTCAGAAAGTAGATCTGGCACAGGCAGGTGTCAATATGAATCTCTCTGGATTTGAGGAGGAAGACACTAAACATAGTAGGCATTGTGGTGATGGACAAAGCCAGATCAGTCACCGCGAGGACAGAAAGGAAGTAGTACATGGGAGAATGGAGGCTTGGCTCTGTTTTGATGATGTACAGAATAGAACTATTTCCAAGTGTCATTACACCATACAGGGAGCAGATTAGA
Source organism: Triturus cristatus (assembly GCF_964204655.1). Taxonomy (NCBI): domain Eukaryota; kingdom Metazoa; phylum Chordata; class Amphibia; order Caudata; family Salamandridae; genus Triturus; species Triturus cristatus. The sequence goes on from NC_140591.1 coordinate 1,565,050,907, forward strand.
ATGGGGATCCAGATGTCAGTGGAATCATTTTCCTCCAGGCCAGATAAGACAAATGTTGAATGAATGAAGATGCTGCTGTTGACAGATACCATAATGCTGCAAAAGAAATTAAATGAATTCTTACAAACAGTTAAAAAAAATGTATGTGTTGTCAGTGAGGGAAGGTTTTTTGCATGTAAAGTGAATGGCAAGGCAGGATAGTCCCAGGATTTCGAAGATAAACTATGACCCCACACAATATTGTGACATAGTGACTTATCAGTGACCAAAATATCTTAATGTAAGTCAATATATGTAAGTATAGGTTTCCTATTGTCAAGTCTACATATTTGCACATTGACCTCATAATCTATCTATCTATCTATCTATCTATCTATCTATCTATCTATCTATCTATCTATCTATCTATCTATCTATCTATCTATCTATCTATCTATCTATCTATCTATCTATCTATCTATCTATCTATCTATCTATCTATCTATCTATCTATCTATCTATCTATCTATCTATCTCTTTTATCTACATTTACACCTCTGTCAGGATATATATCATGTCACATATGTTGAGTGATCACCACTAGGCAGAAAATCTTTCACATAAAATCACCAATGTTATCCTATGGCAGAAAATTCACTTAGCAGGTAAGTAGTGTTATCGCCAGGGGGTACGTTTGCAGAGTGGTGTATGGAGGGGGCGTGGCCTCCGGCCCAATCCCGGTTTTTTTCCCTTCTTTTTTTTATAAGGGGGGCTGTGTAGCCCCCCTTCTTTTTCTATTTTTTTGGCCCTGGGGACCCCACCCCCCGGGCCTGACCCCAATTTTTATATATTAAAAAAAAAATCGGGAGGGGGGCTGCGTGGCCATAATTTCCCTGGGGACCCCATACCCCCGGGGCATGGGCCTTTTTTAAAAACAATTTATGTAGGTGGGCTGCGTAGCCCTACTCCTCTGGCCACTTTAAGGCCCCGGGCCCCCATCCCCCGGGGCCGGCCAATATTTTTTTTTATTTAATGGGGAGGGGGGCGGTGTGGCCCCCTTCCCGGGCCACTTCTGGCCCGGGGACCCCATCCCCCGGGGCCTGGCCTCTCGTTGGAGACCATGGGGGGGTCCCCAATCCCCCCACGGTCCCAGCCGGCTCCCCGCCTCCTGCGTGAGCCGGCATTGCTTTTCCACATGGGGAGCAGCTAACATGTTGCTCCCCATGTGGAAAAGCAATCTGCTTTGCTTCATTGAAGCAAGAGCAGGTTTCCCTGCTCTCGTTTCAATGAAGCAAAGCAGTTTGCACTGGCAGAATGGGAGCCGCGAGGCTCCCGCCTTGCCATTGCAAACAGCAGTGTCCCGGGGTGGGCATCGCGAGACACTGCAGAAGCCGGCCCTGGGGGTGGCGGTCCCCAGGGCCAAGACAAGGCTCCAGGAGGGAGGCCACGTGGCCCCCCTCCCACATGTACAAGCTGCCCCGGGGGTGGCGGTCCCCGTGGCTGGGGGGGCCTGAGAGCCCCCCACATCAATTAGTTTTAAGCCCCGGGGGTGGCGGTCCTCGCCGGGGCTGGGAGGCTGCGAGCCCCCCCCTATGTTAACAAAGTCCCAGGGGGTGGCGGTCCCCGCTTTTTTAAAATTATGCCCCTGGGATTTGGCCATCCGGGGGCAAATTAGAATATTCAGCGCGGGAGCCCGCGCTGAATTTTTTTTTTTTCCGGCTGAAATTCTTTGTTTGGCCCCGGGGTTCCTTGTGGGACCCCCTGAGCAGTCCTAGGGGGTCAGAGTCTTTCTACCATGCCCCCTTTTTGCGTTTTTTGCGTTTGTTTTTTAGGTTTCTTGTGCCTCGGTTCTCCCAGCCAGCTGGGACCATGGGGGGATTGGCCCAGGAGGGGGGCCATGCGGCCCCCCTCCCTCATTAAATAAAAAAAAAAAAGCAATGGCTGGCCCCGGGGGATGGGGTCCCCGAGGCTTAAAGTGGCCAGAGGAGGGGGGCTACGCAGCCCCCTACATAATTTTTATTTTAAAAAGGCCTATGCCCCGGGGATGGGGTCCCCAGGGCAATTATGGCCACGCGGTCTCCTTCCCGATTTTTTTTTGTAATATATAAAAATTGGGGTCAGGCCCTGGGGGATTGGGTCCCCAGGGCCAAAAAAATAGAAAAAGAAGGGGGGCTACACAGCCCCTCTTCTAAAAAAAAAGAAGGGGAAAAACGGGATCGGGCCGGAGGCCACGCCCCCTCCTTGCACCACTCTGCAAACGTGCCCCCTGGCGCGTTTGCAGATGGGGAACTAATTCCCCTTGAATACTGGGGGTCTCTGGGGGCCAACTAGCCCACCAGGAACTTCCAGTATGTGCCAGGGAGCTGCGTTGCAGAGAGGTGTAATGAGGCCACGCCCCTTTTTACACCTCTCTGCAACACAGCACTGTGGCGCTTACTGGAGGTACCTGGTGGCCTAGTTGGCCACTAGGGGACCTCAGGATTCAAGGGGACTTGATCCCCCAACTTAAAACGCGCCACGGTGCGCGTTTGCACAGTGGTGAATGTAGGGGGCGGGGCTTGAGGTGATACTGTGCAAACACACCCTGTGGCACGTTTTAAGTTGTGGAATTCATTCTTCTTCAATCGAGAGGTCCCCCAGGGGCCAACTAGCCCACCAGGTACCTCCAGTAAACGCCACGGAGCGGCGTTGCAGAGTGTTGTAAAAAGGGGCATGGCCTCTGAACACCTGGTGGGCAAGTTGGCTGCCAGGGGACTTCAGGATTCAAGGGGACTTAATCCCCCAACTTAAAACACGCCACGGGATGTGTTTGCACAGTGGTGAAGGTAGGGGGCAGGGCCTGAGGTGATATGTGTGCAAACACGCCTTGTGGCGCGTTTTAAGTTGGGGAATTAATTCCTCTTCAATCCAGAGGTCCCCTAGGGGCCAACTAGCCCACCAGGTACCTTCAGTAAGCGCGTTATCAGGGCTGCATCTTTTAGACCAGTACTGACCCTGAAAAATAATTCTAAGCGTACTTACCAGTAACTTGTATTTCTCTACATAGGAATCTATTGTGTGGTTTTCACCAGAAAAGTTTCTAAGTGCCCATTTTTGAAACGTACAAATATTCCTCTAAAATCAGCCGAACTACAATTTACGATTTACTCACCTGTTATCAGGAGAAAACCCAGGGCTGCATCTTTTAGATCAGCACTGACCCTGAAAAGTAATTCTAAGCATACTTACCAGTAACTAGTATTTCATTCCATAGGAATCCATTGTGTGGTCAGGAGAAAAGTTTCTAAATGTCCATTTTTGAAACTTACAAATATTCCTCTAAAATCAGCCAAACTACGAATTCTGATTTACTCACCTGTTTTCAGGAGAGAACCCAGGGCTGCATCTTTTAGCCCAGCAGTGACCCTGAAAAGTAATTCTAAGCGCACTTATTAGTGACTTGTATTTCCTTCCATCGGAATCCATTGTGTGGTTTTCAGCAGAAAAGTTTCTAAGTGCCCATTTTCGAAACGTACAAAAATTCCTCTATAATCAGCCGAACTACGAATTCCAATTTACTCACCTGTTATCAGAAGAGAACCCAGGGCTGCATCTTTTAGCCCAGCACTGACCCTGAAAAGTAATTCTAAGCGTACTTACTAGTAACTGTATTTCCTTCCATAGGAATGCATTGTGTGGTTTTCACCAGAAAAGTTTCTAAGTGTCCATTTTTGAAACCTACAAATATTCCTCTAAAATCAGCTGAACTACAAATTCCGATTTAATCACCTGTTATCAGGAGAGAACCCAGTGCTGCATCTTTTAGACCAGCACTGACCCTGAAAAGTAATTTTAAGCGTACTTAACAGTCACTTGTATTTCCTTCCATAGGAATCCATTGTGTGCTTTTAAGTAGAAAGGTTTCGAAGTGTCTATTTTCACAAACTAAAAATATTCATAAAAAATCGTCTGTATGACTTAAACACATTCTTTTAACTGTTTACAGGAGATTCACCTGTGCTGGATCCAGGTTCCACCACAGAGTAAGAAAAAGTAACAATAACACTACTTACCTGCTAAGTGAATTTTCTGGCATAGGATAACATTGGTGATTCTATGTGAAAATTTTTCTAAGTGTCAACTTTTAAAATACAATAATAATCCTTACAAATCACTACTGTAACCAAAACGCTTTTACTCAACTGTTTACAGGAGATGTCCAAGGACTGAATCTAGGATCCAGTCCTGTGGTTAGAAAAGTAATCCATAAAGTAACTAATTGCATTTGACTAGAAATTCACATTGAGCTCAATGTTGCATTGTGTTTGAAATTGTGTTGCCCATTGCAACAACTGTAACTACTGTACTTAAAAGTCTATTGCCTATTTGCAAAGTATTTAAACTAAAGTAATTCATTCTGAGAAAGTCTATTTTGTATTGTAATGTATAACGTAATTATAATGTAATTAAAAAATTACAATATCTAAAAATAAATAGTTAAAAAAAATTTAGTAAATCAGTATCAAAAAAATGAGTATAACAATTAATACATTAAAAATTATCATTTACAAAACCTTTGAAATTCGCTGAAAAAACCATAGGTTTCAGGCTTGATATAGTTAGGAATTAGCATTTAAAAAACCTTTGAAATTCACTGAAAAAACCATAGGTTTCAGGCCTGATATAGTTAGGAATTAGCATTTTAAAAACCTTAGAAATTCACTGAAAAAACAATAGGTTTTAGGTGTGTTATAGTTAGCTGGACATTTCACTCGAACTGTAAAATGACAAAAGCCAATTACCACTCCAGGCACAGAGGGAGACCTCTTGCACCAATCTTTCTGGGGACATTAACTTTGGATCAGGCCAATAGAATATTGAGCACCATGCTGATAACGTTTGTGATTGATTCCACATTTAATTAATATGTATTGCACGGGGATATGAACAACGAGAACTGTCTTCGTAAATCAGCAGCTACTTGCAATTCCCGTTGCATCCTGGATACTGTAGGCTCTTCAATCATGTGGTAAAATACACCTATAAGAATGCACGCACGCATGCACTTTGTTTGGAACTTTCTGTCCGTGAGGAAGGCTAACCCCGAAACATGTTGGACTAGGAAAGCAATGTGCTGCATTACCTGTAATAAAGTGCTGGTCTCCAGGAATGGACCTCTCTCTCTGTGTTTATGTGTGAAGGTGACGGGTTTCTCCGTGCCCGCCTTTAAGAGGTCACCCTGCAGGGTCGATGGCTCCTCAGTCGGAGGTTTCGCTGTGGATATATACATATATATATTCACTGAAAAAACCATAGGTTTCACACATGTTATAGTTAGCTGGACATTTCACTCGTAAAAAACCATTGAAATTCCCCCGCTTTAGTTAGTTCAGCTAACTATAACTCGCGCGACCGCAATCCACTGCTGATGACGTCACATATTACATCACTGTATTCACTAAGATACTGTTAATAAGTCAGTTATACAATTAATTTTACAAAAAAACCCATCCATTTAGACACTTATTTACCCATTTATTCTTCCATTAACCTTTAGATATACAGATATAAAAAATATTTATTTTTTACAAAGACACATATTCACTGGATGATGTCATCAGTGATGTCATTTGAGATGTCATCAGTGATGTCATGAGTGATGTCACTGACCATGTCATGAGTGATGCAATATGTGACGTCATCAGCAGTGGATTGCGGTCGCGCGAGTTATAGTTAGCTGAACTAACTATAACGGGGGAATTTCAATGGTTCAGTCCTAACTATAACTATCTACTGGCGATTAATATATATATATATTCACTGAAAAAACCATAGGTTTCAGGGGTGTTATAGTTAGCTGGACTTTTCACTTGTACAAAACCATTGAAATTCCCCCGTTATAGTTAGTTCAGCTAACTATAACTCGCGCGCCCGCAATGCACTGCTGATGACGTCACATATTACATCACTCATGACATGGTCAGTGACATCACTCATGACATCACTGATGACATCTCAAATGACATCACTGATGACATCACTGATGACATCATCCAGTGAATGTGTGTGTTTCTGAAAATTAAATATGTTTTATATATGTATATCTCAAGGTCGATGGAAGAATAAATGGGTATATAAGTGTCTAAATGGATGATTTGTTTTTGAAAAATTGATTGTGTAACTGACTGATTAAGTGTTTCATAGTGAATACATGGCTTAGTGAGTAATGTTTAAATATGTAAATATCTGTATCAGTCTCTCACTTTGTGTATAAGTGGCTGCATGGGTTGGTGAGTAGCTACATGGGTGTTTATATAGGTTATTAGTTGGTTTTATGAGTATCAGTCTGAGTGTCTGCATGGTTCGGTGGGGGTATTACGTAGTGCATAGGTGCATGAATGAATGACTCACTCTTTGTATGTGTTGAAGACAGCATGTGTGCAGGACTCTATGGGTGGATGAGTGAGTGTATGGGTGTGTTAGTGAGTGAATGACTGTCTCAATAGTGTCTTTATGAGTAACTACATATGTTTTAAACTAGTATATGTGACTATTGGTGTATATAAGCGAGTATATGTGACAGTGAGAGATTGAAAGAGTTCCTATATGAATAAGTATGTGTTTCTATAAGTGATTGTTTAAAAGACTAAGTATGTGTAAGTTTCCGTAGAAGTAAGTGTGGTGGTGTGTGTATAACTGTATATGCAAGTAAATGTATGTTTGATTCTTTATTAGCATGAGTGACTATGTGTGTGAGTACCTCTATGGATGAGTGGCATTGTGTAACAGGATGTATAGGTGTATGAGTACATGTATGAGTGACTGTATAGGACTGTTGGTGAATGAGTGGATGTGTATGTGGATCTTAGAATTACTGTATAGGTTGTTGTAACTGGTATTGGTATGTCCATTGTTTTTAAAATTTTAATTTCTATTTTTGAATGTGTGTATCAAAGGTTATATTAGGGGAAGAGGAGGTCTGCCACTCTATCACAAGGATGATGTAATCAGTGATGTCATCAGTGATGTCATTTGAGATGTCATCAGTGATGTCATGAGTGATGTCACTGACCATGTCATGAGTGATGTAATATGTGACGTCATCAGCAGTGCATTGCGGGCGCGCGAGTTATAGTTAGCTGAACTAACTATAACGGGGGAATTTCAATGGTTTTGTACAAGTGAAAAGTCCAGCTAACTATAACACCCCTGAAACCTATGGTTTTTTCAGTGAATTTCTGAGGTTTTTTAAATGCTAATTCCTAACTATAACGTGCCTGAAACCTATGGTTTTTTCTGTGAATTTCAAAGGTTTTTTTAAATGCTAATTTCTAACTATGCCTACAGAGATAGGACATGTGAAGAAAGAAGAAAAAATGCACAGAAAGAAACAAAAGAAGTGCAGAAAGAAGCAACAGAAGTCCTCAAATACGAAGATAAGTGCAGGAAGAAGGATAACGTGCAGAAAGAACAAAAAGAAGAGCAGAAAGAAGCCTTGTTGCAAAATCATCCTGTACCCTCAACTTTTTCAGACGGATACTGGTGGTAACTGAGTCTGACTAACCAGTCCTAGAGCCAGTGCTATGTTAAAAGACACTTAGAATACAGTGAAAACACCTACATACACTAGGGAACATTATGCGTTGGGGTCCCCCTGTGATTAGCATGACCTCCTCTGTAAGCCCCTAGTGTATAATAGGGCATGGGGATTAAAACTACCTCTTAAAACAGGCCACAGGGCGTTTTTGCACACGTTAACTCAGGCCTCGTCCCCTCCCTTCACCACTGTGTAAACACGCCCTGTGTCCATTTTTAGTTGGGAGATTAAGTTCATTTGAATCCTGAGGGTCCCTAGGGTCCAACTAGCCCACTAGGTACCTCCAGTAAGTGCCACAGAGCTGCGTTGCAGAGAGGTGTAAAAAGTGGCACGGCCTGGACCACCTCTCTGCAATGCAGCTCAGTGGCGCTTACTGGAAGCACTTGGTGGGCTAGTTAGCCCCCAGGGGCCCTCAGTATTAAAGGGAAATTATATCCCCAATTTAAAACGTGCCATAGTGCGTGTTTGCACACGTCACCTCAGGCCCCGTCCCCTCCCTTCACCACTGTGTAAATGCGCCCTGTGGCTGTTCTAAGTTGAGAGATTAAGTCCCCCTGAATCCTAAGGGTCCCTAGGGTCAAACTAGACCACTAGGTACCTCCAGTAAGCGCCACAGAGCTGCGTTGCAGAGAGGTGTAAAAAGGGGCTTGGCCTCAGAACACCTGGCTGCAGCGCAGCTCCCTGGCGCATACTGGAGATGCCTGTTGGGGGCGCGTTTGCAGAGTGCTGCACGGAGGGGGCATGGCCTCCGGCACGATGCCAGTCTTTTATTTATTTTAGTTTTTTAAGAAGGGGGGCTGTTTGGTTCCCCTTCTTATTCTAATTTATTGGCCCTGATGACCCCATCCCCCAGGGCCAGTCTCCTAATTATATTTTTTTGACCCCAATCCCCAGGGCCGGCCACTGTTTTTTATTATTTAAAAAAAATATATATTTATAGACACACCTAGGACATGCTGGACAAACCGTACGTACCCATCACCATGACGATTTGCGTGATATTCATTAAAAGGCGACTATGCATGCAATGAATCCACGTGGAATGTATTTACACCACTAGTGAAGCTCTGACATGTCTGATGCCCTACCGTGCCTAATCCTGGTAGACACCCTTGTCGTTTATTTATACAAACATAGGTAGCTATTGACGGGCACATTTAATACACATGCACACCAAGCCATTCAAAGGGGATTCGACAAAAATTCGACCAAAACTATGCAAGAAACCCCCCTCACGGTTAATAAAACACACATCCACTGCCGGATGTGTAATACTTTTTATTTTACTCTCTGGAAAGGGGACGAACATCACTTGAGAGTCACAGCGTGCTCCTGACAGAGCCCAATGCTGTGTTACACCCACCATTGCCTGCCGAGTGCCACACACCTCTGTGTTGTATTCCACTAGCTAGTGCATATGCTATGACACTCTCTAGCCCATGTGCACTGTAACACCACCCCGTGAATATGTCATGCCACACTTGTCTTCGCACGGGTTATATTGCCCCATCTAACGTGCCTTTCTCGATGCCTATGTTATAACGCACAGTGCTATGCCATACATATTACAATCTGGGATCCATATCTTTGTCACAGTGCATATGCAACGTTACACTCCCCAGCACATATTTTATATTACAACTTTAGAGACTAGTTAGGTTACACAACACTGCCCTGTGCATATTACACTCCAAGGCGCATATCGCATAGCACGCGCTAGTGCCTGTGCTATCTCGCGCTCTCCCATGAATCTGTCATTGCGCACAATGTATTGCATATTATATTTCACGCCCGGTTCATCTTATATCACACTTTTTGGTGCATAGTTTATACCATACACTATATCTAGTTTTCATTTTCAATCGTGCTCTCAGGACTATGTTCTATATAACACTGTGTTCACCTACCCTTTTCACGGGCATTACATTTTGCGATAGGGGGTGGAGGGTCAGGGGGTGTTTCTGCCAAGTGAGCCCGGAGTCACAGTCACAAACGTCCTCTTCTTCCTGAATAAAAGTGAGATTATGCTGCATACTTGTTCATATTTTAAGTAGTTCGCACAGACACAATGTTTTAAAAACAATAAAGTTCCTAATACCCGCCTTCTCTGAACAGTTAGCTTGCTGCCCCATCCCCTTCCTCCCTATCCTCTGTTGTGTGAATCCATGGACTAGCCTCCTCCCTCCTGCCATGCATGGTCTGATGTGCTGCCACTGCCCTCAATTTAGTATGATGTACCAGTCCACTCCTCCTGCCCTCCATTGCCCAATTCTATGCCCCATCATTGACCTCCTGCTTAAACTCTGTGCTTAGCTTGCTGCCCCTATTCTCCTTCCCCCTGCCCTCCGATGTCTTTGTGCATGCCCCTGCTCCATCCTTTTTGCCCACCATGTCCCATGGACCTGCCACTCCTATCTACTCTGAGTGTTCTGTTGAGCTGCCACTCCCCTCCCACCTGCCTAGCATTGTCAGATGACTGTAACCTGTCCCTGCCACCTCCACCCTGCCTGTCCACATGCCATGCCCCTATCCTCTTCCTCCTGTCCTACATGGTCCATTGTACTGCCACACCCTTCTGCCCTCCCTGGTCTGTTGTGCTGCAACTGCTCCTCCTGCCTGCCCCGTGTGGTCTGTTGTGAGGTCCCTTCCCCTGAACTTTCTTGTCTGTGCACAGGTCCTGACCCTTCCTTCTATCCTCCATCGTCCTTTGTGCATGCCCCTCCACCCTCCTTCTTGCCCATCACAGCCATTGTGCTGCCACTAACCCTCCCACTTGCCATGCATGGTCTTCTGTGCTGCCATGGCCCCTCCCACCTTCCCTGTGTGGTCAGTTAGCTGCCCCTGACCCCCTCCCACCTTCCCTCCATGGTCTGTGTGTATGCCATCACAGTCTCACTGTTGCTCTTCATGGTGTGTCTTGCTTCTAGTGCCCATCCTGCCTGACCTCCATGGCTATCTTGCTGCTCCTGCCCTGCCCCCTTGCCCCCAGCCCTACTCCCTCCCTCCTGGCTTGTCTGTTCCATTGTAATGCCCCTGATCCGTCCCTCCTGCCCTTTATGGTCTGTTATACTGCAGCTTTCTCTCCTGTCTGTCCATTATGGTCAGCTAGCTACCATTGCCTCTTGCCCCTCTGTTCTCTGTTGTCCATGTGCATGGTCCTGTCCCCTCCCTCTTGCTTTCTATGGACTGTTGTGCTGCACTCCCGTCCTGCATGCCCTGTGTGGTGTATTGTGCTGCTGCAAACCCTGATGCCTGCCCTGCAGGGTCAGTTTGGTGCACCTCTCCATGTCCCTCCTGTCCTCTGTTATCCAAGTCCATGTCCCTATCCCATTTCCTTCCATGATCCAATGTACCATACTTGCGAACATTTTGAACTTGGTAAGAGGGAGATTTTGAAAAAAAACTGGGGTATTGATTTTCCCCTTTGAGTTACATTGAAAAAGAGGATATTGTAGACAGGAGACAGATCAAATAAAGCCCATTTGAGCTTAAAAACATTGGACGTTTCCTGGCTGAATCGGGTCTGTTGGCATGTATGGTTGTACTACCATTGCCTCTTCCTTCTGCCCACAATGGTCTATTACATTGCCACAGCCTTGAAGGAGGGTAGATTTTGTATCACAGGGGGCCCCTGGCCCGTTCTGTCCACACCTGAAGTATGAGACCCTTGTCCTTGCCCTGCCAGCTGCATTTGTAGGCCGTATTAAATTGACCAGCGGGTCCTGTGTTGCTATATAATTATCCTGAGACATCCTTACCACTCAGCCAGCATAAAACCCCTGTGTAGGCCCTTCTGTTCAATATGTAGGCCTCTTTGTTAAATTGACCATAGCGCTGCAATTTTAGTGTATAGCAGTCTGAAGGCAGGTCTGCGAGGCCTTCTGATCCAAACTAGTAGCCCCCACCCTACCCGAGTGCTCCGTGCTCGGTATCAAAGTTCAACATCCCCCTGAAGCTGTCGACATACAGTAGGCTGCATCCTGGACTGGTACTTGCTTCCTGGGCAGGTTTCCCGCTTTTAAGGAAGTGGCAACCGCAGAGCGTCAAGTTAGGAGAACTGAGGAGATTTTATACATGAATATATTGAATTCCCGTACAATACCCATTATTTTCTGCTTGCTCTATGGAACTTACGATAAGCGATTGGCCTGAGAGACTGACCTTTTCACCCAGTCCATTGTCAGCATTAAGTGGGTAAATGACGAAATGTCTGGTAAAATCTGCAGACGAAGCTTTTGGGTAGCATACGTAGGTAGATGTAGCGTGCAAAGGAGCCCACAAAATGATATAAAAAGGGAGCACCCACAGATATCGACGGACTACCTCGCCGTCTGTATGTAGGTTAACAGGCAGTGCAGGTTTTCCCCAAGAGCTGGGAGCTCTTGTCTTCCTTTGCTTAAAATGTCTTGCTCTGCTTTGCTTGAAGTATCTTATTCTATTTTACCTATATGAAATGTCATGTTATGTTTAACCATTGTTCTCTTTACTTTTGCATTTAAAAGATTTTGTATTGTAATTGCAGGAATGCTTGCTCTAAGAGTAAACGTGAGTGTTCCTAGGTAACATTTTCCTTGGTGTAACTTGTTTCTCATGATGCATTTATAGATGTGTTTTCTCTCTCTCTCTGTCAGTACATTAATTGAGATACAGAGAATATTATGACAGCTGTATGATTATCTGGATTCTGTATTTTGTACTTTATGTCTCTATTCTGCGGTTTCTTTGAAGTTGCATCTTCTCATTAAACTGCCATTGTATTCTGCCTCCAATTCCATGTCTCATATGTCTGTTTTCTTCATTTTTGGAGCAAGCGTTCCTAGGCACCCCGGCTCAAATTAAGGTGCCCCTTTTGTCCCTGACTCACTCTCCTGCTCAGTTCTGTGGTGGCTCCCGGGGATCTGGGGACCGCCCCTAGCTTCCTTGACCCGTAATAGATCTTCCCTCCAACAGCCTCTCTTGCAAGTCCTGTATTGTTGTTTTGTTGCCCCTGCCCCCCTTTCCACTGCCCTCCATAGTCTGTTGTGCTTCCACGGCCCTTCCTGCCTGCTCAGTGTGGTTAAATTGTTGCCTTTGCACCCTCCTACCTGCCTTCAATTTTCAGAGTCCGTGCCCCTGGCCTCTGCCTCTCAACAGTATCCTAATGAACAACTAGATTGCTAACATTCTATATTTATTACAAAAGTGTGGAACGCCTGACATCATCTTGATGTAATCAAAACTGTAATACCTAGAGCATTTCCTTTAGAAATTACATATATGAGAGGGTCTTATTGGCATCAAAATTATGGTTAGTGCTCTAAAAGACTAAAATAAGGACATATTTTCTGAGTTTTCAAATAGCGACAAAGCACTTTTAAATTATTTGTTATCTTTATGTTTTTTTATCCAGTTGACCACTTGATTAAATGTTGCACTTAGGGGAGAGGATGTGGTGTTACTTCCAGAACTGCAGACTTTGCAACTGGGGAACCAGGTTGAAGTTTCTGCTTCAGCTCGACATTCTGTGATTCTGGTCAAATCACTTAGTCTCCCCATGTCTACAACCAAAATGAATTTGTTCTTGTGTGATGTAACCAATGCTCATGTAAAGCACTCCAATACCTGACAAGTCTGCACTATATAACACTGCAAAAACACAAAATAATAAGTGTTTTGCACACTTCTGTCATTGGGCTATATTTGGGCTACATCTGGGTGATTTTGGGCTACATTTGGGCTCTTTTGTCTCCGGTGGCCATCTTGGGAGATTTATTTGTTATGAAGTTTCCTAATTTCCTCATGTACTGCAGTCTCCTCAGTAGGAAATGCTTTCAGTTTTTTACTTTGATTCCATCATGAAGGTATTCAGATATGTCACACATTTGCCATAAATTCTGAATGTTAGCACTCTAGTTGCTCATTAGATCACTGTAGTAAAACTACTGCACCATGGAAGTCTGCTCCTGGTATTAAAAGTGCATGTTTCAGTCTGCATGTCAGAATTTTTTAATGAAATAGAAGAGGATTTGAGAAGTCACTCAAAATGTGCCCTCATTTTCTTTCTTCAGCATTAATCATAATTTCTATGGCAAAATGAACCTCCTCATTGTGTTCCTTTTTAAATTAAATGTTTTAAGTGTTACCAGTTTATTCCAATCAAGATGGCTTCAGGTGTGCCTTACTTTTGTCATAATGAAGACAGTAAGCGCTCTAGTTGTTTTTAAGAACATTCTGGGACATTCTGTCATTGGGCTATACTTGGGCTACATCTGGGTGATATTTGGGCTACATTTGGGCTCTTTTGTCTCTGGTGGCCATCTTGGGAGACTTATTTGTTATGAAGTTTCCTAATTTCCTCATTTACTGCAGTCTCCTCAGTAGGAAATACTTTGTTTTTTACTTTGATTCCATCAAGAAGGCATTCAGATGTGTCACACATTTGCCATAAATTCAGAATGTTAGCACTCTTTTTGCTCATTAGATCACTGTAGTAAAGCTACTGCTCACCAGGGAAAACTGCTGCTGGTATTGAAAGTGCATGTTTCAGTCTGCATGTCAGAATTTTTTAATGAAATAGAAGAGGATTTGAGAAGTCACTCAAAATGTGCCCTAATTTTTCTTTCTGCAGCACTAATCATACTTTTTATGGAAAAATGAACCCCCTCATTTTGTTCCTTTTTAAATTAAATGTTTTAAGAGTTACCACTTTAATCCAAGCAAGATGGCTTAAGGTGTGCCATACGTTTATCATAAGTAGGACTGTTAGCGCTCTAGTAGTTCTTTGGAACACTCTGGGAAGCTGCAGTAGAACACAAAGGAATCAACTGACAGTCTCTGCCCTTGTTGGATGTACATGTTTTACTGAGAATGTCAGACTTCATTCTCACATGACTGAGAAAGATAATGTGAATTTACAGAAAATAAGCTCTCAGTTTAGCCTATAGATCACCTTCCAAACCTCTGTGGTAAAAGCATGAGAAAATATTTTTCTCTCAATCATGATATCCCAGCAGAAGGCTTTTTCACATGGTGAAATCACCTTAGAACATACCACAATTCCTAAAATGAGTATGGTACCATCAACAAATGATTTATAATGTAACTAAAGTCGTAAAACCTTCTATTAACTGCAATGCTTTTTAATGAGGTGCTATCATGTATATTGGTCCCAAGATGGCTGCCAACACTTCTTGGATGAAGTGCTGACAGCCAATCAGATCTCAGGATGAGATGTGTGGTTAGGCTCCGCCCACATATATATATGCTTTTAAATGCTATTTTCTCAGGAAATACTGAACAGATTTACACCAGACCTGCAAAAGGCACTTCCTTGACCTTATGGCTACCTCTCTGCCAAATTTCAAGTAATTCTGTTCAGCCGTTCGGGCTGTAGCTGTGTCTAAAGGTCCTATGGAAAAATGCATGGGGAAAACGCGTTTTGGGACCCCCCTTTTTTCTCGGCCCCTGCTTGACGAATCCCCCCGAGACTTTCAGGGTAGGAGCGGAGCGTAGCGCCCCACCTATTTTGAAAATTTCGCGAGGATTCGTCGACCGGCGCCAAAGTTATTCCAAATAGAATGTTGCGGATTTCCTATGGAAACAGGGTCCTAACTATATCTACCTACTGGCGACCGCCAGTAGGTAATATACATGTATATACTTGCATATATGTATATATATGTATATATATATGTATATATATACATATGCATATATATTATCTACTAGCGGTCACCAGTAGATAGTTATCGTTAGGACCGTGTTTCCATAGGAAATCTGAAAATTTTATTTTGAATAACTTTGGCGCCGGTTGACGAATCCTCGCGAAATGTTCAAAACTAATGGGGCGCTCCGCTCAGCTCCTACCCTGAAAGTCTCGGGGTGATTCGTCAAGCGGGGGCTAAGAAAAAAGGGGGGTCCCAAAACTCGTTTTCCCCATGCATTTTCCCATAGGACCTTTAGTCGAAGGTACAGCCCGAATGGCTGAACAGAATTACTTGAAATTTGGCAAAGAGGTAGTCCTCAGGTCAGGCATGTGCCTTTTGCATATATGGTGTCAATCTGTTCCGTAGTTCCTGAGAAAATTGCATTTAAAAGTACATAAATATCTAGAAGCGCGCACCGTGCGCGCACTGTGCGCGCACGGTGCGCGCACCCTAACGTGCGCGAGCGCAATTCTGATTGGTGGTTACATGTCAGTCAACATTCGAATCGGTCGAAATCAGGAAGTGTCAGCCGCCATTTTGTGTGTTTGGTGTGTGACAGTGAAAAAGAAAGGTGGAGAACGTGAAAAGGGGGCAGGGTAGAGAGTTCCTGACCCCCTAGCCTTTGTCAGGGGGTCAGGAACTCCATATTACAGGATACAGTCAATGTAGAACTAGATACATAGGTAGTTTATTGTAAAATAAATATATAAAAAATATAATAATACATACATAACTTAGCATTTAAAAAACCTTACAAATTCACTTAAAAAACCATAGGTTTCACACACGTTATAGTTAGGAATTAGCATTTAAAAAACCTTGCAAATTCACTTAAAAAACCATAGGTTTCACACATGTTATAGTTAGCTGGACATTTCACTCATAAAAAACCAATGATATTCCCCCGTTATAGTTAGTTCAGATAACTATAACTCGCACGACCGCCACTCTATCACAAGGATGATGTCATCAGTGATGTCATGAGTGATGCCACTGACCATGTCATGAGTGATGTAATATGTGACGTCATGAGCAGTGGATTGCGGGCGCGCGAGTTATAGTTATCTGAAGTAACTATAACGGGGGAATTTCATTGGTTTTTTACGAGTGAAATGTCCAGCTAACTATAACATGTGTGAAACCTATGTTTTTTTAAGTGAATATATATAATGATATATATATTTTATATATATTTATATATACATATTCAAAATATACATATAAATATGTAATACATATTTTAAAATGTTTTAATTTCTTTTAATTAAACTTTTTTGAATTTTAAAAAAGATATACTTTTTTAAAATAAATATGTATATACACATATATATATCACGCTGGTCTGGATGGGAAAATCTTATTTGCCAGAAGGGTCTGTTGGGTCGGAACAAGACCAAAAGATGTTGAGGGTGATTGTATTCTTGTAAATTTTCGGGACAGACGTATAGTGCGTCTTGTCTGTGATGATCCACTCTCTGGGGGCCAACCGGGGATAGGGGTGCGCGACCTGGATTATTTTTATAATTCAGCCACCAACTGTGCCGAAAGACTTTTCCACCATTGGGGAGTGCCGAGGATGCTGCCTGAGACCATTATTCCTCATTTTGATTATTACAATCTCAATTACAACTCAGGCCATTTTGATTGACCGGAATCCCAGTCTTCAAGGGAAGTCACGATGGATGAAGTTGTCCCTATGGACAAAAGGGCTGAAGTCGAGTTCCCCTTATCCGGGACGCCAAACATAGCCAGGCACCCCCCTTTGCAAACGTGTTTAGAACAGCCAAATCATCAGGATGAAAGGACAAATATTATCTGTCAGGTTAATTTGCCGGGAACAGGGGAGGGTTCAATGATTTCGTGGAATGTTGCCGGGCTGAAGTCAAAAATGGACTCCCCAGAGTGGGTCCAATTTTTCGGTAACTTTGATGTCTGTCTCCTTCAGGAGACTTGGTCCTGTGAGCCCCAGCTTCTCCCGGGTTTTTTGAATTTCCACGTTCCCGCATCCAAGGGACCCAAAGGGCGCCCTATGGGCGGCTTAACAACATGGGCACGCCAAGAATTATTCTTGGCGGCCGATGAAATTCACACAGGGTCTCCTGACATTCAACTGGTCAGACTATCCTTGGGTTCAGTGGGTGACGTGGATATCTATAATTTGTACCTGAGAGGGACCAACGGGGCAAAGTCCAGGACTCTGGTTGCATTGGATTCCCTTATCGCCCAGCACTCATGTGAGAGGGGAGTGCTCGTTGCGGGGGATCTGAATGTAACCTTTGAACCACTTTTAAATTCAGACTCTTGTTGGGGACTTGACCCTGAAGAAGATCAGCTATGGGGAATCCCGGGCCTTGACATGGACCCAATAAAACGCTGGTCTGAGATCGCAGTCCAGGCCAACGCACTTTGTTATGAAAGAGGCTTGAGGGCTTTGAATGGAAGAACCCCAGGGGACAAGGAAGGGGCCGAAACTTTTGATAATGGCCGTCACAGGAGCAGAATTGACTATGTCCTCTGTAGCATGAGGTTATGGCGGTTTGTAAAAGACATGGTAGTTGAACCCAGACCTGAAAGTGACCATAACCCCCTATGTGTAACACATTGCTGGTGGAAAAAATGGCAATGCTAAAGCAGAGGAGACGATACTTAAGCCACCTGAAACATTCCCCTCCAACGACATGCGTAGGCTTAAGTGGAGTATGGTAAAGTCTAATGAAAAAGTTGTTGATAATATTGATAATCTGCTGTCTAAAGCTGTAGTGGAGTTTGAAAGTTGCATGTACATCGATTCAGGTATCTCACTAATCACTGGTCTCGAGGAAGCATTTTTTGAGGAACTACGACAGTTCTTTCTTAAACCAGCTAGAAAAAGTAATCGACTCCCCCCAAAGCGCCTACGGTGGTATGATAAGGATTGCAAGAGTGCCAGAACTAATCTTATCACAGCCCTCTCCAGTGGTAGTACTGATTGTGTGAGGGAAGCCTGCCAATCGTATAAGAAATGTATAGCCCAGGCTAAAAGGAAATGGGACGAGCTCTATTGGTCTGACCTAAAGAATGCTAGCGATGCGAGGGACACTCGGCTATTCTGGAATATTATTAAGTGGGGCAGGGAAGGGTTGCCTGACAGACCCCTAAACCATGTTTCACAAGAAGACTGGGTAAACTATTTCAGACCCCAATATGCATGTGACTCCCAGATAAATCCCGTAGGGGAGATACCCCTTGTTTTTTTCGCTAGTGGTCCTTTCAGTACCAAAGATACCCTAATAGCTCTGGGATCCATAGCAGCTGGGCGAGCTCCAGGACCTGATGGATTCCCATCTGATCTTTTCCTCTACAACAAAAAGTCCTGGAGCAAATACATTACCTTACTGGCAAATGCTATTGCTGTAGGCGCCCCAGTTCCTAAATCCTGGGGGGGGGCTGTCATAATTCCCGTCTTTAAGAAGGGTGACAGAACCCTCCCTGGGAATTACAGACCAATCAGCCTAATTGATACTATGCAGAAGGTCATAGGGAGAATGATACTGAACCAGTTGTTAACGTGGGTTGATGATAATAAGATTCTGTCTCCCTTCCAAGCTGGTTTCCGCAAGTCAACCAGCACATTGGATCAGGTCTTCCGATTTGTGCAACTCCACTGGAAAGTAGTTACTCTGGGGAAAGGCAGTCTCTATGTAGCCTTTGTGGACCTAAGAGCTGCCTTTGACCTCGTCCCTCGCCATTGGATGTGGGTAGTCCTTGAAAAACTAGGGCTCCCAGTAGAAATCTTGACTCTGTTAAAGAGGCTCCATGAGTCTAATTTCGCTAAAATCCAGTGGGGAGGAGTGGGCGAAGTCACCCCAGAGTTTCCGGTTGAACGAGGTGTGCGGCAAGGCTGCACTATGGCCCCTACCCTCTTCTCCCTATATATTAATGCGATAGCCCAATCTATGCTTAGCGCCATTACTGATGCTCCAAAGCTTGCCGGAGTTATCACTCCGATATTAATGTTTGCAGATAGGATAGGATAGGATCATCACTTATAAAGCGCGAACGAATGCCGAGGCGTCTTGGCTTCTCGTATCAAAAACCCCAAGTGGTTTGCAGAAAGCGCTACTAGTTTTTGAGGATTTCTGCCTTGGCCACGGTTTGGAGGTAAACGTGGCTAAGACGAAATTAATGGCCTTCAACCTGCATCCAAGCTTTAGAGGGAGAAAGTTTTTTTTGGATGGGCAACCAATAGAAATGGTCTCCAATTTTGTTTATTTGGGCATACATATAACTAGTTGTAATAAATGGGATAAGCATATAGAGGTAGCCGCCCTGAAACTTAGGCAAATTTCGGGTGCAATAATTAGTGAACATAAAAAATCTTTCACTAAGCCCGTAAAACCTGTACTCCAAGTTTATGAGGCTAAGGCCTTGGGTTCAGCGTTGTATGGGGCAGAACTATGGGGGTTTAATCGGCTGGTTCCTTTAGCCTTAGCCGAAAATTCATTCCTCCGCAGCATAACAAGCCTCCCCCAGAGTTCCCCTATGGTTCCTGTATGGTATGAGCTGGGTAGGAAGGGCATTGTGGATATTGCTAGGCTTCGCCCGGTTCTATACTGGCGAAGGCTTTGGACTACTCCTGAGCTCTCCCTGTATGCCCAAGGGCTCATGGATGTCATAGATTTAGATCGAATGGTTGAGGCAGCTCCGCCAGACCTTGACACTCATGGGCATGGTGGGGTTATGGCGCGGTCCAGCAACTGCTCAGTTTCCCACAAAGAAAACTATAAAAGCTATCTATTGGGAATGTGTCGACCATCAGGTGTGAAGTCGAGCTACCCCCAACGGGATGGCTGGCCGCTATTTAGAGGCCAAGACCACGCCTGTCCTTGAACAATATTGGGACTTGATTGCGAAACCCAGAGACAGGAAGCTCTACTTTCAGCTTAGAGCAGGTTCTCTACCACTTAAGTCCCTTACAGGCAGGTGGTCTAGCCCACGAGAGGAAATTTGCCCTGCCTGTGGGTTACAGGCAGAATCTATTGCCCATTTCTTGTTTGTTTGCCCTGTGCTAGCTGCTCCTAGACGAGTGTGGTTATCACCACTGTGTAGAAACTTGGGTACTAGGAGTAGTGGTGTTGCTCTGCGAATTTTATGCACCAACACTTCCCCAACTATTTCTATACCGATAGCTAAATTCTTGGGTTGGGCATGGTCTCTAAGGGCGAAAGCCTGTGCCAAACACCAGAATACTTCCCACCACACAACCCAACTTGCTGTTACCTAGTGTGAAATTCTATTAATTGTTTTTCCATAGCA
Organism: Triturus cristatus; assembly: GCF_964204655.1. Classification (NCBI taxonomy): domain Eukaryota; kingdom Metazoa; phylum Chordata; class Amphibia; order Caudata; family Salamandridae; genus Triturus; species Triturus cristatus. Next base: position 1,565,071,442 of record NC_140591.1, read on the forward strand.
CTGTAGTTGATGGGGATTTATTAATTATGTATTGTTAAAATTGTTGTCACTTTGACTAGTTTAATGTCTTTTTAAAAAAAGAAATTCTTAACTTATTTATTGATTTATGAGGATATCACCTACCTGGGCAACAAAATCACCCCTATCCCATTAGACTTATACAAAGTCAATTTCCCACCACTACTGCAACAGCTTAATGTAGAGTTTAAGAAGTGGGGCTCCACATACATCAACTGGCTATGTAGAATGAACACAGTAAAAATGAATGCACTGCTGCGGCTTCTCTATCTTTTTTATGGCCTCCCAATCTCGGCCGGCAGGGAATTATTTATAGAAATTAAGTCAATGACGACAAAATTCATTTGGCAAGGGCAGAGGGCCCGGCTGTCTGATCAACTACTAACCAAACTGGGGGTGTGTCCCTGCCAGATTTTCTTCTCTACTACAGATTGGCCCAACTCTGAGTCATCTCAGAGTGGTCTCTCAGGGCTTCTGACAGGCACTGGCTTCATATGGACTGAATGGTGGTGGGTAGAACCATCCGGGACCTCATGTGGTGGAAAAAGCATGACAGACTAAACATGCTTACCCAAGCACCCCTACGGCTACCACCCTCCATACGGGGATGTGGTCACAACGTTGTTACCATTAACAACATTTCTGTTCGTCTTACACCCCCATCCACTTGAGCTCAGGCTTCTCCCTGCCCAATTGGAGGGTCTCTTTGATAAATAGATGGAGGGAGGCTGTTTGATGGTATCAGACAATGTTAACTGTGCTGAACTACGTTCTTAAAAGTGTTGCGTAGTAGCTTTCATACTCCCAGTGACAGAAAAGTACAATTATCTCCAACTGAAGCACTGGCTGCTACAACCTCAGATGTGACTTGCTGCTACGCAAGACCTATTTCCTATAGAGGGCTTTATGAATTTGGGGGGCACATCGAGGGGGTGTATCTTGTTTCTCTATTCGCTCTTGCATACATCAGGTCCAATGCTGCCCCCAAGACACATGGTCTTTTGGGACACTATGCTAGAGACACCTCTGACGGAGAAACAATGGGGATCGCTCCACAAAGCTATGGGGACATTTAACAGATCCATGTTTCTTAGAGAAGCCCATTACAAATTAATATATTATTGGTACCTATACCCCTAAAAGCTCCATACCCTCTTCCTAGATGCTTCAGATAGTTGCTGGAGGGGCTGTGGGCTACTGGGTGACTTCTGCCAAATCTGGAGGGATTGCCCTGCCATTCAAACGTTTTGCAAATAAATCTTGCCCAGATCAGGAAGATCCTGGGATACCCAATCTTGGATTCCCTGGAACATGTTATTTTAGGGGTGCACAATCCCTGTCTGAAACATCAAATGGGGGAGCACTCCATCTTGTGGCTATGCTTAGGGCTGGCCAAAATGGCAGTGGCAGCGGCATGGAAGAAGGCGGAACCCCCCTCACTTTCACTATGACATGCCTGGTTATGGCAAGCTTTTGTGTTTGAGCGCATTGCAAATATAATGGCAGATGCCCGTACAGGGTTTGATTACATTTGGAACCTGTTGGTAGTTTACCTGTGAAGGGGGTTGCCGCTTTTTGCCTGTGGTCCCAGACTGCGTGCGCTGCATCTTTCCCAAACCGAAGAACCCAAATCTCATGATGTTGGCCTTGGGATCTTTGAGATGCCCAAGCCCTCCATTCAGGCTTCTTTGCCTGCCCTGGCATAGGCTGGGTTGGATGTTGGCCCCCTTATCCCCTTCTCCCTGCCCGGTCTATCTCTGCATACCTCTTGGACCCCTCTGATTCATAGTGCACATAAGATATACGTCATGTTTTTTTTTAACAAGGTATTTAGTTTTTATGTTAAATTGTGATTTCAAGTAAATGTGGCACAGATGCATCCAGTATTTTGGTGATGGTACGTTGAACTAACTGTTTAAGAGGACATTTGTATCTGTGAACGGGTTAGACCTTGCCGAGTACTTGTGAGAAAGATGTGTCCTACCTTTAGCTACTTATCGCTCTTGGCTTACTGTACTGCTGAATTGAGTCTTACAAATTGTTAATTCTTTAAAATTGCAATAAAAAGTCTTTGACAAAAAATATATTTACACATATATATATATTGTGACTCTAATTGCATTTTCTGTGAAGCATATTTTCTGAGGTAGTGACACCAATTCTAAATTTGCTGCAGAGTGTAATCTGAACCACCAATTGTAATTAAAGTAAAATGAATGTTTTTAGCACTACCACCTAAGATCTCCACCAAAGATCTCCAGATAAGTAGTAACCACGCCACAGGTATTGCTAAATCAATAAACCAAGAGGGTGGATCTTATGCTTTTAGCAGGTTATGAAGCCAGGATTTTTAATCCCAGTGGACACTGACATTCAACATTGTCTTCCACTTTTCCTGCTAATAACCTGGAGGGCAATTCTTGGGGAATTCTCCTTCCTCCAGCTTATTGTGATCACGCTTTCCTGCCTAACAACCCCATGTCTCAGTGGCCAAAACCTGAGGTGTCACAGCTGAGTCAGCCCAAATAATAGTGGCATTGCTCAGGCCATGGACTAACGAAGATGCCCTCCGAATACTCACCACACAATCAGGCCATACCACTATATTTTGGATATTTATGCTTCCCTGACCAATTATTCTACTGCATCTGTGGTTCGCTGTTTTTTTTACTCAAAGACTAACTCATTTAACTTTTTGTATAATTTTCTCTTGGTGCTACACTTATTCAAATATGCTTTAGATATCCAGTAAGCATTTTCAAGGACAACGAACATCAGCATGTGGTTGCTCAATTGACTCTAGTTGTCCCACATCTTGTCTGTGCTACTTAGGGGTGGATGATAAATTGAGCTCCACTGGTGGAGATTGTGGAGGTTAGAGTTCCTGCAAAATTCCACCAACTGCCGCTTGGAGAATCTTTTTCTTGCCAGCAGCTCACCAGTAGTAAGTTGCCTAGAGCAAGGTTGAATTCCCATCCTCTAGCTTTTTGGGTGCTAGGTGGGCATCCAGCAAGATTCACAGTGAACAAGTTGACGCTCGATTAGAAAATCTACTTGAGTGTCAGCAAAACCAATTCAAGAAGCAGAGCCCCTGGAATGCCGCGTGTTACAGTTTTTGCTAATTTTTCATTGCTCCCAGTGCTAAAATTCAGCAAGAGCAGTGCAACTCACAGAGTTTTCATGGTTGTCCTTGGATTTCCGTGGAGTGAAACTTCATGAGTTCCGCCTGCCCCAGTGGCAATGAAACAGCAACAATTCAAGGGCAAAACATGATCAGCAAAACACTACCCACAAACTTAATAATGTAATGTCCTCAACCAGGCTCCAAGAACATACAGTTTCCTGACAAAATATTACCTTGAAGTTGTGTGCTCTATATACACTCTATATGAATTCTCTATGCACATTACCTTTCTTATGTGTGTGGTCATTGGTGAAACAAAACACTCATACTGGTCCTTTTCACATCTTTGAGTCAGACAAGCACAATGCTATGTGTGAATAAGAATTGTTTGGTTTATAATTAATAAATCTGTTTGTTTCTAGTCAAATGTGCAATGAGTGCACTGCTCATTCTTGTTCATTCTCCCATTGTCATGGTGGGCAGAAAACAACCAGTCTTTAGTCCTTGTGATCAGCATCTTTTCAGACGCTCATTCCTACCACAGTTGAGTGTCTTACTTAATCCAGTGCTGTCTTAGCAGTGGCCACTGTGGAGGTCAGGTGTGGCCGGCATCTTCTCTGAGCAAGGCTGCTATTGACTGTCATATGCTGTTTGGCATGCTCAGGTAGATGCTCACCAGGTACACCCTACTTCTGGGCTAACTTGGACGCACAGACAGGCAGCTGCAGCCCGAATCGAGCTGATACACATGGCAAGGTAGTTGCAAACCACCACAGGTGACAGTCAGGAAGTTGCAGCCTGTACTTGGCCGGAATATAAACTCAGGCAGTTGCAGCTGGTCCATGGCCAATGTACACACTATGGCATTTGCAGCCTTAGCCTGGGCTGATACGCAGCAAGGCAGTTGGAACCAAACCAAGGCCATGCACATCACAAGGCAGCCGCTTCCCTGACCTTACCCAGGCCGATATACACAATAAGACAGACGAAACCCTCATAAGGCTGATGTGCAGGTATAGGTAGACTTTTGCTCGTTCTCACTTGGAACTACAGGGACCAGGAAACCTTTTGCATTTGGAGTTGCTCGACTGCCCCCTTTCAGACAGCTCTGCTGTCTCTGGGTGTTCTTAGGCCAGGTAGATGCTGGATTTATCCTTTTTGACAGTTTTTTCTACTGTAGGAGTAAGCATAATTCTTCCCTCTCTACTAGCAGGCAGGCAGGCATGTAAGCCTCTAAGCATTAGGCAGACTCTCAGCTCCTCCAGCAGAACATGCTTACTTTAGTCACTCAGAGTTACCGCTGGTTGCCTGGCTATTAAGAGTACACGAGCTTTTGTGACACAGCAGTCATTCAAGTAATCTGTGGAGCACTCACTTCCTCGGCTGGACTAGCAGATGTCAGACTGGTCAGTATAGAGGCACATTAATAGACCTATGTGGATCGAAACCTTGGTGAAATAATAAGAGTGCTGCAGTGGTTGTCTGACAAAACATTGTGAACAACAATTTCAAGAAACTCAAATATTGTGTCAAAAATAATGTTTACCGCGATATGGAGTGCCTATGCTTATAAAGGAACAACCAAAATATTGCGTCCAGAGAATTGTGTGGGAGAATATTGCCCGGAAACAGGTAAGATTATAATTAAAAAAATATATACATTGATATTGAAATTATTGAAGAAAGTTGCTGACCTCAAGAATGAGACATCAAAAGACCCTGATACAGATAAAGTGAAGGAGTTAAGTAAACAGATGCGAAGTGGATAAAACAGGACGAGGACATAAAGCAATGCAAACAAAGTAAGTTTGCAACAGAAAACAAGATAATGTATCTGGCAAAAAAGTAACATTGGCTAAAAGGTACAAAGTGCCAAGAGAGAAATCTATAACGCCAAATAACTGGCCATACAAGAGGTCAGGGAGGTCACAAAGTCCGAAGTCAGTACAGATATGGATACAATTGAGGTTGAAACCTGTGGTCAGAAAGGATACACAGAATGGGGAAACTATCATTTTTTTAGATGAATAAAGACTGTTGAGATAAAAACAAAGAAAATCATCAAGGATTCCAACAGTAATAAAAGAATCAGAAGGCAACAATATAGAAGGAAAATCATCTAGATCAGAAGAAAAAAGACAAGGAGACAAGAAAGAAAAACCTTTCAAGGCAGAAGACTACTGAATGACCAAGACAACACCCTGATTCATTTGAGTACCTGGATCCTTCTGAAGGAAGAAAAGGTGGGACTACATTTGAGACAGACCTTTTGTCCTATATATATGCAAATTTGTCAGAGGTTAAAACTCCATAAGGTACTTGCCCTTGGTAATGACAAGATGGTAACACCTCCCGGCTGGGCTGCCTTGGTGACTGTGGTGCTTTGCCTACTCGCGCCGCGCTGGGGAGACGTTGAGGATCTGTTGCCACCCGATCCGCTGGTGCCCCAAGCTGGGGTTGAGTGGCGCCCTTGGGACACATCACATTGGCGTCGGTTGATCACCGGCCTCGGAGTGGGGACTGCGAGGCGAGGGTGTGGAGGCGAGGTGGAGAGCGGGGTCTGCGGAATTAGGCACTACGTATCCTCCTCTAGACCTGGACCCTCCTTTGCCGGGAGTGAGCAGCGGCTGCCCCACTCGCCCCTCGCGCCCTCTGCACGGCGGGGGATGCCATTTTGTGTCGCCCTGCCCACGTCTCCTGCGCTGAACAATATCCTTGAGGTAGCGCCTGCCGAGCTTGTGCTGCCCGGGCGCTGCCCCTGCTACTGCCCTGGCCTGCTATCTGTGTGACATCAACCTCCGGCCCTGCAATGTCCGAAGCCAAGGGAGCAAGGGCGTCCCAGCAAAGTAAACTTGACCGGTACACGTGTGCAAAGGCCGATCAACCCGATAAGAGAGTGCAGGGAGACGTTGCCCAGCACGGGGCGTCACAGGACCCTACCGAGCCCACTATGAAGGACCTTATGGCGGCCATTACTGGAGTCCGAACATCCGTGGACACTCTCTCCTCCGAAATGACGCTCATGAGGGCCGACTTTGCCACCTACCGGGAGAGGGTGCAGCAGCTTGAGACCACCACAGAGGGACTGGCGGGAGACACCTCCCAGTTACAGGCTGAAGTTGCTGAGCTTCAGGCCTTCCGTAAATCCACCGAGGATAAACTCGACGATTATGAAGGGAGGATGAGGCGCAACAACATACGCGTCCTAAGGGTGCCGGAGAAAATGGAGGGTCAAGCTGTGGATCTTTTCATTGAGAACCTCATCACAACTCACCTCCAGGCTAAGGGTCTCTCGAAACTCTTTGTTGTAGAAAGGGCGCATAGAGTACCTGGGGGACGCCCGAAGCCGGGGGCTCCACCCCACCCAATACTTGCCCGTCTGTTAAACTACCGAGACAGAGACACTATCCTCCAGACCGCCAGGGTGTCCCCCCCCTGGTTCGATTGGATAACGCACACATCACCTTCTTCCCTGATTTCACCCGTGGGGTGCAGATGCGACGGCGTACATTTCAAGAGGTCAAGAAGCGGCTGCGGTCGGTCCCGGGAATTAAAGTACGCCATGCTCTTCCCCGTGAGGTTGCGTGTGGAGGCGGATGGGAAAACCTATTTCTTCGATCATCCGGAGGCCGCTTCTGACTGGCTGGACAGTCGGGGGGACCCTCGGAGGACTGGCCCCTCGGATGGCTGATGCACGGGGAGTGGCTGTACAGGACACCACTCGGGTGGTGGGGGAGTCTCTGTCTCCTGGTGCGAGTGGACTTACCGGGAGGCTCTGCGGGGCGATCAGCTGCAGGACATGGCATGGTGCCGTGGCCAGGAGTGCCATCGCGCATCTGGACCCTCTCGCATACTGGCTTAGATGTACTGTTACTTGGGAATGAGGATCGGGGGCCTGCTATAGCCTCCCCCCACGTTCTTCCTTTAGCTGGTTTTCATTTTAACACGTTTTTTCTTTCTTTTTCCTTATTGTGGGCGACAGGCACTCTGCATTGTTGTTCTGATGGGTAGATTGATGCCCAGGGTGCAGGGCAGCAGGGAGGGGGGGAGTTGGGAGGGACTGTTGGAATTTTCTGTTGAAGTGTATTTTTTATTACTTGATGGCATAGTGTTTAACTCCGTATTGCTGCTTCAATTCTTACCGGCACACAAATGGGTACGCAACGCGACAAGGAATTTAAAATCTTAAGTTGGAATGTTAACTGCTTGGGGGACAAAATAAAGCGGGGTGTGGTTACCCAGTACATAAAAAGACTTTCCCCGGATGTAGTCCTGCTCCAAGAAACGCACCTCATAGGTAATAAGTGTGGAGCAATGTGCAGATGGGGATATTCGATGGTGGCGCATGCTGGCTTCACGTCCAGCTCGAGAGGAGTGGGGATCATGGTTAAAAAATCATTCCCGCTGTCGGTCACGTCCTCTTATGTGGATGACCGTGGGCGATACGTGGGTGTTACCGGCATGTGGGAGGGGCACATCGTGACCTTTCTCTCAGTATACGTACCCCCTGGGTTGCAATCAACGACATTTAATGACCTCAGTGCTCTTCTACTTACCCTGCCAGTGGGGCAGTTTGTCATGGGCGGGGGCTTTAACTCGGTTGTATCAGGCGAGTTGGACAGGCACCCGCCACGTCCATTGCCCCAAACGGCACACTCTCTCTCCAATTTTTAGGATGCCATGGGTCTGGTTGACTTATGGCGTACATACAACCCCGACAAGATACAACACACTTTCTACTCTAACGCACAACGCAGCCTCTCCCGCTTAGACTACATGATTGCCCCTGCTTCCCAGGTTGCTAACATACACGAAATCAGTCATCTCCCGAGGGGTATATCCGACCACTCCCCTCTATGGGCTCATATAGTACTGGATCATACACAAGTAGGTCACATCGCCCCCATCAATCCCTGGCACTTTAAGAACCCCAAGATACGTGGGGAGCTGATCAAAGCTATTGATAACTACTTTACAGATAACGAACACTCGGTCAATTCCCCGCAAATGCTATGGGAAGCGTTTAAAACTGTGATCCGGGGGCAAGCCCTGTCCCTCATACCGGGTGAAAAAAGGGAACGACTGAAGGACATCTCTGACGCTGAACATCGGGTGCACCAGCTTGAGCAAACAGTCCACTCAAACCCTACACCTGATGCGCTGCATGAACTCAAACTCGGTCAGGACGAATATCGGGCCTTGGTTACTGACCGTGCCAAAACACTGGGACAAGAAAAACAGGGCCGTATATATGATTGGGGAGACAAAGTGGGAAAACTGATTGCCTGGCTCGACAAGAGAGAGCGTGCTAGCCGTCTCGTCCCTGAGCTCATGGGAGTGGACGGCAACCCTGTGACAGACCCCCAAGAGATAGCCACGCGATTTGCCACCCACTACTCTATAGTATACAAACCTGTAGCCCCACACACGGTTGAGGACTCCCTCGATTTCCTACGGGACATTTCCCTTCCTACCCTTTCTGAGGCAGACCGCCAGTTTTTAGACAGCTCCCTCTCCACCGAGGAAATTGCAATAGCAATACGGACGCTCAGCCCGGGTAAAGCTCTTGGCCCCAATGGTATCCCTATCGAGCTGTACAAGCTTCGCCTTGATAAATTAGGCCACTATCTTAGATCCATGTACACCTCCAGCCTGGAAATGGGACTATTGCCTCTGGACCAGCGCTTGGCCTCGATCGTCACCATACATAAAGAGGGGAAGCCCAAAACGGATTGCGCCTCCTATCGACCTATCTCGTTACTAAATGCTGAGCCCAAAATACTAGCTAAGGTACTTGCGAATAGGCTGATTAAGGTTGTGGGGGACCTAGTCCATCCCGATCAGTCAGGCTTTATGCCTCGGCGGAATACTGCCTTGAACTTGCATAGAGTACACGGGGTACTGGGTAGAGCCCACACCATACGAGAAGATGTGATCATAGCGTCCTTAGATGCCACCATGGCATTCGACACTCTTGAATGGCCTTATCTATTTGCAGTGCTCACGAAACTTGGTCTGGGCCCGGTCTTCATCAGCTGGGTGAAACTCCTATACGCCACGCCCATGGCGCAGGTAGTAGTAAATAATAGAAAATCTGCCCCCATCCAGCTCGGGCGGGGCACCCGCCAGGGCTGCCCCCTTTCTCCCCTCCTATTCGCCATGGCCCTCGAGCCCCTGGCAATGATGTGGCCATTCGTGGGCTGCGATGGGCACCGGGCTGGGAGGACAGAATCTCCCTGTATGCGGAGGACATTCTTCTCTATCTAGCCTCCCCTAAGAAATCCCTTATTGTCCTCCTGGACATCCTTGACATCTTTGGGAGATTCTCGGGCTTCCGATTTAACTGGCAGAAGTCACTCATATATGTCCTCAGCGGTGACACCCCGCAATTGCCCCGACACTGCCCAATATCGATAGCCACTGACGGATTCAAATACCTAGGCGTATTTATCTCGCTGGATCAGACGCTTCGGTACACACGTAACCTGACCCCACCCCTGCAACGCCTTAAAAGCGACATTCAGCATTGGAAATCGCTCCCCATCTCCTTACTGGGTAGGGCGGTATTATTCAAAATTATGTCACTGCCGCGCTTCCTCTATGCCTTGCAAAATGCCGCAGACCCCGTTCCTAATTCATACTTCGGGCAAATAGAGAGCCTCCAGAGGACTCTCCTCTGGGACGGCAGGCCACGCATTGCACTATCGAAGCTCACGCTTGGCTGGTACGATGGCGGAATTGGACTGCCTGACATTAAACGGTACTATTGGGCAGCTCACCTAATCGCGATCAATCATGGCACCTATGGCCCCCCTGATGCCCCGGGATTCCGTATGGACCGCTGGCTTCTGCCCAGCGGGATGTACGGTCGAGCACTGTACTCCACTCCAGGGAAGTTCCCCCTTACAGGACCTACCAAACACACGACCAAGATATGGCACACTGCGGCACAGTCATTGGGCTGGGCTAACCGGTTAACACGTGCTACCCCACTTTGGGACTCACAAAAACTAGGATACCTGGGAGATTCAAAGGGGTTTGACAAGTGGGATTTGATTGGTATCTCCACAATTGGTGATCTTTGGGAGGTGGGGGGAATAAAACCGTTTAGTACCTTGCAGACCCAATACTCACTGGCCGACTCCGAGCTATTCAGATACATCCAGGTCCGGCACGCGCTGCGGACCGCACTGCCAGGAGACGCCTCACCGCCTGCTAGCACCCCCCTGGAGGACAGACTGCTTGATGGATACCTGGCCGAGCGGGCCATATCTCTGACATACAGAAAGCTGATCAATAACATGCAGGACCCCCTTACCCTGCTGAGAGAGAGATGGGCGGGGGACGGTATAGAATTAGATGACGAGGGGTGGCAGACAGCTATCTCCTCCCCTAAAACAGTTGCAATATCAGCGAGGCTCCGCCTAGTGCAACTTAAAATATTACACAGAACGTATCTAACAGGGCTGCAACTGGTGCACATGGGGAAGCAAACTGATGGCTCCTGCAGACGTGGATGCACCCAACCGGGTATATTTATACATATCATATGGCATTGTGGGATAATTCAAGAATACTGGCAGAAGATACATTCGACTCTTAGTGAAGTCCCGGAGGTTGAACTCCAGCCTGAGGCTCCCAGGTGTCTCTTTAATATCTGGGAGCCCACGGACCTCAACGCCTATGCCATACAATGGGTCACACTTGCATGTATGATAGCGAAAAGAAATATTGCGCAGCACTGGGGGGCCTCCAAGCACCCAAACTTACGGAATGGAAAAAGAACCTTGATTGGTGCATGCAACGTGAAAAATCTGTATACATAGCAAGGGGGTGCCCCCGGAAGTGGTCTAAGATTTGGACCCCTTGGAACTTGTACCGAGGTGAAATATGTACCCCCCCCCCCCCGACTGAGCGATTCAGATGTCTCCCCTTCCCCGTAACTCCAACGGTAAATGTATACTGTGTACTGATGAACCCTTGTATATGCCATTACCTGTGTTGTGCCTCTATGAACCTATGCCTTGTTGTCAACGTTTTTACAATAAAAAGAGTTATAAAAAAAAAAGATGGTAAGACCTAATCTGGATAGCTTCCGGTCAAAGACATTGTACTAGAGGAAGACCTTGGCACACTAGAGACATACGATCAAGAACTCCCACACAGTATACAGGAACAAATGAATATGAATACCATGGAGTACTAGAGGACAATTTAGGAATGGAGCAAATCAGTGGCCCTTGCAATTTCAAGCCTAAGTTAGGATTTATTCCACTCACACAGCATGATTCAATAGATACTTTCCATGAGGTGGTGAATAAAGAACTCTGTAAATTGAGATATTTTGGTTGAGCAAGAGGAGCATAAAAAACGGACTACTGTGCAGAGGCGAAGATTGCAAACTCTGAAAGCTGACCCCCACGTAGTAATAAAACCCTCTCATGAGGAGGGAAATGTTGTTCTGACTAGGAAGCGCTATGAAACAGAGGCACAGCATCACCTTGCTGATAGGGACTTATATAAACTAATTCAGAAATCAGATTCTGCAGTTACCATCCAGAAATTCCACTTAAAGTGAACTGAATGGAGAGATAAGGGGATTTAAAATCAGGAGGAATATCCCCAAAGTCCAAACTAAAGCCACAGAGTCATTATTACATCATATTGTTTCTTCCAAATTGAGCTTGTTAGACTGTGCTTTAACTTACATAGATCACATCTTATTCTAATTTGTGGAAGATCTGAGTGCTTGCATTAAGGATACAAAAGATGTCCTTAGTACACTTTTTTTTAATGATCTTTATTGATTTTCATAGGATGAAACACTAATCCTTGACAATAAAAGGTTTGCATATTTTCTTACATTCAGTTACAAATAGAGCAAAAATAATAGAAAGAATGTGGACAACACAATGCAAACACTATCACAGTGATGACATTTTAGTGTCATTTCAGGATCTTACGATTACATCAATTATGTAAATATATCATATTAAAATGTATTAACAATTGTCCATGGTATACCATGTCCATTCTGTAGCTGCTTACATTGGGGGCGATTCCGTTCGTAACCTTAAGTTTATGCTTGTCTAGGGTCGAGGGGTTTGTCAAATGGTGTGCGCAAATATAAGATGCGTCTGCAAATGTGTCTAGGACTGAGGGTCTGTTATAATTTCCAGTCATCTGTGGGTATTGATGAGGTGGGGGCTTAGGGGTGTGGCGGGAAAGGTAGGGAGGAGGGGAAAGAGAATGATGGGGTGGCCTGGGTGATACAGAACTATGCAACTATATTAGTAGTTGGTTATTGTTCAGCATTGTCCCAGTTCTGTTTTAGTATTTAGTATTGCTTCTATGAAAGTTAAGTAGCTATGCCAATCCATGGGGGTTGCTGAAGCGGGCATATGTGCAGCATTAGTTTGAAGGAGCTCATGCTCTGCCACTAAGGCCCTGCTAAGATCTAAAAGCTGTGTGTGTAGCTGACTTCCAAGCCATAATGAGCCTGTGCTTGGCTAGGTCAGCGAGTTTATTAAGATTCTTATGCTGTGCATTGGATTTAGTTATGCCTAGTATGAAATGTAGTCCCTGGGCCATGACTACTGTGCTTGTTGCCTTGAATAAAGACTCAGCCACACTGTTCCAATATACCGTTGGTTGGGGGTCATGTCCAGACCATGTGATGGAATATAGCTTCCGAATTCTGGCATCTAGGGCATATGTCAGTCTGAGTACATGCGCGGCAGCCAGAGTGGGGTTAAATATGTATGATGGAGGTAATTGAATTGTGTATATTTGTTTCTGGTGTTCATAGAAATTATTTTTGGGAACCCAATATATTTTAAGCATGGTTTATCAGTGGTTGTAACTGCCAACGTGGAATCCCAATATACATGCAGCGGTGCCAAAAGAAGCTTTGCGTTCGGTCACAGGGAGTGGTATAGTGCGGATATTGCTCCCCTGCCTGTGCCATGTGTCAATAGTTCTTGTAGCGTGCTAGATGTGACGGGCTCATTGTACATGTTCACCCATATCTGTCTCTCGTTCACTTGATAACATCAAATGGGAGGATGATTTTCTGATTATAACTTTGGATGTCACAAGCAACGATACTTCTATCTCATATAGGGACAGCATCAAAGCATGGAAATATTTTTTTGCAAAGGCAGGTGTCTCAAAAATTATCAACACAATGAAATATTATTGAAATTGCTAGAGTACTGTTTAACTGAAAATATTATTGTGTTTGGTGGACAGTACTGTATACAAAAACAAGGGACTACTATGGGATCCTACTTCACCCCTAGCCATGCAAATTTGTTTGTAGGCTGGTGGGAAAAGGGGTTGACCTAGGCAGACACCATAGCATTTGGTTGGATAATCTAATCTCATTAGACAGATACATCTACGACCTTGGAAAGGAAAACAAACCTTAGTGGAGTAATATATGGATATTTTAAATTGTAACAATTTGAATCCGCATTTTACCAGCTAGATATGCAAGCATGAAGTACATTTTTCAGATTTGACTCCAACTCTCAATAACAACAACAGTACTTAATGCAAAAAGCCCACTATGGGTTATGGCATCCTCCACTGTAAAAACAATACATCAAAAACTCTGAAACAGAGTATCTTCTATGGGGAATTACGCAAAATGAAAATGTAGTAATCATGAAGAATTTGAAAGGATACACAAGTTCTTGTGATTGAGAGATTTAGGTATACCATGTACCGTGTTCTTGGTGCACAGACAGAATATCTGCAATATCTAAGTGCCAGAATATCGAGTTGGAAATATCGAAGTGGCAGAATATCGAGATCAAGAACATTGTTGACCAGAATATCGACTTGAAGGTAAGAAATATCATTTTCTGTAATATCGAAGTCAGTAATATCGTTTGTCAAAATATCGTTGTTAATAATATCAATATTTATATTAGCTTTCTGTATTTTAGTATGTATGTTAAAAGTGAACTTATTTTTTTGTATAAGTATAGCTGTTTTTTTTTAATGTATGTGTGAAATATTTAGAAGTGATTAATTTGATGTCAATTACATTTTGCATATTTTAGTTCTGTAGCGGGTTGTGGGTTTATGGGGGAATAGGGTGGGAAGTAATTAAATAAAAGTAATTAATAATTTATATTTGTTAGTAATTATAGTAAAAACTGTTATTAATTAATTATTAATTGGTGATCATGTTTGATTAATTAATTATTTGATAATTACTGAAGTACTGGGTTTTTTGGAACCCAGCGGTGCCAGGGAACACACCCGAAGACTTCGAGTTCTTCCTGTTTCAGACTTACAGAAGTCAAAGATCGTATTTATTGGCTGCAGCCAGTAACAGGTGTCCTAGAAGTACAACACGTGTATATTCTCAGGAGACTGCTCACTTACGAAAACCAGCCTTCTCCTTATATACCAAATATTATGCTTTAGGCAAACATTCCTCGTTTTACGGTATGATCATTCACATGCTTTCATTAAAAAGGAAAAGACAGAGTCATAATGGCAAGTACATATTTCAGTTCGTTCAACCCTTAATCAATTACCCGGCAAAGCTTAGCGCCTTCATCAGATATCGACGGACACCCAATAAAAATGGGCACCTCCTCCTCATAAAACGGGTCATAAAGAGGGAAACAGGGGCAGGTGTGTAGAAGATTAGGCATGGTTCGTGTGTGATGAAAGGTTTGGTGATATGCTGGGCCCTGATACTAATCTCATTCGGCTGCGGGAAGGGAACTGACCGAACAGGTTTGGCCTTAGGCAGCGGAGTCAGTTCACCCAGGTCACTGAGGAGTCAGCGAAGGTGTGTGTGTCCTTTAGACCCATGCTTGGCCGTAGTCCTGTTGCCTATGAGAGGGCAATCACAAAATGGCTGTCGTCCTAAAATGGAGCTCGAGGTATTAGGACAGAAACTCTGATTTCAGGCGATCTCGTCACTCGAATGTGACGCAAATGCTTGTGCATAGTATCCTAAACATTCTCGGTCTGTTGATAAAGAAATCGTCATGTTAGAATCATGCCAGATACGTAGTTCCGAAATTTACAGTACCACAGACCCTCCTTTTGCCCTTACATAGGCAATAACCTATACTCCCGCTAGTCTGAATCCAGGTCTATGTCCATAAAGTCGCGGAGATGTTGCTGTAGCATCATCCTATTGCTTAGCTCATCTCGTGTTACAGGTTTCCTTATACATGATGTAGCGCAGATGCCACAAATTACAGGAGCACACTGTACACATAGACAGAGCAGGAAAAGAATGGCTAAGATCATTCCAATGACTATCAGGATCTTCCAACCCCAAGCGGATATCAGTTCCCAGAACCACCCCGCCAATGACCATTCCCCATTATCTACGTGAATAGATTTGGAGATTCTATGCAGTTTGGAAATGGCCTGGAAATCTGTTGGAGCGTTATCTGGAATAAAAACACAGAAGCTAGATTGGATCACTCTACATACCCCACCCCGGTCTGCAAGTATGACGTCTAACGCGACCCTGTTCTGAAGAGTCATAAGACGATCCGACTGGAGCTCAGCAGTCAAATTACCAAGGGCACCGGCTGTTTAAACTACCGTGGATTCAAAAACTCTTGTCAATTGCCTTCTGTTCCTGCTGTTAACCATTGGACCCCAAAACGGCAGAGAACCCTTTATGAAATCTCCAAATTCTTGTCCTGCAGTGTCATCTTGACTGATGACGCCTCTAACCATCCTTGTCTTATGGTAATCTGCCACGGTCGTGTAGGTGGGAGGCAGCAGGAATGAAACAAAACATGTGCCCGAAAAGTCTGGGGGCAACCATGTATAGGCTCTATCATGGCAGATGAAATAGGTACCCTTGGCTGCTAAGAATGAAGGGGAAGTCTGAGATGCAAAAACGTAAGTTTCAGCGCAGATACTTTTCCCTAACTGAGCTCTGGGATTCTTGCCATAACCTTGCAAACATAGGTGACCCTGATGGGGTACAATCCAGATCGGTGAGGATTTCTTTGCTCGCTGGTTCTCACTCAGAGTAACTTCATATCCTGTCATATTCCAGCCAATATATGCTAGTGTCTCATCTCTTGGGATGGTTTCATAGGAAATCTCTTCCCTAATCATATCCACAATCCCTTAACTAGAGCACTATTCTTGGGATTATCTTTCACAGAACGTAGGGGGTTGGCTTCATGAGCATACATGAACATTGTTCTATACGCCCACACAGAACCATTATGGCTGAAAGGTAGGAGTAGGTACGGGATACCTTTATCAGTAGTATGGGGCATAAGGCCACACACCCAACAGTTAGTTGTGTTTACTACTAGTTGGTGTTGGTGTAGGAGCTGAATGAACAAATTATTGACAAATTCCAATCTTCTAGCGGACTCGTGTTCAGGCAGGGGATGAAGGGAATGCGAGGAAACAGTAGGAGGAGGTATGGGCTGTGCAGTTGGTGCGAATGTTACTTGGAAAGAGAATAAGACATATCCTATGAAGATCGTCATCACACTCAGTAACATGGAAATACATAACATCAAAAATCGTTTTCTTGTCATCATTATACATGTTCTGTCTTTGCAGTCCATTGGTTTAGCAGGTCTCTCATTCTCGAAAAACTCCATCCTCTCTGAGTGCTGCTCGCGGTGGTAGGGTGTTCTATGCTAAGGAAATGCTTCTGTCAGTCCAGGGCAACTCCTTGGACCGACCAGAACTGCTGACCTAACGTCTTCAGTTGCACTCCAAAGACTTGGGCAACCGCGACCCTGCAGCTGAACCCGGATGGCGGTTCGAAAAAGCAAAAATAAGCAAGTTTCTCAGATGAAAGAGAGAGCTGCACTTCCCAAAATTATTAAAAATAGCAAGGGAAAGGAAAATTATTTTATTTGTCCATAGTCCTTGGCCTCAAATTGTAGCGATTTCTCCCAGGTACTGTCTGGTTTTGAAACAAGAGTTCAGGCTCTGTAGTGTCCAATCGAATTGACGGTGGCACAGCCTCTTGCAAAATGTCATCGCTTTCCTGCTCAGAGCTTGTTCCTTTTACACGTGCATCGCTAAACGGCAGAAAACGAGGCACGGTTTCAGTCTTAGAATCAGCGATCCCCTCCTGGACCCACCGGTCATATGGCAGAGGCAAAGGGACCCTCTTGCAATGGACGCCGTGGATCCAGTTCTTTTTCCCTTTCACTCGAACAGCTGATCTTGTTGAGAGAAGGACGAGATGGGGGCCGGTCCAACGGGGCTCATCATTCTTTGTCCGTTGAAAGTTTTTGACCAGCACCCATGATCCAGGATTGATGGGATGTCCTGGAGTTTCAGAGACCTGAGGCAGAGTATCATGCACCTGTTGGTGTAAAACACGCAATTTAGCCGTCAATTCATACAAATGATCAAGCAGTACTGGATGCTCGATCTCACTGAATTTTGTAGGCCTTGGCACTCCCCATATATTGGCCGGGCGGCCAAACATGATTTCATAGGGACTAAGTCCCACTCGTGAATGCGCAGTCATTCTTGTTGACAGGAGTGCTAAAGGCAGAGCGTCAGGCCATTTAAGACCAGAGCTTGCTTGAATCTTGGCCAACTTCAATTTTAATGTGCCATTATAGCACTCTACTAATCCAGCTGATTGGGGATGATTTGCAGCATGAAATTTTTGCCGGATACCCAGTCCATCACATACTGTTTTCATCACTCGACCCACAAATTTACTCCCATTGTCACTCCAGACCATTCTCGGCATTCCAAATCTAGGGAAAAATTATTTGACAAGGGCTTTAGCTGTGGACAGAGCAGTGTTGTCTTTTAAAGGGTATGCTTCTATCCACCTTGAAAAGTCACAAACAACAATGAGTACATATTTCAAATTGTTGCATCTTTCAATGTGGATGAAATCTAGCTGCAAAACCTCAAACGGATACGTTGGAGGCGCAAAATGACCAGCTGGAGTTGGGGTTCCCCTACCAGGATTGTATTTCAGACACACGATGCAGTTTTTGACCACATTCTCTGCACATTTAGGAATTCCAGTATTTTGCCATACTGGAGCCAACAACTTACAAATCCCTTTCACACTGATATGGGCCATTCCATGAGCCATTGTCACCACTGCAAGCACGTACGCATCGGGTAACAACCATCGCCGATGTTCTGACAAGTCAATCCAACAACCATTTTCATCCAGTTTACCCGTACTTTCTCTCCACATACTTAATTCTTTCTCTGAAGCTTCGGCTTGAAGAGACTTCACACTCTCTATCCTGTCTTCACACATTCCAACATCACCAACCCATCTTGCAGGGCCTGCAACATACATACGATTCTTCACATTCTTTGCTGTTTCTTTTGAGATTTCATCCGCAAATGCATTACCACGACCAACATCATCAGTAACCTTCTTGTGTGCACTGCATTTCACAATCGCAACTTGTAGCGGCAATGTCAGTGACTCAAGGAGCTCATTCACCAACTGACCATTTTGTATTTTAGCTCCATGTGAAGTCAGGAACCCACGTTCCTTCCATAATCGCCCAAAACTATGGGCCACACTGAAAGCATACTGACTGTCGGTATATATGGTCACTTTCATTCCTTTTGATAGCACACACGCTCTTGTAAGTGCAATTAACTCTGCTGCTTGGGCTGAATTATGTGGTATAAGTGCAGTTTCAACAATCGTATGCAAAGTCGTGACAGCATATGCTGCAGTCGTATCACCATTCGAAAGCTTGAAACATGAACCATCCACCCATAAGGTACCATCACACTCTACAAGGGGAGTATCTTTGAGATCCATTCTCCCTTTTGTTTCTTCTTCTGTTCTAAAAAGACAATCATGTTGCTCAACATCATCTGTCTCCACTGAAATCGGCAATAATGTGGCTGGATTCAACGTATTGCACCTGACTCGCTAGCAGTGTCAACTCGTAGCCTGACAATCGAGCACTAGTTAAGTGCTGTGTTTTGGTTCTGTTTAACAACGTGTCCACTGCATGTGGAACCATCACAAACAACGTGTTGTTCATTACTAACCCAGCAGACTGTCGAATAGAAACAGCGGCTGCCGCTGTGGCTCTCAAGCAACTCGGCAATGCGTTAGCTACCGGATCCAAAATTTATGAAAAATACGCGCATGGACGTTGCTTGCCTCCAAAAGACTGTGTCAACACCGACAATGCACAACCTTCCCTCTCGTGCACATACAGTGTAAAAGGCTTGCTGTAATCAGGAGTACCCAGCACAGGAGCCGAACATAATGCTTCACGCAATTCGGACAAACTTTTCTGACAATCTTCAGACCATGGGACGGGATTCGGTGTATCTTTACATGTTAATGCTATCAAAGGTTTGGCCAGCAGAGAAAACCCAGGTATCCATTGTCTACAGTACGATGTAATGCCCAAGAAAGCACGTACTTCTCTCTGTGTCCTAGGCACACTCAATTTTGCTATTGCCTGAATTCTTTCTGGGGTCAGTTTCCTTCCCTCCTTCGATAAGAGATGACCTAAGTAGGTCACTTCTTGTCGACAATATTGCAGTTTTGAAAGAGACACTTTGTGATGTAGATTAGACAAATGACGCAACAACGACAATGTTGCTTCTTTACAAATGTCTTCAGTATCTGCGGCGATTAGTAAATCGTCAACGTACTGAATAAGGGTAGCACCATCAGGTAAAACAATCGCATCGAGCTGAGTTTTTAAAGCTTGGCTGTATATTGATGGACTTTCACAGTAGCCCCGAGGAGCGCGTTTGAAGCGAAAGCTTCGACCTCCTAGGCTGAAACCAAAAATATCTCTGCTCTCCTCGGCAATCGGGATACTGAAGAAAGCATTCTTTAAGTCAATCACCGAGAACCAGGCGGCGGAGGCTGGAATCATAGTCAATAAGGCAGTAATATCAGGAACGACTGGAAACTGTGGCACAACTATTTTATTGACCTCTCTAAGATCAATCACGAACCTGTAAACAGGTGGCTGAGAAGGGTCAGTACGTTTCAAAACAGGCAGAACAGGACAATTGCAAACGTTGCCTCTGGTCTCTTCGATCACATCTTTTCCAATTAAATCATAAATGATCGCTAGCAACGCTTTTTCACCTTCACTAGAGATCTTATATTGGGGAATGCGTGGCAATTTAACATTGGCTTTCAATGTTACAACATATGGCGGTATTTCCAAAAGGCCCACATCATTAGGACCAGTAGCCCAAATGGCATCAGGAAGAAACAACAATTCTGTCGGAAGTTTATCCTTTGATAAATACATTGGAGAAACCACTTTCCTACCCAGTGTAAGTTGTACTCCTGAAGGAGAACAATATAATGTTGCATACAATCTTTTCAACAAATCCAATCCCAACAAGTTTTCACCACAACCTGTTGTTAAAATTAGGGGTGCTTCGAATTCACAAGGTCCAACAGAAAGGGACATAGGGCAAGAAATCGGATTCCTAACCGGGGCGCCAGAAAAACCTACCGAAACATTCATCTTGCCAGACAAAGACGTGCCAGGGAGTTTTGAGTGCATAATAGAACTCTTTGCAGCACCAGTATCCAACAGAAAAGGCTCTGACACACCTGATGTAGTCACCTTAACATACGGTCCACTTTGATCTACTGGAACTGAAACAACTCCCTCTCTTTGTCTATGGCTGTCCTAGCAATCATTACCTTCCATATTCTCATCTTCCACATAATAATCATCATTATAGTACTGAGCCGTCCTACCAGACGCATTAGTTTGTTGGTCAAAACTATTCAGTGTATTTTGAGGTGGAAGGGGACGCGCGTTCTGGGTGAGACTTCCGCGTCCTCTACCTCTGGGAGCTTGTTGAACACCTCGACCTCTTGCGCTAAATGCACCATTAGCACGCTGCAACAAAATAGGACAACTATACTTGAAATGACCCTCTTCTTTACAATATGAACACTGATTGGGACCTACAGGGACACGCGGTCGAGTAAACTCATACCTTTGCATGTTTTTCTGAAACGGTTGAGGTTGCTGATAATTACTCTGACCACCACGTGGCGGGTAAGCCTGTTGTAAAAGAACTTTCGTTTTTAATTCCTTATTTTTCTTGTCTGCTCAATCTTTCTCATCTTTATCCCTGTTTTCGTAATACTGTGCAGTAGCTAATATTTGTGCTGAAGAGGAAACAGCCCAAGAGCTTTCTGAATCTTTCAATTTCTTACACAACTCTGGAAGCAAATTATGCACAAATTTGTCAACGAACAACCGTTGACCACCTTCTGTACTCATATCTTGACCACTGTGGTCGATAAACGTTTCCTCAAACCTAGTGAAGAAATCAGACACTGTTTCATCTTTCTTCTGCTTACACGCAGATAACTTATCCCAATTAACACGCATCGCAGGCATTAAAGTTTTGTTTGTAAGTGATGATCCTAGCAGGGAGTTCTGCTACTACGGGATCAGGCTTGGCACCACCAACTTGCCCATCGTTAGCAGCTCTAATATTAGCCCATGTGGCGCCTAACTCTTGCACGTGATCTGTATTGCGAATCAATCCCCACAAAGGCTGCGGAACCACATTCCCAAATAACATGTCTATGTCAGCCAAATTCATAACACATGATTCCGCAGTCTGCGATAACTCCTTATAATATCCTGCAGGGTTCTTACAGGGGTCGGGTAAAGTTTGTTTAAGGGCTAACAATTCAGATCGTTTCCAAGGGACGTGTACCCAAACACGCTGAAAATGAGCTGGAGCAGCAGCAATACCTTGAGCGGCATCGGCCGCAACAGCGTCCTTCCATACCGGAGGGACTTCCCTCATAGGGTACTGCCGCACCTTTTTACCAGAGGAGTCATGTTTAAACAGTGACTGGGAAGGATCCTCAATCCTAAAAGATAACAATGTCGCAACTGCTTTTTCGACTTCGGGACCCACAATCGTACCTTTTTCAATCTCAAACCGTACACGGCACAAATCCTGCGGATTTGCTTCCAAATCATTATCCTCCAATTCCTCACAAAGGAAAACACACATCTGTTCAAAAACGTATCTCTGTTTCGGTGCTTCCCATTGACAAAAGACCTACATAACAGACTCCAAATTATACCTTGATGGGTGAACAATCCATTTGCGCGCCATACGGTCAAACATCTCTTTCTCGTGAGAATTAGGCAGTTGACTACGCGTCTGCTTACGCTTTGGATCAGGGGTCACACCAGATGACCCGAAGAAAGGTAATATAAAACTAGCAACTGTATCTGTCACTCTCTGTCGGACAGAAGGAGAAGCTGACAAAAGAACAGGGGAAAAAACAGAGGGAAGCACAGTAGGTGTAGACGTAGGTGTAGAGACAGTATCAGGAAGGGCGCCAAGAGAGGCAGTCGATGTAGTAGGCAAAGTCGTAGAAGGTAAAGGGGGGACAGGCAGCAAAGTCGGCGGCCCCTGAGGGGGCTGCACCATAGGAGCAGGGGCCAACTGAGGAGGAACTGGTGGCAGAGGAGCTTGATGTAAAATAACTGGATGTTGCACAACTTGGTGTTGCAGAGGCGCTGTAGCACTCTGCGCATAAGGGGGTGGTGAACCTAACAAGTGTGACATCAAAGTATCTTTCTCTATTTCTTTTGACGCATCTTGCTGAAGAAGCGGCAAAACTGGATAACATTTATCTATCACTAGTTTACATTGTCTGTGCGACTGCTCACTCATCTGTTCTTCTTCATTATCTTGAAACTGCAAAGCAGCTTGCATTATCGAGATACCCTTTTCTTTTTTATTTCTTTTTGCCAATTTAATTTCCTTCTGTTTGGCTTCTTTACGCCATAGGCGGAAAGAGTCAAACATTGCCGGCCGGGCTTTCTTCTTAAAGAGTTTAACCTCTAGATTATCCAGAATCTCTGTGTCGAAACTACCGTATTGGGGCCACTTTAAGTCACCATCTTTTCTGGTGTAACGGATCCATACTTCATTATATGTGAGTGGGCCTATGCCATGTTTTACATATAATTCATAAGTTGGAGTTCCAATCGGAGGAACAGGACACGAGTCCTCCAATCGGGAATCCCTATTATAACCAAGACAAAACAAATTTCCAAGTATACTAGAACCAGGCATCTTCGCTCTCTAGTCTAGTTTCAAACTTCAAAGGATTATCGAATACGATAGTCTCGTGAATACACGAGTCCCTTGGTTTTGGCGCTTGCAAGTTCCAAATCAAAAGATCCCAAAGGGGATATCAAACCAAGTAATCAAACTAAGGACTGGGAGACGCTCCACTTATACTTAACTGAGGTATCGATGACGTCACCAGAAGACTCGTTTATCGTTTCGCTCTACCAATTCATCAAGGGTCCAAAACAGGGCGATAGTCAGGGCAGCAGTCCTTTGTAGCCGTTGGGACGCGGAGAACCTCGCAGCAAAGACTTTTGGACCACGTCGACATACAGGGGTCGATGAAGTGGCGGCCTTCCTCCAGAATTTTCACACGAAGCTCCTCACGAACCTCTGGCTTGGACCGGTACCGCTGAAATCGCCCCACTGTTGGGCGCCAACTGCAAGTACTGGGTTTTTCGGAACCCAGCGGTGCCAGGGAACACACCCGAAGACTTTGAGTTCTTCCTGTTTCAGACTTACAGAAACACAGAGTCTTCTTGGTGAAGTCAAAGATCGTATTTATTGGCTGCAGCCAGTAACAGGTGTCCTAGAAGTACAACACATGTATATTCTCAGGAGACTGCTCACTTACGAAAACCAGCCTTCTCCTTATATACCAAATATTATGCTTTAGGCAAACATTCCTAGTTTTACGGTATGATCATTCACATGCTTTCATTACAAAGGAAAAGACAGAGTCATAATGGCAAGTACATATTTCAGTTCGTTCAGCCCTTAATCAATTACCCGGCAAAGCTTAGCGCCTTCATCAGATATCGACGGACACCCAATAAAAACGGGTAACTCCTCCTCGTAAAACGGGTCATAAAGAGGGAAACAGGGGCAGGTGTGTAGAAGATTAGGCATGGTTCGTGTGTGATGAAAGGTTTCGTGATATGCTGGGCCCTGATACTAATCTCATTCGGCCGCGGGAAGGGAACTGACCGAACAGGTTTGGCCTTAGGCAGCGGAGTCAGTTGTCACCGAGGAGTCAGCGAAGGTGTGTGTGTCCTTCAGACCCATGCTTGGCCGTAGTCCTGTTGCCTATGAGAGGGCAATCACAAAATGGCTGTCGTCCTAAAATGGAGCTCGAGGTATTAGGACAGAAACTCTGATTTCAGGCGATCTCGTCACTCGAATGTGACGCAAATGCTTGTGCATAGTATCCTAAACATTCTCGGTCTGTTGATAAAGAAATCGTCATGTTAGAATCATGCCAGATACGTGGTTCCGAAATTTACAGTACCACATTATGTACATTGTGTTATTTTTTTAGGAGTGGGTTGTGGGATTATAGGGGAATAGGGTGGGAAGTAATTAAATTATAAGAAAGTAATTCATAATTTTAATTTATTAGTATTTTGGATTTTTTAAATTAATTAATTATTCATTTATTATCACATTTTATTAATTAATTTATTGATAATGATGTAAATTGTGTGTTTGTTTAGGAGCGGGTTGTGGGTTTATAGGGGAATAGGGTGGGAAGTAATTTAATTATCATAAAGTAATTACACTTTTTATTCATTAGTATTTATATTTTTTTATTGATTGGTTATCAAATTGTATGAATTAATTGATGATTATGTAAATCGTGGGGGGTTTTTAGGAGCAGGTTGTGGATTTATAGTAGAATAGGGTGGAAAGTAATTTAATTATAATAAAGAAATTAATAATTTATATTTATTAGTATTTATTTTATATTTTGATTTAATAATATATTTATATATTTATTATGAATTAATTATTATTTGTTTGTTAATTATAATTAATTAATTGTTAAATATGTTGGGAAGAGGTGTGGCGCCACGGCCAGGGCGACTGACTCCGGAATCTGGGGATCACGGTTCGATCCCCGGCGCCGGCAGCAGATTAGCCCAGCACCATGTGACTCTGGGCAATAGCTTGCTTAATCTTCCCGACGGCCCCCAGCGCCTAGAGACCCTAACGGGTGATTGTTTGCGCTTTACAAATGTGGATTATTATTATTAATTGTTTCAATTTTGTAGGAGTTTTTTGTGCATTTATAGGGGAACAAGGTGTGAAGTAATTTATTTAAAAATCATTATTAATTCATTTTTTAGTTATAGTTAATTTATATTAAATATAGTTATTTGTCTGTAAAATATTTTTTCAAACTTCTATCAATTAAGGTTTGTAGTGAATTTTTAGTACTTTTTGGCATTAAAATATGTTTCTATTTTTTGTAATTTTCTATATTTTGATATGTTTATTATTTTTGTGTTATGAACAATGTGTTTATTGTAGTTGGTATTTTGTTTCTTTTAATTTACTTTTTGGGAAGTATTAATTTTAACACTCTGCTATGCAACCCTTTCCCTACTATTGCACTCTCTGTAGTGGGAATAGTAATTTTTGCCCCTCTGCTATCCAAAACGTTCCCTACTGTTGCACTGCCTGAAGTGGGAATAGTCATTTTCACCCCTCAGCTATCCAATACTTCCCCTACTGTTGCACTCACTGGAGTGGGAATAATAATGTGTACCCCTCCTCTATCCAACACTTTCCCTACTGTTGCACTCACTGGAGTGGGAATAGTAATTTTTACCCGTCCGCTATCCAACACTTCCCTACTGTTGCACTCTACATAGTGGGAATAGTACATTTTACCCTTTGCTATCCAACACTTTCCCTAATGTTGCACTCACTGGAGTGGGAATAGTAATTTTTTTCCCCTTCGCTATCCAACACTTTCTCTACTGTTGCAGTCACTGGAGAGGGAATAGTAATTGTTACCCCTACGCTATCCAACACTTTCCCTACTGTTGCACTCACTGGAGTGGGAATAGTCATTTTTACTCCTACACTATCCAACACTTTCCCTATTGTTGCACTCTCTGGAGTGGGAATAGTCATTTTCACACCTATGCTATCCAACACTTTGCCCACTGTTGCACTCACTGGGGAGGGAATAGTTATTTTTACCCCTACGATATCCAACAATTTCCCTATTGTTGCAGTAATTGAAGTAGGAATAGTAAATTGTTATCCCTATGAAGTCCGACTCCGGGAGCATTTGCGAGCCGGACGCTCCGACTCGGTCGAGCTGTCCGATTCGAGCATCGTACTCGTTTGGTAGAGAATCGTCTCCATTGCATGCGTCGGTTTGCGTGCGACCGAGTCGGACGGATCAGGTCAGAGCCGGGAACGAGTCGGTCGGAGAATTCTCGCATCTTCGCATCGTACTTCGTCGTCCGGACCCGTGTACGGATCAGTCGGAAAAGAAGCATCGGATCCGCTGAAGCCGAACCCAATTCGGTGCCCTTCCGACCGAGATTGGAATCGGCCCCTATATGTTAGTAATTGTTTTCAAGTAAATTTTCTAATAACAATGTTTAACATAATTTTTTATATAAAAAAAATGATATTTTGGTCATCGATATTTTTTAAATCTATATTTTTTTCGAGATTTTTTTCATTTACATTTTAAATATAGGATGTCGATATTTTACGTATTAATATTTTGACATCTATATTTTTGACATCTATATTTTTGCCTTTGATATTATGTCAGTGATTCGGTGTTCTCATGAAGGATGTAATTGGAGATACGATGAGGGTTGTTATGAATGATATGATTTAATGTAGTAGTCATAGGAAAGCATATAAGCTGTGTAAGGGGAAGGCATGAGTCATAGTCATGTACTGTGTGTTTAGCGAGTTGTCAATATTGCATACCAATGGGCACAAGTTATGGTAATTTGAAGGTGGTGCATACATTTGAAATTATGGTATAACTTTATAACTTCTAATGTTTGTATAGTTTGTTTGGTTTTTATAGAAAGAATACATAAAGTTATGCCAATTTGAAGGTTGTGTGTAAATTATAAAGGTAAGACACAACTATAATTTTAGAATTTTGTTTGCGAAGTTTAACTTTGGTTCTTTACAAAGAATAAATACAATTTTCCAAACTTCGTTTTTTTATTGAATCGTATTTTTTTTATAATGTGAAAAATGTGTTTGTTAGATATCACAAAGCAGATACAGTGACGTAGAGTGGCATAGAGTAGAGTGGGATAAAGTAGAGTGGCATAGAGTAGAGTGGTGTAGAATGAAATGGGGTAGATAAAAGTGGATAGAGTGAAGTGGGGTATAGAAGACTCACATACAGTACGGCAGCATATAGTAAAGTGGCGTAGAGTGAAATGAGGTACAGGTAACTGGCATAACATGGAGTTGGGTAGAGTGTAGTGGTGTACAGTGTAATGAGGTACAACATTGCAGTGGGGTACAGTGTTATGTTATAGAGTAGATTGGTGTACACTGTTGTGGCATACAGTAGAGTGGTGTAGAGTGCAGTGGCATAGAGTGAAGTGGTGTCGATTTGTGCGTGGCATAGCGTGTAGTGGCACAGAATGGAGTGGTGTAGAATGAAGTAGCATAGAGGGGAGTGGTGTAGTATGGAATAATGTAGAGTGGAGTGGCAGTGAATTGTGTGACGTACAGATGACTGTTAAAGAGTTGAGTGGTGTACAGTGGAGTTCCAGAGAGGGGCAGAAAACACCACTAGGCACCAGGGATTTTGTTTCTTGTTGTATTAAAGCGACCCAAGGCTTTAAGACAACAAAAACAAAATCTCTGGTCGCTTTCAAGGGTGTCAAATTAACTAGATGATTTTTCTTTACGAGGCACCAGGGATCTATTTCGTTTGCAAGGGGGCACATTTCTGCCTGCTGTTTTCTGCCCTACCTGGGGACAGATCGGCCTGGCAGAAACCCCACCAGATCTCTTGGGCAAGATCACCCCCCATTTTTCTCGGCCCGTTTTGAAGGATCATGTGGCAGATTGACCATTTAAGTAGTGATAGAGTGTGTTGTAATGTTAATTGTTTTATTTCTTCTGAATTGCAATTGTAATGTTTTATTTTACCTTTTTATTCTAGTTCAAGGCTTTTGCTCTTTAGACTGAAGTTCCAGGTTGCGGTTTCGTTACTGGTGGTGCTGAAGTTTGTGTAGTTGTATGTGTTTGGTAATAGACTTTTTTGTGCTATTTACTCTGAAGGAGTTTCATATCCCTGCAAGAATGTGTTCTTTGCAAATGGTGTAATAATAGCAGTATGTTTGGCTTCTGTTTTTTGAGTGTCAAAATCTTTTTGCCTTTGTGTTCGACATGTATTTTGTTGTCTTGTGAGTAACTGGTTTTGTTTCTTCTATTTAGTGGGATAACGTTGGTTTTTGCTGTGTCACTGCAGAGTAGGTGCTGGTGAGTGTAGCTATCTTTGGCAAGTGAGTCATATTGTTTTTGAGTATATAGATCTTTGTGCTAAAGCCACACTTTGTTTATTACTTATTTTTCACAGTGTTGGTTGTAGTTGACTTGCTTGTGAAGTCTTCTTTCTTAATAGCCACATGATTACTGCTCAGCAGGTTGTTGGTATGCTTTTTGAGTCTTCCTCTGACCATGGTTCAGAGACTGACTCTGCATCTGAGGCAGCAGAGGTAGTGGAAGGTTCAAGCAGTGAGTTTTCTTTCCACAAGAATTCGTCGGATGAAGTGCCTGCTTTAACGGCGATCATTGATGTTCCGATAGTGCAGCTAGAGGCATCTGGGCTGCAGCCTGGAGCTGCTAAGCTTCCCGTTGAAAGTGCTGACCTCTGAGTTGCCCCAGGCATGGTGCAGCCAGCATTGCCAGACTTTACTGGTGTTCCAGGGTGTAGAGTGGATACTGAACACTTTTTGCCAATACGTTTTTTTCAGTTCTTTAAGGATGATGTATTTTTGGCAGAGATTTTTGAGCAGACTATTTTGTAAGCTGAACAGTAGTTGACAGACAACAGTGCCAGCCTTAGGCCCCACTATTTAGTTCCCCATGGACTCCCACAAATCTGGATGATTTGAAGAAGTTCTTGGTGTTAACTTTTTTATGGGCTTGCTAAGGAAGCCATCAATGTCTTCATATTGGGCATACTAGTCCCTTGATGGCAATGGCTATATTTCCGTCAGTCATGAGTCATGATATCTATTTGCTTCTGCTTTGGATGCTGCATTTTGTCAATAATGGTTTAGTGTTGCCACAAGATCACCCTTATTGTGACCATCTTTTTGAGATTCGGCCAATCATTGATCACTTTGTAGATCAATTTTCTGAGATCTATGCTCCAGGGAATGAAATAGTAGTGGATGAGTCTTTGGTCTTGTTCAAGGGCCGCTTGGTTTTTAGGCAATACATCGCCAGTAAAAGGGCACACTATGAAATAAAGATGTATCTGCTGTGTGACAGTAGGACTGGATATGTGTCTAATTTCAGGGTATACACCGGTAGGGATTCCAAGATTGACCCCCCTGGTTGTCCGTCCGCTTTTGGAGTCACTGAGAAAATTGAGTGGGAACTTGGTAGAGGACTTTTTAACAAAGGTAACCATTTATATGTAGATAACTTCTATACTGGTGTGCAGTTTTTCAGGGAATTTGCCAAAGCGGACACTGTTGCTTGTGGCATAATACGCTCTAACCGTAAAGGTTTCCCAAAAGAACTTGTTTGTCAAAAGCTTGTGCAGGGACAGTGCAGTGCGTTGCGTAGTGAGGAACTTCTAGCTGTGACATTTTCAGACAGGAGAGATGTCTCAGTCTCCTGAGGAAAATGATACCTTACTTGTGTGGGTGTCCAATGCAGAATTGGCTAAAAACATATTTTTAAATGAATGTAGTGCTTAGAATTCTCGGTACTATATCTTTAATCCCTATGTTTTTGGTTCTTCCCAGTCACAGGCCCTTGCCCTACCCACACAAGTACAGTATAATTTTACTCGAGAGACTGAGGGGAACGCTGTGGGGTAGGATATTTGTGCCGGCACAGTGATTCCACGCAAAAATATGTGGAAAATGTGTTTTTTTCAGTTTAATTTAAGGTTTGCGGGGATTCTGGGTAGGAAAATGTTGGGGATTCAAGCAAGCCAGACCTCGCTGGACTCCCCCAGGAGTCGAGTTTTCAGAAATGTGTGGGTTTGGTAGTTTCCCAAGATGGCTGATAAGTCCAGGACCAAAAACCCAGGTGACCCCCCTTGCAAAACAAGGTTGTTTTGTGATAGGTAATGTTGATGTCTCCTCAATACGTTTTGGGTCCTTCCCTGTCGCGGGTACTTGATCCACCCATGACAGTGAAGTACCATTTTTATCGGGAGACCTGTGGGAATGCTGGGTGGTAGGACATTTATGGATCCATGCAGATTTTAGTACTTTCCTAAACAGAAATTTGAGAAAAATTTGATTTATTTCAGCTGAATTTGAGGTTTGCAGGGTATTCTGGGTAGGAAAACGAAGGGGGGTCCACACAAGCCATACCTCGCTAGACTTCCCCGGGTGTCTAGTTTTCAGAAATGTATGGGTTTAGTAGGTTTCCTAAGATGGCAACTGAGCCTGGGGCCAAAAACCCAGGTGACCTCCCTTGCTTGCAAAACCAGGTTGTTATGTGATAGGTAATTTTGATGTCTCCTCAATACGTTTTGGGCCCTTGCCTGTCACGGGTACTTAACCCACCCACATGAGTGAGGTACAATTTTAATGGGAGACCTGGAGGAACGCTGGGTGGTAGGACATTTGTGGATCCATGCAGATTCCAGAACTTTCCACCACATAAATGTGAGGAAAATGTGTTTTTTGACAACGTTTGAGATTTGCAAGAGATTCTGGGTAACAGAACCTGGTGAGAGCCAGACAAGTCACCTCATCCTGGATTCCCCAAGGTGTCTAGTTTTAAAAATGTATAGATTTGCTAGCTTTCCCTAGGTGCTGGCAGAGCTAGATTACAAAATCTACAGCTAGGCACTTTGAAAAAAAGGATTGTTTTCACTGTGAATATGTGGTGTGTCCAAGTAGTGTTTTGGGCCATTTCCTGTCACGGGAACTAGGCCTTCCCACACAGGTGAGGTACCATTTCTCTTGGAAGACTTTGGGGAATGCGGGGTGGGTGGAATGTTGTGGATCCATGCAGATTCCAGAACTCTCCACCACAGAAATGTGATGAAAATGTTTTTTTTTTACATAGTTTTAGGTTTGCAAGGGATTCTGGGTAACAGAACCTGGTGAGAGCCAGGCAAGTCACCCCATCCTGGATTCCCCTGTGTGTCTAGTTTTCAAAAATGATTAGGGTTGCTAGGATTCCCTAGGTACCGGCAGAGATAGGGTTCAAAAGCTACACTTAGGCACTTAGAAAAAAAGGGTCCGTTTCCGCTGTGAATATGTGGTGTGTCCATGTTGCATTTTGGGCCATTTCCTGTCACAGACACTACGCGTACCCACAAACATGAGGTACCATTTCTCTTTGAAGACTTTGGGGAATGTGGGGTGGGTGGAATTTTGTGGAGCCATGCACATTCCATAACTCTCCAACACAGAAATGTGAAGAAAATGTGTTTTTTTTAACAACGTTTGAGGTTTGCAAGGGATTCTGGGTAACAGAATCTGGTGAGAGAAATACAAGTCACCCCATCCTGGAATCCCCTGGGTGTCTAGTTATCGAAAATGTATAGGTTTGCTAGGTTTCTCTAGGTGCCGGCAGAACTAGGGTTCAAAACCAACAGCTAGGCACTTTGCAAAAAAGGGTACGTTTTCAGTGTGAAAATGTGGTGCGTTTTGAGCTGTTTCCTGTCACAGGCACTAGGACTACCCACATAAGTGAGGTACCATTTTTATCGGGAGACTTAGGGTTTAAGAGAATTGTAAAGCAACTGCTATCACCTATTGACATTCTATGCATTTCCTGCCTTTCAAATAAAAGAGGTTTTGTAAAAAATGAAGTCACTTTGAAAAATGTCCTATAATTCTCATATTGTATAGGTAGTCACAATTTCAGAAATGTGCAAATAGCTAATGTTTCTAAACTCTATATTTTGTTCCAATTTCAGTAATACATGGTTGTCTTTCATGCCGATTTTTCACTGTATATATTTTCCCAAATGAATTGCAATATACCCATTGCAAGACGCTGCTCTTTTATTGGTTCTGGGTTCGTCGGGTTCTTGGTGAAACTACAAGTCCTATATATCCCCACAACCAAAATGACCCAGCCAATGTAACGGTATATTGATCTCAAACATTTGTCATAATTAGAAGAAGTTACAGCTGAAAACGCTGGCACAAATGGCTGTTTTTTTCAACTTATTTTCAATTTTTCCTATTTTCAACTGTTAGTTTCTATAAAGAACCCTTGATGGATCTACACAAATGACCCCTTGCTGATTTCAAACTTTTGTCTACTTTTCTGAAATGCATAGCTTTCTAGGATCCATTATTGCTTTCATGCCCATTTCTACCATTAACTGGAAGAAGGTTGAAAGCACAAAAAATAGCAAAAATAGGCTATGTCCCAGTAAAATGCCAAAACTGTGTACAAAATGTTGGATTTTCTGACAAAAGTCTGTCAGTCCCTAAAAGCTGGGTAAATGGTGATTTCAACCCCACAAACCTTTTGTTGATGCCATTTGCAGGGAAAAATCAGATGCTTTTATTTGCATCACTTTTTTCCCATTTGTCAAAAAAACCTAAAAATGTAGTTGTATTTTAGCTAATTTCTGGGTCCCCTCCAGGTGAATCCACAAATTCTGGGTATATTTAGAATCCCTATGATGTTGGAAGAAAAGGACACAAATTTGGCGTGGATACCTTATGTGGTCAAAAAGTTACAATAGCCTAAGTGCGAACTACCCCAAATAGCCAAAAAAAGGCTTAGCACAGGGTGGGAAAAGGCCTAGCAGCGAAGGGGTTGAATCATATTTTACATAACAAATGCATGCTGTATGCACTTAAAAAAATACAAACTAATTTAAAAATTAGTTAATTAATGTTAAATGGTCTTCCTTCCCTACATCCCCCAAAACAACACAATAAAACCCTAAATAGTTAATAGAAAATATATAAATGAAAGTATTAGTCCAATTAAATGAAAAAAATAATTAAAAATACATTTGAAAAAATATATATCAATATTTCAAAATGTTTAACACTAAATTAATAAATAAGCCAAATAAAACAAATCATGCAAATATTAAGCAATTAAAAACTTGCATAATTATAAATAAACAATATTTAAGATAGGCAATTGCATAAAAAATGTCATTTCAATAACTTCCCAACCTATTCCCCTTAAAACTGAACAATCAGCTACAAAACATAAATCAATAACAAAATTATAAAAATTACTATATATATTCGAATTTACAAATGAAAATTAAACAAATAAAAATATAAATAAAATAATTTGGGAATTAAAGAAATATTAATCAAATAACAATTTAATTTAATAAAATTATTTAACATATACATTGAATTATTTAAAATGTAATTCACTTCCCACCTTATTTCCATGCAAACTCAACAGCCTGCTACTAAAATTTAAATTACTAACGTATATTTAAAACTTTAAAATATAAAAAATAAACCAATTCAATTAAGAATATAAATAATTTAGATAATTAACCCAATATTTAGCAGTGCAAAATAATTGCCCATGTATTCCCTTACAAATCAAAGAATGCTCTATATGCCCCACCATGCACAGTGTGGCAGGCACCAGGGGGTGCTCAACACAGGGAGCACGATTATCCCAAGCCACTCCTTTTATCAATGAGAGCCTGTCTACGTGTTCGGTACACAGGCTCCCATTGAAGTCAATGGGAGTCCGAACGAATCATGTCCAGCTGCATTCAAATACATCATACTTGTTTGGTTGGACTGCCCCGATCCGGGTCGTACGGAAACCATTCCAGAACTGAGTCTTTCAGTATGATTTCCAAAGGAGATCAGAATCGGGCCCTTATATGTAATGACATAGCTGTGTAAGAGAACCAGTACTAGAATTGTGTGTCATGGGTCAGTATTGAAGTACACTGGAAGATCTGTGTGGGGTTCCAGCACTGTAACAGAAGAGGAATTACAGGTCAGGGTTCACGTGGGAGAGTATTGTGAAAGTGCTGCTTCTGTAAGCTAAGGAGAAGGCTCCAGGCAGAAATGTGATGCTTAAACTGAGCAGTGTTTGGTTTCCAATACTCACGTAGCAAGGGATGCTGTAAGTCAGGGTGTCGCGTTCCACTAGTAAGCAATGTGTGATTCCCCATGGAGGAATAGCAAAAAATAATGCTGTAGGGTAGGATTCAGTACTTAATTTGAGCTGGTGGCTGCTGGTGGGTGCCACCGGCACCCATATTTGGGGACTGGCAAATGATTGTTTCACATTCTGACATTTATAAGAGCAAAAGAGAGGTGAGCAAAGAAAATAGTATGGCAGAGGAAGATAAAGACAGAAAAACTGTCACAAAGGGAGAAAGCAGGAACCTGCAAGAGTGAGATAAATGGGCAGAGAGTGTCTGGTAGTTGAATAAAGTGGAATGACGTGCATTAGGGACTATGCAGCTTTGGTATTTGCCATATCGGCATTTAATTGTACAAGCCTTCTGAGCAGAGTCCTGGGCACCTCTACTCACTCTTTTAAAAGTTAATCACTGGTTGGGTTGAAGGACATAAGCTGAGCTGTGCATGTGTCACTGAAGAGGCAGTGGAGCTGCAGACCAAGTTAATGTGCATTGGCAAAGCTGTGGGAAAATTCCAGCATTCCAGGATACCTTAGCGTCCGCTCACTCAATAATTTATAAGCAAAAATTACAAATCATCAGATTCGCTTTTATGTCTGTTGGTTTTCATTGTAGAAATGCAGAAGTGTTTTTAAGAAATTGTTTGTTGATAATTTTTTACATATTATTTAAATTCTCAATTTAAGTAATTACAAGAAAATTTAGCATTAGAAGGAACAATTTATCTCCCTGGGATAATACATGATTCACAGCACAATATACAGCATTGTACAAAAGGGTCAGTACTCACTGATCGTCCCCGCATATATGGATACCGGTAAACCAATCTCAGTGAGCAGGAAACATAAGGAGCTCACATTTTCCAGTTTAGTTTGTGAATAGTTCGCCCAGGCAGGGACTTGTAGTTTTGCTTTCCTATACGGAATAATGCATTCCTTGCCATACAATATGAGGATATTGTTTGTCACCGAGGAGTTTCAGGACCGTTTGAGGAACTAGGCTAAAGGCAGAGTTCCTTTAGAAGGCCATGCAACTTTGAGGAGATTTGCACATCCATATAATGTACAGCTTGGGGTACTTTATTCCTTATAATTTACAGTCACATCATAACTCTCTTCACAAACTACATTAATTCTTGGTGTGGTGCTCTTACATATGGAAGAGACAGGTTGTTTGTTAACATGAAGAATAAAATAAAACATTTCTAGTGCAAAATGTAATTTACCTAACAGCTGATATGCTTTGTAAAAATACATTAAACTTAGTTTAGTACGTGTCAGATTTAAAAAGAAATCTTTAACTCAGAATATGTAGAAACATGCATAGAGATTCCATCATACTTATAATTATCGTTATTGCCGTATTGCAAAATTCCATCAGTATCTCCTTTCTACTCCTCACTGTTCATGTAGAAAAATAAGCAGAAGAAGGAAAAGCCATGTTGCACATGTTTAAAAGTTTAGGCATAATTATACTCAGGGGCTTGCCATTCCCTTGGATGCTGGCTCTAGCAGCAGGCATGGTATTGCAAACACAAGAAGATGATGAAAGGAGAGCTGAATCTTTTCTGACACTCACACCCCAGTCACAGATCTAGGTTGAATCCATCATCGTTCTTTTGCTCACTTCGTCACCTCAGTTCCAACCCAGCTATGTGCTAATCAGTGTTGACCCTGTGCCTCATGGGAACAGTCCAGCCGGAACTGCCAAACCATCTCTTCCCTGAATCAATCAATCAATCAGTCATTTGTAAAGCGCACTACATACCCGCGAGGGTTTCAAGGCGCTGGGGGGATGCGCTACTGATCGAACAGCCAGGTTTTGAGTGTCCTCCTGAAGGTCAGCAGGTCTTGGGTCTGTCGTAGGCTCAGTGGGAGGGTGTTCCATGTCTTGGTGGCGAGGAGGGAGAAGGATCTCCCGCCGGTGGTTGTTCTTCGGATGCGCGGGACGGTGGCTAGTGAGAGGTCGGTGGAGCGTAGCTGGCAGTTGGGGATGTAGAAGGAGAGTCGTCTGTTGAGGTAGGCTGGGCCGGTCTTGTGGAGTGCCTTGTGAGCGTGGATGAGGAGCTTGAAGGATATTCTCTTGTTGACGGGGAGCCAGTGCAGGTTTCTCAGGTGGGGGGTGATGTGGCCGTGGCGTGGTACGTCGAGGATCAGTCGTGCTGAAGCGTTTTGGATGCATTGTAGTCGTTTGATGAGCTTGGTCGGGGCTCCTGCGTAGAGGGCGTTTCCATAGTCGAGTCTGCTGCTGACGAGGGCCTGGGTGACTGTCTTTCTTGTATCTGTCGGGATCCATCTGCAGATCTTTTCAGAGCATGCGGAGGGTGTTGAAGCAGGAGGAGGAGACGGTGTTGACTTGCTTGGTCATTGAGAGCGTTGAGTCGAGGATGATTCCCAGGTTGTGTGCGTGGTCGGTGGGTGTCGGGGCTGTCCCCAGTGCCGTCGGCCACCAGGAGGAGCAAGGGACCTACGTCTGGGCATACCCTGCCAACTTAGAGCGAACAAAGCAAACTAAAGGGAATTGATGGACCGAGTGCTGAAACTTTTCAGACACTCACCCCCAATCATAGATGCAGGCATTGTAATGTCAGAAGTCAGTTGTATTAACGTATTACAGTTGGGTGGCGACATAATTTCTTTAATACACGTGATAGGTGCGTCAAAAGTATCCTTTAGTAATGAAATTAGAGACAGGCTTTTATACAGGGAATACAGGCTTCCATGTACTATAATACTGTAAACATGATTCCATATGCCACAATGCTGCTCACAAATCTGGACTAGATGAACTAGTCACACACGAACCTGAGAAAGGTGAGAACTTCAACTTGCGCATACAAATATTTTGAATACTTTTATGCTCACAATTTACAGTGTTAACCAGATTAACACATGGTCTTGACGTGCGGCAATCACCTCAAGTCAGTGACAACTAAAATTGTTGACCTATTTAACTTTCAAAATTGTGAGTACGCAGATATATACAATATTATTGTTTCTCACAAACACATTATGGCAGAAAAAGCAAATGCCCTCCCAGAAAATGACAACATAGCTAGATCAGGGGTGTAACACAGACCCCTACAGCCCTTGTGGGGCAGGGGATCATCTTTCGGTCTGTCTCCAGTCTATTAAAAGTCTATGAATATTAGGCCTGGGTGGTGAACTCAGCTCTATTTGTAGAGCGGAGTTTTTTCCCTGCTCGTGCTCACCAATGGCTAGATTGAATCTAAGAATGTCAGCGCCACAAGGGTGATTTGCCTTTACTTCTGCAGTGGACACTGTCTCTCGATGTGTTTTGCTTAATCGAACAGACAGCTCAGTTACTCTGAACCCCAATAAATGATACTGCTGCAAGAGGTGTGATGTTATATCACCACTCCAAAGCAGAGAAGAGCTGTGTGTGAGCAACATGAGATCAGTCCTGCCCATAGGCTCCCACGTGTTTCAATTAATAAGGTCCAAGATCGTGTTTGGCTGTAATGTTTGTATTGTGGTTCAAGCATGACATGGCCAAGCCAGCCTGGGATGGTTTCTATTTCGGCCTAGAAATAGGATCTAAGGGGGTCATTAGGATGGCGGGCGGATTGCCACCGCAGGCTCGTCGGTGGCTATCCGCCTTCCATCCCAACTTGAATGACTTCCGCCATATTATTATGGCGGGGGGTATCGCGGCGGACGCAATGTGCGCCCGCTGCTTTTCCGCCGGTCGGCAATCGTTCCGATTGTCGGCCGGGCGGAGCTGGGGCACAATATGGTGGCGGTCCCCCATCCATAATATGATGCCTGGTTACAAAGGCCTTTCCGTGGCGGCAATGCCGCAATGGAAAGGCCTGAGGGGATGTGCTTTGTGGGCCAGTTGTGGGCCCCCGGGGAGTGTGGGGTGCACTTGTGGGGTACCCATGCGGAATATGACCGCCAGGGTGGCGGTCGCATCCTAATCAGCAGTGACAATGGCGGGCGGACTGCAGTCCGCCCACCATCCTAATGGGCCTCTAAGTCCTGCAGGTCAGAAGCATGAAAAGAATGAAGACCCACAAAATAAAATTAGTGGCAGAAGGGCTTTCTCAGCAGCCCTGATAGATTTGGGAAGCATGCATCTAGATACATTTTATAGAAGACTTGTGCCATCTGTTACGGAGTACAAACTGGAAAGCAACACATGCAGTATATAAAACAAAATGCTTACTTGCAGGGTCTTCAATTTAAGTATGTAAAACCCTATATTATTTGACATGTTTAAACATTTGCTTTGGATTTTTATGGTCCCTTCTTTGCACAAATATTATAGTTCATTCACTTACTTATGCACATACGCTTTGGTGTATCACACCGAAAGTGTAGCCTTCAGATGGTTTTTGCATCCAATGAAATTCAATCCCAGCGGCAGCAATTCATAGTTTGCAATGTAAACACATTTTAATGATGATTAGAACATTGGAACGTTGGCAGCTCCATTGAAAACAATGGAGCGCTCCGGGCTAATACTGGCCGGTATAAGCCCGGAGCACCAACATTCCAATGTGTCTTTGTTCACAGCTCTGGCTGTGAACAAAGACTTCAGGGAGCCTGAGGGGATTTCAATCCCCTCGCGCTCCCTGAAGGGCTTTGTTTTGTTAGAACATTCTGCCCTCTAGTGGCAGAATGTTCTAATAGCCTTATAGCCCTTCGTAGCAGGGCTATACCGCTGTTAATGGCCCGCTGCTGTTGTTAAAGTCCCTCGCCTTCGGCTCGGGCCTTTAACGCTGCAGCGGGCCATTAACAGCCGGTATAGCCCGCTACGGCGGGCTATAAGGCTATAATAATGCACCTAAAAGCAAATAGGATTATGGTAGGAGAGAAGGGCTCTTCTCTCCTGAACCAAGAAGTGGTTGACACTTTCCCAAAGCAATGGCCGAAGATGGGATGATCCAAACAAGCAGTGGCAGAAGGGGGTAACTCTAAAACCCACTCAACCTCTTTATATGGCACATAAGAGGTCTTTGCCTTTGCCAAACATAATGACTGAGCTGCAGTAAAAGCCAGGTTTAAACAAGATTATGTGGTCGATAACATGTCTATTGATTAGCTCAAAGTAAAGCATTACTTACAATGTAATTAACCACTTGTACTAAGCTGGGCTCGATGTGTCCCTGGACAGCAAGAAGTGCTGCAGGTCAGGACGGATGTGGATTGACAGAGCTTGTCTTATATTTCATGGGTTTATGTTAAGGCTTACAAATCAGAAGCGTTAATGTGAGTTTCACCATGTTTGTTAATTTAATTCTGCCCAGAGGTGTGGTCATGTATTGATAATTACATAACCAGGAAGGCAAAGAGCAAGGCCAGAAGTTTAACATTCTACATGCAAGAGAACATTATAGTAGCAGCAGGAAGATGAGCTCTCAAAATGACAGTAGTTTATGAGCCAGAGCCTGGAGGGCCCACGGCAACTGAGCCGAAAAACGAGGATCATCGTTTCAGCTCTTTAAGACCCTCACTGGTGAGTAGTTCAGGATGCATAAGATTACTGATTGATTGATTGGTTGATTGATTGGTTGATTGATTGATTGGTCACCCGATGGACAACATCTACTGAGAAGGCATGAAGGGTAAAAAGTGTTCAAGTGCACCGGTTACTTACTGGTAATCTTCATTACTCCGAGTCCAAGTCTTCCTCCATACAGTCCTCGCCTTCGAGATGTCATCTCCATCCCGCAGAACCTGTGCCCAAGCTGATTTTAAAGGCGTGAAACGAGGAGTTAATGGAATTGAAGAGTTTAACCCTTGGGTTGGAAGAGCCATATCTTGGGCAGATGACATGGAATGTCTGAATGGCTGACTTTAAAAGTTTTTTTATTTCTTTGACTTCTCTAATTTATTTGCCTACTTTACTCTGTGGTTCTGCTGGAAGCTGTGGATTTTCCACTTAGCCTCAGGGGCAGA
The DNA here is from genome assembly GCF_964204655.1 of Triturus cristatus. NCBI lineage: Eukaryota > Metazoa > Chordata > Amphibia > Caudata > Salamandridae > Triturus > Triturus cristatus. The sequence continues at coordinate 1,565,111,676 of NC_140591.1, forward strand.
CAGCTCAACATCACTGCAGCTGACCCCGGGAAGGCAACAGGGCAGTGGCAGCTTCAGGGGCTGAGGAGAAAGGATGAAGGACCCCTGACCCGACCCCTCGGTCTCCACCACCCACTGACAAGGTTGAATCTGAGTCCTTTGAAATCCGCCTTCTTATAAAGCTCTCAATGCTGCAGGTTTGCTGCTGCTGTCACCCAGTATCTCTCTCTCTCTGGATGATGAAAGGATGAGTGGACCTTGCAAATCAGACAAGTCAGCAGCCAATGCTTAACCTCCTGAGCTATATTTATACTTGCATATGTTCAATGAATGCCCAATGGCTGAGCTATCGATGGTTTCGCTGTAATGTTCTTGGGGAACTGGTGTTACTGTTCACCACTTTAACTCCAGAACTAGTTTTTCAATGTTTTCCTTTTGCTAAACTTCAGGTTGTATTAAACACTCTTTGGTAACACCTAAATGTGCCTTGTGCCTTTGAGTTCTTGTCCATATGCCAAATAGGTCACTTCAGGGTTTTTCAGGTTGGAAAGGGAGCAGTGGAAGGTTTTCTGCCCAGCAGGTAGGAAGTCATTGAATGGTCTGAGAGCGCAGTGTGCACACCGCTGCCGCATAAACTCAGGCGCATGTTAGACAGAGGGAAACACCTCAGAAAGTCAAGTAGCACATCAGAAACTGCTTGAAATATAGCACATAAACACAAAGACTTGCTAAGATGCCACAAAAAATGACGCCACAAAACATGCTGACTTTTTCACCTGCAATCCTGCAAAAGAGCACTGCCATGAACCCATGAGCACATACATTCCAATCAGAACAAGACACACCCCAGCTGACACAACCACTCCCTCTCTGCAGTACCTTAGCACCGAGCGACAACAGGAAAGGCGATGGCAAGAAGCAGGCGCGGCCCTGGCTGCACTCGAGGTATTTATATGTGACCAGAATCACTCTGTCCAGAGAGACCGGGTCTGCTGGGAGCCTGGCTTCATTTGTGCCACCAGCTGAAGGAGAATATTCTTTCAATAAATATCCCACGTAAGGCAAATTAAGGTGCGGAAAGAAGTGCATTTACTCCAACAGTGGGAGGCACCATTTACCAAAGCCTCCGGGCTTTCTTGTCTTTCGTTCTCGCCTTGTTTGATATTTTCATTTGGAAACAAATTAAGTGACTTTAACGAACAATGAGACAGGCACATCTAACTTAACATGAGTGTGTGATCCAGGCGAGAGGCAATGTTTGCACTGTGCGGCAGTCGTTTCACCGCATGTTCCATATAAAAATCACAATTTATGAAAGTGACTCGAGGCCCAGAATGGGCTGTGGTATTTGCCACACAGTAAACACTGGTAGCGCGGGTGCGGTACCAGCCGGTCCCCGCAGGTGCCTCCTACTCTGAATTTCCCTTTGGTAATAAGAAATTACATAATTTACCACTGTTTCCGCTTCACCTTTTCAAATGCCATGACTCATTCGTTTGCAGAAAACTTTAAGACCCTCATTCCCTTTCACAAAACTAAAACCATTTAATTAGCTAATACTAGGAGAACTCAGAGCTCTACCTAGAAACTTCCTACAGTGAAAAAACGTAATTTTCCAGTACTCCAGAGTGACTTACAAGTATCAACCTAAAACAGTAAATTCTACGAGCTCTGCTGCAGATAATATCTCAACTCACTTATTTACCTGTTCTTGACAAAATGCAGGCTCAATCAGGTTTGTTTGTATAGATTCTAAAAATGTGGATACTAACAAAGAAGTCTGATTTCATCAGAACAAGCAGAGAAAGTTGTGATGTTGGGATAGGGAAATATCCTTTAGCAAGACCTCTGAAGTGGACCGTGTGACTGCTCTCCCTAAGCAGCTCCACCACTAAGTGCTGCTTCCTGAGCTCCCTGTTTCAGGGTGTTCAAGGCCCTCTTCCACACGCAGGCTCCTGCCTGCACCTCATCTCTGGTGGCCCAGTGGGAGAGCACTCTGCTATGCTGCTGTTCTACCTCTGTTTGCGTCTTTCCTTTTGTACCCTCTTTTCTCTTTCCTTCATTGCCTGCCTGTCTCTTTTCACTTTTTCACTTTTTCTCTTCTCACTCTCTTCTCTCTTCCTTTGTTTTCTCCCCTGCCGCTGCAGCCCCCATGGCCCCTCCAGTGTGTTCTTGCTGATCCGGCATCCAAGCTGACCCGCCCTCCCCAGATCCCTACTTAATGGCGCCGTAGGCGTACTAAAGGCATGCCCATCTGTGGCCATCTGCGAGCCGACCACAACCAGCGCCAGGGACCCTGGTCCTCTGCCCCACCATCGCTACAATCTCAAACCCAGATGCAACAACTGCCAGCTCTCAACATCAATCAACACCCACTGCCCTCTCTCCTGTCTACACTGCAGCCGCACCTTCACCCACCTTCGTACCCCAGCTACATCTCCCAACCTACCAGACATAACCATTCACAAACCTCTCCACTGCATCCTCCTCAATGCACAATCTGTACACAAGCACGCCATAAAAATCTGCGGTCTCCTCAACACCTACTCGCCCAACGTTGCCTTCCTCTCAGAAACCTGGGCCACCATCAACTCTGAACCCACCATCGCCTCCGCCATCCACAATGGATACAAGATCTTGTGCAAGCTCGCCCCATCTGGCCAGGATGAGGCATCACCATTGTTTGCAAAAGCACCCTCCACATGATCACCCTCCCGGGCAACACGATGACCCTAATGGAGCACCTCCACCTCCACTACCAGATTCAGACCAACCCCAAAATGACTCTCTGTGGAACAATCATCATCCACCGACTGCCCAGACCCTGCACTTCCTCCACCGATGCCATCACCAACCTCATCGCATCCACGCCCTGTCATCCACAGACTACATCCTACTCGGAGACCTAAATTTCCACCTAGATAACCATGATGACTTAAGCACTGCCTACCTCCTGAGGAACCTCACCACCATAGGACTGAAACAACTAGTTACTGCCCCCATGCACAGCGCAGGACACACACTCGACCCCATCTTCGCAAAAGAAAATGCCATCTCCTACAGCCACACCATGGAACTTCTCTAGAAAGATCACCACTACATCTACTTCTCCTACAAAAAAAACCCATACACAAGCACGCCCACTACCTCCCCTGCAGCAGCTGGAACAAAGTCACCGAAGACCAGCCCTCCTCTGCCCTGCTTCTTCCACCACAAGATCTGCGACAACTTCAACAGCCAAAACCACCTCACCACTCCAGCTTCCCCCTCATATGATGCACCCCAACTGACCTTGCTCAAATGGATCCCGCTCATGACAAAAAACACCTTGAAGACTATATAAAGCATCCACACCGGAGCACCCTCAAACCACTGCTGACACCACATCTTCCACAGAGCCGCCACTGCCATCGGACGCGAACTACACCAGACAATTAACTGCTCCTTCGAGACTGCCACCTTCCCCTATGACTGGAAACATGTCAAAGTCAACCTCCCCTGAAGAAATCATCCAAGGACCCTGCAGACTGTAAGAACTTCATGTCCATTTCCCTCAATCCCTTTGCAGCCAAGGTCATCAAAAAGGCCGCCAACACCCACCCAGCAAACTTCATGGAACCCAACAACATCCTGGACATCTCCCAATCTGGATTCTGAAGCAACCACAGCACAGACACCGCCCTACTCACTGTCATTGATGACATTTTCTCCCTCCTCGACCAGAGCGAAACAGCAGCCCTCTTCCTCCTGGACCTCTCATCTTCATTCAACACATCTCCCACCGCACCCTAGCCACCAGAACCCACGACACCGGCATACGAGGCAAGTGCCTCGACTAGATCTGCTCACCGGTAGAACTCAGCGGGTCAGACTGCCTCCCTACCACTCAGAACTGTCAGAGACCAACTATGAACCCAGCAAACACAACATCACTTCCAAGAAGGGATGAAAGCTGTAGCCAGCTGTAAGCCCTAGTATGTTCAACATATACATTGCCCCCGTGGCCACCTTACTATTACACTATGGACTCATCCCAATATCCTACGCGGATGAGACACAGCTCACATTCTCCTTCAACAAAACCTCCCAGACAGCTCAATACACATTCTCCTCCGGCATGAAGGCCATATCTCGCTGGATGGAAAATAACTTCCTCCAGCTGAATTCTGGAAAGACGGAAGTTATGCTCTTCGGTGATGCCCCTCTCTTGTGGACCCCGCAGTGGTGGCCTCCAGAACTGGGCACCCCCCCACCCCGGCAACCTCAGTAAAAAACCTCAGGGTGCTCCTCAAACAGTCCCTCTCTATGAAAAAACACGTATCCCACACAGTGGGCTCATGCTTTCACATACTGAGCCTTCTAAGGAAAGCCTTCCCCTATCTCCCCAACTCCATCAGAATGACCCTAACCCAGACCCTAGTGCTGAGTAAGTTAGATTACTGCAATGCTCTCCTGATCGCAGCCAACGAGTCTTCACTTGACCGCTTGCAGGTGATACAGAACACCGCTGCTCGTCTGATCTTAAATGCACCCTACAGCTCAGCATCTCTCCCCCTCCTCCATCAACTTCATTGGCTGCCCATACGACAACGCGTAAAATTCAAGATTTGCTGCCTCACCCACAAAGCGATTTGGGGAAACGGCCCCTCCTACCTGGCGGAGAGACTCCACCTCTACACTCCCCTCCGATCCCTGTGCTCCAGCTCCAAATCGCTCTTACAAGTCCCCAAGATTAGAAAAGCAAGAACAGGAGGAAAATGCTTCTCCTACCAGGCCCCTCGCATTTGGAACCAGCTACCGCTGGCCTTAAGACAATGCCCTGACCACTGGAAATTCAGAAAAGCTCTCAAAACCGCCCTGTTCCTGGCCAGATAACCTCGTTCTTTGCTTCACTGCGGCCTCCGAGCGCTGAGATACCCTCCCGGGGGTGATTCAATGCGCTATATAAACTAATACATCAAATCAATCAATCAAATGAAGAACAGCTGCCTGGAACTCAACTCAGAAAAGACAGTCTTCATTCTTGGCTCACCAGCCTCCACATGGAATGACTCCTGGTGGCCCTCTGCTCTAGGAAATTCCCCCATCCCAACGGACCAGGCACAAACCCATAGCATCATACTAGATTCATCACTCACAATGAACTGCCAGATCAACGCCATCTCCTCGACCTGCTTCAACACCCTTCACGTGCTTTGAAAGACCTTCAGATGGATCTCAACCGAGTCCAGAAAAACTGTGATGCACCCATTCATCAGAAGCAGCCTGGACTACCGCAAATATCTCTATGCTGGAATCAACAAGCATCACAGACACCAGACCCACATACCTGAAAAGCTGCATCTCCTTACATGCACCCAAAAGACACCTCCGATCAGTTCCTCTCTCACTGGATACCGTCTGATATATCAGCAAGACAAGAACAGAAGGAAAGTCCTTCTCTTACCTCACAGCCAAAGCCTGTAACACCCTCCCCCTCCACTGTCGGCTTTTTAGGTGACCCCAGAACTGACCAGAGCCACCCCCTCTCTCCCCAGTACCTTGAGACCCCCGTGGGTGAGTAGTTGTGCTTTACCAACCCTGATTGATTGATTGATTGATGGTACCTCCACACTTCTTAGGCTGCTTGCACTGGTAAGTCCTTTGCAGAACCAGATGGAATCACCTTCGATTTTGCAAAGTGAAGGAATGGTATTCAAGACTGAAACACTGTGCACTGTGTGCAGAAATGTTTAGCCATATTTGGTGCAGATGATAAATAAAACCTGAGTTGCTGACTTCAAACATTGGCTTATTTTTTCCTTCCTTTATTTATTTGCCTACTTCACCCACTTACTCTTTTGGTGCTATTGAAAGTGGTGGTTGTGCTGAAAATCCCTCACCAACCAACCTCTGAATGATAGCAGGATGCATGGGCCTACAAATTACACGCATCAGCAGAAAGTGTTCATTCTCCTGAGCCACACTGACACTTGCTTGTTTTTCATGGGATTAATTACACAATATTGTGGTAAACAATACTGTTCACAAACATATTGTGTCAAAAATATTGTTTACCACAATAACATGATCCCATAGTTATAAAGAAAACAACAAAAATATTTGGAAAAAAATATATGGGGCATTCATATAATGTAAATTAAAATTAATATTCATCAATGAAAAATACAAAGGTTAAAGCTTATTTATAGTTAGAAAAACATATTTTCTCTATAGAAACAAAGTTTAAACTACACAAACTTTAAAAATTCTAAAGTTATAGTAATAACTTTAATTTACAATGTATCCACCACCTTCAAATTGTTAAAAGTAGTTGACCTTGTGACACATCTTTTTCAGCTCGCTAACCAGACACACTAACTTGCCACTCTACCATGTACTGTATTCTCACAAATAATGATAAAAGAGGTGGCCCCTCCTTGGACTGGAGGAGCGTCGCCCCACTTAAATTACCCCCAAAGCCCCAGAGATGGAAAATAAAATCGTAATTTGTTACCATTTTATTTTTCAGCCCTCATCCCAAACAGAGCATCAGGACGGGGTGGGACCTGCTGAGTGACTGGAGCAGGGAGGAGGGTGGGCTGTAGTTGCAATGTTTAAGTGTGGATGTCTTTTTGGCTGGTCGGCTTGTGACGGCCGGCCTGACAGGCGCACTTTTAACATCTTTATCCCAGCTGTATTAAGACAGCTGGTTTAGAGCAAGTGTAGGCCTCCAGAGTACTGTGGAACACTGAGTGAGGCCGCTCCCTCCAATCAGGGTGCTACTCTCATGCTGCATGAGAGCAGAGCCAGGATTAGTCAAGGGAGTTTTCTAGTGCCTTGGTTGGAGTTGAACAAAGTAGAAGTCCGGTGTGGAGGTAAATGTATAATTCCATTTTTATTTCTTATTTTGTTTGCACTTGAGCTTGCTCACGCATGCCCCCCATAGATTCCAGTCAACACTGAACAATACTCCACTGTACAACACTGTATTGTAGGAGGCAACTGCACAGCATAAAGTGTAGTGGAGCTTTGTAGAGTAGTTATATAGAGTGGAGAACTGCACAGTGGAATGGCATAAAGAGGAATAGCGTAGAGCTGAGTGGCATAGACTCAAGTGGCATACAGTGCAGTGGCATAGAGTGTAATAATGTATAGTGCAATAGCTTACAGTGGAGTGGCATACATTAAAGTGGTTTAGACTGGAGTCCGGGTAATGTAGGGTGGGTTAGAGTGTAATAGCATACGGTGGAGTGGTGTACTGGGGTAGAGTAGAATACAATACATATTGCATAGAATGGATTGCAGTACAATGGAATAGCATATAGTGGAGTACAGCGGAATGGCATAGAGTAGAATAGTAGAATAGCGAGTGGAATAGGGTAGGGTAGACTAGCATCGAGTGAAGTGGTGTGCAGTGGAGTGGTTTAGACTGTAGTGGTGTGCAATAGAGTGGGATAGAGTGAAATAGAAAATAGTGGAGTGGTATAGAGTGAAGTGGTGTCCAATGGACTAGTGTAGAATTAAATGGTTTAAGGTGGAGTGGTGAACACTGGAGTGGCAGAGAGTGGACTTGTTTATAGTGGAGTGGCATACACTTGAATAGTGGCATAGACTGAAATAGCATATAGTGGAGTAGCGTAAAGGGCAGTGGCTTGCAGTGAAGTGGTGTAGACTGGAGTGGTGTACACTGGAATGGGACAGAGTGTATTAGCATACAGTGGATTGGTGTACAGTGCAGTGGCATCCAAAGGAATAGTGTAGAATGAAGTGGAGTAGAGTGTAGTGGCACACACTGGAGTGGCATTGCGTTAAGTATCATACAGTGGAGGGGAATACAGTGGAATAGCATACAGTGCAGTGACATCCATTGGAATGGCGTACAGTGGATTAACATATAGTAGAGCAGTGTACAGGAGAGTTTCATACATTGAAGTGACGTACACCAAAGGGGCGTAGAGTGGAGTTGCATATTGTATAATAGCATTGAGTAGACTGGCATAGAGTGGAGTTGTGCACAGTGTAATAGGGTAGAGTGGAATGGCATAAATTGAAGTGTTGTACAGTGGAGTCATGTATATTTTAATAGTGTATAGTGGAATACCGTACAGTGGAGAGGCTTATAACGGAGTGGTGTAGATTGGAGTGAGGTAGATTGGAATGGGGTAGAGGGTAATAGCAAACAGCTCAGTGTCTTACATTGGAGTGGGGTCCAATCCGATTCCGTAGAATGAAGTGGTGTAGAGATGAGTGTCATAGACTGGAGATGTAAAGAGTGCAGTAGCGTACAATGGAGTGGCAAAGAGTGGAACAGCTTACAGTGGTGTTGTAGAGTGGAGTAGCATACAGTTGAATAGAATAGAGTGGAGTAGCATACAGTTGAATAGAGTGGAGTGGCGTACAGTAGAATGGCATAGAGTGGAATAGCGTATAGTGTAGTAGCGTCCAGTGGAGTGCCATACAGTTGAGTAACATAGACTGGAGTGGCGTACAGAAGTGTTGCATACAGGTTAATAACATAAGTGAATTCTAGTACAGCAGAGAGGAGTATATGTCCCTGTAACCTCTTATTTCTTTAATGAATTTCTAAGGTGCTTTTAAATTATATTTCCTAACTATACTGTCCCTGTAAGCTTTGTTTTTTTCAGTAAACTTCTTGTTTTTTTTATGTAAAGTAATATTTAGTTACTATATGTTACTCCATTTACCGCATGCAGCCAATCACCTAAAGACAACCAACCTGGAAGAGGGGCATGTAGCTTGCCTACCTGGGCATATTTCAGCCCCAAGCCATCATCCCCGGGGGTAGGCAACACTTTGTGGAGGGGGGCACATATCCCCCTCCCTTGGTCGATTTTGGCCCACAGGGACCCAAATCCCCTGGGTTCTGGCATAATTTTTTTTAGTGGAGGGGAGTATTTGGCCCCCCTTTTAGTAGCATTTTGGGCCCCAAAACGGGGGCCCATGTCCCAGGGCTCACCACTATATTTTGAGAGGAGGTGGTCCTGCAGTCCAATTTGGCCCCAGGGACCCCATACCCTTAGCCTTGGATGGTGGCAGGCAGCCCTGCTCTCCAGGCCAATTTTACACCAGTGCTCCCATCCCCCTGGGCCCAGCAGATAATAAAAGAGGGAAGGGGGCATGCAGCCTCCTTCCTGGGTCAAGATAGGCCACGGGCACCCCATTCCCAAGTCCAGTTAATAATTAAAGTGGGAGGGGCCCCTGCGTTCCCCCTCCTGGGCACATTTTGGCCCTATCACAGGGGCCCTGCCCCCTCCCTATTCTAATTTTGGCTGGGGGATAGGATCACCAGGGTCGAAATCAGCCATGGGAGGGAGGCTGTGCAGCTCCCGTCCCCTATTTAATACAGCTGAGCCTCAGGAGTTGGGGTCCCTGGGGCCAAATTTGACTCACAAATGGGGGCTGCGTGCCTTCTCCAAATTTTTAAGCATGGGCAGGCCCCAGGGAATGGGGTCACCGGGGCCAAAATATGCCCAGGAGGGGGCCTCATGCCCCCCTCCCACTTGTACATAACACCAGGCACTGGGGGATGGGGTCCCCAAAAGCGTCCCGGGAAGGAGTGTCATCTGTGCCCCTTGCCATAATATAATTATATGTGGATCCGCGTCCCCAGATATGCCTACATCTTTTTTCTTTAATAACCCCAAAACTACTGAACATATATAACAAAAAGAGATTTTTCTGGACTGGGCTCTATCTTTCCACCAAATTTGATGCAATTCCATTCTGTGGTTCAAGCAGTAGTCGTGTCTAAAATCCCTCAGGGGGAATTGCATGAGTGAAATGTTTTGTGGGACCCTGCCTTTTTCTTGGCCCCTGCTTTACAAATCACCCTGAAACCCAGCTGCAATGATTGGCATACTAGTTTTGAAAATTTTGTGAAGATTGGTCAAGCAGGCCAAAGTTATTAGCAAAACAAAAAAAATCTTTCCCTATGGAAACTCAGTACTAACTTCAGCTACCTACTCGGCAGAGTTCCGGGAAAAAAAGGCTAAAAAGGGGTGGGGTAGGAATACCAAAATGCCCCAAATTTTTTTTTTAAACTTTTGCTGTGAATTCATGGATCATCAGTGGCCGAATAAAAAATAAAAATTAGAGTGATGTATCCCACCTCTGGGTGGGGCAGGTCCCTTGGGAACACTGAAGATTTATTTGGGGAAGTGGGGCGCATGTTGCTCACCTCCCCAGGCTGGTTTCGGCCCTGGGGACCCGATCACCTGGAACCCGGCCAATTGTAAGAAGGAGGAGAGTGGCTGTGCTGCTCCTTTCCCCCGGCCGATTCGACCCTGGATACCCATCCCCCATTGCCCAATCTTTTATGAACAAGTGGAAGGGGGGCACACCGTCTCCTTACTGAGCTGACTCCAGCTCTGGTGACCCCATCCCTCTGGGCCAGGACGTAATCAAATAGGGGAAGAGGGCCCTCCACCCCCTCCCAGGGTCAATTTCTTACCTGGTAACACCATCTCCAGATACCTAACACAACTACAAAGGAGGAGGCTTCTCTGAGCCATTAATGGCCCTGGGGAACCATCCTCCATGGCCGGTTCCAATGCTATGCCCCGGGATGCGTACCAGGACATAGCAGTTTCCCTGCCCACACTGGTGCAGCCAGGCAAACCTGTGATTGCTTTCCTTGGAGGGAGCAGTTTCAAAGCGCCTGCCAAGCTAGAGCACACATCACGCCCGCTTAACGTGTGCGGAAGCATGAAAAGTGCTCCCGCCTAGAGGGAGCAGACTTTTTATCTGTTTGCCAGCTTGCACTGAAGAGGGTAGGGAAACAGATAAAAAGATTGTTCCAATCTGACGAGAGCAGAATCTGTAGTTGCTCCCTGTGGGCAGTAGCAATGCTGCATCCTGCGGTACACTTGCTGGGCCACAGGGGCTCTGTGCTGCCCCTCCATTGCTCCAAACATAGTGTGGTGGGATGGATCGCCGGAGCCAAAATTGGCCAAGGCTGGGGGCCACACAGCCCTGTCCCGATTTGGACATTGGCTGGGCCCGGGGGGCAGAGTCTATGGGCCTAAATTGGCTTGAGGAGGGGGCCTGTGTACACTAACATATAATAATATGAACTTCCCTAACTAACAAACACAATCAAATCAATACTAATTTGATTTCAATTAATAAATAAAAATAGTAATGTTTAAGTAAGAAATATCATAGCACAAACAAAACCACCTACCATTAAATTAGTTAACATTTTTTAACACAATAACAATTAAAAAATATACATAATGAAATACCCAATACTAAATTAGATATACATTTCAAATATTATAAAAACTATTAAATGTTAATTTTCTTCCCAACCACTCCACTAAAAAATCAAACAATATCAAAAATACATGAGTAATAAACATGAACTTTAAAATACACATGCAAATATATAACAATTACAAAATCATTAATAACTTAAGTAATGTACATAATTACTAATAACATTTTAATGCATTTTAAAAAATAGCATTCTGTTAAATTACATTTAATTTTATTCAACTTTCCACCCTATTGTCCTACAACTCCGGCAACCTGCAACTACAATATTACTTAAATATACCAACTATTAAGCCATATACATATATAACAATTAACAACTGAAAAATAATTAACAATAATTATTTGATATTTATTACTAAATTAACTTCCTACCCGATACCCCTACAAACCCATAACCTGCTACAAAAATACAATTCTCTAATACTATTAAAATAAATCACCAAAATATAATGCAACACTTACATTTTACAATTACATTATTGATAATCAATTAACAAAATAATTAACACTACAAAACAGGATATTAAAATAAATATATTTCTAATTTAAATAACATCCCACCCAATCCCTTACAAACTCAACAACCCACTACAACACTATAAATTACTAATAACAAATTAGTCAAGTCAAGTCAGGTCAAGAATAACTTTATTCGGTTAGAATTAACCATAAAAGTATTACATTCATGTAAAAGTCATACAAAATTGCATAAAAGATACAATAAAATCATATAGCTCACATACTTTAAGATTGCCAAACAGGTTTAAAAAACGAGCTTCTAAAAGGAGACGCCAGAATTTGATTACATTTCATATTGTTTCCTTATTGATAACGCCATCCTAATAAAATTCAAAACTGCCATGCAGATTGCTTCAGTGGACAAGTATAATAAAAAATGAAAACCCTCCTGAAAATTACATAGTCTGATGTCTTTTAAGAGTGGTATAAGGAACCGAACTCTTGGGACCTTGTAGAGTGTACAAAAAAGGGTAAAGTGCAGGGTGCTTTGTTGGGACAGGTTGTCACAAGGGCAAGGTGTAATATTATTGCACCATCCGACCTGTTTAGGAAAGGCCCCTAAAAAGTGCAATGTGCAGAGACTAAATCTGGTAAGCATAAATCTAAATTGCTGATATAAAAAAGGCTGATCGGTAAATGGTTGTCGCCTTGTTGGCCGCCAGCGATTGTCAAGCTCAACACGATATGCATTTTTTATAGTCAATTTCGTGCCTCTATCTATAAGATTAGGGTTATCAAAAGATTGCCCTGGGCCAATTTCATTAAATTTTCGTTTCACATAGCAAATCCATGGGATAGCCTCGGCATTATCCAGTGACATGCAATCCTTGATAATTTATTTTGTGAGGTTTAACTCTTCCGACAGCCAGACTTTCGCCCAGAGTATCAATGGGGCAATATTTATCCGATCAGAAATAAAATCAACCCCTCGCTCAGAGTAACAGAATGCTGTAGGGGTGCTTTTTGGGATCATCAACAATCTCTTTAGAAAATTATTCTCTTGAGTTTGGAGTTTCAGACTTTTTTGATGTCCCCATACTCCCGTCCCATATGTGGCAGTAGACAAACATTTCGATTTATATAAGTTCATTAATTCCACTACAGGCTGATGGCCCAACTTGCACACAAAGCGGAAAAGACCTTCCACAGCACGGCTAGTGTTCTGTACCCTTGGATATAATGAGGTGTTCCAGGTCAATTTATTATTAAAAACATTCCCTAAATAATACAAATTTGAGACTTTGGCAATTGTCTTCCCCTTTACCATGAACTTTCTAGATTTGGTATGACTTGGTCCACAGACCATGACATAGGATTTAGTGAAATTAACCTTTAAATCTAGAGCTAGCATAAAATTTGTGAATGTGTTCAAAGACTTCTGTAGGCTATTAGCGGTTAAAGCCATTAAAACCGTGTTGCCCGCATATGACAGCAATCAAATCAGCTTACCCCTTATTCTAGGGAACTCTAACTCCTGATCTTTTAGAGCTGATTCTAGTCCATTTGTGTATAGAAGGAAGAGGAAAGGGGCCAATATGCACCCCTGACGGACTCCCTTTGTAGAGACAATGGACCCTGTCCTTTCCCACTTAGGTCCAAATATTATTACTACGGTGGATGCATGCAGCTTACGCATTAGGGTGATCAAAGGCTCCTCGAAACCCATTTCTACCATCATGGCCCACAGTTTACTCCTATTAACAGTATCGAACGCACTGGACAAGTCCATGAAGGCAAGGTGTATAGACTCCTTCCTTGCCTTCATGTACTTACCCATGATCAGCGCCAGGTTAAGGCACTGTTCGTTTGTCCCCATTCCTCTTCGAAAGCTGTATTGTGTTGGGGACATTATACCTTTGGAGTCTGCCCAGGTCTCAAGGCGTGGTAAAATCACCCTCCCCAATACATTGGACGTGGAGTCAATTAAGGAAATGGGCCTATAACAGGCCGGATCCTCCTTCTTTCCCTTTTTGTACACAGGGACCACTATGGCCTCTTGCCATTATGTTGGAATGGGACCCATTATTGCTGCTCTAAAGACATTTGTTAGGAGAGGTGCCCAAAGTTGAATAATACTTTTAAATTAATCAAGAGGTACCCCATCCAGGCATGGGGCTTTTTGATGTATTCCTCGCTGTAGGGCCTCCTCTACCTCACTCACTGAGAGGGAGGCGCTCAAGTGATGAGCGGATAATGGATTTAATTGGTCCACCTGGCTTAGTTCCTGACTACTGATACCGTTTGGGTTAAAAATCTTAGTATAGAGGGATTTCCACACGTCCCCTGGTATCAGTGAGTCCATACCCCCTGAGTCCTTTGAAAACAATGGGCGGTTGATTACCTCCCAAAAGTACCTGAAGTCTTTGAGTGCACTTGCTCTCTCTAGGTCCTCCCAGGCCTGCTTCCTCAGGTCCTGCTTCCTCTGTGCCACTATGCGCTTATAGGACTCCCTTGCATTCTTAATTAAGGCCTTATCTTGCGGGTTTGTGTGTAGTGCCTTTAAGTCTTTTTGCACCCTTGTACACTCAGCATTGAACCATTTGGTTTCCCTAGGTTCCCTTAGTGCTAGTGGGCTCAACAGATTACTTGATACATGCCTACAAATTCCCTGAAATCCCTGTATAACCATTTCAGGGGGGGAGTCATAATCAAGGCATTTAAAAAGATAACTTAAACTTGTTTTTACAATACTTTCCTCAAATTGAGGGGTGTTGATCTTATTCCACTTAATTCTTACTCTTTGATTTGAATTATACTGAAGGGGGTGGCCATCACCTTCATTCTCCTGGGGAGCTACAATTAGGGAGGCAGTGAGAGGTTTGTGGTCACTGGCATTGTTTGGCTCCACCTCAAAACCGTCTATAAGGGAGGCATATTTTCTGGATATTAGCATGAAGTCAATAACAATTCCACTACCTCGGCCCATATGAGTGGGGTATTGTATTTCTGAGTTACTGATCAAATCGTTCACGATGAACAAATCATTCACAATAATAATGTAATTTAAGGCGTCTCCCTGTGGGGTGTGTATAAAATGCGGTAGTGGTTGCCCTTTAGTGTCTGTTAGCCCACAAACCTTATCTGAGCTATATCCACATAAAGTACAATTAAAATCCCCGACCCAATAGATGCACAGAGGCTGCCACTTCCCTGCAATCTTGTCAATCTCCTCCTTGAGGGTTACAATAATGTCACTTCTATTTGGGTCGAAAACATTATAATACCAATTAATTAAAAGAATCTTGACCTGAAACAAATAAAAAATCAAATCAATTGATACCATGGTGAATTAACAGACGACATTAATAGACCAGTATTTATGAGAAATCAGGGTCGCCAGTCCTCCTTTTGCTTTCCCTGCAGGTGAGACAGTTGCATGAACATTAAGGGACCGGTAACCATTTAATTCGATATTCTCCATAGACCAGGTTTCCTGGGTACAGAAAATGTCAAAGGTATTTACATACTTTAATCACATTTCATCATCAAGTTTCGAGCGAATGCATGCAATCTTCCAGGAGACGAATCTAAGGGGACAGGTTTTACATGGCCTTAAAGCTGGGCCCTCCCTATTGCTTAGTAAAAAATTAAAAAAGTACAAGATCACTTGAAATTGCCAACTATCTTTTTTTAAAATGAACAACAATCATGACAAAAATGCTAAGGGCTTGATTTAAAGTTTGCCAGTCATACTGCCACGGTTGCGTCAGTGTCGGATTAAATGCTCTGATTAAGCAGTCCAACAGGCATATTACAATACTATCCAATTGCTATTCGAAAGACCACCAGACCACTACTAACACCGACAGATGCAACGTCGGTCGGGGAACGCAGCTTCTATGGTGTTGTACAGCGAAGTTTCACCACTGGCTGAATTATGACTTTGCTTTATGACAGGTGATGAGAAATGCTTATAGTATTCCAGAGGGAGTCCGTAGGTTCACTAATAGAATATCGATGCCCAAAATATTCCCATACACAAATACTGATGCAAAAATATCGATGTAAAAAATATCGACATCTTATATTTAAAATTGTAAGCACATAAATATCGAAACAAAAATATTGATGCAAAAAATATAGATGTACACAATATTGATTTTTTTATTGAAATAAAAATTAATGTTAAATATATTAAATAATAACATTAACTTATTTTTTTTAGATTTAATATACATTTTAACAAATATAATGAAACAACTTTAATTTAAAAAGTATTTAAACATACATATCTAAAATGTAATAAATATATATCTATTTCCTTTAAAACAATTAATAAACTATTCATTTTAATTTAAAAATGTACAATAAATATATATATTTACAAAAACTTATAACATAAAATCTAATAAAAACATAATATTATAAATGAAAACATTAAAATATTTAATGGCCTTTAAAATAAAAATTTGCACTCCATTGAGTGCAATAGTAGGGAAAGTGTTGGATAGCGGACGGGCAAAAATTACTATTCCCACTCTAGTGGGTGCAACAGTAGGGAAAGTGTTGGATAGAAATATTTTATAAACAAAAACATTAATTATTACATAAATGGAATATTTTTTATTTCTTACCCTACAACACCACACAATTCACAACACACATTTAATTTTTTTTAAATGTACCTCCATAATTAACATAATTATTTAACAATTAAACAAATATTATGAATTAATAAAAATGTAAAACCTATAAAACCAAAACACACACCTTTTTAATTACTTTATATTTACTTTGGGAGGGTGGAGGGGCCAGCTAACTACGCTCCACCACCTAGTCGTAGTTTTGCCTAAACTCCGGGCTCGCAACGTAACGCGGAGTAGGCAGAACTACGTTAACTACGCTGGGGGAGTGTAGTTACCCGCCCTGGCTTAATTGTATGTTTACCTAGGCCTATATTGGGGAACATTGGCGTTCATAACAAACTGGCTCAGTCAGAATAGAAGTACAGGACATACACTGATGAGGGAGGTGTTAGGTAAGAAGTGGGAGCTAGTGGTATGAGAATGAGCAGCAAACATGTCACATTAGTTGGTGAGAACAAGTATTGCAACCTAAGGTTATTTAAGGGGGAAATCTTCATATCAAAATGTCATTGAGACACTGCTGTTGCTTGATGAGCTACATGATGCTTGAGTAGTCATTTAGTTTGTATACATGTCATCTAAGGTAATTTATTTGAGGAAGTTCACTAGTTCTCGAGGCTCAATGAAGATTCTAGTTATGTCATTGAAGGAGAATTTGAATTTTCAGGATATATCATGCTATATGTGATGTTGTCTTGTTTAAGTTTCAGCCTGAAATCTAGATGCATTTTCTTTCATTGTTGCTCTAACTCAGCCAAGCCATTTTTACACCGTTGATTTTATTTTGAAAAGTTCATGATTATACCTCTAGATTTTGATGTAAAAAGAGAGATTGCTAGTAGACCAAGTTATGCTGATTAGTTTCAAAAGTAAAATTGCAAGAAAGGAGATAATGTCACCGTTCTCCTTCCCGTAGGAATTCCATACAGTCTGACATTGCTTCTTCTACTATAGTTTTTGATGTCTTCTACTTCTTGTAGTCTGGACAGAAGACTTTAAGTTATTTGATTCTGTTTATGATATCATTAATTTTCTGTTCATTGTGCCTTGTTTCCCTTGTGTGCTCCATAGCTTGTCTGATGCTGATGGAATAGTTTAGGTGATATCAATTAATTCTTTGTCTATGCTAAAGATGGTTAGATAGTCTTTTTCATGAGGGAGGGAAAAGGGTAATATTTAGCTCTGTTGTTACTTGTTTTGTTAGGAATGGTAGGTTGTTTTCTAAGTGTGTTTCTCCCAGTCTGACTGAGGTGTGAGGCATGGTCATCTTTATTTTTGTCTTTAATTTTTTCATAGGGGTTAGGATTTCCCATTGCCGGGGACCTGCCAACTGTATAAGATGTTATCTAAGTGCTTAAAAATGCTAAACTGCACAATGAATTTATGATGCAGTAGCTAGCTCTTATTTTGGATTGCCTTATATGGGCCCAGTTGGGTGGAACAAGATCCCTCTAGACTTGCGTCAAAAAAAGGCTGAAGCTGATTTTAAGAAAAAGCTGAATACCTGGCTTTTCTCACAGTAATTGTCATTTTCATCAGTTTTTTTTTCTCAGACTGTATAGTGCCAGGACACTCTTGAGTAGATGAGCACCTTTTTTTTCACTATCACTATCAATGGCTTAGTAGTCTTTCAAAGTGCAAAGTCCAACATGGTTGTCCACTGTGGTGCTTAGTATTCTTTAAATCTAGACTGCTGGAGTGCAGATATTCCTTTTTATAGTTAGACAGAAGAGCACAACAATGCCCACTTGAAGTATTCTGCACATACTAGTACCCAGTGTCTTCTTGAATTAGTAAGGCATAAGGAGATTGGGCAGGCTAAACTCAAGTTGTTTACTCGATTGAGATAAAAATTTAGGGGCTCATTACGATGACAGATGGAAGCCCATTCATGCTGGTGGCGGAAAACATTCATTTACCAGCTCCAGGTGCGGTCATTGCGACCACCAAATTACAATGGTCCAACAGAGGCCATTTTCCATCTGCTGCGGTCTGTCAGGCTCCGCATGGTTTTTTGCATATGCAAGGGTGGCAGAGGGAGCCAATAGAGCAGGACCGGCATGCGGAAACACGTTCCGTCCGCCAACCAGATTGCGATGTTGCAAACAGCCCTTCCCACCGCCGCGTAAAAACCACCACGTTGCGGATGGTGGAAACACAACAGCGGAGAGGAAAAGTGGATAATGTACCCATCTAAACCACCAGATCTGCCATGGAGCCTGCGCTACAGGCCTTCCCGCTGCTCTACCTGCTGCTCCTCTGACAGAGAAGATGCCACCGCACTCAACAGCATAGGTATGTACCAATCATCACCATGCATGCAACCCCTGAACAACTACAACTCCCAGCAAGCGTGGCTGCACCACGATGAATGTGGCAACCTGCAAAATGCAAAGTGCGAGGCCCACCCAATCCTTAGGAGTGACCCTTGGTGACCCTGAATGCAATTGGGGCCAATGCTGAGCCCCGCAGTTGCAGAGCGCGCACACCACAATGTCAAAAAATGTACGCCGCTGAAGTCTCACATTGGCTGATGGCTCATTCGCATAGTGTGTGCCACACCGCGGCGGCCTGAAAGCTGCAACCGCAATCCTGCAGCATTCAATTAGGTCCAATGCGTGTCATCGCTGTGGATTCCAGCTCCCGTGCATGAAAACACATACTGCATTTGCATTGTCGCCATGCAAATTGCATCACACATCACAACTCATTTGCCTAAAGTGATTGGTGCACCCCATGTGTAATGTTGTGAGGCACGAGGCCCCATGCATATCAAATAACCACACACACAGACACTGTACTTGCATGGGAGAACTGGCCCAGGGCACGTGCGTCCGGCCCTGTTTGTTGGCAGGGTCTCAGGTCCAGTGATGCCTGTGCTGGGTGGCTGTGGCGTGGGGGTGAACCAGCGCTCTGGGAGTGGCTGGTTCATCAGAACAACTACAACATTGACCAGCTGGTCACTACACTGTGAAAGTATGAGAGAGTGTGACCTTTGAGTCAAGTCTTCACACACATGGTAAGAAAGGAGAGTCAAATGAACATACATTGTCATGCCTCATGGCAAGCATGGACTGAAATGAGGGAAGGAGTCAAAAAGGACAAAGGTCTCTCGCACTGTACCAATGTTGTGTAATGAAACATCCAACCTGTGAACATTGCTTGTATATCCCTTGACATCTGACTGGCGTCTCTTTGCCAGGGGTTGTCTTTTGAGGGGCCCAGTGATGTAGGCAGACAATTAGAGGTGTCCATCATCAGACATAGTTGTAATCCCTAGCACTTCCAAAACACGTACTGGTGTGGCATGCAGTGTGCCTGGCTGCCATTGCCTGTAAATGTTGTCACACACATCATAGGAGTGTACATGTGGAACAAACAAACATAGCTCTGACCGACATCATCAGTCATTGGCAGCCATGTGGTCATGTATACACAATCCATGTGCATTTGTGCCTCATTCAGGTGAACATCGCAATGTCTGTTACGCAAAATCCTCACACACTCACGCAGGACTGACCCCATGATGTCCACATGTGTCTGTCTCCCATGCTGTATATCCATGTTGTGTTGTCCAGATGACACTCACTGCCCTCATTCCATAATGTCGTTGTGAATAGGGGGACTAAAGCTTGCGGTCATGCTGTGACAGCAGCTACATGCAACTCAGCACTGATGCTGGGAAACACAAGTGCTGTGCCATCTAACCACAGGGCAGCTCATACTTGATGTAGCAGTGTACTAAATGCCATACACATTGACTTCTTTGGATGTTGTAGTGTCAGTATGTCGAGTCTGAATGCAGGTCACTTGTGTATTTTACGTGACCATGAGTCCTGTCAATGTTGTCGTTGTGTGAGTCTCTGGGTAAGCTGTTCACCACATCTCATCTATAACTCAGCTCATGCTTGTGTACCCTGGCATACGTAGGAGGAGACCACCCATCCTTCAACCTGTCCCCGAGTGGCCACGATGGAGGACATTGAAATCATCCAAAAATTCCGTTAGGATCGCCGCACACTATGGAACCTATGGGCCCAGTTGGAGCCCCATTTGAAGCCCAAAAGAATATATCCGGCTGCATTGTCTGCTACAGTGAAGGTTATGGCTGCATTACTTTGCTACTGGGTCTTTCCACTACTCTGTGACAAATGCTCTCTTTGGCACAGGGTAACCTTAACGGTTCTGCTGTGTGGATATTTCCTTTACAATACCACATGGAGAAAAAAAGTTTATTTCTACGGATTCACCTTACCTGGCCACTGCATCTGCGTATCAGATCGGGCTGTGAGTAGGAACCGAGCAGGTGAGAGAAAGTCTGGCTATTTGTTCTTTTTAAAATCATCAGGGAAGGCCCAGCAAGAAACACACTTCCTGTATACTTCATTTAAACATTTTGTATCATTCTCAAGGCTCTGTCACGGATTTAAGACAACAATACAAATGTTCAGATAATCCTTTGTCTGTCGGTAGTTTAGAAATGCAGATGAACTTCATTTTATGTGGATAGCTCAGTGGGTTACTGCCTTTGTCACAGACATTCTTGTGTTACTTGCAGTTCAGAAGTCACAATCCTACAATAGGTCAGTGACCTATGAACTGTCATCAAAAGCTGCATGCTAACCTGAATGATATAGTGAGAACTTAACTTCATTTCTGTGTTGTAATATAGTCAGAACTTCCCCAGTCTTTCATCATTCTAATGTTGCCAAAAAGAGTTTGTTGGGGCAGATATACATTTTCTATCAGTAAAGCCAACCCCTAACAACTGGTTTGTGCTTTAAATCCTGACTTTGTGCTTCTTCAGACCAAACGCTCTCAAAATATACAGCCCACCAGTATGGATGACATGTGATTCCAACACCTTGTAATCCTCATTATGACATTCCCTGTAGACTGATTTACTTACATACTTGCATGATTGATTGTCTCTGTACAATGTGTATGTGATGTAAAGTACTGTCACACCCTACACTGATATAAGTAACGCTATACAACAAATGAAATACATATGAGCGAGTGGCTATGGAGAGATGAGGGGTGTTGGAGGAGGGTGGCAGTGAGGGAATCCGAGAAGGAGGTCATGAGTGAGAGCCTGAGAAGTGTCACTTGCGTGATATTCCCAACTCAGAAACCTCCTCTTCATCAGAATGACATTACATGGAAAACACTTTTTTAGAGTGATAACATCTAGAAAGAGATTTTGAAGGAAAAGAATGCATTTTACTGGCCCTTGTAAAACTTAGGAGAGATAAACGAGGGCCCTGAAGCAGGCCTGGCAACATATACAAGTGACAAATCGGGCCCGCAGTGGCCCACCCGAATGCATCCTTGGCCCACCCAAATAAAAATTCCTGGATTCGGGCCAGCCTGGGAGGCATTCCAAATGTTGTGGGAGACATTGATGGTACCCACATTGCCCTTGTTCCACCACAGGCAAGTGAACAAATCTATAGGAACCGTAAACACTACCACTCCATCAACGTGCAATTGGTATGCCAGGCGGATCAGATCATCTCAGATGTGTGTTAAAAGTATCCTGGGTCGGCACATGACTGCTACATCTTGTGAAACAGCACCATCCCCCGCTCCCAACCCACACATGCCCAGTTACAATGACAGTGGTGAGGAAGAAGGCCTTGACCAGTGTCAACAGCTCATCGTCAACTACTTCCGTTGAGTGTAAGTTAACAATGAGCGACAATGACTGTGTCTTTGTGCCGTGCTTTGAGAATTTTGGCTTAGATTTTGTACACATGCAGGGTTATGGGCAGGATTAGAGAATTTTGGGATGTAGGGACTGAGCACCCTGAAGCACAGGACACAATTGCTATACTGCCTCACTAGCTCTCTTATTCACTCAGAGGTATTCAAGCACCTGTACACAAGTAGATAAGTTGAAGACAAGAAATGGTTTGAAATGTGCAGTTTTTACTACAGTGTCAAAACATGCAACATATGTGCCACAACAAGTGGAGAATGCTTGAGTACCAAACCAGTTAACATAGTGACATATCCATTTAACATGAAGCAAGATGACACATCAATAATCCCTCTGGACGAAGACCCATGAGCATATCGCCCCACCGCTTGCATGAAGGAGTTGTATGGGATATACCTGTTCCATGGGCTTTGTCAGCAGACCCCATTCCTCAGCCTATACATGGTGAAATGTACATCACATTTGCTGTGTCGCTTTCATCACTGGATGGATCACTCTCCAAATGTGGGGCATCTAGCCCGCCCTCCCATGACATTTAAAAGGCATCCGTGTCCTCTAGCAGCTGTGAGAATTTGTTGAGTCGGGGTGCTAGTGCCAGACCAGAACAGAATGACACGGGACGATGTTCTACGACCACGGACAGAATGTTCAGACAGTACTCCTGGACCGCACAGAGAAAAACTTCTACGGACACTTCTCATGTGACAGACCTATACTAAGGTACTTGCAAAACAACTACGCCATGTAATTTTCGTGCGCTACAGCTGCATAATGGAAGCCGGGCTTATGCCAGTCGACAGTGTCCATGACGGTCAAATGGCAGCCTCCCATAACTCAGGCCTGTGGTACCAAGTGCAACAGACCACAGAGGTCAGCATAGTTGAAGACAGTCAGGGCTAAAGTCAGAAAGCTGAATGACATTTCATGTCAAGAGGCATGCAAAAGGCAGCAGAATATGGAATAAGTCACCAACAGTTCCTGTTGCTGTTCAGTAGTTACGAGTCCAAGAAGGAACAGGCAGCGTCGAAGGCAATCAGTTCCAAAAGACGATCCTAATCATCTTCAGCCAAAAGGACCGCCATCCAATCCAGCAGTATGCAGGAACAGATGTGCTCCTTGCACCACAAGGTTGAAGGGAGCATCCTATGGCAACCTGGGAGAGGTTCGATGTAGGCATGGCACAGGAGCCATTGCGCTAATGCACAGGCGCAGCTGTCAGTCTGTCTGACACATTAAAATGCATCCCATAAATGTGTATCACCGAAGCAGTCCTGGTCGTGGACCAACAAAGGACTCACCCAAAGCTCAAGATCCAGGGCAGTAAGGGATGTGTTGGAAAGGCAGACATCCATGGCCCAGTTAAAGGAGCATCTGCGGCAGGAGAACACAGGTTGAACGCAGGTGAAATAGGAATAGCGGAAGGTTAGCCTATAACTGATGTGTAGCACAGCTAATGGGACACATTCAAAGAGAAGCTGCATGCTGTCACGGTACAGTTGCAACTGACTGTGGATTCCCTAGACCAGTGGACGGTCAGACATGGTGTGAGAGAAATCTCAGAACCAGCGTTCAGCTGCACAGCCAAAGTAATGATCTGAAACCGCTAAATGCAATATAAAAATTGGAGGAAAAAGTGTCCAACGGCCTTCAGTATCAGACGCTATCAATAATTTGTGTGTCAGTTCCCTGAAAAATAAGGGGATTGCCGTGCACAGCAGTGACTGAATCGCGCGGGATGGTCAAGACACCTGGAATTCGAAGGTCTCCGGGCTGATGTGATTGCAACTACTTGTCTAAACAAAGGCCCAATTTACCTGCACACCTATTGAAGTATGCTTTTGCAGTGGGAATGTGATGCCACAAATGACTATCCACAATCACATATGGAGAAGTTGGGAAAACATTGCTTCAGCAAGGCACACTTTGGGCAAAAGTTCCTATACACGCAATGCCTGCCCTGTGACCACAGCAGTTGTGCTCATTCAGGAGTAGATGAATTTGTTTGGAAAATAGATTTAGCGTGGGTATGTTGACCGGATTTATGATTTTTGTGGAGAGGTGTGGTGCAGCGGCCAGGGCAGCTGACCTTGGAGCACAGGGCTCACGGTTCGATCCCCGGCTCCGGCGGCAGATCAGCTCAGCACCCCGTGACTCTGGGCAATAGCTCACTTCATTTCCACGATGGCCCCCAGTGCCTTGAGACCCATAAGGGTGAGTAGTTAGCGCTTTACAAATACCGGATTTATTTATATTATCAGAGACTGGGGTTCATGTGGGTAAACATGCATACATTGCACATGTCACATGAAAAGCCCTGTGCAACAGTACTTGAGTGTGTGAATGCGACAATGTTCCCATCATCCACATGACAGGATGTGTTGTGATGCTGGCTCTTGTGGCACACTGCTAAGGATTTAATTGTTCTGTGACAACTTCCGTCATGTCCATGTTGATGTTATTAGGGGGATGGGAACACACTGCTTCACCTCCCAGCACAGTTCATTCATTAGCATTCTGGTAAATGCACTTCAGTCATAATGCTTACTTGTCATGGGACTCAAGTGTTTCACCTGAGTTGGGCATGGAGAGGTACAGAGACCCGAGTGGATTGTGGCAGCTTCCTCAGCAGACAGCAACCACAATGTATTTTACCTCTACTGATATAAGGATGATAACGCGACACACATGTGTCTAGAGAATCACAGCACTGACCTGCACCAACCTTGGTGACACATGACAACGAAGACACAAGTAAGCATTTCAGCTGAACTGCGTTTACCAGGATGCTAAGGGGTGAACTGTGTTGGGAGGTGAAGTCTTGTGCTCCAGTCCCCCTACTGTCCATGTTGATGGTGTTGGCCAGGGGTGTGCATTTGCAGTTATTCCATAATATGTCAATGCACTGTTATTTCCTTGTGTCTTTCCAGGTCCCTCCAATCCCTCAATAGATTTTTGCTTTTACATCTTTGGATACATTACAATGTGAGTTAACATGCTACCTACTGTAATGAAATTGCTCTTGACACCAAGGCATACTGTTGTGAGTTGTGTTTATTGAACAATGAGTGACAGGTGAGAGGTGAATTTGAAAGTGATGGTACACGGATAGTTAGGGTAGAACACAATATGGTAGAGTTCCAAAGTACAACAGAACACTCCCATTCTTGTGGCATTGTGGGTTCTGATTTACAACAAAGTCAATGCTGTGTGTTACAGTGGTGACATCAGCGGTTGCTCCGAGAACTAGTACGGCATGGTGCTGTGCCACATGATCGTCCCGGGGTCTTTTTCGGACACCCCCTCTGCCGTTTGCCAGGCAGGGAACCTGCTGCATGCTCAGAGGTGTCTCAGGATTTGCTCTGGTGTGACTCACCCCTCCCCGTGGCTGCTACTGAGGTGGTGTGACTATCATCCAGCTGGCCAGGGGGGGCGCGGCAGCTTTAGAGCAGCAGGCATGTCCCGCAGAACACCCACAAGCTGGCCCATGTACTCCACAAGTTGTCCCAAGAGAGTGTTCATGGACCTCTGCAGTAGGCGCTGTTCCCGCAGTTCTTCAAGGACCTGGCCCATCTGTTCCTGGTTTTGCTGGTATGCACCAAGGTCCAGGGCCTCAGTCTCATTGTCCTCCTATGACTGTCCCCCAGTTGGCCTTCCACCTGCCCTGAAGCCACGGACCTGTGGTGTTGCTTGGCGCCGCATGCCACACACCGTCCCCAGCATCCCTGGTGTTCCTGGTGGTATTCGCAACTGCTGGCACAGGGACAGTGTTGGAGGCAGTGGTGGTGATGGGGGAGATGGCTGCCACACAGGTCGTTTCTGCAGGTGTCTGCTTTGGTCGTATAGCTGTTGTGTGAGTTGTGGTGGTGGTGACAGTGAGGGCCTGCGCATGGGTGTCCTGGGCACACCGGAGGGGCCAGGTCAGTACTCCTCACCAGAAAAGACCAGGGAGTCTGCATCTGAGGGTTCACCTTCCTGAGGGGGGACTGGCTGTGCTCATTCTTGGCACAGTGACCTGCTGTTGCTAGCAAGTCACCTGTGTCAGGTTATATTGTCAGCATGTTCAGCACACTGCACAACGTTGATGTTCATGTTTAGCACATTTCATTTGAGATGACATGACTTTTTACCTTGGCATTACTATGCATTCATAACAGTTTGTCAGCAGTCGTACATGATGTTGAGGTACATACAGGGATGTAAGTGGGCTGGATATCACCGGGGCTGAGCACAGTCAGTTTTTTAAAGGGGGCCACGAAACGGGTGTCTATCGGGCTCTGCCTTGTGCCCTGGCACAGGCGGTCCATTTTTTTTCTGGACTGCAATGACAGCAGGTACATCAATGTGCACATGGTCATACTCCTCACTTCTCACTAGTGGATAAGTTACGTCATGACGTCATGCCAGCCAAGAGTTGTGTGGTAGTGATATACCTTAAAGAGTAATTTTCTTTCTGGATTTCCCTTCTCTTTTTGACACTCCGGAGCGGCAACATCGTTGTGGTATCACCAGGGCTTTTAGTAGAAGCTTTTTCTAAATTATAAACTAGTCATAGTTGCTGCTTATTTATCTTATGCAACTAACAAACATTGACAAAAACAACAGTCCGGATTGTTGTACGATGTTACCTGTTGTATCATATATCTGGGTGCAATGACAGAAACAGCACAATGCAAGTTGAGCAGCACAATATGCTAAGCACAGAGTTTTAGCTTAAGTTTTTAAGCCACGCCCTTAATTAAATTGGCCAGGCTCCTTTGAGAGACCCCCCAGTTTTTTCATCCCACTTAAAGCCCTGGGTACATACATTGCTCGTTAGCGATGTGACATGGCTAAAGGACCAATTTCATTTGTACAGATATTGTATTTCCGAGGAAATGTCCTCTGGTACAAACTTGTTGCTCATCCAATTTAGTTCATGCTTGGACATTTGGAACTTTTCTATGTGTATCTGACTACTATGCCGCAAGTTCATGATTTGTGTTGGGTGTTTTGTGCTTACGTCCTGTGATTTGTGAGGGTTGAAAGAGTTTCCATGCATGTATTGTGTTGACCCGTGTCTTTCTGCTTTGAGGCAATGGGACTTGCACATTGGCTTTTGTGGTTGCGTTCTTGTATTTTGCTTTGCAGTTACACGTGACTTCATCTATGTCACTGTGAATCATGTGGCCTCTCAATGGTATTAGCTGTGTCTGCACTGCCCACAACTTATGGGGGTTTCCAGAGTTGGCTACCAAGTGCGGGATGTGGGGGTTGTTTGGCTCCATGATGATTGTGAGGGAAGACAGAGGGCCTTGTGGGAGTTGTGGTCTTGCTGTGAGGTCTCAACAACCCCTCCCCAGTAAGATGGCTACCTACCTGTTAGGAGGCACTCTCGATGGTGTTAGCTGCCACATGGCTGTGGGGTGAGGAGGGTGAGCTATGATGTTTGGGACGGAGGCCAGGGTGCATGAGCTGACCACCTACCTGTGAGGTGAAGCTGAGTAAGGAAATGCTATCCTTGTGATCTATTTATATTGAAAGCATGGATTCCTCATGAGTTTGGTGTGGGCAGGCGGTTGGGGCTCACTTGTTATGGACAACAGTACATTGCAGTGTGATGTGAACATTTTGTTAGTACTTACCAGCTTCCAGTCCCCCCTCGATTCCTGTGGGACTCTCTGGATGCATTATGGCAGGTACCTTCTCCTCCCATTCAGTGAAGGTTAGTGGTGGAATGGGAGGGCTGCCAGCAGTTCTCTGTGCCACCGTGTGGTTCCTCTTGGCCTGACGCTTCAGCAGGGCATTTAGGTTGACCCACAGCCTCCTGATGTCACACACAGTCCGTAGGGTGGTCCCTATGGCATTGACTTTGCTGTGGATCCTTGCCCACATCTGATTCTTTCACGCAAGTAGGGTGTGTTGGACCAGGTTCCCAAACAAATGTGGTCTACCCTGATTATCTCATCGACAATCACTTTCAACTCTGAGTCGGTGAATTTGGGCATTTTCTTGGGGGGCATTGTGCAAATGAACGAGGGGTGCAGGGTTCAAGGTGGAGGTGGAGATATGTGATGTGTGATAGGTGTGTGGGTGAGAGTGGTGTTGTGTGGAGATAGGTGGGTGTGATGTTGTGCTGTGTGAGTCAATGGAGTCCTGTCTCTCTGTCTCGGCTTGTGGCGTGCAAAGGAGGTTGGTCTCGGAAGTGTTTGGTTTTATACTGTGGTATGTGGGTGTGTCCACATGTTTGGTGGCCTCCAGATGTCTCTTCCATGCTACAAATGTCTTTCCTTACCAAGGGCAAGTTGGGGTGTATCATTGTGGCGTGTGTGTTGTGATTGAGGGCAGTAGGGAGTACTGGCAGATGTCGAGCATTATTGTGGAGTCGGTTCTGTCCGCCATTCATTTGGCCTATGTGCGTGCGTGGCACTCGGACGCAGTGCTCGGTCCGCCCGCTCTGCATTCTCATCGTAATTAGCCGTGCAGTCATACCGTGGCAGGTGCGATCTTTCCAGTCCATTGAACAGCTTTCCCCGACCACCGCAGTCGGATTTGCACCTTGTCTGACTTTGGTGGATGGTGTTTTGTGACATCCGGCCGCAGCGGTCTGATTTTGCATACATTGCATCGTAATTTGACAGACGGAAATACTGCGGGTCATGTGGGGGGATTTTTTCCGACACCATGGCGGACGGAAGGCTTTTCCGTCTGGCATAGTAATCTTCCCCTTAGTTAGCAGTTGGGTTCACAAAAACCCGTGTATAAGATTATATGGTTGTTTTTATGGAGCAGTGGTAATTAATTGCCTGCCCAGCTCCGAGTTAATCACAGAGCTGATTACTGTCTTGCTTGACTAATTTTCAATCTAATCTGCACAATCTTTGACTCTGTTAAGCTCCTGATTTAGATGACAGATTGTCAGTTGGGTTCACACACTGGCCACCTCTATTTATAAACCTCTTCTAGGATGATGGAGTGATTGGACGCCCCGACGTGAAAGTGTTGGAGACTTTTAATTCAGCAAGTACTCAAGATAGCTGATGGCACTTTTATAGATATTAGACTGGGGTAGCAGTTCACATGCTAGTGCCAGTGCTCATTGCCTCTTCTTGAAACTATTTCTGAGTTCAGCTTGGCCAAACTACATAAAAGAAGCAAAGATCAAAGCAAGCTGAAAACAAGTGTTGTGGAAGTTGAGGTGGAGAAAATTGATGGTCCATCTTCTCTTCCTTTTTAATTAATCCCAGAAGCTGTAACACAATTTAAATAACAGGATAGTAAAATCACAAAATAGTAGCCTCAAATGTATATATTTATTGTAACAATGAGCAAGCCTGAAAACACAGTATTATCAGATAACACATTTTCAAAGCAGTTATGAACAGAACAGTTCTATCCATAAAATATTGAAGATGACCTAGCCCCTCTTAAGGGACAGTATCAAGCATGTAAATAATACAAATAGCAATAAATGACTCAGATAATTATGGGGGTTAGAATGTTGTCTCCCTTCACACAGAAACTCACACCCATCTCATAATCATTGTGCTTCCTGTGCATTAAAATGTGCTTTATTTTTTTATTTTTAGAAAAGCCAGGATGAATTCTAGAACTTGAAATGTTGTTTTACCATCTGCATGGTCTAGACTGTTTCACATAATCATATTTTTAAACCATAGGGGACCAGGGGCAAGGTACTTATCAGTGCTTTGATTACCTGTTTCACTGCCTGAGTGATAGGCAAAGCATCACTCAGTTGAAGCTTGTTCGATAACAAATATTGGCTTTCAAAATTATGTAACTCTTTGAGCTTTTAGCACTAATATAAATTATATGTTTTTTAAATAATTAGAGCTATGTATATCTGTGAATTCAACATCCATATTTCATTGCAGCCTGCAAAAAAATATGTAGCCATTTTCATTTTTTTTTTTAAATGTCCATTTTTTGTTACAGTTCAAAAATGTACAAACATAAATTGCAGAATGTTAACCAATCGGCTGTTAGCCACAGTGTCTGGAGTTCACCACTATCAAATATATGTGAATTTAAATAGTGAAATTAGTTTGCAAAATCAATTGTATAATAAAGGCGGAGATCTCTAATTTGGGCAGATATGGTGTTTATGGTGCATTGATCATGTTATGTGAATATCAAATTAAGAATTATATGGTAGAAAACTATACATTTCAAATTATCTATAGTTTAATGAATCTAGTGATGAAAGCCAGACCTCTCTTGTCCTGTCTGGAGGGCCAGGAAAATACATTGAACTTGACATGTTTCAAATTTCCAGCATTTTTTTTCAGCACATGGTAGATCCCTCAAAAAGGAACATATCTCTAACAAAGAGTTACCTACATCTGTGTTTCTTGTATTTTCTCAGCATGAAGGAAACAGGGATTTTTTGGGGTTTGGGATGATCGCAGGTGATAAACGGGGTAGAGTCAATTCATAAAATTTAGAAAGCAATCAAAAGCAAAATTCCTTATTATGATACCTGTCTTTTGGTCACAAGTATTACCCATGTGTCATATGGCAACATACCACAACCATGGACTTTCAATCTCTAAACATCCTAACATTTCTGTTGCTGTGTACATGACCTTCTTTGCCGTGATTGTCTGGCTGGGAGAATGTGCTGAACACAATGATTTTTAGAAATGTTTTCTACATCATGGCCATTCCTCCAGTCTACCTTGCACAGCAACATATCCCTACCCTACCAATGCTTGACCTCCATTTGTGTGTTTCTGGGACTCCTGATTGTGGGGTATCAGACTTGTATCAGTTGTCTGTTGGTTTGAGGTGCCCACAGATGATCAACTAAGTGCAGTGCATTTGGGTAATTTTAAAAGCAAAGCTACATATCTATTTAGGGTACATTACTTTTGTTTGTGACAGTTACCCCTGAGTTGATTGGTACCCTAACATAACCCTATGTATTCCACATCTACACATCGTAATCAAATACAACGTGTATAGATAGTGTGGCTGATCACCTGTGAGGGTAGTTAGGCACTGTTGATCTTGCTGCAGAGACTCAGTTGAACGGCACAGCCAGGTCTTGAGTCCTTTCGCATGGTTGCTATTGCTGAGTGCCAATTTTGCCTTACCTGCATTGGCTGGCCAGGAGAATACACTGAATATGACAGCTGTTTCTCATCAATTTGACTTCAACCTATGATAGTTTCTTCCAGTCTTACTTCCTCACAAACATATCCCTACCAAAGCTTGATACGTGCATGTGTGAGTATTCAACAGATTTGATCAGGGATCCATACATTATAATCCAAGGAATATTCTTAATGGGAGAAGCTTCCATAAACTATGTCAGCTGTATTGGTTACCATTGTTGGCTAGTACCCCTGGAACAGTAACTACCGAAGACATCTATTAAAACGTGAGACCAGCATATCCAAAGTGATTTGTGTCTCAATAGTAACATTCTTTCCTCCTCAGAACTCTCTGCAAATGTCAAAGTATAGGTAAAATCACTGTTTCTTCTGTTTTCTGTAAAAGAAAACTCCCAAACCTCAGGAAATCAACAAAAGTATAACCATCCAACATTAACAGACACATGCATATGGGCCTATTGCATGAAACCCCATAAAGGTACAACTATGTTTGTGAGAACAGCACATCAAACAATATTGAGTTCACACAATCACAGTTTTGACTTGTTTCTGTCTATTAAGGTAGGCCACTGATATATGAGGCATTGTTTCCATGAAATGCAGACATTTTCCTGGCAGAAATATTGGAAATTCTGTTATCGAATAAAACTTTCACTTTTCCAGGCGATTGTGAGTAAGAACAAATGGTGTCATAGGCTGCAGGTACCATCCAAAACTTTTCTAATTATTGGATCTTTATTTCCTTAGATGATAGGCATACCGAAACTAGTGTGGTATTATTTTAATCAAGAAATCTGCGGTAACACAGTATGCTAGTACATTTTCTGTTAAGTTTTAAAAAAAATTGTGGTTTCCTATTGCAAGTCAGTAAACAAAAAACACATGTCTGTCTTTGGCTATCATGGACATCTGAACAAATTACAAACAGTATACATGAATTCAATACTTAGGAACTCATTTGGATAGCGGGCGGATCGCCACCGCCCGTATGGCGGTGGTGATCCACACGCTAAAGACCACCGCCCGCTTCAAAATTCCCCCTGCCACATTACCATGGCGGGTGGGGACGGAAGCAGCTAACATGATGGCGGTGTCAGGAAGACACCGCCATCCATATTAGCATACATGCGGGAATGTGCCAAAGGTAGGCAGTTTTTGCCATTGGGGGCCCGTAGCGGGCCCCAAGGGATTCTGGGGGTGGGTGGTGTACATGGGGGGTACCTATGGTACCCCCTGCAGTTCCATGCACAACATGGCAGGCACCACGCGGTGTCTGACACGTTGTGCATGGAAGTGCATCACATGTCTTCCTGGCATTGCGGCGGGCTGTGCTGAGAGCACCGCCAGCTGCAATGTTAGGAATGCAGAATGCGCCCGCCAATGTCGTGGGCGCATCCTAATGTCTGCAATGGGACCCCCGCACTGTGAGGGACTCACCACATGGTGGTGGGTCAGGGCACATCTGGAGCAAACAGGAAAGCCCAAGGAAAATCAGAGTTACCTTCACAGGGACCCACCAGTCAACGGACCAGGGATCGCAAAGGGACCTCGAGAGGAATCACAAAATGGCAGCTCATGGGTCACTCGGGGAGACTAGGCCGACAATCTTCAGTGAATTCTCTGCTCGGAGTGTGGGCTACAAGTAACCCAATGCACAGCCTCAGGGGACGTTGAGAAGCTGATGCACTTGCAAATGTGCACAGTGTCCAGGGGTTCCAGTTCCACATCACTCACGAGGGCTGCGAGTCTCTGCTTTGCTGGGGACTTGGATCGGCCTCTGAGAAGTCTGGAAATCCACCTCTGGTGTTTTAAAGTCTTCAGCGTCCGGCAAGAGCTTCAGAGATGCAGTCGGACAGATGCATCTTTGGTGCCTGCCGAGCAGGGGAGTCACTCCTTGACCCCAAGGGAGATTTGTTCAGTCCTTTAGTGTTGAGTAGAGCGTCGAAGTTCCAGGATTCAGTTGCAGAGTTTCATCCAGCGATATGTAAAGTCCTGTTGCCAGGGGTTCCTTACTTATACCTAAGAAAGGGGTTGGACTAACTCCGGGGACCCATCTACGGGAGGGTTTGGAAAGAGGGGTGGCTACACCCATTTACTTTGTCCAGTTTCACGTCAGAGCAGGGGCTGGTAGCCCCTGCAACCGGTTTGAACTGGACTATGCACAGGGACACCAAATGTGCCCCCAGTGCAGACTTCAAAAGCACTCTTGGAGTGCTCCCACCCAGCCCCAATACACTAAAGCCTGTCTGTGAGGTGGTTACACCTCCCTGTGACAGGAAACTGTAATATCTTGGGTTGTTATGTCATCACAGACTGAGGGTTCTGATATCGGCTTGGGGATGGAATGTATAGGTTCAAACTGTGGAATGTTATTTGCTGTCATTCCCTGGAAGCTGTTTAGATGAGCGGTAATAAACTCCACTCCTTTACCCTCAACTGGTATTTGTGGTCACTTCAATTGGCGACGAGGATGGGATTCTTCGCTCATCTAAAAACCCATGCGTGTAGGAGTTAAGACTGGATGGAGTAAAGTTATTTTTTTTCTC
The DNA here is from genome assembly GCF_964204655.1 of Triturus cristatus. Lineage (NCBI taxonomy): Eukaryota > Metazoa > Chordata > Amphibia > Caudata > Salamandridae > Triturus > Triturus cristatus. The sequence continues at coordinate 1,565,145,421 of NC_140591.1, forward strand.
TCAAAAGAGGAACGCCACCCTTTTTATGGCTACAAGGGACATCCTGTGGCGGAGCTCAACGACAATCAAATACTCTGGGACAAGCTTATGTTAAAAAAAAAAAAAAAGAGGAAGAAGAATTGCCATCAGCACCTCCTGGCAAAACGAACATCGATGTTAAAAGGAAAAAAAACCAAAGGAACGACGTCCTACCTGCTCTACTCTGGATGCCGAGGCGCCTGATTCGGAGTATCTTGCTGTTCTGATGATGCCTGCTGTGAAATAGGTGGCGATGGGCTTCTGTCAATGATCGGGTGTTTCTCCGCAGCAGAATTCCGGTTGAGAAGCCTGTGGTGATCGTTGGCGGACGGAGCTCTTTCCCCAGTGAGGCATTTCTGTCTTTGATGACGCAGTGGAATGTCCAAGGAGTATTGGTGACTCTAGAAGCGTGAGCGTCAGCGTCACTCTGGTGGTGTTCGTCTCTACGTCAGGCAGCTGGCCAAGTCGGGTGCGTGACTGTCAACGTTGGAGTTTTATCGGCGATAACGGTGTCAAGCGTCAGTTTCAGCGAAGTCTATGTGGTGAAGTCTGCCATGCTGATTCTGTTCCTGTTTTGGTGATCGTATCTGATTTTTGAGGCTGAGGACAGTCCTTCTTGACTTATGTCCTATTGTTGCTCATGTGACATCGAGAGTTTGTCCAAGTATTTTTTTTACGTGTCAGTTACTTATTTTCTTTGTGTCTGTAAAGTTATAACAACGAGAATTTTTAGTCCAGCTGACATAATAGTAATGTTAGAGCGCCATCTAGTGGAATAAGATATTATTTTTTTTCTTTTCTTTTATTCCATTGTGAGGATTGTGCATAAAGTTTTCCTTTTCTTTTATTCAATGGTGAGGATTGTGCATAAAGTGTCCATATGCTTTTTCAGATCTAGTACATATAGGGAAATTTCTACAAATGTTGGTTAATCAGAAAGAAGGGAAAGTTTTTCAGTATAACATTAGGTGGGGAAGAGTTAAGGGTAGTTATTTACTCCAAGTATTGGTAATTGTTTATACTTACCATGCAGAGTGTACAAGCACCTGCTCCTTTTCTTCAGCTTCCAGGGGATCCGCCAGTGGAGTGGAAAGTGTGGTACAGGGCATTCACTAAATATCTAGGGGCCATTGGTGGTCTTAGATTTAGCGCTGAACGCAAGAGGTTCATCCTTGAACACAACCTAGGTTTCGAGGGTCAGGCGGTGTTGGAGCATCTACCTTTACCGGTAGTAGCTGAGGGTGATGAACCTTTGAATGACTTCGACCAAGCTATTTCTATGTTAGAAAAACAATTTGATGTTGAGAAGAGTCTGGTTGTTGCTAGACACAAATTCTTTACAAGAGAACAACAAACTTCAGAAAGTACAGTGTCATATGTAGCTTCATTGCGTATTTTAGCTTCTGAATGTGAATTCGAGAATTTTACATCTCAGCTTCCAGGGAATGACAGCAAATAACATTCCACAGTTTGAACCTATACATTCCATCCCCAAGCCGATATCAGAACCCTCAGTCTGTGATGACATAACAACCCAAGATATTACAGAAACCTATTGTCCAAGGCTCCCCTGACAGAGTTTCAGTCAGCAGCAGGAGGCCAGACTCATGTCTGTGGCTGCAGCATCCATTTTGTGATGCCAGGGCTCTTTTAAGTTGGTACCGGGTATACCGGTGCTGTCATGTCTCTCCCTCTAGAAGGGTGGGATCATACTCCCACACCAGTTACTGGTGTGGGGGGTATGATTCCAAGGTATTTGACACCAAACACGACATGTTTCCGTGCAGCCAGTCTAAAGTTATCATGTACTGTTTAGTTATAATGCACTTAAGAGTATATGGTCAGGCTGCACTACTGACAACCCCGGATGATAGATTCCGAAGGCTGCAGAGGGGATCAGCTCATGCCTGGGCACCCTCTCACACATAACCAAGCACCCTGCCTTCAGGATTGATTAGCCCTGCCATAGGGGTGACTGATAGGTTTCTATGTGCAGTGATAGGTGAGATATAGTGAACCTATATCTCTGTAAGGGGTGCATGCACCCCCTTACCCAGGCTGCAGTAGCAGACCTGTGGTGTCATTTTGGAGGGCTTCCCAGGGGTGGCATAATACATGCTTCAGCCCCTGGTAGGCCTCTGGGGTACCTATGCCCTAGGTACATAGTATACCATATACTAAGGTCTTATAAGGGCCCCTCAGAATCCAATCTGTGGTGTACCTAAGGTACATGGAATCAATTTAGAGAGGAAGCAGCTAGGCTGGGGTCCTGAATAGCAGGGCCCCAGCCAGACTAAGGTGGAAAAACAGTGAAACATCAGCAAAAAGTGGGGGTAACCATAAGAGGCAGATCCTACTCTCCTACAACCACCCATACATTCTCCACCTCAAGGGGGACTGGCGCTGCTGTCTGTGGATAGAGTGGCTTGTGCTACGGTGATCCTGCCTGTTGGTCTGCCTGCCTGTCATTGCTTACCGCACATCTGTTGTGTCTCACTGAGCCACTACACCCTGATTACCAAACTTAAACATAAACACGAGGCCCACCACCTGTAAGACTGATGTCCTTCTCCCTTTCACCTATGTTTGCTCCCTTGCATAGTGGAACATAAACCCTGGCCAAGGGAAGAGTCCCCTGCAGTCCCGCCACCTAGGTGGAACCACCCCAGATGCACATGTCTTTACAACCTCTGGGTTGAGCTTCAAAGGCAGAGACATACTGGACATCAACCTAGCCACCATTCGCACCACAAGGGAATCATTTGATAACAAAATGTATATATTTATGGTTGAGCTTGATCACTGGATAATGACTGATCGGGTACGTACAGTGGAAACTGGTGTGTCAGATATGGCTCCAGTCACAAAAGATCAGACATCCAGGACCGCTGGAGAGAGATTTAAGAAATTTAGGAAAAACACAGTTGTCCAACTAAACCTAGAACATTGCTTAGTTGAAAGGTGTTAGGGGTATAGGAAGGGGTGGCGCCTGGCTATTCCTGCGTGTGGTATGATGGTTTCCTAATTAATGTGGTGCAAAAGGTGGGGGGAACACCCTCAAACCCCACATGTGTGAAGGAAAATCCTGCACAGAACTGTAAGCCAGAGACCTATGCATACATAATATTTACTCCATAAAAGTTCATCAAGTGATTTGAGTACAATTGTCAATAAAAGTCCAATGAATCCGATTCTTGTCTTTAATTCAAGCAAAAACAAAGAGCATCCAGCCAACACTTGTTTCGTCTTAGTGGGAAATATCCCTCGACTTATTCAGGGCTGTACTACTTTTCTGTGTCCTTTTCAAAGATCACTCCGCCGGTTATACTTCCGGCTCTGCTGGCCAATGTTAAGAGTATTCTCCGTGTTTTCTCGAGCGCATATGTAGTGTTTTCCAAAATTACAAGCCTATGTTAAGGTTATGAGTCACGGGACCGTGATGAGACGTGTGGAAAAATGGTTCCTTTTCACACGAGGTAATTAATTAAGGCCTTGAGTGAGTGCGCTACAGGGTTATGTGGACGTCGGTCATGTGCCCTGTTCCGGTGGAACATGGTTGCTTGTCATTAGAACTTTAAGGGAAAATGCTGGTTATGGTTTGAAATTGTTTAGCTTTACACACCATCTGTATTGTCCGGTCACATTAAACTTCTCAAAACCAGGTTTGAGGACCCGGAGGACAAAGCCAGACGTAACAATAATAGACTTGTTAGCCTACTGGAGAACCTAAAAGGGATCTACGGTTGCTTTCCTTGAGAACTGGTTGAAGAGGTGGTCTCCCTGAGCGGCTCTACATGTTCTACATCCTTGAAAGAATACACAAGGTGTCGGCCTTCCCCCTGAGCCTTTTATAGCACAGCTGCCAGTGGTGGCCCACTTCCTGCATTTACAAAACCATGATTTCTTGCTATAACAAGCACACACTGTGGAAAATTTCCTGAAGGAGAATGCAAATGTCTCAATTTGACATGACTATATGGCAGCTGCTCAATGGCATAGACCATCTTTCCTTTGCTCTAAAAAAAAGACTGTGCAAACTATCTCTCTCTTTTGGTCTCCTGTTTCCAGCCAGACTGTGGGTGCAGCTTGATGCCAAAGTTCACAATTTTTCACACTTCCACTGAGGATTGGAACTGGCTTGACACCTATGATGCCTGTTATCACCTGGAGCAACTGCAGAACCCTCCTGCTCCCAGGAAGGGCAAATAAACTTTTTCAAACAGGTGCAGGGGCACTCACCCCATACTAGACAGGCTAAGGCTGTTTGGGATCTGGCATTAACTGTGTCCGCATTGGTAAGACTTGGTGCTGTAAGTAGAGGTAGTGAAGCTTCGTCTACTTGGAAGTCTAGATCTGGCACCGTGAGCATTCCAGGCTCTGACTCTAGTGCTCTGCTCCCTAGGATTATGCCTGGAACTGCTGAAAATAGTATTTAGAGATGTTGTACCTCTCAAAGGACTGCTGCAGGTGATCACATTCTTGGGACTGTTTTCTTGCACATTTGATGTGCGGGGCACGGGGAGCCCACCTGTTCTTTGAAGTGTTTATTGCTCTTGATGGTAGTCTCTGGGGTGGGAGTGTCTGATCACTGCGTTTGATGTTTTCCCCCCCTCACTAACCTTGAGTGACCCTAATGAAAGTTTGATTTCGTTATGATTCATTGTGGTTTAGATTGATTTGCATAGCATGACTGGCCATGGGGGTTTTTGTTTGGATGCTATCTTGTTTTTTGCCCATGGGAGATTCTTCCACTGGGATGTGCTTTTCCTTCATGAATTCATCTGGTTGGGTAGTCTGGGTTGGGGTGGGCAGAGTTCTCTGGACTGGGCTTTTCTTCTACTTCTATGACCAGTGCTGCTTCTACTCTGAGGGTAATTACTTGGAATGTGCAAGGCCTTAATTTCCAGAGCAAGAAGCACAGAATCCAAATGTTTTTAAAACAACCCAGATTGCATTTCCCCAAGAAACCTACTACACTAAAATGGAAAGCCAGGCACTGCAGGATCTGAGTCCAGATGCGCCAACCTGAAGTACAACATGGTCAATCTACAACTCCCAGAAGTCAGGACAACAGGAAGGGATGAGTCGAGAATAAAGTTCACCTACGCACACCAGCCGGCATGCGTAATTCTTCACTTTTGTATCGGATGTCTGTTTCACGAGGGATGTGAGACCCATCGAGCTTGGAATTCCACGAGTACTGGTGGTTACCAGTTTGCAGTGCTCTCGGCTGCTCTTTCATCGTTCTTCATGGAAGGAGAACCTTTGTGAGTTTTTCGGGTGGTTGACAGCCGTCAATCTGCCATAGCTCTACGGAGCTTCCTGGGATTTTTTGCTGCACAGCGGGACGGCCGTTGTTCCTGCGGCTTCTGCCTCTACCACTTTGCATACTCATTGAGCTGTTTTGTGTTCTTCACTACTACGGGAACGCAGAGGTGTCCTTGGAGAAGACTGGAATACCAGAAGGCATTTGAGCAGTTAGGAGAGATAAAGAGGATTATCACTACTGTGCTCTCCCGGAAAAGCTGTGTATTTTTCTTGCAGTTGTTGGATTGATCAACTTCCAGGTAGGAAGTCAGATTTGGATAATAACAGAGGAATCATATTATATTCCTATTTTTTTTCCTTTACTAATCAGTGGTTTGGCAGGGTTATGGATATCTCCTAACTGACTCATTTTTACCTTATTATTACACTCTTGTGTTTTCTGCTTCGGAGATTAACTTTTGGAAAGTCTCTGGAATCAGTATAACATTGCGTACCCCCTGGACTTATGGATTTGAAGGGAGCCAATGGTTTTAGTCCTATATGTTCATTATCATTTTGGATTGGCCCCTATTTTTTACTTTCCTTTTATAAAACAGTATGTTTGAATGTGATTTATTTCTTCAGAGATATTGGTGGTTTGGATGATAGAGTCTTTGTAATAATATCTTTCTCTATCATAGGAGTATGCCAAGAGGAATGTGAGTACCGGTTACTGGCAAAGTTGTGAATCATTATACAACAGTTTGATTCAGGTACGGATCAGTTGTAGCGAGATCATATGAGTGTAGTATTGTTAGCGTTTGTTTTTTCTTGATCTTCTTTTTCTCCTACAGGTCTTCCATTCCCAGCTTTTCCTTCCCTAAACCCTATCCTAATCCCTCGCTTAATCACCATAGTACTCTGTAAAATTTATCAGAGTTGGGGATGTCAAGAGGTGGACATCTATTTGCATCGCCCGGATTCTGAGGAGGTTCTCCGTGGGGTTCCTGAATCCTAACACTAGCGGTGACAAATTTACATAACTACTCATTCAGCATTTGCTAGAAGGGTGCTAATATTGGTGCTTCCTGGGACTTTTTATTCCAAATTGAAGTCTTTGATCCAGAGAGTTTGTGCATTGAACTAGGGCACAAACTGGATGGGAAAGAAATAGATTTCATTAATGTTTAGGCTCAAACACTGATCGGCTGACTTTCTTGCGCACCCTAGCACCTCACATTACTATAGTACTACACTGTCCACTAATCATGGGTGTGGACTTCATTTGTATAGCTGATGTCAGCCTTGATAGGTCACATCCCCCTTATACCTCTCTGTTACACAAGTGCACTTGTCTCTTTCACTAATGTATAGCAGAGTGGGGTTTCATTTATTCCTGGAGGACCCACAAACCTAGGGGCACTACATACACATATAGTTGCCTGTCTCAATACTTTCCTATGCTCTGCACACATGCATGCATATGTCTCAACCTGAAAGTCTTGTGAAAACCCACTCTGACCATAATTCTCTAATTCAGATGTGAACTTGCAATCTAAACATTGCTGATCTGGACTACCCTGTTTTTAAATCTGACTTGGGGTAGGTAATCAGCAACTAACTCAGAGAGAATGAGGGCACAGTGTCTTCCCCACTTGTGGAGTGGGAGGCATTCAAGATGGTTATGCGGAGGTCAGAGTCCAATTTCATACTTAGATGACAGGACAGAAAAAGCTCTTAACTGAGCTGGAATTGCTTAGCACTGGTGCCCTAGCCCCCACCCCAGACATTCTGAAGAAAGAGCTGTAAAAATGACTTGCATTGATAGAGCAGCTCAAATTTTATGATTATCATGCTTACAACATCAAGGCTTACGATGAGCATGACAAGACTGGGAGTTTAATAGTTTTTCTGGCTTTCCAAGATATTTCAGATGCATGAGACTAATGATTGGTTAATGTATACACAAACTGACATTAATGGGATTTCTTTTGCATACTACACTCAACGTAATGCACAGTATGAATAGGCATACTCCCTGCAGTGGTGATTTCTCTGGGAGGGGAGATAGCGATCCAGGAGGTAAAGGGGAGTCATCAAGGCATTGGCCAGGGGTAAGATACCGGGTACAGATGGTCTCTCCATTGAATTTTAATCAACCTATGTTCATACATTTGCCCCTATCTTAGCCAAATTATTCAATGTGGAGGGGAGAAGACTAGGCCCATCGCCTCCATGGAGGGGGTTCGACAGGGTTGAATCCTGGCCCCCTTTCTTTTTCTTATATAAACCAACGGCCTGGAAGCATTCTTGATTAAACAACAACTGGTTTTTACAAGAATAGATGGCAAATTAGTCACCCTGTTATCATACGCTGATGATATGATCTTAATGTCTCTTACGGCTAATAGTCTACAAAAAGCTCTGACTGCCTTTACTGAGGTTCGACGCGGACCCCCAAAGGCAACCACCCGGACGATTTGCGAGCCAGACACACCGGCTCACACAGGATGTCCGGTGCGTGCATCGTACTGACTCGGTCGTGAATCGCATCCATTGCACGCCATGGTTAGCTTATGACAGAGACGTACGGAGCGGTTTGGACCCGGAATTGACTCGGTTGGTGAATTTCATGTAGCTCGCATCGTACTTGCTCGCTCGTGCAGCTGTATGAGTCGGGCGGAAAACACACGTAAGGCTCGTAGTTTTTCCGATCGGATCACGTTCGGTGCCGTTCCGACCCGGATCGGAATCGGCCACTGTATGTTTCTGGACAATGCAATGTTACTCCCCTGGTTACGTTATGTTAGGGATACTTTTTATAAAATAGGTCTAGAAGAATATTATAACAAACCAGAAACTATCCAACCCAATATAAAAATGATTATAAAAAATGCATACCGTACTGAATTAAGCATGTCTAACCAGGACTGGGGAATGTCACATGGTGGGGCGCTAAGACTTCAGCAACCTTATTTGTCTTTCACTATGCATGTACAATCGCGCTTTTTGTTGACCAGATTTCGGTTGGGCACGCTGCATTTTTTAGTGACCTATCCCAAACAGGCAGGCTGGTGTGAGAGACTAGCCCCTTGTCCCTGTAATAACTTGGCCAAACAGACCACAATGCATTTTATGTTGTTTTGCTCATATTATTCAGATCCTAGAGCAGGTTTTATTGAGCCTATACTGAAAGCTATTTGGCCCTGTTCCTATCAGGAGGGTTTTGACCATTTGAGGGCGTTATCTACGGCTGCAATCTCAAGAGCAGTGCTTAGTTTTATTAAAATTGTATTTTTAATCAGAAAACACTATGAATTGTGAAAGAACTAGTCATTTGTATAAATTGTGCTGGGGGAGGGTATGATGATTTTTAAAGTTGTTTAATTTCTGCCGGTAAACCCAAGATTTATGGAAATGGAACATGTGCTAACTTTTTAAAATGCTTTTTGATTGTTTTTATTAAGTATACATGTAAACTTTTATGATTCTAATGAGTCCAATAAATGTATTTGAACTGAACTATTCAATGTGGCTAGGAGCTCAGGTTGTTTCCCTTAAATATTATGAGAGGCTGTACGTGTTCCTCTCTTGAAGAATAATGAAACCAGTGATCAAGTAATCTTATATGGACCCCTTTCCATTCTTTTTTGTCGGTTTAAAGAAGCTTTACTAAAATGATTTAGAGAAAAGATACAGCTTGAGAGAACATGTCTGATTGTTACGATAAAGAATAATATAAACATATTACTGCAAAAATGTACAGTACAGTTGAAACACTTACAAATACAATAAACCAATAAATAAAACTTAATAAAATGGTACCTTACTAAAACATATTTTCATATTATATGATTTGAGGGAAAGAGAAGAGACAAACAGAATAGAAAGGGGAAGAAATATTAGAGAGAAGGAAGAGATAATAAAAGGAATAATAACGATATGGATAAACAGCGTTCCCAAGAGACAATAGTAACAATTACATTGCAATTTATTATTATGAACAATAAATGAAAGGTTGGTAGCGGTTGAAAAACAGAAATACTGTCATAGATCTGTGCAGAATGGATGGATAAGTCCATTTCCTTTAGATTTGGCCAGTCATCTTGAGCCGTGTTCTGCCCTTACAACCATATTCCTCATGGTTTCAGCATCTGACATGTTTTTTGCATGGGGGCAATGGTATATACAAAATTTTATATTTGCTATCTCCAATTAGGAAACAGCTACAGAGTTTATAATTGAACTTTTTAAAATTATGTATCACTCTCCCAATTCATTGGTAGAGTTAGATTTTGTTATAAATATTTTAGAACAGGTAAATCAACTTCAAATGGGCGAGCATATGCTCCTAACACTTTGGCCTGCTCTCTTCCTTTATCGCCCTAGCCAGTCAGGCACCAATGCCGGTGGGAGAGGGTCCATCACCTACAAATAGTTTTGAGTGAAAGGAGTGCTAATTTCCATTGCCACGCCTCTAGGCTAAGCACAGGAGCTCTGCACAGGGAAAGAAAGGTTATGCAAAGTTGGTTCTGGGTAGCGAAGGTGACTGTGGGATTGACTGAAGCAAAAGTCACAGGAGGTGCTAGTATACCCTTGGAAATTGTACTCAATTAGTTATGGAGTAGCAAGGAGTTTACCCCACCATCAGGCTGGCACTGAGCATAAATGTGGAATTCCCAGTACCCTCCACAGATCGTTTCTGGATCTGTGGAAAAACAGAAGAGACTGAATTTTCTATTTATAACCTGGAAAGAGCCCTGAATATTAGACCTGGCCTCCCACTTCTAACCATGACAAAGAAGTAGAACTGAAAGGGTCATAAGGCTGACACTCCAGTTCAGGCTATAGGGAAACAACAAGCTTCGGGAGGCCTTTTCCCTACATTTCCAAATGGACCTGCCCTTCACCCGGCTGCTGGTCACTGCTGGAGTGAGTTTTGACCCCCAAGTGCTGACCCCAAGGTCCTGGACCCTTGGCTAGTGTCAAAGTAAATTGCTTCTAACACATCCTGAAACTTGGGTCCTAGAAACCGCTTGGCAACTTTGTGATTTTTTTCAGTTAAACTTAAATTTTGGTCTTAATTTTAACTGAGACCAAAACTGAGACAAAAGCCTAACTTTTCTACTCATAAATCCCGTTTGTGAACAGCAAAAGTCATAAAGTTAGAGTTTCATCTTAGTTCACCTTTGTGAATCAGGCCTTTTATATCCAGAATAGCCGAAGTCTTTTAAACTAATGTGTTCTTCTTGATGTAATAGAGTAATGAAGATATCTGATGTGTCCTTACCCAAAATGATGTCCGGTTTTATTTTTGTCTGATGATGTCTCTTGGAGTTCCCTGTCTAACACCTACAAGCCATCACCAAAAAGGTCACTCCATAGAATCAATAAGCTTATTGTATATAGGAAACCAAACTTGAAATTCGCAGGTCAGCTTTATTGCAATTCTTTTTAGTGATTCACTTCCCCAAAACCTTTTATGGTGCCATGTGCCCGGCAAACTGCCCTGCTGTGTGGTGGAACTGGGAGAGACCACCTCGATAACATAACAGTCACTGCGGCATAGCTCCTAGCTTCACACAAGAATCATTGACTCATGCAGCAAGGAATGTTCATGGAAGTTTGGAAAAACATGTCCACAAGATCCTTGTTTTCCTAAAAAAGTTTACATACCCTGCACGGATCTGACTGGTTTTAATGCAGTAAATGATGGGGTTAACCAATGGAGGCATGAGGTACAAGATAAAAGCTAAGACCTTATGCGTAAGATGTGGGACCACATTAGAAAATCTGTGAAGCACAGACAGCAAAATAATTGGCACATAGAACAGGATGACAGCTATGATGTGGGATATGCAGGTGCTCAGGGTCTTACTACGTTCACTTTGTGATACAATCCTGAGCACCACCCTAAGAATCAGAATATAGGACAGCACAACCAGGACTGCATCAAACATCTTGACGGAAACAACAAATAATCCATAATAGCTGTGTACTTTGACATCCGCACATGCCAGCATGATGATATCTTGATGTAGACACCACGAGTGAGTGAGGACATTGTTGCTGCAGAATGGAAGTCGCCTGTCAAGAAATGGTTCTGGTAGGATTAGTACTAGTGCCCTGAGAGCAATAAATAGTCCTATTCTTAAACCCATTGACTTTGACAATATGGAGGCGTATCTTAAAGGATTCCATATTGCAATGAAGCGGTCTACAGACATTGCCAAGAGGACCCCTGATTCCACGACTTTAAGCATGTTCAAAAAGTAGACCTGGCACAGGCAGGCATCAATATGAATCTCTCTGGAGCCGAGGAGGAAGACGCTAAACATAGTAGGCATTGTGGTCATGGACAGTGCCAGATCAGTGACCGCCAGGAAAGAAAGGAAGTAGTACATAGGAGCATGGAGGCTGTGCTCTGTTTTGATGATGTACAGAATAGAACTATTTCCAAGTGCCATTACACCATAGAGGGAGCAGATTAGAATGGGGATCCAGATGTCAGTGGGATCATTTTCCTCCAGGCCAGATAAGACAAATGTTGAATGATAGAAGATGCTGCTGTTGACAGATACCATAATGCTGTAAAAGAAATAAAATTAATTGTTATGTGCAATCAAAAAAATAAGTTTTGTCAGTCAGGTGAGGTTTTTTCACATGAGCAGTGAATGACAAGGCAGGATAGAGCCAGAATTTCTATCTATCTATCTATCTATCTATCTATCTATCTATCTATCTATCTATCTATCTATCTATCTATCTATCTATCTATCTATCTATCTATCTATCTATCTATCTATCTATCTATCTATCTATCTATCTATCTATCTATCTATCTATCTATCTATCTATCTATCTATCTATCTATCTATCTATCTATCTATCTATCTATCTATCGATCTATCTATCTATCTATCTATCTATCTATCTATCTATCTATCTATCTATCTATCTATCTATCTATCTATCTATCTATCTATCTATCTATCTATCTATCTATCATGGTATGCATGGTCAGCGGTCCCCCTTAGGTAAAAAGGCACTACTACGTGGAAGCTTCAGACATTTTTTGTGCTATCCATACACACATGCTTTCTTGATTCCAAGTTTCTGCTGCAAAAGATTTCTAGAGTTCTGCCATTTTTTGCATTGGTTCCAGCTAAGCCAGACATAAGGCCTAATTTAGATCTTGGTGGATGGGTTACTCCATTACAACAAAATATAAATCCCATTATATCCTATATGATTTATATTTCAGTGGATGGGATATCCGTTGCCGTTGTGATGGAGTAACATATCCGCAGAGATCTAAATCAGGCTCATAAACTTTGTTAAACAAGTGGTTGCAGGAAGGAGAGTGGGGCTGGAAAGTTCTGGCTCAGGGTTTCAAAAACTGACACACACCAGAGCAGACTGCCTTCACATGTATCAATCAGCTATCTTTTGAATATAGTCCCTGCGTACGATCAAAAGCCTGGATGTGCTCAGTGAACACACCTGTGCTTCAAAGTCACAAATGTCTCCTGTGTTCTGCACTCTTTGAGTTCATTAATGACAAAATTGTAGATTTGAGTTATACTTGTGGAATTCACATTGCATTCTGGTAGGTGACATGTATGCTCTACACACTTTCCACACAGTAGAATGAAATGAATGTATTCACTGTTCTACTCCTTTCACACTGCTGCCACACACTGAATGTGTGCATGCCTTGAAGAAACACACAGGTGTAAAGTAACATTCCTCGAAACAATACACATATGACGTTATGCAGGTCCAGACACCGCGCACCCGTCGCACACCAAACGTGCATCCTTCACGCATTTAGCAATATGGCAGCTTGCATCAGCACACCCACCGAGAAGGGTATACGATGGGTGCGCGACTTCACTTTTAACTCAGGAAAAAATATATATATGTATTTTAGAACACAAAAGACATTACATAATTTTGAAAAAAACATAAACAATTAAACGACATTACAATTCCAAAATATTCCCCCAAAAAATAAATTTACTGAAAAAAAGAAAGGTTTTAGAATATTAAACTTACAAATTAGCAATTAAAAAACCTTTGAAATTACCTGAAAAACTACAGGTTTCAGGGACACTATAGTTACAAATTTTCATTTTAAAAACCTTTGAAATTCACTGAAAAAAACACAGGTTTCAGGGACTTTATAGTTAGAAATGTACATTTAAAAAACCTTTGAAATTCACTGAAAAAGCCATAGGTTTCAGGCACGTTATAGTCAGAAATTAGCATTTGAAAAACCTTAGAAATTCACTGAAAAAAGGTTTCATTGACATTATAGTTAGTTGGACATTTCACTCGTACAAAACCATAGAAATTCCGCCATTATAGTTAGTTGAGCTAACTATAACTCACGCCCCCGCAATGAACTGCTGATGACATCACATATTACATCATTCATGACATGGTCAGTGATATCACTGATGACATCACTGATGACATCTCAAATGACATCACTGATGAACACCATGATATCCTAAAGGAAAATGTAGGGACTGAGCAAAGAGTAGCCCTGGTAATTTCAAGCCTAAATCAAGATTCACTCCACTTACACCGCATGATTTAATATATGCTTTCCATGAGGTGCTGAATAAAGAACTCTATAAATTGAGATATTTGTGTTGATCTAGAGGAGCACATTAACTGACTATTCAGCAATGGAGAGGATTACAAACTTCAAAAGCTGACGCTAATGTAGTAATAAATCCCTCCGATAAGAGGGGCAATGTTGTTGTTTTGACTAGGAAGTACTATGAAAAAGAGGCCCAGAACCAACTTGCTGATAGAGACTGCTATGAACTAATAAAGAAATCAGATTATGAAGTTACCATCCAGAAATTTCACTTAAAGTTAACTGAATAGAGAGACAAGGGGATTTCAAATCATGAAAATATTTTTCTATATTTCCAACATGTATCTACATTTTATCATATCTCCAAAGTCAACAACGAAGCCACAGAACCGTTGGTACACCCCATTGTTTTTTCCAATTTCTGAAAGTGCTTGTACTAGTGATACAAAGGATTTCCTATATAAAAATATAGCATCAAATGGGAGTATGATTTTCTGATGATATCTTTGGAAGTCAAAAGCTTCTATACTTCTATCACACATAGGAAAGCATCAAAGGCAGATCTCTAGAAAATTGTCGACACAATGAAATGTTATTGATTTTACTAGAGTACGGCTTAACAGACATGTCTTTGTGTTTGGTCAACAATACTATAGACAAAAACAGGGGACTGCTATGAGCACCGGCTTCAACCCCAATTATGCAATTCTGTTTGTAAGCTTGTGTGCCTGGGCAGGATATCGTACAGTTGGCTAGACCATCTTATTGTAATGGTCTTATACATCAACACATTTCTCATAGTTTGGAAAGAAGTACCTTCCTTGACGGAGCAGTAGATGGCCATCCTCAATTGCAACAATTTGAATCTTCATTTTACCAGCCATGTACGTAAGCATGAGGTCAATATTTCAGATGTGACACCAACTGCCCATAATAACACCACCCAAAGTACTCTATGCAGTAGGACCGCAGTGGAGAAGGGTATCCTCTGCTGTAAGAGCAATTAATCGCAAAATTTAAATTAGTGTATCCCCTATGGGGAGTTAATCCGCCCAAAATGAAATTGCAGTAATCAGAAAGAATCTGAAAGGATACAACATTAGATTAATGAGAGGTTTAGGTTATGGTATAGAGGAAAAACAATTACTTGCACTGTTCCCATGCACAGTGTTCTCATGAAAGATGTAATTGGAGGTGTGATTAGTTTGTTTATGAATTATATGATTTGATGTAGTATATGTAATGTAATATGAAAGCATATAAGCTGTGTATGGGGAAGGTGGAATTATAATTCATGTACAGTGTCCTTGGTGAGTTGACAACACTGCTTACGGATGTGCACAAGTTATCATAATTTGATGGCAGAGCGTAAATTAGAAATTGAAGGTATAACTCTAACTTTGGGGCTGATTACAAGTGCAGCATCTTCTGACCGCTGCACATGAAGTGGCACAGCAGTGGCGGTCAACCATTTGCCAGATTACGGCTTTCAAAGTCGTACTGGTGGCGGACCACTGCCTGCACTAGGGCCTGGCGGTGGGCGAGCTGTGCCACAATGTAAAATGCTCAGCAGGACTGAGCATATTACAATATCCTGCACCACCAGCCAGTTCATGGCATGAACCCAATCATGAAAAGGCTGGTGGTGCAGGATCAAAGGATCTCCTGTCTCTCCCGTCATGGGGATTCATTCAGGGGCACCACATGTGCCCCCCTGTGTGTATTCCAACAAATTTCCAGCACAGCATGCACATCACTGTCCATGTCATGCTGGATCTTTTTTTGCTGTTCCCATTGTGTTGCCTTCCTTCACAGCACCGCTGTAGGAAATGTAAAGGATCATCTACCTTACACAAGTTTAACTCGTAATAAGGCGGGCGGTCCTTGCACTGCTTTGGCGGAGCTGTGTTGGCGGAGAGCCGGTGCAGCACCGCCAAAGTTATAATCAGCCTCTTTATAATTTCTAATGTTTGTGTAGTTTAAGTTTCATTTTTATAGAAATATATATAAATACAGTAACAGCAATTTGAAGGTTTTGTGTAAATAATAAATGTAAAGTATAACTATAACTGCAGAATTTCTAATGTTTGTGTAGTTTAATTTTGTTTCTTTACTAAGAATAAATACAATTTTGCTAAATATAAATGAGCTTTCATCTTTGCTTTTTCAGTTAATTTGTTTGCTTTTTCATAATTTGAAAAATGTGTTTGCTGAATAACAACTAATATTGTATTTGTTTGTATACAGTGGCTTGGTGTGGCGTAGAGTGGGGTAGAGTACAGATGTGTAGAGTACAGTGGCATGGAGTGAAATAGGGTAAAGTCAGATAGAGTGAATTGGGGTATGGCACAGCTCTGTAGAGTACAGTGGCGGCAGTAGAGCTTTGTAGAGTGAAGAGGCATTGAGTGAAGTGGAGTTGGTAGAGTGTAGTGGTGTATAGTGGCATACAACTGTGCTGTGGCATTCAGTGTTGTGACGGAGAGTGGACCAGTGTACAGTGTTGTGGCATAGAGTGAGCGGTGTAGAGTGCAGTGGCATTGAGTGGAGTGGTGTAGATTTGAGTGTCATAGAGTGCAGTTGTGTAGAGTGTAGTGGATAGAATGGCATAGTTTTAGACCTGGCACCATTGGCGTGGGTCTCCCTTCCATTTTTTTTCCATTGCCTCCTGTGTTTTTGCTGGTCTAGATGCTTTGTGCACTTTGCCACTGCTGTTCAGTGCTACCTGTGTAAATTGTTGTTATAGATTTCTGATTCCATGATTGGCTGATTTGATTTACTTGTTAGAACCTAGGACAGTGCACTGTGTGTGTCCAGGGCCTGTAAATCAAATGCTGCTGGTGGGCTTGCAGCACTGATTGTGCCACCCACAGAAGCGGCTTGTAAAATGTGACTCAGGCCTGCCATTGCAGAGCCTGTGTGCAGTCTGGGACTGCCATGTCGACTTGGTAAGTGCACACACTTGCCAGTCCCCAAACCTTATCTTTTCTGCATGTTAGTTACACCTAATGTAGGCCCAAGGTACCCCTGTGGGCAGGGCGCATTGTATGAGAAAGGTAGGACATGCTCTGATGTATGTGGCATGTCCTGATAGTGAAATACTACCAATTTTGTTTTTCACTATTGCAAGGCTATCTGTTCCCATAGGCCAGCATGGGCGGTTAGTTTATAACATCTTATAAACATAGCTGGCTGTAGGAACAAGATAGGAAAATAAAGTTTAGTATGAGGTAGGGAGAAGAAGGACTTTGCTGTTTGCTTTGTCACCTGCTTGAATAAAAGATATCCAAGGGCTTGAAACTGAGATTGCCTCCTGTTCTGAAGTCTCAGGGACACAAAGACTTCACCACCAGCTCCCCTGAATTTCCTTGCTGGGAATTCTAACATGCAAAGAGGTGCCTGCTGCTGCTTAGGACCTTTAGAGATTGTCTGTTGCTGGAAGATCGGCGCAACAAGAAGAAGTGTGTTGCATCCGCACCGATTCCCAGTGCATCACTGAGTCACGGGGAAGAAGCGTGCCGCATCAACAGTTGGTTCCGATGCCTCGCAGAGCAATCAAACAATCAATCAATCAGTACATTTGTAAAGTGCACTACTCACCCGTGAGGGTCAAAAGGCACTGGGGGAGAGGAGTGCTGCTACTGTTCAGATAGCCAGGTCTTGAGAAGCCTCCTGAAGTTTAGTAGGTACTGGGTCTACCGTAGGGGGGTGGGGAGGGTGTTCCAGGTCTTGGTGGCGAGGTGGGAGAACGATCTGCTGCCGGTGGTCACTCTTTGGATGCAGGGGACGGTGGCGAGGGCGAGGTTGGCGGAGCGGAGCTGTCGGTTCAGGGTGTAGAAGGTGAGTCATCTGTTGAGGTATGCTGGTACATGGGTGAGGAGCTTGAAGGTGATCCTCTTATTGACGGGGAGCCAGTGCAGGTCTCTCAGGTGTGGTGTGATGTGGCTGTGGCGCGGGATGTCGAGGATCAGGCGTGCAGAGGCGTTCTGTATGCATTGTAGTCATTTCAGGAGTTTGGCCGAGGGCCTGGGTGACCGTTCTTCTTGTTTCGGTGGGGATCCATCTGTACCAGGAAGAAGTGTGCCGCATCCACACCGGGTTCCGTTGTATCGCCAAGAAGAACGTCGCAACACCTGCTGTGTGGCTGCAAATGTGCACACATCGTTCAGGATCGTCGCATCGCATCGAGCCGCCATTTTGTCACATCGTAACCGGAACGCAGTAAGAAACCGACGCATCCCCTCCTCTGCGGTAAGGAACCGACGCATCACATCCCCTGCGCTGCAATAAGGAACCAACGCATCACCTCCCTCGAAGCAAGGAACCGACGCATCACCTTCCCTGCGACACTTTTGTTTGTTTTGCGTGACTCATCTCAGGTACTTTGTTGGAAAAGTGTTGCAGTTACAACTTGCATTGAACTGACTTATTTCTACCATTTGTATTGTGGATTTTTGTTGTTTGGTCTTGTTTAGATAAAGATGACTTATTTTTCTAAACTGGTGTCGTGTCCATTTGTAGTGTTTTCACTGTGTTAATGTTTATGTTCACAAATGCTTTACACACTGCTTCTGAGATAAGCCTGTCGGCTCGTGCCAAGCTACCAAGGGGGTGAGCAGGGGTTACTTTAGGAGTGTATCCTCCTTTCCCTGACTAGAAGCAAGGGTCCCTATTTGGACAAAGGTTCAAACCATTGACAACTAGAGACCCCCAATTTCTAACACGTAGGATAGAACAACACAGAGTGGCATAGAGTGGAGTGGCATAGCTTTGAGTGTCATAGAGTGCAGTTATGTAGAGTATAGTGCTATAGACTGGAGAAGCATAGATTGTAGTGGTGTAGAAAGGAATAAAGTAGAGTGGAGTGCCATTGAGTGGAGTGGAACACAGATGACTGGTACAGAGTAGAGTGGTGTACAAAGGAGGGCCATAGAGGGAAAGTGGCATTACGTAGGGTAGAGTGGTGTAGAGTAAAGTGGCGTATAGTATAGTGGCATTCAGTAGAGTGGGGTAGAGATGAATTGTGTAGAGAGGAGTGGTGTAGAAAGTGGTGGCATAGAGTGGAGTGCCTTAGATTGTAGTGGCATAGAGTGGCTTAGAGTGGAATAGCATAGAGTGAAGTGGCATAGAGTGAAGTGGTGTAGTGAGGAGAGGCACATAGAGAGGTGGCATAGAGTGGAATTGCACAGAGCGAAGGTCATAGAGTGGCATAGCATTTAGTGTGGCGTACAGTATAGTGGTGTTGAGTAGAGTGGCATAGAATACAGTGTAGTAGAATGGAATAGCGTAGTGTTAAGTGGCATAGAATGAAGTGGCATAAAGCAAAGTGGAACAGAGTGGAGAGGCATGTAGTAGAGGGGCATAGTTTGGAATAGCGTACAGAGTAGTGGTGTAGAGTGGAGTGTCATAAAGTGGAATAGCATAGTGTGGAGTGGGCATAGAGTGGAGTGGTGTACAGTTGAGTGGCATAAAGAGGTGTGTCTTTCAGCAGATTTGTGTTGAGTGGAGTGTTGTAGCGTGTGAAATGGCATAGAGTGAAGAGGCATAGAGTGTAATTGTGTTGAGTGGAGTGGATAACAGTGGAGTGGTGTACAGTATAGTGGCGTACACTGGAAACTCATAAAGTGGCATGTGCGGAGTGGCGTTCAGTAGAGTTGCATAGAGTTGAATAATGTAGAGTGGAGATTCATAGAGAGTAGTGGCATAGAGTGTAGAATCATAGAGTGTAGTGGCACACAGTGGAGTGGCGTAGAGTGGTATAGCATAGAGTGGAGCAGCATAGAGTGGAATAGCATACAGTGGAGTAGTGTAGGGTCATGTGGCATAGAGTGGAGTGGCATAGAGTGAAATAGCATATAGTGGAGTGGCGTAGAGTGAAGTGGCATACAGCACAGCAGAGTGGAGTTGAGTGGAGAGGTGTAGAGTTGAATATCTTAGAGTGGTGTGTCATAGAGCGAAGTCGATTAGGATTGAGTGGCATACTTTGGAATAGCATAGAGTGGAGTTGCATACAGTGGAGTGGCATAGAGTCGAATAGGGTACAGTAACATGGCAGGAATTTAGATTATGAGGTGTAAAGGGTAATTTTTGGTAGTAGCTCCAAATTTGTTAAGTAGTGTTAAAGTTATAAGTCACAAAACACTCAGTTTTATACTCTGACGTGGAATACCATGGCAACTTCATGGTATACCACAGTACAAATGCCGATCACAAGGCAGTGAATCATTGGCTAATGGCTAACCTCACAAAAGTAAAAGGAGGCCATGTAGTTTTCACCACGCTTTGGCTGTGTTCTGGATTAGGGCCTTTGATATAGGTAAGTAGTCTGTTTTACTGTTGTTTCCTACCTAGTTGAACTTTATTACAGTGGTAATGAGTATAGTAATGTATTAACATTTTTCTATATGTTTTAAAAAATGTTTATGGAGTACCATGATAGTTCCTACAAAGCACCACAGTAGTTTCAGGAATATTACAAAGGAAATATTGAAAAAAACAAAACATGCACTGTAGTACCCAATATTTGTGAAATATAGTGTAGCACAGTGTCATTTTTTGTTACTATTTTTTTTCTCCATTTTTGTAAGTAGGGCAGAACTTTGTAAGCAGTACCATGGTGCTCGGTTAAGTTTTTAAAAAAAGTAATTATGTAAAAATTGAAAACACACTGTAGTACACTGTGAAATAATGTATAGGTCTGTTTATTTAATATTTTCTTGCATATTGTTTTATAAGTACTGTGGTACTTCCTAGGTGGTACCAGAGTTACCTTTTAAAAAATATATAGAAACATATAACTTTACTAAAGTGGGAATAGGTACAGAAAAATATAAAACCTACTCCTTACCTTTATAACTCACAACACATTCGAAGTGTCGCAAAACAACATGGCTGCCTTTTGCTTTTGTATTCTATATTAATATATTAACTACTATGTGGTATATATATATATATATATATATATATATATAGGTAGTCGTAGTTAGGACCAAGTTTCCATAGGGAGAGCATTTTTTGTTTTGCTTATAACTTTGGCGTCGTTTGATGAATCTTCATGAAATTTCCAAACTAATTTGCATTCATTTCAGCTCCTATGTGGGACGTTTTGGGGTGATTCGTCAAAGGGGGGGCGCGAAAAAAGGGGGGTCCCAAAACGTGTTTTCTCCATGTTAATTTCCATGGGAAACTTTAGACAAGGCTACAGGTCGAACGGATGAACGGAATTACCCCAAATTTGACAGGGAGAAGTGTCTTGGTCTAGAAAGCATGCTTTTGTTTATTTGGTGTAAATCCGTTCAGTAGTTTTTGAGAAATATCGAAATTTACAGATATCGATATTTGGGAATTCTGCCATCTGATTGGCTGAGGCGTTCTGAGCACAAGCTTGCTGCTTATTGGTTGGGAGTGCTGCTAGCGGTTGCAACTAGGAAGTGTTGGCCGCTATTTTGTGATTCTGTCAAAGCGAGTAAGGGGAAAGAAGGGTGAAAAAAGTAGAAAAGAGGACGGTAGGAGCACTGTAACCTTTGTGGGTGTGTTTAGGGTGTGCTATAGAGGGGGTGCGAAGCGAACAAGTCATAGCTACCCGTCTGAAAGTGCTGGGTACGGAAATTAAGTGAGGTATTGCGTAGAGTCTGATGCTGCTATAGTGAGCTGGTGCGGGAGTTGGGGGATGTAAGCGTAAGCCTAAACTGTGTGTCTTATGGTGTGAAGTCATGTTCCCTGGCTGCTGTGCCACACCTGTCTAAGTAGTGTCAATAATATTTTATATGTTGTAGGAGGAAGTTTTGTTTGGAACACAGTAATTTGTATATGGTGCTTAGGTGTTGTTATACAGGGAGCGCAAAGGTAAATCAATACGGTATTTGTAAAGTGCAAACTACACAGAAAACGATAATTGATTGGAAGATAAGAACCACCGGGTAATAAAAACTAGGGTTCATATTAGTTGCGTGAAAAAGCATGTTTGTCATTGGTTAATAAAGAGCAGTCTAAACGTGTACATTCGAAAGGATGAAATGTGAAAAGCTCAACCAGACGTGCTACTTGCATTTGGGAGGTACATTTGGAACATAAACCAATGGTGAACTTTTAACCCGCAGGAGCTGTTAAATGTTCGAGAATATGCTGAAAAAAAACGTTAAGTTTACAAAAATCATGAACTTTTAACCTGCAGGTGTCGTAGAATGTTCCAGAGAGTATAGTGATAAAATAGGTTGAAGGTCTGACCTGTATGTGGCGCGGAATATTAAATAGCTTTTCAGATGGAAAATTCAAAAATAACCAATGGATATAAGTTTTGGAATGTCGATGAAGGAGTGAAGTATTCTGATTTGTACTTTACATGTATTTATATGAGGAGCGACAGAGAAATTGTGCCATTACTGGTTCCATTCTTGAGGAAAGCGGTGCATTACTTGTACTGTGTGACAAAGAAAGAATTGCATGTGTGTGTGACATTTAAAATCTGCATACCAACTACAAAGGTGAGGTAGAAATTAACAAGGTGTGTTATGTGTTCTTTAGTAGTGATTAAGTATTTGAGGTGATATTTTTAAGTTTGAAAGTATTTTTTATTTCAAAATAATATCCTGTTCGTAAAGTGTGGTGTTTCATATTGGTTATAAAATATGCATACATTTTGACCTGTTGTTATATAAGTACTTTATATATGTTTAGGAATTTTTCACAAAGAAGAAATGTAGTTTGTCATCTTTAAAAGACTGCATGGTTTTGAAAATGAGGTACAGCGTTAATTTGGGTTTGTTAATGTATTCAGGCGAGATAAACAAAATGTCCCACGTTTGCAAATTATACTTTTTGTGGAAGTAGTGGAGAAGGGGGGTGTAGGAGATGTATGTGTTATTAAGTTAAAAGTCATAAAACCAAAGCCAGAAATGTTATGTGGACAGGTTGTGGTCTCATTTTTGACAGTGAGAGGTGGTTTTGAATATAAGTCTAGGTAGGTTGTTGTAGTGTGAGGCCATCTACAGTGTTTGGAGATTACATGGAGAGGAGATGGAGATAGTAAAAGTGATACGTTCCTTTCATATGTACCCGTAGTTTGAATCATTTGAATATAGGTTGAGATATAATATGAACATGGTTTCTGGTTTGCATTTGGGTATAGTTAATAGGTTTAGTAGTTTGTGACTTGTGAATAATAAAAAGGTAGATATACTAAAATATATGGTAGTAAACGTATTAATTATTGTCTGTTCTTATAAAATAGAAGTGGTTGGGGAGTGTTTCTTTAGAAGAGATGTTTTATAAATGTGTGAGAGATAAAAAAGAAATGAAAATGTTCGGTATATTTTCTGTATGGCTATCTTGACATTAGTAAAGAACATGTCATTACAAGTGATAGTAATTGTCAGGCTCTGTTCCTGTGCTGAATATAAGAAGATGTTTAAGTGGTCTGGGTTTTACCGGTGCTCAGTTTCACTATCTCTTCTGAGACACTCGTCAATGTTTTCATTCAATTTAATGTCCTTAATATACATACAGTAAAGGGACGGTATGTCAAATGTTTGGGAATTAGAACTTTGTTTACTCTCCCCATCCTCTGCTATACACTGTACAGAGTGTTTAAACGACTTTATTAACATACAGATGCATAGCTAGTAAAGGTGGTGTAGTGACACTGGGCCCATTTATAAACGGTGCCTCTGGAAGAGGTGTGGCGCCACGGCCAGGGTGACTGACGCTGGACTCTGGGGATCACGGTTCGTTCGCTGGCGGCACATTAGCCCAGCACCATGTGACTCTGGGCAATAGCTTGCTTAATCTTCCTGATGGCCCCCAGCACCTAGAGACCCTTACGGGTGATTGTTCGCGCTTTACGAATGTGGATTATTATTATTATGGGATGGTTTATGTTTTGCCCGCCAATTTGCATGTTTGAATACTTTTGGATGATAAGCGTTACGGAAGACACCTTTAAAAATTAAGCTCAAGTTTGGTGGCGGTTTCTCTTTGATTTCATACGGTTAAGCAATGGCGGGGGTGGGGGAGGTGGGTATGTTGGTGATTAAAACACAGACTTTAGTAACGTGCCGATGTCTAGCTACTAAAGGTGATGTAGTACCACTGGGACCATTATAAAGCACCCTATGGCATGGTATATATTTTACCCGCAAATTTGCATGTTTTAATACGTTTTGCTGATGAGTGTTTCAGTAGATGTCTGTTGAAATTAAGCCTCTGTATGGCTATAGTGGCGCTTCCAGGTTTGCTGGGGCTCTTTGTTTTATTGCGTAAAGTTAAGCAAAGGCGGGTGTGGAGGTAGTGTAGTGGTACTGGGATTATTAATAAACCGCCTTATGGTATGGTGTATGTTTTGCTTGGAAAACTGCAGGTTTCACTACCTTTTGCTGATGAGCGTTCTGGTAGACACCTGTTGAAATTAAGGCTATGTATGGCTATAGTGGCGCTAACGGGAGTGGTGGGGCTTGTTGTTTTGATTTCATAAGGTTAAGCAAGGGAAGGGGTGGGAGAGGTGGGTATGTTGCTGATTATAAAACAGACATTTGTAACGTGCATATGTGTAGCTAGTAAAGGTGATGTAGTGCCACTGGGTCAATTAATAAAGCGCTCTATGGCATGGTATATGTTTTGTCTGGAAATTTGCATGTTTTAATACATTTTGCTGCTGGGCGTTCCAGCAGAGATTTGTTCAAATTAAGTCCCTGTATTGCTATAGTGGCTCTACCAGGTTTGCTGGGGTCTTTCTTTGATTTTGTAAGGTTAAGCAAGAATGGGGATGAGGGTGGTGTAGTGGCACTGGGCCCATTTATGAAGTGGTTTATGGTATGGTATAAGTTTTTCTCACAAATTTGCATGTTTTAATATCTTTTGGTGATGAGAGTTCCAGCAGACAGCTACACAAATCACACAACATTTCTGTTGTTAACAAATCTTCGTGCTGATAGACACTCTTGCACTGTGGTAGAAGGTTGCCAGCGTTGATGGCAAGTTATGAAACTTGGTGCCATTGTACATTTAAATGGAAGCTTGGATTATTTCTTTGTTACTATGGTGCAGTGAGGGCTTTAAGTGGGAAAAAAACTGGGGGTGCTCCAAAAGGGGCGGGGCAAACCTGTTAAAGGGGTGTGGGCTATCCAAGTAGGGGTGTGGTCTACATGAAGATAACTAGCATTGTGTGCTTATGAAAATCCCCTCGAATTATCCTGTGTTCGGGAAACACGCTCTTTAAAGGATTGCCCTTCCTCCTACAACGTGGCTCACGTAGCATGATGTCTCCACTTCTCAGTAGTGAGCAAAATGAGCATGCGCACATCGATGTGCATGCTCTGACTGCAGTCCAATAAAAAAAAAAAGATATCTTGAGTACCTTTTGCGAGGGCCGAAAATAGAGCCCGATAGAGACCCGTTTAGAGTTTTTCAGAAAATAACTGGCGGTGCTCAGAGCCGGCCCACTTAAAGCCCTGCATCCATTCATCCTAAGCACTGCGCCATCCAACCATCTTTCAATTCATTCAGACATTCCTACCTACATACATACATACATCTGCCCCTGCAGTTATTCTAAGTATCTATCAGACCACTCGCCGATGGTAAGCACTGTGCCATCCATCCAGTTATAGGCCCATTTATTCATAAATACATCTGTCCCAGAACCAATCCTACGCGTCTATCAGCCCACCAGTGTATCCTAAGTACTGGTCCATACATCCACTTATCCTTTCATTCATCCATATATCCATCCATCCATCTAGCTATCAATTCATCCATCTGGCCGTCCATCCAGTTGCCCTTTATTCAACTATCCGTCCTTATTTTCATGCACTCTCTGCCGCCAATCCTAAATACTGCGTATTATACTCATCCAACCAGACTCTTAGGGGGCTCAAAAGGCTGGCAATAGTCATTGAGAGGCAGATGAAGTTTCTGATAAAGAACAAGAAAGTTTTGAGCTGCTCTTTGTGGAGCAGAGTTCACCACCCTTCTCTGGTGGTGTTTTAAACAAAGGTTGATGTAGGGAAAGAAATGTAAAGCAGCTTTTCAGTGTAAGACGTTAATTTAGAAAGATAACAGGGCATATTATCAAGAACGGCGTTAAAGTTATTACCGCTTTAGCGGCAGGAAACTGCCACTAAAGCGGTGATAATAGACTTGATAATATGCCCTTGTCAATTCCCATAGCCGGCCAGGTTGTGGTGTGAAGCTGGGCTTCTATGGGAATTCACAAGGGCATATTATCAAGCTCAATATCGCCGCTTTAGTGGCAGTTTTCTGCCACTAAAGGGGCGATAATTTTAATGCCGTTCTTGATAATATACCCCTAAGTGAGTCAGGCAAAGCGTGTGTTTTCATAGCTCTACTACAACACCCTGTGAAAGGTGAGAGCTGGGTTTTGTTGGAGTTGGCTGCATGTGGTCGTCTCCAATGGCACAACCAGAGCAACATTTCAGGGGAGGCTAGTTCTTTCAGCAGAGTGGGGATGTTGGGGCTCTAAAAAGGGGTGGAAAAAAACAGACAATCATTTACAAGCAAATGGTCTTTTGAAGACCTGTGAAGTACTCGGGTGCGGCTCTGTGTGTTCTATTGGGAAGCTGTCTCAGGGAGTCCGGGGCAATGGGTGTTGTGTGCCTGGTGGTCTCTCTGCTAATCACGCCACGATGATGTTGCTCCTGCGCTGCAAAAAGAGAAGGGAAATCATGAGAGAAAATGGCTCTCTGTAAAAGATGTCTTTTCTCCTACAACATGACTCACCTGGCATGATGTCTCCACTTTTTAGTAGTGAGCAATGTGCATGGTCTCACTGTCTCACTACAGTACAATAATTAAAAAAAAACAATGGACTACCTTTGCGAGGCATGAAAATAGAGCCCCATAGAGATCCGTTTCGAGGCCCCCAAAAATAAACTGCCGGTGCTCAGACTCCCTCCCCTCCAATTAAAGCTTTGAGTGCAGTGTTATGTTTGCGAAGTTGTAGATAAAATTGTTAGGCTAATAATGGTAATTTTTCTGTGTGCCATTTGGTTGGTAATATCATCATAAGTATATAGATTACAATTTTTAAAAATGTTATCAATAAAGTTTTGCAGTGGGTTGCAGAGTGAGTGTGTGGGGTGGTGGGGTGCGGTGGAGAGGTGAAATGTACGAGGTAGTGCAGTTACATGTAAATTGCAAAGGTGTATGTAAATAATTAAATAAATACTTGCTGTATGTTCTACGGCACTACCCGTCATTCTACTGCTCCTCTGCCGTGCTCCATCACGTTGCAGCACTGCCTCTGGAAGCCGTCAGTAGAATTTATGTAATTGTATGTTATTATTATAATATATTGAACTGATGTAAAAAATAATTGAATCTATTTTTTTTTCAGAAAATTATTTTGTTTGGATAAAAATTTAAAAATGCCTAGAAGAACTGAGAAAAAAAGACAAGAAAAGAAGCATTTACATTTGCAGAAAAGAAACGATTTTGAATTACAAAGAAATGAGAGCACTACACAAACAGTTTCTTCTGGTAAAAACACTAGACAATTTCTGAAAAAAATATTACGAACATTTAATTAAAATAACATCACACAATGGAAAAAGAAGAATTTTTCAAGTAAGGAGAAGGAGACTTCAATTTCAAATACAAGGAAAAGAAAACATGATAAAGAAACAGTATCTGTTACCCGGAGACAAAAACAATTTCAAGAAATTCGTCAGCGACTTTTTCGAACTAGAGTGATTCAGAATTTAATGAGAACATGCTGCAAATATAAAAAGAAAGTTCTGCAATTCAAACAGAAGCAGCGTATCAAAAGTATAGTGGATCCTGCTTTTACTTTAAAACAAAAGTTATTCATTGTGATTTTGAAGAGGATCAAAGTGTTGGATAAAGTAATCAAAGTGTTGAAAGAGAAAAGTAGAAGAAAAAGACTTTTGAACAGAACCATTTTTTTAATGAGGAAAGTTACTTCCTGGAAAATAGTTTGCAGTTGATACTGGAGGTCGTTTCTACGAAGTTCAGGATGGTTGTCCCCTTCCAAAAGAGGAATTGGTTGGTAAAAGTGCAGAAGAGTTAATAGTTGAAGAAGTGCAAGGGAAACGTACACAAGCTCCTGTGTATAAGTGCGGTTGTAGCAGTATTTGTAGTATTCGACAGGAATCTATTGATATAATGTCAAATTTGCTACGAGAATATACACAGAAAAGTATTAAACAGAAGATTAAGTTGTTGCAAGGACTAGATCCATGTAATGTAAGAAAATATACTGAGAAACATGGGCATTCTCTGGCTTGTCTTTCAAGATAAGTATGTAAAAGTGTATTCATCACTTGAGGATGCTAGCAGTACACCATTCAGAAATGCGGACGTTTGTAAGGAAACTGTACTATGTAAAAAGTCCTGCATTATGTTTAAGTGAACTGAATGCAGCTCTTTTATATGGTTTTTTATCAGATGTTCAAAAAAGTGTGATGATATTGAAATATTTTGGTTCAGAAGAGCGTCAATAGAAAGTGAAAGTTTGACAATTACAGATGTTGAAGGAAATGGGAAAGTGATTAGCACTGATCAGTTTGAAGAAGAAATTGGAAGGTTTATTGTAGTGTGCCCTGAAATACCAAACTATGTTTGTGTTTGTTGTGGACATACTCATTATAAAAGTCAAACTAGGAATGTTGATTTGTATTTGAAAAGTGAAAAGGAGAACAATAGCAAGTGGGAAGAATTTGCAACTTACTTGTTGGTGGAAGGTCGATTTAAGTTAGGTAGTGATCAACGTATATGTAAATATTGTTACAACAAATTAGAAGAGAACAAAATGCCTGCTAGAGCAATACATAATAACTTAGAATTAGTGTCTATTCCGGAGGAACTGGCAGAATTTAATTCATATGAGTCGGTTCGAATTCAATCTGTTCATCCTTTTTAAACTATAATTCGGATGGAGCCTAAAACAGGTAAACTGCTACCAACAGACTTGCAAAGAGGGCTGAAAGGAAGAGTGGTGTACTTACCTTTGGATTTTAAGAAAAATATTGAAACTATTGCTGGAGAGAAAGAGGAAAATGAGGCAGTAGTCATTCTAGTAAATGGTGTACCAACAAATAATCAGAAAATATGGCAAGAATTTGTGGATGTTAATAAAGTTGAAAAGGCTACCTTATATCTTATAAAGAACAATATTTATTACAAAACTGTAAATGCGGATGAACAGGTAATAAATTTAGAAGATGAATGTGAAATTTCAAGTGGTCAAATCGAGAAAGTGGACAAGTCAAGGACTGTAGAGATTTATGAACATTACACAATATGTCCTTTGCATTCAAAAGAAGTAATAGGAAGCAGCATTGAGTTATTTCAAATGAAAAAAGCACAGGGAACTCCAATGAGTGTGTGGGAGAATAGCTTGGAAGCTCGTTGTTTTCCACAGCTGTTTCCTACTGGAGAAGGTGGACGATATGATGACCGACCTGTACATATTCCAGCTTCAGAATATCGGTCAACAAGATTATATTCTGAAGATCCTAGATTTCGACAGTGCATTCCATACATATTTCACCTTTTGTTTGAAAGAGATTTATCTCCTCTGTCGTATGCAGTAAACCACATACTTAAAACTGGAGTTCATCAATCACTTCTTTCTGCGAAAGACTTTATGGAGAAAGTTGAAAAAACAAATTAAAATTTAGAAGCACAGTTAATCAATTTGATGGCATGTCAACTTGGAAAAAATGAGTATTGGTATTGTCGTCATGGAGAACTCAAGTGTATGTTACGGAACTTAGGTACACCAACATGGTTTGTCACACTTAGCTGTGCAGAGTATGCATGGGAAGATTTGCTTGAGTTTCTAAGAGAAGTGAATTCCAATAATAAAAATGTTGAAATAAAGACTCCTGGTGTACTGTGTTCATTGGATCCTGTTTGTGCAGATATTTTAATCATAGGTTTCAAGCTATAATGTCTTTTATCTGCAATAAAAAGAATCTACCTCTTGGAGAAGTTACTGATTTCTTTTGGAGAATGGAGTACCAAGCAAGAGGTGCACCTCATATACATATGTTACTATGGGTCAAGGATGCACCTAAATTTGGAACTGATTCTGATGAAACAGTATTGTCTTTCATCGAACAGTATCTGACATGTGAGATTCTGAGAGAAGAAGGAGATAGAAGCTTGAGACAGCAAGTTTTACATTTCCAAAGTCACCGTTGTGGAAAGTACTGCAGAAGAAAATACAAGTCTAAAGGAAAGTTTTATACCAAATTTCGGTTTGGTATTCCACGTCCAGTCATTTGTAAAGGAAGAGTAAATTCTTTTTTTTCTTCCGTAACAAACACAATAACTCTGAAATCTCCAAAGAATACCTACAACTTAAAAAGAACAGAAGTGTCAAAGTATATCAATGACTACAATCCAGTAATTTTAAAAATGTGGAATGCGAACATGGATATCCAGTATGTTGCAGATAACTCAATTTCTGTTGCCCATCATGTTACATCGTACATAATAAAATCAGAAAAAACAGAGATGAAACAAATGTGGGAAGAAATTGCCCAAGAGAAAAGCGTTAGCAAAAAATTGTACAGCTTTACTTTGAAAATGCTTTCCTGCCGAGAAATTGGATCCTATGAATGTTAAGTTTAGGTATTGCCTGGTCACGGAATAGAGTGTTGAAATCATTAGAAGAAATTGAATACTTAGCAGCAAATGAACCAGACACTACAGACATTCATAAAACTAATATGTTGGACACATACTATCCGAAAAGGAGTCAACATCTGGAACAGCTATGTCTGTATGAAGTACTTCAACATTACAGCTTCAAAAGAAATGTTAAACAGAATTTAAAAGATGGAAAATATGCAGTAGTTGGATGTCATGGTTGTTTAGTAAAACATGCAAAGGGTAATCTTATAAACCACAAGAAACTCAGTTGTGAAACTCCAGATAAGCGAGAATTTTACTATTTAGCACTTCTCCAACTCTTTAAACCATGGCGTAGTGAAAGTGAATTGCTTGGAGACTTTGACTGCTACGAAGATTATTTTAATGCATGTAACGATAGCATTGCATGTACAATTTTCCCAACATATTTAAAAATGTTGAATGATGAAGTTGAACAGGAAAAGACTATTACAGCTGAAATAGCTAATGAAAGTTCTCAAGATAGTCAAAGTAGTGGTCAATGTAGTCAAGATCCTCTTGGACAACCAATGCTGGAAAATGAAGCAGCGATTGCTATGCATGAAGTCGAAATTGCAATGCAACAAGCACATGAGGGGAATATAACATTGGAAAAGTTAGAAGAGCAAGTAAATGTTGAACAGAAAGTAATATATGTGCAAGTGAGAGAACGGATAGAACATGGTTTGTTGCATGAAAAAAAAGAATATGTGTTCATCTTTTAAACCTCTTCTGATGTACATCAGTGGTCAAGCTGGGACAGGTAAAAGTTTTTAAATTAAAGTTTTGATCAGTTATCTTAAAAAAACTACTGATTCACATTTATGTTCTGTGGTAATAGCTCCAACTGGATTAGCTGCACTCAATGTTAAAGGAGTTACTTTGCATAGATTACTGATGTTACCTCTTGAGCATGATAGTAAATTACAATATCAGAAGCTGTCTGGAGAAGCTTCTTATGAAGTGCCAAGAGTGCTGAAGAAATTGAAACTATTAATTATTGATGATGTGAGCATGGTCTCAAACTTAATGTTTTCTTTTGTACACTTAAGATTGCAGCAGGTAATAAAGAACAGATTACGACGTTCTCTTTGGAGGAAAACATGTAATTGTATTTGGAGATCTGCTGCAACTAACACCTGTAAAAGGAGAACCAGTGTTTAAAACTCTTCTACATGAAGACACACAGAAATGTCTGGGAAGTGTTGGAAATTTGAAGCTGTGGTTAAATTTTGAATATAAAGAACTCACTCAGAATATGCGACAAGCATGAGATGAAGATTATGGAAATATTCTAAAAGATGTAAGAATTGGTGTTCTAAGCAAACATGGTAAATAAGCTTTTCAAAGTCGTCTACTAAAGAACTTGTTTAAAAATGAAAACACACCAGCCGAAGGAATGTACAAGAAAATGAAAGAAAAAAATCTATAGTTTGCTTAATGCCTACAGTGGAAGAGTGTTATACATTTAATAGAGAGTTTATGAAATTGGAAAATGAAGAAATAGTTTACATTGAAGCTATTGATAAAATCGAGCATCAAGGAATAACAATTCTTCTTTCAGAAAAACTACAGACTAAATTGGAACCTTTGGAAAAGTCTGTATTAAAAACTGCTGGCTTAGAAATTTTTTGAGATGTATGTTTAAACTGTCAGGTAATTTTGAGGCGTAATCTGAATGTAGAAGAAGGTTTAGTGAATGGAGCAATGGGGAAAGTTGTTGATTTTGTGAAATATCAAAATAGAAATGGAATTGAACTCTTGAAAGTTAAATTTGATCAGATTACAAAGGTAATACAGATTGCGCGTTGTGCTGTACGTTTTTTGCTTGTTAAAGACTTGTATGTTCGTAGAAAACAGTTTCCCTTCTGTTTAGCATATGCAATAACTATTCATAAATCTCAAGGTTTAAGTGTAGATAATGCTTTGATAAATGTAGGAAGAACTGTGTATAAAGAGGAAATGGTATATGTTGCATTATCTCGAGTTGGAACGTTGTCTGGTGTGTATTTTTTTGATTTTGATGAGAACAAGTTTAGTGCTGATGTTAATTGTGTAAGAGAATTTAATCATTTGAAAAGGCTTTATGCTACAAGTTTAGGTGAATATCCTCTTTATGAGGAACGTGTTGTGTGTTCAAAATGCAAACATGGTGAAGAATCAACTATGGTTGAAAAGCAGAAACAAAATCAAGAGAAAAGAAAAGATGTAAAGAAGCAGAAAATACAAACAAGTGATGATGTTGTCGGATTCCAATTAGGAAATGCTTCTGGTGTCAACTGCTATGGTAATGTTATTCTAAACGTTACATTTTATCTTGAAGATGTTCATGGAAAGTCAGGAAAAAATATTATGTTCGGCACTTTATACTTTATTTCAATAATTGAGAACTGATAGAAGTAAGATCCATTCTACTTCTGGTATTCGCCAACTGTTGGATACATGTACTGGATCTTTAACGTTCAGTGCTAATATACAACAAGATGCACAAGAATTTCTGATGGTTATGCTTAGAGTACTAGAAGCTAAATGAATTCGGAATGAGAGTTTATTTGGACTCAGTTACAAATGGGAACATAAATGTGAACAGTGTTTGTTACCTTCAAGCACTATAGTTGACAGAGAACGATTTCTATATTTGACAATACCTGACGGCAAATCTCTACTATTTTCCAAATTACTAAAAGAAGCAGATCACAAGATAATCTGTTCTTGTTGTAAATTAACAATGCTATCAACATCATGTCTACAGATAAGGAGAAACGCATTGGGTTTTATTTTTACCTGTGCAGCTTTCCACAATGAATGAAACGTTTTTCTACAATAGATATATATATATATATATACATATATATATCAATGATCCTTCCCTTAACTCCTTCGTATTGCCGGAAAGCAAGAGCAGGCCCAGATTCGTCAATAGTGATGGTTATTTAGTTCACCACCATGTCGCCATGACGCGTTTCGGTCGGATACTCCGACCTTGCTCACACAACATATATATATATAAAATAATTCAGCACTTACTCATGGTCCGTGTCCGTATATGCTGTGACGGTGTGGAGTTACAATTGCAGCTGTTCTACGGAATAACTCTCATATATATATATATATATATATATATACATATATATTACCTACTGGCGGTCGCCAGTAGGTAGTTATAGTTAGGACCACGTTTCCATAGGAAAACCTCAACATTCTATTTTGAATAACTTTGGCGCCGGTCGACGAATCCTCGCGAATTTCTCAAAATAGGTGGGGCGCTACGCTCCGCTCCTACCCTGAAAGTCTCGGGGGGATTCGTCAAGCGGGGGCTGAGATAAAAGGGGGGTCCCAAAACGCGTTTTTCCCATGCATTTTTCCATAGGACCTTTAGAACGAGCTACAGCCCGAACGGCTGAACAGAATTACTAGAAATTTGGCAGAGAGGTAGTCCCTAGGTCAAGGAAGTGCCTTTTGTAGGTTTGGTGTAAATCTGTTCAGTAGATTCTGAGAAAATAGCCTTTAAATCAATATATATATCTGAGCCCGCTTACGGTACGCTTACCGTACGCTTACCGTACGCTTACGGTAAGCGTACGGTGGCGTGCGCGAGCGCGATTCTGATTGGCTCTTAGATCTTAGTAAACATTCGAATCGGCAGAAACCAGGAAGCGGCGTCCGCCATTTTGTCTACCGCACTGAGTGTTATGTATCAAACATGATGGCCAAAAACATGTTACGGGGATGTTTTGACAACTCCCTCTCACATAGTCATGTTGAGGGAGTCCCCAAACATCCCCCAAGAGCAAAAACGGCATTATTTTTTTTTCGGCAATTTCGCGGGGTACGCTTACCGTACGCTTACCGTAAGCGTACGGTAAAAAAATAAAAATAAAAAAAACACTATCCACACTTTCTCCACCCCTTGTGCAAACGGTGGCCGAAGGCCACCATTTGTGCATGGCTTATCAGAGCACAGAAATTTCCCAAAAAATTTCAACAGATTACCTATCACAAGGAAGCGCATAATATGTCCTCCATGTGCGCACGGTGCGCGAAGCGCATCGTGCGTACATGGCCCATCTAGCGTAACGTGGGCACGGCACTAACTGTGTAAAGTGGGTGCGCGGTGCGCGAAGCGCACCGCGTGCTCACTGTGCGCGCACGGTGCGCGAAGCGCACCGTGCGCGCACGGAACGAACTGCGTTAAGTGGGCGCGCACGCCACGAATGGCGTAAAGTCACTTAGCATTTAAAAAACCGTACAAATTCACTGAAAAAACCATAGGTTTCACACACGTTATAGTTAGGAATTAGCATTTAAAAAACCTTGCAAATTCACTGAAAAAACCATAGGTTTCACACATGTTATAGTTAGCGGAAATTTTACTGATAAAAAACCAATGAAATTGCCCCATTATAGTTAGTGCTGGCAACTATAACTCACGCGACCGCAATCTTCTGCTGATGACATATGTGTCTTTATGAAAAAAAAATATTTGTAATATATGTATAGCTAAAAATGTATGGAAGAAGACATGGGCAAATAAGTGTCTAAATACAGTATTAGCATCAGCAGAGGATTGCGGTCGCGTGAGTTATAGTTGCCAGCACTAACTATAACGGGGCAATTTCATTGGTTTTTTATCAGTAAAATTTCCGCTAACTATAACATGTGTGAAACCTATGGTTTTTTCAGTGAATATATATATATATATATATATATATATATATATATATATATATACACACATATGCATAACCAATAAAGGCTTAAAGAAATAGCATCAGATCAAGCATTTCTCACTATTAAAACAAAAGCATGATTAAGACATATTAAAAATATTCATGCCAAACAGTAAAATCATCTTTTTGGTAGGAACAGGTGCACAACAGGGAGGTGGGTGGGACAGTGAGGAATCCAGAGGGAGATACTGTATCTACCAGAAAAAGCGTTACCAAAGGTAAGTTACTTGCTCTTCTGATGGATACTTCTGCCTGTTTATTCCTCACCTTTTGAATAGAATCCTCAAGCCGTACCTCACCCGGAGGAGGGTGTCCACCTGACTAGACCAAAAAATCTTGCCAAACATATCGAGCAAAATGGCCATCCCTCCTAACCTCCGAATCCAATAATAATCGAATACTTTTTAGTCAAAATTGTATTGAAAATAATACTTTAAAAATACTTTTATTAATAAATTTAGACAAACACTTAAAGGAAAACTTTTATTTATAATTAATTTAAAGATATTTCATACTTTACAAACTACGCTGAAGTCGCGACCCCAGCGCGACTTTTCAAAATGGCTACCGGAATGCGCGCAGCCATCGTGTAGGGTGCGTGAAGGGTGCGCGACTTGTGTATAATATTTTTTTTTTTAAAGAATGAATATAGTTTTCCTAACTAAATATTATTCCCAATTTTTAAAAATATATATGTGTGTGTATATATATATATACTAGTTATAGTTAGGACCGTGTTTCCATAGGAAATCCGCAACATTCTATTTTGAATAACTTTGGCGCCGATTGACGAATCCTCGCGAAATTTTCAAAATAGGTGGGGCGCTCCGCTCCGCTCCTTCCATGAAAGTCTCAGGGGGATTCGTTAAGCGGGGGCTGAGAAAAAGGGGGGTCCCAAAACACGTTTTCCCCATGCATTTTTCTATAGGACCTTTAGTCGCCCGCAATCCAGTGCTCATGACATCACATATTACATCACTCATGACATGGTCAGTGGCATTACTCAAGACATCACCGATGACATCATCCTTGTGATAGAGTGGCGGTCGCGCGAGTTATAGTTATCTGACCTAACTATAACGGGGGAATTTCATTGGTTTTTCACGAGTGAAATGCCCAGCTAACTATAACATGTGTGAAACCTATGGTTTTTTAAGTGAATTTGCAAGGTTTTTTAAATGCTAATTCCTAACTATAACGTGTGTGAAACCTATGGTTTTTTTCAGTGAATATATATATATATATATACATTCACAGAAAAAACCATAGGTTTCAGGCACGTTATAGTTAGGAATTAGCATTTAAAAAATCTCAGAAATTCACTGAAAAAACCATAGGTTTCAGGGGTGTTATAGTTAGCTGGACTTTTCACTTGTACAAAACCATTGAAATTCCCCCGTTATAGTTAGTTCAGCTAACTATAACTCGCGCGCCCGCAATGCACTGCTGATGACGTCACATATTACATCACTCATGACATGGTCAGTGACATCACTCATGACATCACTGATGACATCTCAAATGACATCACTGATGACATCACTGATGACATCATCCAGTGAATGTGTGTTTTTCTGAAAATTAAATATGTTTTATATATGTATATCTCAAGGTCGATGGAAGAATAAATGGGTATATAAGTGTCTAAATGGATGATTTGTTTTTGAAAAATTGATTGTGTAACTGACTGATTAAGTGTATCATAGTGAATACATGGCTTAGTGAGTAATGTTTAAATATGTAAATATCTGTATCAGTCTCTCACTTTGTGTATAAGTGGCTGCATGGGTTGGTGAGTAGCTACATGGGTGTCTATATAGGTTATTAGTTGTTTTTTTGAGTATCAGTCTGAGTGTCTGCATGGTTCGGTGGGGGGTATTACGTAGTGCATAGGTGCATGAATGAGTGACTCACTGTTTGTATGTGTTGAACACAGCATGTGTGCAGGACTGTATGGGTGGATGAGTGTGTGTATGGGTGTGTTAGTGAGTGAATGACTGTCTCAATAGTGTCTTTATGAGTAACTACATATGTTTTAAACTAGTATATGTGACTATTGGTGTATATATGTGAGTATATGTGAGAGTGAGAGATTGAAAGAGTTCCTGTATGAATAAGTATGTGTTTCTATAAGTGATTGTTTAAAAGACTAAGTATGTGTAAGTTTCCGTAGAAGTAAGTATGGTGGTGTGTGTATAACTGTATATGCAAGTAAATGTATGTTTGATTCTTTATTAGCATGAGTGACTATGTGTGTGAGTAACTCTATGGATGAGTGGCATTGTGTAACAGGATGTATAGGTGTATGAGTACATATGATGAGTGAGTACATGTATGAGTGACTGTATAGGACTGTTGGTGAATGAGTGGATGTGTATGTGGATCTTAGAATTACTGAAGAGGTTGTTGTAACTGGTATTGGTATGTCCATTGTTTTGAATATTTTAGTCTCTATTTTTGAATGTGTGTATCAAAGGTTATATTAGGGTGAGAGGAGGTCTGCCACTCTATCACAAGGATGATGTCATCAGTGATGTCATCAGTGATGTCATTTGAGATGTCATCAGTGATGTCATGAGTGATGTCACTGACCATGTCATGAGTGATGTAATATGTGACGTCATCAGCAGTGCATTGCGGGCGCGCGAGTTATAGTTAGCTGAACTAACTATAACGGGGGAATTTCAATGGTTTTGTACAAGTGAAAAGTCCAGCTAACTATAACACCCCTGAAACCTATGGTTTTTTCAGTGATTTTCTGAGGTTTTTTAAATGCTAATTCCTAACTATAACGTGCCTGAAACCTATGGTTTTTTCTGTGAATTTCAAAGGTTTTTTAAATGCTAATTTCTAACTATGCCTACAGAGATAGGACATGTGAAGAAAGAAGAAAAAATGCACAGAAAGAAACAAAAGAAGTGCAGAAAGAAGCAACAGAAGTCCTCAAATACGAAGATAAGTGCAGGACGAAGGATAACGTGCAGAAAGAACAAAAAGAAGAGCAGAAAGAAGCCTTGTTGCAAAATCATCCTGTACCCTCAACTTTTTCAGACTGGTGGTAACTGAGTCTGACTAACCAGTCCTAGAGCCAGTGCTATGTTAAAAGACACTTAGAATACAGTGAAAACACCTACATACACTAGGGAACATTATGCGTTGGGGACCCCCTGTGATTAGCATGACCTCCTCTGTAAGCCCCTAGTGTATAATAGGGCATGGGGATTAAAACTACCTCTTAAAACAGGCCACAGGGCATTTTTGCACACGTTAACTCAGGCCCCGTCCCCTCCCTTCACCACTGTGTAAACACGCCCTGTGTCCATTTTTAGTTGGGAGATTAAGTTCATTTGAATCCTGAGGGTCCCTAGGGTCCAACTAGCCCACTAGGTACCTCCAGTAAGTGCCACAGAGCTGCGTTGCAGAGAGGTGTAAAAAGTGGCACGGCCTGGACCACCTCTCTGCAATGCAGCTCAGTGGCGCTTACTGGAAGCACTTGGTGGGCTAGTTAGCTCCCAGGGGCCCTCAGTATTGAAGGGAAATTATATCCCCAATTTAAAACATGCCATAGTGCGTGTTTGCACACGTCACCTCAGGCCCCGTCCCCTCCCTTCACCACTGTGTAAACGCGCCCTGTGGCTGTTCTAAGTTGAGAGATTAAGTCCCCCTGAATCCTAAGGGTCCCTAGGGTCAAACTAGACCACTAGGTACCTCCAGTAAGCGCCACAGAGCTGCGTTGCAGAGAGGTGTAAAAAGGGGCTTGGCCTCAGAACACCTGGCTGCAGCGCAGCTCCCTGGCGCATACTGGAGATGCCTGTTGGGGGCGCGTTTGCAGAGTGCTGCACTGAGGGGGCATGGCCTCCGGCACGATGCCAGTCTTTTATTTATTTTAGTTTTTTAAGAAGGGGGGCTGTTTGGTTCCCCTTCTTATTCTAATTTATTGGCCCTGATGACCCCATCCCCCAGGGCCAGTCTCCTAATTATATTTTTTTGACCCCAATCCCCAGGGCCGGCCACTGTTTTTTATTATTTTTAAAAAATATATATTTATAGACACACCTAGGACATGCTGGACAAACCGTACGTACCTATCACCATGACGATTTGCGTGATATTCATTAAAAGGCGACTATGCATGCAATGAATCCACGTGGAATGTATTTACACCACTAGTGAAGCTCTGACATGTCTGATGCCCTACCGTGCCTAATCCTGGTAGACACCCTTGTCGTTTATTTATACAAACATGGGTAGCTATTGACGGGCACATTTAATACACATGCACACCAAGCCATTCAAAGGGGATTCGACAAAAATTCGACCAAAACTATGCAAGAAACCCCCCTCACGGTTAATAAAACACACATCCACTGCCGGATGTGTAATACTTTTTATTTTACTCTCTGGAAAGGGGACGAACATCACTTGAGAGTCACAGCGTGCTCCTGACAGAGCCCAATGCTGTGTTACACCCACCATTGCCTGCCGAGTGCCACACACCTCTGTGTTGTATTCCACTAGCTAGTGCATATGCTATGACACTCTCTAGCCCATGTGCACTGTAACACCACGCCGTGAATATGTCATGCCACACTTGTCTTCGCACGGGTTATATTGCCCCATCTAACGTGCCTTTCTCGATGCCTATGTTATAACGCACAGTGCTATGCCATACATATTACAATCTGGGATCCAAATCTTTGTCACAGTGCATATGCAACGTTACACTCCCCAGCACATATTTTATATTACAACTTTAGAGACTAGTTAGGTTACACAACACTGCCCTGTGCATATTACACTCCAAGGCGCATATCGCATAGCACGCGCTAGTGCCTGTGCTATCTCGCGCTCTCCAATGAATCTGTCATTGCGCACAATGTATTGCATATTATATTTCACGCCCGGTTCATCTTATATCACACTTTTTGGTGCATAGTTTATACCATACACTATATCTAGTTTTCATTTTCAATCGTGCTCTCAGGACTATGTTCTATATAACACTGTGTTCACCTACCCTTTTCACGGGCATTACATTTTGCGATAGGGGGTGGAGGGTCAGGGGGTGTTTCTGCCAAGTGAGCCCGGAGTCACAGTCACAAACGTCCTCTTCTTCCTGAATAAAAGTGAGATTATGCTGCATACTTGTTCATATTTTAAGTAGTTCGCACAGACACAATGTTTTAAAAACAATAAAGTTCCTAATACCCGCCTTCTCTGAACAGTTAGCTTGCTGCCCCATCCCCTTCCTCCCTATCCTCTGTTGTGTGAATCCATGGACTAGCCTCCTCCCTCCTGCCATGCATGGTCTGATGTGCTGCCACTGCCCTCAATTTAGTATGATGTACCAGTCCACTCCTCCTGCCCTCCATTGCCCAATTCTATGCCCCATCATTGACCTCCTGCTTAAACTCTGTGCTTAGCTTGCTGCACCTATTCTCCTTCCCCCTGCCCTCCGATGTCTTTGTGCATGCCCCTGCTCCATCCTTTTTGCCCACCATGTCCCATGGACCTGCCACTCCTATCTACTCTGAGTGTTCTGTTGAGCTGCCACTCCCCTCCCACCTGCCTAGCATTGTCAGATGACTGCAACCTGTCCCTGCCACCTCCACCCTGCCTGTCCACATGCCATGCCCCTATCCTCTTCCTCCTGTCCTACATGGTCCATTGTACTGCCACACCCTTCTGCCCTCCCTGGTCTGTTGTGCTGCAACTGCTCCTCCTGCCTGCCCCGTGTGGTCTGTTGTGAGGTCCCTTCCCCTGAACTTTCTTGTCTGTGCACAGGTCCTGACCCTCCCTTCTATCCTCCATCGTCCTTTGTGCATGCCCCTCCACCCTCCTTCTTGCCCATCATAGCCATTGTGCTGCCACTAACCCTCCCACTTGCCATGCATGGTCTTCTGTGCTGCCATGGCCCCTCCCACCTTCCCTGTGTGGTCAGTTAGCTGCCCCTGACCCCCTCCCACCTTCCCTCCATGGTCTGTGTGTATGCCATCACAGTCTCACTGTTGCTCTTCATGGTGTGTCTTGCT
Organism: Triturus cristatus; assembly: GCF_964204655.1. Classification (NCBI taxonomy): domain Eukaryota; kingdom Metazoa; phylum Chordata; class Amphibia; order Caudata; family Salamandridae; genus Triturus; species Triturus cristatus. The sequence goes on from NC_140591.1 coordinate 1,565,186,706, forward strand.
TCTAGTGCCCATCCTGCCTGACCTCCATGGCTATCTTGCTGCTCCTGCCCTGCCCCCTTGCCCCCAGCCCTACTCCCTCCCTCCTGGCTTGTCTGTTCCATTGTAATGCCCCTGATCCATCCCTCCTGCCCTTTATGGTCTGTTATGCTGCAGCTTTCTCTCCTGTCTGTCCATTATGGTCAGCTAGCTACCATTGCCTCTTGCCCCTCTGTTCTCTGTTGTCCATGTGCATGGTCCTGTCCCCTCCCTCTTGCTTTCTATGGATTGTTGTGCTGCACTCCCGTCCTGCATGCCCTGTGTGGTGTATTGTGCTGCTGCAAACCCTGATGCCTGCCCTGCAGGGTCAGTTTGGTGCACCTCTCCATGTCCCTCCTGTCCTCTGTTATCCAAGTCCATGTCCCTATCCCATTTCCTTCCATGAGCCAATGTACCATACTTGCGAACATTTTGAACTTGGTAAGAGGGAGATTTTGAAAAAAAACTGGGGTATTGATTTTCCCCTTTGAGTTACATTGAAAAAGAGGATATTGTAGACAGGAGACAGATCAAATAAAGCCCATTTGAGCTTAAAAACATTGGACGTTTCCTGGCTGAATCGGGTCTGTTGGCATGTATGGTTGTACTACCATTGCCTCTTCCTTCTGCCCACAATGGTCTATTACATTGCCACAGCTTTGAAGGAGGGTAGATTTTGTATCACAGGGGGCCCCTGGCCCGTTCTGTCCACACCTGAAGTATGAGACCCTTGTCCTTGCCCTGCCAGCTGCATTTGTAGGCCGTATTAAATTGACCAGCGGGTCCTGTGTTGCTATATAATTATCCTGAGACATCCTAACCACTCAGCCAGCATAAAACCCCTGTGTAGGCCCTTCTGTTCAATATGTAGGCCTCTTTGTTAAATTGACCATAGCTCTGCAATTTTAGTGTATAGCAGTCTGAAGGCAGGTCTGCGAGGCCTTCTGATCCAAACTAGTAGCCCCCACCCTACCCGAGTGCTCCGTGCTCGGTATCAAAGTTCAACATCCCCCTGAAGCTGTCGACATACAGTAGGCTGCATCCTGGACTGGTACTTGCTTCCTGGGCAGGTTACCCGCTTTTAAGGAAGTGGCAACCGCAGAGGGTCAAGTTAGGAGAACTGAGGAGATTTTATACATGAATATATTGAATTCCCGTACAATACCCATTATTTTCTGCTTGCTCTATGGAACTTACGATAAGCGATTGGCCTGAGAGACTGACCTTTTCACCCAGTCCATTGTCAGCATTAAGTGGGTAAATGACGAAATGTCTGGTAAAATCTGCAGACGAAGCTTTTGGGTAGCATACGTAGGTAGATGTAGCGTGCAAAGGAGCCCACAAAATGATATAAAAAGGGAGCACCCACAGATATCGACGGACTACCTCGCCGTCTGTATGTAGGTTAACAGGCAGTGCAGGTTTTCCCCAAGAGCTGGGAGCTCTTGTCTTCCTTTGCTTAAAATGTCTTGCTCTGCTTTGCTTGAAGTATCTTATTCTATTTTACCTATATGAAATGTCATGTTATGTTTAACCATTGTTCTCTTTACTTTTGCATTTAAAAGATTTTGTATTGTAATTGCAGGAATGCTTGCTCTAAGAGTAAACGTGAGTGTTCCTAGGTAACATTTTCCTTGGTGTAACTTGTTTCTCATGATGCATTTATAGATGTGTTTTCTCTCTCTCTCTGTCAGTACATTAATTGAGATACAGAGAATATTATGACAGCTGTATGATTATCTGGATTCTGTATTTTGTACTTTATGTCTCTATTCTGCGGTTTCTTTGAAGTTGCATCTTCTCATTAAACTGCCATTGTATTCTGCCTCCAATTCCATGTCTCATATGTCTGTTTTCTTCATTTTTGGAGCAAGCGTTCCTAGGCACCCCGGCTCAAATTAAGGTGCCCCTTTTGTCCCTGACTCACTCTCCTGCTCAGTTCTGTGGTGGCTCCCGGGGATCTGGGGACCGCCCCTAGCTTCCTTGACCCGTAATAGATCTTCCCCCCAACAGCCTCTCTTGCAAGTCCTGTATTGTTGGTTTGTTGCCCCTGCCCCCCTTTCCACTGCCCTCCATAGTCTGTTGTGCTTCCACGGCCCTTCCTGCCTGCTCAGTGTGGTTAAATTGTTGCCTTTGCACCCTCCTACCTGCCTTCAATTTTCAGAGTCCGTGCCCCTGGCCTCTGCCTCTCAACAGTATCCTAATGAACAACTAGATTGCTAACATTCTATATTTATTACAAAAGTGTGGAACGCCTGACATCATCTTGATGTAATCAAAACTGTAATACCTAGAGCATTTCCTTTAGAAATTACATATATGAGAGGGTCTTATTGGCATCAAAATTATGGTTAGTGCTCTAAAAGACTAAAATAAGGACATATTTTCTGAGTTTTCAAATAGCGACAAAGCACTTTTAAATTATTTGATATCTTTATGTTTTTTTATCCAGTTGACCACTTGATTAAATGTTGCACTTAGGGGAGAGGATGTGGTGTTACTTCCAGAACTGCAGACTTTGCAACTGGGGAACCAGGTTGAAGTTTCTGCTTCAGCTCGATATTCTGTGATTCTGGTCAAATCACTTAGTCTACCCATGTCTACAACCAAAATGAATTTGTTCTTGTGTGATGTAACCAATGCTCATGTAAAGCACTCCAATACCTGACAAGTCTGCACTATATAACACTGCAAAAACACAAAATAATAAGTGTTTTGCACACTTCTGTCATTGGGCTATATTTGGGCTACATCTGGGTGATTTTGGGCTACATTTGGGCTCTTTTGTCTCCGGTGGCCATCTTGGGAGATTTATTTGTTATGAAGTTTCCTAATTTCCTCATGTACTGCAGTCTCCTCAGTAGGAAATGCTTTGAGTTTTTTACTTTGATTCCATCATGAAGGTATTCAGATATGTCACACATTTGCCATAAATTCTGAATGTTAGCACTCTAGTTGCTCATTAGATCACTGTAGTAAAACTACTGCACCATGGAAGTCTGCTCCTGGTATTAAAAGTGCATGTTTCAGTCTGCATGTCAGAATTTTTTAATGAAATAGAAGAGGATTTGAGAAGTCACTCAAAATGTGCCCTCATTTTCTTTCTTCAGCATTAATCATAATTTCTATGGCAAAATGAACCTCCTCATTGTGTTCCTTTTTAAATTAAATGTTTTAAGTGTTACCAGTTTATTCCAATCAAGATGGCTTCAGGTGTGCCATACTTTTGTCATAATGAAGACAGTAAGCGCTCTAGTTGTTTTTAAGAACATTCTGGGACATTCTGTCATTGGGCTATACTTGGGCTACATCTGGGTGATATTTGGGCTACATTTGGGCTCTTTTGTCTCTGGTGGCCATCTTGGGAGACTTATTTGTTATGAAGTTTCCTAATTTCCTCATTTACTGCAGTCTCCTCAGTAGGAAATACTTTCAGTTTTTTACTTTGATTCCATCAAGAAGGCATTCAGATGTGTCACACATTTGCCATAAATTCAGAATGTTAGCACTCTTTTTGCTCATTAGATCACTGTAGTAAAGCTACTGCTCACCAGGGAAAACTGCTGCTGGTATTGAAAGTGCATGTTTCAGTCTGCATGTCAGAATTTTTTAATGAAATAGAAGAGGATTTGAGAAGTCACTCAAAATGTGCCCTAATTTTTCTTTCTGCAGCACTAATCATACTTTTTATGGAAAAATGAACCCCCTCATTTTGTTCCTTTTTAAATTAAATGTTTTAAGAGTTACCACTTTAATCCAAGCAAGATGGCTTCAGGTGTGCCATACGTTTATCATAAGTAGGACTGTTAGCGCTCTAGTAGTTCTTTGGAACACTCTGGGAAGCTGCAGTAGAACACAAAGGAATCAACTGACAGTCTCTGCCCTTGTTGGATGTACATGTTTTACTGAGAATGTCAGACTTCATTCTCACATGACTGAGAAAGATAATGTGTATTTACAGAAAATAAGCTCTCAGTTTAGCCTATAGATCACCTTCCAAACCTCTGTGGTAAAAGCATGAGAAAATATTTTTCTCTCAATCATGATATCCCAGCAGAAGGCTTTTTCACACGGTGAAATCACCTTAGAACATACCACAATTCCTAAAATGAGTATGGTACCATCAACAAATGATTTATAATGTAACTAAAGTCTTAAAACCTTCTATTAACTGCAATGCTTTTTAATGAGGTGCTATCATGTATATTGGTCCCAAGATGGCTGCCAACACTTCTTGGATGAAGTGCTGACAGCCAATCAGATCTCAGGATGAGATGTGTGGTTAGGCTCCGCCCACATATATATATGCTTTTAAATGCTATTTTCTCAGGCAATACTGAACAGATTTACACCAGACCTGCAAAAGGCACTTCCTTGACCTTATGGCTACCTCTCTGCCAAATTTCAAGTAATTCTGTTCAGCCGTTCGGGCTGTAGCTGTGTCTAAAGGTCCTATGGAAAAATGCATGGGGAAAACGCGTTTTGGGACCCCCCTTTTTTCTCGGCCCCTGCTTGACGAATCCCCCCGAGACTTTCAGGGTAGGAGCGGAGCGTAGCGCCCCACCTATTTTGAAAATTTCGCGAGGATTCGTCGACCGGCGCCAAAGTTATTCCAAATAGAATGTTGCGGATTTCCTATGGAAACAGGGTCCTAACTATAACTACCTACTGGCGACCGCCAGTAGGTAATACACACACATATATATTTTTAAAATATATATATATATAAAATAAAAATACATAAGATTGAGGTACATTAGACTTACAAATTTTCCTTTAAAAAACCTTTGAAAGTCACTTGAAAAACCATAGGTTTCAGGCACGTTATAGTTAGAGATTAGCGTTTAAAAAACCATAGAAATTAACTGAAAAAAACATAGGTTTCAGGAACGTCATAGTTAGTTGGACATTTCGCTCGTACAAAACCATAGAAATTCCGGCATTATAGTTAGTTCAGCTAACTGTAACTTGTGCCCCCGCAATGCACTGCTGATGACGTCACATATTACATCATTCATGACATGGTCAGTGACAACACTGATGACATCACTGATGACATCTCAAATGAATGATGTAATATGTGACGTCATCAGCAGTGCATTGCGGGGGTGCGAGTTATAGTTAGCTGAACTAACTATAACGCCGGAATTTCTATGGTTTTGTATGAGTGAAATGTCCAACTAACTATAACGTTCCTGAAACCTATGTTTTTTTTCAGTAAAAAAATAAATAAATAAATAAATAAATATAATATATATATATATATATATATATATATATATATATATATATATATATATATATATATGTACATTTATATATATATATCCATACAAACCAGTTGATGGATGAATTTAAAAAGAATGAAGATCAAGTACAGTCACAAAGATCCTTAAACAGATTGATGACAAGATAATCGCATGAAAACAAAATTAATTCATAAGAGATGAACAAGACTATGCAGCTGGCCGAAACTTAACCTTCGCCAGAAAATTTGGTAAAATGAGATCAGAGCTGCGTAAGAGACAAAGCACTTGGAGTGATGGAATCCAATACAGGAGGAGGATCAATCACAGATCTCAGCTCAGATCAGGAATAACGAGACAATGTCTCAATCCAGAACAACGGAACAGCTGTCTTTTTCTGAGGAGACGCACCTCCTACAGAAAACAAACAAACAACCAAACAGAGGGAGGCCTAAAGGAAAAAGGCGAGGACGAAGAAGCAGAATCAGAAACAACGAGATAGAAGAAAGAAACATCATGACTACTTTCATGGGAACATGAGCACAGACAAAGAATACATAGATCCAAGATGGCCACCTCCGGTGAGCTTCTTCTCACGTCAGGCCATATGCATCAATTTCTGGAAGAAGTTTCCCAGAATTAGATGAAAAATTACTGGTAGCAATGTTTTATGATGTGTACCAACAGTTGTAGTAATGTTCCAGCCGTGGTGAGTGGAGGAAGCTGTTTCTTTTCCCTTTCTGTTGCAGCATCGATCTCTTCACCAAGGCATTCCCCAGCACTTCTGTCAGGGGGGTGGAGTATTTCTCACGAAGGGCGAGGCTTCAGCTTTTTCACTCCCACAGTTGGTTTTAGCTGCTGCACCAGCCTTTACTGGGAGTTTTTCTCTTCATTATTAACTCTTTCTCACATATTGTTTCTATCTGGCTGCTTAACTTTATTTTAAGGGAGATGGAAAAAATGTACAACCTCAACATAATAAAAGGAAACAAAATATTTCTCCTCCTCTGGTTAAATCTAAAGTGATGGATCCTAGTGAACTTTCTTTCACGATGTTACTTCATGAGATTCAGGCAATTTGCTCTAGCACTGATACTTGCGGAAAGATATGGCTAGTATGTCAATGAAAATATCTGACAACACAATTAAATTTCAGGACAATAAACTTAAAATGTATGCTTTTTCACCACTTGTGTCAAAAATATCTCCTATGTCTGTTCTTCTTCTTGATTTAGAAAATCCTAACAGACAGTATAATCTGCGTATTTTTTATTTATCAGAAGACGTAGAAGGTAATGATTGCAGGTTATATTTGGAGAATCTCGTACCTCGTCTATTACACATAAAATTTCCTGAGAAGTTTGAAATAGATAAAGCTCATAGGATTCCTTCTCCTCTTAATCCACAACACACTAAACTGAAACAAATTATTTTCAAGGTTTTACGTCATCATCATTGAGTCTTGATAAGGAAAGCAGCACAAGAAATTCCTTCCTTGATGGTAAATGGTAATACAAATTTTATTTACCAGAATTTGCTAAGGAAACTGTTAAGATTCGCAAGGAATTCATCGACATTCGTACGCGGTTACGAAGTCTTGGATTTCAATATGGTCTTTTTGATCCTTCCACAATGCAAATCTGGAAAGATAGTTTTTCGAAATCCTTCCAGCGCCCTGAGGACCTACGAATAATTCTGGATCAGGATTTGCAGCTTTCTATGGATACACATGAGTCTGCTACTTGAGTATTAGTACATTATTTCTTGTGGCTAAATTAATTGTCCCTTTTGTCCTTCTCTAGAGCTACTATTTTTCTTCTCCTGCTCCAAATTTTATCTCTTCTTCCTCGTGGTATCTTCCTACTATACTATGGCTAACGTTCATAATATTTAAAAAGGTTCCTTAAATGTCAAAGGTTTATGACATCCTGTAAAACGTTAACATTTTTTTGATTATTTAGGTAATTATAAAGCGGATATTTGCTTCATACAAGAAACTAATATTGGAGACACGGTTTTAGATTTTATGAAAAAAAGTGGGTTGATCCTAATGTATCTTATCCTGCTATGGGTAAAAAAAATGGAGTTGCTATTTTGTTCGCCAAAAGTTTACATTGTCAATCTTAAGTAAATCCTCAGAAACAGAAGGTAGATATGTTATAGCGAAAGTTAAAATTCAAGATACAGTTATGTTTTTACCTAATGTATATGGCCCAATTGCTGATGATCCTAATTTCTGGTCCATTTTAACCACTGAAGTTCTAAAGTTGGGTAATGTCCCACTTATAGTTGGAGTTGATTTCAACCTTGTATATGATCCTTTATTAGATAGATCACCTCACACTAAATGTCGACCACCTAGAGCATCTTTTACTTTAAAATCTTTTTTTTAAACTACTAAGGTGCCAATTCCGATCCGCGTCGGAAAGCAATCCGACCGAGCCAGATCTGGAGTGTTTTCCGACCGAGCCGGAGTCCTGCAGTCTGACCGAGCGAGTACGGTGCAGCCGTAAGCTGCTGGACTCGGTTCGGTCGGACTCCCATAGAAGTCAATGGGAGCCGGTCGTACGACACGTACATGGGCTCCCATTGACTGAATGGGTACGTCTCGTGCAAGGGCGCCCCCTACAGTGGGTACGCGTCGGTGCCATCCACACCGTACATGCCTTGTTGGAAGGACCCTTGGGTCTCCCCCTGTGTCTGAGTCATAGGGCTGCGGGTGACAGGGTGTCCGATGCGGACCCCAAAGGCAACCACCCGGATGTTTTCCGAGTCAGACACTACGGCTCGCACAGGCTGTCCGATGCGTGCAATGTTCTGGCTCGGTCGTAAATCGCATCCATCGCACGCCACGGTTAGCTTACGACCGAGACGTACGGAGCAGTTCGGACCCAGAAACGACTCGGTCGGTGAATGTCACGTAGCTCGCATTGTACTTGCTCGCTCGTACAGCTGTACGAGTCGGGCAGAAAACACACGTACGGCTCGAAGTTTTTCCAGCTGGATCGCGCCCGGTGCCCTTCCGATCGGAATCGGCCCCTAAATTGGTGGATATCTGGCGATTACATTATCCTACTGCATAAATGTTTACTTTTTCCTTAACCCTCACAACTCTTACTCTAGACTTGATTATTTTATTTATTTTCTTGACAATTAATTAATTCAATGGTTACTTCTAATATCTATAATATTGATATTTCTGATCATGCCTTGATTTCTTTGGGACTACATCTTAATTCAAATTTTAAAGTACTTCCAACTGAACCCAAAATGCTCTACATCTATGGTGAATCGATGGAATGCTTTCAGAGCCTATATCAGAGGAACTTCCATTTCTCTTATGGCACATAAAAACAAAACTTTCAATGCAAAAAGTAAAGAATTAGGCAAACACATTGCACAATTCGAGAGACTTTTTATTACTTCTAATGATCCCCAATATAAAATGAAACTACAAAAACTTCTATCTGAGTTTAACTCAATTTTAAGTAAAAGAGCTGGTATACAACTCTCTAATTCAAAGGCCAAATTCTGTTTTAATGCTAACAGATCTGGTTGGCTTTTGGCCAACTGTTTACGTATTATTAAAGCTAAAGCACAAACAAATTCAATTCATGGCTCTAATGGGAAAATTGCATTATCACAAAAAGATATTGTTAATGAATTTCTAAATTATTATGCTGTCCTATATAATAAAACCAAATTTTGTAGCTCCTAGAGTTTAGATTAGAGTTACTGAAAAAGAAATTCATTTAGCTATTAAGTCTCGTAAACAAAATAAATCTCCAGGTCCTGATGGCATTCTAGCTGAATTGGATTTACAACTTATTCCTTATTTGCTTAAACCTTTTACCTTTTTTAGTGCTACTGTATTAATTTCAGGTTCTTTTACTGAAGCACTGATTGTAGTTGTACCTAAACCAAACAAAGATCTGACACTTGTATCAAATTATTGCGCTATTTCCTTAATAAATCAAGATTGTAAACTATATGCCAAAATACTAAAAGATATCATTTGGCAGAGAAATAAGTTCAAATACCTTGGTATTCTGTTCTCTTCATCTGTAAAAAATAAACAATAACATTAAATTGTGAATCTATTTTAAATTCCATTAAAGATAAATTATCAAAATGGACTTCACTTCACCTTTCATGGTGGGGGAGAATGGATTCAATAAAAATTACTATAGCACCAAAAATGTTAGTTAATTTCCCATGAAGTTTTATAAAATTGTTGATCAACATCTTTCTAAGTTTCTTTGGAATAATAAGTCACGTCGTATTGGCTATAAAAAAACTAAAAATGGCAAACTGTAATGGAGGATTTGGTTTACCAGATTTTTAAAATTATGAAGCATTTATCTTAAAACAAAGCTCTCTTTGGTTTAATCATCCCACTTCATTAGTCCACCTACATGGCTTCTTATTGAAAGAGGTTTGGTAACTCCATTTCCTTTGTCTGCCTTGTTAACCATGTCTAACAAGTCATTATTATTTCATAAGTCTATTATTTTGAAATCCACAAAACTACTAATAAATGTTTTGATTCACTTTTTCAAACAACTATTTCAAATACTGTAGATATGTCATTATGGTACAATCCACGACTAAACCTTTCTTGATCTGTTAAATTCTGGCATTCATGGATAAAAGCTGGTATTTTTTACCTCAAAGATATTTATCACAAAAATACTTTTATATCATTTGATTTATTACAGGCTAAATGTACCTTACCATCTTCTGATTTTCTCAAATATGAACTCTTATGTAATTTCCTAATAATGTTCCTTTAAATATTAATTCAGATTTGACAATTTATATTCAAACGGTATCCTCTTCGTCTCATGCTGTTTCATTAATGTACAAGAAGCTTAATTCATTTCAAGGTAACAATTTTGATGCGGTTTCAATGTTTTAGAAAAATGAACTTTTGACTTCTTTCTCATTTGATACATAGAAAAAAATATGGATGAATAATATCTCTGGATGGTTACCTGTAGCACTTTATCAAACTAATTCTTATATTTTGTTTAATTGCTTATGGTACCCCTTAAAATTATTTCAATCTAAACTTCTTCCGAGTGCAAATTGTTGGCATTGTAATTCACATATTGGTTTGTTAAAACATATGCTTTTTGAATGTACATCTGTTTTTAATTTTTGCAATGGTTTGGTATGTTATCCAAAACATATTTAATATTTCTGATGAACTTTCATTCAACTTGTTGATACGTAAATCTGTTGCTCTTTCTAAGGAACTGTCTGATCTAGAGTATAAGCATTTTAATTTTCTGATGTCAGCTGCTTTAAAATCTATTGCAACTTGTTGGAAAGATGTGTCATTATTAAATGTTCATGCTTGGTAGTCATGGATTATTTTCACTAGAAGAGGTGCCAATCTATCTTTGAATGGTATTATTCACAACTGTAATTCTTATCATTTATTTTGGAAACAAATAGATCACTATTTATTGCTTTAGTTATATTTCCTTTTATTTATTCTATTATAGTATAATTCATTCATGTCTTAACTTATAGCAGCTGTACTCAAGTTGCTTCTTATGATATTATATGCTTATTCCTATCCCTTCCTTTTTATTTATGATTTTTAAGCAAATATTAGAATGTACCTGTTTTATATTCAATTAGTGTTATTCTTAGATATGTTTCTTATATTGGTACTCTATACAGTGCTCTTTTTTGTAATGACGTTGTTTTTTATGTGAAAATGTAATAAAACATTTTGAACACAGACAAAGAAGACATATTGGCAGAGACAGTACAGAAACTAATGGTAATTAACCTGTCAGACTGGGCACTAACCAAAGAAGAGAATCTTCTCAAATTGGGTTTATCATTCTGTCCAGAAATATATTTTGATTACGCACAAACTAGAGTTGATCTCTACAAAGTTGAACGTAAACTTTAATTGTTCAAAATACATGCATTACACAATAAGAGAGCTCATATACCAGTAGGCCATCATAGAACATCTGATACACAACTGACATTAGCAATTGAAGATATCCCCAAATTGCAGGTTATCAATGAGCACAGCGTAGTGGGTAGTGCCACTGAGAATGTCGATCCTTTTGATCCCACTAATCTGACAGATATTGCACAAGAAGTTGGGTTAAATACATTGGACTCAGGGCAGCTTGCAAAGAACATACCCTCCACTACCAGCGATAATATTGATGGTTTTTGTGATCTAGTAGCCCAGGACCTAACCAGCCCTATTGGGATAACACCCCAAAAGAGAAATATGAAAAAAAGGCAGTGGGAGGCGGTAAAAACCTACAAAATGACTCTAATCATCAAACCATTGGATAAAGGAGGTAATGTTGTACAATGACTAGGAAGATGTATGTACAAAAAGAATGTTGACAACTAAATGACAGGGCATGCTACTGTAGAGTACAAAAATCCTGTTTGATGGGTTTGCGCCAGAAATACTTTGCATTGTTAGAAGGATGGTTAGATAGACAACTACTTAGTTAGGATGCGAAGCAATTCCTCCTTAATAAGACACCCACAACACCTACCTTCTGCCCAAAATACACAAAACACCAATAATCCACCAGGGAGATCTTAGTCTCCTCCAAAGATAGTCTTTTGGAGAACACCTCAACGTTTGTTGACTTTTTACTGTTTCGTTTCTTTTTAAATCTGAATTCTTTCTTTAGGGACACCAAATATTTCCTGCAGAAAATACATAATGTAACTATCAATGCTAATTACTGGCTAGTCTGTCTTGATCTTGAGAGTCTGTATACTAGCATTAGACATGCAGACGGACTCAAGGCTTTTAAATATTTTCTGAAAACTCGAAGCATCAATTTACTCGAGTACACACATATGATCTTGTCTATGATCAAAATATGCCTCAAAGAGAATGTCTTTATGTTCAAGAAAGAACACTACAAATAGGCACTTCCATGGGCACCTGCTTCACGCTCAGCTACGCCAACTTGGTGGTGGGCTGGTGGGAGAAGCAGGTGCTCTGGAATGATAACACTGAACACTGGATTCCCAATGTGAGAAAGTGGTTGAGGTACATAGATGACATTTGGCACTGAATACGAACTAAAACTCTTTGTAAATGTACTAAATGATAACACTATGATTCTGAGATTCACCATGAAGTGCAGTAAAGAAAGCATTGATTTTGAAACTTGTTGTTGATGATGGTACAATACGCACAGAGCTGTAGAGGTAGGAAACAGTGGCAATTCCATTCTGCATGCCTCAACATGCCACCCACCAAGTTTTAGGTGGGGGATACCTTAGTGAGTTCCTTAGAGCAAAACAAAATTGTAATTCTGTCGACAAATATCAGCATACTAAACAGGAAATGTTAGAAAGATATAAAGCATGAGTGTACCCACGCAATGCTTTGTTGCAAGCAGAAAAGAGAGTGAACAATGTTAAATAGAAGACGCCCTATGTGAACCCCCCCAGTTCTAACAACACGAAAGAGGTAGCACAGGAACCAACAAGATTTCAAAGTCAATAGCCAAACTGGGCAGCAGTGCAAAATGTTGAGGTCCAGGTGGGGTATTCGGAGACAAAATCCCATCCTGAGAAATAAAATAGGGACGATCCCCTCTATGAATTATCAAAGAAGTCCCTCATTGAGAGATCTTCTCGTACAGAGTCACTTTTCCACCAAGGAATCAAATTGGCTTAAACAAGCCAAGAGTTTCCATAGATGCAGGAACTGTAAAGCTTGCAGGTACAGTGAGAACATCATGGGCGTTAACCTTGAAAGGATTAAAACCAGATGTAAAATTTCCAAATTCATTTAATTTGGCACCGACTATGTGGTCTACGTAGTTATGTTCCCATGTAATTTGTGGTATATTGGTTCGACCACCTTCCCAGTAAAAAACAGATATTGGAACACTGGTGAGCGATCACTAATAGAGATATTAGTTACAGCACAGCGAAACATTTCACTGACAAACACAAAGGGGACTGGACTCAGGCCAAGTTTTTTGGTCTGGATACAGTTGTCCCACATCAGAGAGGTGGTAACAGACTGGCAGCATTACTTAGGAGGGTATCTCGTTTTATTCTTCAGGCTGGTACCAAATTCCATGATGGGATTAACTTTGATGAGGAAATACACTCTCATCTATGAGGCCACTACTATACCATTTGCACACTTAGGGCACCATTAGGATGGCGGGCGGACTTTGGTGCGGGGGTCCCGTCGGTGACATTAGGATGCGCCCACCACACTGGCCGGCGGGCCAACTTCTTCTTATTTCATTTCTCTTGTTACTCGGAAAAGGAGGACAGCGGGCAGCCTTGAGGTCTGTCAAGCTGTCAGAAACGAATCGAGGAGTCAGACCTCAAGGCTGCCCGCTGTCCTCCTTTTCCGAGTAACAAGAGAAATGAAATAAGAAGAAGTTTGGGACATGTTGTCCATGAATAAGATGATTAATTGTGAATATGATGCTTGAAATTTGAAACGACTTGCTTGACATATGATTTTATGAATTTTTGTAAAATGCTGATGACCGAAGGATTTATTGAATAGTAATGGTTGTGAAAAGCCCTGAGGAAGTCTTTATGGAAATTATAACCATAGACGAAACACGTGTTGGCTGTATGGCTGTATGATCCAAGAATTGAATTTTGGTTCCAACAAGCCTTTGATGAAAAGCGACAGATATAGAAAATAAAGGCGTGGAATGAATTTCGGACATCTTCTACCTTCATTGAACTGATGCTTTGAAACATTTATGCTACTGAGACTTGTATTTGTTGTCATTTGCTCAGGGAAATAACTTCTGATTTACATTTTTAAAAAGTCTGGCAGCCCAGCGGACATATCTAGCATTGGCAGGAACAATTGTTGTAGTGGTTCATGTCAACGCATTGTACGTTTGGTGGACGGATCTGTCAAGATGATGATCATACAATCTTTTTATTTTTCAATACTGAAACCCAAAGTCAGCTTTTGTTTTGAAAAATTTAAAAAAGTAATGCTCCCAGTGCCATGGAAGCTTTCTCCCATGGTGACTGGGACATTTTGCAGTTTTCCCTGCTGCTTACCACCTGGTTTTATTTTAAATCTGTCCATGTGTGTGTTTTTCCACTATAGTTCGAGTGGGTGGACACAAACCTATGTTTACCCGCCACCCTCAACATAATGAAGGTCTGTTCTACTCTAAAAGATGCAGGCAGACCTTCGGTTTAGTGGAGAGTGTACTGAGGCCCTTAGTTTTTGAAAAACATAATACAATATTTTAACAGTGCAATAAATGTATAAAAGCATTATAAACAAATAAAACATTAAGAATACGTATTTCAATACAAAATTATTAAAGTAATATAATACACATTAAAAATAGAAAAAATAGAAAAATAATACAAACATTTAAAAATAAACTATTAAATATACAAATCAAATAAACAAGAATATTATAAATAATACCATGTCACTATAACCAACATTGGAGAAACTGTTGAAGTTTTGAGGGATTTTGTTTTGAGTATTCTCACTTCAGTTTGCACAACAGTAGGGATGGTGTTGGCCTTCGGATGGTTTAGATTTACTATTCAACTTCAATCTCAGCAACAGTAGGGAATGTGTTGGACTTCCGAGTGGTTAGATTTACTATTATAGCTCCAGCTTAAGCAACAGTAGGGAAACATTAGACTTCGGAAGGGATAGATTTACTATTCCCAATACAGTCCATGTAATAGTAGAAAAAGTGTTGGGCTTCAGAAGGGTTAGATTTACTATTCTAACTGCAATGTATGCAACAGTAGAACATTTTTTGCCATTTAGAGGGTTTAAATTGACTGCTCCCACGTTAGTCTAACCTATCGTAGAGAAAGTGTTGGACTTTGGATTTTCTCAAGTTACTATTCCCACGCCAGTCTAAACAACAGTAGGGGAAGTGTTGGAGTTCGCAGGGGTTAGATTTGCTAGTTCCACTCCAATTTAGGCAACAATATGGACAGTGTTGGACTTCGCAAGGGCTAGATTTATTATTACCACTACAGCCTAAGCAACAGTAGAGAAAGTGTTGAACTTCAGAGGGGCTAGATTTACTATTCCCACTTCAATTTAGGCAACAATCCGGATAGTGTTGGACTTCGTAAGGGTTGCATTTACTATTCCCACGCCAGTCCAAACAACAGTAGGTACATTTGTAGACTTATAGATTTATTATCCCAACTTCAGTGCAAGTAACAATAGGGAAAGTGTTGGAATTCATAGAGTTTAGATATACTAATCCCACTCCAGTCTAAGCAACAGTGTTAGAATTCAGAAGGATTAGATTTACTATCCTCACTTCGATTTACAACAAAGTAGGGAAAGTGTTAGACTTGAGATGGGTTAGACTTTTTATTCCAACTGATGTTAGGGATGAATTCCCAGAGTTACCTTAAAACTCTGCGAGATTCTGCAGAGGTCCACGAGCTGCAGAATTTGGCATGTCTCGCTGCCCGTGCTGATTTTGAGTGTTTCAAGCTGTTAAATGAGCGCAAAGTGCATCATGTAAAGTCAGAGGGTGCTGCTTCTTTCTGCTGATCGAGTATATTTTCTACCCAGACGGTAGCTTTCTCAGTGCAAATGATAGCGACCTGCCATTTCCACTCACTTTGAGACATCTCGCCGGTAGGCATTCAAGCACTTCAAAATCACTAGAGGATGCAAACTCTTGATCGCCAACTAAACTTTGGTGATCCGCACATGAGGAAAAACTCCACTATGAGGCAGATGGCTGAGTTTTGTCTGACCTTCATGCTCTAAGCGGAGCGTGGAGTAGGCAAAACCCTACATACTCCGCCTGTGGAGCGGAATTTTCCACCCATCTCTAATTTCAACTCCAGTTTAGGTAGCAGTAGAGAAAGTGTTAAGCAACAGAGGGTTTACATTTACTATTCTCAATTCAAAGTATGTGACAGTGAGTTGAAATGCTGAACTTCATAAGGATTACATATTGCATTTCAACTCATAATTATTTTCAAGAAGACATAGAAATACCTTTTATATCCTATTTTATATACAAACTACAAGCTCTATACACTCAACAAAACATCAAATAATTTAAATAAAGTTCATTCATATATCATTTTCTACCCTCCCTACATCCCCATACAACACAAAATCCCTGAAAACATTCAATGTAATATATTGAAATAAAAGTATTGTTTCATTAAAAAAAAACATTTTGTAAATGGTATTAATAAAAACGTATAACACTACATTAATAAATAAGCCAAATAAAACAAATCATGAAAATTATCTACAATTACGAATATGCATAATTATAGATAAAATTATTTAATATGAACAATTAATTTAAAAAATGTTATTTCAATACCTTCCCATCCTATTCTCCTCCAAACAAAAGAACCCACTACAAAACATACTTTACTAACAAACTTATCAAAATGACAATACCGATTATAGATTACAAATTTAAAAAAGTAAATAAAATAACAATTAAATAATTTAGGAATTACAAGTACTAGCCAAATATTTTTTTTATTTATTATAAACATTATTAACATATACATTAAATTAATTAAAATTAAATTACCTTCCCACCCCATCTCCCTACAAACTCAACAGCCTGCTACTAAAATTCCAATTACTAACATATATTCAAAAGTTAAAATAACCAAAATAAACAAAGTAAACATAGAAAATCAAACAATTTACATAATTAATTAGTTAATAGTTAGCAATAAAAATTAATTAACATTAACATTAATTTAACTATAATTTAGTTAACTGCCTGCCTTATTCCCCTATAAATCCAGGAATGCCCTACTACATTATAAATTACTAATTAAACTTACAAAATTAGGCAATATAATTAGTTGAATTTATTATGAAAACGAATGTACAATAAATTATTAAACAACACTATTCTTACCTTAGAACTTCTCTTCCCCAATAATTTGGAAGACATGTTATATTTGATACTATATTCAAGCCACAGGATATTGTAATCTGATATTTTGGACATTCGTCTCTGCAGATCAGTACTGAGGCACAGCGACAGAGCTTAATGTGGGTCTATGCATTCCGGGCTATACTTGTGAGAGTGCCGCACAGCGCAGTGCACTGCGTAGTGACACATGTCACCTTGCTGGACTGTGTGAGATTGAAAGGGCAGGAATGCACTGTATTTTTGTCCCTGCATTGGCACCATTTTGGCTGCCTAGCACCAACGCAGGCACAAGGGTGCCTCTATTGCATGCAGAATTGTTTTGTGCAGAAAGGGGCACCATCCTGCAAGAAAACAATCCTGAGCAGCAAAGTCCTCTTTCTATGTGTGCAGCAGAAAGCAGGACACATAGAAAGAGGAAGTAACACATAGAAAGAGGAAGTAACAAGAAGAAATAAATATGTTTATCCTCATTACTTATGTATAAACAACATACCTTAGCAACTAAGTATAAACATACAACCCATGAGTACCATACAAATGGGCCAGCAGATTAAGACATGAAAGATTCCATTTATATTTTATTAACTCAACATATATTTACTAAAGCCCTAATATACATTATATCTTGATTAATATACTGTATACCTAAATAGAAAAGACAACATTCAAAACATTCCTACAGTCACACATTCACACAACCATACAACAGCAATGTGCAAAAACGTGTTTATTTCTTCATATGTCTTATTATCTTCAATAGGCTCAAATTCTATCACGTAACATAAATATTAATACCTCTCTTAAGAGCAAATATTATCACACAAAATTGATTATTATAGTCCAGAAAGTGTGTCTTTGAATTGTTGATGAATCTTCAAAGGATCTACGCGCGTTTCGGTGCCAAGCTCCTTCCTCAGGAAAGCCACTTAAAACTGTAGGGTACCAAATGAGGAATGATACAACTTTGGTATCTGATGTATGATGCAACTGTGGGATGCTAAAGATTAAAAAATATCCTGGGATGAGAGGCCACTGTATATTGGCGACAAGAATAATTATTGTTTGATAATATATCAAAGTAGAATGTTCTGTGCTTCAAATTGTTGTCCGATTGTGGTAGAATGTTCAATGATGTAGACTTGGGAAGTCTAATGGTCGATAGACTCATCAAGAATGGGAATCAGAAGCAATCTGTACTTACACAAATGCATTATGGCAAATATAACAGGTTTTCGAGCGTCTGAAGCAATCTCGTCCATTCGTGGTGTGAAAGATGTTCCAATTTCAATCTCTTTAATCGCGATTCAGCTTGGAACATTGTTCTATTTGGCATAAGGCATTTGCAGAAGTAGAGAATCCTTCTGATTCCTGTTGTTGATTACCCCAGAACTGAGATATTTTTCACACTTTCCCAGGTTTACTAGAATAATAAATTTGAGAATGCATCAAAATCCATTGGAATTATATGGGAACACCCATGCAAATGCTCAGGGAACACCTTTCCAGCGCAGAGTGATGCAACACAGCGATTTGTGCTGCGTTGCGTCACTCTGGATTTATGAAGCCAATCAGGCCTTTCGTGGCTTCATAAATTACATAGTTGGCTTCCGTTGTGCTTGCACAATGGTGCATGGTGCAGGCGCAACCCAACCCCAGTCAAAAATATGCCCCTAGGTAGCCATTCTTGATGGAGCTCA
Source organism: Triturus cristatus (assembly GCF_964204655.1). NCBI lineage: Eukaryota > Metazoa > Chordata > Amphibia > Caudata > Salamandridae > Triturus > Triturus cristatus. The sequence goes on from NC_140591.1 coordinate 1,565,205,588, forward strand.
GCTGCACTGATGAAACTATGTGTTGTTCTCAGTAATATTATCAGATGGTAATTGCAGATAATGATTGAGGAGCATTGACAAAACATTGCGTCAGTCCCTGTAATAGAATTGCAGGCTATACTGCAGGTCAGGATTTAGATGTATTGACATAGCTGTATGTGAGTCCAGTGATAGAATTGTGTGTGATGGGTCAGCATTGAAGTACACTGGAAGATCTGTGTGTGGATCTAGTTCTGTAACAGAAGAGGTATTACAGGTCAGGGTTTGCATGTGAAAGGGCTGTGAGAGCCCTGCTTCTGGAAGCTAAGGAGAGGTATCCAAGGCACAAATGTGATGCTTAAACTGAGCTGTATTTGGTTTCCAGTACTCACGTAGCAAGGGATGCTGTAAGTCAGGGTGGCGCTGCACTGGTAAGCAATGTGTGCTTCCCATTGGAGGAATTACAATTGATGCTGTAGGGTAGGATTCAGTGCTTAATTTGAGCTAGTGGTTGCCGTTGGGGCCACCGGCACTCATTTTTGGGGCGAACACTTCTTTTACTGCATTCTGACATCTATGAGAGCAAGAGAGGGAAAAACTCAGTAATCTGAATGGCATTGGAAGATAAAGACAGAAAAACTATCACACAGGGAGAAAGCAGGAACCTGAAAGAGTGGGCTAAATGAGCAAAGAGTGTCTGGTAGTGAATTAAAAAGGCATGGATGTGTTTATGACTACGCAGCCTTGGTAACCAGCATTCCAGCATTTAATTGCACAGGCCATGAGCTTTTGAGCAGAACCCTGGGGAACCAAACTCATTGCTTTACAAGTTAAGCACGGGTTGGATTGAAGGGCATAAGCTGAGTATTGAATGTGTCAGCGGAGAGGCAGAGGAGCTCAAGGGAGGGATGGATGTGCATTGGTAGAGCTATGGGACAATTTCAGCATTGCAGGATACCATAGCTTCCTCCCACTCAATCATTTATCAGCAAAAAATGTAAAATACCAGATTCCCTTTTATGCCTGCTGGTTTTCATTGCAGAAATGTAGAAGTGTTTTTGAGAAATTGTTGAAAATGTAGTAATGTAAATAAATAAAATGAATTTCATTGCGCGCGCTGAAATGTCAAATGCGTTTTAGCGCTCGCAATGAAATTTGTTTTATTAATTTATTTATTTACATTACTCCAGTCAGCCGTGAGCCTGAGTTTACTACCCCACACCCTGCCCATCCCCCGCCCCGCCCACCGCCCCACGGCACTCCCTCCACGAGCTGCTACTGGTCCTGCCAATAAGCTTCCAATTTGTTCAATTAACGAGATACAACATTTTGATTGGCTAAAATGTTAGTCTTGTGGTAAAGGCTTGACAATTCAAAGCCAGCCTGCGATGGTTTATATTTTATAGGCATACAAAGAGAATCAAATTGATGGCCGTAGGGTTTCCTCAAACACCTAGAATGAAATCATGTATCAATATACATTTCATTGAAGATGTGGAAAGCAATGCACGCTGCATAAAAAACCAAAATGCTTAACTGAAGGATGTTCTAAAGCCAACTAGCATTACGGTAAGAGAGAGATTCTCCTCTCTGCTGAACCAAAATGTGATTGACACTTTCTCAAAGTAATGGCTGAAGATGGGCTGATCCAGTGCTTTAAGTGGGTTTAATAAACTAGGGGGGTCTCTCAAAGGGGTGTGGCCAATGTAATTAAGGGCGTGGCTTGAAATCTGTGCTTAGCATAGGTGTGCCACCCAACTTGTATTTTGCTGTTTCTCTCATTGCATCCAGATATGTGATACAACAAGTAACATCATACCCAGGCGTGCAACGCCTATTGGGGTCAAAGGGCTTTTGCCCTCCGTTGTGTGTGTCAGCCTGGGCCGAGACAGCTTTCCGGGCTGGTGACCATTTTATTGCAGCCGCACCCGAGTACTTCACAGATCTTTAAAAGACCATTTAATTGCTAACAAGGCTTTGTTGTTTTTTCACCCCTTCTTAGAGCCCCTGCATCTTCACTCTACCTATTGCTGGAAGAATCAGTACCCCCGAAAACTTTCTTAGACCTCCCCCAAAATTTAGCTCTAGTTACGCCTCTGATCATACCTACAACAAGTCGTAACAATTGGCTTTGACAATGGTTGTTAGATGCATAAGATAAATAAGCAGCAACTATGGCTTGTATATAATATTGAAAAAGCTTCTGCTTAAAGCCCTGGTGAGAGCACGATGATGTTGCTGCTCCTGCGTTTCAAAAAGAGAAGGGAAATCCTGAGAGAAAATGACTCTCTACAAAAGCATTCTCCTTCCCCTATAACGCTCACCTGGCATGACGTCATGCCATCACTTCTCCACTAGTGAGAAGTGTGCAGTGTGAGCAACGCACATCGATGTGCCTGCTGTCACTGCAGTCAGGAAAAAAATGGCCCCCCTGTGCCAGGGCACAAAACAAAGCCCAATAGAGACCCGTTTCGAGGCCTCCTTTAAAAAACTGTTGGTGTTCAGCACCGGTGAGACCCCGCCCACTTAAAGCCCTGGGCTGATCCAAACAAGTCAATGAGTGGAGGGGGTAGCCCTAAACCCCTTCTCTTTGTACTACACAGAGAGATCTTTGACTTTGCAAAACATAATAACTGAACCACCGGAGAACATAGGTTTACTTTAAGCATGACTGCGTCGTTGATGGTGTCTATTAATTAGCTCGAAAAACGTTTTTCAAACAATTCACCCCTTGTAGTAAACTGGGCTTTGTGTGTGCCACTGGACAGCAGGAGGCACTGCAGGTCAGGATGGACGAGCGTTCGTTATATTTCATAGGTTTACATTTTAGATAACATTTCAGAACCAGTTAAGTGATTTTGCCCGAGTTTGATTAATTTATTTTGCATAGCTGTGTGGTAAAGTATTGACAATTACATAATCAGGAAGGTTAAAATGCAAGGCCAGAAGCTGAAACTCTGGGGCTTATTTACAAGCCCCTTGCACTGCTGGTGTGTCACTTTTTTTGATGCTCCGGCGGCACAGAATGGCTTTTCATTATCGCGTATATATGGTGTTTGGCAACGCAGCGCAAGTCGCTGCATTGCCTTGCACTGCGTCAGGGGGGCGTTCCATGTGCATTGTGAGTGGTTTTCCCTTGCAACACCCAGGGGGTTTGATGCTTTCCTAAATTTACAAGGACATGAAAACCTGGGAATGTTTCAAAAGCGTACGCCTCCCGTTGGCGCAAAGCAGCCGCAGCACAGTGCAAAAGAATGGGAATGTGCAGCATGCCATAGACAGGGCTCATTCCTGCCCTTTCCTTTGGATGCAGGGCAGTGCAGCCATGCATCACAAACTCGTGAGTGAGGCCCTCTGTGTGCAAGAGAACATTACCTTAGATGGGGTTAAATAACCTACACAAATTACACTAATTTAAGAACCAGAAGCCAGGTAGACCAACGGCAACTAAGCAATAAACTGAACATTAACTTGGTTCTTCTGTCACAATGGGCACCCCGTGGGCAAACATCTACTGAGAAGGCGTGGTGGGTAAGAAAGAGCCACAGCCAAGTAAAAGCACGTGTGAGCCATCTCGACATTGCTATAACACATTCTCTGTTGCAAGAATAACTGCATTGCTCAGCCTTTCTTGGACATTGAGGGCACTCTAAACTTCTTCAAAGTGAAACACAAAATATATTCAATTACTTGACTTTATTCTGGTTTTGCTGCAATCTCTCCCTGCCCTTCTGCATGCTTGCTGGTCCCTATGTACATCGGTTGTTTCTTAAACTGTAAAATAAAGAGACATTCATCATCATTGTATAGTTTACACTGATACCCAATAATCACTTCATTCAGTTGAATATACCTGAATTCTATAGGAGGCTTCTTGATAACTTTAAGATGACCTCTGCCATTTCCAAACATCAGGAGAGCTCTGTGGCTGCTTTGGACATGTGGTGTCCAGAGATGTGCTCCTGTGCCCACACAGAGTGCATCCTCCAGAGACATGCAGCCTTGCAGCAGCATCACCTACACTCTGGGGGCAGCAGCACCAGCCCTTCCTTCACTGGAACAAGCAGAGCACCTGTGAGTTCAGACCACCCGCTGAGAGCAGGGAACCGGTACCTGTGTGTCACACATGACAATCCTACTCAAAACATGAATACAACACAGTCTGGCACTTTCTGAAAGGTGAATCACCTAAAAAAGGAAACACTGCCAAGATAAACTTGAAGATGTGTTCCTGATAATATGAATTTTCAATAATCGTGCTGTTCTAACACGCATTCAGAGCACTGTTCTTGATAACATGCATGTTCACTCAAAGCCTTGATACGTCACAGTATCGAACATTTCGCGTGGAACCTGCTTAGCAACACCCAAGGTTACTCACAGCTGTCCTTAAAACTGCCCGAACCTAGTAATGCCCCAGTTCCCCACAGTGCCTTGCAACCCTTAACCTAAATTGTAGAGTTACTAAGACATCTGCAGCGGATAACATTTCAACTCACTCAGCGCCCTTCTTGATACAATGCAGCCTCAAAGCCCCCCTTACACTTCTATATCTCTGTTCTTGATAATGCCCTCACCCCATAACCCTGAGCCCTTGGTTTGAGCTACGACAGACCAGGTAGGACACGTTGTGAGGTCGGGATTGAGAGATGCCCTTGAGAGCTGGAGCCCACACTTCTTGGGGTGCTCGCAGTCCTACGTCCTTTGCAGAATCAGAGGTCGACACCTTCGATCCTCCAGCGATGCCTCGGTTACTTACTCCGAGTCCAAGTCTTCCTCGATACAGTCCTCACCTTCGAGATGTCATCTCCATCCTGCAGAACCTGTCCCTGAGCTGATTTTAAGGGCGTGAAACGAGAAGTTATTGGTACTGAAGAGAAGTAGCCCCTTGGTTGGTTGGAAGAGCCATATCTTGGGCAGATGACATTTTGAGTCTGAGCGGCTGACTTCAACTTTTTTACATTTCTCGACTTTCCTCTATTATTTGCCCACCTCGCACATTACTCTGTGGTAACCCTGGAAGCTGTGGTCGTTCCACAAAGCCTCACGGGCAGAGAGCCCCTCAGGGTGGCATCACTGCAGCTGACCAGGAGTAGGAGACAGGGCAGTGGCAGCTTCAGGGGCTGAGAAGAAGGGATGAAGGACCCCCTGACCCGACCCCTCGCTCTCCACCACCCACTGACAAGGTTCAATCTGAGTCTTTATAATCTGCTTTTTAAACAGCTTTTAATGCTACAGTTTGCTGCTTCTAAGCACTGTACATAGCAACTGCTACTATTGCCCAGTTTACCCAGTCTCTTTGTCTCTGAATGATGGAGGTGACCAGACCCCGTTGGGGGTTCATTAATATACCACAAATCACTCACGTGTCAGCAGCAACATAGACATAACGTGTATTAGTAAAGCGCACTTTCACCCAGAAGGGTAACTTGGCGCTGAATAACAGATGTTTATTGTTACCAAAATCAAATATACTCATTGTATTCACCTCAGAAGGATGAAAGGCTGAGCGCTTAACCTCCTGTAAAACTGATGCTTGTGTTTGATGTGTGCCAAGTGGCTGATCTATCAATGGCTCAGTTGTAATGCAATTGTGACGTTGTAATCACTTAATACTTGGGTAACTGTGGTTATTGCTCTATATTTTTAACTTAGAACTAGTTTCTCAATTATTTTTCTTCGTTAAATTTCCGATTGTAATAAAGATTGTTTTGTAGCGCCTAAATGTGCTTGGTATCTTTCAGAGTCGGCCTGTTCTCAACCCTTTGCAGAAGAACACCTTTCACTGTGGAAACGGAGCGGGGGAGGGTTTCTACCCCCAGCAGGAAACAAATACAAATAAACCCTGTGGTTGTACACAGGGCACGCGGCTGCCGCAGAGTCCAAACAAAGAGCCCCCCCCGAACCCATTCTTAAACAAGCTGGTGCCCAGGTATTAAAACACACACACTCCAATCACACACCAGCTCACACCATCACTCCCTCTCTGCAGGGCCTTACCACTGTGAAAGAACAGGAGGGGAGGAAAGAGACGGAAAGAAGCAGGCGCTGCCCTGGGCGCACTCGAAGTATTTATAATATGTCAGAATCTCACTCTCCGGGGAGACTGGGTCAGCTGGGACTCTGGCTTCATTTATGCTTCCAGCTGAAGGAGAATATTAGTTTAATAAATAGCCCACATGAGGACTAATGAAGTGCAAAAGTGCACATTTATTCTAAGAATGGGAGGAACCATTTGCCACAGCCTCCGGTCTGTCTTGTGTTCTTGTCTTCGATAATGTCATTTGGAAACAAATGCAGCGACTCAGAGAACCGCGTCAGCGGCCTTTCTAAATTGGACCGAGACTCATACGTCACAGCGGGTGGCATCAGAGATGGTTCCCGTTCCAGAGGGTGGTGGTAATGGGTGGGCTTTGCGGACGTGCTCCAGGTAATTAGAACTGGCTTTACAAGAGGGTTAGAAGGGGTGAGGAATGTATTACAAGTGGGTGGAACTTGAGGAATTTGACAGCGTGGAATTCTTTGAAGTTACTAAAAACAGCTGGAATGATTTGCCAGACACAGTAAACATTGCTAGTGCAGGTGCGGCGTTAACCAGGGGCCATATTATATGTAAAGCACATATTCCTTGATGGCACCGGGCACACCTTTTGAAATGTGTGCCTGTGCAATGAATGAAAATGCACCCTATTAGAGTCAATGTGCTGCCCCCCCAGGGCACCTGAGAACTTGAGCTGCCCTTGGGGTAGCACATTCGGGTGACAGATGGAGCAGCTGTTTTGAAGTCGTGTTTTGAAAGTACAGGCGGCCACCCACCTGCACTTTTAAAGGGGATTAGAGATCCACTAGCCGTTAGGTGCAGTGAGTGACCCCATGGCACCCCCTTTCTCCCCTCCAGAGGGCTGCCATCAAAGAGCACACTGACAGTGGGCTACTTTTTAGGTGGTGCACTGTAAGTGCCCCTCCTGATAATTCTTTGCTTGTGCGTCCACGTGTGTAATATGGCACAGGCGCAGAGGCAAAGGTATTCCCTCATTTACATGGGGCCACGCCCCCATGCAAATAGGGGAATGCCCTCTTGAGGAAGTGCTGTCTTGCGCCAGCGCTGTCAGCATTACCGAAGGGGACACACACGTTGTCTGTGGCCCCTTCTGTAATAATAAAGTGCTCCGGGGGAGAGTAAAGTGGGTGCAAATGCTCGTTGCGCCCCCTGGGCACTTCTATAATAGAGCCCCAGGTGTCATAAGTACCTCCTACTCTGAATTTATAATACAATGTTTCACACGCAAGTTACAGAAATTACTTCATATTCACTCACCCACAGGGAATTGTGCAGGGATCCAAAGTGAGCCCACACTTGTGATCATGCAATGCCGCAAGTCCAAATTGTGGGCGTATTTTTACTTCTACATGGTAATTTTGCATCCTCATGTAAATGAGGCAAGTGTGTGACAGCGGCAGCCCTCCTGCACTTTTAAAGTGGATTAGAGATCCCCTTGCAGATAGCTGCAGTCAGTGACTGCAACCGCATGAAAAGGATGTGTGGTAGTCCATGGGACCCCTTTTTTCACTCCAGAGGATTGCAATCAAGGGGCGCACTGACACATATATACAGCCCCAGGTGTCATAAGTACCTGGCATAAGTCTCAATTTAATATATCATGTTTCACACGTTAAACAAGTTACAGAAATTACTTCATATTCACTCATCCCCACCAAATCATATCAGAATAAACCGGCCTAAATTCATCAGGGGAAAATTGTGGGGATGTTATATACAGAGTGTTAGAATCCGGGTTCTCTGGTTGACACAGGTAGGTACTTGTGACAAGCAGGGAACCTTTCCTCTAGTCAGGGTAAGGGGTCACACTACTAAAATAACCCCTGCTCACCCTCTAGGTAGCTTGGCGCGAGCAGACAAGGCTTATCTCAGGGCGTTATAGGTTAAGCATTTGTGAACACATACTGTAACCAAGTGACAACACTACAAATGGACACCACACAGGTTTATATTAAAAATAAGGACTCTTTATATAGGATTATCACAAGACCATTAAACGATTAAAAATACACAATACGGTTGCTTAGTTGGTAGAAGATTGCTTAGTTTCTCTTAAGTTCTTAAATGCGACACTTTAAGTCAATGTACCTTAGATTCGACACGCAGGGCAACGAAAGTTTTGCAGTGATGCAGATGCGTTGAAGTTCTTGGTGCAAAAGAAATAAAGACGGGATCTTCCAGATGCGTTACGCTTCTCCGATGTTGCGAGAAGGCTCGACTCGATGCGTCAGCTACAGCGGTGTCACTCTTGACGAGATGCGACGGCAGCGGCACTCTTCTCCGACGTTGTGAGACGCTTCCGCTCGATGCGATGCTGCAGCGGCTACACCCCTTCTGCGGGATGCGACGACAGCGGCTCCAACGTTGGCTCCGACGGCGGCTCCGACGGCGGCTCCGACGGCGGCTCCGACGGCGGCACGCTTCTCCGTGGATGCGAGGTGCTTTTCTGGATTCGGTGCAATGCGACAACTATGATGGCTGCGATGGCGACACGCTTCCTCCTCGATGCGAGACTCTTCTCTCGATGCGGTGCAATGCGTCAGCTACGATGGCTGCTATGGCGACACGCTTCTTCGGCGTTGCGAGACACTTCCGGGATGATGCGAGACGCTTCCGCTCGATGCGATGCTGCAGCGGCGACCCTCTCTGCGAGATGGTGCGGACCGTACCCACGCCCTCAGAGCGTGGGTACGGTCTGTACCACGTGTAACCCTACATCACCACTACAATGGTGGGACGGACCGTACCCACGCCCTGGGGGGCATGGGTACGGTCCGTACCACCATTGTAGTGGTGATGTAGGGGTACCGTGGTATGGACCGTACCCACGCACTCAGAGCGTGGGTACGGTCCGTACCACGCGTACCCCTACGACACCACTACAATGGTGGGACGGACCGTCCCCACACACCCCAGAGCGTGGGTACAGTCAGTACCACCATTGTGGTGATGTAGGGGTATGCGTGGTATGGACCGTACCCACGCTCTGAGGGCATGGGTACAGTCCATACCACGGTACCCCTACATCACCACTACAATGGTGGTACGGACCGTACCCACGCTCTGGGGGGCGTGGGTACGGTCCGTCCCACCATTGTAGTGGTGACAGGTACGCGTCCACGTCCACTTCCGTTGTGGCAGTACGTAGGGATTGGTGGACTCGCCCCCCAAAGTGACCAGACCCTGGAGGTAATTTATGTGCAGGATATATATTTTTTTACTTGGGTGGGGGTTCTGTTTCCTGCACCTCGTCCACCCCCCCCCTTTGCCCCTGGGTGTTGTTCCGACCTTCTGCGGCGTCTGCGTCGGTTTCTGTGCACCAGGTCGTAGGCTAGGAGGGCCGGGATGACACGTAGGATGGGGTCCATGGCTGTCCGTCACGTACCGGTGCTCCTTCTTCGCGTCGTCCTCAATTTCCTGGGAGTTTTTGGCTGCCGTAAAAAATGAGCCGTGCGGAGTGACGTAGGCACGGATCGTACTTGCTGGTCCGTGAAACGCTGTCTGACTCCGTCCGGACGTCATGTACGCGATGTCCCGGATCGGAATTGTGGGTATTTTTTCGCCACACGTAGTTTTTTACGATTCGTACAGAAATGGTATTTCTGTACGAATCGTACTTGCTACTTTGTAAGGAGGATTACCAGGCTCCGTACGACCATTCGTACCCAGGTTTTACAAGATCGGAATCAGCCCTATAATATTAAGACAATAAAATACATGTAATGTACATTTTAATAAAATTTTACAAATAAAATATAAACACACCAACATAATAATTTATACATGTATGTTTACTTTAAAACAGTTAATAAACTATTATTTTTAATTTATGTTACGATTTTAAAATAATATAAAAAATAAAAATATATATTAATGATTTAAAATATGAAAAAAAAAAAATATATAATAAACTAAAACATTAAACTATTAGAAAAATAATAAATTTCACAATACAATCAGTACGACAGTGGAGAAATTTTTGGATTCTAAAGGGGTAAAAATAACTATTCCCAATCCAGGGAGTGCATAAGTAGGTTAAGTGTTGCATAGCGGAGGATTTAAATTTACTATTCCAACTCCAGTGAGTGCAACAGTAGGGAAAGTGTTGGATAGTGGAGGGGTAACAATAACTATTCCCACTCCAGGAAGAGCAACAGTAGGGGAAGTGTTGGATAGAGGAGGGGCACAAATTACTATTCCCACTCCAAAGAGTGCAACAGTAGAGAAAGTGTTGGATAGCGGAGGGGTAAACATTTTTATTTGTAGAACAAAACAACTATCCATGGGTCTGAAAGGTCTACAAAAATCCTATTGTGCTGTAATCCTAAATTAAAATAATAAATACATTTACTGAAAATAATTATTTTCAACTAGAAAATATTTACAAACAAAAAAATGAATTCAAACATAATGTATTTATTTTATTTCCTACCCTATAACACCACACCAATAACAAAACACTTCAACATTTTTAATTACATTAAGTTCCATAATTAACAAAATTAATAACCAATTCAAAAAATAGACTAATAAATATTAATTGACTACACACATTTTAACACTATATTATCCACAACACACACCTAAATTAAACTATAAAATATTAAAACACAATTAAAACTTAATTTTAAATTAAAAAGTATCACTAGTAACAGCTTATAATTAAATTATTACATACCCGCCCTTTACCCCTTTCAAAGTAAAACTACACACAAAAAATAAACAATTACCCAAAATAAATATCAACAAATTAATATTATATTTAATAATTAAACACAAATTACTTTGCACCCGTTACTCCTATAAACACCACAACACACAACTAAAATTAATTACACAATTAAAAAAATTAATAACCAATAAATTAATTAAAATTAATTAACAACCCATTACTAATTCATAAATTAAAAATACATTTCTTCCCACCCTTTACACCTATAAACACCACAACCCAAACCTAAAATTACACAATTACCATAATTAATTACCAATTAATTATTTTAAATTAATCAACAACCAATAATTAATTCCTAAATTAAAAATAAATTGCATTCCACCCTTTACACTTATAAATACCAAAATACACACCTAAAAGTAATTAAACAATTACCATAATTAATCATCAATTAATTAATTAAAATTGTTTAACAACCAATTATTAATTAATTATCAATACAATACTTTACACATTTAACACTATAACATCCCAATTAAACAAATCCTGATAAATAAAAAAAACAATACATTTAATATAATTAAATTACTTCCCACCCTCTTCCCCTATAAACCCACAACCCGCTACAGAACTAAAAATGCAAACTTCTAATAAAAAATCAATAACTACCATAAATTTAACACAAGTATTAAAAATACAAGCAATTCCAATACAAAAAAACATATATCACATACATATAAAATATATACTAAAATACATAATATTAATAAAAAAACAATATTTTTAACAACTATATTTTTGCAAATGATATCAAACGCTTTGATGTTTTTTAAATCGATATTACTTTTAGTCAATATTCTTGACCACGATATTCTTGCTGTCGATATTTCTAACCCATGATATTAATGACTCGATGTTTGTGCAACCCGATATTTTTTAATCAATATTCTGTCCCTGCACCCTTTTGGGCAACCTGCAGATGTATCACAAAAAGTATGTTTTTGTTTATTTACTGTTGCACACATTTCACAGATGCACACACCCACCAACTGATTAAGAACAATACTTCTGCCTTCTACATAGGACAGCGTTTTAGGAGGAAGGTTTTAGCCAGTCAGCAGAGATGGCGTCTCGTGCATGACTGCTGCCCACTGCCTAACTTAGGGTATGAAGCACAACTGTGAGGCAGGATCAGAGACTGAGACAGCAGATAGTGAGACCGCATCTAAGGGAGAGGAAAATGGAGCAGAATATTGAATTGATTTTTCAGTCAGCACAGTTCCATCTGATGACTCATCTTCCAGCAGTAATGCTGGCCCTCCACAAGCACAGTCTGTGCAGCAGAGTGACAGTCACAGGTTAGATCAACCCATAGAACAGGTGCTTGTGGTAGTAATTACAGATGATGTCAGCCCCCCAATATCGGCTTTCACTGGCGACTCTGGATGTAAAGTTGATACAGCCATTTTTTCGCCAATTGACTACATCCATCTTTGTTTGGATGTTGACCTCCGTGAGCAAATTGAGCAGCACACAAATTTGAGTGCCAAACAATCTCTGAGGGATCATGAATGCACTCTTGGGCGTCACTCTAGGGCACACCAATGGACTCCTACTACATTTGAGGAGTTGACTTTATTTTTGGGTCTCACTATCAAAATGGGGATAGTGCACAAACCAAGATTGCAGTCCTATTGATCTACTTGCACAGTTTGGGTAACCAGCAAAATGCATGTTGTTTATTGTCAGACAACCACGGGAAGAGTCATATCTTTCCTTGACTTTCAGTTGACCTTCATTGGAAGTCTTACTTGCTACAGAATCACCAGCCTCCACTTCACATGCTCTGGAGTACTTGGCAAGGCTGCAGAATTGACACTTTGTTGATTGCATTCCTGGAACACCTAAGAAGATACAACCTTGTGCTCATTGTAGAGTTTGCTCTAAGCAAGGTAAGATGCAGTCTTGTTCACAGTCCCCAGTGCCCATCTCAGCCAGCCCCTGCTTTCCTACTAGCTTTATATTGTACCCAGGGCCACAGGAATTATGTAACTAGAGAGGGTCAAATTATGTGGCAGGGTTGAATAAATTATGCTGTAAAAAAGGCAAATTATGCAGCATAATGTGGCACATTTTGTAATAGTATTTCATCATTGTTTACTCATTTTTAAACTTGTTAACACTGTCTGGGCATTGGTTGCACCTCACTCGTACTAGTTTAATGCCCAAATGTAGCAATAACAAACAGAAAGGTGACCAGTCCAGATTTGCAAAGGGCTATCCAGCACGATGCATCACTTGTCTCTGCATTTTAGTAACCATTTGAGCTGGAATTTGTATTTGTTATAATCTGCAGATTAAGCAGCATATGATACATTATGTGGCATATCTATAACTATGCAAAAATCGCCACACAATCGCATAATTCCAGTGGCCCTGGTTGTACCATACAAAAGTGAAGTAATGGGAAATTGACTGAGGTGGAGCTGCCCTAAGGTAAACATTTCAATGCTTGTGCATGGATACTTCCATGGTCCACTACTTATGTAGGCAAGCAGCTGTAGATTTTTTGTACCTATACTTGAGAAAATCATGGACTTGCTTATGGCCTGCTCAACACCGCTACCTGCAATCAGAATGTGGTAGGTGTCCTGTATCACTATTGACAGGTGTATTATAGTCCGCACACTGCATATAATGGTGGACGGAACATAATCTATGTTGTCATAGAGTACCTGTGTAGCAAAAACGAAAAGTCATGACTAGTTTTTGAAAGGCTTTTTAGAGAACTACAACACAAGGACCACACTGATTGCCCACGAGACCCAGAGTCAGTGTAATAATCATGTGGATTTCCTGAGGAACTCAGTCACCATTTTTAAAAATTTCTGTAGTTTGTAGGTTTGCATAGGTGGTGCCACAGCACAGCCCTAAATACATTTGTTGCCCCAATTCCTTATCTCTCAATTGATCGCTTTAGGGCATTTTGTGTCGTGGTCTCTTGGCCCACCCACAAAAGTGGGGTGCTGTTCTTATTGTGAAATGTGTGTTAACTCAGGGTGGTACGATTAAAGAACTTTCCATCCCAGAAATGTGAGGAAAATGTGTGTTTCTTACCAAACAAAACCTGGTGAAAGCCATGCAATCCACCCCACCCTGCTGTCTAGTTTAAAAAAATGTACAGGTTTGCTTAGTTTCCTAGGTTCCGGCTGAACTAGGGTCCAAAATCTGAAGCTACCCACTTTGCAAAACAAGGGTCAGCTTCTAGTAGAGGAGAGGAATGCCAAATCCACAGAAGCCCACAACAACTTCCGCCACCAACGGCCATGACCAACTCATCAGAAATACGAGAAAAACAGTGATCCAAGACAGAATCTCCACACACGCGCACAACAGCAAAGAACTCTTCAGCATCATCATGGAGTTCGACGAACCCACCAGCGAGTCTACTGTCATTCCTCCCTCACAAGACCTCTGCAACAATCTCATCACCTTCTTCCACCACAAAATCAAGAACACTTACCATAACTTCAATGAAGACAACCAACACACTGAACCCCCACCAGCCACCCGACACCCTGAAGCCAACGCTCAACAGCTGGACCGCACTCACCACCGAAGACACACTGAAGACGATAAAGTCAATCCACTCCGGGCCCCCACGGACCCCTGCCCCCACCACATCTTCAACAGAGCCACCGACACCATCGCACCCATGCTTCGCCACACCATCAACCACTCCCTGGTGAACGTCTCCTTCCCCATCGACTGGAAACATGCCGAGATCAGCCCCCTCCTGAAGAAGCCCTCGTCGGACCCCACCGACCTCAAAAACTACAGACACATCTCCCTACTCCCGTTTCCAGCGAAAACCATTGAGAAAGCCATCAACAGCCAACTCGCCACCTTCATCGAAGAGCACAACATCCTCGACTCCTCCCAATCCAGCTTCAGAAAAAAACACAGCACAGAAACCGCCCTCCTCACCACGACTGACGACATCACTCCCTCCTGGACAGAGGAGAAACAGTAGCCCTCATCCTCCTCGACCTTTCAGTGGCCTTCAACACTGTCTCCCACTGCACCCTAACATGAAGACTCCACGACATAGGGATCAGGGACAAGTCACTCAAATGGATCCACTCTTTCCTCTCTGACAGAACGCAGTGGGTCAGACTCCCTCCTTTCCCCTCAGACCCTACATCAACCACCTGCGGAGTCCCCCAGGGGTCCTCCCTCAGCCGCACGCTCTTCAACGTCTACATGGCTCCGCTCACCCCCATCGTCAGAACCCATGGACTCAATATTGTTATGGTGTTATGTTATGTTACCATGACTTGTATAGCGCAAACAGCTGCCCCAGCAAAGGAGCGTCCCGGCACTGAAAGCAGAGCAACTGACACATGCAGGTGGAATTGATAGTCGGACTATGGTGCAGGGAAAAGGTGAGTTTTAATGGCCTTCCTGAATTCCAGGTAGTTGTTAAGGCCCCGGATGTGAGCTGGAAGTGAATTCCAGAGGAGGGGCGCTCTAATACGAAAGGAGCAGCCTCCAGGATGGACTGTGTACGGGGGACCACTACCAGGTGGTGACCCTGTGAGCGAAGGTGACGTGAGGGCACATAAGGCGAGAGGAGGTTGGCCAAGATGTTAGGGGTTGTCAATTTCAAATCTTTGAAAGCAATGCATAGAGCTTTGAATTCAGTTTGCCTAGCCACAGCCAACCACTGAAGACAACGGATGGCGTCAGACACCGGGCAGGACCTGCACAGACCTAGACCGGTTCTTGCTGCCGCGTTCTGAGCCCTTTGCATCCTCAGAATTTCAGACTTATTGGACCCCAGGTACAGAGAGCAGGCATAGTCCAGTCTTGACATTACACACGCCTGAATGATGACCTGTCGTATGCAGACACCCAACTCATCCTCATTGTGTCATGCTCGACTTTAATATTGTGTGATATATCTAACAGGCCCTGTAAATTGTGCTTTGATGGAGATACTTTCTCTGTACAAGTGGTCTAACTGATCCCTTGCTTGTCTTGGGCAAGTTGGGTTTAGGATAGATTGGGATTGGGAAGAATTTTAAAATTGACTATAGATTTCCAATTTATAATAAAAAAAAATCTGGAATAGATCTATGTGAAGATTACAAACAGATACTTGCACTCTTAGGACATAAGTGGTCAAAAGTTCCAATTGCATGGTTTGTCATCATATTTCTTGCTGTTTTTCCCAGATGAGGTCAGTGGCAATTAATCAGGACCAATATCATTCTTATCTACTACTGAGGGCACTCAGTGCGCATTTTTTTTTTCATGTGCCTTCATGAAAAATGTCTGGAGTCACCATTATTTGGTGTGGCCTCCTAATGGAAAATTATGTTTGTTAGCTTGATACAGCCTGGAAAGAATGATAACATTGACAGATATACAAACATTTAGGGCCTGAGTTAGATCTTGGTGGGACTACCGTTGTCTGGCCACAGCAGTATTACCAAGTACCCTGTCAAGCTAACAGGTGGTTCACCCGCCCACCATATTTAGATGTTGCAGCAATAGACAGCGGCATTCTGCTCTGCTGGCTAACAGTACTCCAATGCCAGTGGGTTTGCTATGATCTGATTAGATGTTCCCATTGTGATGGTGGTGTCCTGGCTGTGGTTTGGTGATGGAGTGAGTTCCTAGTGGAGTCGAGACTGGTAAGTAAAACGTATTAATGTGTCAATACAGATATAGGTCATGTTTGCATGAAAAACATTTGTAGGTAATGTGTTATGTCTCTTTGTTTTACATATTGCATGCCACTCACACAACACACACACTTTTCTTGAGTTTCAATAGATGTGTGTTCAATTTACCTTGATAAGTAGGAAAATGAACACTACTGCATTACACTGAAGAAATATATTGCATGTAAGAGCAATGCAGAAATACATGAGGTTACAGCAATTGACAAGTCACGATACATAGGACAATTGTACAAGTAGCTTATCTAAAATTTTGGCAACAACTTAGTCATTAGGCGTCATGGAGGAGTCAGAGAAGCAAAGGAGGGACCTGGACGATGGGGTAGAACATGGAAATGGAAGCTAGAAGCAGGAAGAAAGGTATGTTTTTACCTCATTGCCTTTGATTCCACCAACTCAGTGTAGGAGGGATTCCTGCCACAGTTGGCTCGATGGATAGACATATCATGATCACCTCAGCTTGACTCTTGACTGGAGTCCCACTGCCAGCCGCGTCTGCCTATGACATCATTGATACCTTCAAGATTCCTGGCAGAGGTGGTGGGACTGTGGCGGTGTTTCGCCCATGCACCAGCCAACATCTAGATACAGTAGGCCGACAACCAAGTGGGTGGGAGGTAAGACCATTAAAAAAAGGCAGCACCTAGACCTGATATGCCAACATTTAAATCAGGCCCTTAGCAATCTAAAAAACGCTTGCTTCTTGTTTTTCACATGAAAAGCATGCATTCAGTGAGCCTCAGTGGTTAGGTCCAAGTACACATTACACAATGGTGGTGTGTGCCTCCCATCGCATTTCAATCTGAAAATAAAAAACATAAATGGATTTTTGTTGGCCTACCCTCATATCGGTGGTTGGGACCCTTTGTTTTTATGGGGTCATGAGACACGGCTATGTTCAATAATCAGACCCTCCAGGATTTAGTGATTTGCAAAAAAATCAGGAAGTCAGCAGTTTTGTAAAAATGCCACGATTTTACAAAACTGCCCCGCGAAATTTGAAAAATGTGTCTTTTTTTGGGGCCTATTACTTTTGAAATGAGGAACAAGGTAATTGTGCGCCAAATACTGCAAAAACCATGCCGTTTCCACCTTGTTGATTGCCAGTTGTGTGACGCCGAGATCTGAGACTGAGACTTTTCACTGCAGTAACCACCTTTCCTTATGCATAGCTCACACCAGATCCCAGATCTCTGTTGCAGGCTACCTAGTGTCTATGAACCCCCTCTTAGAGACTTAAACGGTCACAGGTTTTATGGTGTTAGGACGCAAGTATGTTAGCTTTTTTTCTGTGGCTTTGGGTCTGAGCTTCTCCTTAGAGTTGCAAGAAGGGTGCTCTGACAGGTGCCAGTCCTCTCTGCTCTCCACGTCTCACTGGGATTTAAGAAGAGGTACTGTGTTTTGAACTCTCATTCACTGTTGGGACTGAATTTAGGTCCCCTTGTGTGGACAGCCCATGGATCTATTCAGGTCGGCCTTTACCACCAAGTCAAGTCAAGTCAAGTCAAGTCATCATCACTTCTATAGCGCAGACATATCACTCCGAAGAGTCTCATGGCGCTTGCAGCGGCTGGAAGCAGAGAGAAAAAGGCGGAGCTGAATTACTGATCGAACAGCCAGGTTTTAAGTCTGTTTCGAAAACACCCATGAACGGGGATGGACCGCAAATCGACCTGCAACTTGTTCCAGGAAAACGGACCTAGGTATGAGAAGGATCTGCCACCCTGTCTGGTGGTAAAAATTCTAAAGGGAGTGAGCAAGGACTTAGCACTTGACCGCAATGCCCTCTGGGGCTTGTACCAGCAGAGTTTTCTGGACCAGTACTGCGGTTTGTTTCCATAAAGGTATTTATGGGTGAGGCATAAAACCTTGAAGAGAATGCGCTTTTTCACCGGGAGCCAGTGCAAGGCTCTGAGACATGGGGCAGAGGAGGTACGTTGCGGGAGATTCAAAATCATCTTGGCTGCAATATTTTGCAACACTTGGAGCTTGTTTAAAAAGGATTCATTTACGGATAGCAGAAGTGCATTTCCATAATCCATTCAGTTGGTAATCAAACCCTGAAGCAACGGTTTTCTTGCCTCCAGGGGGATCCATTTAAAGACTCTCCGCAGTGTGCGCATAGTTCCGAAACAGGAACTTACTACATGATTAACCTGGGCCCGCATGGACAATTGATTGTCCATGTAAAAACCCAGGTTGCGGCTACCTCCTTAGGAACAGGACAGGCGCCAAGGTCATAGGGCCACCATTCTGATGACCAGTATTCTGACGCTTTTCCAAAAAGCATAATCTCGGATTTTGCACCGTTCAGTTGCAGATGGTTATCCTTCATCCACTTGTTCACATGGGACATGCAGTGATTGAAGCTTAAACATCAGCCCTCTGCCCATGGTTCGGGCAGGTCAATCTTAATTTTTGGAATGGCCCTCCTTCCATGTTTCAGCAGTGCTGGGGACAAGAAGCTAAGTCCAACCAGCTGACTTATCTTGTCATTGTTTTCATTTGAATGTTTGTTGTAACTGGAGCTTTGCATTAACCACAACTATTCGGTTGAAGCTAGGCTTCCTATAGCATGTTATCTCATGTCATATTACCACTGTGTTACCAGTCCAGTGACTCATTGAAATTCCCAGAGTTTTTGATAGGCTCATGCTGGTGGAGCCATCTGCATTTGGAATATTGAGTAGCTCCGTCCAGTCAACCCTGCACTCCCCTCTCTATGGAATCTCCCTGTTGGCATTAGTTTCAGTAATACTAATAACTAAACTTGTACATGTGTGTTTCAAAACGCTTCATGAGCCATTTAACCATTCAAGACCTGTTCTAATTCTTTCAAGTAAACCTGAAGTAAACCTGAAGATCAGTTCTCAAAACTGTTTCCTACTTTGTGTTGCACAGCCAAATCATTCTGCCATCTGTGGCTACATTCTCTGGTTGTTGTTGCTTTCTATTTTGTTTTATTTTGCTTCTTGACTTTGAGTAGATGAAAAACAAGATGCTTTTCCCTCCTTTAGAACATATCCTCCCCTTAGAGGTCCCCTGTGCCAATGCCAGAGTCACTGTAACCCGAGGTAGTTATTACACAATCTCAATCGCACTAGGAAGTGTCTGTGGTTGCATGCATGTATGTGAAATGTCACCCCAGTAAGGGGGGTTGGGGCTAGGGAGGAGGGGAGTAGGTGACAAGCCTATCCAAAGAGGTGGGGGAGGTGCAGATGGGTGGTGATTGGATTTATATGTTTCTTCAATCATGACGTGAATTGCTGGAGTGTGTATGGGGCGGGGTCTTAAGGGAGGGTATAGTCGGTATACACCATACCCCAAACCTCATCATCCGGTAACTATGCCATGATTGAGTCTAGACTTGGGGAAATTACGCAGGTACTACAACACCTAAAATCGGACCTGCAGAAGCTAATAAGCATCACTACTAAACTAAAACACAACATGAGGCCATCAGATAAACTTGACAGTAATAGACAGATCCCTCTTGACAAATGCCTACACCATGTGGCCCATGCATTAAAATTGATCAACTCCCAAACATCCCAGCGCACTAGTTGGCGAGCCGCTCCCTTACACAATGCACCCTCAAGACCGTCCAGGACCGAAACCTCCCTTTCTGACAATGACGTCCAGGACATTCTATATACATACAAGAATGCATACCTCAACCTGTCACATAGCCTCAACCCCATCTCAACAAGTATTTCAAATCTGCACAGAAAACAGATACAAAACCCCAGAGAGATAAACAGTCCAACCTCAAAGCAGGACCCATCACAGAGAAAACCACATTGAACACCAAACCCCAACTGAAATGCATACTCCTAAATTGGAGATCGGCCTGGAAACATGCAGCCGACATTGCCAACCTTATCATTGCCCATGACCTACTCCTTCTAACGGAAAACTGTTTAAAGAAATATTCTGCACCAATCCTTGACATCCTAATCCCCCTGGCTATGACATTGTAAGATCCGATAAACAGGAAAGATCGGGTGGTGGCATAGCCTGCATACACCGCATCAACCTAGTGGTAACTCAATCACAATCTATCGACCTTGACAACTGCAAATTCCTAGGCATAAACATCACGAGTAACAACAGTGCCCTATGTAAACTACACTTGGTCTAGCACCCTCCGGGCAACAATCTTGCATTCACTGAACAAATCATGGAAATCATCTCCTTCAACATGGGGCAACACTGCCCTCAAATCTTCCTCGGGGACTTTAATCTCCACTGGAACGATCATAACAACGCGACAGTTAACAGCCTAAAACCTTCCTAACTGACCTCAAACTTGTCCAATTCTGCGATAGCCCAACACACATACTAGGTGCAACACTGGATCTATCTGGTCATTGCCAGGCAAAACTCCATCATACTTAAATCAATCATACCTTGTGACTGGACGGACCACCAAAGCATCTCCTTCCGCATCACTGAACCAACGAAGACTCATAAACTCCAACTTAAGAAACCCAAACGTTGGAAAAGAAATACTTGCGACATTAACCAAAATGACCTAACATCCCTCACCAACAATTTTCTATTGCTACCAGCGGACCTCACAGATGTACAGGAACTCACAACCCACTACAACAATTTGATGACAAACATTCTGGACACAGTGGCTCCTCTTCAACCTAAAAGGCCCTCCTCTAAAGACTCCAAACCTTGGAACAATGGGAACCTAAATGATCAACGCCGCAACCTGAGACTAGCGGAAAGGACCTGGAGACCGCACCGTCACTAGAGCACCTTAAACAACTAAGATCAAGAAGGGGGAATTACAATAAACACATCAGAATCTCAAAAGCTAACTTCTTCAAAGATCAACTAAACAATTCTAGAAATCGACCAAGAAAACTATTCGAAATTATTAAACTTCAATCCGCTCAACATCACACAGACTCCTCTGTAGGCCCCAAACCGCAACCCAATTGCAACACTTTTGCCGCCCACTTTTTAGAAAAATCCAAAATGATAGAAAAAGAGCTCCTAACAGCAAATGAACAGCTCTCATTGTCGCCCCCACCTAACCTCATCAGGCCACAATCAGCACAAACTCCTGTCCAGCATGAGCTTACCCTAAAAAACAATGCATCTTGGAACACTTTTAAATCTTCGCTGAAAATGACATACTCAAGTTAATAACAACACTCAAACCGTCAAACCACTTCTGCGGTCGCTCACAGCCAACATCTTCAGTGAGATCAAAACTGCTCTTATACCCATCTGGACAAAGATAGTGAATGCATCTCTATCGCACGGAACCCATCCAAGTTGCTTAAAAGAAGGACAGGCAACCCCTATTCTTAAAAAACCCAATGCTGACCACTCAATTCAAGATAACTACCATCCAATATCCACTATTCCTTCACTAGCAAAACTAGTAGAGAAGTGCGTCCACTCCCAACTATGCAACCATATAGCCCAATTCCACCTCATTGACCAATTTCAATCAGGCTTCATGCAGAATCACAGCACGGAAACGGCCATGACCCACATCGTCGATGACGCACTCAGAATACTAGATCAAAATGAATCGTGCCTCCGAGTCCTCCTAGACCTATCATCAGCCTTCGATACGTTCAAACATATCAGTCTCCTAGACCTACTTGAACACAGAATGGGTTTATAAGGAGCTGTCCTGAAGTGGTTTGCTTCCTTCTTAGACAACCAAACCCAAAGGATCAAGATTAACCAATCGCTATCCTCGAAAACACCGGTCACCTTGGTAGTCCCTCAAGGTTCCACCCTATCTCCTACCCCCTTCAATTTATTCATGGAGCTCTTATCCAAAATTCTGAAACTCTCCAACATCAACTACCACATGTACACGGATGATACCAAACTATACCTAAAAATATAATCGCCAGATGACATCTGCCTACTCAACACAACTTTACAAAAAACCAGACTCATGCACATGTCAGACTCCCCTTGACAGATAGGCATGGCAGGGGCAGAGAGGCGCGCATGCACCTCTGAGGGCCCAGTAGGGCTGTTTGGAAATCAGTGGTTGTCCTTAAGAACAGGTACTTGCACTGCTGATGTCTGTATGGTACTAATTTTTGTGTGTGCAGGAAGAGTGCACTTCTGATGCTCATAAAGTACCTCTTCTATTTGCGTGGGGAAGGGTCCATACATGGTCACTAGAACATCCCGTGGGAGAACCTCCCACGAGGTTAGGACTGCAGATGTGCTTCCGTTGAACTGCAGACACTTTAAACATGCCTATTTCAAAGTGGAATACTCTGCTAAAACAGTTTCCATTGATTTCAGGCTGAAAATGAATGATTATGAGTAAAATAAAGTGCCGTAAAAATGCCGCTAAATTTCCATATTTGTGCTGCTAAATTTCCATATTTGTGCCGCTAAATTTGCTAATCCATGCTGCAATATCCTGGGAGGTCTGAATAATAAAAGACACATTGGTGCCGATTCCGATCCGTTAAAAATAATTTGCGTACGACCCGTATCCGTATTTGTTTACGTACGAGTCAGAGAAGCACCGTACAACCGGCCAAGTACGATTCGTCCGTGAAAAATATCTACGAATAGCGTCGGGAAAAGTCTACGAGAGTGCGTCGGAAAGTGTTCACGTCCGAATATCGTCGGGAAAAGTGTACGAGAGTGATCCGGACATTGTTACGTGCGAATCGTAAAACACAAGTCTGAGCGCGCAAGAACGATCCCGACCGTCCGTCCGAATACACAATCGCACGTAAAAATGCCTGTACGGAGCCAACGCAGTAGCACACATGTACACGGGTAAACTCATGCCCGTGTACAAGGCGTACAGCCCCCCAACCCCCAAATATGTCAGCACCGTACACCACCCTGTCCGCACTGTACCCCAGCCCCGCAACTGTACACGTCGTACCCCCCATGTACGCGCCTTACCCCCCCTGTCCGCACTGTACCCCAGCCCCGCACCTGTACGCGCCGTACCCCCCCCTGTAGGCACATCACCCTCGCATGTACGCGCCGCACACCAGGGCCGTACGTGTACGCAACGTACCCCCACCGCATGTACGCGCCTTACCCCCATGTACGTGCCGTACCTCCGCATGTACGCGACGTACCCCAGGGCCACACGTGTACGCACCGCACCCCCACCGCATGTACGCGCCTTACCCCCCCATGTACGCGCCCCCCTCCCCCCATGTACGTGCCGTCCCCCCATGTACGTGCCGTACCTCCGCATGTACGCGCCGTTCCCCAGGGCCACACGTGTACGCACCGTACCCCCACCGCATGTACGCGCCTTACACCCCCATGTACGCACCCCCTCCCCCCATGCACGTGCCGTCCCCCCATGTATGTGCTGTACCTCCGCATGTATGCGCCGTACCCCAGGGCCGCACGTGTACGCACCGAACCCCCACCGCATTTACGCGCCGCACTCCAATACCGTACACCAGCACCCTCACCCAGCATCGTGTATGTACGGATCGTACCTACGCGAAAATTACTCTTACAGAACCAGGACACTGTAAAACAGCACAAGGAGGGTCAATTTGACTCGCACAACACCACAAAACACGTCTACATGACAAAATACATCTCAATGTCTGACCTGGCACATCCAAACAGGCAAACAGAGGCCCCAAATCACAACCACCACTTATAACACACCCACCAAAATTCAAACACAGCCACACCCAAAAATGGACCAATAAAAAGGGCCCACACACACAACCCATGAGCCTTTGCAACAGACTCACTGCTGCCAGACCCCACTGAGAAACAACTCCACATAGAATCTACTCCACATCACTCATACCTCCACTACACCTTCACTCACACACCTTCACACAACCTCCTCCACAAACATCCCCCTCTTCACATTCACACACACACCGTCACATTCACACCCACACACCCACAACCATCCACACCCACACCCACACCCCACACCATGCCCACAGACAAGAATCCAAAGTGGAGCTGGACCTCCTTGTCAACAAAGTCATCAGAGTCGAGCCACAGCTGTTTGGAACATTGGTCAGACAGACCAGCATAGCTCAAAAATCTGCCATGTGGCAGAGGATTGTCGACAAGGTGAATGCTGTTGCGCCCATCCGAAGGACCAGGCATGAATGCCAAGCCAGGTGGTATGATCTGCGCAGGGCGGTCAAGAGGGAAATGAATGAAGAATATGCCCAGACTAACTTCACTGGAGGTGGGCCGCCCCGCAGACCCATACACTACCATCCCTGGCAGGAGAAGGTGATGGCCCTGCTACCGCCGGTGGGAGTACACGGAGTCGAAGAAGTCGCAGAGCCTGCTGAGTACACAAACAACTTACGTAACTTGGGGGCAATGGGGTCCACACCACATATACACCAAATGCACCCAACTTCCCCCAAGCACTCACCGCAAACAACCACACTCAAAAACCATGCTCATGCCACTAACATCACCATGCACCCTTCACAAATCAAGGCACGGCAATGTCCAAGCCTACAACAACCACAAACACAAGACTGGATGTCCGGGAGGCTGGGAGTGTGGGCCCCACACAACACATTGTGAAAATGAGACGCAGACACCAATGCCCTCAGCCCATACGGCATAGATACATAACCATGCACAATGCACAGGGACTGGCAAAGTACTGACAAGGTAGATGACACTTGGCCCTGCTGTATGCAGAACAAGGCCCTCCTGGGACCACTGTACACTCAAACACCAACTCTACAAGCACAGGTATCTAGCAAAGGAACTCACACTCACTCTCATGCCAGCATGCACCATGAGGGGACACACACATCACCTGGATGGATTTCCACACTCCCACAATGGACATGTGACACAACAAGACCGATCCAGAGCCAAATAAGCATCAGAGCAAACAACCTACAGGTCAAACACTCAGGAGAACATCCCAATCTGTCCCCCGCAACATACCCATCCCCAAGTGGACATTGAGAGGAATGCTAGGCACATCCAACTACCTGGAGGAAATGTGTCAACTTGAATATGTATGAAACATAGATGTCGCATGAAACACCATTAACATTGTCTCTCTCTCACACACAGAGCAACATCGTCGATCTCCCCCCAACACTGGGGGGGAAGAATCACAGTCCCAGGCACCGCGTAAAGACGATCCCAGCGGCAGCGACGACTCTCACCACTCCGTGGATGACCCCGACCAACCTGGACCCTCTGGTGCCCCAGCCCCTGCAGCACCTGCATCAGGTACATCTGTGCCAACCACCACCCCCATTCCTGCCACATCCTAGGACACACCAAGGAGCCCTGCTCACACTGAACAACAAAGCCAGTCTGACCAGGAGGGACAAGGTTCTCCGGGCACCCAGGAGGAGGCAGGCAACCCTGCAAATGCCATCCCTCAGGGGTCCCGTAGACCCGATGTGCCCACAAGGGCAGACCAGGCTCAAGTGGGCAGGGGTGGTGGGAGTGGAGGCAGGCAGAGGCGCGAACCTGACCAGCCAGCTCAGGACCCCAGTATGTCACACATACGCAACATCCTGGACTCATACCGGCGTGACACCAGAGGCATCAACCAGGTCGTCTCAAGACTCTCCGAGATGCAGGGGACCCTTAATGACATTAAGAACCTGCAGGTCGAGCATCATGCCAGTCATCAACAACACCAAGGACGGATGGAGGCAAGACTGGCTGAGCTCCTGGCGTTGCACAGGGATGTGAGCCAATCACTCCGTCAGATCGCACAAAGCCTGGCAAACCCTCCCTGTGCCACCAGGTGTAGACCAACACCAGACACAGGGAGGGAGGAGGAGGAGGATTCATCTGACGGAGCGTCCCCAGCATCGTTAAGGCCTGCATCTGAGGGTCCCCGGAGGAAGGTGGGTCGTCCATGGAAAAAACCGTGAGAGTCAGCGGACCCTCCCCATCTCTCAGGTCACCTGGCCTGGCACCTGGGCCTTTGGCTCAACAGCAGCACCTCATCCAATGACATTCTCTGCCACATGGACTTGCTGGTCACAGTCTGACCAATGATGATCAACACTGTGGTCTGGACTCTGATGACTTCCAATGCCAAGGATACCATCTCCCCCTGTGAACTTTGGATTCTATTCCCCCGGTACAGCACCCAATTGCATCTACCAAACCACTTACCCCACCGTAAATAAATATTTCACTTTGGACATGAGACGTTCTTGTCATTTTGCATCACTCAACAACATATGTGTGTGGAAAAGTCAAACTATGGCTGAGTGTTGAACCTACTCCAGCCATCCATACCCTGGGATCAGAGTCTGGTACAGGACACACATGGGTCACAAGTTATCATTCAATGTAGGCATGGAGCACAACACTCACCTGTGATGGCCTCTGGCTGCTGAGGGGGGGCTTGCTAAACTGTGCGGAGAGACCTATTTGGGAGATCATCATCAAGGCGTAGAGGTCATGGCTCATGTGGAGGTTCCCAGGGAGGGAGGCCCAGGTATGTGTGGCCAGGTGGGAGAACAATGTCCTGTATGCTGGAGTACGGTGGATGTGATGAACGGTGGCCAGGGCACGGATGCACGGAGATGGCCCAACGGGATCTAGGATGACAGACGTACAAGGTTGGTTGGGGTCGGGTTGTGGACTGCCTCCTGAGTGTGGGTGGGGAGTGTGTAGGTCACCCTGCAGCAGACAGTGATCCATTGCAGCTATCCATGGAGGACGGTGAGGTGGCTGGGGCGCAGGGTGTTGAATCTGAGGTGTGCAGATGCCCCCTGGATGTGGACAAGTTTCCTGGGAGTTTGGATGTACTTGCTCCGGAGAGGGCAGGGCAGTATTTGACACGGATGTTGTCATGGACCTGGGGGATGGTCTGTCTTTTCTTGGAGTGGATCTATCTGCGGATCATGTGCATAATGCAGAGGGCGTTGCAGCATGAGGTACAGATGCTGTGGACTAGCATGGCAAATGTGAGCGAGCCAAACATGATGCACAACATCTTGTGTGTGTGGCCACTGGGTGCTTGTGCAGGGCTCTTGCGGGTGGGACACAGGCACTTGACCCAGCTGGAAGGGGACAATCCTCAGATGTTCACCTCAGTCCTGTACAAGTCCAGCCTCAGGTGGCTCGTGTGCAGCCATTCATCAATGGATCTCATGCATACTTGAATGATGGAACTGCCAATGTCTGTGTCTTTGTTGAGGGTGAGGAGCACCTGGCTGTCAATGGCATACGAGCTGATGATGAGGTGCTGTGCGCATGTGATGGTGGAGAGGGGGGTCCTGGACACTCTGTAGATTGACATGCTGAGAGGTTGGCAAGGTTGGTGAGGAGAGTGGTGGATTTGGGGTTATTTGCATTGTCGAGGTGGAAGTTCATGTACCCGAGTTGAATGTAGTCCATAGGGGTGACGGTGTAGGGGGCGGCGAGCTCGGCGATAGTAGATGCGGGGTGGGTGTGAGGTCCTGGCAGTCTGTAAATGAGTGTGCCGCATAGCGTGGTCCTGGCTAGGTGTTACCCGCAAAACATCCCATCCCTAAATTAGCCACACATTCCACCCATATCACTACTAGTACCATAATGCATTGGGATGGTTAGTGTAATTGTGTGTGGTCTCAGGATGCCTGGCAATGAATCAAATCACTCATGTCCTTTGGTCTCGTGATGTCTGACAACCAATCAGATCTCTTGTGTCCTTTGAATAGAGAACCGCCCCTCTCACTCATTGCTTGGCTTCTCCAATCCGTTGGAAATTCCTGCCTGTTCTGATTGCTACGTTTCTTCACTGGAAATATTCGAGCCTTGGATTTCCTGCACGCCAGTTGCGGCGTCTCCTGTACACCAGTCTCGGTGTTTTCCTGCACGCCATTCTCGGCATTTGTCTGCACGCCATTTTCGGCGTTTGTCTGCACGCCATCCTCGGTGTTCTCCCGCACGTCCTTTGCAGCGTTCCCGAAGTATCCTGTTTTGCCTGAAAAGGGAGTTTGTTCATCACGCCGATTCTCTTTCCCCATCGGAACCAGAGGAGAGTTCTTGAATAACTTGTTCAATCTTCCGGAAAACCGCTACGAGCTAAACCCCGGTTCTGAGAAGACGAGAGACTTATTTCTTCTTATCATCCCAGCGGTAGCGGAAGATTATCTGTCTAGATGGATTCGTTACTCGCCCCACTTCCAAAATATCACCTTTGCGAGTGAGTCAACTTTGTGATAGACGTGAGTCTAATCCAGGAGCTATACAATTATCTGCTGCTATATAACCTCGCATTACGGAAAACTTATTGCGAACTCATTTATCCTCTTCACGGAACTTCCACTTCCGGACATCGCTCTAAAGACATTCATTTGTTGGACACAGCGTTTATTTCACCCAGTCTTGCGAACATTGCACAAGCGTATGTTTTACACATTACAAAATACGAGCAGCAAAACAAGATTGCATTAAGACTTCGGGTGCCTCTTGGTTCAAGTTGCATATACTCAGGGTGTTTTGAGACCACGCACAATTCTAATGTTCTGTATCACAAGTATTCACACCTCACCTCTTGTCACTTATGTGTTTTAGGTTACTAATGTTGGATGTCCTTTTTTGTTCACAGTACCATCTAGTTGCTTCCTCGCCCATTGGTTCCTCCTGCACTGTGTCTCCTTCGTGGAAGTTCCAAGTCTGCTCATCGCTCCCTGGGGATATCTGTAAGGTTCCTGTTATATCTTCCCTGGAGACTTACAGTATTCTCGGGGAAGGTGAGACCTAGCTTCGCTCCTGAGGATCATAGGTGTTCAACAACTTCTAGCAGTGACAGTAGGGGTGGGCGGAATTTGTGAAATTCACTTTCGCAAACTATCGCGAAAATGTTAAAAATCTTCGCAAACAAATATCGCGAAGACGCAAAAGTTTTTTTTCCGCCCGTTCGCTGTATTTTCTGCGCGATCGCGGCTCGCCAACTTCCCATGCGGTTTCTCACGGGCGCGGCCATCTTGTTTTCATTTGTCCCACCCGCCCGCGATGCTTACTTCCTGTTCCGGGTCGCACAATGCATGCTTGCGCCCGTTCGTGGTACGTATTTCCTGTTCGGGAACGCTTTTACTTGTTCGCGCCGCTTTTTGCGTGCTCTGGGAGAAAATATCACGCGAACTTGCGCACGTGGTCGCAATGGGCACGGCCATCTTGTTTTTCACTCTATTGCATGGTTCTGGGGCCTGATTTTCAATCCTCCCTGTATCTTTCCAATCCTTTGTTTCAAGCCACTTTTTAAAAATCTTTTTTATTTATTATCACTCTAACTATTTTCCTGTTTCTATATTTTTGGTTTTTGTCTACTTTTTTTGTGTTTTTAGCTACTTTTTCACTCTTTTTCTATTGCCTGCTATTTATTTCCTTTACTTACTTTTTAAATTTTATTACCTTTTCTTTCCCGTCCCGTCTCTCTCCCCAGAACCATGTCGAAGGGTAGGGCTCGCCGCAGCCAGAGCCATGACCGCCTTCCTTGTGGAAGGCGGCGCCCACAAGGGGTCCAGGCACGGGCCTTATTTGGGGAGGTGGAGTTGGCTGCACTCATCTTCTTTGTGCAGGGCCACATCCCCTCAACCCTGGCAGCAGGTGGCAGGCCTAGGTCCGGGACGGGCTCCGGGAGCGTCAACAGCAGTGGGGGAAGGTGCGCCAGGCAGTGTTGCGCTGCTCTGGGGTCCGGCGAACCCAGGCGCAGTTGACGCACCAGTGGCCCGACATCCTGGACCGTGAGCAGGACCTGCTGGACCTGCTAGGAGTGGAGGTCCCGGGTCTTGGTGAGTAACTATTCAATTATTACTACTTTGTGTCTGTTCTTCTGCTCTGTGTTATATATTGCGAATATCTTTTTTTCTTCCAACCAGATAGAATGTTGCTGCTTACATTCCAGGTTAACTACGTTTAAAAGTCTTCTGTGATTGTTATGACACAGGTGCTCCTCTGCGCTACTACTAATCTTACTTGTTTGCAACTTTGCGTTTGCGCTCGCTTAGCGTGATTATGTAAGAGTTTATTTTAGAGAAATCAAGTTACGTAATGCTAAAGTGACTCTAGTATTTACTTTGTCCTGTCACTAAGAGATAGGGGCGAATTGATACTTAGGTTTAGTTACTTTGCATCAGTTTGTAATTTTTTAGTGGTATGCGTGATGCCCCCTCAGTTACGTCACGTGCTGCTAGTACGGCAGTCTTTATTAGAACCTTTTCTAGTTTGTTCAATGAGTGGTGGTAATAGGCGCAGCACTACCAGAACATCAGCATCAATCAATCAACCCAAAATTTGGTGTATTAAAAAAATGTGGTCATGTGTCCTCCATTTGACCATATGCATTGTTGAGGACTAAAAGAAGTCGAAATGCATACTTAATGTACAATTGGCACGCCTGGAATAGGTGGGCTAGGTCGGGTGGTACGTCGTACTTAGGCTTAGTTAGTATTCTGGAATCAGAATGGAAGACTGGATTACTGTTAATAAATAGTAAGTAGTCGATCCGCGAATCCCCCGATACTACTTGTTGACCAGATGAGATCGGTCAATTTAGTTATTGCAATTGTTGTTTACATAGCTGTTTTTTGACCGTTCTTTAAAAATATTTTATTTGTTTGACACCATCCATCAATGTTTGTCTCTTTCTTATATCTTTCCTGTTCAGCACCCAGGGGCAGGCAGACAGGGAGTGGGACACAGTCGGTGGGAGAACACCACCAGGAGGACACCAACGGGGGCTCCTCTGCTGGCCCTAGTAAGTCTTCTTGTTTTTAATAATAATTCTTATTCCATAACTTTTACTGCGCCATATTTTTCCCGAACTATTGTTTCAGTTTCCCAATGCTATTTTTTACCAACAATCATCCTTCGCTCTGTACTGTTTCGACAATCTTGTTATCTCTGCCTCTGCTATGATGACTCTCTGTACTACTACTACTATCAGTCTGTCTGTACTGTAGTAGCTAAGCTTGCCCAGTTGGCCACTCTTTATTTGAAAGCTTGTAAATAAAACTCAGATTCACCAGTAGCTCTAGCTATTGAGTCCAGTCCTTTGGGTCGTCCTCTTGTACTACTTCTAGTCTTATTGATCTTGAGTCTTTGTTAATCTTGAGGCTTTGGCAATTCACACCAACAAATGCCCAACCAGATTTATTACTATTTTGATATGATAGGACATACTACTACTGTTGTAGGGATTTTGCATATAGAGACCTTTGCACAAGAAAATAGGATGTTGGTGATGGTAGGTTGGACCTTCCTCACACACCTCAATCAGAAATTCAGAACCCACCACAATCCCCTGGCCAACTAGTTATAGTAGTGTCTTGTCATAACTATTAGCTCTCCGAAACCCTGCCCCCAAGATACCCAGCAAGTAGACGACCCAGAGCATAACACACCCAACCTCTCAGTCGTGGAAGCAATGCACATGCACACCCTTCCTTTAATTTACTTACTCGTGTAAGTCCACACCAAATACCACCAAGTCTATGTAAGTTCAAAATGTTTATTTTGAATTGACAAGCTCTGTACGTTGTTCTATTATAATGCAGCACCAACAGGAAAATCAATAACATAAAACAATAAACATTGTTACACTTACTTACAGTTGGGAATTAAATCATGATAACTGAACAGTGGTGGAAGCACCACCATCCCCTAGGAATTTAGTTTATATAAATTTATAAATGATGATCTCTGAGTGAAGGGACCCCTCACCTCAGAAGAACCTAGTACTGGTAGTTGTTGCATCATAAGCTCTGCAAAGCTCTGGTTCGTAGAAGGGAATCTTCTGTCTGTAATGTGAAAAATGAAATGGTGCGAGTTAGTATATTGCAAGCATTTCTCAGCCGTGCCAAAAAGTGTAGCATTTATGGATAAGCAATATGGACTAACAGTACACCAGTACTTCATAAAAAAGGGGCTTGTTAATGTTTTGGTTGACCGCTTGTACGCAGCGCGTAGACAGTAGCAGTGTGAGGTCATGTGGGCTCAAAGGTGTTTTATACAACAAGCTGCAAGGTAACGTCACATGTGCAAAAATAAAAGACACAAAGGTAAAATGGTTGCATGGCTCGGCCTAACTAAGCAAAGGCTAGAATGGGGGGACCATATATAACTACTAGTGTCTACTTTACTACTACCTGATTTGTACTAGTGATGTATGTTATATACTATTAACTCATTTTTCAATCTTGCTACTGACCAATAGGTGCAGGTGTATATGACACCTAAAAAATGTGTAATGTTTTCTAGGCGCCATTGCCGGGGCCAGCGAAGGCGACGCGGAGGGAGAGGATGCGGCAATTGCCGATACCGATGGAGCGGGAGGGGGAGAAGACCAGCACCAGTGGTGGGCGGTGGTAAGTTAGATTCATATTCCTTAACTATTGTTGACACTCACTGCAAGGGTTTACTGTATGTATACTGTACTGTTGAGACTTAGGGCCCCATTAGGATGGTGGGTGGATTGTCCCCACCGGACCGGCGGTAGTCACCGCCTACACCGCAGGGGCAAACCTCCCGCCATCGCTGTAGAAAAGACCCCCCGCCATATTACAATGGCTGGGGGGTCCGTGGCGGATAGAAACCGTCTGCCGATTTTCCGCACAGTTGACATGTCGACCGGGCAAAAAAGGGTTCAATATGGTGGCGGTGTCTGAACACACCGCCAGCCATATAATCTGCATTTTGGAATGCCTTTCCGTGGAGGCATTGCCGCCACGGAAAGGCATGCGGAGTATGCTTGGGGTGCCCGTTGCGGGCCCCCATGGAGGGTACCTATGCTATGGTACCCCCCTGCCTTTCAAAGCCCAACGTGGCAGGCTCCACGCGGGGCCTGTCACGTTGTGCTTGGAAAAGCACAACATGTATTTTTAGCATTGAGGCGGGCGGTGCTTTTGGTACCACCCACCACAATGATAAAAATACGGGAGGCACCCGCCACTGTGGTGGGTACATCCTAATTGTCCCCACGGGACCCCCGCCCTTATGGCGGGCAGTCCCTTTTTTAGCGTGAGTGAGAGTTGTTGTGAACGTTTGAAGAGTGAAGACACCCTTTAATTGGCATAGGGGCGGGAGTATTGAGTAACCAATGGCCTCATCTACCTGATTTCACCTCCGCTTTGAAAGTTTTATGGAGAAGACTAAAAGTCAGATCAGATCACCTGGTGTTCAACTAAAAAGTGAAAGACGGGTGGAAGGAAGAAGGACAGGCGAGAAAATGTTATGTACTGTGCTTTATAGTGCTACCATGCCACTATGTGTATAATTAACTTGTCTTACTGTTTTTCTAAGAGTATATTTTACAATTGTCTTGGTTTTTTCTTTTTGATATACAGCTACTCCTTCCAAAGTTGATCGGAAGGAGTTGGCCGCAAAGGCACAGCGCCGCAAGCTGGAGGCAATCCAGCAGGAATATCGGCGGCTGGTCGTCTTGGCAGAGGAGGAGGAGAAGACTGCAGCCCTTGAAGCCTCCTCCAGTGCCCCGGGCCCCAGCCACTGCCCTCCAGCGGTACGGCGCCACCATCTGGTGGCTGCCCGCCGCCGCTATACCATCTCTGGTGCCCCCCCACTATGGCTGCAACTGCCGCTCTCTCAGGCGCTGCGTCGCCCGTCTAGAGGAGCAGATGCGTGTCGTCCTGCAATCCCGCCCCACATCTTATTCCCTGTCTTCTGCCCCTTTTTAAATTCTTGTTTGGGTGGGTGGGAATTGGGCGTTGGGGTTTTGGACATTTGGACTTTCTTACGGACATTGGTTGGGGTTAGGGAGGGGGGTGGGTCAGCTTTTTTTTTTTTTTACATAGTTTATTTTTGTTAGGGTACATTAAATCTATATTTCTATGTTACATGCAATGTTGTTAATGTTTTGTAGGTGGGGTTACTGTTTTACATCCCACTGTTTCCTTGCTGGTGCAGGTCCACCCATAGCCAGTGTTTGATTTAAATAATTGGCTGACTGTGTAAGACACAAACAGACAGATACGACTCCCCTCACCAATTGAGTTGTCCTACTAGTACTTTCAGTCTCTCTTCTAGTCTATGCATTCTTTATCTGGACTCAAAGGGGTGTGTGAATTACATTGAATTATGCCTCCCCCAAACTTCTCTTACCTTTGCTTGATGTTTAACTTAGGCACAGCGATGGCTGCATGGTGAAGATGGTTTCCTTTTTCTAACATGCCATGATTGGGGTGGTGGTGGTAGTATAGTAGTAGTAGTAGACACTGGCAGGGCAGCAGCATTTGTAAAAAAAAAAAATGAGACAGTCAGTCGCCTTTGAGAGACTGTTCGAGGAGTAGTAGAATGAAGTACAGTACAGAACTTACCAAGCAACAATAATATGCTAAAATATTTTACAACAAAACATAATGGTGGTGGGGATAGCCTACTAGACACAGTTACAAACTATAGTTGTGTTGAGTCACTTGACTAGGCCTACAGCGTAACAGTTAGTGCTGTGTATGAGGAATGACAACAAATCCAATCAATGCCGGCAATTAATGCTGAGGTATGTGTTCCTTTGTTAAATAAAAATCACCTCTAAAATATACTGCTCATGGGTGGGCAAGCAGAAGAAGATCATCGCTCTGCCTTGAAATTGAAGTACTGTTGCTTTCGCCACATCCGCCCCAGCAAGCGTGTGATTAAGTATTGGTGTACATTTAATTTAGTCACACCTCGACAATAAGTCACAGCCCGGGGGAAGAGGGTTAGGGTTTGTTGAATGAATGGGAAGGGGGTTTGGGGAAAGGTTTGACAGTGAAAAACAGTACTCATGGACAAACAAACGACAATCTTTGAAGACTACAATATCCATATCAATATGTTAAGGGAGAAAAAGGAAATGCATGCATAATGATGATTGATAAGGAGACCCGGATTACATACACTTCTTGTTCTGTTGTTCCGGGCTAATACTTTTTTACAGATAGCAAATAGAATTTTTAAATATTGGTAAGGATGAATCATAAACGGAGAGCAAACCTAATGATAATAACAACAACAAGAAGAACACACTGTTGTAAAGATTGTAGACAAAAAAATGAATCAAAATATTTAAAAGAAGATGAAAGTTGATACTGTTACTGTGTTATCTTGGTCAAAAATGTGGACTGGATGTGCATCTCGGCATTCCTCTTGGTCCTCTCGTCCATCAATCTTGGGTGTCGCAACTCGCCACGGCCCGGCTGGAAAAAAATGCAGATTTATTGGTAAGGTAAGTGTGCATTGTAATTTTTTCCCAAGTATAGGGCAAGGCCCGGCCTGTAATTGTAGATGGAAAAACAAAGGGGATATTGAGAAACAAAGTTGAAACAAATGCACAAGTTATGGTGTAGTGCAACAAGAACACTTTCCGAGGCGGCATGTATACATCATCTCTACTCTAGTCTGTTTCCAGCATTGACCTTCAACAACAACAGGACAGAGCAGGCCCACAGTGACAGGCCTGACGGCACGTTGCTTAGCACATCCTCCATTTAGAGTACTTTTTTTTTTAAAGAGTTGGACAAAGGCAAAGCACATTCCAAACATAGCATTTTGAAATTTAAGTTAATAAATCAATGCACCGCAGTCATCCCACCGCTACACTCGACTCCACTTCTACACAGACATTTAGGTCTGCTGTGGTTGTTGTTGACGTGTTTACCTTTAGGCTTTTATGCCACTCATGAAACGCCCTCCTGACTTGTTATTATTCCATCAATCATCTCCGATACTTGTACTGACTGACTGTGAAGATCGGCGTGAAGTAGAAGTAAAATTTTGTTATTACACAACAAGAGTAGAAATATTATTGACTTGAGTCACTCTTTAGTGTGTACAGTAAGACTACTAGTACACTTTGACTTCACTTCATGCACAACAAACAAACAACAAAAACACAAACAACAATCGCTCAGAGTCAGGTGTCCAATGCATGCCATTAATTTTCATTACCTGTTCCTTCTCATCTTAAGTTAACGGGCCGTCTTTTTCACCATCATCATCATGGACGGTGCTGTTATCAATCATACTCAGTGCGGAGATTGAGTCCCCTTCCTGTATTCAATCAAAAGCAATGTATCAAGCTGCAGGAGAAGTACAAATTTCTTATTTGCAAGAAGGGGGAAAATTCACCTTGAGTTACGTTTAGTGTGTACTGTAGAAAGATGATTAGTGCACACTGACATCACTTCATGCACAACAAACAACAACA
The DNA here is from genome assembly GCF_964204655.1 of Triturus cristatus. Taxonomy (NCBI): domain Eukaryota; kingdom Metazoa; phylum Chordata; class Amphibia; order Caudata; family Salamandridae; genus Triturus; species Triturus cristatus. Next base: position 1,565,242,202 of record NC_140591.1, read on the forward strand.
AAATCACTCAGTCTGCGACTCTGCGTCCAATGCATGGCATCAATCATTACCTGTTCCATCTCATTTTCAGTTAATAGACAGTCTCTCTCGGCTCTGAAAGAAGGATAGCTATAGTAGTCATCTGATTCATGCTCCACTTCTTTTGGCGGGACTAGGAAAGTTTTTATTTTTTCTTCTATTTTCCATCATCCAATCATCATTCATGAAGGCAATGGATTTAGGCGGGAGATTCAGTATGATGGAACGGAGGAGCTGGATTCGGAGGACTGTACTGTCAAATTGCAGACACCTGAAATTTGTATATTGAAATATGAAGAGTAGAAGACGGTGGTAATGGATTTGTTGTGATTCACAAGTTTGTAACCGGAACGACAGACACACAAATAAAGGGAAAAAAAAGGGAGGAAGACAGTAAGTGCAAGCCTAATTGTCAGGGAAGTAAAGCTCGTCCTCAAACTCTGGGGGTAAGCCAGTAGTAGGTAATCATGTGACACACTACTTCTGTCACCTGAGCCGCTGTCCTCATCTTCCTCCCTTGCTTCATGTATTGTGTAATTCGGTGGTATTAAGTGCTGATTCATGTAGATCATTGTTAACCTCTCCACATTTTTGGGCGAGAGACTGTTCCTTCTCACTGTTACAATGGAACCAGCAGCACTGAAAACACGTTCGGAAGAGACACTTGCGACAGGATAAGCCAGATAGCTTATCGCCAGCCTGCTGAGCAGTGGCCATTCAGACCTTTTCCTATAACAATACTGCAATGGGTTTTGATCAATGTATACCTCTGGTGGGTTGTCTAGATAGACCTGACCATCCGCTCAATGTTCAGGGGTGCTGCTGCTATGCTTTCGGGCTCTTTTCTCTGTGCATCTGCACTGTGCTTATTAATGCCTAACTGTACATACCAATCGTCTAACGATTCTACTGGGCCTAATGATCCAGTTATGGTTGATGTTGTCGATAGTGATGGTGAGTGTTGTGATCCAAACGCATTGCCCTCAGCCTCCGAAGTTGCACTTGATGCTGCATGCCCTGCTGCAGTACCTCTTGTGGGTTGATCTTGCGGGCTTTTAATTAGAAGCTGTTCATTTTCCAACTTATTCGCTGCCTCAGCTATCCAAGTTTTGTAGCGGGCAACATCAATCTCTGAAAAAGGAAAGAATGTCTTCAGTCCAAATTTTGCCAGTGGATCCAGAATTGTGGCAGAAATGTGATGTTCTTGTGACAAAATTTTATTTTCTAACCTTGTATTTTCAGCTAAGCGACGGGCTAAGCTCTCCACCAAGTCATAGGCTCCCTTTTTGTCCTCTACACCTTTGTATGATTCAGACACCTTCTTCAGCTGATGCTCTAGCATTTGCAATAATGGGATAGCTTGGCCCATTGTACAGTCCTCCTTGCTGACTTCAAATGTGAAGACCTCAAAAGGACGAAGCATCTCAGTCAGGCATTTAACTAGGCCCCATTGCTCCATCTGAAGGGTCATGCCTTTCACAGTAGCATCCCCTCTTTGCATGACATATTCACTGAGTGGCCTGTACTGCTCAAACAGACGTTCAAGCATGTAATACGTTGAGTTCCACCATTTTGCCACCTCCTGGATGAGTGATTTGACTGGCATCCTATATTCACGTTGAATGATCCTCAGGTGCTTCCGAGCTTTAAAAGAATGGCTGAAATGAGTGCATATTCTTCGGCAGATGGCCAGTAAGTTGCTGACTATGGGTTCTTTTTTCAGAAAGTGTTGAACTATAATGTTTATGCAGTGCACCAAACAACGGAACCCTGAAATAGGAACCAAGATCCATGGCCTTAAGTACATTACTGCCATTGTCTGTGGCAGCAAAACCAATACTAAGCCCTCTTGGGCGCAGTCATTCAAAAACCTTGCTGCGAAACTCTTGCAAAATGTTTACAGCAGTATGAGATTTCTCCATGGCGAACATGGCTACAGTTGCATGTTTCCGAGTACCTTTAAAAATCGCAGCTGTGTCAACAGCACCTCGTTCAGATAGCTTATCTATAACACCCACAAAAGAGACTCAGTGTGCAGTGATGCACATGTAATTTGTGGCTTGGCAACTGGTCCACATGTCTGTTGTCAGGTGGATATTGTGAACAGCACTCTGCTGCAAAGCTTGTCCAACCAATTCCAGCACATAATGATGTAGTGCCTGAACAGCAATTCTTGCGAAATAGGACCGGCTGGGAACCTTCCATTTAGGGCAGATGGCTGACACAAATTCAAGGAAACCCACCCCTTCCACAAATGAAAAAGGGAGAAGGTCCAGCGCTAACATTTAGCCAGCTTCGCATTGTACAACCCTGCCGTTGGGTGGTTGCGTTGGAACTGCCCCTCCAACCTAAGCATGCTCTCAATGGTAGGCTGGATTACTTTCCTTTGTGGTGCTGTTGTTTTCATTAACCCACTAAGGCTCAATGTTGGACTTGGCCCTTTTTGCAGGGTCATCCCTAAACTTTTTGCCTTCCTCCTGTATTTTCTCTGACCTGTTGTTGGCTGCTTTATGACTCTGGGCACCTTACCACTGCTGATCAGTGCTAAGGTGCATATGCTCTCCCTATGAAAAGTGTATACATTAATTGGTGTCCATGTTTGGCTTATTTGGTTTACTATCAGCCCCTAGTAAAGTGCACCAGGAGTGCCAGGGCTTGTAAATACAAATGCTGCTGGTGGGCTTGCAGCACTGGTTGTGCCACCCACAGAAGCGGCCTAGTAAAATGTGTCTAGGGTCTGCCACTGCAGAACCTGCGTGCAGTCTGGTACTGTCGCGCTGACTGTGCAAGTGCACCCACTTGCCAGTCCCTAAACCTTCCCTTAACTACATATTAGTCACCCCTCTGGTAGGCCCAAGGGCAGGGTGCATTGTAGGCATAAGGTAGGACATGCCCTGATGTGTGTGGCATGTCTTAATAGTGAATTACAGCCATTTTCGTTTTTCACTATTGAAGGCTACCTGCTCTCCATAGGCCAGAATGGGCTGCTGGAATTACAACACACTGTAATCCCAGTGGACTCATAGAGTATGGTAGAAAGTCAAGTTTAGTATGCCTAAACTCAGAATAATAAAATACTTCTTTTAGTAAAGTTTATTTTAATATCCTGTGTTTGTAAATACTACTTTTAGAAAGTTAGTATTTACTGACATGGCCATTTCAGTCCGCCTCTGGTGTGTGTGTGTGTGTTCTGCCTAGCAACAGTAAGGAGCAGGGCTGGGGAATTCCAGGAGACAGGCTGGCTGCCCGGTGGTCGGTAGAGAGATTACGCCAGGATGGGTGGGAGGAATACACCTTTGACTCTGAATAGACCTGTGCTCTGCCACCACAATGCCGACTCCGCCCCCTGTGGAGCGGCTGATGTCTCTGCCCTGCTGCTGAAAGGAAAGAGCAGAGTCACCACAACAAAGTGCTCCAAAACTGGACTGAGCCAGGCCCAGGCCTCCCTGGCGACAAAGAACAAAATGAACTTGCTATAAAAGAAGGAGCCCTGCTCCTAAGAAACCACATCCTGTTTGTGCCAAGAAGAAACTCTGCCCGAAGAGAAGGACCTGGGAAAACTGCATGGAGGACTACTGTCTCTGACCTGTGAGACTGGCCTGTGGTAGGTGCCTTGCTGTAAGAAGGAGAGGAGGAAAAGACTGAGAAAGACTTTGAAACAACTTGTGCTTTGAACAATCTCCAAGGGCTTGCTAGTGAACTTGCCCCCTGAACTGCACCCCAGGAACAGTGGGCGCTACCTTCCCCCAAGAAGAGGAGAAGCTGCTGGAGGCGATCCTATGACGCTGACCCCTGAGGACCTGTGTGACCCTCCTCTGAGCACCGTGGCATCTGCCACCGGGGCTACTGCGAGCACTGCAAAGACCTGTCTACCTGGTCCAAGCACCGCAAGCATCTGCCCCCCGAGCCGTAGCTCGCACCGCAAAGAAGAGACTGGTTAGGCTCAGAGCGCCGAGCCTCTGCAACCCCCCTGGCCGTGGAAGCCCCTGTAAGGACCTACGACGCACTGTGTGTCCTCCCTGTGAAGCCGGCAGCGCGACGCGCTGAAGAAATTGCCCCCGAGCTGCCCCTCCTGACCTCTGGTGCATGTCTGGAGGCCTAGACGTGCCCCACAAAGCATCGCCATACTCTGACCTCCAGGGACAGCACCGCGACGTGGGACACCCCTCACCGACTTCTGGAACCGCCAGAACCTTTGCCATTCAAGACATTTCAGGTACTGTGTGCAGCGCGCTTTTGTACAGCCCGTCCGTTGCTTTGTTCGGACCGTACTGGCGCTTTAGACCCGCTACGCTGTTCACGCGGGAAGCGTGAGCTTCGGCAACCCTCGTAGCGGCCGTATGAAGCGATCCGGAAGAGTACGAACCGTACCCCATTGAAAGTATAGTACGTTGCTCACGCGAGAAGCGTGAGGTTTGGAGAGAGGCGTACCGAACGTGTACGACACGTACCTACGAGGGTACTGTCCATACGGTTCATGTCCCAAGTACGCGTGCTCACGCGGGAAGCGTGAGGAACGGCACAACACGACCAAACAGCGGTACAAAGCGTACCGGAGGCGCTAGGAAGCGCACAATACCCCAAAGAAGCTTGTTTTGAGTAGAACATTGCCATTTTTACATCTGTGGACTGCCTGAAAGTATTGAAAGTAACTAGAATCTTATTTAAAGAGAGAAGACTGTATTTGAAGCCTGCATAAGAGTTTTTATATAAAGACCTTTATTTTCCTAAATACAGCCTTGTGTCTCTGTGTGGTGGGGGGGTGATTATTGTGTGGGACGCCTTGAATGCTTAACCTAATGCCCTCTGGAATCTAGCCTGACTGCTCGCGCCACGTTACCTAGAGGGTGAGCAGGGGTTATTTTTAAAGAGGTAATCCTTCGCCCTGACTTAGAGGAAAGGGTCCCTGCTTGTCGCAAGTGTATACCTGCGCCAACCATAGACCCCGGATTCTAACATTGGTGGCAGCGGTGAGGATTTACGGATTTGCATTCTTAGTGTCTGCGCAGTGATTACTAGCCATTGCACAGTGAGGACAGTCCAGTAGCTTGAACCACAGAACTTTTAAAATTCAATTTTCGCTTGCCAAGAGAAGAAGATCCCTTGTGTTTGGAGTCATGGCTGGCCCAAACAGCATTGAGAAAATGACCTCTGAAGCTTCTGAAGTAGGAGAGATGGAATGGGAAGAATCAAAGCTGGACAGCTACACAAAAAACAAACTCAAGTACTTTTGCAAGAAGCTCAAGGTTCCACATGCAGGATGCAAAAACAAATCAGATCTCTACAAGGCGCTCAAAGCCTGGATTGAATCAAGGGGTGCAACTAAGGAAGTTACACCATTGAAACCAGCGGAGAGCGTTCACAGTTTTGGCAGAGGCCTGTCGCCAGAGGAGCTGGCAGACAGACAGGCCACCAGGGATCATGAGATAACATTGGCAAAGCTGGAATTAAAAAGCCAATTGGAGCTAGAAAGCAAGAAGCTGGCTCTGGAAGAAAGAAAGATTCAGATGGAGCATGACTTCATAATGAAGAAATATGATATGGAGCTCGAGAGGCTTGAGGCCAGGAGTGTCTCAGCCCAGCAACAAGAAAGGTGCGTAGCTCAGAGACTGAGCTTTGCTGAGTGGGAGGGGGAATCCAGCTCAGATGGTGGCAGCAATATTTAATTTTCTAGTGTTGAGAGAGTAGTACGCACACCCAGAGATGTGGTGCCTGACTTGAAGGAGGGGGTTAACATACACCAGGAGGTTCAAGGGCTTGAGGTAGCTCCAGTAGTGCGCAGTATCCCTGAAGGGAATAGGGTAACTGACGCAGGGGTTCATGGTCCTAGTGGCGGGAGGGACACTCTACTGACTCTAGATGAGAGGTACAGGGAGAGGGGTTCCCCCAAAATTGAAGTCCTGGTATGTGAGTGTGAAGACCGCCCAGAAGAGTGTGGGTTGTGTGACAGAGACAGTCAGATACTGTCTTGCCAGTCTCAGGCGAGTGGTGTGGAGTACGTGTGTGAGGCACTGGATGGTGAGGTGAAGGATAGTTTGGTTAACCCTGCTAGGGGGCTGTGTGATCCAATTGTGGGAGAGCATATTGTAAGTCCCTGTTTTCCAGAGCTATGCCAACACCTGTTGGAGAGAGAGTTCTCTGACCGCAGGGAGCTCACATTGGAGGCAGACCTTTTGGTGGAGTCCAGAGGGTCTGGAAAGGCATTGGGGAGTGATCCCAAGATGAGTGGTTCAGGACTCTTCAAACCCGGTGTGGTGGAAGTGGCTCAGAGTAGCCCAACTAGGTCCTGTAGTAGTGAGAGGGGTGTAGGGCCTCACGTCCTGTCTTTAAGGGGAAGGAGTGAGAATGGGTTATGTCCCTGCAATGCCCAACCTCAGTCTCAGAGCCTGGATGGTTCTTTAAGGGAACACCAGGTGGGGAGCCTAGTCTGTCCTGAGGGGCTGCCCGTTGTGCGGGATCCCCTAGTGTCTGGTGTACAGGGTGTGTCTGTAAGCAGGCCTCCCTCAGTTCTGGTGTCTGGCAGTACCGCTCCAGTTCGGAGGGTGCAGAAGTCCAGATTGAGGGGTGAGAGGGTGAAAGAGTCCCCAGTGGAAGAACCAGTAGGTCAGGGGCCAGCTAGAAGGGCTGCGTCGCCAGTAAATGACCATGGTGACACCACTTCTGTCCTGGGGGATGTTCGTGCACTGTCAGATGGACAGGGGTCCGGAGATCTGTGCCAGGCAGGCTGTCACACGACACATGAGTTATGTGTCACCCTCAGGGGGGGCATGCGTGCTCCCAGGGAAGTCCTGGTGCGCCACGCGAGCGTTCAACCGCATGGGTTGGTCCCAGGGTTGGGAAGCCAGGTTCAGGTGTTGTCTGACCTGGAGGGTGGGACAACTGTAATCAGTGTCCTGACCCATGTTGCTTCTAGGGGTAACACTCCAGTTGGGAGTGTGCAGTACTCTGGAAGGGGGTGCAGAGGGAGGGAGTCCTCGCCTCTGACCCCGGCTCAACTGAAGGGTTTAGACCCTAGGTTGGAGGGCCAGGTTCAGGGTGTCCCCCCTGACCTGGACGCCCAGTTGCAGGATAGAACCCCTGAACTGGTGGTCGAATTGCGCAGGGCACCTGCCACAGGTGCCCTGGCAATTCTGGAAGGGGGTACCACTCCAAGTGGGAGGGTACAGAGCCCCAAGGAGGAGGACCGGGTGTGGGAGAGGCCACCCCTGTCTTTGGTCCAGCCGCCGGGTACAGGCCTGGGGCTGGTGGGTCAGTGCCAGGATGTCATACCACCTGACAGGAGGGAGAATGGACAAAGGGTGCCAAGCACCTGGGGCTACTGCCCCCCCGCTCCCTGGCGCCACAGAGGTTTGAGAGCCCTGAGAGGCATACGGCCTGGGTCTCATCCCTGACTACTGTCAGTGGCCACTGTAGCATTTTGCTGTCTGTCTGTTGGGACACACCTGTGGGCCAGTTAAGGTTAGGTGCTGCACAGGTGGTGTCCACAGGTGAGGAGAAGGATTCCCCATGGATTGGCTTGGTGGGCCCTGAGAGTATGGACAGAGGGAGTCCGATAGGTTCAGATTGGCGTAGAAATGGAGTCTGCCCCTGCAGTTGCGGGCCAGGTCCTTGTTCTATCGCCCCAAGCAGGGAAGACCATCATGGTGGTGATTGGTCTACCCTGCGTTTTGGCTGGAAGGGGGTTGTGTTGGACTTGGCCCTTTTTGCAGGGTCATCCCTAAACATTTTGCCTTCCTCCTGTATTTTCTCTGACCTGTTGTTGGCTGCTGATCAGTGCTAAGGTGCATATGCTCTCCCTATGAAAAGTGTATACATTAATTGGTGTCCATGTTTGGCTAATTTGGTTTACTATCAGCCTCTAGTAAAGTGCACCAGGAGTGCCAGGGCTTGTAAATACAAATGCTGCTGGTGGGCTTGCAGCACTGGTTGTGCCACCCACTGAAGCGGCCTAGTAAAATGTGTCTAGGGTCTGCCACTGCAGAACCTGCGCGCAGTCTGGTACTGTCGCGCTGACTACGCAAGTGCACCCACTTGCCAGTCCCTAAACCTTCTCTTAACTACATATTAGTCACCCCTCTGGTAGGCCCAAGGGAAGGGTGCATTGTAGGCATAAGGTAGGACATGCCCTGATGTGTGTGGCATGTCTTAATAGTGAATTACAGCCATTTTCGTTTTTCACTATTGAAGGCTACCTGCTCTCCATAGGCCACAATGGGCTGCTGGAATTACTACATGCTGTAATCCCAGTGGACTCATAGAGCATGGTAGAAAGTCAAGTTTAGTATGCCTGAACTCAGAATAATAAAATACTTCTTTTAGTAAAGTTTATTTTAATATCCTGTGTTTGTAAATACTACTTTTAGAAAGTTAGTATTTACTGACCTGGCCATTTCAGTCCGCCTCTGGTGTGTGTGTGTGTTCTGCCTAGCAACAGTAAGGAGCAGGGCTGGGGAATTCCAGGAGACAGGCCGGCTGCCCGGTGGTGGGTAGAGAGATTACACCAGGATGGGTGGGAGGAGTACACCTTTGACTCTGAATAGACCTGTGCTCTGCCACCACAATGCCGGCTCCACCCCCAGTGGAGCGGCTGATGTCTCTGCCCTGCTGCTGAAAGGAAAGAGCAGAGTCACCACAACAAAGTGCTCCAAAACTGGACTGAGCCAGGCCCCCCTGGCGACAAAGAACAAAAGAAACTTGCTATAAAAGAAGGAGCCCTGCTCCTAAGAAATCAGATCCTGTTTGCGCCAAGAAGAAACTCTGCCCGAAGAGAAGGACCTGGGAAAGCTGCATGGAGGACTACTGTCTCTGACCTGTGAGACTGGCCTGTGGTGGGTGCCTTGCTGCAAGAAGGAGAGGAGGAAAAGATTGAGAAAGACTTTGAAACAACTGGTGCTTTGAACAATCTCCAAGGGCTTGCTAGTGAACTTGCCCCCTGAACTGCGCCCCAGGAACAGTGAGCGCTACCTTCCCCCAAGAAGAGGAGAAGCTGCTGGAGGCGATCCTGTGACGCTGACCCCTGAGGACCTGTGTGACCCTCCTCTGAGCACCGCGGCATATGCCACCGGGGCTACTGCGAGCACCGCAAAGACTTGTCTACCTGGTCCAAGCACCGCAAGCATCTGCCCCCCGAGCCGTAGCTCGCACCGCAAAGAAGAGACTGGTTATGCTCTGAGCGCCGAGCCTCTGCGACCCCCCTGGCTGTGGAAGCCCCTGTAAGGACCTACGACGCACTGTGTGTCCTCCCCGTGAAGCCGGCAGCGCGACGCGCTGAAGAAATTGCCCCCGAGCTGCCCCTCCTGCTTCTGACCTCTGGTGCGTGTCCGGAAGCCTAGACGTGCCCCACGAAGCATCACCATCCTCTGACCTCCAGTCAGAGGATGGTGTGCAGCGCGCTTTTGTACGGCCTGTCCGTTGCTTTGTTCGGACCGTACTGGCGCTTTAGACCCGCTACGCTGTTCACGCGGGAAGCGTGAGCTTCGGCAGCCCTCGTAGCGGCCGTACGAAGCGATCCGGAAGAGTACGAACCGTACCCCATTGAAAGTATAGTACGTTGCTCACGCGAGAAGCGTGAGGTTTGGAGAGAGGCGTACCGAACGTGTACGACACGTACCTACGAGGGTACGGTCCGTACAGTTCACGTCCCAAGTATGCGTGCTCACGCGGGAAGCGTGAGGAACGGCACGACAAGAGCAAACAGCGGTATGAAGCATAGCGGAGGCGCTAGGAAGCGCACAATACCCCAAAGAAGCTTGTTTTGAGTAGAACATTGCCCTCTTCTACATCTACCTCCATAACTCTAAGTTTTTCTGGGACCTTCCTTTACAGAAGCAATGTCTTGTGGCGTGCATCACTCTCAGACTGAGCTGGTGGCTTCCAAGTGGCATCACGATCATCAGAAGCGGGGCTTGAAGAAGAAGATAATGGACTAAGCCTCCTTTTCCTTGCTGGTGGTCTGGAAGGCAATAGATCTTGCGAAACAGTGGTTTGCTCCACTTTGTCTGCAGGAAGCTCGATTTCCTGAAATGTCCCTACGTCAGGAGCAACAACTACTATGGTGGGCTGTTGTTGCGGCTGCTGCTGTTCTTGTTGCGGCTGCTGCTGTTCTTGTTGCGGCTGCTGCTGTTCTTGTTGTGGCTGCACACTTATCTGCTGAGTTTCCGCCTGCGTTGATTGTGTACTACTTTGCAATAATGACATTTCAACATCGCTGCTCGTTAGTAGACTGGCTACCTCTGCGACACTCAAGGGCTTGGGCCAAGGTTGGTGGGGTTGGACTGCTGGTGCTGAGGTGCGGTTCCCAGCTTGGTTCCCGGACAACGCTGCTGCAGGCGTAACTTTTTTGGTGCCAAAAAAAACATTGGCCTGCACACCAGTCGTGGTTAATTGCACTTCCTTTTTCTGTTCCTTCTTCTCACCAGCAACTTTCTTGGTACTGGACCTGGTACCTTTCTTTGGGGCCATCTTCTTCAGATGTCAGGCAGGACGCAGATGCACAACAAGTTCTGGTCACACGTGGACGAGATGCGCAGCAGGACTTCTGTCTAGCTGGCAGTACAACGGGTGATGATGATGACACCTCCTCCTCTGGCTTTTTGTGCACCTAAAAGCAAATAAGACAGGAGAAGAACATCAGTGAAATGTTGTATTTGTTGTTGTGGTTCAGTTACTTACTACTGTACTAGTGCAAACAAAAGATATAGTGTGGCCATTTCTGAGACTTTGACAACAAGCGCTATGTTATACTACTGTGTACACACACTACATTCTCAGAAAGGATAGGAAAGATAATGAGAACCACCAAAATAAAAATGTAATGGAATTGGGGTGGACCCTATTTGCCATTAAATTATTTGAGCATCTCATCATTCATGGAGCTGCTGCTGGCAAAGGGGGTGGATGGATGGAAGCAGTAAGCCAATAGGAAAACCATGCAGGCCTATATGGCAAAAGCAGGACACTAATAACTCCCAACACAAAAAAAGGTCACCAGCCACATGGACACTCACAAATCAGAAACAAGCAGGGGGCCTGGGAAACACCAGGAGCTGACAAAAGGCCTATAAAAGCCAGGCAAAGGATGCATGCTAAAGCACACTGCTCTGCCTTTTTAATGCAACAAAATGCAAATACGAAAATTCACTGGCCCCAAAAAGGTCTGCACGGTGCATGCATTGCACACCAACACACACACACAACAAAGGCATGTCTTTAAGACAACCAACATCACAAAGGCCACCCCCAAAAAACACACTTCCCCAACTCAATCCAATGCCATCCATGCCCTAAATGATGTCTAAATTCAACAGACCACACAGAAACACTTGATTAATAAAGCTTTGGTTACCTGCTCTGATCCTACTGGATGAAAGCAGGCCTGTTGGCAGACAAGGCCAGACAAGCTTGCAGGCCTAGGCTTCTAAATGGCCACCAGCCACAAGGCCAGGCTCAACAACTGAAAGCTCACCCCAAAAAAACACATTTCCCAAATCAATCCAATGCCATCCAGGCCCTAAATGATGCTTGAAAATGAAATACATTAGAAAAACACCAAAGGAACAGTTGCTTCATCATGCACACACCCATGAGGCCATGACTAGCTCGGACCTACTACTGACTACTACTACCCACAACATTTTAAAAAAAAGGAATGAGAGTTACCAAAAATAAATTGTAGTTACAACAACTGCAATGCCCCCAATCAAACAGACACAACAACCACTTACTTGTAAAATATCCAATTAAAAAATCCTCAAATCCAGTAGCAATAATGCAGCAGACAAAAAGAGTGATCTTTCCAGCTCAAAATCCAAAGGCAGAATGAGCAGGAGATGGACAAGGCACTGGGAGGAGCCTGCTGGACAAGAACAGGAAGTTGGAGATTCTGTGGCACTTCCTCCCTCTCCCCACCTTTTAAAAAAAGGACTCCTTACACAAACAAGCGTTGGCATAGCAAATAGGTCTCGCTTTTGGGACCTTATAAGTATTTAGTTCTGCAGCACAATATCCTTGGTGCAACAGTATCAACCGTTGCATGGCTAAACACTTATAAGCTCCCAAAGGCGAGACCTCTTTGCTATGCCAATGCTTGTTACACAACACTACAGCTTTTGTTTGAGGTTACTAAACAGCAGACACTTTAAAATACCTTTACTTAATAAAAGCTATCAAAATTATTCCTTAAAGTTTATTTTTGACCTAAAGCACCACAGCTTATAAAAAGAGTATACGTGGATATGCTTGTGCATAGTGACGCTGCTGTGTAGTATGCCTCACCGCAAATGCTTGAGCCCATATTGTGACTTTAAATTTATCGTCTGTGGTTTTTTTAATTAGTTTGTAATATTATATTTTCCTTGTAGCTCTAGCCTTTGTTTTAAGTATACAGAGCGATAGTGGAGGCGTGTGCAGCCAATAAGCAGGATATTTGGAGTAATGGTGTAGATGGAAGGAAGATGCATTTATTATGGTTCCTTAAGGGTGCTACTGATTCCAGCTGTTTGTGTTAAGACGGGGCTGAGTAAAATAATTTAAAAGGGGTGGTGGGGGTGGCGGGAGAGAGGAAGCAGTACTGGTGTGGAAATTGTTCAATAGGCCAGAAATAAAAAGTAGCGGATGTTGTACTTACAGGGATACTAATCAGACCAACACTGCTCCAGATTTCTAGGCACATGTTACAAAACTATATTTAGTTGGCTAATGTAGACCCAAAGTAAACAATAACTAAAAAATGTAAGCGTTTCTACTATAGAGATATACAATTAGCTGTGTATGAGACATTTTGTATTTCCATAACATCACGCTTCCTATTAAAGCAGCACAGTAATAAAAAAGTGCAATTTATAGCAATAATGCAAACATAGATGCCACACCAAGTACATAAGAGCAAATGTGTTAATCATTGAAGTTAATAAGATGTACCTATGTGCACTAATATTGTCTAGGGAGCTATGCAGTTGCTTGTTTACTAATAATCAGTTGCCGGTGTATAAGGTATATCCTAAACGAACTACTTTAGGTTGTTTTGACTTTTATCTTTCCTCACTAGACGCTCAGAAGACACTACAGCTTTTGCTGGAAGTTAGCAAACAGCAGACACTTTAAAACACCTAACCTTTGTGAAAGTTAGGGGAATTATTCCCTAAAGTTTTTTCTGGACTGAAAGCACCATAGCTGACAAAGAGAGCACAAGTGTATATGCTTTTGCATTGTAAAGCTGCTGTGTGGTATGCATTTTCCCCCTTTTTTGCCTCCAAATTTCTCATCCACGGTGTTTGATTTGTTTGTAATATTATGTCTCCCTATTAAAAATTAAACAGTATAAACTGTGTACACTGCTGTGCTAAATCGGTGAGACCGTGGCCATTGCATGTCCATATAGGTGTTTTAAATACCTATTTATTAGCTGCTTGGCGTCTCTGCTGAGCGCACCACATGATGCAGACTGTTAAAGTATTTAGACAATTTGCACGTTAATTGTTTGGCGTTTTTGCTACAAGAACAGAACGTACGTGTTTGTTATCTCCTTGGCCTTTCCCTTGAGTGACAAAGTTGTGGTATAAGTGTGCAGCCTATAAGCAGGATATTTAGAGTAATGGCGAAAATAAAAGAAAGATGCATTTTTTTATGGTTAGCCGACAGTTTTACTGATTCTGGCTGCTTCCACCAAGACCGGGCTGAGTATAATACTGTAAAGGGGGGGGGGGGAGGGTGGTGTGGAAGGGTAGTGTTTTTAAACTGTTGGATGGGGTAAAATTTAAAATAGCAGAAAGCTATACTTAGAAGGATTCGAATAATAACAAGACTTATTTATAAATGTAGTGACTTGCTGAAAAACTATATGTATTTATGCAGCACGGACCTAAATGGAGCAGCACCTACAAAAAATGTATGTATGGACCTTAGAGGCATATGATTGGCAGGCTATGCAGTAACAAATTAGTAAAAAACGTGTTTTTGTGTGCCTGAGAGGCACACAATGGGCAGAAGCCGAAAGGTTTTGTACTTTTTTTTACATTTTGTGCTTGGCTCAAAAGTTACACAGTAGAAAAAGTTCAAAACCATATATGTATGTACCTAGGAAGCACACAATGATCAAAGGCTGAAAACTTTTGTACTTTATTAACATGAGTTGTTTGGCTTAAAAAACAACAACTCAGTATGCTAAAATGTAACCTTAAAAAACATTGACAAACACTAATCAGCTGCTATTGAACAACTGTATGTTTGTGCTTAAAAAGCACAGGATCATCAGGGGTTGTAACCTTTGAACTGTACAAAAATCACGCCAGCTAAAAAAATACCTGTGTCTGTGCCTGGAAGGAAGATAATTATCAAAGGCCGAAACCTTTGTACTTTATCAACTTCACACGCTAGGCTATAAAACAACACCACAGTACAATAAAATGTAATCTCGAAAAACACGGAAATAATGTAAGTGTGTTTCTGTCTAGAAGGCATACGATCAGCAGGGGCTGTAACCTTGTACATTTTGGGGCCGATTCCGATCCTGTATTTTTTCCCCCATACGACTCGTATTTGTAAATTTTTCCATACGAATCGTACGAGTCCCATCCGACCCATGAAGTACGATTCGTATGTGAAAAATACATACGGATCAGCCCCATCCGTACGAATCAGATCGGGAAAAGTTGTACAAGGCGTACCCGGACACTTTTCCGTACGAATCATAAAAATACAGTCCGATCATACAAGTATGATCCGGACCGGCTTACCGATTTACGAATTGTACGGAAACGTCCGTCTCGCAATGTCGGTGTACGCACCGTACATTAGCAATGTCGGTGTACGCACCGTACATAAGCGATGGCGGTGTACGCACCATACATAAGCAATGGCGGTGTACGCACCGTACATAAGCGATGGCGGTGTACGCACCGTACATAAGCGATGGCGGTGTACACACCGTACATTAGCGATGGCGGTGTACGCACCGTACATAAGCGATGGCGGTGTACACACCGTACATAAGCGATGGCGGTGTACGCACCGTACATAGGCAATGGCGGTGTACGCACCGTACATAAGCGATGGCGGTGTACGCACCGTACATAAGCGATGGCGTTGTACGCACCGTACATAGGCAATGGTGGTGTATGCACCGTACATAAGCGATGGCGGTGTACGTACCGTACATAGCAATGGCGGTGTACGCACCGTACATAAGCGATGGCGGTGTACGCACCGTACATAAGCGATGGTGGTGTACGCACCGTACATAAGGGATGGCGGTGTACGCACCGTACATAGCAATGGCGGTGTACGCACCGTACATAAGCGATGGCGGTGTACGCACCGTACATAAGCGATGGCGGTGTACGCACCATACATAAGCGATGGCGGTGTACGCACCGTACATAGCAATGGCGGTGTACGCACCGTACATAAGCGATGGCGGTGTACACACCGTACATAGCAATGGCGGTGTACGCACCGTACATAAGCGATGGCGGTGTACGCACCATACATAGCAATGTCCGTGTACGCACCGTACATACACAACGCATGGGGGTGTGTGCCTGTACGACTCGTACCCCTGTACTGTACTGAACCACGGACACTGTAAATCAGCACAAGGAGGGTCTATTCGACTCACACAACACCACAAAATACGTCTACACTGCACAAAAAATGGAAAGGACTGACCTGGACACATCCAAACAGGCAAACAGAGGTGTGGTACTGAAAATTCTGGGCCCGTGTTATAAACATCGTCGTATCATGACGATTTTGGTATCAGCAGACCGAGAATGATTAGAATACTATGCACAAGCATTTTCGCCATATTCGGGTGACGAAATCACCCTGAAATCAGAGTTTCCATCCTGAACCCTCGGTTTCCATTGAACGGCAGCCATTTTGTGATTGCCCTCACATAGGCCAATGACTAGGCCAAAAACGAGTCTGAAGGACACATACACCTTTGCTGACTCCTCTGTGACCTGGTCAAGCTGACTCCACTGCCTGAAGCCAAACCTGTTCGGCCAGTTCCTTTCCCAGTGGCCGAATGAGATTAGTATCAAGACCCAACATATCATAAAACCTTTCATCACACACAAACCATGCCTAATCTTACACACACCTGTCCCTGTTTCTTACTTTATGACTTGCTTTACGAGGAGGAGGTGCCCGTTTTTATTGGGGGTCCGTCAATATCTGTTGAAAGTACTGAGCCTTGCCAGGTAATTGATTTAGGGCTGGACAAACTGAAATATGGGCCTGTCATCATGACTCTGCTTTTTCTTTGTAGTGAAAATATGTGAATAGTCAACTGTAAAATAAGGAATGTTTGCCTAAAGCATAATATTTTGTATAAAAAGAGAAGGCTGGCTTTGTAAGGTTGAGCAGTCTCCTGAGAATATACACCGTGTTGTACTTCTAGGATACCTGTTACTGGTTGCAGCCAATAAATACGATCTTTGACTTCACCAAGAAGACTCTGTGTTTCTGTAGTCTGAAACAGGAAGGACTCGAAGTCTTAGGGTGTGTTCCCTGGCACCGCTGGGTTCTGAAAAACCCAGTACTTCAGTTGGCGCCCAATGTGGGGCGATTTCAGCGGTACCAGTCCAAGCCAGAGGTTCGTGAGGAGCTTTGTGTGAAAATTCTGGAGGAAGACCGCCACTTCATCGACCCCTGTATGTCGACGTGATCCGAAAGTCTTTGCTGCGAGGTTCCCCGCTTCCCGACGGCTACGAAGGACTGCTGCCCTGACTATCGCCCTGTTTTGGACCCTTGATGATTGGTAGAGCGAAACGATAGACGAGTCTTCTGGTGACGTCATCGATACCTCAGTTAAGTATAAGTGGAGCGTCTCCCAGTCCTTAGTTTGGTTCTTAGTTTGGTATCCCCTTGGGATCTTTGATTTGGAACTTGCAAGTACCAAAGCCGAGGGACTCGTGTATTCACGAGACTATCGTATTCGATAATACTTTGAAGTTTGAAGCTAGACTAGAGAGCGAAGATGCCTGGTCTTAGCAGACTTGGAAATTTGTTTTGTCTTGGTTGTAATAGGGATTCCCGATTGGAGGACTCGTGTCCGGTTCCTCCGATTGGAACTCCAACCTATGAACTATATGTGAAACATGGCGTAGGCCCCATCACATATAATGAAGTATGGATCCGATACACCAGGAAAGATGGTGCTTTAAAATGGCCCCAATATGGTAGTTTTGACACAGAGATTCTGGATAATCTGGAGGTTAAACTTTTTAAGAAGAAAGCCCGGCCGGCGATGTTTGACTCTTTCCGCCTATGGCGTAAGGAAGCCAAACAGAAGGAAATTAAATTAGCAAAGAGAAATAAGAGAGAAAAGGGTATCTCGATAATGCAAGCTGCTATGCAGTTTAAAGATAATGAAGAAGAACAGATAAGTGAGCAGTTGCACAGGCAACGTAAAATGGTGATCGATAAATGTTATCCAGTTTTGCCGCTTCTTCAGCAAGATGCAGCAAAAGAAATTGAGAAAGATCCTTTAATGTCACACTTGTTGAGTTCGCCACCCCCTTATGCGCAGAGTGCTACAGCACCTCCGCAACCTTTAGTTGTGCAACCTCCGGTTATTGTGCCTCAGGTTCTTCCACAGCCGCCAGCTCCTCTTCAGTTGGCTCCTACTCCTATGGCGCAGCCCTCTCAAGGGCCGCCGGCTTTGCTACCTGCTTCATCTGTACTTCCTACGACTTTGTCTGCTACATCGACTGCCTCTTCTGGTGTTCTTCCTGATACTTCCTCTGCGTCTGCCTTGCCTCCCTCTGTTTTTTCTCCTGTTCTTTCATCAACTTCTCCTTCTATCTGACAGAGAATGACTGATACTGTTGCTAGCCTTATATTTCCTCTCTTCGGGTCATCTGGTGTGACCCCTGATTCGGAGCGTAAGCAGTCGCGTAGTCAACTGCCTAATTCTCGAGAGAGAGAAATGTTTGACCGTATGGCGCGTAAATGGGTTATTTACCCTTTAAGATATGATGTGGAGTCTGTTATGGATGTCTTCCGTCAATGGGAAGCACCGAAACAAAGATACGTTTTTGAAAAAATGTGTGCTTTCCTTTGTGAGGAATTGGAGGATAATGATTTGGAAGTAAGTCCGCCTGATTTGTGCCGTGTACGGTTTGAGTTTTCAAAGGGCACGATTGTGGGTTCTGATGTTGAGAAAGCACTTACGACGTTGTTGTCCTTTAGGAATAAGGATCCTTCTCAGTCACTGTTTGAACATGACTCCTCTGTTAGAAAATAGGTGTGACAGTTCCCAATGAGAGAAGTCCCTCTGGTATGGAAGGACGCCGTTGCGGCTGATGCCGCTAATCAAATTGATGCTATTCCAGCTCATTTTCAGCGTGTTTGGGTACATGTTCCTTGGAAGCGAGCTGAAGTTTTAGCCCTTAAGCAGACCTTGCCTGACCCTCGTAAAAACCCTGCAGGGTATTATAAAGAATTATCACAGACTGTAGACTCATGCATTATGAATTTAGCCGACATAGACATGTTATTTGGGAATGTTGTTCCACAGCCTTTGTGGGGATTGATTCGCCATGCAGATCATGCGCAAGAGTAGGTGACTCATGGGCTAATATTAGTGCTGCAAATGATAGACAAGTTGGTGGTGCCAAGCCTGAGCCTTTGGTAGCAGAACTTCCTGCTAGGATCATTACTTACATGAAGACTTTAATGCCTGCGATGCGTGTGAATTGGGATAAATTGTCTGCGTGTAAGCAGAAGAAAGATGAAACAGTGTCTGATTTCTTCACCAGGTTTGAGGAAACGTTTATCGACCACAGCGGTCAAGATATGAGTACAGAAGGTGGTCAACGGTTGTTCGTTGACAAGTTTGTGCACAATTTGCTTCCCGAGCTGTGTAAGAAATTGAAAGAATCAGAGAGTTCTTGGGCCGTTTCCTCTTCAGCACAAATATTGGCTACTGCACAGTACTACGAAAATAGGGATAAAGATGAGAAGGATAGAGCAGACAAGAGAACTAAAGAATTAAATACGAAGGTTCTTTTACAACAGGCGTATCCGCCACGTGGTGGTCAGAGTAACTATCAGCAACCTCAACAGTTTCAGAGAAACTCGCAAAGGTTCGAGTTTTCTCAACCACGTGTTCCTGTAGGTCCCAATCAGTGTTCATATTGTAAAGAAGAGGGTCATTTCAAGTATAGTTGTCCTATTTTGTTACAGCGTACGAATGGTGCTTCTGGCGCAAGAGGTCGAGGTGTTCAACAAGCTCCTAGAGGTAGAGGACGTGGAAGTTTACCCCAGAACGCGCGTTCCCTTCCGCCTCAGAATTCAATGAATAGTTTTGACCAGCAAAATAACGCGTCTGGTAGGACGGCTCAGTACTATGCTGATGACTACTATGCAGAAGATGAGAATATCGAAGGTAATGATTGCTAGGACAGCCATAGACAAAGAGAGGGAGTTGTTTCAGTTCCAGTAGATCAGAGTGGACCTTATGTTAAGGTGATTACATCAGGTGTGTCAGAGCCTTTTCTGTTGGATACTGGTGCTACAAAGAGTTCTATTATGCACTCAAAACTCCCTGGCGCACCTTTGTCTGGCGAGATGAATGTTTCAGTAGGTTTTTCTGGCGCCCCGGTTAGGAACCCGATTTCTAGTCCTATGTCCCTTTCTGTTGGACCTTGTGAATTGGAAGCACCCCTTATTCTGATGACAGGTTGTGGTGAAAACTTGTTAGGATTGGATTTGTTGAAAAGATTGTATGCAACATTATATTGTTCTCCTTCGGGAGTACAACTTACACTGGGTAGGAAAGTGATCTCTCCAATGTATTTGTCGAAGGATAAACTTCCGACCGAATTGTCGTTTCTTCCTGATATTCTGTGGGCTACTGGTCCTAATGATGTGGGTCTTTTGGATATACCGCCATATGTTGTGACATTGAAAGCCAATGTTAAATTGCCACGCATTCCCCAATACAAGATCTCTAGTGAAGGCGAAAAGGCGCTGCTAGCGATCATTTATGATTTGATTGAAAAAGATGTAATTGAAGAGACAAGAGGCAACGTTTGTAATAGTCCTGTTCTGCCTGTTTTGAAACATACCGACCCTTCTCAGCCACCTGTTTACAGGTTCGTGATTGATCTTAGAGAGGTCAATAAAATAGTTGTGCCACAGTTTTCAGTTGTTCCTGATATCACTGCCCTATTGACTATGATTCCAGCTTCCGCCACCTGGTTCTCGGTGATTGACTTGAAGAATGCTTTCTTCAGCATCCCGATTGCCGAGGAGAGCAGGGATATTTTTGGCTTCAGTTTAGGAGGCCGAAGCTTCCGCTTCAAACGCGCTCCTCAAGGCTACTGTGAAAGTCCGTCAATATATAGTCAGGCTTTAAAAACACAGCTTGATGCAATTGTTTTACCTGATGGCGCTACCCTTATTCAGTACGTCGATGATTTGCTAATCGCTGCAGATACTGAGGACATTTGTAAAGAAGCCACCTTGTCGTTGTTGCGTCATTTGTCTGATTTACATCACAAAGTGTCACTTTCAAAACTGCAATATTGTCGACAAGAAGTGACCTACTTAGGTCATCTCTTATCGAAGGAGGGAAGGAAACTGACCCCAGAAAGAATTCAGGCAATTGCAAAATTGAGTGTGCCAAGGACACAGAGAGAAGTACGTGCTTTCTTGGGCATCACATCATACTGCAGACAATGGATACCGAATTTTTCTTTGCTGGCCAAACCTTTGGTAGCATTGACCTGTAAAGATACACCGAATCCCGTTCCGTGGTCTGAAGATTGTCAGAAAAGTTTTTCCGAATTGCGTAATGCATTGTGTTCGGCTCCTGTGTTAGGTACACCCGACTACAGTAAGCCCTTTACACTGTATGTCCATGAGAAAGAGGGTTGTGCATTGTCAGTGCTGACACAGTCTTTTGGAGACAAGCAGCGTCCATGCGCGTATTTTTCGTCGACTTTGGATCCGGTAGCTAAAGCATTGCCGGGTTGCTTGAGAGCCACAGCGGCAGCAGCTGTTTCTATTCGACAGTCTGCTGGGTTAGTGATGAATAATATGTTGATTGTGATGGTTCCACATGCAGTGGACACATTGTTAAACAGGACCAAGACACAGTACTTAACTAGTGCTCGATTGTCAGGTTACGAGTTAACACTGTTAGCGAGTCATGTGCACATAAACAGATGCAATACGTTGAATCCAGCCACTTTATTGCCGATTTCAGTAGAGACAGATGATGTTGAACAGCATGATTGTTTTCTCAGGACAGAAGAAGAAACGAAAGGGAGAGTAGATCTTAAAGATACTCCTCTTGTAAAGTGTGATGGTACCTTATGGGTGGATGGTTCATGCTTCAAGCTTCCGAATGGTGATACGACTGCAGCATATGCTGTCACGACTTTGCATACGATTGTTGAAGCTGCACGTATACCACATAATTCAGCTCAAGCAGCAGAGTTAATTACACTTACGAGAGCGTGTGTGTTATCGAAAGGAATGAAAGTGACCATATATACCGACAGCCAGTATGCGTTTGGTGTGGCTCATAGTTTTGGACGATTGTGGAAAGAACGTGGGTTCCTGACTTCGCATGGAGCTAAGATTCAGCATGGTCGGTTGGTGAATGAGCTTCTTGAGTCACTGACCTTGCCGTTGCAAGTTGCGATTGTGAAATGCAGTGCACACAAGAAGGTTACTGATGATGTTGGTCGTGGCAATGCATTTGCTGACAAAATCGCAAAAGAAACAGCAAAGGATGTGATGAATCGAATGTATGTTGCAGGCCCTGCAAGATGGGTTGGTGACGTTGGAATGTGTGAAGATACGATAGAGAGTGTGAAGTCTCTTCAAGCTGAAGCTTCAGAGAAAGAGTTGAGTGTGTGGAGAGAAAGTACGGGTAAATTGGATGAAAATGGTTGTTGGGTTGACTTGTCAGAACATCAGCGATGGTTGTTACCCAATGCGTATGTGCTTGCAGTGGTGACAATGGCTCATGGAATGGCCCATATCAGTGTGAAAGGGATTTGTAAGTTGTTGGCTCCAGTATGGCAAAATGCTGGAATTCCTAAATGTGCAGAGAATGTGGTCAAGAATTGCATGGTGTGTCTGAAATACAATCCTGGTAGGGGAACCCCAACTCCAGCTGGTCATTTTGCGCCTCCAACGTATCCGTTCGAGGTTTTGCAGCTAGATTTCATCCACATGGAAAAGTGCAACAATTTGAAATATGTACTCGTTGTTGTGTTGTGCCTTTTCAAGATGGATAGAAGCATATCCCTTAAAAGACAACACTGCCTTATCCACAGCTAAAGCCCTTGCCAAAGAATTCTTCCCTAGGTTTGGAATGCCGAGAAATGGTCTGGAGTGATAATGGGAGTGAATTTGTGGGTCGAGTGATGAAAAAAGTATGTGAGGGGCTAGGTATCCAGCAAAAATTCCACGCTGCAAATCACCCCCAATCAGCTGGACTAGTAGAGTGCTATAATTGCATGCTAAAACTTTTATTGGCAAAGATACAAGCGAGCTCTGGTCTTAAATGGCCTGACGCTCTGCCTTTAGCACTCCTATCAACAAGAATGACTGTGCATTCGCGAGTGGGACTTAGTCCCTATGAAATTGTGTTCGGCCGCCCGGCCAACATATGGGGAGTGCCAAGGACGCCAAAATTCAGTGAGATCGAACACCCTGTACTGCTTGATTATTTGTATGAATTGACGGCTAAATTGCTTGTTTTACACCAACAGGTTCACGATACTCTGTCTCAGGCCTCTGAAGCTCCAGGACATCTTATCGATCCTGGATCATGGGTGCTGGTCAAAAACTTCCAGCAGACAAAGAATGACCAGCCCCGTTGGACCGGCCCCCACCTTGTCCTTCTCTCAACAAGATCAGCCGTTCGAGTGGAAGGAAAAAAGAACTGGATCCACGGCGTACACTGCAAGAGGGTCCCTTTGCCTCTACCGTACGACCGGTGGGTCCAGGAGGGGATTCTGCCTTTTAGCGATGCAGGTGTAAAAGGAACACTTTCTGAACGAGAAAGTGACAATATTTTGCAAGAAGCTGGGCCACCGTCAATTCGATTGAACACTACAGAGCCTGAACTCTTGTTCCAGAACCAGACAGTACCTGGAAAAAGCCGTTATAATTTGAGGCCGAGAACTATGGACAAATAAAAATTCTTTTTCTTTGCTATTTTTGAAAGTGCAGCTCTCTCATCTGAGAAACTTTCTTATTTTTGTTTTTCGAACCGCCATCCGGGTTCAGCTGTAGGGTCGTGGTTGCCCAAGCCTTTGGAGTGCAGCTGAAGACGTTAGGTTGACAGTTCTGGTCGGTCTAAGGGAGTTGCCCTGGACTGACAGAAGCATTCCTTAGCATAGAACACCCTACCACCACGAGCAGCAATTAGAGAGGATGGAGTTTTTCGAGAATGAGAGACCTGCCAAACAGATGGACTTTAAAGCCAGAATGTGTATAATGATGACAAAGAAACAATTTTTGATATTATGTATTTTCATGTTGCTTAGTGTAATGACGTTTTAATAGGACATGTTTTATTCTCTTTTCAAGTGACATTTTGCTCCCACTACACAGCCCATACCTCCTTCTACTGTTTCCTCGCATTCTTTTCACCCTCTGCCTGAACACGAGACCGCTAGAAGATTAGAATTTGTCAATAATTCAGTTTTTTAGCTTCTACACAAACACCAATTAGTAGTGAACACAACTAACTGTTGGGTGTGTGGTCTTATGCCTCATACTACTGATAAAGGTATCCCTTATCTGGTCCTGCCTTTCAGCCATAATGGTTCTGAGTGGGCATATAGAACGATATTCATATACGCTCATGAAGCCAACCCCCTACGTTCTGTGAAAGATAATCCTAAGAATAGTGCTCTAGTTAAGGGGATAGTAGATATGATTAGGGAAGATATTTCCTATGAGACTATCCCGAGAGATGAGACACTAGCATATATTGGATGGAACATAACAGGATATGGAGTTACTCTGAGTGAGAACCAGCGAGCAAAGAGATCTTCCCCGATTTGGATTGTACCCCATCAGGGTCACCTATGTCTGCAAGGTAATGGCAAGAATCCCAGAGCTCAGTTAGGGAAAAGTATCTGCACTGAAACATATGTTTTTGCGTCTCAGACTTCCCCTTCGTTCTTAGCAGCTAAGGGTACCTATTTCATCTGCCATAATAGAGCCTATACATGGTTGCCCCCTGACTTCTCAGGCACATGTTTTGTTTCGTTCCTGTTGCCTCCCACCTACACGATCGCGGCAGATTACCATAAGACAAGGATAGTTAGAGGTGTCATCAGTAAAGAAGACACTACAGGACAAGAACTTGGAGATCTCGTAAAGGGTTTTCTGCCGTTTTGGGGGCCTATGGTTAACAGCAGGAACATAAGGCAATTGACAAGGGTGGTTGAATCCACGGTAGATGAAACCGCCGGTGCCCTTAGTAATTTGACTGCTGAGCTCCAGTCGGATCGCCTTATGACTCTTCAGAACAGGGTCGCATTAGACGTCATACTTGCAGACCGAGGTGGGGTATGTAAAGTGATCCAATCAAGTTGCTGTGTTTTCATTCCAGATAACGCTCCGACAGTTTACCAGGCCATTTCCAAACTGCATAAGATCTCCGAATCTATTCACGTGGATAAAGGAGATTGGTCATTGATGGGGTGGTTCTGGGAACTGATATCCGCCTGGGGATGGAAGATTCTGATAGTCATTGGGATGATCTTAGCCATTCTTTTCCTGTTCTGTCTGTGTGTACAGTGTGCTCCTGCAATATGTGGCCTCTGTGCTACATCGTGTGTAAGGAAACCTGTATCAAAAGACGAGCTAAGTAATAGGATGATGCTACAGCAACATCTCAACGACTTTATGAATATAGACCTGGACTCAGACCTAGACTCAGATTAACGTGAGTATAGGTTATTGCCTATGTAAGGGCAAAAGGAGGGTCTGTGGTACTGAAAATTCTGGACCCGTGTTATAAACATCGTCGTATCATGACGGTTTTGGTATCAGCAGACTGAGAATGATTAGAATACTATGCACAAGCATTTTCGCCATATTTGGGTGACGAAATCACCCTGAAATCAGAGTTTCCATCCTGAACCCTCGGTTTCCATTGAACGGCAGCCATTTTGTGATTGCCCTCCCATAGGCCAATGACTAGGCCAAAAACGAGTCTGAAGGACACATACACCTTTGCTGACTCCTCTGTGATCTGGGCAAGCTGACTCCACTGCCTGAAGCCAAACCTGTTCGGCCAGTTCCTTTCCCAGTGGCCGAATGAGATTAGAATCAAGACACAACATATCATAAAACCTTTCATCACACACAAACCATGCCTAATCTTACACACACCTGTCCCTGTTTCTTACTTTATGACTTGCTTTACGAGGAGGAGGTGCCCGTTTTTATTGGGGGTCCGTCGATATCTGATGAAAGTACTGAGCCTTGCCAGGTAATTGATTGAGGGCTGAACAAACTGAAATATGGGCTTGTCATCATGACTCTGCTTTTTCTTTGTAGTGAAAATATGTGAATAGTCAACTGTAAAATAAAGAATGTTTGCCTAAAGCATAATATTTTGTATAAAAAGAGAAGGCTGGCTTTGTAATGTTGAGCAGTCTCCTGAGAATATACACCGTGTTGTACTTCTAGGATACCTGTTACTGGTTGCAGCCAATAAATACGATCTTTGACTTCACCAAGAAGACTCTGGGTTTCTGTAGTCTGAAACAGGAAGGACTCGAAGTCTTAGGGTGTGTTCCCTGGCACCGCTGGGTTCTGAAAAACCCAGTACTTCAATGGGGCAAACTCACAACCACCCCTTATAACACACCCACCAAAAATTCAAACTGAGCCCCACCCACAAATGGACCAATAAAAAGGGCCCCCACACACAAACCATGAGCCTTTGCAACAGACTCACTGCAGCTAGAAAGCACACACCAACAACTGCACCCATCCACCTTAACATATACACCTTCACACAACGTCCTTCACACATACCCCCTCTCCACATTCAGACCCACACTGTCACATTCAGACCCAGACACCCACAACCATCCACGCCCTCACCCCACACCATGCCCACAGACAAGAATCCAAAGTTCACAAGGGAGGAGCTGGAGATCCTTGTCAATGAAGTCATCAGAGTCGAGCCACAGCTGTTTGGAACATTGGTCAGACAGACCAGCATAGCTGAAAAATCATGCCTGTGGCAGAGGATCGTCGATAGGGTGAATGCTGTTGCACCCATCAGAAGGACCAGGACCGAATGTCAAGCCAGGTGGTACGATCTGCGGAGGGCGGTCAAGAGAAAAATGAATGACGACTACGCCCAGAGCAACATCACTGGATGTGGTGCGCCCCGCAGACCAGTACATTACCATCCCTGGGAGGAGAAGGTGATGGCCATGCTTCCGCCGGTGGGAGTACATGGACTTCAAGGATTTCCATAGCCTGGTGAGTACACAAACAACTTACGTAACATGGGGGCATCCACACCCCCAAATGCACGCAACTACCCCCAAGCCATCACCGGCCAGAACCACAGTCAAAAACAATGCTAATGCCAATAACATGTGTATGCCCCATTGAGAAAGCAAGGCCATGTTATGTCCCATGCTACACGAAGCACCAACCCAAGAATGGATGTCCGGTATGCTGGGAGGGTGAGTGGCACAAAACGCATGTTTGAATTCTAAATCAGACACAATTGCCCTCATTCCACATGGCCCAGCTACATACCCATGCACCATGCGCAATGCACAGGGATTGGGAAAGTACTGACAAGATAGCTCACACTTGGCCCTGGTGTAGGCAGCATAAGGCCCTACTGTGACCAGTGCAAACACAAACACCAAGACAACAAGGTCAGATATCTAGGACAGGAACTCACACTCACTGTCATGGCAGCATGCTCCATGGGGGGACAGCTACATCACCTGGGAGCCCCAGTGCCAAATCACACTACACCCACCAGCAGGCCCTGTCACACACACCCCTTACACAAGCAGACACCACCAGGACAGGCAATGGATTTACCCACTGTCACAATGGACATGCAACACAACAAGACCAATACATAGCCGAAGAAGCATCCAAGCCACAAATCGACATGTCAAAGACTCAGGAGAACATATCAATCTGTCCCCCGCAACATACACATCCACAAGTGAACATTGAGGAGAATGCTAGGCACATACAACTACCTGGAGGAACAGTGCCAACTTGAATGTGTATGAAACATGCATGTTGCATGAAACAGCATTAACATGTCTGTCTCTCACACAAAGGGCAACATGATAAATATCCCCCCAACAATGGGGGTGAAGAATCACAGTCACAGGCTCGGGAGGAACCTGATCCCACTGGCAGCGACGCCTCTCAACACTCCGCGGATGACCCCGACCGACCTGAACCCTCTGGTGTCCAAGCCCCTGCAGAACCTGGTTCAGGAACATTTGTGCCAACCACCACCCCCATTACTGCCACATCCCAGGAGACACCAAGGAGCCCTGCCCGCAGTGAACAACTGAGCCAGTCTGACCAGGAGGGACAAGGTGTGGCGGGCACCCACGAGGAGGCAGACAACACCGCCACTGCCATCCCTCAGGGGTCCCGTAGACCCGATGTGCCCACAACGGCAGGCCAGCCTCGTGTGGGCAGGGGTGGTGGGAGTGGAGGCAGGCGGAGGCGAGAACCTGACCAGCCAGCTGAAGGGACCGGTATGTCACACATACACAACATCATGGATGCATACCGGTATGACACCAGGGAGTTCAGCCAGGTAGTGGTGACCCTCACAGAGATCAAGAACCAGCAGGCCGAGCAACATGCTAGTCAACAAGAACACCAAGGGCCAATGGAGGCAAGACTGGTTGAGCTCCTGGCGGTGCAAAGGGACATAAGCCATTCACTCCGTCGGATCGCTGACAACATGGGCAACCCTCCCTGTGCCACCAGGCACAGACCACCACCAGCCACAGGGAGGGAGGGAGGAGGAGGAGGATTCGTCCGACGGAGCGTACCAAGCATCGTCAAGGCCTGCATCTGAGGGTCCCCCGAGGAAGGTGGGTCGTCCACGGAAAAGACCGTAAGAGGCAGCGGCCCATCCACATCTCCCAGGTCACCTGGCCTGGCACCTGGCCTTCATGTGCGACAGCATCACCTCATTGACTGACATCATCTGCCATATGGACTTGCTAGTCACAGTCTGACCAATGATGCCAAACACTGTGGTCTGATGACTTCAAATGCCAAGGATCCCATCTCCCCCTGTGAACTTTGGATTCTATGGTCCCTGCATTGCACCTTTTTCTGTGCACAAATCACGCCCCAGAGCTATAAATAAAAAATTAATACATTATATTTTATGTTGCAGTCATTTAGCATGAGTCAACAACATACGTGTGGGGGTATGTCGAAGTATGCCTGAGTGTGGAACTAACTCCAGCCATCCATACACTTGGATCTGAGTATGGTCGAGGACACACATGGGTCACAATGTATCACAAAATACAGACATGGAGCCCAATACTCACCCGTGATGGCCTCAAGCTGCTGAGGGGGGCTTGCAATACTGCTCAGACAGACCAATTTGGAAGAGTTACATGAAGGTGTAGAGGTTATGGGTCATGTTGATGTGCCCGGGGAGGGAGTCCGAGGTCTGTTAGGCGAGGTGGGAGAACTATCTCCTGCATGCAGTTTTTATGTGGATATGATGAATGGTGGCCAGGGCAAGGTGGGCTTGCTGGTGAGCTACTTCTGATTTAATCCTGGTCCCTCCTCTGGATACCAGTGTTGGAGATGTGTGAGCTGACAGTGTGGTAGCAAATGGTGTAGAATGCCGTTGAGAGGTCAAGGGTGGTGGCCTCACCATTGTTGAGCAGGGCAAAGTTGTCGTTGGTGGTGGCAATGATGACGGTTGCAGTGGTGTGATTACTGTGGAAGATGGTCTGGTGCCGGTTGCCTGGAGCTGGTTTCATGGAGGAAATTTGTCCGTTGCTTGTTGAGTGTCTTCCTGATTACATTTGCTGGGTAGGGAAGCAGGGTGATGTACCAGGAGATCCTGTGGTACTGCCGTCCGTTGTTTAAGAAGGGCCTGGGTCTCTGCATGCCTCCTGCACCCATGGAATGTGGCAAACTCAAAGGAGACATTCATGACGCGCTGGACGTGGGCTTCAAGGATGTGGAATGATGTGGTTTAGATGTTGTGTGGGAAGGGGCCTGATGGAGAGCCAGAGTGTATGTTGCACATGAGCCAGGTTGTGTACTTGCTGCTGACGGGAATCCAGAACCTGAGGGGGGTTTGTCCTGCGAATAATAGTGCTGTCTGCCTCTGGGTGCCAAGGCCGTCGTGTATGGCCATGAGCTTGCAGTGGTACAAAGTTGCAAGGGATGTGATCTGCCTTGCAATGGTGGGGTGTCTTGGATGGAGATCTGCTGTCAGTTCACTCACACTGCTGATGAGCTCCTTGATGTCGTGTGTTTGGGTGTCTCGGCACTATCTGAAGGATCTCCACTTGTCCTTGCTGATGATATGGTGATGGCTGTGTGTGGTGTTTTCCAGGGCTGTAAGGCAAATGATGGCTCTTTGTGTTGCAAGGTTTGCACAAGAGTCCGGCTAGGTCTGTAGGCGTCCAGTAGGTCTGCCTTGTCCCAGGTGCCTTAACTGTTGTTGTGCTTCACAGGAAAGTCTGTCAATGTGGCAAGATTGTTGGATCAGTTGCTGATCCAGTGTGTGAGGTTGCAGGGTGTGGCGGTGGTGTTGTTTTGAGTGTCCTACACAGCTTTTCTGTGGTGACTTACATCAAGCATCTTTGGGGGATCGGTAGCGGGGTGTGGGGCACTGTGTTGCTTGTCGGAGACGTGGATTTAAATGTTGATGGACCAATAATGGATGGTGGTGTGGTTCCCCTCCAGCAAGAAGTTACTGGCCCCCAGCCACATGTAGCCCGTGGAGCTGAGGGCGTGCGTGCAGATGTACGTGTTGATGGCTTAGTGGAATTGTGGATGTAGGCCTGCAGATCTGTAGATGAGTGTTATTCTGAGGGTTTCCAGGGAGTTTCTGCAAACCCGGATTTGTGACTCTGAAGGTGTACTTGTGAATAAATAGCAATTCATCCCCCGGGATTGGTGTTGCCGTCCCTGCGGGTGATCTTGTATCCGTCTGAGATGGCAATGAAGACGTCATGTGCTGAGGATGCTTTTGTCCAGGTTACTGTCATGAATGTGATGTGTGGGGCTGTTGTGTTGAGGAGGTAACAGAGTCTAATGGCGTGCTGGTGGGAGGAGCGGGTGTGGAGTAGGAGGCACATTACCTGGTTGTTCAGACAGGGTCTGGTAGGCTGGGCAGCACTGTGTAGGCAGTTGGAGTAGCACACTCAGCATGCGAAGGTGTCGTGTGTGTGCTTAGGGGTTGCTTGATAGCAGGCAGATGATTGTCACAAGGACATTGCTTGGAGAGTGGCTGCAGCATGATCCTGTTGTGTGACGTGGGTCATGCAAAGACTAGAGGGTCGTGCACTGTACATTATGCAGGCGCAGACGGTCCTGCCTTTGGCACGGCGCTGGGGCTACAGTGGCACAGAAAAGCTGCTGGCTGCATTTCGAATGGGTGGAGGGGGAAGGGCTGAGCATTTTTGAGGCGTGGGGGTTGCAGAAACAGGGCACTCGGTGGGGCGGTGCCACAGGTGAGGCAGCAGCAGGCGGAAGGGGTTAGAAATTTGGAAAACAGTAGCACACAAAGACAAGGAGGTCTGAAAGGCACAGTGCAACAGGTGTATGTAAAGGAAGGAGTGTCAGGCTACTCATGAGTCAGAAAATGTATGAACAATCACCATAAATTACAGCCACTGGATCAGGCAACAAAATGCAGAGATGCGCAAAGGAGACACACCATCAGCAGGCGTTCACGTCCCGTTGTGGGGAGCAACCTGCAGAAATACATACACAACCAGTTACTTCATGCACAATAGAGATCATTAGCCATAAAGCACTGCATGCATGTTGCCAAAGTACACATACACACAGATTCTCAATCTTTGACAATTATGCCATAGATGACGCATGCAAACTGGCAAGAGAGCTGCAGTGACAGAGATGAGGCACTTTGGATTGTGCTGAACCCCTTTATTCCACATACACACACAAAGGGATATGCATCCATATTAACAGACTCACAGATCAGTTGACAGAACATGTGGGACATACGCTGGACACCCCCTTCACAACACGGATGATGTAAAACCCAATGAACTGGCACACAAGTTAAGGGGATGAGCCAAACACATCTTGCTGCACACGGAGAGGCTGCAATTCCCCATGGAGCCTGTTGTTGTGATGTCCCCCACTATGTCCACCCGTAGCATCTGCAATGTTTCAGAGGCAAGGTTTACACACATTGATGCCTTTATCAGACGCCACACTCCACTACAGATGACTGTCAAGAAGGGTGACTATCATGTCATGGGAGTGATGCTACATGTTATATGCTCCATGGTGAGAAGACATGTATGCATGGTACCACAACATGCACAGAAGCAGTCCCCACACATTCCCAACCCGTACCACCACCAAAAAGCCTTGCTGCAATCTTTACCAAAACTGACATTTCCACATGTCCATGCATGGAACGCTGATTCAGCACACGTTGCAATCCTCATGAGGAATAGCAGGAGGACAACGATGACACGAGCAGACGACAGGCGCAAAATACCTGGGAATGACAGACACACAAGAAGTCACCTAAAACAATTCTCACCGCACACATGGACATTTACAAAACATGAACAATGTTGGACACGTAAATTGCAAAGAAAGTCTCTCCACAAAACTGTGTGGCATGACATCATCACTCGAGTGACACATCAGAACACACATCCAAGTCACTTTGAATTCAGTCAGCTGGACACACACATTGTAACACATGCCACTCAATGCTACAAGCTTGCACACTCATACCCAGTGACTCACCATTATGAGAAGAAGTTGCGTATGAGCTGACTCCGGATATCATCCCCCTCCTCCTCCTCATCACTAGCCTCGTGAGCAAGCCCTTGATCCTCCACGGGTGGATGTTCCTGCTCATCCAGATCCAGGATGAGTGGCACTGCCTTCTCAACTGCCATGTTGTGCAGCATGCAGCACACGAGGAAGATTTGGCAGACCTTCTCCGGGGCATAAGGGAGGAACCCGCCTCTCTTGTCCAGGCACCGGAATCGGCTCTTCAGGAGTCCAAACGTCCTCTCAATCACTTGCCTGGTCTGCCTGTGTGCATTGTTGTACCGGTGATCTGCAGCTGTTCTTGGGTTGCGGAGAGGTGTCATCAGCCATGGCATGTTGGGATAGCCAGAGTCCCCTACATGGAAACATCATGTAAATAAGTGGGTCAGGAGATGCCGTAAGAGACAAAGATACCGCAACACATAGGACAAAAAGAGTATACCCACCAACAAGACATGTTCGTTCGTTGTGCAGCCGCAGCATCATTTGTGGCACCCTGCTACGCCTCATGATGTAGGCATCGTGTGCTGATCCTAAAAAACGTGCACAGACATGGGAAATCAGCATGTTAGCAAGACACACCACAAGGGCATTTATCGAGTGGTAATGTTTGTGGTTGCGATAGGCTTGTTCCTGTGCTGTGGTGGTACCAAAGCCACATGTGTACCATCAATGGACCCAATTACATGGGGCATCCCTCCCAGGGCATAGAAATCACCCTTGACATCTGTCAACTCCTCTGGAGTAGGAAATGTGATGAATTCATCAAGGTGCTCCAATATGGCTGCTAAAACATCACGCAGGACACGGCTGATCATAGTCTGTGACATCACCCCCACATCAGCTATGGTCAATTGAAACGTACCTGTGGCAAAAAAATGTAAGGCTGCCATCACCTTCATCTTGGGGGTCAGCGCAGTAGGATACCTGTGTTGCGGTTGGAGGTGTGGTGCCAGCTTGTCTGTCAAGTCCTCAATCAACTGCTGAGTGAATCTGTAACGGCAGATGCAGGCACATTCCCTCATGGCAGCCAAGTCTGGCATTAGCCTTGGACAGGTGGTGCCCTGCAAGACATTGTTTGGAAGAATGAAGATTGATAGTCGGCCAACATCAATGTCAATGAACATAGCACATGCTACACTGCTAAAACACATCAGGTAACTATGGAGTCGGGTGTGTGCAATACATCCAATACACATATGCCAGCTTGCTGGCACTCCTACAAAAAGCCTGATACACCTGTTGATTGTCAAGTCTACATGACATGCCCTGAAATGATTTGGGGGCCAGTCTGAGTGAAGAGCCACAGATATCACCGGAGTGACACACAACCACATACCTGCATTGGAAGGATGTCATCTCATCCAGACAGCTGACTGCAAGGCACACGCACAGGTCACATGGAATGTCAAATGTACATATCAAACACAGTGCGATGAAGGGGTAGACGTGACAACACAAAGACACAGCCATTGAGACAACATTGACTGGGAAAATATGATGTCCCATGCACACAGACCCTACAGCCGTGGGAATCCACATGTGGCATGGTGTGCGTAGATGTGTTCCATGCCCATCTCCACAAAGACCCCTGTTGGATGCACCAACAGCAGATGCAGTTGACGGGACACTGACATCAAGCTCATGGGAACACATGACACGCACCTGACATAGTCCCAAAGGGGCACGCTGATCGTGACAGGTCAGTTGATAGTGTCCCTGTCCCTGGCATCAAGAGACAGGTGCGGGTGTTGATGACTGTGCCATCTCACTGCTGCTGTGCATGACACAGTTGGACTACAGACACACATGTGGCAAGTGTCAAGGTGATGTGTGCCATATAGTGCCCCATCACACATGACGTGTCCACAGGTCATCACACATCAATTGTGCAACTAGATGAGATGACCTGTGCAATATCACTGGCTAATACACCCAGGGCCTGCACATGAAAGTATGCAATGACAAGTACTTGATGGACATCCATGTGCGACTCGTAGCCCTCCATTCCTGGCATGTGTACGCCTGTATTACCATTGTAAGCGTGTGAAATGCGTACCCGTATGTGTACGCACTAGTAGTACACGTACGTGTATGCACTAGTAGTACACGTACGTGTACTATTAGTGCGATCCCCTTACAGGTATGCACTAGTAGTACATAAACGTGCGATCCCCTTATGGGTACGCACTAGCAGTACACGTATGTGTACTACTAGTGTGTTAGTACACGTACGTGTACTACTAGTGCGATTCCCTTACTTGTACTACTAGTGCGTACCTGTACAGGGATCGCACTAGTAGTACTTGTACGTGTACTACTAGTGCGTACACATACGTGTACTACTAGTGCGATCCCCTTATGGGTACGCACTAGTAGTACACGTACGTGTACTACTAGTGCGTACACGTACGTGTACTACTAGTGCGATCCCTGTACGGGTATGCACTAGTAGTACACGTACGTGTACTACTAGTGCTTACCTGTAAGGGATCGCACTAGTAGTACACGTACGTGTACTACTAGTGCGTACACGTACGTGTACTATTAGTGCATACCCATAAGGGGATCGCACTAGTGCGTACACGTACGTGTACTACTAGTGCGTACACGTACGTGTACTACTAGTGCGATCCCTGTACGAGTACGCACTAGTAGTACACGTACGTGTACTACTAGTGCGGACCCGTAAAGGGATCGCACTAGTAGTACACGTACGTGTACCACTAGTGCGTACACATACGTGTCAAACGCACTATACAACTGGTGCTGTGGGGGTACATGTGAAACGCACCGTACCTGCGTGTGGATTTCAAAATTACATAGGGGACACATAAGGGACAAGTATTAGGCCCTAAATGCATGCTGGTTGTCATGGATACAGAGTTTTCTGTTCAAATTTGTCCATCAGGTGTCCTGGAAAAGTCAGTTGGCCACAAAATACAATGTTGCAAAGTGGTTGTTGACTTGACATGATGCTCAAAATTTGCACGATGCAAATGCTGTCACTGGTGTATGTTTAAAGGGATTGGAGTAAACGTACGATGCTAATGAGTCTGACCAATCACTATGTACTCCTCAAAATGAATGCCCCTCAGCAAGACTGATATAAGGCAGCCAGAACCCATGAGAGGGCACTTGCCTGCACAACTTTAGAGTCGACCACACTGCTGCTGTCTCTGCTTCCTCTGGACCATGTCACGTGCTGTGGAGAGGGCCCAGTCATTCACCCAGGAGGAGAATGAGGCCTTGCTGGACAGCCTCCTCCCACAGTACCCCAGGCTGTATGGGAGACCAGGGGAGCAGGTGAGTGCTGACTCCACTACCTTTGCCTATGAACCTGTTGTGTGACAGTCAATATTGTGTCCAGGTGGGATGTGAGACCGGCCTCTTGGGTTGGGCCTTCCCGGCCAGCCAGCCACCCTGCAACCACACCTGATCCCCGATGTCACAGACTTCCGGCCACCATGGCCCAGCAACCCGATGGTGGCCAGGGCCCCAGCAACACCCTAGACCGTACCACGCATGCCCGGCCGAGAGAGCGAGAAGCCCCCAAGCCAGACCAGGAGACGCCGTCCCTGTCACACCTCTGGTCTCCTCCCCAAGGAGGGTTTCGATCAGCCACCAGGCCCCCGGTGAGCGGGCGCCTCGCCGGCTGGGCGTCTGGAGTCCCTCCCAGACCCACCTGAACAGATCAAAGGGCCGAGCAACAGGAAATCCCGACACCCCGGCCCAAGGCACCAAGACCCCACTCAGCGAGGACTCCGGACTTCAAAGAGGAGGGGGAGTATAACAAGGGGTGCTGAAGGGACGGGAGGCAGAGAAGACCTGGACCTACGAGAGCCCTGCTGACCTGGTCGCTGCTCCATCGACCCCTGAACCGAAGAACGCTACCCGAACTCTGAACCATCTGAGCCCTGCTGACGCTGTCGCGGCTCCCCGAACTCTGAACCATCTGAGCCCTGCTGACGCTGTCGCGGCTCCCCGAACTCTGAACCATCTGAGCCCTGCTGACGCTGTCGCAGCTCCCCGAACTCTGAACCATCTGAGCCCTGCTGACGCTGGCGCGTCTCCCCGAACTCTGAACCATCTAAGCCCTGCTGACGCTGTTGCGGCTCCCCGAACTCTGAACCATCTGAGCCCTGCTGATGCTGTCGCAGCTCCCCGACTCCGAAACCACCTGTGCCTGCTGAGTGACTCACTGCACTGCAAAACAACGTTCACAAGGAACTAATTCGAAAAAAATCATCTATTACATACAATCTCAATGATTGCTTTTGAATTAATCTCATACCAATAAGTCAAGAAAAAGGAATAAAAATTAAACAAAGACAAATCAATGATAGACACAGTAAGTGTGCACAAGACCCTTTTGGATTACTGAAATGTACCAAGCCTCAGCCGAGGTCTTTATTTCATAATCACTTTTTTATATCACATATAAAAACACATTTTATATATACAAAAAACCTCTCTTTCTTACATTCACAGTGAATGGTGAGCCCCAGTGAAACAAACCATAACCTTATACAATGTGACAAGACAAAAAAATTTGTGGAAGGTTATTGGAAAAATTATAAGGACAGTTTATATACAATGTACAGTGATTCAGTCAAGGCTGTCTCTTATTTTGTTGTCGACGGCGTTTCGACCCACTTTTAAATACCGGGTCTCATCAGGACTGTAATTCTGGGGACAGTATAACACATACAATCGTCCGTATAGGATCCAGTATGTTTAGAGATGTGGCGGATGAAAATTACATCCAAACTTGGGTTCTTTTTAATCCTCCAAGGGTAGGGGTCAATTATTACACCGGATATTTAAGGAGATTCAAATTGCTGTTTCAACACTTATGTTCAATATCAGAAGAGAGGATGAAATCTCCTATGATCAGTAACGATTCTGCTGTATATTCAAGAAAGCGGCGCTCACCCATTCGTGGCACCTTGGTCGATACGTGTTCTTTCACGCAATGTCCGTAGCCGAATTAATCTTGCTAAGTGTTGAAACAGCAATTTGAATCTCCTTAAATATCCGGTGTAATAATTGACCCCTACCCTTGGAGGATTAAAAAGAACCCAAGTTTGGATGTAATTTTCATTCGCCACATCTCTAAACATACTGGATCCTATACGGACGATTGTATGTGTTATACTGTCCCCAGAATTACAGTCCTGATGAGACCCGGTATTTAAAAGTGGGTCGAAACGCCGTCGACAACAAAATAAGAGACAGCCTTGACTGAATCACTGTACATTGTATATAAACTGTCCTTATCATTTTTCCAATAACCTTCCACTAATTTTTTTGTCTTGTCACATTGTATAAGGTTATGGTTTGTTTCACTGGGGCTCACCATTCACTGTGAATGTAAGAAAGAGAGGTTTTTTGTATATATAAAATGTGTTTTTATATGTGATATAAAAAAGTGATTATTAAATAAAGACCTCGGCTGAGGCTTGGTAGATTTCAGTAATCCAAAAGGGTCTTGTGCATACTTACTGTGTCTATCATTGATTTGTCATTGTTTAATTTTTATTCCTTTTTCTTGACTTATTGGTATGAGATTAATTCAAAAGCAATCATTGAAATTGTATGTAATAGATGATTTTTTTCGAATTAGTTCCTTGTGAACGTTGTTTTGCAGTACATTGTACTTACCCGGTTCACAGGGACATAAGGGTCGCTCTTGTAAATTTAGAATGCTGAGTGACTCACGGCACTCCCCTCCAGGAGAATCGGCAGAGATTGTCGAGAGAACCAACATCCCCCAGCTGGAGGATTGGGAGCTTTGCGAAGGATACTCCGCAGAGACACTGAATTCAAAGACTGCCCCGCTACCCCCATACCCCCATCACGAGACCGCCACCGCTTTTGGCATTGATTTAATACCTGCATCTCGGATCATAAAGATCCCTTGAACTTGTCGATAAAGTCTCCTGTCTTACGAAGAACTACTGTGTGGTGTCCCTCTGTTAGATAGTGCAAGCTCAGCGTGTGCGATCCTAGGTACGAGACCCTTCCAGGAAGGGCCTCCCCGCCCTTGCTCGGCCTAACTCTGGGAGAGGTGGGTCAAAGGGTGGTCAGGAACGTATTCCGAAGCCCCCCCGGAGAACGCCTTTCCAACATTTGGTGGCAGACGACGGGATCCGAGCCGACACCTAGAGATCGTGCAGTAAACGGCTGACCCACTACCGAAAAGAGATGGAAGGAGAAACCTCCCTAGGTGCCGCAGGTACCAACACAAGCTCGACATTCCGAGAGGACCAGTTGGAATATTATACGCACCGAGAATTAAAACAATTCTGCAAAGACCTTGGAATCGCTACCACCGGATTAAGCACGAAAGAAGATTTCCAGGGAGCCTTGAAGACCTGGGTCGAGGCAGGAGCTTCCCTGGCCCAAACAGAAGGAGAGCCGCCAAACGAACCACGAAGCATCCCGGTAAGGAGCAGCGCCCCAGAAGGGGGCCTATCCCCAGAGGAACTAGCAGACCGAGAAAGGGGCCGCAACCACGAACTAGAACTAGCAAAACTGAAAATCGAGGGAGAGCTAAAACTGGCCGAGAAAAAGTTGGCGGTAGAACAATTACGCCTACAAGGAGAACTTGAGGAAAACAAACGCCAGAGAGAACACGAAGAAAGAAAACTCCAACTAGAACACGAACGCAGCCTGAAGGAGATCGAGCTCAAGGCTAAAAGTGAGGAGTCCAGACCCTCGGGAAATCAACCACCCTCCTCCACCGTGGAACCAAAGGTCCACATCCCCAAGGATGTGGTGAAGGAATATTACAAAAACGACGACATCCAGCAATGGTTCAAGGCCTACGAAGTTGCCATGACCTCCCACCGAGTTCCGCAGAAAGACTGGGGGGCTGGTTTGTGGGGCCGGTTCCTGAGTGAGGGGAGAGATACCCTGCTGGACCTGCCCTCCACGCTGCTGAACTCCTACAGCCACATCAAAGAGGCCCTAGTAGCCAGATATGGGCTCACCCCCGAAATGTACCGGCAACGGTTTCGAGACTGCAAGAAGATACCCGGTACCACATGGGTAGAGTACGTCAACTTTTACAGCCGGGCCTTGGACGGGTGGATCAAGGGCAGCAAGGTCTCAACCTTTGAGGAGTTGTTCGATCTAATCGCGTGGGAACACTTGTCCGCCAATTGCTTTGTGGAGTTACGCCAGCACCTCCTGGACAGCAAACTCACTGACCCGCGAAAACTGGCCGTCGAAGCTGACCGATGGGTGAACACCCGGGCCTCCCGGGGTCCTGTGGGAGACTACTGACGCCACAGTCAGGGACCCCCCCGCCAGAGGGTCGGAGGGAACCAAGGCCGACCGAGGGAATTCCTGGGGGTCTCCGAGCACAGTCCCCCCAGAGGCCAACCTCCGCACTTTCCAGCCCCACCTCCAGCCAGCACCGGGCCACCGGGGAGGTCGGGACCCCGAGTCAAGATCACCTGTTTCCGCTGCCAACAGACCGGACACTATGCCAGTGACCCCCAGTGTCCCATGTACCAACGACCAACAACGACAACCCCTCCGGCTCGACAAATGGCCTCCGTAGCCCTAGGAGAAGAGATGGAAGACTCCGAGGAGTGGGAACCAGCCGCCATGGCCCTGGTCTCCTAGGGGACCGAGAGATGGTCCCCGGAACACCCCTACCCGCCAACACGAAGAAGTACCGACAGCAGGTGACTGTCAACGGTCACCGTGTCGAGGGCCTCCGCGACACCGGGCGAGTGTCACAGCGGTCCACTGCCACCTGGTCTCCGAAGACCAGATCCTGCCCGACGCCCTCTGTCCAGTCATATCTTCGGACAATTCCGAGAGCCTATGCCGGATGGCCCTGGTACCCTTCGAATGGGGGGGGGTCACCGGTAAATTGAGGGTGGCAGTCCGAACCTCCCAACCCGTAGACTGCCTCCTGGGCAACGACCTCGAGAGTTCCCCATGGGGACAAGTGGAACGAAGAGCCCATCTAGAGATGATGGGCCTACCCGAATGAGTATGCGCCACCACGCGCTCTATGACTGCCTGATTGCCTTCCTCCGACGGAGTTGAGGTCATGCCGCTGAACACAGTCGCCGTCCCCGAGGTCCGGGACGCGCTACCCGAGCCCG
The DNA here is from genome assembly GCF_964204655.1 of Triturus cristatus. Lineage (NCBI taxonomy): Eukaryota > Metazoa > Chordata > Amphibia > Caudata > Salamandridae > Triturus > Triturus cristatus. The sequence continues at coordinate 1,565,282,371 of NC_140591.1, forward strand.
ACGACCCTCTTCCGGAACAAGAAACCGTTCACGATAACGGGTCAGTGCATCCAGATCCCGAGCCCCTGACCGAGCTCGGGGACCTGCCCGAGATGGCTCAGTGGCACTGCGAGGGAGGTCCCTCCCGAGAAGAATTCTGCCAGGAACAGGCCACCTGCCCTTCCCTCATTGGACCCCGACAGCAGGCCGAAGCCCAGGCAGCAGGCGACCAGTCCGGAACACACTGGATATATTGGGAAAACGGCCTCCTGTACAGCGAACAGAAGTCGGCCGAGCTGGGATCGGCCCGAGTACTGGTGGTACCCCTGCGCTTCCAAAGTCTCCTCCTGGGCCTAGCCCATGATGTACCCCTGGCAGGACACTTAGGCCAAGACAAGACCTACCAGCGACTAGTTACCCACTTCTATTGGCCCAAGATGCGAGCGAATGTGGAGACCCACTGCAAGACATGCCTCACGTGCTAGGCCAGCGGAAAGAGTGGGGGGAAGCGCAAGGCTCCGCTACAACCCTTCCCCGTTGTTAGTACCCCTTTTGAGCGGGTGGGAATCGACATCGTGGGACCCCTGGATCCCAAGACGGCCCAGGGACACCGATTCATCCTCGTCCTGGTGGACCATGCCACCCGCTACCCCGAGGCCATTCCCCTCCGCACCGTGACGGCCCCCGTGGTAGGCCAGGCCTTGATGGGGATCTTCTCCCGCATGGGGTTCCCTCGCGAAGTCGTGAGTGATCGTGGCACAAACTTTATCTCCAAATACATGAGGTCCCTATGGCAGCAGTGCGGGGTATCATACAAGTTTACCCCCCTCACCCCCCAACAGTCCGACGACTGTCGCCGGCTACTAAGACAATTCACCGACCTCTTCTCCCTAACCCCTAGGGTCACCAACTGGTGTGTCCACGACGTAGACACAAGCAAACAGCCCGCCAGTGAGACACCGAGCCTACCGGGTCCCTGATCGGGTCCGAACCTGCATCCAGACCGAAGTAACCAAGATGTTGGCCCTCTGGGTGATTGAACCCTCCGACAGCCCCTGGGCCAGCCCGGTAGTCCTGGTCCCGAAAGCGGCTGCCCCTGGTGTCGCCCCCGAGCTGAGATTCTGTGTGGACTACCGCGGACTCAATGCGGTCACCCGAGCGGACGCCCACCCTATCCCCCGCGCAGACGAGCTCATCCACCGCCTCGGGCCACTCGCTACCTCAGCACCTTCGACCTAACCTGCGGATACTGGCAGATTGCGCTCACTGAGGGAGCCAAGGAGCGCTCCGCCTTCTCCACCCCGGATGGGCACTACCGCTTCAGGGTGATGCCGTTTGGAATGAAGAATGCCCCGGCCACCTTCCAGCGGCTGGTGAACAGGGTCCTGGCCGGACTAGAGGGGTTCAGCGCAGCGTACCTAGACGACATAGCAGTATTCAGCTCCCAATGGACCGAACACCTCCAGCACCTCCGGCAAGTACTGCTGGCCCTGCGCCAGGCCGGCCTAACCATCAAAGCCAGTAAATGTCAAATTGGACAAGGCTCAGTGATCTATCTGGGGCACCAGGTGGGAAGCGGGCAGGTTGCCCCCTCCAGCCGAAGATCGACGCCATCTTGTCCTGGGAACCCCCAACAACCCAAACGGAAGTCCAGGCCTTCCTGGGCCTCACTGGTTACTACCGGATGTTTATTAAGAACTATGGCAACATCGCAGGCCCCCTCACAGAGTTAACCTCCAAAAAACACCCGAAGAAAATACAATGGACTCCCCCGTGCCAAAAAGCGTTCGACGCCTTGAAAGCCGCTATATGTACCGCTCCGGTACTCAAAGCCCCCGACTAATCTCAGGAGTTTGTGGTCCAGACAGACGCCTCGGAGCATGGCATCGGGGCAGTCCTCTCACAGTTCAACGACGAGGGCATAGATCAGCCCATAGCCTTCATCAGCCGAAGGTTGCTACCTCGAGAATAGCGGTGGAGCACCATTGAGAGAGAGAGACCTTCGCGGTAGTCTGGGCCCTCAAAAAGCTACGGCCCTACTTGTTCGGAACCCACTTCCGGGTTCAAACGGATCATCGACCCCTGCGGTGGCTGATGCAAATGAGAGGAGAAAACCCCAAGCTGCTACGATGGTCAATCTCCCTCCAGGGAATGGACTTCACTGTGGAGCATCGCCCCGGGACTGACCACGCCAACGCGGACGGCCTGTCCCGATTCTTCCGCTTCAGCGAGGAGAACCCCCAAGTGGATGGGTAGTTCTCCCCGACTTTCAGCTGGGGGGGGCACGTGTGAGACCGGCCTCGTGGCGTGGGCCCTCCCGACCAGCCAGCCACCCTGCAACCGCACCTGATCCCCGATGTCACAGACTTCCGGCCACCATGGCCCAACAACCCGATGGCCGGCCAGGGCCCCAGCAACACCAGACCCTACCACGCATGCCCGGCCGAGAGAGCGAGAAGCCCCCAAGCCAGACCAGGAGACGCCGTCCCTGTCACACCTCTGGTCTCCTCCCCAAGGAGGGTTTCGATCGGCCACCAGGCCCCCGGTGAGCGGGCGCCTCGCCTGCTGGGCGTCTGGAGTCCCTCCCAGACCCACCTGAACAGATCAAAGGGCCGAGCGACAGGAAATCCCGACACCCCAGCCCCAGGCACCAAGACCCCTCTCAGCGAGGACTCCGGACTTCAAAGAGGAGGGGGAGTATAACAAGGGGTGCTGAAGGGACAGGAGGCAGAGAAGACCTGGACCTACGAGAGCCCTGCTGACCTGCTCGCGGCTCCATCGACCCCTGAACCGAAGAACGCTACCCGAACTCTGAACCATCTGAGCCCTGCTGACGCTGTCGCGGCTCCCCGAACTCTGAACCATCTGAGCCCTGCTGACGCTGTCGCGGCTCCCCGAACTCTGAACCATCTGAGCCCTGCTGACGCTGTTGCGGCTCCCCGAACTCTGAACCATCTGAGCCCTGCTGACGCTGTCGCGGCTCCCCGACTCCGAAACCACCTGTGCCTGCTGAGTGACTCATGGCACTCCCCTCCAGGAGAATCGGCAGAGATTGTCGAGAGAACCAACATCCCCCAGCTCGAGGATTGGGAGCTGTGCGAAGGATACTCCGCAGAGACATTGAATTCAAAGACTGTCCCGCTACCCCCATACCCCCATCACGAGACCGCCGCCGCTTGTGGCATTGATTTAATACCTGCATCTCGGATCATAAAGATCTCTTTAACTTGTCGATAAAGTCTCCTGTCTTACGAAGAACTACTGTGTGGTGTCCCTCTGTCAGATAGTGCAAGCTCAGCATGTGCGATCCTAGGTACGAGACCCTTCCAGGAAGGGCCTCCCCACCCTTGCTCGGCCTAACTCTGGGAGAGGTGGGTCAAAGGGTGGTCAGGAATGTATTCCGAAGCCCCCCCAGAGAACGCCTTTCCAACATGGGACACACATGCAATGTTGTTTAGAGTGTGTCCCTGGGGGGGGGGTCATGCTTATGGCTCTCATGAAGAGCATGATGTAGATCCTGTGTGCACTCCTCACTTGCATAGTGCTTACTTTGACTTTCACTGCATAGTGCATGACACATTCAGCCTGGCAAATCCTTGGTGGCTATTTTTCCTGTTGTCCTGAGGTGATTCAGTGTTCCCCCCGGTTTGACAGGTGACTGTACCCACAGATGTGTATGAGTTGAGTGGACCTATGGTGAGAGTGTCCAAATGATGTGTACGACCTCATGGACATTGATGTGTGTAAATGTTCCTTGTCATGTGGGTGAGTGTCTATGTGAAGTGTTGCACCACAGCTGCATGGTGGAGGCAAAAGATCTACCCATCTGATGTGACAAGTAAGCCGTGCTTTGTGTCTGACTTGCAGATCTAGCACAACACCTGTGACTCCCCACTGGCAAATGGCACATGTGCAGAGTGAGGGTTTTATCCGCTGTTGTCAATGACAGGCGAGTGATCTCTGCCTGGGTGTGTCTGTCTAGTCTGCTGAGGGTGCGTCAGCGGAGTGGGACATGTTACTGCTTGGCACGTGCTGGACATCAGCCTGCTGTTGCATGTGCTGCACAGTGTGTGGCATGATCAGTGAGTGTGTTGCACCTCTCATGCCACCTGTTGACTTTCAATGCCTTGTAGTGCATTGGCGCTTGCACACAGGGCAATTTCTTGTTGTGAATGAGGCAATTCATGTCAGCATCCTCTGCCCTGTTCAACATTTCAAAGATGTTCTAAAGTGTGTCTCTGGGACATGGAGCAGGTGTATTGATGTTGTGTCACTTTGTCATCCTGATAGTTAACTGCCTATGAGAAGGGGGTGATCTGGAACAACGTCGTCAGGGCCGTGAGAACTGCGGGGGAGCGTAGTCAGCAGCTGCCACAGGTCCGCAAGAGGTGGCAGGACATCCGGTGCTGGACCCGGCGGATCGCCCGGGTCCAGCTGGGGCTCGACAGTCCTCGCCCCCACGGCGCCCGCCGACGCCTGACCCCCCACATGAAACGTGTCCTGGCAGTGGTCTTCCCTGACCTCGATGGCAGTTACAGGAGAGACTGCAGCAAGGAGGGGGTAGGTACATGGCTTTTTGTCATGTTATGTGTCGCCAGCTTTTGAAAGTGCTATTTCGCATGAATACACTCCCAGAGTTTATATGTGCAGTGCATTTTCTGTTCCCCAATGTCACCTGGGGCTCTTTTTCATCCCTTCCCCTCCTTGACATGTGTCCCCTGGTCTGTGTGTAATCACATTTGCACATGTTCATCTAGGGTGCCAGTAAATCTCAGTGCACATAGCTTTCTGCATCATGTGGGAGGGTGGTCTGTGACTTGTGTTGGTACCTTGCCTGTGCCATGACATGTTCACTATGTTGGGGGTCCATATTTGTTGTCACTGAGGATGATTCTCAACATAGGAGTTTGAGGTTTCAACTGAACACCCTTGCAGCATGCAGGACCAATGTTGTGGCCTCAGACATGATGTGCATGAGTGGGAGATATGCATAGTGCCATGACGGTTGAACATGGTACAGTCAGCTCATTCCCGGACCACGGAGCAGTGTGCCCACTTCAGTCCCCTGAGACACCCTGGCCTCCTAATCATGTGTGTCATCCAACACTGTGCACATTCACTGTGGGTTCAGCATAGGTCTGCCTCTGTGGCATTGTTACCTGGCTTAATTTGTATTTTTCAAATGTGTGCTACATGTGTCCACTGGACAGGGATACACCATTTTGCTTGTGCATACTCACACTGGGCAGTGACTGTGTGGCTATTCACAACAATCTGTTGATGGTTGTTTGTCACAAATATGTGTTGCCAGCCCCACGAGGTGATGTTGTGTAAATGAAGCAAGTTTTCAAGCACAGTTATTGTAACCCTGAATAAGAGGTGTCACTTCTTGATCTGTATCAGTCACGGTATGGTGTGGGGGTGCGGGAGGGGCATAAATGTGCAATCCTGATTTTTCATTGCCAGGTCTGACTTGTGTGTGAAATTTGGCTGTACATAAAATCACCATGCAGTGCCCCTGTGATGGTGGCCAGTGCTTAATGTTCGTGCTTTGCAGCCTGTATCGTGCTCATGCATTTATTGCACCTGTGTGTGGTTCAGATGCTACGCAGTTTGGACTTTGTGTGCTGACATCTGTGTGTACATTCTGTCTTGCCATGAGGGTGTCCCCACAGTACAGCTAGGCTTTTTTTCAACCCAATTGCAGGCCCATTAGCTTATGCATTGTCCTGGGAGTGGACATGTGTGCCACTCCAGATGACAGGCAGTAGGTCATATGTGTAGCCAACTGTGTAATCAGGATAATGACATAATTCAAGTTGTTACTCTAAAAAAATTGTACCTTGGCACTCACAGCACTTGTCAACAGTTCTTCATGTTTTAAATGTGGTAATTTGATGATTTGTGTTAAGAACACTGATGTGCCTGCATGAAAGATATCTCCCAAGGAAGTGCACACCAAACAGCATTTCCACTTTCATTGAACACACTGGCACCTTTTCAAAGAAGCCACTGAATTAATTGGTGTTGCAGATTCTCCATATACATGTTCCCACAGTGGTCTTGATTTTGTGAGACTCCTTTGTTGTTGGTGATACAAACTAACGAGTGTCAAGACATCAAGACCTCCGTGGGCACATGTATATGTACTTTCTGCAACACCATTTATTTCTAACTGTGGCTTCTTAGAAAAGGTGTCAGCTTCTTCAAGGACAGTGTAAATGTACTTTTGTGTGCACTGCCTTGTGCAACATATTTCATCCAGGCACATGAGTGTTCTTTTCACGAGATGGCGAAATGCCACATTCAAAACATGTCAATTGTGTAAAGTATTGTGAGTCCCAAGGTAACAAATATTTTTGGTTTTGTGTTCCAAAGTACTTACAGGTCTCTGAGTGTGGTTACACCTTGAGTATTGAGGTGTGTTAGTTTACCTTGGGTGCACCACTACTTTCTCTTTCAGGGTAAACAAGAGGTGGCATGACTTTATTGTATTGCTGTGCTCACCGGTTCACAGACACTACCTTCTCAGTGTATTTCTCATTCAAGTTGTGGCCTGGTGTGTTATTTTTTTCCTGGTGTCCAAGTGGCATAGTGGGTCTACCAACTGGGCAGTACAGGTCTTACATATGTGCGGAGTAATCTAGCTGTTACTCATGATGCATTGCCGGATATGTACTGTGACCAATTGTTTTGTGCTCATGCGTCAGATGTATACAGGTGACTGATGCATTTTGGTTTCTTCTCCTTGCCCACAGCATCATCACCCGAAACCGAGGGAGACACCTGCATGGACCTGGAGGAGGGACCCAGCGACAGTGCCACCAGTGCTGTGGAGTCAGTAGGAGCCAGTGGCATTGAGGGCGAGGGGAGCCAGTTGGAGGACCTGTCTGGAGGTGAGAGCAGCTACGACGCCGACGGGTCCGAGGCTGAACTCCTGAGGAGGCGGAGGCTGTAACACCAACTGGCAGCATCCCCACATCTGTTCCCGCCTCCTCCATTCCCATCTCCACCCTCCCAGTTGCTCCCGTCCCTCCTGTCCGTGCTGCGTCCCACCATGTCTCCTTCGGGCCAGGCACCGCACCCCCTGCCCCTGTCACCCCTGCTGCCCTCAGTGAAGAGTCTGTGGACATACTGCAGCAGTTGCAGGTTGGGCAGGCATCGGTGCTGAATGTCCTCCAAGACCACACTAGACTGCTCACACAGGTGGTGTTGTTCATGGAGGGCATGTCAGCAACGATGTCTGAACAATGCAGGATTCTGCGGTCCATGGACTCTTCACTGATGGCAGCAGTTACTGTCCTGCAGCGCTCTGTCCCCCCTACCCCGACCCATCCACACTGCCTTCTCCCATGCCTGCCCAATGCACACCCAGACAGTCACGGGCACGCACCCCAACAGACACATCCAGCACACCCCCAAGTAAGGCACAGCGCACACATCCTGGCACGCACACTCAGTCGGATGTAGGCACACCCACAGGGTCTGGGGGCAGACGACAGACATGCAGCCACAGTCAGAGTCTGCAGTCCTCACAACCCAGTTCCTCAAAAACCACTCCCCTTAGCTCCCCTGCCAAACTGTCACCCAAGGAGGTCTCCATGGGTGAGCTGGCCCTCACCCCCACTGTGACACCACCATACAAGCAGACGAGGAAGTCCCCGGGCAGGGGAGAGGAGTCCCCCCCATGTCCACCCCCTCCCCCAAGAGCACTGCACCCTATCCCTCGGCCACCACACCCTCTGTTGGCCCTGGGGTATCTTCAGGTGCAGGGGTTACTCTGGACGCCCTAGCAGCAGTGTGCAGCGCCGAGCTCACCTCCACCTTTGGTGCTGCCCCACCCCCTGTGGTGGAGACGTCCAGCCCTGCACCCACCACACCTACCCAACCCCCTCCTGTCCCTGCGGTGCCTGGTACTGCCACAGATGATGCCCCCCCCCCGGTCGACAAACCTTGAGGTTCCTTTGTGCAGGCAAGGTAGGGGTGGACGCGGTCCCCTACGTCCACCCTTGAATTTGAGAAATGGACTGGCCATTGTCATTTGTAAATAGTCTCTTATTAATTTATTCGTTTTGTGTGCTGAATAAAGCCTTTCTTTTACTTTCAACACTATTGCATTTCAGGTACTTGATGTTGGTGATGAGGCTCATGAAGTTGGTGTTCTGGTAATGTGTTAGGGTAATGAGATATGTTTTTGTATGATGGTCATGAGGTGGACCATGGTATTTGTGTGCCATCACAATGTCTGTGCAAATAATCATTGGTAGTGTGTGTTCATTTTGTTTGGAGACATTGTCCCAAGGAGTGTTCCTTCCTCTGTGGCACCTGACATCTTCCCTGCAAACAGTTGCACAATTGTTGTGCTGACCTGTGTCAACATTTCCTTTGTTGGTGACGGATCCCTTCAACAATGGCCATGCCTGCTCACCGATGTCTCCTGCTGAATCGTCTGTGCCATCCTTGCTAGTCACTGTACTTGTGATTTGGGTGTGTAGGAATGGCATCAGGGACCAATTGCCCCTTTTCAGCACTATGCATGTGGGTAATCACGGCCTACCACACAAATGGTACGTGTTATGCAGGGTATTTGAGCACCTGACTCACAATTGTGGGCATTGTATCTAGTGGCATTGAACCCTATTCCTTCCACATCTTGGTGGCTGGACCAGCACCTGGACATTCCAATCCCTCCTGGGATGTGCGTGACACTGTGTGTTCCCTTTGGCTATCTTAGTTTTGTATGCAGTTACATGACTATACAGTCTGTTTGCATGGGATCAGGGTGTGTATTGTGCTGCATCAGCCATGGGTGGGTATGCATGTGTTATATGTCCTCACACCCACATGTGGTGTGTCATGCAGTGTGTGAAAGACATCCATCCTCATGGGAGTGGGACACTGCTGGGAGTCCTCTGCACCCACCCCCATATCTCTGTCCACTGCTGGAAGTGATATGCACCCACCCCTCATATGTCTGTCCACTGCTGGGAGTCCTCTGCACCCACCCCCATGTCTCTGTCCACTGCTGGGAGTCCTGTGCACCCACCCCTTATATGTCTGGACACTTCTGTTAGTGATATGCACCCACTCCCATGTCTCTGTCCACTGCTGGGAGTCCTCTGCACCCACCCCTCATATGTATGGACACTGCTGTTAGTGATATGCACCCACCCCTCATATGTCTGTCCACTGCTGGGAGTCCTCTGCACCCACCCCTCATATGCCTGGACACTGCTGGTAGTGATATGCACCCACCCCTCATATGTCTGGACACTGCTGGTAGTGATATGCACCCACCCCCATGTCTCTGTTCACTGCTGGGAGTCTTCTGCACCCACCCCTCATATGTCTGGACACTGCTGGTAGTGATATTCGCCCACCCCTCATATGTCTGGACACTGCTGGTAGTGATATGCACCCACCCCTCATATGTCTGGACACTGCTGGTAGTGATATGCACCCACCCCCATGTCTCTGTCCAGTGCTGGGAGTCATATGCACCCACCCCTCATATGTCTGGACACTGCTGGTAGTGATATGCACCCACCCCTCATATGTCTGGACACTGCTGGTAGTAATATGCACCCACTCCTCATATGTCTGGACACTGCTGGTAGTAATATTCACCCGCCCCCATATGTCTGGACACTGCTGGTAGTGATATGCACCCACCCCTCATATGCCTGGACACTGCTGGGAGTCATATGCACCCACCCCTCATATGTTTGGACACTGCTGGTAGTGATATGCACCCACCCCTCATATGTCTGGACACTGCTGGTACTGATATGCACCCACCCCTCATATGTCTGGACACTGCTGGTAGTGATATGCACCCACCCCTCATATGTCTGTCCACTGCTGGGAGTCCTCTGCACCCACCCCCATGTCTCTGTCCACTGCTGGGAGTCCTGTGCACCCACCCCTTATATGTCTGGACACTTCTGTTAGTGATATGCACCCACTCCCATGTCTCTGTCCACTGCTGGGAGTCCTCTGCACCCACCCCTCATATGTATGGACACTGCTGTTAGTGATATGCACCCACCCCTCATATGTCTGTCCACTGCTGGGAGTCCTCTGCACCCACCCCTCATATGCCTGGACACTGCTGGTAGTGATATGCACCCACCCCTCATATGTCTGGACACTGCTGGTAGTGATATGCACCCACCCCCATGTCTCTGTTCACTGCTGGGAGTCTTCTGCACCCACCCCTCATATGTCTGGACACTGCTGGTAGTGATATTCGCCCACCCCTCATATGTCTGGACACTGCTGGTAGTGATATGCACCCACCCCTCATATGTCTGGACACTGCTGGTAGTGATATGCACCCACCCCCCATGTCTCTGTCCACTGCTGGGAGTCCTCTGCACCCACCCCTCATATGTCTGGACACTGCTGGTAGTCATATGCACCCACCTCTCATAGGTCTGGACACTGCTGGTAGTGATATGCACCCACCCCCATGCTCTGTCCACTGCTGGGAGTCCTCTGCACCCACCCCTCATATGTCTGGACACTGCTGGTAGTGATATGCACCCACCCCTCATATGTCTGTCCACTGCTGGGAGTCCTCTGCACCCACCCCTCATATGTCTGTCCACTGCTGGGAGTCCTCTGCACCCACCCCTCATATGTCTGGACACTGCTGGTAGTGATATGCACCCACCCCTCATATGTCTGTCCACTGCTGGTAGTGATATGCACCAACCCCTCATATGTCTGGACACTACTGGTAGTGATATGCACCCACCCCTCATATGTCTGGACACTGCTGGTAGTGATATGCACCCACCCCTCATATGTCTGGACACTGCTGGTAGTGATATTCACCCACCCCTCATATGTCTGTCCACTGCTGGGAGTCCTCTGCACCCACCCCTCATATGTCTGGACACTGCTGGTGGTGATATGCACCCACCCCTCATATGTCTGGACACTGCTGGTAGTAATATGCACCCACCCCTCATATGTCTGGACACTGCTGGTAGTGATATGCACCCACCCCCATGTCTCTGTCCAGTGCTGGGAGTCATATGCACCCACCCCTCATATGTCTGGACACTGCTGGTAGTGATATGCACCCACCCCTCATATGTCTGGACACTGCTGGTAGTAATATGCACCCACTCCTCATATGTCTGGACACTGCTGGTAGTAATATTCACCCGCCCCCATATGTCTGGACACTGCTGGTAGTGATATGCACCCACCCCTCATATGTCTGGACACTGCTGGGAGTCATATGCACCCACCCCTCATATGTTTGGACACTGCTGGTAGTGATATGCACCCACCCCTCATATGTCTGGACACTGCTGGTACTGATATGCACCCACCCCTCATATGTCTGGACACTTCTGGTAGTGATATGCACCCACCCCTCATATATCTGGACACTGCTGGGAGTCATATGCAACCACCCATGCACCCCCTTGGAGCTGTACACTTCTGGCCTGGACCTACACACACACCAATATGAAGGTAATATGCTGGGGCAGTCCTCTAAACCCACATTCCTGGCGTGTGTACGCTTCGTATCCCAGATGTACTGCTGCTGTAACGGGGTACGTGTGGTACGCACCGTACCCACGCATTCATGCGTGGGTACCAGAGTTGTAATGGTGCCGTAGGGGTAAGTGTGGTATGCACCGTACACGTCCACATCCGCTGTTGCGGTAAGCAGGGGTTGCTGGACAAGCCCCCCCAAGTGACCAGACCCTGGTGGTAATGTATGGCCTCCATATTATAAGTTTTGGTTTGTGTATGGGGTATGTTTCCTGCCCCTCACCCCCACCCTGGCCCCTGGGTGTTGTTCTCACCTTCGGCGGCGTGTGCGTCGGGTGCGGTGCACCAGGTCGTAGGCCAAGAGGACCGGGATGACACGTATGAGGGGGTTCATGGCTGTACGTCGCGTACCGGGGCTCCGTTGCGTAGGATTCTGCTTTCCCGGGTGTTTTTCGCTCCCTTAATCAAAGAGACGTACGTAGTGACGTAGAGACGAATCTTACTTGCTGGGCCGGAAAACGCTGCTTAAATACGTGCGGACGTCGCGTACAAGCAGTTCTGGATCAGAATCGTTGTTTTTTTTTACCCGTATGGTCTTTTGTACGATTCGTACAGAAAAAGGCTTTCTGTACGAATCGTACTTCCTAGGTTGTAAGATGAGTTTACGTGGTACGAGTCGTATGGAGGAAAAGCTCCGTACGACAATTCGTACTGCCTTTTTACAGGATCGGAATCGGCCCCTTTATAAACATCAAACGTTGAACTAAAAATCTTGTTAGAAAAAAAAATGTAATTAGTAATAATATTTTAAAAAAGGACGCTAAAGCAGGCGCTAACTTGGCATAAAAAAAAAACAACGTGTTTTAGCATGCTGTAAATTAAAGTGTTTAGAAGCTGCAGTTTAGGGGATTTACCTGGCTCTATTTTAATATGTGTATACATTTGGCAAATAACACGTTCATTTGTCATAAATGTATGCCTTGTAGCCATACAATTAACTAAAGCTTAAACGTTTGGCAATTTATAAACAAGTTAGCATCATAAAGTATGTACATTATGCTGCATAGGTGAAGTAGTGCCTATTGGATGGTGATATACATGTTTACAATACGTGCTCATTACTTGTTTGGCCTTTTGGCTGAGTGTACCAAGTAATCCAGACTGTAAAGATGTTCAGACTATTTGCTCATTAACTTTGTTGTCTCTCTGCTGAGCGCCCCAAGAAATGCGGCCTGTTTTTTTTTTGCGCTGACACCAAATTGAGTATAACACTGTAAAAGGGGGCGCAGTCACATGTCCATATAGCTGGTTAAAATACCTGCTCATTCACTCTTTGGCCTCGCTGCTGTTCGCACCAAGTGATGCAAAATGCTCTGTTTGCTCACGCAGAGACCATACTGCATATAGCAGTGTATAGTGGGTGAGGGTTGGGGGAGGCAGTACTAATAACCAAACTGTCCAATTAACCCCTTGGGTGCGGGTTTATTTCCTGTGCTGTGCGGGAGAAATAAATGGTGGGCGGGATTACGACGGCTCCCGGCCATCGTGCGCACACGCCCACCGTGATGCATGATGGCCGGGAGCCGTCATGAGCATACAGGGGGTTAATTAAAAATTTAAAATAACCGATGATAGCGAACTTGACATAAATTTGTGCCTTGGAGACACACAAACGGCAATGGTGAAACATTTTACACTTTATAAACAATTTAGCAGCATAAAGTGTGTACATTGTTATGGTGCATTGGTGAAGCAGTGCCTATAGGTTGTTGCTGTCAGCGTTAAAAATACCTGCTTATGTACTCCTTGGCATCTTTGCTCAATGTATGCAATGAGCTGGACTGTACATGGGCTCTTGCTATTTGCTTATTAACTCTTTGGCCTCTCTGCTGAGTGCACCAAGTGATGCAGACTGTTTTGTTTGCTTACACTGACAACAGATTGAGTACGACACTGTAAAGAGGGGCGCCGTGGGATATCCATATAGCTTATTAGAGTACCTGCTCACTAACGCTTTGGCCTCTTTGCTGAGAGCACCAAGTGATGCGGAGTGTAGGTGTTCAAAATATTTGCTGATGAACATATTGGCCTTTGTGCTGAGCGCACCAAAAGATGAGGACTCTTAGCTTATGCTAAGACCGGGCTAAATATAGCATTTATAGGGAGAGGGGGAGCAGTATTAGTGTTGCCAACATTTTAAATAACGAATATTGTACTTAAAGGCACACAATCGTCACTGGCTAAAACGTTTGTCACTTAATAAGCATCACGTGTTTAATGTAAAAACAGTAAACTTTTTGCCTCCTTGCTGAGCGTATGAAGTAATCTGGACTGTAAAGGGGTTCTGACTATTTGCTTATTAACTCTTTGCCTTTTCTGTTAAGCGCACCAAGTGATGGAAATGCTGTGCTTGCTTACGCAGAGACCGCACGGCTTATAGCACTGCAAAGGGGGAGATATGGGGAGCAGTACTAGTGGTCAAACTGTCAAATAAACTAAAATTTAAAATAATGGTCGTTCGCGCATTTGACATAAATTTGTGCCTTGTAGGCACATAATTGGCAATGGAGAAACACAGCGGAAAAGCAAGCTTTGTAGTTAACAGCTACAATTCAGCCTTGTTGACATATACATGGCATTTTATAAACCTGTGAAGGAGTTACCTTGGTCGGTGCAGCGAGCCACTCCTGCCGCCTCACACACCGCATTAAATGATTTGTGATGTTTTCCCAGAGGTCGAAGTGCAGTAAAAACAAGAAGGGCTGGGCAAGAAGGGAGGGGGGAATGCAAGGAGCCTGAATACAAGTGACGAAACAAGAGGAGGAGAAGGGAGATGCGAGCAGAGCATCAAAGGGCTGGGTGAGAAGGGAGGGGGGAATGCAAGGAGCAGAGGAGCAGCTGTGCACGTGCACGCCATCGTGCACGCAAGCTCTAGGCCAGCAAAACCATGTGGGTAGCACTTTTGAAAACCCACTTACAAAATGTCTCAAAGAGACAGCTTTCGCTGTCTCAGCGAGACCTAAAAAGGACAGCCAAATGTCAATCTGAGGAGTTGTTTTCATCCAAATCATCATTTGCAGAAGGTTTCATGCTGCTAGAGCTGATATTCTTCTCCAACTTGAAAATTTTACATGTTCGAGTTCTCGAGCTTCACTTTCCTTCCGCCGGATGTCGATGGCGTGTCCAAAATGACTTGATCGCGTTCTCTCGCTCCCTGTTGCGTTGGATATGACGTGTTTGGGGTCTCTTGCTCCTTTTCGCAATCGATATGACGTGCCCGCGTCCTCACGCTCTCGCTCGCGGTGGAGAATGATGTATTCGAGATCTCAATCATCTCAAACCCTTGCGGTGCATGATCACGAGAAGAATGACATGATCGTGCAATGAATGACGTGATCGCGCGATGAATGACGTTAATGCGGTCGCGAACTTTCGCGAGACAGCGCAAATGGCTACCAACAATCCAACATCTCGTGGAGAATGCGACCGGATCGGGAAAACTTGTCGGCGAACGCGAGGATTCAGGTAAGGTGATCGCGCGCATGCGAGAATGTATTTTTTTACAGCGCGAGCAAGAAGAAAATATCCGGTAAGATGCGGATTGCAGAAATTTTGACATTTTCACGCTCTCCGCGGAATGCGAAAATGTCAAATTATCACAATTTCCGTGAGCGGAACGGAATTTTTGCCCAGGCCTAGTCCTGGGGCTTGTCTGGATCTGGAAATGGAGGTGTTCTGTGTTGGAGTGGGGGTCACTCGTTCTGCATGTGGAGAGTTGGAGGGGGGGTCTTTTGTGCGATGACGAGTCCTCCTCCTGGGCAGTGCGGATGGTCTTTTCTCTGGATTTTGTATATGCCGGGGATGGCAGAGGCGATTTCTGGGCCAAAGGTGGCGTTTGTCCAGGTTTCTAGTGAAGAAGGCGACGTCGGGTGAGAGGGTGTCGATAAGATCCCAGATCTCTACGGTGTGTTAGTGCAGGGAGCGCACGTTGAGAAGGATGCAAGTCAGGGTTTTTGTGGGGCGTGCATCAGGTGTGCATTCGGCGATCAGGGGAGCTTTGTCGATGGTGAAAGTTCTGCGGCAGGGTCTGCTTGAGAACTGCCCGTGGGTGGTGTTTGGAGAGGCTCTTGCGCAGTCGGCGTGTCTTCTGGGGTTGAGTGCATGGAGGGTGGTTGAGTCGTAGCGATGGCACCTCGGAGAACCAGGGTTCCTGACGCGCTGGTTGCGATCGGGTCACAGACAGGCGTAGACGGGCCTGTCTTAGGCGTGCCTTTGTGCGCCAGCAGTGTGCCCACTGAGCGCGTCCGCTGCACGACCACGCAGCGGTTGCCATAATGTAGGGGAGGGGGCATGGAAGTGCAGCTGGGAGGCGGGGCGGTAGGGGGAGGGGTCAGAGGTCAGCGACAGTGGGAAAAACGAAAGGGCTGAGAGAGAAAATCAATGGGCCAGATAGACCAAGAGAAACCAATAAACAATATACAGCAGCAGCACAGATAAACTACAGCGGCAGAAATACACCACAATTACACCAGTAAGCAAAATACAGTCACCACTCGCAAGAGGAAAACCAGATTCAGGGTAGTCTTGAACCCTGCAACAGAGGGGGGCTGGCTTCCAAGCAACACAGAGCACCGCGGAGCTGCCGGGGAGAGTGTGATCCTTGGACTGAGGTCTGAGGACTCACACGTGCTCCCCTGCAGCAGTCACCATAATGTAGGGGAGGGGGGAGGGACGTGCAGCTGGGAGGCGGGAACAGGGCTGTAGGGGGAGGGGTCAGAGGTCAGCAGCAGCAGGAAAAACGGAGGGGCTGAGAGGGAAAAACAATGGACCAGATGGACCAAGAGAAACCAATAAACAATATGCAGCAGCGGCACAGATAACCTACAGCAACAGAAATACATCACAATTACACCAGAAAGCAAAATACAGTCACCACTCGCAAGAGGAAAACCAGAGTCGGGATAGTCTTAAACCCTGCAACGGAGGAGGGCTGGCTTCCAAGCAACACAGAACACCGATGAGCTGTCAGGGAGAGTGTGATCCTTGGACCGAGGTAATAGGATTTCTATTTTGGTGGATAGGATATCTATCACAATTGTGATGGAGTAATCCAACCACCAAGATCTAAATCAGGCTCTAGTTCCCAAGGTTTAAAGTCTCAGTTTTGGCTGTAAAAGGGCAGGCATGTGTGTGTGTGTGCATGCATGTGTGTGTCAATGGTGGAGCAGGTCTATTCTCTCTTTGTAGAAATGAAATTGTTTGCTCCCTTCACCAGTCTAGAGTGTGCAACAGGAGGCTCTGGACCTACCCCTTCTCACTTCTGCCCTGCTCTCCAAACCCCTTAGCAGCAATACCTGAATACTGTACGCAGAGGGCAGTGAGAGTGCTGTGGGGGTGGCAATTTTGATGAAAAGTAAAGTTATCTAATTTGTGGGTATTTAAATATTAATGGATCCAGAGTGCGATATAATCTGAATAAACAAAACAAAAGTGCAGGACAAATTAAGAGCTATTATCATAAACTAGCTCTTCTGGAGGCCAAATTAATTTATGTGGTAAATAATGGTGGGGATCCCTCTATAACTATGGATATAATTATGGTTACTAAAGCTGTTCTGAATGATTTTAATATGGAAAAAAGGGCCGACAAGTATAAAGATAAAGAATAGGCAGGGAGATATAGAGTCGGATCCGGCAGAGATCAGGGATGCTTTTAAGGAGTATTATGAGGTATTATACGCAGCCCCACCTGAAGGAAGTGAGGTAACACATGAGTATGAATGTGTCAAAAGTGAGGGTGTCACAGGAAGAGGCTTTTTTGGGAGCTGAAATCTCTCAGGAGGAGCTCTATTCGGCTCTTCAAGCCCTTCCATCAGGTAAGGCAACTAGTACGGATTGCATACCACTAGAATTTTATAAAACTTTTGTTAACGAGGTTGGCCAGGAAATCTTGGGTTTGTTTAAGGAGGTTAGAAATGGGGCCATATCACCGGCTTCATGGAAGACCGCCAATATTATAATTTTTTCAAGAAAGGGAAGGATCCTACAAATATGGGCTCCTATAGACCGATAACACTATTAAATAGCAATACTAAGCTGTATTCAAAGACATTTGCATTCGCCTTAATAAGGTTATGCTGCAGTTAGTAACAGTCTGGCAACATGGCTTTATTCAGGGGAGGGAAACGGATGACCATGTCAGACGGCTTATTTCAGTATTTGATGCTTTGGAAGTTCTATGGAAACCTATAGCCGCAGCCTTTTTAGATGCCGAGAAGGCTTTCGACCACGTGTCATGGAGTTATTTATGGAGGTGTTTGGAAGCTAAAGGTCCAGGAGCATGGTTTATCAGAGCCGTTCAGGTTCTATACGCTAAACCTAGAGGTCATTTTCAGATCATGGGAGGAAAGTCTTGGGCGTTTTCAATAGGTAGGGGAACTAGACAGGGGTGCCCTTCTTCCCCCCTGTTGTTCGCTTTATATATAGATCCCTTTCTTCGGCGCCTTGAGGCTTCCCCGAACATTTCTCCAATTAGGTTACAGGGCTGGAACACAAAATTGTCGGCTTATGCCGATGATGTTGCGATCATTACTTCTGATCCTGATCGAGCGATGGCCGAAGTTGAATTATTGGCTGAGCACTTTGGTATATATTCACGTTATCTGTTGAACAGAGCTAAAACCCAGATCTTAGTAAACAGGTATACCTCTGCTGTTGACAGTAGGATTGTGGAGGAAGCTATATATTTAGGCATACATGTAAGGGCAAAGGTTGAAGATATCATAGACATAAATCTCACCCCCATAATGGGTAAAATCAAGAATGATCTGTGGCGATGGGATAACCTAAAATTGTCTATAATCGGTAGATGCAACCTGATTAAAATGAAGATTCTGCCTAAATTATTATATATATTTCGCACAATTCCTCTTGGAATACACAATGACTGGTTTAGGCAGATCGAGAGAGAGGTTGCTAGATTTATTTGGTCTTATAAGCAGACTTGTAGTTCGAACACATTTTTATCTCTCCCGAGGGAAATTGGGGGCCCTGGACTACCTAATTTTAAATTATATTATCTAGCAGCTGCTTTACAATATTATTGGCCTCTTTTTGGCATTAGGAAAATTCTATTCTAACTATATTCCATCAATATTTGAGAATCTGATTGGCTCACGGGCCAATGGCTGTCTACTAAAATATATGAACCAAATTAATTTAAAAAGACCTGTTTAAAGACTCTAATAGCAGCATTCCAAAACTGGTCGGTGATTACGAAAAAACTAGGGCTTGACAGGTATAGTAGATATACACCATTGAGCGACAATGATCAGCTACCTGAGGCTTTGTCAGATGAGTATTTGGCAAGGTGGGAGAAAGCAGGGGTCTACAGGATAGGCGATCTTTTGATGGGGGCTCATATTGCCTCCTTTGATGTAGTTAGGGCCAGATTTAATATTGGGCATCAGGAATTTTTTAAGTTCGTACTAATAAGGGATTTTCTTTTCAGAAAAGCTGGTGGGGCAGCGGGATTTACATTGATTCCGCTGATGGAAGCTTTAATTAGCACATCCGGCTTTTCAATATCGTCATTGTATAGTTTGCTGTTGGATGGTGTTACCTATGACCTTGAAAAACATGTGCTGAAATGGCAGGCTAGGTTAGATGTTGCCGACTCTTGTTCTATGAAGTCAATAGAGATGGGCAAACTTGTATTATGTTCTGCAAGTCTGCAGGCACAACACTTTAAGACTCTTTTTGACTTGTATATTACACCTGCAAAAATTGATAAGTGGGGTGGCACGGAGGGTACCCAATGCTTTAGGTGTAAGGTATACGGTGCGGATGCGATTCATATCTTCTCTACGCGCGCCAGTTTAGAATTATTAAGGAGAGACATTTCTGGCTTTCTGCAGTATGTGTTAAAAGAAGATGTGCTGCTTTCTCCTCAGCTTATGGTACTAGGGGTAACTGCACAAGATGGCCCTGGCAGTGAGCTCTTATTTATTGCAATGTCAGTTTTTAGATTGTGTGCCGCCTCAGCCTGGTTAGATTCCCCTCCCCCCCCAACATTTCAGCAATTTTACACATATTTAATTTAGAAAAAGCACTCTATGAACAAAGAGGCAAAAAAGGTAGAATTAAAGGGCTGAAGATTATGGGTCCATTAAAAGACTCGGCTAACGTATTAATTCAGGAGAAGTAATTTGTTTATCATGGTGAATTATCCAAATGTAATAATGTGTTATTCTTTTCTTATGAATATGCTTCCTGGCCTATGTTAGTTGTTTTCGCTCTCTGTATATCATTATTTATATTTATGGTCATATTGGTGTTATGAAAAGGATTTTTGTTTTATATAGACTTAAGCTGCTTTTTTCTTTCTTTTGTTTCCATCTTGTGTTTTGCATTTTCATAAAATACAAAGAGAGTGCTGTGGTGGAAGTGGGCACAGCATGCGAGACTAAAAAAGGTGATGTCTGCTGCAGATCCTGGGCAGTCTGTACACTGCACTCTGTTCCCAAACTCAGGCATCCTCTCAAAATAAGCAATTTACCCAGTGAGGACAAATAGGGCTATAATGCAAAACTTCAATGACAGCACCTTTGCGTTCACAGAACACTCCTGCATCAGTGCAATCTGGCGCTTGCAAAGTCCATATATTCACAGTGCCCTTGAAATTACAATTTATTTTCACTCCCCCACCACACTAACAACAAGGCTGCACTTAAACCAACTCTGCATTTATAGCATTCACAGCACATTTGTAATCACAACAGTTCTCTACTTACAGGATTCACACACTCCCAGCACAGCTGCACCTTCAACCTCAATACACTCACGCCCCTTCCCCCTACATTTACGGCAACCGTACCTTCCCACTTACACTCACAATGAACTTGTGATCAAGGCATATCTGTACTCAATGCACTGGATGCTAGGACTGATAGTAACCCTATCCTCTGAGCAGTCCCAGAAAGTAGATGGAGTACATGTGAGCCAAATTGCCATTGGGGTGCCTTTCACTGCTGGACTGAGGCACTCTTTCAAGTTGAGATTGCCCCTGGAATCTGTGCCCGTAGTCTTGTAAATCTGTTTCCATCTTCTACTGTGCAGAAGGACATCATTTTGCTCGGTAGATCATCCCCTTCTTGTTGTAAGTTGGGCTGACCACATCCAACCTTGTGATTATGCTTTCACTCAAAGTGATCGTCACATGATATTGCGGCATTTACTGTGTCCTTCTCTGCAGAAGACCAGGGCACCTCTTATCTTGTGTTCCACATTACACACACCGTGCCCTGCCGTCATGGGATGTTTGTGTCTCCTGTTTGCTTCAATATTTTTTATACAAAACACATTCATATGCACAGGCTCACAATCATGCACTTTCCCCCAAACACCCCCAAACACACCACTGTTCCACCCATATCCACATATTATGCACAGACATACATTCAACATAAAAACATGTTTGTGGGGGGAGGCGCCAACAAATATTGGTGCACTAGGTGACACCAACGCTAAAGTTCATAGGAACTTTAAAGGAATGTCCTGATTTTGACAAAAAGTGTTTACATTTCTAAAGTGAACAAGAGCACACAAGGCAATATCATGCACAAGGCAACATAAAAATACAATTAAAACATTAACTGTGCAGTACACAAAAAACAGTTAACAGAACATAATTGATAAACCACAGCAAAACACTCAATCAATCTCATGGATTTAATACAGTACAACGAAAAACAGCAGCACAAAAAAAAACACATCAAGATCAAACAAATTGCCACAAAAGAATATGAAAACACATTCTTGTTACACATTACCACCTCAATCTACTTTCATTATTCCAAGGTGAGAGGTGCTTGCACCATCCATGCTCCTAAAACTGAGGATAACATGGCCAAAAGATGGATTTGCCCACCATTATTCTGCCAGCTTCGATTGATGTTTGCGTTTCAACAAATCCAATATTACATGGTGTGCTTTCACCCCAACAAACTAGCTAACAACCGATACCTCTAAACTGACCTATATTGCTTTTGGTGCGACCTAATTTGGTTCTAACACGCCACAAAAACCAACATCAAAATGCAATAGATCAAGTAATTGCAGAGATAGTTTTATTATTTATTATGTTGCATCTCTAGCATATGTTCTTTTAATACAAAAAGATGTTTCTGTTATTTTTCTCTTTCTTTTTGTGTACATTTAATTTAAAAATACATACATTTCTACATATATCATTGTCTGTACATGTAATTGCTTCAAGATTATAACTGGTACAGTATTGATTTCTTTAAATAAATATATGCATAACCCCACAGCAACCTTCAACAATTCATTCTCACCAATCAAACCTACCTCCTTCAACCTACAATCATACATAAAAGAAAAAGAAATTCAGCCCTATGAAGGGTCCAAAGTGGATCTGGAGAGGACAAGTCCTACAATATTTGGTGATAATAAATCTCAAACATCAATAGCTTCTGATGGGACTGTCTCTCAGGGACCATTCCTCATAAGTGTCCGTCCACGCGCGTTTCAGTGGCAGAGCCACCTTCCTCAGAACCAAGATTTATAAAATGAATCTCAAAAATGAGAGGCTCGGGGTTATCTGTGGGGTAATAGAAGATATAATGGGTTTTGACATAAAATAATGCTATTTAGAAAAAGTATAAAAATAATCTATTCCTCATACCATACACGTGGGGCTAATATTGCGTACTACAAAGCATACTCAGTGATTGAGAAAATAGTTGTCCCAAAGAGGAAGCAATACTGCTATCATGTGTGACTTCTCTAGGGCCCTATGTTACAAGTGAAAATAGAAAGAACCATAAGTGCAAGTGAGATGAAAGGTCCCAGGAGTGGACCTACACCATCTAGTTAGATGTCATGTGGAGCTTATTTAAGCTTGTCAAAGGACGTAGGAAAGAGTAAAGAATAAAAATGAATGCGAAAACAGGTTCCGCAACCAGATGTTTGGCAGAAAGAGAGCAAGATACAGAGCTAAGATGATTGCTTAGGTCCCCTGAAGCAAACCATTTTTCAAAAGGTCTTTTATACCTGTGGCGACTCAAACAGCAGTTGTCACTTTCAAGAAAAAACGTGTTATCAGAAGATATGACACCTATGTCATGGATGCTCGAATCAAGTCCTATGAAGGAGGACGTAGTTATATTCGTAAAAGGGGAAGCATCACACCTGAATTAAAATGACTAATAGGCGATCTAAGAAAAACTACCTCTCTGTTGTAAGATACCAAAAGTAACTTACCCTGTTTGGGAGCTTAAATCTTGCTTATTCTATGAAATCGGTCGTCATGGCTGAACCAGACCCTATATTATGGTAATTTTTTATTTCTGGGGTTTATCAGAAAAGCTTCCCAACTGAAAAAAAGAAAGGTAGTGTTTTAGTCCTGTGCAGGCTTTCTTACAAGCTCGGTAAAAATGAGAAATAAAATTGCACCCTCTTTCCTAAATCCATCCTGGCTGGTGAGCTGGTACAGTCCCGCTCTGTAATGGGTACCTGCCTCTATTTGTAGATCTGCCTATTTGGGCAAGGTCCTGGAGAATCTCGTTAAACTATGTGCCAGGGGTGCCCATGTTTGTTTAACGCTGTAGTGTCGCGGTCTAGTTGACGCGCACTACGTAACAGTGGAAATGCGCGTAGCGGCCATATTGGACGCTACTGCACATGTGCGAGTCAGCGCGACGCGAGAGAAGCGATCGGAGCCTGTTGCCCGATGCTCTCTCGGATGTGAGATACATAATGCTGCAATAAAGGCACTTATACACCAGTCCTGCCTCCAGCATATCATTGGGGGGTACCAGCATCATTACAGTGGCGACGAGGCTTGGACAGAGCGGACCCTGTTGAACCCCAGTGAGGGAAGAGTCCCCAACCTGCAGGAAAGCCGGAGGGGACGACGTCCCACAAGGAGAGCAGACCAGGGAGGTAGAGGACGGACAACAGCACACCGGGAGAGCGCGGCAGTGGCAGACGGACACCAGAGTGAGGCACGTGAGAAGTAAGTGTGCCGACCAGAGGCAGAGAAACGTGAGCGGGCGAACCGTAGCGAGGCGCAGCAGAGACCCTGGCGGAAGCGGGTGGAGACAGCGCAGGCAGCTCCAACGAGAACCCGACGACCCGAAGAAGGGGGGAGAGGATGGAAGCGCCAGGCAGTCCGAGGAAACAGGCGGAAGCCAAGATGAGTGCGCAGGCATCAGCATTAACAACGCCAGTCCCGTTCCTACCAAGGCCAGGGGAACCCCAAATGAAATGGGAAGACTGGAGGGAGTACTTCAAAAATTACCTCGAAGCACTGGAAGACGAGAACGAGGAGGTGTTCTCCAGCGCCAGGAGGAAGAGGATACTCTTACATAATCTGGGACCAGAAGGCATACGGGTGTTCCAAAACTTAACACCGGTCACCCGAACAGCAGCGGACACCGATGTGTTCAAACACGCCATTGAAGATTTGGACAACCACTATCGACCCGCAGTTTGCACGTCCATCGACCGCTACAATTTCCAGCAGAGGAAGCAAGAAGCGGGGGAAACAATAGACGACTACGTGGCGGCGCTGAGAAAACTAGCGATAACATGTAAATATGGTGCATTACAGGACGAATTCATTAAGGACCAAATAGTAATGTGTACGACAAGCAAGACAGTGCAAGGTAAATTGTGGGCGAGTGGAGATGCGACGCTAAAAGACGTGATAGCCATCGTGAAAAGGGCAGAACTAACTAAGCGCTGCGCAGAAGTAGCAAAGAGAGACCAAGCCCCGAGACTCACGATAAATAAGGTGGACGACGCGGACCAGTATGGAAGAGGAAAAACGGTGCCAGGAGAGTACAAAGGAACAAACAAGGGGAAAGGAAAACCGGGACAACTGTGGAAGCAAGAAAAGGAAGGAATGTCGAGGTGCTACAGGTGCGGAAGCCCGAACCACGCGGCGCACGACAATCGGTGCCCCGCCTTCAGAGCCAAGTGCGCATTCTGCGGCCTGGTCGGCCACTACGAGAAGGTGTGTCGAAGGAAAGGGAAACAACGCGCGGTGAAATTCGTGGCGCAGGACATAGGAGAGGAAGAAGAAGGTCAGGAGGAAGACAATGAAGTCCTATGTGTGGAAGACCAAGTACTGGGCATCGACGGGAAAAGAGCGCGCAAGCCCCAGTGCGACATGCACATTGGAGGAGTAGAAATCACCATAGTAGCGGATTCGGGGTCTCCCTACACGATCGTCCAAAGATCCGTGTGGAACGCGAGATTCAAACCCACACTTGGCTCACATCTGGAACCGCCCGACATACGACCGGTCACCTACACGGGGGAACCCATTCCAATGGTAGGATTCAGGAGACTGCTGTTCCAGTTCAAAGAACGTAGCGCCCAGTGCAAACTATACGTCGCGGAGAAGGGACCATCAGTCCTCGGGTGGATGGACCAAGGAGAGTTGGGCATACAACTGAATCCAGGAGGAGACACCCAAGTGCTAGTGACGTTGGATGGAGAAGGGTCGACAGCAGCGAGATGGCGGTGCGAACACCCAAAAATATTTGGCGGCAAGATTGGTAAACTAGAGAAATTTACCCACAGAATCATCCTCAAGGAGAACGTCAGCCCCGTTACACACAAAGTAAGAAACATACCGATCGCTGTGAGAGAGGCAGTGCAACAGGAGCTACACAGACTGGAGGAAGAAGGAATCATTGAACCGATCGACAGCGCAGAGTGGTTGGCGCCACTGGTAGTGGCCATGAAACCGTCAGGCAAGGTGCGCTTATGTGTGGACCTCCGAGAACTCAACAAGTGCATCGTGGTAGAAAAATTCCCGTTACCACGCATAGAGGAAATGCTGGCCCGCACGAAAGGCGTGAAATGGTTCTCCACCATCGACCTAAAATCGGCATACCACCAGGTAGTTCTGCATCCCACGAGCAAGAAACTGACGTCATTCATAACTCCGTTTGGATGCTATCAGTTCTGCCGCATGCCCTTTGGACTAGCATCCGCAGCGGCAGTGTTCCAAAAGCTAATGGCCCGCCTATTCAAGGGTATAGAGGGGGTCAATACTTCCAAGATGATATCCTAGTAATGGGGAAGGAGCTAGAAGACCACAATGAGAAGCTGGAAGCGGTATTAAAGACCTTGGAGGAAAACGGACTGACGGCAGAGTGCGAGAAATGTCATTTTGGAATGACATCAGTCACATACCTGGGGCATGAGATTGGAGAACACGGGATAACACCGAAGAAAGGGAATGTGAAGGCTATCTGTGACACGCCCCCGCCTACCTCCAAAGAAGAAGTAAGGTCCTTTCTAGGGATGGCGGAATACTATAGTAAGTTTGTCCACCACTTCGCCACGAAAACACACAACATGAGACAACTCACGAGGGACAAGACGGCGTTTGCATGGACGGAGGAGGCGCAAGA
The DNA here is from genome assembly GCF_964204655.1 of Triturus cristatus. Taxonomy (NCBI): domain Eukaryota; kingdom Metazoa; phylum Chordata; class Amphibia; order Caudata; family Salamandridae; genus Triturus; species Triturus cristatus. Next base: position 1,565,308,314 of record NC_140591.1, read on the forward strand.
AGAGTTTGACACGGTGAAACGAGAAATCAGCCAGGCGATCCCGCTGCATGGGTACGATCCCCTTGGTAGATCGATATTGATGACAGACGCAAGCGAAAAAGGGTTAGGAGCGGTGCTCATGCAAGAGAGACAAGGAGGCGTGACGGAGACGATCAGCTTCGCGTCCAGGACACTGACGACCTCGGAACAAAAGTTCAGTGTGATCGAGAAAGAGATGTTGGCCGTGGTATGGGCCATGGGAAAATATCGCCAGTTCCTGTGGGGCACGCGATTTCAAGTGAAAACGGACCACAAACCCCTAGTGAAGGTCTTGACGTCAAGTGGCCATGCCAGTGCAACACCCCGGATAGCGAAGATGACGCTAAAACTCTTGGAGTATCGGTACGATGTGGACTACATACCTGGCACAAGAAACAAGATAGCGGATTACCTCAGCAGGGCGTCAGCAATGGAAAGCGCCACCAGCAGCACCGGTGAAGAAGACGAGATGGTAGCCCTGACAGACGATCCGGAAAGGGCCATCAGTAGACAGGAGTGGAAGGATGTGTATGCAGCTGATAGAGACCTGGAAGAAATCAAGAAGTACATCGTACGAGGGTGGCCGGAGAGGAGACAACAGAAGCCCAAGGTTCGACAGTTCTACGAGGTTAGAGAGGAGCTGTCGGTGGGGAACGACGGGGTGTTCGTATACAGATGAAATAGAGTGGTTCCACCGGAGAACATAATACCGGATCTGCTGTCTATAATACACGAAGGACACCTGGGAATCGTGAAGACGAAAGCCAGAACCAAACAAACGTATTGGTGGCCGGGGATGGATCTTCAGATGGAGAGGCACGTGAGAGACTGCGTGCAGTGCCAAGGAGCTGACAAGATACTAAAACCGATGAGGCCTGCTCTAGGAAAGTTCACAAATCCCAGTAACCCGTGGGAAGAAGTGGCAGTGGACATCTTGGGACCTGTACTTGACCATCAGGGGATACCCAAATACCTATGCGTGTTGATGGACAAATACTCAAAGTGGCCAGAGGTACACATCCAAGAGGAAATGGATACTGACACAATACTGCGTTTTCTCAAGGCGGTATTCCTCAGGGAGGGCATCCCCAGAACCATAATCAGTGAAATGGTCCCCAATTTACCTCGGACAAATGGTCCAGATTTGCGGAAAGGAACGGCATTCTACTCAGACACACGTCGATATATCACCCGGCCAGTAATGGACAAGTCGAAAGGTTCAACAGGGTGCTCATGGGCTCCATACAGGCTGCCATTACTAGGGGCAAAGACTGGGAAAAAGAAGTACAAAGTACGGTCTGGGCATATCGCATCACCCCCACCTGCACGGGGTACAGCCCCTTCCAAATCCTACGAGGAAGGCAACCCTTCACCAGAGACAATGTTGCTTGGCAAGAGAAAACCATCACCAGCAAGTGGTCTCCAGCGGTGGTACAACACAACCTGGAGAAGGCACAGCGTATTTACACTGAATACTACAACCGCAACAGAAAGGTGAAGGAGACAGCGTTGGAAAAAGGGGAGTGGGTCAGAGTGAAGCTGGCTGTTCTAAAGCGAAAGGGAGAAAGCAAATACTCCCCACCCCTAAGAGTGGAAGAAGTGTATGACCGAGCAGCGTTGCTCAGCGATGGAAACGTGTGGTCCCACGACCGTATGGCCAAATGCAACAAAATCTTACAATGGCCCGGGAGGACATGGAAGGGGCAACACCACCAGAAGAGGTGACAAGGGAAGCAGGAGCTCCAAAGGGAGAGTGCGCAGAGAACATTCATGAAGAGCAAAACTGTGAGAGAGAGGTACATGAAGGACCGGCCACGGAGGAAAGGACCCGGGAAGGGGTGAGAACGGAGAGAGAGAAGGTCAAGAAGGACATACTACCCCGGTAAGACACACCCGGGTTGGGCGAGCGGTGGTGAGACCATCCAAGTTTAGAGACTATGAAATGGACTAACCATCCAGTCAGGTACATTGTGTTGTGTGGTATAAAAGGGGGAGATATGTAGTGTCACGGTCTAGTTGACGCGCACTACGTAACGGCGGAAATGCGCGTAGCGGCCATATTGGACGCTACTGCGCATGCGCGAGTCAGCGCGACGCGAGAGAAGCGATCGGAGCCTGTTGCCCGGCGCTCTCTCGGATGTGAGATACATAATGCTGCAATAAAGGCACTTATACACCAGTCCTGCCTCCAGCATATCATTGGGGGGTACCAGCATCATTACAAACGCTTTGCTATACATAGGAAAAAGCTCTTACTATCTACTCTTCGGGGAGACAAACAACTGACTGTCAGTCACGTACTCCCCCTCCTCGTCTTCTTACATCCGTAGCGTTGATTCAATAGTAATGTCAGCGAGTCTCCTGCTCCGGGCTCCTATCAGTCACGGCAGTTTGCAAAAAACGGGCCGAGGTGAATTCTTAAATATCGCACAAAACGCGGGGAAACCTTGAAAGTCTCGCGATATAGTGATGTCACCCGTCACCACATGTTCGTTTTTTTTTCTGTGTTTAACGTGTAAATTGTCGCGATCATGGCAGCAATTCAATAGAGTGGTGACCTGCAAGGTCTAGGTCTCATGGAGTATACAATATATAGGCAACTGCAGAGTCTAGACCATATGGGGAGCATTCATGTAACTATCCATACATTCTCTTTGTTCAACCCTTTACGGACTGTGTCACAAAGGAAAATCTAGAAAGATTCCCTATCCTTCCTGATTTTCTCAGTGTCATATCCAGGTTTGATTGTTAGTTTTTCCAATATGAGCCATTTGTAGCTCATTCTCACTGTGGTGACTGTCCATGCAGTGTCGCACCATGGGTGCCTGTGTTTTGTGAGTCCTGATTGCTGACTTATGTTCTGACAGTCTTGTGCGGAATTCCCTCCCTGTCTCGCCTATATATCCAAGGCCACAGGGGCAGAGGATAAGATAGACTATATTGCTGCTCCTGCAGTTGGTATGGCTTTTCAGTTTCCCTGACTGGTTCCATAAGACCATGTTTAGGTGGTGATTGCTGATGCGCAGGCATGGCAGTTACCACACCTGTGGTTCCCTAAGATAGGGGGGGAGTCCATCTATTGTCTTTTGCTCTCACATTTATTTGGGTTTGAATCTGCTATGTACCAACTTGTCTCTCAGATTGGGGTTCCTCCTAAAGGCCACAATCGGTTTTGTCAGTGCCATGTCCTCCTCGTTGATTTTGAGGATCTTCCAGTTTCTATATAGGATTTGTTGAATCCTATTGTTCAGGCTGGAGTGGTTAACAACATAAACTAGTCTGTCCAGCAAAGCAGGGCTGGCTTTTAAAACAACAACAGGCAACACAGAAGTGTGCACTTAAGTGCATTAAATCTGCTAACCTTCTAAACCTATATGCCCTACCACATACTAGAGACTGACAGGTAGGTTGTCAGTACCAATTGTAATTACCATGCACCTTTTATACAGAGTACCGGCCCTGGGTCCAGTTAGTAGACCTCAGGGCACAATCAGAGTCAGAAAACCTGCATTTAGTAGTCAATATGGGGGCATAAAAGTGGGGACATACAACAAAAAGCCCTATTTTCTCACACCACTTGATTATCTCTTTAATGCAACTCCCCAGCAATTAGTCATATAAATGTGGAGACGCTCCCCCAAGCTGCCAGGAAATGTTAAGTGTCCTACGTAGGTTTGCATTGGAACCACAAATAGACATGGCCAACCAAACAAAGTGGCCCACATTGCCTTATTGCAACCTTTTGTGAAACATTGCTTTGTTAGTATAAGAAGGTTAATTTAAGGGACAGTAACAGTGAATAAGACTACACAACATCATTATACCACAGCAGCTCCTCTGCAGTCTCCTGATTCTCATCTTCAAGGCTAAAAATATCATTCTCATTCTTTGGTCCTTGAATCCACTGCTCTCCCTTAAAGTCAATTGTAAGATGTTAGAGTATTCTTTTAGAGCAATAATTGCAATCTGTATCTTAAATTTGAGCTCAGCCCCCTCCCCCCCACCCCCACCCCTATGGAACAGGCTAGAGGCAATGTGTAAAGTATTCATGCATAATAAAACAGTAATAAACTAAAAATGCAAAAAAATAAAACTCTCAAATTTAACTAGCAAGATAGAGTCAAATGTAATAAGCACAATAAAAACAAATTACCAAATATCCAATATGGTGAAAGAGAGCAATGCATTTTTATATTTTATATTTTAAAGTATAAGCAGAGCCATGAAGCACAAAGTGCCAATGATGGTAGAACAGAACCTAGGGATATTTTGACAGTGCGTTCGATGAAGTGAGGGTCAGATACACTAATCATGGTTGTTCTGGTCAAAGATTTTAACTTCCGTCTTCAGTTCTTTAAGTCAAAATGTACCACAGGAATAAAATTATATAAATCCCTCCAGGACCCCAAGTGAAGCACTTAGAGAATCACAGGGTGGCAGGCACAGGCCACGGCAGGGCTCAGTCCAGGTCCAATTGCCAGTGTTAAGCTGGGCAGTTTCAGAAAAAGGCTTCTTCTAGCTTGTGGTATCCTTGTAGCTTTAACAAGAGGTCTGTCTTGTGATTCTCGGAGTCCACATCTTTGTACTGGGTACAAGAGGGAGAGCAAGTCCAGTCTACTAGCCTCCTCTAAGGTCTCAGATAACAGGTACAGACCTCTTCTGATCTACCATAAGTGCAGGAGTGTTCTGAAGAGGTGCCAGATGTATGCTTGGCATTAGCTAGAGTTTGGGATTCACTTCTGGGGGCACCCTAACTAACGTGGGTAAAGGTTCCCCAGGCTAACCATACCCACTTTGAGCATTTTTTAGATGGGGTAAGTCTTCGGCCATGCTAAACTTTGGCTCTGGGGGCTGTGTGTATGGGGAATGCACTTTGGTGACCCTTGTGTCCTCCCACACCTAATACTAAAATCCAGTTTTAGGCAGTTCTTGTACCCCAAACAAACTCAGGGACAGACATTTGGTCAAATTAAAGCTGGGTTTCAGCAGCCAGACAGTTCATACACACAAAGCTTTTTGGCATTCTGATTTCCTGCTTTAACCTGTAGTCCAACTATCATATGTAAACCCAGAAGACCTGTCAAGCATGTTACCTCTCAGGTTGTGTTTGATTATAGTAACAAGCTGAGATGTATAATTCACTAACCTGGATATTACGCCCAGTGGGAGCGATGATTTGCAGTTTGGCTGATCACACATGCAGAAGCTCAGAGTGACACCATGAATGACTGGTCCACTTCTGAACCCTCAAGGGAATGGGGGGAAAAGGATAAAGTAATAAAACCTGGCTTTTGATGTTCCTGCATCTTTTTTTGACCACTCAGGGCTCTTCACTTAAAAGCCTTCCTGGTGTGGTGTAAAGTGACTACTTTTGTGTTTGTATAAGCTTTCTGAGGGTGACAGGACGCTGAACTGGAAAACCTCTTCAGACTTTGTGGGAGCCATTGATTATTAGCTATAGATGCACTAAAACATAATTCCTTTGTGGCCTTTAGTTATGTGTGTTTGTTGGATATAGAAAGATAAACTCACTGTGAACAGTGAAGTCTTGCAGTTTGATTTTTTCACAAACCTGCTGCCTTAATAAGGCCCAATTAATATTGTCTGATTCATATTATTCAAACGATAGTTAAAGGTTTGTTAACCCAAAAGAAACAAGTTAAGCACTTTGGTTATCTCAGTAGTCTAGAAATTAAATGTTTGTATGAGCATGGAGCTGCATGTATAAATATAGCACACTTACTAAAGTTTACTTTTCTTCTGTTCACTTTTTTTTCCCGCAGGAGATGTGTTGATGAGTTCTATGGGAGGACTAGCAGTTGTCCGGACGATGGTGGTAAGGAGAGCAGCTCCGTCAATCGTCAGAGTGACTGGAGCAGCAAATTCTCTGAAAAGCCAGTGTGGCGAGGATTGGCAAGGTTGCGCCTCTCATGAGCGCCGATTGCCTACTTAGTGTCCAATGGGACCTTTTTATAGGGTCCCCTCCAAAATTGCTGCCAAGATTTTCTCAAATCTTGTGAGAGGCCACACCTAGAGCCCCACCAGACAACCACACCCCGATGGAGGCATAGTATGTGCGTTTATTTTCTCATGCACTCACTGTCTATGGATTTAAGTGTCCCTCCTGTACATGTACATCCTTACACAATTAATACATGATGTATGTGGATGCGCGTAGTTCTTTTTTGCAGGCACTGTGTGTTTATTATTGGCACTACATCCTGCATTGTTTTTGGCCCATCAGAGTTACCTTTGAGTGCGGCCATAACAGGATGACAGTATGATGTTAAAGAGAGTCCCACTGTTATTAGGCCCTGACTGGCTAGAGGACAAAAGCAGAGCCCTGCCCAAATGATAGCCTACCTGAAGTTCACCCCAAATGCTTTATGAACAACTACAGCAGGCATGGCAAGCAGGACGTGACATTCAAGCAGGACTTAAAACTTTAATGTCGAAGAGGATGCTCACAGCCCCACCCAGGCGGTCATGCAAAACCATTCTGGTGCAGCTCTCCTTCCCACTTGGGTTGGTGCCTGCCTAGTTGGAAGGGCAAAAGATGAGCTAGGACCAGGTGTGAGCTACATCTGCCTGTGATGAGGGTCCCTTTGAAGTGACCAAGGGGCTGGTTACATAATCCCTAGGCCATCCTGTCAAGGAGAGGATAACTCTTTTTCACACCTAATGCTTATTGTACCTGTCCAGGGAGATGTTCACACCTCACCACAGGGAAGTCATCAAGTTGCCGTGTGTCAGTTGAATACTTACACAAAAGCCAACAGAGACACTAGCCAGGCAAAAGGTAACTTTTCTAAAGTACCTTTTCTGTAATAGACAAAATTCAATTCAACTTCACCATTAAATTTCAATGTTTTTAACTATTAAAAAGAGTCGTCCATGAACTATGTCTCTATCTGTTTCAGAACTGTTTCCCAAGTGGAGATAACATTGGTAGAGTTAATATTGGATCCCATTGAACAGCCAACCCTGCCACTGTGTTATGGTACATAATTAACATTAGTCTTTTAAACCTTATGCACATTTCCTTAAGGGTCAATAAGGTTTACTTATGGGGGACTTATACATCATTAAATGGAGGCTTGTGGACCTTTCAAAGGGGTTACTATGAAATGTCAGATTTGCAGTTTAAACCTGCACCACTCTGCTACACATGTCACTGCATTGGGTGGCACAGATTGTGCTGCAGCCCACTGGTGACATTTAATGCACAAGCCCTGGGTACACTTTTGGTACGACATATACAAGGGAAATATAGGTTAGTTAAATATGCCATTGAGATGAAATGAAATGAAAAAACATTTTTTAAAGCGCAGCAAATGCCCGAAGGCGTCAAGGCACTACAAGACGATCTGAGTCTAGGAAGATAAAAAAAATAGAAAAGTATAAATACAGATTAAACCTATTCCTTACGGACTGAAAAGCCAAGTTTTAAGTATCTTATGAAAAGGAGTATGGGATTAAAGACTAGAGATAGAGTGAGGGAGCAAATTCCACAGCTTGGATGCAGCCACTGAGAAGGCTCTACCTCTCCATCTTGATGTTCGGTGCTTGAGAACAGTTAAAAGATTCCTACCTCAGGATCTTAGCAGTCTGGGGGGAGTGTAACGTTGGAATAAGTTCCTAAGTTCTACTTGACTCGTGTTGCAAAATACCTTGTGGACAATGCGAAAGAGCCTTGAATGTAATACGTTTCCTCACGGGTAACCAGTGCAGTTTATGAATCCCCTCAGAAACTGATTTAGGTCTGGGGACTTCAAGAATTACTCTGGCCTCAGCATTTTGAACCAGATGCAGTTTGGCTAGTGAAGCCTTACTAATATCCAGGTAAAGAGCATTGCAATAATCGAGCTTGGACATAATAGTGCCAGATCCACTTGCTTTCTTGCTTGGAGTGGGCTGAAAGGAAACTTTTTTCTAAGGGATCTGATTATCCAGGAGCAGGTTGAGACAGCTCTGTTAACCTTGAGGTTGAAGAAATGATATTTGTCAACCAGAACTGCAAGATTTTTAGCAGAGTTCATCAGAATGGGTAAGGCCCCCAGGCTATCTGGCCACCACAGATTGGACCAGATGGAAGGTTGACCTCCAAACATCAAGACTTCTGTCTTGTCTCTATTGAGTTTTAAGTAGTTGCTTTCCATCCATGTGACCACAGCTTGCATGCAGTTTTTAAAATTGGTGGCTTTGCATCCATGTCCCTGGATATCATTATTTGGGTATCATCTGTACAGGAGAATGCTTTGAGTCCAAAAGATCTTATGAGCTTTGACAGTGGGGAAGCATACCAGTTGAATAAAGTGGGGCTCAGGGAGGAATCCTGAGGCACCCCGAGTGGCAAAGTTATCGGCTCCGAGCAAAACTGATCCATCATTACCATCTGAGACCTCTCGCTCAGAAAAGATACCAGAAGTTTGAGTGCAAGGTCTGTGACCACCAGAACCTGGAGCTGTTCAATAAGCCGTGCGGGGGAGATGTTATCGAAGGCTGGAATATGCCACTTTTAGCATGCTGTGGAGAGGTCCACAAGTACTTTTTGACTGGTCAGCAGAGATAAAGAGCACAGAGGTCTATAGCCAGTAACAATAGAATTCAACAAAAAGGACAAAAAATATTGGGGGGACCCTGCAGAAAAGGCAAATTTACAACACCCATAAAAACTCTCAGATTACTTTATGCCCTGACTGCCATCAGGGACAAACTCTCTTGGTCTTTGATCCTTACTTCCCACTGACCAAAAGGCCCTAGAATGTCATGCACAGCCTCTTGAAGTCTTCTGCTCAGCATTAGTGACTTTTGGAATGTCGTCATACTAAGGCCCCGAAGGTTCCACTCATGCTCAAGTACTAGAGGCTTCCACTCACTCTCATGTTCCTAGCAAGGGCCCTGCTCAATTTATGTCCCCAAAGCTCTAGCTTAGCCTCAGTTATTCAAGGCTTCTGGACACTCTCAGATCCCTAGGTCTTTGACGCCCATACTGACTTTCAGGCTTCAAATGATCCTTCTCACACTCAGTACCCTTATGCTCCTGTTAACCCTCAGTTCCCATGAGCTCTTGCTAACCTCTTGCTAATCCCCATTTACTGAACAGTCCTGCTCACGCTTAGTACCCAGAGGTTCCTGGTCACCATAATGTTCCCATTAGCTCAGGCTAACCTTCATTTTCCTGAGGTTCCCATTGGGTCTGTTGGAAAATGATCCTCTCTGAAGGGTCAAGAAAAAGTTTTTGCCGCTCTCCTCCCCTTTTTCTGACCTTCTTTGAATTGGTCTTAGGACTCTTAGAACTTTACCACTGCCGACCAGTGCTAAAGCAAATGTTCTTCTCTCCTAAATATGGTACTTTTGATGTATACATATTGGCATATTTAGTTAACTTGTAAGTCCCATGTAAAGTGGAATATCATATACCTAGGGCCTGTAACCTAAATGCTACTAGTGGTTTTACAACCAGCACAAATTGTGCCACCCACACAAGCAGCCTCTCAAACCTGTTTCAGGCCTGCCATTGTAGGGCCTTTGTGCACAGTTCCCTACCACTTTGACTTTGCATTTATAACTACTTGCCAAACCTTAAACTCCCTTTTCATTACACATTAGTAACCCCTAAGGTAGGCCCTAGGTAGCCCATAGGGCAGTATGCTGTGTAAGTAAAATATAGGACATGTACTGTTAAGTTTTGCATTTTCTAACATCCAAATTCATGTTTCACTACTGTGAGGCCAATCCCTCACATAAGTTAGTATTGGGAATTCCTTAAAACATTTTTAAGATGGAAGAAATCAGAAAGGAGTAGCTGCATCATGCTTTATTTCTTTGGAATGATAATGATAAATCCTCCTTAATGGTAAAGTTAGTTTTAACATTAATATTTTTGGAATGGAAATGTTAAATCCTCTTTAATGGTAAAGTTGGATTCAACATTACTATTTAAAGAATGCCACTTTTAGAAAATGATAATTTATCTGCTATTGCTGCTCTGTGTGTCTGCAACCTGCCTCCAATACACATCTAGGGTAGGTGTCAGCAACACTTTGTGCAGAGCCACAAATACAGCAAGGGTGGGTATAACAGAGTACTCAATAGTATTTATCTGAATTATGACAGCTCTTCCTGGGCACGAAGGGAGGGGAGTTGGCACTTGCACCTGAATAAGCAGTGTCCTGTTTCCCACACAATGGGTTGATTAACCCCTACTGATAGTATGGAGCCAGTGCTGGGAGGAAAGGACCCGTGTGCACTTCAAGGACTCTTCTTTGAAGTCACCCTCACTTCAACGGAACAACTGGGTATAAGTACTGGGACTTTGACCCTACCAAGACAGTACACTACTGGACCTGTGAAGAACTCTGCCATGATTAATGACTACTGTGCTACAAAGTCTGCCACCCTGCTTGACTGCTGCTCTGGAAGAATAGTTTTTTCTGATTTGTTGTGCTGCCCTGCTGCCTGCTGATCTCTGCCCTGCTCAAGACAAGGACTGCTACCATTTCACTTGAACCCAGAGTGACTACAAGGGCTTGCCCGCTTGTCCCCTGTTCTGAAGTCTCAGGGCTATCAAAGACCTCCTTCAACCCTGCAACAGCACCTTGACTTTGCCATCTGCGAGTCCTGCCATGCCAAGTAATGCACATCCAGCCCTAGAATCTTGACTGGTGATTTTTTTCTGTCCAGAACCATAGAAATCGATTAAGTGATGACTTTGCTCCGATTGGCCCGATGCAGTGCCCTTCGACGCCGGGGCAGTATCGATTTAAGGACATCCCTGCATGGCTCGATGATAATGCAGGACCCAAATGCAAGGTTAATTGATGACACAGCACCTGCATCGTAAGTGGTTTGACGATGAAGTGGGACCTGACTGTGAGATTCGACGATAATGCAGCACCTGCATTGTAAGGTTTTCGATGCGGGATGCGACTGCGAGGCTCAGTGATGATGCTTCTACCAGACTGCATGAATTGGAACTGACCAATCGAGTCTTCAACAGTGTCTCTCGCTACACCCAAGGTACTTTTTCAGTGGGGCCTGTGTGAGTCCTGTGGCCGGCCTTCCCTCCTTCGCAGTCAGTTTGAACATTGGGTTTACCCTGGTCCAGCGTGACCTCAATGAATCCCTAAGTGCTATTTGACTCTAAACACTAGATTTTGATTTCATCTTTTGCAAGTAATAACTATGGTTCAACTTATTGGATTCATTCCGATATGTTATGATTGAGTTGCAGTGACTAAGATTAGTACACACACAGTATAAATGGGTCAGTGTTGAGGTGCACTGGTAGAGCTGTGTGTATGTGCAGGTTGTGATATAGGTGAACTTCTAAACATTTTCGTGTGCACGGAATCTGCAGTGTTGAGGCGCATCAGTAGTCCTATTTGCACATTGTACATGGCAGAGCTGAATGAGCACATTCAAATTATTATTGACATACAAGGACAGAGCTGGGTGTATCGTACAGGTTGTACCTCCCTTGAGAAAACTGTGGATTTGTTGGACAACATAAGTGTCAGGATTGTGCCAGACTGATTCAGTGCTTACCCTCAGGATATGTTGTCCTATATCCTTTCTAGCCACAGTACACCGTCTGGAGGAGTTGGCCTAACGGCTAGGGTGGTCGACCTCGAATCTGGGGAACTGGGTTTGAGTCTCGGCAATGACGCTGAACATCCTGTGATTCTGGGCAAATCACTTAATCTCCCTGTGCCTAACAAAAACGAATGTGTCCTTGTGTAATGCAACTGGTGCTATGTAAAGCTCTCTGATACCCAATTCGGGTCAAGTTCGCACTATATGAAACTCTGTAAAATAAAAAGAATGAAAAAAATAAAATAACCTTACAGGGTGTACCCCTAACCTTACATGGAAACAAATGTGTGTGCAGACTTAGAACATTTCTCCAAAGGAAACTGTGATAAGAGATCTAGAACCTCTTCATTTGGACACTCATGCATACCCAATAAAGTAAACAAGAAGTACTCATCAAGGCTTTTGAATATTTATTGAAGCGTTGTGATTCTTGCATAAAATACATGCATTGCGATGATTAGTAGAATTAAACAAATTCGAGCAATTAGCATCATAAGAACAATGATAAAAATGACCATTTCCACCATTGTGCTAAGACAGTGAATATATGCAGGCATTTAAGTACTGTGAGTAATTGTACTCCTACCAAGTGACCCGTAACCTAGTTATGCCTAGGGCGGGTGATCTACCAAATCCCTACCAGGGTGGACTAACTCCCCATTACCTGAGGGTAAGTGGCATTAGGCTGCCGATTGTGGTGTAGAGCTGGGCATCCCTAGCGTTGATACACAGGAATTATCTGAGCTGTCATTCTGACATGAAGTGACCTAGCTGTGCTATCTGAGTGCTCCTCTGCCTCAATACATAAGTGGTTGTGTATTTAAAATAACAAAACCCATGTGGCCATGTAGCAACCCCTGTCAGGCCACAATTGTTTATCCTAGTTGGATAGCGGATTCGCCAATCTGACAAATAACAAATATGATGTGTGCAGTGAACTTTATCCCTCGTACCGAATGTTCAAGGTGTTGTGATAATGTAGCTTGAATGTAAGAGTGTGCACTTCCTTAGACAAAAAGATAGTGTGTTAGGTTGTGCTTCAATAGGAGCAAGTGCCCTCACACACCCCGAGAGGTGTCATGCTTCATCATCTGGGCTTGCTCCTCGTCGGGCCAGCGCAGCAATGCCCTACGGTCAACCACAAAGGGGCTCTTTGCCAGAGATCATTGTGTTTATCCGTCGCTTGAGTGTGGGTGTGTGGGGTGTAGAAAGTAGTCTGGTGAAAAGGGAGATTAAAATAGGATTAGTGATGAGGGGTTTAGATATATTTTACTGGTGAAGCACACTAACCTAATTAAAACCAATATTGCTCCTGTGGGATGCAATGGTCCTAAATGGCAGTCGTAATTAATTTCTAAAGAGTGAGGTCAACATGTTTCTTGCCTATTTTATCCCCAAAGAGGTCTGTTGGCAATTCATCAGGACCAAACAGTAGTTACCTACACTACAGCATGCCTGATTCTTCAATATATACTGGTAAGTTAAATATACTGGTAAGTTAAGTAATCAGTTGCAACCTCAGCAAACAAAGTACGATTCTACCTTGTTAGTCAATCTGACCTGAAAGGCAAAAAGACAGATAAAATAAAGAACACATATGAGGTTTTTTAGAATCTGGTAGACGTAGGGCAAAGATGTGAATTACAATTAGTTGTGTCACTTTCAACTTGTTTGTCTCATGCCCATATTATAGTTCACAGTGAATTTTTTTTTGAAAACCAGCTACTCGCAGCACCAGTGTGCAGTAAACATTTTTGATATTTCAAATCGGACTATTCATTTCTTTATATCGTGCAAAAAGAGGTGACACTGGTTGTGAGGAGACTGGTTCTCTGTAATGCTCTCTCCCAAATCTCAAATCCATCTGTGCATCAAAAGGCGCCATTCACCATGATCCGTGCACACTTTTACTTATAGCCTAAAGGCTATGTGCCATACCTTGACCCAAAACACAACACTATGGTGCCGATTCCGATCCTGGAGAAAGCGGGTACGAACCGTCGGTCGGAGCGTTTTCTCCGTCCGACTCGTACCCGGGAAATAAACCTTACAACCATGGAAGTACGATTCCCATGGAAACACCATTTCCGTACAAATCGTAAAAAACATCGACCGACGAAAATATACATACGAATGTGATCCGGGAATGCTCCGACGTGACGTCGGGACGCATCCAGGCTGCGGTTCACGAACTAGGAAGTACGATCCGCACCGACGTCACTCCGCACGGATTATAATTTCCAGCTTTCAAAAACTGCCGGGAAATCAGGACGACGCGCACAAGGAGCACCTGTACGCGACGGACAGCCATGGACCCGAACCTACGTGTCATCCCAGCCCTCATAGCAGTCCACCTGCTCTACAGGCACCGACGCAGACGCCGCAGAAGGTCAGAATAACACCCAGGGGCAAAGGGGGGGGCAGGGGCAGGACACATAACCCCCACACAAGTCACAAATTACACATGCCCTGGACATACCTGACCTGCAGGACCTGGTCACCTCGAGTGGGTGGGGGCGTGTCCAGCAACGCAAGCGTCCGCCACAACGGAAGTTGATGTTGACGCGAACCGGCAACACAACAATACCCGTATGTACCGTAATGGCCTTAAGAGCGTGGGTAGGGGCCGTACCACGCCCACCACTACGTCACCCCAACAATGGCGGTACGGCCCGTACCCACGTACTAAAGGCCTAGGTACGGACTGTACCAGCATTGTTGGGGTGATGTAGGGGTACGCGTGGTACGACCCGTACCCACACTCTGAAGGCCTGGGTACGGAGCGTAGCCCTACGGCACCCCATTGGGGGTCTGCATCGTACCCAGGCCCTCAGAGCGTTGGTACGGGTCGTACCACGCGTACCCCCACATCACCCCAACAATGCTGGTACGGCCCGTACCCAGGCCATTAGAACGTGGGTACGGGCCGTACCGCCATTTTTGGGCTGACGTAGTGGTGGGCGTGGTACGACTCGTACCCACGCTCTTAAGGCCTGGGTACGGTACGTACCCAGGCCTGCAAATCATAGGTACGGGAATGTACGGAGCATACCCCCACCCGTGTATGAATGGAGCGTACCCACACCCCACCAGTGTATGTACGGAGCGTACCCACACCCGTGTATGAATGGAGCGCACCCACACCCGTGTATGAATGGAGCGTACCCACACCCGTGTATGAATGGAGCATGCCCACACCCCACCAGTGTATGTACGGAGCGTACCCACACCCATGTATGAATGGAGCGCACCCACACCCGTGTATGAATGGAGCGTACCCACACCCCACCAGTGTATGTACAGAGCGTACCCACACCCGTGTATGAATGGAGCGCACCCACACCCGTGTATGAATGGAGCGTACCCACACCCCACCAGTGTATGTACGGAGCGTACCCACACCCGTGTATGAATGGAGCGCACCCACCCCCGTGTATGAATGGAGCGTACCCACACCCGTGTATGTCCCGACCGTACATGCCCAGACATAGGAGGGGTGTGTGCAGAGTCCTCCCAGCAGTGCCCAGACACAGGAGGGGTGGGTGCAGAGTCCTCCCAGCAGTGCCCAGACATAGGAGGGGTGTGTGCCTATCACTCCCAGCAGTGCCCAGACACAGGAGGGGTGTGTGCAGAGTCCTCCCAGCAGTGCCCAGACATAGGAGGGGTGTGTGCAGAGTCCTCCCAGCAGTGCCCAGACACAGGAGGGGTGTGTGCCTATCACTCCCAGCAGTGCCCAGACATAGAAAGGGTGTGTGCAGAGTCCTCCCAGCAGTGCCCAGACACAGGAAGGGTGTGTGCCTATCACTCCCAGCAGTGCCCAGACATAGGAAGGGTGTGTGCAGATTCCTCCCAGCAGTGCCCAGACACAGGAGGGGTGTGTGCAAAGTCCTCCCAGCAGTGCCCAGACACAGGAGGGGTGTGTGCAGAGTCCTCCCAGCAGTGCCCAGACACAGGAGGGGTGTGTGCAGAGTCCTCCCAGCAGTGCCCAGACACAGGAGGGGTGTGTGCAGAGTCCTCCCAGCAGTGCCCAGACATAGGAGAGGTGTGTGCAGAGTCCTCCCAGCAGTGCCCAGACACAGGAGGGGTGTGTGCAGAGTCCTCCCAGCAGTGCCCAGACATAGGAGGGGTGTGTGCAGAGTCCTCCCAGCAGTGCCCAGGCACAGGAGGGGTGTGTGCAGAGTCCTTCCAGCAGTGCCCAGACACAGGAGGGGTGTGTGCAGAGTCCTCCCAGCAGTGCCCAGACACAGGAGGGGTGTGTGCAGAGTCCTCCCAGCAGTGCCCAGACATAGGAGGGGTGTGTGCAGAGTCCTCCCAGCAGTGCCCAGACATAGGATGGGTGTGTGCCTATCACTCCCAGCAGTGCCGAGGCACAGGAGGGGTGTGTGCAGAGTCCTCCCAGCAGTGCCCAGACACAGGAGGTGTTAGACCCGGCCCTCGTAACATAGTCAGACCTGACCCCTGCACCTCACACCAGCCCCGAGCCCCCGGCCTAGCCGATCCTTCCCACCAGAACACACACACCCGACCCGGACTCCCCCCGTCCGTGGCCTTCCTCCTTCGGCCACCCCGGGCCCGCGTGCCCACTTCATGCACCAAGATGGCCGCCCGGCCCCAGCGCGACCCTGGCCTAGAGGCGCCACTCCGGCTGGAGGACATCGCGCTCCCCTTGGGATGAGAGAGGGAGGAGCAGTTTCCATCACACCTCTGCGCTTCCCTGGGAAGGTGGGTTTCGATCGACCCGCCGGCCTCCCCGAGGGCTGGCTCCACGCCAGCTGGGTGTCTGGGGCTCCTCCCGACCCGGCCCTGAAAGGATCAAAGGACAATGGCAGGAAACCCCCAACAAGTGACCCCCAGGTGACAAGACCCCTGCCTGCACAGACTCCGGACATCAAAGAGGAGTCACCCTATAACAAGGGGTGCTCTGGGACTGTCCGGCAGATTCGCCTTGGAAACACCTGAGCCCTGCTGAGTGACTCGCGGCTCCCTGAAGATCGTAAGACCTCCGAACCTGTGCTTGAGTCCTGCTGAGTGACTCGCGGCTCCCTGAAGATCGTAAGACCTCCGACTTTGTGCTTGAGCCCTGCTGAGTGACTCGCGGCTCCCCGAAGATCGTAAGACCTCCGAACTTATACTCGAGCCTGCTGAGTGACTCGCAGCTCCCACAGACTTTCTTGGTCCCGCCGGACCCCACGACGACAAGCGTATCCCCCAGCTCGAGGATTGTGAGCTGTGCGCCGGGTACGCTCCTGCATTTGATTCTTATCCCCAAAGACTGTCCCGCTACCTCCTAACCCCCCTCCAAGACTTTGTGAGCCCGCGCTCTACTTGTATATATTTTGCCTTGCTGATCATAAAGATCCTATCACTCCGATCTGATAAAGATTTGCTCCTAAGAACTCCTTGTGTAGTGTCTCTCTGTCGTGTGGTGCCGAGTGTACGATCCTAGATACGAGGTTCCTCCCCTGAGGAGTCTCCTGCCAGCGCCCGGCTACGATACCTCGAGGGTGGGTCTCAGGGCAGTCAGGGCCCCCTCCGGGCCCCTCTGAGGTCGCCTTCTAACAGGAGGGGTGTGTGCAGAGTCCTCCCAGCAGTGCCCAGACACAGGAGGGGTGGGTGCAGAGTCCCCCCAGCTGTGCCCATGGAAAGAAAGGGGTTGAGTACACACAGATACAATGGCCACAATTGTCAGTCAGGTGCTCAAAGACCCAGCAGAACACGAAACACATGTGTGCGAGGCTGTGAGTACACACATGCATAGTGCAGAAAAGGGAACATGTACACAAGAAGTCCTGTCAGTATACTCCAGTCACAAGTACAGTGACCCCCCAAGGATGACACAAATGATGCAGGTGGAGACCTTGGCCAGCATGCATGGCCAAAGTTGAAGGGGTCCGTCACACACCCAGCAAATGTAGACACAGCACTGCACAAATGTCTTCACAACACCCTGCAGGGAAGATGTCAGGGTCTACAGAGGAAGGTACACACCTTGGGACAATGTCACCATGCAGTAACAGCTTACATGAGTAAAGTTTGGTAGCAAATACCGTGTGATGGCACACAGATAACAGGGTCAACCCCACGAACAGCACACTACAACATATCCCAGACACCTAACACATTATCGCCACCCCAAATCATGGAGCAGCACCACCAACAGCAATGCCAGAAAAGCAGTAGTGTGCCAAGGAAAATAAAATCGCTTTATTCAGCAATGTTCTAAAAAGAATAGTATGAAGAGTTCCATATGCACAAGGCCCATAGGGCAGTTCATAGTTCCAATCCAGGTGGGGGACACATTGGGATGCGTGTCCCCTAGCTTGCCTGCACAGTTCAGACTACCTTGTCATCCACAGTGGGGGGGCATCATGTGGGGGGGAAGGACCAGGCACCGCAGGGACAGGAGGGTGCAGGGACGGATGACTCCAACACAGGGGGTGGGGCAGCGCCAAAGGTGGATTCGAGCACGGCGCTGCGCACTACTGCCAGGTCGCCCAGAGTCTCCCCTGCACCCGAAGGAACCACAGGCCCCAAGGAGGGGGGGGGGTCACAGGGATGGGTCGCAGTGCTACCGGGGGAGGGTGTGGACAGGGGGGGACTCAACCACCCTGACCGGGGACTCCTTTGACCGCTTGCGGGGTGGTGTCACTTTGGGGCTCAGGGACAGAGCGGCCATGAAGAAGTCTTTGGTGGAATCCTGGCCAGGAGAGCTGAGGGGAGTGGATTTGGAGGGTGGTGGTCGTGAGGAATGTGGACTCCCACTCTGGCTGCGTGTCTTCCGTTTCCCCCCCGACCCAGTGGGTGTGCCCACTTCACCCTGTGTGTGCGTGCCAGGAGGTGTGCGCTTTGCCTTCCCTGGTGGTGTGGTGCCTGTGTCTGGTGGTGTGCGTGCATGGGGACATCTGGGTGTGCTTTGGACAGGCATGGGAGTGGGAAGTGTGGATGGTTCAGGGGTAGGGGGGGACGTAGCGCTGCAGGAGACCCACTGCTGCAGTCAGTGTCGCGTCTATGGACCTCAGCATGTTGCGTTGGTCAGACAGCGCAGCTGAAATGCCCTCCATGTATGCCTCCATCTGGTTGAGCACTCGGCTGTGGCCATGGAGGACATTAAGCATCGCAGTCTGACCAACCTGCAACTGCCGCAGGATGTCCACAGACTCGCCATTGGTGGCAGCAGTGGAGACAGGGGCAGGGGGTGCGGTGCCTGGCAAGAAGGAGACACGTGGTGACCTAGCACGGCGGGAAGGGACACGAGCAAGTGGGAGGCCGGTGATCGGAATGGAGGGGGTGGGTAGTGATGGAGTGCTGGTGTCAGCTGTGGGAGCAGCCTTCGCCCCCTCGGAGTGCTCAGCCTCGGACCTGTCTGCGTCATAGTCGGTGGTGGTTTGACTGGACAGGTCCTCCGCTGCACTCCCGTCGGCCTCCGTGCCACTCGATGTGCCAGCCAACTCAGCACTGCTGGCACTGGTGCTCGCTCCCTCCTCACGGTCCGTGCCAGTGTCTCCCTCGTAGTCCCCCGACGATGCTGTGGGCAAGGTGATGAGACAGGAGAAATCAGACACCTGTATACATATGTCAACTCTACATAGGTCACAGTGCATAGCCTGAAAAGCAACAAGAGTAACATCTACAATACAAGGTACATATGTAGTCCCTGCAACACACAGTTTGTTGGCCACCATGCCACTGTTAAAATATGGAGAGCATGACACAATAGCAAATAACTTGATATCAAATTGTACAGAGGAGCCAGGCTCTGGGGACAATCCAGCACAGCATCAGCGACACACAGCGTAGCCAAGAAAGGGATGAGCAGGAACCATGTCTATCAACTCTTGGGACATGCTGCAAAGGTAATACTGAAAACCATGGCCAACATAACTGGGGCACTGCACCTTGAGTGTTTGGCCACACAAACATCACACACTGGCCAGACCGAGCAAGGAGACTTCAGGTTTGGACATGTAGGCCTTGCCCACACCAACCCCCCCCCCCCACCTGAGACAATGTGATTGAGACAGAGGAAGTACTTACACCTCTTAGTCTGGGATGAAAACACATGGCCTGCAATTAATCCTGATCGCACACAAACTACCCCTGGTGCGCCTGTCCACATATATCACTGACAAACAACCATCATCAAATAGTTGTACCAAGACACACAGGCACTGGCCCCTGTGAGTATGCACCACCTTAATTAGGTCACCCTGTACAGTGGACACATGTAGCACAGTATACGTGAATACAAATGAGGCCAGGGTACTATGCCACAGGGCCCAAACTATTCTGAAGACACAGAGAATGTCCACATTGTCTGATGACACACATGATACTTAGGAAAAGGTGCCCCAGGGGACTGTAGTGGCCACACTACTCCATGGCCCTGGATGGATATGACTGGAACACAAGCCACCATCCCTGCACTATGCATATCTCACACTCAAGCACATCATGTCAGAGGGCTCAACATTTGACATGCAGGCAGTAATGCAGTACACATGAAACACACATTCCCATGGCGGGACTCAGCATCAGTGCCAACTAACATGGACCCCACAATGACAGAACTGGCAGGGGCACAGGCAAGGTCCCAAAACCTGTTACACACCACCCCCACACATGATGCTGCAAGCATTGGGCACTTGGAGTAACTGCCAGCCTAGATGACCTTGTGCAAGAGTGACTACACACAGACCAGGGAACACATGGCAAGGAGGGGAAGGGAGGAACAACAGCACCGCTTTACTTTGGGGAACAGGATATGCACTGCACATTTAAACCCTGGCAGTCTATCCATGCAACTGCGCACTTCCAAAAGCTGGTGACACACAACAAACACACATGTACCTACCCCCTTCCTGCTGCTGCTTCTCCGCTAGGCGCCTATCCAAGTCAGGGAAGACCACCGCCAGCACACGCTTCTGGATGTGGGTCAGACGCCGGCGCCCACGGTTTTTGTGGCTCACAGGTGAGTCCCCCAGCAGGACCCGTGCGATCCTCCGCTTCCAGCACCGGATGTCCTGCCAGCGTTTCCTCACCTGGGCTAGGCGTCGCTTCCGACCATCCGTCTTCCTCACGGCACTGACGGCTTGCTTCCAGATCTCCCCCTTGGCACAGACGCCTACCTGTGAGGATGCAAAAGTGACAATACATCAATCACATATTACAAATCATGCATGTTAGAACTGGCCATAGTATGCAGCCAACTCATTGCACCTTTGTCAAAGTGACATCATCCTCCTGGGAATGGGCAAATGCAGTAGGAGCCATTGAAAGTACACAGGTGGCATGAGGGGTGCAACACAATCAATGATGCAGGCTCACACTGTGCATCCCAAGCTACAACAGGAATCTGAACAGTACCCCTAAGCAGTCACATGCCCCAGCCCACTTACGCTACCTCAGCAGAGTACACAGACACACACAGGCACTGAACAATCATCTTGCATTGGCAACTGCCGCTACAAACCTCACTCTGCACATGTGCCACTAGACTGGGGGTGTCACAGATGTGGGGCTGTCTCAGCACGGCAGACATCCAGCACAGCTCCCTGCTCACATGAGATGGGCAGGGTGTATCCATCCCACATGCAGCTGGGGTGCAACACTCCACATATGCACACACCCACATGACAGGGGACTCACACACACACACCAATGTCCAGGGGACGACCACATCATTTGGACACTCTCACCACAGGTACACTGAACAGACACACATCTGTGGGTCCTGGCACCTGTCACCCTGGGGGGAGCACAGACTCACATCAGGACTGTAGAAACAACATTTCCAGGAGGATTAGGCAGTCCGAAAGCGGCATGCACCATGCAGTGATCGTCACAGTAAGCACCATGCTAGTGCGTTGTGCACACAGGAACTACAGCATGCTCTGCATGAGAGACATGAGCCCTTCCCCCCCCCTGGGAACCACTATGAAGAACCCTGCATGTCTGTCACACCTGGACACAATGCCAGAAGTCACAGTCACAAAAAGGGGCACAGTTTAAGCTAGTGGAGTCTGCACTCACCTGCTCCCCTGGTCGACCATACAGCATGGTGTACTGTGGGAGGATCACATCCACCAACGCCATATTCTCCTCCATGGTGAATGGCTGGGCCCTTTCCACAGACCTGGACATGGTGCCAGAGGAATGACAAGCAGCAGCAGTGTTGTGGAAGGAAAGGATGTGCAGGCAAGTGCTCTCTCAAGGGACCTGGCTCCCTTATATCTTCCTTGCTGGCCTGTTTCATTTACAGGAGTACAGAGTGATTGGCTCAGTCACATTTGCATCCTACGTGTCCTCCAATCATTTTAAACTACCCCAGTGACAGGCTTTGCATGGTTTTAAAATTGAGCATGATGTAATGTCAACAACCACATTGCAATAAAGTATATTGTCTCCAACCGACTTCTGCTGGCCACGTGATGCAAAATTCAAACCTGAAACTCGGTCTCCATGACAACCAGCATGCATTTAGGCCCCTATACTTGTCCCTCATGTGTCCCCTATGTCAATCCTATGTCACAGCACAGGTACGGTGCGTTCCACAGCCCTAGGGCACCCCAAATGCATTGCAACGGACCGTACACGCGTGTATACGGTCCCCACCACTATGGGAGTGCTGGCGAATGCGTACGCCATAGTGATACGCACCGTACACGCGTGTGTAGGGTCCCTATCACTATGGTGGTGCTGGCGTATGCGTACGCCATAGTGATAGGGACCGACCCTACACACGCGTATGTACGGTCCGGACTACTATGGCGTACACGTATGCGAGCACCCCCATAGTGATAGGGACCGTACACACGCGTGTGTACGGGCCGGACTACTATGGCGTACATGTACGCGAGCACCTCCATAGTGATAGGGACCGTACACACGCGTGTGTAGGGTCGGTCCCTATCACTATGGGGTGCTCGCGTACGTGTACGCCATAGTAGTCCGGACCGTACACACGCATGTGTACGGTCCCTATCACTATGGGGGTGCTCGTGTACGTGTACGCCATAGTAGTCCGGACCGTACACACGCGTGTGTACGGTCCCTATCACTATGGGGGTGCTCACGTACGTGTACGCCATAGTAGTCCGGACCGTACACATGCGTGTGTACGGTCGGACCCTATCACTATGGGGGTGCTCGCGTACGTGTATGCCATAGTAGTTCGGACTGTACACACGCGTGTACGGTCCGTATCACTATGGCGTACGCAAACGCCAGCACCACCATAGTGATAGGGACCCCACACACGCCCTCGGAGCGTATGTACGGTGGGATTCACACCTGACAGTGGTGACAGGCGGCACACAGGAATTAATTGAGCTGTCATACATGGCCAAGGCTGGACATCAAGGCATTGTCTGTGCAGTACTACATGTGTCGGGCACAGGTGGGTCAGGCTGTGATGTGGCACCATACTCCTGAGGTGTGAAGCTAATTACAGTATGATGAGCTGTGTACACGTGTCACGTGTGATGGTGCCCTATGTGCCACACATCCCCTTCACTCCTTTGACATGTGTGCATGTAGTACTGACTTGGTGGGCCATGCGTCACTGGCATGGCACAGTCACCGACACCCGCAAATGTCCTCTGATGCCAGGTACACGGAATGTTACCCCTGACAAGTGAATGCCCGCATTGCACGCTGTAGCTATGTAATGTGTGTGTCATGTGTTCCCATAGGTTTGCTGTAGGTGTTTGGTCTAATGCATCTGCAGTTGCTGCAACCAACATGTGTCTGTGTGTAGATGGGCATTGCACACTGTTACGCACACCAGCACACATGTGTAATCCGACGTTAGGTGTGTATGTATGCATCGACACGGAGTTCCAAAACAAGGGCATATCTGCATACTCTCAATGTATGTGTGATCAGTCTTGACATGTAATCCTTCATGGCAAGGTGTGTGATCTGTCCTTATTCTATGACATGTGACCTGTGCCTCTAGTGTTCCTCAACCTGTCTGTACAATAAACATCTTTCTTCTGCACATATTTGGATGTCTGTAACTCCTGTAATGCGTCTGCCTGCTCACTTACACAGGCCCACAGCTAGTTTCATGGCATGGCATATTGAGGTTGAGAATCAACGTTTGTAGCTGGCTCTTGGTAGGAGTGTCACATGCCTGGTATACGTGTCCAGGGCATATTGCACAGACCTGACTCTGTATGTAGCATATATGTATTGCCTGTTGAGCATGTGCTCTGTACATTGACATTGGTGGTGTACTGTACTCACTCTTCGTTGTCCCTTCTAATTCACTGCAGGGCTCCGCCTCTCCTTCGATCAATTCCGGACTTGGCTGACATGCGGGAAAATGACTGTATACGCCGCTACCGCTTCCCCCAACACTTGATTGAGGACCTGACGACACGGCTGGCACCACACCTCCAACCGCTACACAGGTATCCTACTGCACTGACACCCAAGATGAAGGTGATGGCAGCCCTACATTTCTTGGCCACGGGTACCTTTCAACATACCATTGCCCATGTCGGTGGCATGTCCCAAACCATGTTCAGCCGTGTTCTACATGATTTTTTAGAGGCCATGTTGGAGCACCTGGATGAGTTCATTAAATTCCCAACTCCTGAGCAGTTGACAGCTGTCAAGCATGAGTTCTATGTCCTGGGAGGGATGCCCCATGTCATTGGGTCCATAGATGGAACACATGTGGCTTTGGTACCACCACAGGCACAGGAGGTAGCCTTCCGTAACCGCAAGCATTACCACTCCATTAATGCCCTTGCGGTGTGTCTTGCCAACATGGGGATTTCACATATCTATGCTTGTTTTCCAGGATCAGCACACGATGCGTACATCATGAGGCGTAGCAGGGTGCCTGAAATTATGCTGCAGCTGCGCAAAGAAAGAGCATGTATTGTTGGTGGGTATACTCTGGCAGTCCTGTATTTAACGTCATCTTCCTGTCTTACTGCTTCTCCTGACCCACTCTTGTCCATGATGTTTCCATGTAGGGGACGCTGGCTATCCCAACATGCCATGGCTGATCACGCCTCTCCGCAACCCCAGCACGGCTGCCGATCACCGCTACAACAACACCTATTCCTCATGAACACAGCAACATGTGCTGAATCAGCGTTACATGCACGGACAAGTTCGAAAATCTCCTTCGGTTAAGGGATGCAGCACAGCTTTTTGGGAGTGGTATTTGTTTTGAATGTGTGTGCACTGCTCCTGTTCATGTTTGGATACTTTACATACATGTAGAATCACCATGGGGGACATGACATGGAGCAGAATTAACCTGAATTGATGGTCAGACTTGGTGACAGTCATCTGTAATGGGATTGTGGATTGTGATGGAGCCATCAATGTGTGTAACACTGCCCTCGGAAACATACGGGTTGCACCGGGTTGACATGGTGTGTGAATTCCCCATTAGGGGCTCAATGGTGTATAGCAGCCTCTCCGTGAGCAGCAGGGGGTGTTTAGCTGTAACCTGTCACTTGTGTACCAGTGCCATGGATTTCCAGCATCTGTGGTGGTAAAGGGGGTGCCAGTGTTGGTCCCACGTGTTCATCCACATGACGTGTGTATGTGTTGACAGAGTTGCATTAGCATTCCGACACACATGAGTAATAAAGGTGTCCCTCTGCCTCCAAGGTGCCTCATCTCTGTCAATGGTGGTCTGTTGCCACTGTGCATGCGGCATGTCTGGCATTGTTCTCAGAGATGGGGCATATGAGTCTATGTGTAGAGTAGCAAGATGCAAGCTGTTTGTCAGGGATTAGATTCTGTATTGTGCATGATGTCCATGGCTGTGTAGGTATTGTGGCATGTCAGTCTCCAGGACGGCCACTGTGCTGCATGTGAATCCATTGTGTGTGTGTGTGCCATGTTGAACCAGACATTCCTTCCTTGACATACACCTTTTGCATAGTTCCTTCCTGAGATCCTTGTCTTTGTGTGCTACTTGTGGCATTATTTCCTTGACATGGCGCATGCTGCTGCAGGCCCTGCAGCAAGGGCACCCAGTGTCCACGCAAACAAGCTGGTGTTCATCATGGATTGCTTGCTGACATGTGCTATGCTGATCAGCAGCATCTGTGCCTCATGCGGCAGCACACTCTGCATTATGCACAAGATCCCCAGTTCCATCCACCTCAAGGCAAGAGGGAGACCATCCCCCAGGTCAACTAAGACATCCGTGTCTAATCCTACCCTGCACTCTACGGACATGTGCGTTAGAAATCCCATGATACTTGTCCACATCCAGGGTGCATCTGCACAGCTCTGCTACTACATCCGGCGACCAGGCCACATCAACGTCAAACAGAGATGGGGGAGTGGATCACTGCCAGCTGCAGGATGACCTTCTCAATCCACGCACACACTCAGGATGCAGCCCACAAGCACAACAAAACCTTGTGGCACTGTGATCCAACACCCAATTGTGCCATCTCCATGCATCCAACCTTGGCTGGCCCACCATTCTCCACATCCACCTGACTCAAGCATGCAGGACATGGTTCTGCCACGTGTCTACACATACCTGGGACTCCCACCCCAGGACACTCCACATGATCCCTGACCTCTGCGCATGACTGTTGCTCTTCTAAATAGGTCTGTAGGCACAGTTGTGCGGGCACCCCCTCAGCTGGTTGGGCCCATCACGGGTGAGTATGGTGCTCCATGTCTGTCTTGGATGGTACATTGTGACCCATGTGTGTCCTGTGCCAGACTCAGACCCCAGGGTATGGATGTTTGGAGTTACTTCAGAAATCAGGCATGGTTTGACTTTACAACACACACATGTAGTGGAATAATGCAAAATGACGGCATCATCTTGTGATTGTGATGAATTTTATTAGTGCTGGGGTACGTGTTTGGGGGGGTGACAAGAGGTGCTTGGCGGGATTGTAGAATCCAAAGTTCACAGGGGGAATTGGTGTCCTTGCCATTGAAAGTCATCAGAGTCTGTGCCACAGTCTTTGTCCACCCTCTGTCCGTCTCCCTCTATCTCCCTTTCTCCCTCCCTCTGTCAGCCTCCTCCCTCAGTGCATCTCCCTCTATCTCCCTCCCTCTATCAGCCTCCCCCCTCTGTCCGTCTCCCTCTATATCCCTTTCTCCCTCCCTCTGTCAGCCTCCTCCCTCTGTGCGTCTCCCTCTATCTCCCTTTCTCCCTCCCTCTGTCAGCGTCCTCCCTCTGTGCGTCTCCCTCTGTCTCCCTTTCTCCCTCCCTCTGTCAGCCTCCTCCCTCTGTCCGTCTCCCCTTCTCCCTCCCTCTGTCTGCCTCCTCCCTCTGTCCGTCTCCCTCTATCTCCCTTTCTCCCTCCCTCTGTCAGGGGGTCTGTCCGTCTCCCTCTATCTCCCTTTCTCCCTCCCTCTATCAGCCTCCTCCCTCTGTCCCTCTCCCCTTCTCCCTACCTCTGTCAGCCTCCTCCCTCCCTCTGTCTGTCTCCCTGTGTCCACCTCTGTCTCTGTCCCTCTCTCTGCCCCTCTCCCTCCCTCTGTGTGTCACCCTCTGTCACCTCAGCCCAGCTTCCTGGGCACACACAGTTTGCAGGTCTTGCAAAGGCCATTGGCTTGTTCATGTGGGTTTGTTTCTTCTTTGCCGGCACCCATTGGGTGGAGTGTCTGAGACTGCGCTGCTGCTGTGGCGGTGTGTGCTGACACTCTTTCAGTGTGCTGCGTCTTCATTAGCTGCTGTTATGTGCAAATTGTGCCTTCATACCCATGTCGTCCTGCAACGCGGCCACCATTAGCAGGCAAAACAGTACTGTGTGGGGACACACTGTTTGTATGGCTGTGCCCTAAGCCATATGGGCTGAGGGCATTGTTGTGTGCTTCAGAGTTGCTCTATGTTAGTTTTGAGGCCCACCCTACCGGCATCGGGGACATCCTGTCTTGTGTTGGTGTTTTGTGTGGCCTGTGACTTGGCATGGCCTTGCTTGGGGCATGGGGCATGGAGGCGCTAGTGGCATGTGTGTGTTTTTTGAGTGTGGTTGTGTCCGGTGCTGGCTTTGGGGGGGTTGTGTGCATGATTGGTATTTGGGTTGTATATGGCGTTCCCCCCATGTGAGGTGAGTTGTTTGTGTACTCACCAGGCTCTCGGACTCCTTCTAGTCCGTCTATTCCCAACGGCGGCAGCGTGGCCATCACCTTCTCCTCCCAGGGATGGTAGTGTACCGGTCTGCGGGCCGAACCTCCTCCAGTGATGTTGACCTGGTTGTGGTCGTCCGTCATTTTGCGGCGGACCGTCCTCCGCAGATCGTACCACCTGGCTTGGCACTCATGCCTGGTCCTTCTGGTGGCCCCAACAGCATTCACGGAATTGACTATCCTCTCCCACATGGCAGATTTTTTGGATATGCTGGTCCGTCTGACCAATGTTCCAAAGAGCTGTGGCTCGACTCTGATGATTTTGTCGACAAGGGCCTCCAGCTCGTCCTTTGTGAACTTTGGATTCTTGTTGGTGGGCATGGTGTGGGGTGTGGGTGTGGATGGTTGTGGGGGTGTGGGTGTGGATGGTTTTGGGTGTGTGGGTGTGTGTGTGTGAATGTGATGAGGGTGTGTTTGTGATGGTGGTTGTGTGAAGGAGTGCAAGTGTAAGGTGTATTGATGGTTGAAGTATGGTGCAGTGCGTTGTCTCTGGGGTCTGGCAGCAGTGGATCTGTTGCAAAGGATCATGGTTTGTGTGTGTTGGGCCTTTTTATTGGTCCATTTGTGGGTGTGGCTGTGTTTGAACTTTGGGTGGGTGTGTTATAAGGAGTGGTAGTGGTTTGGGCCTCTGTTTATCTGTTTGTCAGTTGCAGGTCAGTGTATAGGATGTATTTGGCCTTGTTGGATATGTTTTGTGGTGTTGTGTGCCTCGAATTGACTCTCCTTGTGTTTTTTTGGTTTGTCCTGGTTCAGTAGGAGTGTTTTTTGCGTCTGTACGGTGCGTACATGGGCCATGTTGTTGTACAGTGCTGTCCTTTGCTATGGCTTAGTACAACTCGTACATGCCCGATGTTGTGTGAGGGTGCTGGTGTGTGGGCCTGGGGTAGGGTGCGTACGAACACGGGCAGGGTGTTGGTCCGCACCGTCCATCGGTGGTGGTGTTTCCCACCGTACATACAGGGGGGGCTGGGTGTAGGGTCCGTACATACACGGGTGGGAAGTTGGTACGCTCCATGCATACACGGGTGGGGGTATGGTCCATACATACACTGGTGGGGTGGGGGTACGGTCCGTACATACACAGGTGGGGGTACGGTCCGTACATACACTGGTGGGGTGTTGGTACGCTCCATTCATACACGGGTGGGGGTACGGTCCGTACATACACGGGTGGGGAGTTGGTTCGCTCCATGCATACACGGGTGGGGGTACGGTCCGTACATACACGGGTGGGGTGGGGGTACGGTTCGTACATACACGGGTGGGGAGTAGGTATGCTCCATGCATACAAGGGTGGGGGTACGGTCCGTACATACACTGGTGGGGTGGGGGTACAGTCCGTACATACACTGGTGGGGTGGGGGAACGGTCTGTACATACACTGGTGGGGTGGGGGTACGGTCTGTACATACACGGGTGGGGGTACGGTCCGTACATACACTGGTGGGGTGTTGGTACGCTCCATTCATACACGGGTGGGGGTACGGTCCGTACATACACGGGTGGGGAGTTGGTACGCTCCATGCATACACGGGTGGGGGTACGGTCTGTACATACACGGGTGGGGAGTAGGTACGCTCCATGCATACACGGGTGGGGGTACGGTCCGTACATACACTGGTGGAGTGGGGGTACGGTCCGTACATACACTGGTGGGGTGGGGGTATGGTCTGTACATACACTGGTGGGGTGGGGGTACGGTCTGTACATACACGGGTGGGGGTACGGTCCGTACATACACTGGTGGGGTGTTGGTACGCTCCATTCATACACGGGTGGGGGTACGGTCCGTACATACACGGGTGGGGAGTTGGTACGCTCCATGCATACATGGGTGGGGGTACGGTCTGTACATACACGGGTGGGGAGTAGGTACGCTCCATGCATACACGGGTGGGGGTACGGTTCGTACATACACTGGTTGGGTGGGGGTACGGTCCGTACATACACTGGTGGGGTGGGGGTACGGTCCGTACATACACTGGTGGGGTGGGGGGTATGGTCCGTACATACACTGGTGGGGTGTTGGTACGCTCCATTCATACACGGGTGGGGGTACGGTCCGTACATACACGGGTGGGGAGTTGGTATGCTCCATGCATACACGGGTGGGGGTACGATCCGTACATACACGGGTGGGGAGTTGGTACGCTCCATGCATACACGGGTGGGGGTACGGTCCGTACATACACGGGTGGGGAGTTGGTACGCTCCATGCATACACGGGTGGGGGTACGGTCCGTACATCCATGGGTGGGGAGTTGGTACGCTCCATGCATACACGGGTGGGGGTACGGTCCGACATACACGGGTGGGGTGGGGGTACAGTCCGTACATACACGGGTGGGGGTACGGTCCGTACATACACGGGTGGGGTGGGGGTACGGTCCGTACATACACGGGTGGGGGTACAGTCCGTACATACATGGGTGGGGTGGGGGTACGGTCCGTACATACACGGGTGGGGTGGGGGTATGGTCCGTACATACACGGGTGGGGGTACGGTCCGTACATACACGGGTGGGGAGTTGGTACACTCCATGCATACATGGGTGGGGGTACGCTCCATGCATACACTGGTGGGGGCTCGGCGCGTACATCCGCGGCCGGGGGGCGTTTTGCGTGTACATGCGGGGTCTGTGGTGGGGTGTTCGGCGCGTATGCGAGCACGTGTCTCCATGGTTGCTATGGGAGTTCGGTCCGTACGGTGATTTTTCCATACAGTTGTGAAATCGAAAGGACGGGAGTGATCGTACTTGCGCGGTCGGACTTCATTTTTCCGATTCGTACGGTAAATCGTCCGGGGATGTGTCGGACACATTTTCCGACCCGAGGACGTGTGGGGAAATTTTCCCGATGTGATTCGTATGGAGTTTTTCCCATGCGAATCGTACTTGGCAGTTTGTACGCTACTTGTACGATTCGGACGGAAAAAAGTCCAGATTCAATTTGGACGGGGGAAATTTTTCCAGGTTCCGAATCGGCACCTATGTGGTTTAAAAAATGGGTCACTCATCTGTTTATGATTCAATTACGGTCATACCGGAGCAAGGCAGAGCGATTCCCCCACTCGCTGACCTGGGGGCATAATAGCACACCGCTGAGGTTAAAGGTAAGCATTCGTCTTACCTCGGTTCTTTTAAATAGTATCCCGATGGGTCTTCACTCACTAGTTTGTGGTGTGGTGTGCGCCTGCACACCTACCCCTGCTCTGTGTCCTGTGTCAAGACGAACTCAGGGGGAGGTGTTATAGGTCACCAGTACTTCTTGAAAGTTGTCCATAAGATTGGTGCGGAGACCGCAGGGGCCATCATTGGAGGGACGGGCTTAAGTGTTCCTATTTTTGATATATTTGAGCCAACTTAGTGTGACTGGAATGAGGTTGAAGTTATGGAGTCAACACATACAGACTCCAGTGAAGAAAGTTATTCATCACATTAACGTACTCAGACAAACCACTTCTAAATAGTAAACCTATTGAAATGATTTAATATGTTTTCACATTCAACCCAACCACTTTATGAAAGTAGACTTATCAGAATTACTTGAGGCTAGATTCACATAGCAGCCTTCCTCGGTGTATATGGTTTTGTGCAAAGTGAGGATGGTTCAACGCAGCTATTTGTGTGATGAATAGGTGGATTTGTAAGGATGACAGTAGTGTGATTTTTTTCAATTCAAGGGAAATACTGTGGAACATCCCCATATTGTTATTAAGTTCTTAACACTAGAGGGATGGCCATAACTCTGTTGAGTTCTCCCCACGAAGTAGAAACATAAGCAGTGCAGATTCAGAGAATGTTATCCTGCATTGACACACATGTAAATGTATGTTACAATTCATTGTGTGTAAAAGAGAAAGCAACTTAAGAAATAAGAGCATGTACATGGTGCTGTTTCTGCTCGGCCTATCCTATCCACGTGACAGGTGTTTACATAGGAAATGCAGGTCAGTACTGAAATACACTAACAAAGTTTTGTGCTTGAATATACTTGTGCGCATGTCAGGTTGAGGTAAAATGCAGAGTTGTGCATTCAAAGGCTAAGAGAAGGACAGGATTGAGGTTCAGTAGCAGAGCTGTATGTGCATGGGGTAAACAAAGCAAACACCAGGAGATGATGGACGGAGTACTGAAACTTTTCAGACACTCACCCCCAGTCACAGATCTGGGTTGAATCCATCATCATTCTTTAGCTCACTTCGCCACCCTAGTTCAGACCTAGTCATATGCAAATCCGTCTTGACCCTGTTGCTTATGGGAACAGACCAGCTCGAACTGCCAAACCAGGGCTTACCTGGACCAGAAACAAGCATCCTGGGACCAGTTTCAGTTGCATAGGATATGCACAGTCATGGCTGCCATACATTGACAGAACTATATGTGCATAGACCTAATATGTGCAGTTCAGGTTTAGATATCCTTGCAGAGCTGTGTTTACATAGGTTATTTGCAGGCCATGTTTGGAGTTACACTAGCAGAGCTGTGTGTGTATATGAGAATATCCAGGTCAATGTTGTTATTACAAAGGAACAGTAGTACACAGAGCACATTCAAGTCAGGACAAAATGCCATGTAAAATCCAATCAAGTCACTGGCTGAAAACTGGTCTACATTTGGTGTAATAAGGTCAGTATTGCAATATAACTAAAACCAAACATCACTCCACTTCCTCTGAGTAATCTAACCAACTGGTGCGAAAAGTCAGTATAAAGTAATTTTAAAGAAAAAAAAATAACCCCAATAACAACGATATAAAAGAAACTTCCTATAATGCAAAAAGTGATAACATTAACGTTTTAGTTCCTGAAAAAAATGAAATTTCACATAATTACAGATGGGGCGTAAAATATGGAAACTCCATTGTTTCACACTTGGGGCCACCGTACCTGCATAGAGGTACCTCTTAGGGGCATATTTACATAAAGTAAGACACGTGTTGTTAAGCCAAGAAAGCTAAAAACACACTTTGTCACTTCAGAAACTCAGGGCTGCACAACATTTACTAGAATATGGTGCAGCCCTACATTTCCCTCTGCGCTGGCGTTAACTTTAACTGCCTAGCGCCGAAGCAGGCACCCTTGCACCATAGTGCAAGGGTACCTGTGTTGAAAGGAAGATTGCTCATGTGCAGGAAGGTCCCCCTGCTTGCACATATGCAATCTTTAAATGCCGTTTTGTAACTTCTATGTTTTCTGCTTAATGCCCTCACATAGAAGTTGAAAAAAAGCATTTTGTTTAAATGATTGTTTATGTTCAGGAAGGGGGACCTTCCTGAACATATACAATCATGGGTAAATTGCTGTTTCTGTGTGTGCTGCACAAGGCAGCATATACGGAAACAGAAAAAAACGAGGATAGATAGAGCATTGCGCCTCGTTTTGCCTGTTTAAGACCAGGTTTTCCCTAGTCTTAATTTTGGCACTGCCTCCTATTTGTGCTGCCCTCACAAATAGGGGGCAGTGACAAAATCAATGGGTGTTGTGGTGGAACGCCGAAAGCAACACCCATTTCCCTCCGCTTTCACACTAAGCGCAGCGTGAAAGGGTGTCTTATTTACAAGGTATTGTTAAGCAACGTTAAGTAGCTTAACGCTGCCTTGTAAATAAGGTGATGCCCCTTTCGCCATCACAGCGTCACTGAAAGTAACGTTGTGGTGGCGATAGGGGCTTGCAAATATGCCCCTCAGTTTTTTATTCTTGCATCCAGGCATGTAACATAACAATTAACCTATGCCTAAAACAACCCAGAAATATTGACCTTTCCAATGTTTGTGAGTAGTATTAAACAGATGAGTAACAGTGATATTGTTGTTGGTAACTTATGAAAATGAAACTATGAATTAAACATTACGAAAGTCGATGGAAGACTAGTGGCCTACACCACTTTCCTCTGCAGTCTCTCACTCTGTTTGAGACTTATGCCATTTTCCTCCCCTCATCTTTCTGAAATTCTCCATCTGTATATCTCTCACATCATCTCTTTCCTCCTCAGCAGTCTTTTCAGTCTCCTGCATGCTATTCTTTTCATCTCTTGACTTCACTATTCCACTACAAATGCACCCTACCCACTTACCTGTAATAATTGCATTTTCTTTTCCTTTTTGACTGTTCATATTTTATCAGCCTTTTTTATGCATTCACACAATTACAATTAGTGCATATATGATTATGGCTCTGTGCGCTCTTCAGAGAGTCCAAGCTTTGGGTGGGAATGTAGTCTGACCATCATTAGATCCACTGAAAGGCACTGTGAGAAACTTGCATTGTCTTCAGCCTCAACTGCAGAGCTTGCAATTGTGTCCCACTACAAGCACACCCCAACACAAGTCACGAGTTGCATAAAACAAACTACAGATACAACTGAGCTGTAAAAACAAATGCTTAGTGAATCCCAGAAGAAGTAAAACACATGGGAGCAAATTTACAAGAAAAGTGAAGGAGCAGAGAGTTATCCTTCTTGGCTTAGCGCAGAGCTGCGCCACTTTTGAAACACACTGCTGCACTGTATGTGTGCTGCTTTGTGCAGCACACAGAGAGGTTGCAACATTGTCATTTTTAAAAAGATTGTTCATGTTCAGGAAGGGACTCCTTCCTGCACATAAACAATCATGCATGACTTTTTTCTGTTTTTATGTGTGCTACACAATGCACCACACATAGAAACAGCAAAAACGAGGAGAAATAAAGCATTTCGCCTCGTTGCGCCATGCTAAGACCAGGTTTTTTCTGTCTTATTTACGCCACCCTTGTAAATATGGGGCAGCATCAAAATTAATGGGTGTTTCGGCAGAACACCCCATTGCCCATCCCTTTCACCCTAAATATAGGGGTAATGGGGGCCTTATTTACAAGGTGGTATTAAGCAATGCTAAGTGGCTTAACGTTGCCTTGTAAATAAGGTGAAGCCTCTTTTGCCACAGGAACATTGTTAAAAGTGACGTTCATGTGGCAATAGGGCAATAGGGGCTTGTAAATATGCCCTGTGAATTGTAAACAGGGACTGCATTGCTGATAAAGATTACCCTAAGGATTTTTACGGTTGCTGTTAAGAAATCAATTGTATTTTTTCTTGTGAAGTTAAAGTCATGAATTTTTTTATAGTAATAGATATTCCTTTAAAAACTCTACAGCCCAGGCACAGTCTCACTTTGGGTGTGATCAGCTGCCCCTGCTGTTCTGTAAGGTATGAGGAGTGGGCCACTAGTGGCTGGTCACTGTGACTTGATCAAGGGAGTGCCAACTTTTCATTCTTATTTCAGAGGAAGATGTTTTGCCATTCACTGCCCACCCCTACCCCTGGAACTCACTTTCCTAAGGGAGGGGGGCGGTGATACTCGAGCTGCTCAGCAGCAGCAGATCCCTGAGGCCTCACAGTTTTGGAGAAGGGAAAAGGATGTGATGAAAGCAAGGCAAGCACACTTCGTGTTGTGCCCACCCAGGGGAGTTAATCTACATCATTCTGTTCATAACAATGACACCCTGCCCTTTGTGATAAGCACCATACACCTCTTATCTCTTTGTAGCCTCATCTGTCTGGGCCAGCTCAGCCTTGACCAAATTAACCCAGGCATATAGGGCTGCACAAAGTTGACAAATAACAAGCATCGACAAAGCCAATAGGTCTGGCATTGTCAGGCTAAGCAACGGTGTTTTTTATTTTTATTGCAAGCATATGGTACAAAAATAAAAGGTTAAAAAGAAACCCTAAATATAATCGCCATGTTTCCCACGTTAAAAGATTTACATTTTTAAAACTTTCCTGATGGGGTTGTTTTACTAGTGACCTTTCTTTTCAAGTAACAAGCCTCTCAGTTGTATCATGCATTATTACATTATTATTATTAATATTATTATTATTTGTGAAGGTGACAAGAAAAACTCACTACCTAACTATGTGCTGATCTCGCAGGCAGCTACAATGTTACATAACACTTTATACATTTTAAAAAAGAGACAGAAGAATCAACATCTACATTGGGAACCCAAAGAGTAGTCAAACTAAATAGCCAGTATTTCATATCAAGACACAAGATTAAAATTTAAAAAAACACTTAAAACTAGCGGGGGTAAAGAATATGCACAGGCTGTGTGCACTCACCCAAGTTGGAGGGAGCCAATGGATAAAGTGGGCTGACCAATCACACTATGCTGTGAGCTGTACTGGGTGGAAGCAAACTGTGACTCACAATCTAGGAGACCAATGGATGAAGCCCTCCGGCTACAAAACTTCTCTACGTGTTTATATTATATGCGCTATATTTAGAAATACAATAGTCTCTAATGGACAGCTAAAATTCTCTCAATGGTCAGAGCTCAAAAACATATTAAATAAAAAGTGAAATATTGATTCTTCAGCAGAGGCAGTGAGGTTCAGCTCTTTCAAGGTTCGATGTGCACGTGATATGGCAAACTCATATTTTTCCCTGTCCAGAAGATCCAATAGCTGAAGTAGGTTGACCAATTACCCGATAATAGATGCTGTGGTGGGTGTAAGTGAAATATGAATGGCAGTTGAATGGACCAATGGATTAAAAGGGCTGACCCAATGCTCCTCTAGGTATTTTTATGTTTTTGTTTCATTCCTTGAGTCTTATGACAAAGCTAACATGCTTTCTGTGGGCCATCAAAAAAGTGTGACCTATGATTTATTTCTATGTTTGTGTTCTATGCATTCTCTTGCAACTCTACGTGTATAGGGAGAATTTTAGAGCTACAAGTACCAGAATGCAAGCACAACCAACAAATGACAGTGGACTATTTGAAATACTATAATACTGCAAACTACACCAACTGTAGGAAAGCTATGAAGAACATACATGGGTTTATAAAATCTCAAAATGTTTTAAACTTTGAAATGCAGAATTGAATGATCCCACCACCTGGATCTTAACCATTGGAAATTTTTAAACATCCTTAGGCAAATGATTCACTCAACTTTAATTAAGTGTGTCAATGCTATTGGACATTCTCAGAGAGAGATGCCCTTACCCATAAGCTGATAATAGTTATACCTTTAAGTAGTCATTTACCTGTGACAGTGTGTGATAGCTTCTTTTGCACAGGGCTAATTGACACACACTCTTCCTGACTCTTGTTAGAAACCATTCAAGTACAAACATGTAAAACAACCCCAGTAAGACAGAGTTTGAAACTAGATGATTGAGTGATGGACATGCACATCACAGCCCTGCGAGCAGATGTGAATGCACTGGATTGAGGTAGCAGAGTCAAACCAGTAGGAGCACGTCTCCATGCTAGTCCATGGTCTCTGTACACAGCCATCCTCTCACCGCTGCAGGTTGTTGTGCTGTAGGAAAAGCATGACCTGCATGCAGCCACACCCTCTGTCCCTCTCAATAAAAGGTTTTGAACAGATGGAATTGTGCAATGCTACTGCCAGTGTGTGGCTTTCCACTGCCCTGTGTGGGCATAGTACCTACAAATGCACAACAGTAACTTAGACCTACTTTAAGACACCTATCAAACGAATCTATGCTGCTGTCAATCATTCCGTCATAAACAGCAGTGTTTATCAGCTGACTCATTTGAGACGGTGTGTGACTGATGATAAAGCATTCTTATGGCAACTCACATTTACTAAGCTCATTCTGGGATGTCAGCTACTACTACTACACCATTGGCGGGATGGGGAAACAGCCTTTACAACAAGGGATTTATGAGGTTGTGCCTTCACCACGTATTTTTTAACAGTTTATGTTTTTACAATGTGTAGAGTCCAGTAGAAGGCTAATGGTAGCCGAAACGCGTAGGCCGTCCTAATTCCTGCACGTTTGCACAATGGTGTTTTAATAAATGAAATTTGAACTTTACCCTGCTGTGGTGCCGTGACTTTCGCCAGAGAAACAAAGGAGGCGAGGGACTCTAAGAATATATATATATATATATATATATATATATATGACCAAACGAACAATCCACCTCCCTCGGCAGCGCCATGGAAGGAAGCACGGACACAAGTGGTTCGGGATTCGACATCGCTTTATTTAATAGTTGTCGCCGTCAACCCTGTGCATCAGGAGAGACGCGTTTCAGCCTCCAAGAGGCGTTTGTCAATCTAGTTTGGTGTGCTGTAGTACTGCATTTATAAAGCCCTGCCCACCTGACTGATGAATAGACATGGAAAACATACTATAAGGTAAGTATTCCACTAACGGCCCAAATGCGTCATGAGTATGCTGTCCACAACCGAAAAACGGCAATAAGACAAGTGAAGCATAACAATAGAAAAATATAATATATATATTCACCCAAAAGTTGCTCCGAAAGCTCGAGGCCGCAACCCACATATATATATATATAGATAGATAGATAGATAGATAGATAGATAGATAGATAGATAGATAGATAGATAGATAGATAGATAGATAGATAGATAGATAGATAGATAGATAGATAGATAGATAGATAGATAGATAGATAGATAGATAGATAGATAGATAGATAGATAGATAGATAGATAGATAGATAGATAGATAGATAGATAGATAGATATATGTTGTGTGGTAAAGGCATGCGTTGTAATAGCACATGCGTTCTAAAAACAATGCAAGGTAAAGAATTTGTGGTGAAGGCATGTGAGGTATTTCGATGTAGTTATATAAAGCAGCAGTTCCTGCACTGTCAACACATCAGCACCATGGTTTGGCTTGTGTTTGAACTGAAAGCACTGAGTTACGCACAAGCTTGCGCAGTTATTCCCCAAAACAGCTAGCTCAGCCCTACTCATATCGTATTGGCACCACAGGTAAATTCAGGTCTGAGGATGGTAATGTTATAAGAGCCATCGCTAGGTCAAGGGATGTATTGGTCTCCATCAATGTACTGCCTATTTAGGCTAACATGGAAAATGATTACATGCGCAAGATACTAATTTGCTGAGGATCAGACAGTGCAGCAAAAACGTAGTGCTGATACTGGCAACCTCCCCCTGCTGAGCAGTACTTGGTTGCGCTGTAATAAATAATCAGTCCACACCAGTTTTTTGGGAAACAGTTTGCTACAGGTTTATTTTCATACATGAAGTTATGCCAATGTGGTGGGTTAATTTATGGGCGATCCAAGGGTAGGCAATGGTGAGTAAACTAAGCTTCCCACCCACCTGATAAGCCAAATGGCACCATGACCAAAGCAATCAGTGCTACCATTTATCTGGGAATGTTCCCCTTTAAATATCATGGACCACCACTCCATGACATTACTCATGCTTTTTTAGGGGCGCAGAGTTGCAAGGCAAGCCCCCCATTACTCAGGCTTACAACCACCCGAAGGACTAGCAGGGCACCGACATTTTCATCCAGGATCCTGCCGTAAAGTCTCCTGGGGTTTGGTGTTGGGCACCCCTGTTGTGCTCCTGGAGAGGGTACCCCCATGTTCCAATCAGCCTCCGGATCACCCTGTAATTCCGCCTGCAACACAAATTGATACATTAATACAATCAATTCCTTTGCACACCATCCTGCTGAAATGCAGGGTAAGTGGTTGGGAGGGTGACAGCGTGTCCAGCGGGTAACAGAGAGGATGGCCAGAAGGTTGGGGCAAGTATAAGTACCTGACCCCATCCCACTGTGTGCTGGAAATGACGCTGCAGAGGTGCCAGACATTGAGGGGCTCCCGAGTGAAGGAGTCACAGTGACTGGTGAGTGGGGATGGGCCTAATGCGCCCCTAAGAGGGCCGCCCACTTAAAGGGGCACACTGCATGTGCCGCGGGTAGCCGCGTTCTCCGCAGTCAGACTCTAAACTGTTTCTGAGAACCAGCCATTCTTTTGCTTCAGCCTCCTTGTGAAATGTCAGTTTGTGGCTCTTCTCGCTGTGTTTGTCATTTCTGATGAAAATGTCACTGCTGAGGCAGTACATCTGAATATCTGAAATGTGCAGCACCTACTCCTTTGCAGCCAGGGAAGTGGCAGTCTCTCTGCATAACTCGCATGGTGCTGGCAGGTTTTGCAACTGGCATAGGCAGAATGACTGGTATTCCCAACGAAGCCCAAATGACAATGTACAAACCAACTGGAAGTCAAAGGATAAATAAAGAGGCAGTACAGCATTTAGGAAGAAATGGGATGTTTTATTTCTTTGGCAGAAAACGGAGATAAAGTGAGTGGAGCACTCTGATGCCTGGGGAAACCTCACCCCCAACTGCAACCACATTAGTGACGCC
The DNA here is from genome assembly GCF_964204655.1 of Triturus cristatus. Lineage (NCBI taxonomy): Eukaryota > Metazoa > Chordata > Amphibia > Caudata > Salamandridae > Triturus > Triturus cristatus. The sequence continues at coordinate 1,565,348,244 of NC_140591.1, forward strand.
CCATATCTCATCCTCCTCTTCAAGAGAACCACTTAATAGAGCGGAGGGCTTGAATGCAGTGTTGAAGTCCCCAGCAACTATATATATGATACTTTAACATAAAATTACATAGTTAGAGTCTATTCTTTTAAAACTAGTGGAAATTCCGCAAATATAAGAAACTTGGTACATAGCTATGTAGCGGAGTGAAGCATCCTAGTGTTTATTATGTGCCATGTGTCTGAGAGGCGGATAAGGAAAGTAATTAAATGAAATGCGGTCACTCGGAATGGTTGATCCTGGAGGTACCCAATGGCTCTTCGGTGGTCTGGCTGAATATGTACATGAAGCCAATGGCAGAAGGGAGTGTGTCAATCGCCTCATTGCAGTATACTGGTGTGGGTGTAAGCAAAATGTGACTGACAACTGAGCAAACCATTGGAAGAAGAAGGTTGACAAAAAGCTCCTTTAACTAAGTATATATACTTGTATATTTGTATTTATGATGTTTTGAACTACATAAGGCAGATGAAATATCTAAAGCTGTCTCTAAGCAATATGGCCCGCCGATGACCCCAGCAAACAGCCTTTTAACCCTCAGTTGAATGGTTGAACTGTCTATCTGACCTTTGTTCCAGGAGCAGGACAACATACTGAGCCTCAGTGTAGTTAAACCTGCATGAAAACTGTATGATGGTACGTCTAGCACACCAACTATAAAACAGTGTGAATTGCAATGATGACAAAATTCTGTAAAAATCGTGGCATACCCTCCTTTGTGTTTGCTTGTTAACCTGTAATCTTCTGCAGTTTGTTCCTCTATGACACTGTACCTCCATGTGTACCTCTATGACCGGCTTGTTGCTGCTCGTATGGGGTTGAAGAGGGTGGTTTGTGGTATGTCCCTTATATATTCTGTTCTGCATCACCTCACTTTAACCACTTTTCCGGCTATCTAGCTGGATAGCCATATCAGTGCATAGAGCTGGGGGGCAACGGCCCTGCCCAAGCCATAACCTATGGCCGATCTCTACCCTTGAATATGGAGTGGCAAATGGTGCCATTCCACCACTTGCTGCAGGCTTGCTCCATCTTTGGCATGGGGCATTGTTTCCTATGCTTCTGAGCTATGCGTTAACAGAGGCCTTAACTAAATGAGGACCACTCCTGCCCCCATATGTAAGACCGTCACACATTGATTGCAACAATAGCAAAACTGAGAGTTTTATTACATTGGGACTGTACACATTCAGGGTTGATTTGACTATTTACAATATTGTCTGTTGCAATTGCAATCCTATGTTTTCATGTTATACTTGTACAAGTGAACATGTGGATTTATCATTGTGTTTTTAGGTCTGGAGTTAGCCAAGGCCTTTTCTTTTTTTATAAACCTATACATACTCATATACATGTATTTCAGACTGACTTGTTCATCCATTGTCTACTGTAATGTAAATTACATTCGACTTCTGCCCACCACAGTTTAAATCAAGGGCCACATGGTCGTTGGCTTCAGCCATTGGCTTGACTGAGAGTGACAGCAATTTTGCTCTTGCACAATGTGCACATCTACGCATAAGCAGTCCTAATAGGTGACAGGAACAGCCTGTATAATTCATTGTCTGCCAGCCGTTAGACACATCTGTCAAACTTTATTGCTTGGGAAGCTGCCAGGTGTTCATTAATCTAAAATAAATAAAAAAAACATTGACTAAAGGCAACACATTTGTTTGGTCTCAAAAGGTCACACATCACCATAGTAATCCCTGGCACTGATGATAAATACTTAGTATGTGGGCATGCTGATTTTGAAAGAGCAGCATGTAAGTCAGAGTGAAGTCAGCCAATGGTTGACGTGGGCTCCTACGTTGCCCCATTGATGCATGCTTGAGTGAGTGGGAGAAACATGTAAATGACAGAACCACAGATAATTGGTTGAAGTGTGGCTAAAACCCCTATGAGTAACAACATCATACATATCATTTTAGAAAAATCAAAAGGTCATGGCCAACAGAGACCCCAAAAAATCCAATTGTTCTGCCATTGGATGCAAGTCTCTTGCCTTTTGGATAGAAGTCAAGAAGGGAAGAAGGCACGGATGAAGGAAAAGCCGAGTGAATGAACAAAATAGAGAAGAAAAGAAGGAAAGACAGAACAAAAGATGCAAAGACAGAACGAAAGATAGAAGGAAAGAAGGAAAGACACAAAAGAAAGAAGGAAACACGAAAGGAAAGAGAAAGACATAAAGAGGGGAAAGAAATAAAGATAGCAATTGAGACAGAAAGAAGGGAGGAAAGTATGGTGGAAAGAAAAAGAGAAATAAAGACAGAAAGCAATGAAATAAAGGAAGGGAGAATGAAAGAAAAGAGGAAGAAAGAAAGAAAGAAAGAAAGAAAGAAAGAAAGAAAGAAAGTAAGAAAGAAAGAAAACAAGAAAGAAAGAAAGAAAGAAGAAGAAGGGGAAAGAAAAAAGAGAGGAGAGAAGGCAGAGAAGAAAGAAGAGAAGAAAGAAATAAAAAAGGAAAGGAAAGAAAAGACAAGACAAGAAAGAAAAAGAAAGGCACGAAAGCAGGAAAAGTGCAGGAAAAAAGAAATGGAAGAAAAGAGGAAAGAAAAAAGAAGAGAGGAAATAAAAGAGGGAGAGATAACATAGAGGAAAGAAGAGAATAAAAAAAGAAAAGAAAGAAAAAATAAAGGGAAGAGAAGGAAAGAAAGCAAGAAGAAAATAGGAAAAATAAGGATAGAAAGAAGAAGTTAGAGAAGGAAAGAAAAAATGAAAGGGGACAGAATGTAGAAGGAAAGAGAGACAAAAGAAGAGAAAAAAGAAAGTTGAGAAAGATGGACAGAAAGGAAAAAAGAAAGGCAAAATGAAAGAAAGAACGCAATGAAAGAAGGAAAGATATAAAGAAGGCAAAAAGAAGGAAGGAAATAAGACATGATATAGGAAAGAAAGCAGGAAGGGGTGATGTGAAGAAAGAAGGAACACAAGATGGAAATAATGAATCATTGAAAGCTAGAAAGATGGAAAGAAAGAATAATGAAGGCTGGAAGGAAAATGGGAAGAAAGAAGGAATGATGAAAAGAATGAAGTAAAGCAATAAAAGGACAGAATGCAGGAAAGAAAGCTGGAATGGTAGAATAAAGGAAAGCAAGAAAGAAAGAATGAAATAAATGAGGACTTAGGGAAAGAAATATTGAAAGAAAAAAGGAAAGCAGTAAAGAAAGATAGAAAGGAAGGCAAGAAAGAAAGAGAGAGGAAGAAAGAAAGGAAGAAAGAAAGAAAGAAAGAAAGAAAGAAAGAAAGAAAGAAAGAAAGAAAGAAAGAAAGAAAGAAAGAAAGAAAGAAAGAAAATGACAAGAAGGAGGTAAGGATGCAAAGAAAGAAGACGAGAGAGAATGGAATAAGAAGGAAAGAAATTAACACAGAAGGAAGATATAAAGAGACATAATAAAAGAAGAAAGAAAGAAACACAGAGACAAAGAAGGAAGGAAGAAGAAATAAAAAAATACAAGTGTTTCAAGTACCTCACATTAGACACAATTAAGGGGGGTTTTCTTGCTATACAATGTTTATTGAAAAGCCATTGGTAAAACTTAATTCAGAATAAACATGTCCTTAAGGATTGTCATTTTATGAATTCACATGCATAATACCGACATTTTGGATTTGTGTACTGCATGCAAAGTAAGAAGAGAAAAAGTCAATACAGAATAATTTCAAATGGACACAATCTGTTATTCAGTGAAATACGAGCAGTCAGATAAACAAAGGACACTTCAAAAGGAATTTACAACAGTAGCGACAGGAGACAGGAACTGATAAAGGGGGAGGTGTGGCCTGTGCTCAAATGTGGCAGAAAGGTCCTGCTTTCACCTCAGGCTCTAAACACAAAGGCAACATTAAAGTAATTATAGAGTAAAAATGAAAACACTGGAAATGAAGGGAACTACCTTATGTATAGATGAGCTCATTGCTGTGGGAATAAAACACGAATGACACAACAATGACACACCAACAGACCAATGTATGACAAGACCATAATATAATTTAAGTATATTATACATAAAATGTTAGTAAAATCAAAAGCTCTTGGCTAACACCAGACATAAATATGCATTCTGGCTTTTAAAAAAAGCTTGTTTTACTTTGGCGTGTGTCTGGCAACTACCCCAACACTTCTACCAGGCCACTCTTGCGTTGCATGCCTTTACACAAAAAGCCATTCTGAAATTAAATTTGCATTGGCACATGCTAAATATGTTGGCAGTCTGTGCCTGACCTAATGGCTATGCCAATAAATGTTCATTTTCACACGTGTATATTTGGATGCTGATCACTTCAGAGCTACTCATACTTGTTTGCAGCAAATTAAAAATATGGTCTAGCATTGGCTCTTGTGCTTTTGACTGGGCATCTGTATACTTTCCCCCCTTACGTACACACGCGCACACACACACACACACACACACATACACACACACACCCCCCACACTCACACACACACACACACACACACACACGCACCCACACACACACACACACACACACACACACACACACACACACACCCACAACCACACACACACACACACCCCTCCTCCAACAAATGCATGCTATCTCACACAGGTGCGCACTTTTTACCCCATATGCTTTATACTTGCCGGCTGTAAAGCAAATATGCTTGAGTGTGTGATAAATAGATTTTGAGCAAGATCACTTGGTTGTTGTCTCCTAACATACATTTCAACTCTTCCAATAAACTCAGGTTCACAATAAGATTTTAAATATGTTTTGCAATCTTTAGAGTAATTATGACCTGTTTACTCACCATGCACTGCTTAAGACCTCAAACAGTACATCACTTATGACATGTTCTATTACATCTTTGATGACATCATCTGAAAATAGCATCATTGATGACATCACAGTGCTTAGCAGGTTCACTAGTTATAGTTACTGGGTTAGCTAAACAACTCCCATGTTTCTCCCAGTCCGAATCTTCAGTACATTGGTGCAGTCTTCAGAAATGATTGGAGCTAAGGCTTACTGCCAAAGGGTTGTGCCCTTAAGGTGCACAGTCATCTTATTTCACTCTTGCGCAGAAAAATTGTTTTGCAAACCTTTGTTTACAACTTCTGATAGAGATGGTATGCAGTTCCTCTTTTCTCTGTACATCTTTCTCTACAGTCTTTTTAATTTTTTGTGTCTAAGTTTACCTTTATGAATACCAAAAAGTAGTAAAGTTAGACTTTTGGTCTTACTTTACCTTTGTGAATTGGGCCCAACGAACAAATTGTGAAAATGTGTATCAGCTCTAAGCATATTTAACCAAATATGTAAAAAATAATATTTTCTGGGAAGAGGCATTCTTTCAAATAAATGTGTTCTTTGACAGACCACTCGTGGGTGTCATGTAATACAGAGCCAAAGTTACCTGACGTGCCCTTTCTCAATAGGATAGCAGGTCTTATTTCAGTCTGGTGACTTCTCTTGGAGTTCCCTGCCTCACAACAAGACGTCAGCACTAGAAGGTTCCCTCCGTCAAATCAATACATTTATTGGTGATAGGGAATCAAACTTGACATTAGTATGTTAAAATTGTTGTAATTTTCATGGTGATTCACTTCTGAAAAAATGGTTATGTTGCCAGGAGGCCTAGGTAATGTGTCTTCTGTGAAGTCCAACAATAAGAGGCCATCTCAATAAAATAACACAGTCACTGTTGCATTGAAATCCGCTCCATGGGGGGGGGGGGGAATTGACTAACACAGCATGAGTCTATCCAGGGAACATACTTGGAAGTTTGAACAAAGACATCCCTGAAACCTTCAGTTTTCTGAAATATTGTACATACTTGGCGCGGAGCTGCTTGTTTTTAATGCAGTAGATGATAGGGTTCATCAACGGAGGCAGAAGGTAGAATGTGAAGGCCAAGACCTTATAAGTTAGAGGTGGGACCACATTGGAAAATCTGTGAAGCACGGACAGGAAGATTCTTGGCACGTAGAACAGGAAGACGGCCATGATGTGGGACATGCAGGTGCTCAGGGTGGTGCTGCGTTCACTTTGTGAGGCAATCCTCAGCACCACCCTAAGAATCACCAGATACGACAGCACGACCAGGACTGCATCAGACATCATGATAGAAACAACAAATAATCCATAGGAGCTGTGTACTTTGACATCCGCACATGCAAGCTTGATGACTTCTTGATGTAGACACCATGGGTGAGTGAGGACATTGTTGTGGCAAAAAGGAAGCTGCCTGTCAAGAAGGGGTTCTGGTAGGACTAGCATTATGGCCCTGAGAGCAATGAATAGTCCAATTCTTAAAGCCATTGACTTTGACAGGATCGAGACATATCTCAAAGGATTCCAGATTGCAATGAAGCGGTCTACAGACATTGCCAGGAGTACCCCTGATTCCACAATTGTAAACGCGTTCAGAAAGTAGATCTGGCAAAGGCAGGCATCAATATGAATCTCTCTGGAGCCGAGGAGGAAGACGCTAAACATAGTAGGCATTGTGGTCATGGACAAGGCCAGATCAGTGATCGACAAGACTGAAAGGAAGTAGTACATGGGAGCATGGAGGCTGTGCTCTGTTTTGATGATGTACAGAATAGAAATATTTCCAAATGTCATTATACCATACAGGGAGCAGATTAGAATGGAGATCCAGATGTCAGTGCGATCATTTTCCTCCAGGCCAGTTAAGACAAACGTTGAATGAAAGAAGATGCTGCTGTTGACAGATAGCATAATGCTGTAAAAGAAATAAAATTAATTCTTATGTACAGTTAAAAAATGCGTATGTGTTGTCAGTGACATGATTTTTTTTTGCATGTACAGTGAATTACAAGGCAGGATAGCGCCAGAATCTCGAAGATGAAATTTCACCCCACACAAATATTGTGACCTAGCGACCTGTAGGCGAACAAATTATCTCAAAGTGAGTCAATATAGGCAAGAATGGGTTTCATGTAGTCAAGTCCACATATATGTACCTTGACTACATGACTGCATCATCTATCTATCTATCTATCTATCTATCTATCTATCTATCTATCTATCTATCTATCTATCTATCTATCTATCTATCTATCTATCTATCTATCTATCTATCTATCTATCTATCTATCCATCTATCTATCTATCTATCTATCGATGTATTGATCAATCAATTGATCAATCTATCAACACAAACACCTCGGTCCGGGTTATGTATGTCATGTTATGTATGTTGAATGTTGAGCTTGTTAGACCTGGCACCATTGGCGTGGGTCTCCCTTCCATTTTTTGATGTTGCCTCATGTGTTTTTGCTGGTTATAGATGCTTTGGGCACTGTGCCACTGCTGTTCAGCGCCACACCACAGTGCAAGTGCTTCCTATGATAAATCGATATATGGATTAGTGACTCCATGATTGGCTTGATTGGTTTACTTGTCAGACCCTAGTGCACTGTGTGTGCCCAGGGCTTGTAACCAATGCTGCTGGTGGGCTTGCAGCACTGATTGTGCCACCCACCGGAGCAGCTTGTAAAGTGTGTCTCAGGTCTGCCATTGCAGAGCCTGTGTGCAGTCTGGTACTGCCATGCTGACTGGGCAAGTGCACCTACTTGCCAGTCCCTAAACCTTCACTTTTATACATATTAGTCGCCCCTATGGTTGGCCCAAGGGCAGGGTGCATTGTAGGTAAAAGGTAGGACATGCCCTGGTGTGAGTGGCACGTCCCAATAGTGAATTATAGCCATTTTCGTTTTTCACTATTGCAAGGCTACCTCTTCTCCATAGGCCAGAATTGGCAGTTTGGTTATTACATTTTATAATCCAAATTGACTCAGGGAACTTGGTACAAATTTGAGTTTAGTATGCCTGAACTCAGAATGATAAAATACATCTTTTAGTGAAGTTGGTTTTGACATTCTGTGTTTGAAAATGCCACTTTTAGAAAGTAAAAACCTATAGGTGTTAAGCCCAACGGACCGAGGCCAGGTAGGGCTATTCAAAATTCAGAACCCGGCTCCGTACTACCGTACACTCCTACTACTCATGGAGTAATAAACAGTCAACTCTTTTATCTGTCCGAATGGAAATTTTATTAGACCATTCCTGTTTTTTATTAATTTAAAAATTGATCAAAACAATTTTTTGGACTGAAAAAGAAACACAGACTTATCAAATTCACACATGAACTTACACGTACATACAATTCACATTAACATACACTTAAAGACAAAAATGGACTTAGACACTGTGAAAAAATTATTGGCAACAGCTTGCAACATGATAAAAGCAGCAACGAGAAGTGTGTTGCCGCCGCAGCCGTTGCCATTGCATCGCCGAGGAAGCGAGCCGCCGCTGCCGCTGTCATCATCGCATCGCCGAAGTGCTGCGCATCGCCGGAAAAGCGGGACGCTGCCACAGAGGTCATCGTCGCATCACCGGAGAAGCGCATCGCAGGGCCTGTCGCGGCTCCAAAGATCATCGAGTCCCTGCACGGCCGTCAGGCGTGTCGCATCACACCAAAGTTTTTGCATCGCAACCAAGACGCCATTTTGTCGCATCGCACCAAAGAAGAGTATCGCATCGAGGTGCCAGCGTGTCTCATCGCACCGGAGAGCAGTAAGAAATCGAATCATCAACTTCCCACACAGTAAGGAAGCGAGCATCAACTCCCCTGCACAGCAGTCAGGAACCGACGCATCTACTCCCCTGCGTGTAAGGAACCGACGCATCACCTTCCCTGCAACCCTTTTGTTTTCTTTGTGCTACGCATCTGTTAAAATGGTGAAGTCTCTCAATGAATCAGAGAAGATGGAGTAGTTTGATCTTGAGGTTTATTAAGTACATCATGTACAACAGCTCATCCACCCAACTGCCTCAGTATCTCTGTCCAGCTGTAGTCATGGTCAGGTTCCAGAACACCCAGATATCGCCATGACTACAGGCAAACAGGAAAAGAAAAGTGCATAACATTACAACATATCTCCCTCCTTTATACAACAACATAACACATAAAGAAGAGAAAAACATTACATACATTTTGTTCATAAAACAAAATAAATTAATGAAACCATTAAATGTAGAGAAATATGCGTTCTCCACATGAAACTATGTACCTGTAACAAGTCCATTAAATAGGACGGACTATGCTTTTGCCTCTCAGATCTTCTCAGAGATCCATCCTGAACCTGAACACCACTATCAGTAGAACAATGCTCCAAGCCATTTGTCTTGCCACACACAGCCACTCTGTTCAAATTCCACACTTTATGATCAGAAGTCCTGACTGCATTCCGAAACACCTTAACTACCTTAAAAGGCTTAGAAAACTTGAAACTAGAAACCCCAAACCCAGGACACTTAATCTTGACCAGATCCCCAATCTTGACTTCAGTATTTTTGACAGCATGCCTTAGGTCATAATTCTCTTTACTTTTCTGGCAAACACGTTCCTCCCTATCCTTCCATGAACCCAAATCAGGACAAACACCCTTATCAGACAGAAGTTTATTAAACCAAGGAGGCTCAAGAAAAGTGTCAGGTTGCCTTCCTCGGAACAAAATGAAGGGTGATTTGCCAGTAGAGGAATGAGGAGCAAAGCGGTGAACACTAACTCTCCTTGAAACCTCTTCTTTCCAATCAAGATTGTTCTGTTTTGCTAAGGAAATGGTTTCTTTAATCACCCTGTTAAACCTCTCCACAGTACCATTTGATTCAGGGTGGTAAAGAGCACACTTCTTGTGGACAATCCCACAATTACTGAGAAAGTCCTCCATCTCCTTCGACACCAATTGCACCCCATTGTCAGTTAGAAGACTTTCAGGTATGCCCTCTCTGGAGATAATGTTCTTCAAAAAATCAATCACAGTCTTTGTACAAACATTCTTCACAAATGATATTTCCGGCCACCTAGAATAAAGATCCATCAGCACAATGACAAATGTATCCGAGCCATCACCATGCACAGGCCCCAAAATGTCAAGAGCAATGTCTTTCCACGGCCCAGAAGGGCGGTACCTCTTTACCATTGGTTGAGTCCTGATCTTCAAAGACTTCTCACTGAGAGAACATTCCGCACATTCCCTAATCAACCTCTCAATTTGGATGTCCATCCCTGGCCACCAATAAGAAGACCGTAGTTTCTCTTTAGTTTTTGAAATTCCAAGATGTGCCTCATGGGCTAACTTAAGTAACTCTTCCCTTAAAGAAACAGGAGGAACCAGTCTATGGCCTCTCCACAACAATCCTTCACTATTAGACAATTGATCTTTCACAAACCAAAAGTCCCTCACGAAAGACCCTGCTTGTTCCTTGTGACGCCACCCATCATGAATCAAGTTTAATAGTTCTTGAATAGACTGATCTTCCAGACATACAGAAGACCAACGCTCTTGAGAGATTATCTTAAAATCAATCCCACAAACAAAATCATGAGATAGATTACAGTCAGAGTCATCATGAGAGGGAGCATGATCAGAAGAAATCAATCTTGAGAGTGTGTCAGCAACCACATTGTCTGAACCTGGCACATGTTTCACCGAAAAATCAAAACCTTGTAAACCAACGACCCACTTAGAGATCCTTGGTGAGATGGAGTCAATCCCCTTGTTTGTTAAAACTTCACATAACGGCTTATGATCAGTCCTAACCATAAAAGACGTCCCCCATAAAAAATTCTCTAATTTCTTGATGGCCCAATAGATTGCCAGAGCCTCCCTCTCAATTACTGAATATCTGGATTCAGCCCCCTTCAAACTCCTGGAGATAAACATTATGGTATTCTCTGGATTAGTCCCTCCTTGATACAACACAGCACCTAATCCTTTGAGGCTGGCATCAGTGGAAATGATTGAAGACTTTTTTGGATCAAAATTACGAAGTTTAGGAGCAGCTTGTAACTTTTCCTTTAAATCACCAAATTCTTTCTCACAGGACTGATCCCAAACAAATTTGACTCCTTTTCTAAGTAAATTCCTCATATGATGAGTAGCCTCAGCAAAGTTTTTTACAAACTTGTTATAAAATTCAGCCATACCCAAGAAGCTCATCAGCTCTTCTTTGGATGAGGGGGAAGTGAGATCCCTAATAGTGTTAACTAACTCAGCTTTGGGAACTACACCACCTGCAGAGATTGAATGGCCCAAATAGTCAATTTTGTCCAAACCAAATTTACACTTCTCAAGCTTAATAGTAAGATTGTGAGAAGCCAGACTGCTTAAAACCAAACGAACCCTCCTTGCATGTTCCAATTCATCAGGACCGTACACCAAGATGTCGTCCTGATAAACACAAACCCCAGGAATTTTAACCAAAACCTTCTCCATAACCCTCTGAAAAACAGAGGCAGCAGAAACGAGACCAAAAGGAAGCCTCACAAACCTAAATGTTCCAAACGGTGTCACAAAAGAAGTTAAATCCCTGGAAGATTCATCAAGCATAATTTGATGGTACGCGGAAGTTAAATCAATGGTGCTAAATACCTTCGCACCACATACCATGCCTAAAAGTTCCGAAATATTAGGTAAGGGGTACTTATCAACAAGCACACACTTGTTAAGTTGTCTAAGGTCCACACATAACCTCAAGGATCCATCCGATTTCCTTGCGGTTACAACCGGAGCCAACCAAGAAGTGCCTTCCACTTCCTCTATGATTCCTTGCGATTTAAGTTTTTGTAATTCCCGTAACATCTCCTCCCTGACACTAAAAGGGACATTGCGAACTCTACTAGAAACAGGTGTGGAACCTGGGGCTAATTTTATTTTGTGGCAATACCCCCTCAAGCACCCCAACTGATCACCAAAGACACGAGGAAACTCTGCCATAAGTTGTGCTTGTAAGGAAGAATCAAGACAAACTGTTTCCACATTCGTTTTCCCTTTAAGGATTATTGGGGGATCATTATTAGGATCTAACATGACTCCCAGGTCCTTTTGATGCCACCAACTAATGATGCTGTCCCCTTTCTTCGACACATACACTTTCCCAGATGCGTACCGACCCTCATATTCAATCAAACCAATGAAATACCCTTTTAACTCTATCGGGTCTCCACCATACGCAGTAGGACAGATGTCAGGCTTGATTAGATTAACTCTGTTGCTAAGATTCTCATTAAAGAACTTATTCGATACTATCGTTATTTTAGCAACAGAGTCAAACAACACCTTTGTTCTTTTTCCTTCTACCAGAATGTAATCCAAAGGACCTTCACTGCCTACTTGGACAATAATTTGTCCGCACTCAAAATCATGTTTCTCATTGACATCTTCTTGTCTTATCTCATTTATGGATTGTTTAGAAGATTTAATTCTGCAAGCTACAACAAAGTGACCCCTTTTTTTACAGTATGAGCAAACAGCATTCAAAGCAGGACAGGATTTGTCATTGGCCCAGTGGCCACTATTATTACAACGAAAACATTTATTCTCTTTGTTAAACTGTGGCACGCGTGGGTTCGTATCCCATCCTCGTCGCCAGTGTTAAAATGGTGAAGTCTCTCAATGAAACAGAGAAGATGGAGTAGTTTGATCTTGAGGTTTATTAAGTACATCATGTACAACAGCTCATCCACCCAACTGCCTCAGTATCTCTGTCCAGCTGTAGTCATGGTCAGGTTCCAGAACACCCAGATATCGCCATGACTACAGGCAAACAGGGAAAGAAAAGTGCATAACATTACAACATAATCTAAGGTGCATTGAGAGTAAAATGTTGCATTTACAACATGAGAGAACTGAGCTATTTTATAACATTTAAGAGACTATTTTTGAGTACAGTATTGTGGATTTTTGTCGTCTGGTCTTGTGTTAAGTCTATATAAAAATAATTATTTTTATAATACAACCTGTGTGGTGTCCATTTGTAGTGTTGTCACTGTATTACTGTATGTGTTCACAAATGCTTTACACACTGCCTCTGAGATAAGCCTGCCTGCTCGTGCCAAGTTACCAAGGGGGTGAGCAGGGGTTATTTTAGGAGTGTAGCCCCTTACCCTGACTAGATGCAAGGGTCCCTATTTGTCACAGGTACCTACCTATGCCAACTAGAGAGCCCCAAATCTAACAAGCGGTCACCACAAGGTAGTTTGACTTAGGATCGTGTTTCCGTAGGGAAAATACAACACTAAACAGAAGCATTAGACTCTTTTTGTGCCATCCTTTCACGTATACTTTGTTGATTCAAAGTTTCTGCTGAAAAAGATTTCTAGAGTTCCACCATTTTTTGCTTTGGTTTCAGCCAAGTCAGACTTAGTCTTTGTTTCAAAAGTGGCAGTAGGAAGGAGAGTGTGTCTGGAAAGATGTATTTAAGGGCTACGAAAACACTGGCACGCACCAGAGCAGACAGCCTTTGCATGTATCAATCAGCTAGCTTTGGAATATTTTTCCTGTGTACCATCACAAGGCTGGACATGCTCAGTGAACACACTTTCATTTCAAAGACACCAACATATTCTGCACACTTTGAGTTCATAAATGTCCAAAGTGTAGATTTGAGTTATGCTTCTGGAATTCACAAAGCATTCAGGTAGGTGACATGTATGCTCTATTTGCTACACAGTTTCCACAAAGTAGAATCAAAATGTATGTTCCACAGTGTGCATACTTTAACATGGCACACATATTACCTTCACACTTCTGGCATACACTGAATGAGTGCAAAGAACACACAGTACACTCATGCAGGACCCAGTTGTACTGAACTGAAGAGTCAATTCACAAATTCACATGGAAAGGCTGGTCGTCAGCTTGCCTCTCTAGATCTCAAGAAAAAAGCCTGTCCTAATACTAACAATTCACTCCGCCAATGCAGCAATTTTCTAGACAGGGGACAGTAGTCTCCCACTCTATAGAAGTCACACTTGCTGCACCATCCAGACTACAAAGCTTCACTCCGGTTCACAACACTTTACAGTATCTAACTACAGAACCTCTCTACACACACATGCCTGTTGTGTTTGCTAAGACCTAGACAAAAATGCGAACCAGGACCAAAGCACACATGCGGGTCCATTCAAGGCTGAGGCTCGTGCCTGCGAATCATGCGGGTCCATTCAAGGCTGAGGCTCGTGCCTGCGAATCATGCGGGTCCATTCAAGGCTGAGGCTCGTGCCTGCGAATCATGCGGGTCCATTCAAGGCTGAGGCTCGTGCCTGCGAATCATGCGGATCCATTCAAGGCTGAGGCTCGTGCCTGCGAATCATGCGGATCCATTCAAGGCTGAGGCTCGTGCCTGCGAATCATGCGGGTCCATTCAAGGCTGAGGCTGGTGCCTGCGAATCATGCAGGGACATTCTCGTTAACAAAGAGCCCATACAGGACTATCAAGGGTGCGGCATCAAAATGGGAGTACCACAGTACGGCATAAGCTTGCACACCTCTAAACTCTGAGACCAAAAGAGATTTATTGATGTACACCCCAGCATCTCCAAACGAATCGGAAGTAACCTCATTTTGGGACACATACTCATGTGAGGCATCAGCATGAGAAGAGTCTACAGGAGAAGTGAGAATACTTTGAGATACTCTGGGTAATGCATCCACTTGCATGACCTAGTCTGCATCCTCTGATATGCCTTCTCTCCACCAGGGGATTTTCATGGCCTCATATATATGGTGTAAGGCAATGCAGTGTAAGTCACTGCATTGCCTTTCACTGTTTCTTGGGGGTGCTCCATGGGTGTTGTAGGGGGAGAGGGGATTCCCACGCAACACTCATGGGTTTTGACGCGTTCCCAGATTTACATGGACATGTAAACCTGGGAATGCGTCAAACTAGACGCCTCCCCAGAGAATAAATAACTTTAATTTGCCTTGTTTTTGGGAAAAAGCCTCAAGTTTTTGCTTGTGTGCAGCAAAGTGCCCCTTACTGCACAACAACAATTCTGCCACCACCGCAGACACCCTTGCACTAGGGTCAAGGGTGCCTGCGTTGACACAAGGCAGTCAAAACAGTGCCAGCACAGTGGGAAAGGACAGGAATGTGCAGTACATCATAAATATGGTGCATTCCTGCCATTGCCTTGTGACTTAGGGCAGCCCATCAAAGTAATGTGCTGTGCTGTCCTGCGTCAAAAAGCCGTAAATGAGGCCCTCTGTGTGCAAGAGAACATTACATTATCAGGGGGTAAACAATCTACATAAATGGCAATCATTTTGGAACCAGAAGCCTGGCAATAAAGAACGAATTAACTGAAGTCTTCTTTCACAGTGGTCATCCCTTGGGCAAACCTCCACTGAGTAGGCATGGTGGGTAAAAAATGAGACAGACGGGTAAAAACATATAGAATGCCTCCCTGTGCGTCATCTAGCAATTGCAAGAATATTTCCATGGTTCAGCCTTTTTGGGACATTGGTGAAACTTTGAAATTTCTGAAACTCAAACACAAAAAATATCCAAGTACTAAACAATCTTCGAGTTTTGCAGTTTTCTCACTCCCTGTACTTCTGTTTTTTTCTGATTACATGCTTGCAGAATCCAATGTACATTTGTTTTTTCTTAAACTATAAAATAACAGACATTCATCATCATTATATAGTTTGCACCAATACCAAATAATCATTTTATAAGGTTGAATATACCTGAATTCTATAGGATGCTTCTTGATAACTTAAAGATGTCCTCTGCCAGTTTGACACAGTTCAGAGTTCAGTGGCTGCTTTGGAAATGAAGGGGCGGCTTTTCGAGCCCCTTGCGCCACCGTAGCGTCACGTTTAATATGGGAAAGAGTGATGCACTGGCAGCGCAAGGGGCTTATGAATACGCCCCCTAGTGTCCGGAGATGTGCCCTGGTGGCCTTCTCCAGAGGCATGCAGCCTTGCAGCGAGCATCCCAAACTCTCTGGGTGCACCACCAGCCTTTCCATCCCTGGAATGAGCAGAGCCCCCGTGACTTCAGAGCACTGACCGCGAGCGAGGACCGGTACATGTATGTCACTCGTCATGTCAATCTTACCCAAAACATGAATACAACATTCTATTGCACGAGCCTTTTTGAAAAATAATGTCCCCATTTAAACACTCTGGGGCTGATCGACAAGCCCCTTGCGCCGCTGGTGCATCATTCTTAATATGGGAAACAGTGACGTACTGGTGGCCCAAGGGGCTTGTAAAGAAGGCCCTCTGTTTGAGCTACAAACTCAAAGGCCCACTGAATCAAAAACTAGATCTTAATCACGTTATTACATTTTACAGGCTGACGGTCTCTATCAAAATTATTCTGAAAGGTGAATGCCCTGAAAATGTAAATGACACCAAAATAAACTTGCAGAATTTTTCCTGATAATATGAACTTTCACAAATTGTGCTGTTCCAGAGCCCAGTCCTTCAGAGCACTGTTCTGGACAACATTCAGATTTACTCAAAGCTTTTATATGTCACAGTATTGAACATTTCCCTTGGAAATGCAGAATTTTTCCTGATAATATGAACTTTCACAAATTGTGCTGTTCCAGAGCCCAGTCCTTCAGAGCACTGTTCTGGACAACATTCAGATTTACTCAAAGCTTTTATATGTCACAGTATTGAACATTTCCCTTGGAACCTGCTTAGCAACAACCAAGGTTACTCACAGCTGTCCTTAAAAACTGCCTGAACCTAGACAAGGAACGTACCCAGTTCTCCGAGTGCCTTACAGCTGTTATCCTAAGATAGAAGAGTTAGTTATTAAGACATCTGCAGACAGTGGTAGTTAACGGGGTTGGAGGGGTAAATGAAAAGAAACTAAATTAAAAAAACACTTACCTGCTGGCGGGCTGCCCTCTCTCGGATCTCTTCGGCTCCTTGGTCGACTCCAGGAGCAGGAACCAGGAAACACACAGGCTCCCAGACCCCCCAGCCAATCATGACACTGTCTGACAGCAGCATTGTGTGGTTTGGTGCTCAGAGAGGGACCGGGGGCTGTGTATGTTCTCCACCTAGGCTGTGCAATACAACCGGTGGAGAGCATGAAAGGTGTGCATGACTGGTCGCCTGGCTCAAGACGGCCACCCAAGCGTCATGCTTCCTTAGAGTGTGTTTAGCATCCCCTGCCCCATGCTCTGGCCAGCCCCCCGCCCGCACCTAAGCAGGAGCGGAAAAATAAAATGATAAGAACATTGTGCTATTATCATTCTATCTTTCCCTTTTAAACTGCTCCCAGAGCAGTGGCGTGAGGCTCCTACGCCTTAGGGATAATATTCCAACTCATTCCGTGCCCTGCTCGTGATGAAATGTAGCCCCAATCAGGTTTGTTTCTTTAAATTCTAAAAACTCAGACACTTACAAAGAGCTCTCATGAGAAGCCAGGCTATACTGCTATGTTTCTATTCTTGACAGTCCCCAAAATAACCCAGAGCCCTTGGTTTGAGCTACAACAGACCAGGTAGGACACGTTGTGAGGTCGGGATTGAGAGATGCCCTTGAGAGCTGGAGCCCACACTTCTTAGGGTGCTCGCAGTGCTACGTCCTTTGCAGAATCAGAGGTCGACACCTTCGATCCTCGAGCGATGCCTCGGTTACTTACTGGTAATCTTCATTACTCCGAGTCCAAGTCTTCCTCGATACAGTCCTCACCTTCGAGATGTCATCTCCATCCCGCAGAACCTGTGCCCAAGCTGATGTCGAAGGCGTGAAACGAGGAGTTAATGGTACTGAAGAGCCGTAGCCCCTTGGATGGAAGAGCCATAAATGGGGCAGATGATGTGCAGCGTCTGAGTGGCTGACTTCAAACCTTTTTACATTTCTTTGACTTCTCTCCTTTATTTCCCCACCTCGCACATTACTCTGTGGTGCCCCTGGAAGCTGTGGTCGTTCCACAAAGCCTCACGGGCAGAGAGCCCCTCAGGGTGGCATCACTGCAGCTGACCCGGAGTAGGCGCCAGGGCAATGGCAGCTTCAGTTGCTGAGAAGAAGGGATGAAGGACCCCTGACCCGACACCTCGCTCTCCACCACCCACTGACAAGGTTGAATCAGAGTCTTTTATAATCTGCCTGTGATAAAGCTCTCAGTGCTACAGGTTTGCTGCTTCTAAGCACTTTAATTAGAACATGCTTCTATTGCCCAGTTTAGCCAATCGATTTCTCCCTGAATGATGGAGGATGACCAGACCTAGCTGGGGTTCAAAAACATCCCACAAATCACACGTGTCAGCAGCAACATAGACATATTATGTGTTTGTATAGCGCACGTTGACACAGAAGGGTAACTTGGCGCTGAATAACAGATGCTTATCGTTACCCAAGTCGAATGTGCAAGGGGTTAAGCTATCAATATTTAAGCACTTGTGACGTTGTAATCACTTAATACTTCCGCGACTGTGGTAATTGTTCAAGACTTTAAACTCATAACTAGTTTCTCAATTATTTTTCTTTGATAAATTTCAGATTGTAATAAAGATTATTTTGTAGCGCCTAAATGTGCTTGGTATCTTTCAGAGTCTATGTTCTTTGCAAAAATAAACCCTGTGGTTGTACAGGGGGCACGCGGCTGCCGCAGAAACCAAAGACAGAGGGAAACCCCTGAGACAGTCCAGCGAAATATCAGACATTGCACGGTTCATGGCATGTGAAGCATAACACGAAGAGATGTGTGCACTGATTGGATGACACGAAACACGACGTCACATGAAGCGCTGACTTTTTGATCCTGCAATCCTGCAAAAGAGCCGCCCACGAACCCATTCTTAATCTGGTGCCGAGGTATTATCACACACACTCCAATCACACACCATCCCTCCCTCTCCGCAGGGCCTTACCACTGTGAAAGAACAGGAGGGGAGGAAAGAGACGGAAAGAAGCAGGCGCTGCCCCGGGCGCACTCGAAGTATTTATAATATGCCAGAATCTCACTCCCCAGGGAGACGGGGTCAGCTGGGACTCTGGCTTCATTTATGCTTCCAGCTGAAGGAGAATATGTGAAAAAGAAATAGCCCCCATGAGGCTTTTTGAGGTGTAGAATGATGCACTTTTACTTTAACAGTGGGAGGATCCTTTTCCCACAGCCTCAGGTTTTCTTGTCTTGTTTTAATTTCATTTGGAAACAAATGCACGGCTCGGAGAGACGCGCTCTGAATATTGACAGCGCGAGTTGGCGCTGGCAGATTTCGCACCAGCGATGTTTACATTAACAGTGACCTCTGCGCAAGGCAGGGAATCTAATAACCTCAGGGGCCGATTTACAAGCCCCTTGCGACACTTTTACGCCGCCGTTGCGTTGCTTTTGTGACGCAGCGGTGGCGTAAACCATGCGCCACGTTGCGACTTATTTACAACGTGACGCATCTAGGCAGATGTGTCACGTTGCAAAGCCCTGCGCCACATGAAACCTGCGTCAGGTTTCATGTGGGCGTTCTGTCGCAGGGCGGGCGTTCCCTCGCAGGAAAGCCCCGGAAAACTGACACAGTGAAATCTACAAGATTTCACGGAGTCAGTTTTACGACGCTGCGTCGAATCCTTACGCCTGCTTGAAGCAGGCGTAAGGAGTGACGCACCACGTTAAGTATGGGCGGCCCCTGTGCATTGCACGAGTTGCGTCACGCTTGCGACGCGACTCCAGCAATGCGCCACCTGTACGCCATAAGATGCGTCACGCATCTTCCCCTCCTTGCCCCATGGTGCGCCGCATTGTAAATGCGACGCATCCGTGATGGCGCAACGGGGGGATTACGTGACGCATCTGTTCTGGCGCATCCCTGCTGATTTACAGAGATGCGCCAGAAGTTGTAAATCTGCCCTTCAGTTATTTTTCCAGGTACATGAAGGGGTTTTATTTCAAAGTGACCCTCTATAATTTCTTTGACTTTTCCCTCTCCTTGTATAGACCGAGGCTTGTTTATGCACGCAGAATGACATTAACCCCCTAAACCAGGTGTTTTCAAACTTTTTAGAACCACAACCCACTTTTTAGGACAACAAAATGTACGAGCCACCTACCTTTAATGAACTGTAGGAAGGGCTATTTTTTCATGTTAGCATCTTATGGTAGAGTATTGTCATTTACACACAAAACATTTTCCATTGAAATGGCCACTAACTTTGCGCAGACATTCAGCTTTACTAAGAAACGTGTATAGCATTCAGCACTCAAATGATAATTTGTGGCCATGGGGTTTCTGTGAAGATTTATCTTTTGTGCATCACCAATTAAATTGGATTTATTTGTTTTCAGCCTATTAACATCTCTGTTTCCAGCACACTTCAGAATACAAAAAAATTTACTTCATTTTTTGCTTTCCTGACTACTAAAGGCATACAGTTCAGTTCCAGGTATTTACATTTTGTTGTGTGTTGTTAAAAAAGGCATCCTAAAACTGTCACATAATTCACTTTAAAAATCCCTCTTAGTTTGCAGTCAGAGAAAGAAAAATAAACCTCAATCCCATGATAAAAGAATATGCAGCAACCTGCAGAACACATAACCTGACATTTGACCTCTGTCACTGAAGCACCACAAATGTGACAAGTTAAACACAAAGGGGCAGATTTATGTTAACTGGCGCATCCCTGCATATCAGCAGGGATGCGCCAATTATTATGCGCCACAGCTGCGCCACCATGGATGCGCCGCATTTATAATGCGGCTCACCATGGGGCAAAAACGGCACAGATGCGTGACGCATCTGTGCCGTAAAAGTGGCGCATTGCTGGAGTTGCGTCGCAAGCGCGACGCAGCTCCAGCAATGTTCTGGGGGGCCCTATCTGTACAATGCTGCGTCAATCCTTACGCCTGCTCCAAGCAGGCGCAGGGTTTTGACGCAGCATGGGCCTAAAAGTGACTGAGTGAAATCTTGTAGATTTCACTCAGCCACTTTTAGGAGGCGTTCCTGCGCCGGAACGCCCCCACCTGCCCTGGAACGCCTACATGTGGCGCAGGGCTTTACAACGTGACGCATCTCCCAGATGCGTCACGTTGTAAATACCCCGCACCATGGCGCAGGATTTGCGCCGCTGCTGCGTCACAAAAGTGACGCAACGGCGGCGCAAAAGTGGCGCAAGTGCAACATAAATCTGCCCCATAATTTAAAAGCATCTTTATTTATTGCTTAGACTTTTCCATTCCACCAAAATATGTCTCGCGACCCACAATTTGGGAAACACTGACATAGAACTCTTCCCACTCTTTACTCTGAGACACTCTAGAGGCTTATTTATAAGCCCCTTGCGCCGCCAGTGCGTCACTTTTTGTGATGTTCTGGTGGCGCAGAAGCCTGCTCCATATTTACCAGGCAGCACTAAGCCACTTTTTTTGGCTTAATACTGCCTTGTAAATATTGTTCCTTTTAACACAGTTTTCAGCATTAAAGGACATGCAATGGGTGTTGCGGGGGCGTTTCCAGCAACATGACTTTTTGACATTGCCCCAGATTTACGAAGATCGTAACTCTGAGGCAGCGCCAAAAACATACGCCTCCCCAGGGGAGGCATAAGGGAGGCACAATGAGGAAAAATATCTTTATATCTCCTTGTTTTTCCTTTGTCTACGTGTGTTGCATTCAGGAAAAACCCTCTTTTGATTGTTATTGTGCAGGAGGGTTTCCCTTTCCTGCACAAACTACTGCACAAAAATGATCATCCACGCAATGCAGGCACCCTTGCACAATGGTGCAAAGGTGCCTGCGTTGGCGCATGGCAGCCCATTGTGCCCCGGCTTAGGGGGAAGGAACAGAAATGCGCTGTCTCTACTAGATACAATGCATTCCTGCCCTTTTCTTTTGCCATAGGGCAGCACAACCGGATGGCCTGCAGCACTGCCTTTTGACAAAATCTCATAAATGAGGCCCGAGAGTGGTGCAGGTGACATACGATGCTCTATAAAACCTCTGAATAAACAAGTGAACAACTTTCATACTTTGATAGTTTTTGGTCCAGGTCATTTATTGTTTTTATACCAGTCGAATTGCTTGGAAAAATTATATTCTCAAAGAAGAGAGATCAGTGCATGGTCAGAAGGTACATTACCCCCAAATTTGATTTTACTAGTTTGTTTAGCAGAGAATGCATTGGTATGAGATAATCAATACTCATGTGAGTTATGTGTATTTGACTAGAATGTGAACTCTTGTTTAGTGGGTTAGCATAGCACCAAATGTGCAATAGATGTTCTTTCTCAATTAATTAAACAAACAAACAGCTTTTGAAATGTATTTGTCACTCATTTGACAGGAGATTTCCTGTACATAACTGCATCACAGTATGTGTTACTGTCCCCTCCAATGAAAAGATTATTTTGGTGAGGAGTCTTTCTGCTGAATCTTAGAGTTTTTCCCAAGAAGTGTACACTCCGTGAAGGAGGAGAGATAATGTTGCTCAAGTTGTATGTGATTCCACCGATAGAAATGGTGGCCGTGACTCATATGCCACTTGTGACTCCCATGAAGCCAGTGACCATTGTGTTGAGGTTTTGTTCAATAATACTCCTACTCCATTTCTTTTCTTTCAACTTGAGAGAAGGTGGCTTCTCCCACACATTTTTTCTTCAATGTAAGGTTTTCTGCTTAATAAAGGTTGGTGTCTTGACAGAAGACAATTCTAGTTCCAAGTTTATTCAAGTGGGTGTGGATGCTTTGCCTTTTGATGAGGTTGTTATGTCTTTTGTGTTTCAGGCAATCAATGCAGCTAATGACAATCCTTGGTATTACTAAAATGTGTTGATGAGCAGCAAATTGTCCAGTAGGCTCAGTCAGAGCAGAGGTAACAGGAGATAAACTGATGTGAGAGGCGCTACTAAACAAGTGTCATCCTGTGGACTGGTGATGAGTGTCAACCATTTCACATTAGTTGGTGAGCGTAAGCATCACCACATATAGCTTTTGATGGAGGGAATCTCCCAACCCACATGTCATTGAGACATCATGGTTAGTCATTTGGTTTGTCTCCTTGTCATCTATGTTATTTGATTCCAGGAAGTTCTCTAGTGCTCGATTTAGGATTCTAGTTCTATCATTGAAGATGCATTTGTATTTTCTGGTATATATCATGCCATATCCGAGGTTTTATTGTTTAATTTTTGTCCTTAGATCTAGTTAATATTTCTTTCTTTTTGCTTGTCAAGTCATTTATTCTGTTTCTTAGCAGCCGGCCTCTAATATCATGCATGCTTGATTGTATTTTACAAAGCACACACTTATAATTCTGTTTTGTGCTCTATCGTTAGCAGTTCAAGGGAGACCAAATCAATATTTAGGGGTTCATCCAAAGGCATGTTGAATAGTTTCAGTAGTAAAACAGTACTGAAGGATGTACTATCAATATTCTCCTTCCCTTCTGGAATACTGTTGGAAATACCCATCATTTGTGTGATATACCCCTACATTTTTGCCTTCACTGTTTTAGCTGGCTGTACAACTCTGTGCACTTTACTCCTGCTAACCAGTGGAAAATGGTCTGAGCACCCTGTTTCAACATGATGAAATTGACATATTTAACTTACTTATAAGTCCCTAGGACTGTCTTTTAAAGTCACCCCTAAGTATGTCTTATTGTCCATGAGGCATTGAGCATGTTATGTGAAAGTAGAGTATGGAAAAGTATAATGTTAAATGTGTCCTTACAGTGAAAAGGGCCCAACAGTGAAAAGGCCTCAACTGTAGCAAGGTTGGC
This sequence comes from Triturus cristatus, assembly GCF_964204655.1. Taxonomy (NCBI): domain Eukaryota; kingdom Metazoa; phylum Chordata; class Amphibia; order Caudata; family Salamandridae; genus Triturus; species Triturus cristatus. The sequence goes on from NC_140591.1 coordinate 1,565,371,808, forward strand.
TGTTGCGTCGAAGAGCATTGGGATGCAATACTAAATGTAATAATGAGATCCCCAGTTAGGAATTAGCTACAAAATTAATTCTTGGACTTTTTGAAACATTTATTACAAGCCTAACTAACTGGTGAAATAAGATTTGAAATAAATATTTTTAATAATGTACCTTAAAAAAGTTGCCCTTTCCTTGCCCACAGCCACTGGAGGTTCATATGGATGCATTCCAACTGTCACCTGGAAGCTCAATAACCCCCTGAATGATGTGTAAAAACTACTCCCAAGGGCGGACAAATGCATTGAATTAGTGGACATGTGTCTGTTTCTCTGGCAGGAGGACCATCTAGGCTGTGCCCAAGATCTTGATTAATTTCAAAGAGGCCTACCCTGTCACAGGCAAATGCTAGCTGACACCTGGGTAGGGCCCTCCTTTGTTCCCCGAGTCAGTCAAGCATCATTCCCAGCAGGAGAGGGACTGCCCCAAGAACTGGTCTAGAGTGACAACAGAGGTCCTCATTTCCATTGCCACACTTTTCAAATGGGCACAAGAGCTCTGCACAGGCGAAGAACAGTTTTCCTATCTTGGCTTTAGGTACAGAGGGCTACTGTGGGATTGTTTACAGTAGAGCATACAGGGAATGCTGCAAAGGCATTAGAGTACCCCTGAGAACCTTAGTTGCCAGGAGATTCCCCTACCCGCATGCTGGTACAAGTCATACATGTGGCACCTTTATAAGAATATGAGGGAATGAGAGGAATAATCGGACAACACACATCCTCCCTGCTGATAATAAGCAAAAAGTAGTTTGAAGTTCCGTACGTGGACTGGTCTGACAAAACAAGATTCTGCCAGTGGGCTGTTCAGACAACCAGAGGTATCCTTTTAAGGATGCACAGAGCCTCACCCACCTGAGGGCCAATCTTCATCATCGGATCATGCTTGACGTTGGGTGGGTTGGTGCAATGTAACGGGGCACTTTGATAAAGATCTTTTCTCTGTACTTGTAATCTAGCTGTAGTGTAGTTCCTCTATTACCCATACAGGACCTCCGTGTTTGGATAGCATAAACTGTAGGATTGGTGGCAGATTAACTCTGAGCACCCCCACCGAGTATGTTAGCCTGTATGCATTAGCTAGCTCATAGTGGCACTAGAATCTCCTCTTATCGGGGAAAAAATAGTTTCTGGCAACTTTGGAACATGACAACCCTGATCCCCCAGGATTGTGGACCAATATACTACCTTTCACTCAGTCACTCGTGCTCACTTAGGTTCTCTCAGAGTTACACAGAAGAAACAGTCTGGCGTGTTTACAATAAGTATTTATTGCACTGCTGTTCTTCTAGTGTAATATTTGTGCTGTGACAACCGTTAGACAGTTGCAGAGATATATGATGAGCAGTAGAGTGAATATAAAAGGATAGTACAGTTCTACCATTTTGCAATAGTCATGAAAACATACATGGATATAAAATGCATGATAAAAGAAAGCGTGCATACTCCCACGATGCCTCTCTAGATGTACCTAAGTGTACCTAGCATGTGAGTAGGTGTGAAGCCAAGAATCCCTCTAGGTTTAGTCAAACCCTATTACCTGAAGCCAGAGAGTATAGGACCCCATCCTGGTCTCGAGTTGGACACCCAGCAAGGGATGTTTAGACCACTGTCTGCTGGAGCGTCTGCATGCAGGAGCCTCAGCGTCTCTGGTCAGTGTGTCAGTCTGGAAGTCTCGGTTCCCTCTAACTAGCAAGAGGTGCTGTATTTATACAGAAAAGTATCTAGGGTTCCTTTGTCCCTTGTTTCTTGTAATAGCCATTGTTGGGTTTGAGGATGACGTATGGCATGAACCTCGTATGTTGATATTATGGAGGTGGATATAGCCCTAGCCTGGCTTCCAAGAACCCTTATAAATATATTCATTCATATTGTGTCAGTCTAAAGATGAAGTCATAGAATGCTATTGTTCAGGGAAACCATCTTTCTGCGCCCAGGACTAGAACTAGGTAAAGGTTCAATCCTAAAAGGCTCATTACTGTGTAGTGTAGGGGAGGTGATGTAGGTGAAAGGGTATGATGTTACCCGGGCCTATATTAGGGTACCTATATGAAACATAACATAGCTGGACCACTGGCACATGCACTTGCTCGGTTTGAGCAAGATGGGGTTAGGGTAGATTGAGACGAATGTTGAAAGTGACAATATATTTTCAAATTATTTGTTAATTATTTATGGAGCAGATCTATGTCAATACTAATAACAGGCACTTGAACTCTTAAGACATAAGCAGTCACAAATTTCCCTTGTGTGGTTGGTCATCATGGTTCTTGATGTTTTGCCCAGAAGGGGTCAGTGGCAATTCTTAAGGACCATTATAATCCTAAACTACTGCAGAGGACACACAGTGTAAATGAATTGTGCCATGTGCCATCATGACAAAATGAGGGGACACCATTATTTTGTATGCCCCCTAATAGAAACTTAGGTGTCTTAGCTTGTAACAGCCTGGAAAGAATGGTAACATAGACAGATGTACCAACATTTAGTTACATCAGTAATTCATCTTTTTGAAGTTCAAGCAGTCTAAAAAAACTTTTTCCCATTTATTTACACATTAAAACATGCATTCAGTGATACTAGGTTGTTGAGTCCCAGCACACATCACACAGTCATAGTATGTGCCTTCAACATGATGAAATCGACGTATTTAACTTAGCTAAAAGTTAAATATGTAAATCTGAAAATATAAAAGATACATTTATTTTAGTTGGCCTAACCTTTGTATAGTTGGTTGGGCCTCTGTGTGTTATGAAGTCATGAGACACTCCATGTGGCTATGCTGAGTAATAAAATATGTATTGTGTATATAATTCATGTATTGGAAAAAATGTGTCTGTTCCCTCAGCAGTGGTCAGTCCCCACTAGCTTGTCAGATGGTAGTAACTTCACTCTTTGCCTACCTGTGCCTTGGATCCCAGATTCTGGCTTGTCTCATGGATCAAGTTATTTTAAGAAACACATTCACATCAACATTTTGTGTTTATTGATCACGCTGTAGTTTGTGTCATCAGACATATGCAGAGATAGCTGCATTGATGTTGAGAAATCTGGACAGCTTCTAAGATGTAGGTAGCCCTGTTAAACCCCATACAATTTAGGCCTTTCAGGATTGCGTAACTATCTTCTAAGAGGGACATGTTATTGATTACTTTTGACAAGTTGGGCAAATGCAAATTATTCATATATGTTTTTCAGGTTTGAAAATGTGTAAACTTTTAATGTGAACATGCACATGGCATTAATCAGCTACACAGTGCTTTTATTGGTTATCTTGATGGGACTGTATCTTTGCCAGATATATGTACTTCATTACTGTTTGTGTACATACATACATACATTCATAATATTTTACTCCAGTGAAAATAAATAGGAGTTGCTGGTCAGAAAGAAGTCATTTTTTATTGAGGGGTAGGTGTTAGTAAAGAGTTGGATGTATATATCCTCATTTAATATTTTGGCTCTAATTGGAGGCAGCATGCATGCACTTGTCTTAGCAGGTTGTATTAAGGACCTCAATTAACATATAGTATAGGATGAGTCATACAAAATTATACGAATTCCATGGTTTTTGGTTTTTGGAACATAGGTGAATAGTTGTAACCGTGTTTGGGACATCATTTAGATTTCTGTGATATTTCTTATTTATTTTATTCATCTCTGTTATTTCATAAAGAGACTTTCTTACATATTTATTGTCACAACAAATAAGCATTAATACAGAGTAAATTCCCGCCCTGAGCGCTGAGGAGCAGCGGCAGCACAGGAGAGGGACCGAGGGGGGCGGAAGAGGCGGCGGTTCACTCCGCGGGACATGGTGCTCATGACCGAGCAGCATTACGAACTGGAGGACGCCAGCAGGCCCATGGTCCATCGGGTTTCCGTCTCCAAAAAGCACGCCAAAGCGGTCGCTTTCAGGTAAACATTTCCCTTTGGAGGGACCACGCCTTCCTGAATAAACCTTTGCCTTCCGATATTTGGGAATTCCTCACGGAGCTTGGTGCTCCATTCCTACCTAGTTTCCAGCTTCTCCGGTCTCTGGAGAGACTCTCGACCTCTCCTTCCCTGAGCGGTCGTGCCGCTACCTCGCGGCTTCTTGGATGTGGCTTATTGTTTACGGCGCAAAGAGTATCCTGTTAAAGAACGCCGGCGCTTGGTAAAATTGCCGTCACCTGCTTGCTGCAGTTCCACGGAGTTATAGCTCTTTACGTGGAGAGCTGACTGTCATTCCAATTGAATCCAGCAGGTGGAGCGCTCGCATCTTTTTCTCTTTGCATATATCGAGCATTGGAAGCTCGTTTTGTTTCATTTCTTTGCCGGGGCACCTCTCAGAACTTTGGGAATTGCTTGACGCTTATCGCTCCTGCTGAACACTTCTCTTGCCCTCACTATTATTCAGCATCCCTGCCCTGAGAGACTATGTGGTGAAGCTCTAACCGGACTCTCAGTGGGGCTTATCTCTGCACAGTATTGTTACCCATCTCTCTAGTCCCTTGTGATTCTTGTAAGTGTCATAGAACATTCAGGGGTGCAGCGTTTCACTGATTCCAGCCTCTCGCTCTCTATCATTATTGCGGGCATGGACATCAATAATACGACGGTCACATGATATCTGATTATGGTCAGATTTCAAAACTACATAAACAGAGGTGCCGCTCGAGCTTGGGACTTTGTTTCTGCCATTTCCATCGACATCGCCAGTGCTTGTTTGTGGGCGTGAGGGACTGCGAGGCCTTACAGCGGATTAATTATCATCACCTGAGGTCTCTTCCCGGACACTCCCCCCTCTTCCCATTGGCACACTATAAAGATCAATTAGCATTACGCCCCGCGGAACGCCCGCGGGACGTGCGCCGGGCGAAGCCCGGGCCAAGGGCGGGCCCGTTTAAGCCCGTTAAAGACCGATTAAAACCGGACCGGGCTATCCCCCTAACATTTTCAATTCTATATACTGTAATTATCTTATTTCCTCCCGCTTGTATTTGGCAACCTGTTGTTTTACCATTTATAGCAACTATGGCAACCACAAGAGCAAGAGGTAGTAGGAGCAAAACAGTAGCGGACTCAAGCAGTATTACTGGCCCTTTGGATAACTTTATTGTTAGAGCTAACTCTGTCATTGACCAAGGGATTGCACTCATGGAACGTAGAGTCTCCCAGGAGTTGGCACTAGCTAAACGTTCCTCTATGGGTCATTTCGCTTCAGTTAAAACTCCAACTAAACAAATTAATGATTCGGTTTCCATAGATCCTCAGGCGGTACGACAGAGCCTCCCTAACATGGTGGACCTGTCAGTATCAGCTTCCGAATTCATTTCGGTTTTAGAATCAGACAGGTCCTCGATTTCTTCTTGTGACCCTTTGATAGAAGTTTCAACTGATATTCAGCGGAGGGGGATTAAGGAGGGTGCCATATCTAAATCTTTAAAAAATGCCAAGAAAAGAAAAACCAGAAATGTTAAGAAACCTAGGAAATACCAGAAACTGACAGTGCCCGTGGAAAAGGTGACCCACGAGCTATCTTCAAACGTTCAAGAGGGGGGACAAAAACAATCAAAGGTTGTGCGTAGTAACTCTCGGCCAGACATGAATAATGTCGCCATGGACACCGAACGTATAACCGTCTCCCCTAGTTTGACTCCAATTATTCCGGTCACCGAGGCAGATACTAAAACATTTGACCATATGAGCAAATTATTTAAATCGTATCTCTCTCCGTTAGAGGCTAGACTAAAGAGCGTTGAAAAACAGTTAATTGAATTGACTGCTCTCATTAAGCCTCTGATCAAGTCCGGACTACAAAGAGATGGAGAAAGGAACTTAATTATTAATAATAATTCAATGGGGGATATGCGGTCAAACAAAAGTCCACTTTTAAAAGAGCCTATCTTAATTACTGATCCCACCATCCCAGAGACAAACTCACCTAATAATGTTAGCACATCTATTCAAATTATTAGGCAGAAGGCCACCTCACCTAGAAATACTGTTCTGGCCCCTAAGGGAAACCATATTGGAAGGTTATCGCTGCAGAAACTACCTATTGACTTGCCCCCGGAAGTAACCCCATACCTGGTGATTCTGACAGGGGTACCAGAGCTGAGGGAGGACGTAGAGGAACCTATAGGATCTTTGAAAAACAAGGTACAACATTGGCTCAATTTTAGACGGCCATTGCCTCCCAACAGGTCAAGTAAGATCCTAATGGTACGTAGAGTACCATGGGTAGGGCAAGGTAAAAAAACTATCGAGGGGGACTGCATCTTGGTAAATTTTGACAACCCGGATACGGCCGATTATATCTGCTCATGGGACAACCACTTTAACAACGAAGGTATTGTAACCAAGCGTTTGTCCTTTTTCTATCCACCTAGAAACTGCCATGAACCAGCCTTTGACCAAAACAGGGGAATGGTAGGCCCTCAAGATAGAGTAGCAGATAGATGGGTCCGGGGTTGGCAAACAACCAGACAAGTACGCCCAATGGATACTTGGAGAGGAATACCGACCGAAAACAGGTTTAGTTCCTTGGAACTGGCCGATTGACTCCCCTCGCCTACTACTTCCGAGGGTACCCCCAGCGGGGATTCTAGCGAGCCAACTATAAGAGGAAACCATTTACCAAATGAAAATCTAGGGATTATTTCCGAGAGACCAGAATCCGAGGTAGAAGTGAGGCATACTACTCCACGTCCTCCCGCAGGAGAGTCATCTTGTGGTGATCTCTCAGGATCCATAAATATTGGCCCCGAATATGTACTGCCTAGCCAACAATCCCGATCATGTCGAGGAAGGGATACAGGAGCTACACCCCTACAGTTAGAATTAGGTGGTGGGATCGATAAACATCCTGTTATGGAGCAGATAAGAGACCCCCAATGTAGCAAACTAACCTTGTTATCATGGAACATTGCGGGTCTATCAAATTAGGTAATGGACCCAATTTTCAGAGACTTCATTGATAGATTCGATGTTATTTGTTTGCAAGAGTCTTGGGAAAATAAAGAGATCCATATCGAAGGGTACCGTACATATTCCACTCCTGCAGTCCAGTCTAGGAGGGGCAGATCCTCGGGAGGCCTCTGTACATATATTTCTAACACCATAAACGCGACCATAAAGCTCCTGACTAATGACGGTCATGTTTTTTATCAGATCCTTTCCCTCCTTTCTGGAGGGAAACGACAAATCATCCTAATAAATTTTTATAATAACATTCCAAAGGAAGATTTTAAACGTGCCTTTGAGGATCTAAATAACTTGCTTCATTATGGGACAGACGTGGACCATAAAGACACGTGTATTATTTTTTTAGGTGATTTTAACTGTCATTTATGCCAACATAGTAGTACGGGTGCCTGTGGATTGTTAAATCAATCTGGTGAATGTTGTACTCATTTTGAGCACTCCTCGTTAGGTAATCTATTGAATGTTTTAATCTATGACTGGAACTTGGGATTTGTGAATGAGCTTTGCAACCCACAAATTAATTTTCAACCCACTTTTAATGGCCATGGACTGTGTTCTACAATAGATTTTATACTAACTACTACTAGCCATTGCTGCAACATCCTCACATTTAATACCGAGGATATTGCTATGAGTGATCACTTTCCCATTAGCACTACATTTGATGCGGGGTTGACCAATGGAAAAATACCAAACATAGTAGAAAATCTCTATGGTTATTCTATCCAACTGGCGAAAAGAAACGGATATGCTATAAAATGGAAAATGGTTGATCCTGTTAACTTCCTGCATAGCTTAATTACTGATCAATATCTTAATATATTGACATGCCTGGATGATTCCCCAGACCCCAATGCGGTCATTAGAGCTTTCCAGGAGATCGCTACGCAAATATCTAATAATTTGACCGGAACGCTAAGAGAAGGGGGAGGATCAAAAACAGAGGGCTGGTTTAACTCTGATTGCAGTAAAGCCCACGCAATCTTGAAACAATCCCTAAAAAAAACGCCTAGAAATCAATCAGAGGTCAGAGAAGCCAGATTAGCATATAAACTTACATTACGCAAACGAAAACAAGAGATCAAGGAGAATGCCTGGGCTGCCTTAGTAAAGGCGTCTTGCTTGAGAGATAACACTGCGTTTTGGAAAGCGGTAAATGCTTCCTTTTTCGTGGATAGAAAAGCTGACGTGATAGACCTGGCAATTGAACAATCTGTTTGGGTTGATCACTTTACTGAACTTTATAAGAAGGACGATCTGCCTAATCCACTAACCACTTACCAAAAAGAGTCGAATAATAGCGTGTCCACTTCAAATGTTGGCTTCCCTCTAGAGATCTCTTTTTCTGTCACGGAGATGGAATTAGCTTTATCTGAAAGCTCAAAAAACAAAGCCCCGGGACCGGACGGGATCCCCATAGATCTTTTTAAGGAAAATATCCCCCTTTGGGCCCCGCTCCTAACCAACTTATTAAACAGCTATAATAAAAAGGGTTTTCCTACGTCTTGGCAGGAAGCGATAATTGTCCCTATCTTCAAAAAGGGAGATCGTAACGATCCTAAATGTTACAGACCTATTTCGCTGCTCGATTCGCTGATGAAAGTAGCAGGTAGACTCATCCTAAACAGATTGCAAATATGGGCTAATGATAGTAACATTCTTTCTAAATTTCAATATGGCTTTAAGGAAGGCTTAGGCACAGTCGAACAAGGACTCAACTTGGCTATAATAACTGCAAAATACACCATAGCTAAAAAGGGCAACCTCTTTATGACCTTTGTCGACTTAAGTTCAGCCTTTGATTGCTTAAGCCATGAGGTTTTATGGGCTACTCTAATCGCACTTGGCATTGATTTGAACATTTTAAATTTTATTAAAGAGTTGTATCGAGGAGCAGGAGCAATGGTCCGTTTTGGTAAAAAAGGGGAACGCACCAATAAATTTCCAATTATGAAAGGTGTACGCCAGGGTTGCATCCTGGCTCCCTTTCTTTTTAATTTATACATAAATGGAGTGGCGGATTTTTTACTAAAGCAGAAAGTAGATTATCCCCAAGTTAATGGCGAGGCCGTTCCTATCTTATTATATGCTGATGATGCGGTTATCATGGCTAGAACCCAATTAGGCCTCCAAAAGGCGTTAACCAGTTTTTCAGCCTTTATGTCATCTAGGGGTCTAAAAATCAACATTGGGAAAACTCTTACCATGAGCTGTACATCAATGGCTAAAGTCCCTTGCAATACTTTTTTAAATCAGTCGAAGATAGAAATAACACATACCTTTTCTTATTTAGGGATTTTATTTAATTATAGGGGCACCTGGACACCAGCTGTTAATACTAGGAATTTAGCATTTGCTCGATCAATTGGTGCTTTGAAACAGTTCGCAAATAAACTGGGAGGTAGACCTGTCCGTATTTTAATAGACATTTATAAGGCTAAATGTGTTTCAATTGCTACTTATGGGGCTGGTATCTGGGGCATTGCAGACTGCCGGGAAATCCAAGTAAGGGAAAATATTTTCCTCCGGTATTTGTTAGCAGTTCCCAAGTCCACTTCTACGTATGTGTGCCACAAGGAATTGGATATAATTTATATATCTGATCTGATCAAAATTAGTCCTTTGCTGCTGTGGTATAAGATATGGACTTCATTAGCTACCACCTTAAATAGAGCTGTTTTATTTGATTGCATTAATCTTGAAAGAGCAAAATATATTCAGTGGCTATCATATATAAAGGTCTTTTTAACAAACATGGGCCTACTAGATTATTTTAATAACCCTACTTCACTTTCTGCGATTTCGAGAAAGGAATTTAAAGGCCGCTGCCTTGCCTTCTTGGAAAATCAACGATGGCTTAAAGAAAGGACTAAAAAATCGGTCTCACAACATCAGTTACTCCTCCAGGGATTTGGACTACAGCTTTATTTATCGCCAGACCAAACTTGTTATGACAGAATGTTATTGGCCCGCTTGAGAACGGACTGTTATTATAGATTAATAACATTCCCTGATATAAACAACTGGTCGTCACAATTAATTAAATGCCCATGTGATGACCTCTCCGTCCAATCAACTATTCATAGTCTCTTGTTTTGTAAATTTTATGCGTGGGGGAGGAAGAGACACTTGAGTCCTTTATTAAAATTCTGGGGCCTAAGGCAGTGTAGACCAGCTTTTATAAGACTGCTAATGCTCGAAGATACAATGACTATTAATGCTGTATCTAAGTTTTTAAAATATGTAATTAGATGCAGATCTTCTATGTCCTAGTTCCCTGTAATTTTATGTCTAAACAATAATATTTTATTATGATGTAATTATTTGGACTTATCCGTCTACTTTCTTTAACATGTGAATGTTGTATTTACTGTGCTTTTATGGTTTTAAATATGAAATCGAATAAAGCTATCTTTGACTTGACTTGAGTAAATTCTCATGACCCATTTCTGAAGTGGGTGTGAATAGAAATAATGGCCCTTTTGTAATAGTAAAAATATCAGCATTTGCATGAGTTAATTTATATAGAAGTTATAAAAGAATCTAACTGGCATAGCCCCCTTTATGAGTAGTGAATAACAAGCATTGGAACATTATATATAGCAAAGGAATCAGATAATTATGGGGATTAACTTAATGTGTTGTCTCATGTCAAACAGAACCTCCCAACCCCTCAAAATCAATGTGCATCCCCTGAATCAGAATCCACGAAATCAGCACTGGTTGTTTAGGAAAGGTAAACAAAAAATTCCCCATCAGCATAGACTAGACAGTAGAAAATCATATTTATAACTTTGATAGGCTTACTTCAATGTACTGGTATGTGCCTTGATCAACCCTTACACTACCTGAGTGCCATCACTCTGCTGGAGCCTTTTTGAAGCATCTGGGACTATGTTTTGTTGTAAACCCTACATTTGGAGTCTGAAGAAATATTAAAGAGTTGTGTAGTTCCTATAAACCTATATAGGATCTGCACGTTTAGAAAACATAGACTGTGGGATTAAAGTCTAGACTGATTCCAGACACCCTCAGTGGGTATGTTCGCCTGTATAACAGCTAGTTCACTGTGCCATTGTAAACTTCTATTACCAAGGAGAGAATAGTTCTTGGCAACTATTGAACATGACAACTCTTTCCCATCAGGGATCGTGGCAGAAGCACAGTACTTTTCGCTCAGTCACTCGTGTTCTCTTTGTCTCAGAGAGATACACAAAATAAATGTTGGGAACATTTTCAATAAGCATTTATTGAACCAGTGTCATTCTAGTGTAAAATAGGTGTGCTGAAACAGCCATAAAACAGAAGCAGATATAAATGATTATAAGCACCAACAGAGTAAAATGATGGTAGATTCCCATCATAGTGCTAAAACAATGAGTACAGGCATGTATATAAATACATGACAGCAATATTACGTACTCCTACGATGCAACCCTAACTTGATGCACCTAAGTGTACCTAGCATGTGTGTAGGTTTAGAGCAAATAATCTCCCTAGGATAAAACCAACCCCATTACCTGAAGTGAGAGACTGTGGGAACCTGTCTTGGTCTCGAAATGTACACACCGTGAGGGATGTCGGACCACTGCGAGCTGGAGTGTCTGCGTGTCGGAACCTCAGCGTCTCACGTCAGTGTGTCAGCATGGAAGTCTTTTTTCTCCTCTCTCTGCCTCAGCAAAGATATGGTGTTTATATACCCAAAGTCGTACCCTCAGGGTATCTACCCTGCTGTGCCATGTTGGACTAGGATGATGGAAGGAATTACCCTTATACATATTTATTATGCAGGAGATGGTAGTCCTGCTGAGACTCTAAGAATCCTCATGCATAATGAATGAGGCTAGTTTTTCGGAGAAAACCCCACGTCCTTTGAGCAGTAACATAACTAGGTAAAAGGTAGGTACCAAGAACCGTTATGTAGTGAAATGGCAGGGGAAATATAGGTGAAAGGTTTAGTTACTACCTGAGCCTATATCTGGGTACCTGTATGAAACATAACAAAAAGATACGGCGATATTTAAATTTTATAACAAATTTGCTTAGTATTTTGTTGAATTATAAAAATGTACAAACATAAATGCCCAAAAACGAACCCATGCACAATCAATTGCATAACATAGGGACCAATTAGTGAATTGGCCAGAATCACTGCTTGTGGTGCACTGTTCATTTTATGTCAGTTATCACGCTCAAAATTATATGAAAATTATGCAACACATCTATATATGTATAAATAAAGATTGTAGTGATGAAAGCCACACCTCCTTTTCCTGACTGGCTGTCAGGGAGTATGTCCTGTCCTTGAAATTTGTCAGATTTTCAGCAATGATTTCCAAAACATGGGAATTCCGACCAGAGTGAACATATCCCCACAAAAGCTTTACCGATGGCTATGTTCTCTGCATCTTCTTAGCATAGAGGTACCAGACCTGTGTAGAATATTTTTGGGTCTGGGGTGACCACAGGTGATATGCAGGGTGCAATACAAAAGCAAACTTCCATATTATCATACCTATCATTTAGTGGCAGGTATCACCCATGGGCCACATAGAAACACACCACAACCATAATCTTTAAACATCTATACAATCTAAAGGTTCTATAGCTGTGTGTGGTACCTCCTGTGCTCTGATTGGCTGGCTGGGATAATGTAATTAATATGTCACTTTCCAGATTTTTTGCATTTTGTTTCCAACTAATGGCAATCTCTCCCTCACACAGGAACATATCCCTGCCCGGGCATGACCTCTATCTGTGTTCCTGTGGGAATCCTGGGTGTGGAGTATGGGTTGACTGCGGATTTGAGATGCCCACAGTGATAAACTGAGAGCAGTGCATTTGGGAAATTTCAACAGCATATACATATTGGTTATGGTACCTGTATTTTGATCACAGAAATCAACACTCAACAGCATGTCACCCTGCTACAACCATATGTTTTCAAAATCTACATATCCTTTGGTGGCTATTGCTGGATGACAATCTTTCTTCACCCTCATTGGCTGGTCAGGAAAATGCACTGAACATTAGATTTGTTTTAATAAATCTTTCCTCAAACCATGATTGCTTCTTTAAGTTTACTTCCACAGAAACATATTTCTGCCACGGCTTGACCCACTTCAATGCTCCCTGTGTGAGAGTATTAGAAAAGTCTGGATATTTAACAGGCTTAATCAGGGATCCATGCCTTTAGACACCAAGGAATGTTTTTGATGGGAGAAGCTTCTAGGGAGAATGGCTGCCTGCAGTTTTTGGACCCATTGTTGGCTGGTACCTAGGAAATGTTAAAACCCAAGATATTTATATAAACTTGAGGCCAGAGGATTCAGAGTGAGATGATGTGCCTCAGTTCAGGAACATTTTCTTACCAGAACCCTCTGCAAATATATAGGTAAAAACTTTCAAACGTCTCACTAGCCAGCATTGCAATTCTTCTTCCAATAAAACAGTACGACACGTGTGGGTGAAGCTGTTACATGAGACAGCAATAGGTAAAACTATGACCATGAGTGAGCCACATCGATACTGTGTTGTGTGCACAAAATCCTAGTTTTGAATGGTTTCTGTCTGTTACAATAGGCCACCAACACATAATTAGTTGTTTTTAGCTGGAGAAGTATTGAAGTGCTACATTTTGTATTTCTACTAATCCCTCTGAAATCCATACATTTCCATTGCAGAAATGTTGGAAATTCTGTTTTGGACTGAAAATGTAATGTCTTCAGAGTATTGTGGCTTAAATAAATGGTGTCGTCATCGCATGTCAAACCCCCAAGTTTCCGCCTTGTTTCTGAGCTGACAGATCTCCGGTGCCGGGCGACCCTGGGCCACGATAATACTGCAGGTTCCCATCCCAAGATGGCCTAGTTCAAAGCTTCTTCAGCATTCACAGCTGTGTTTTCTATTATCAATGGATTTTTGTCAATATCTGTGGTTTCCTATTGCCAGTCAGTGTCCAAAAAGTACATGTCTGACTTTGGTTAGCATGTGCTTTTGAACAAACTACAAGCATTATACATGCCTGCAAGAGGTAGTGTCTGGCCGATGTAATGGATTCTTCTTCTTCTTCTTCTTCTTCTTCTTATTATTATTATTATTATTATAATTATTATTGTTATTGTATTATTATTATCATCATCATCATTATTGTTATTATTATTATTATCATCATCATCAATTGTGCCACTGGGCATAAAGTTGCAGATGTAAACCTTGCAATATTTTGCGTATTTTCCCCACTTGTATTCAATATCTTGTAAACCCTTCAGGAAGATAAACTAAAGTCTCCTTGCCAAGTTTTGAATGTTATCTAATGTTCAGCAATCTGTAGCTTTCTTGGATCTCCCATGTCTTTCCCACAAACTAAATTGGTTTAAAGAGCAGAATCTGATGGTGGAAGGAGGTTTAGGGTGCAGTGCTCTTCCTCCTGCCTTCTCTTCCACTTCCTCCTTCTCCACTTCCAGAAAAACATGATTGGGCTTTTAAGAGAAACTAGGGAGGACCTGGGGGCAAGGATGGCTGTCCTTAGACCCATAGACATGCCCACTGATCTGATCATGTCAAAGATCCAGGAGGGTTTAGTATATTCATCCAAGTTCTCCAGCTAGGTATGTAACAGCACATGTGATGTCTCATTCACATCAATGAAGCAGCTAAGAAGTGAGCACCGGACTGCTTCATTCATAGGTTTGCCAGTGGCCAGCAAGGACCAGCTGCCGTCAAACGTCCACGCATCAGCCCACCAACAAAAGGAGGTTGTTCCCATCAAGCAAATATTTTCTTGAAAAAAGCTGATGGGGGGGCCGGAGGCAAAGACGTTAATGCTGTATAAATCCCTCTGAAGGGTGTCAAGGAGCACCCTTTTGTGATGTATACATATGCATCATAAGGAAGTTAAAATGGTTACCCTCCAACAAGGCACAGAAGGGCCACCTGAGTCATCTCAAGACTCAAGCACTGGCAGTTGAGGCATAGGCAGCTGCTGGATGGCATTCACATTGTTTGGTCATATTTTCTAGACCATTAATTCCCCATGCCTCAACTTAGTCTACAGTTGTGCCCACTGTTTCTGCTCCTATCACCCCCCTCTGTCAGTTAAGAATGCTCAGTCTACTTTACTTAGTCCCCCTGCTTTATCGCCAACATGAATACACCCTGGGTATACAGGGATCTGTCACTTCACTTTATGTAACACTTTTGGGCTGCAAAGCAAACTAACATATCGGGATTGGTATGGCATTACTTCTATTTCAGATGTGTAATGTCTTCAGGAATCTTGGTGTGCTGACCTTACACACATAGAAGAGTTTTCATCCTTTTTTTTTTACTGCTGCCACATTGTCCCCATCAGGTCAGGCGAAAGGTGGCTTGCAGATTAAAATTTCTAACTTGTTACCTGTCATCATTAGCAGGTCTGCTGTTGTTCCCCATTATTATCAGTTTGTATGGTTGCCATTTATATGTGGGTCTGAACTGGTGGTTGTCAGGATTTACAACTCTGTATTTGACTCTTCCTGTATTGATGCTGTCTCCATTATTGATGTAGATTTAGATGCATTTTTGCATGCAATTCACTACAGTTGTTCCATCTTTTGGCTGACAATTGTAACATACAAAAATGTCCTTTTTCAGCTTGTTGTGGGTACAGTATAGCTGATTTAGTAGGTGCAGGAGTCTCACACTTCCACATAATGCATATGGGAAATCTTTAAATTCTTTAATTTTTAAGCATGATCTTTTATTACTGGAAAGTGGTAATACAAAATGCGATGAGCAAACCTTTTCCTTCATTGGTACTGGAGCCCATATTACAATTGACCATATTCTAATTTCCTCTGCTTGTAGTGACCTTGTTACAAATTTTAGGGTAATTCCAACTGCAGCAAATGATAATAACCCATTAGCTCTATCCATGCCTTTTTATGCAAAAAGCCCTGCAGTAATCACCTGTGTAGCTAATGGTATGCCACTTAGGACTAATGACATCTGCATTAAATAGGTGGGGATCTACCCTCTCTGCGAATTGCAGAAGCTGTTACTTAAGAATGCAGCTGAGTTTAATTATTGTCTGGGTACAAAGGTGTACCATGGCGGGCTGTTGTATGCTTTTGAAAAAATCACAAGGTCCCCTAATGTCCTACTTACATGATTCACTAGACCAAGGACTTCTAAGATACATGGTTGTTTTGACCATTCATGTAACCATGCATTTAAGATCTTATGGACTGCTTTGCATAGTTCCCCTAGTGATTATCTTGTCATTAAGCAATTAAGGAAGCATTATAACCTTGTGTTAGCCAACAGGAAAATAGCACTCAGGGAAGAGGCCTGGGCAAAATTGGGCCAGGCAGGTGAGACCAATGATGCTACACTGTTCTAGATTTTGGTCAATGCCCCTTTCCTAAAAAAACGATACTGTAACTGAATTCACCTAATTTGTTCCCAAACAAGCATAGGTTGATCATTTTTTGAAAGTCTTTGATTCCGACTAGGGTGATGTTTTTTAGGACGTAGGTAAGAGCGTCACCCAATCTTGCAACAAGTCCCTTGATTTTACTCTGGACGATGTTCTTCTTGGCCAAGAGCATAGTACTGGGTTAAAGCACCTGACCCAATGGTGCACTGGATGCTGCTTTAAGAGCACTGGGTGAATTATAAGGCCCCACCCTGACCCGGGTGCTTAATGCGGCTATGGAGGGCATGATCCCTTGTAGTTGGGCTGATTCCATTATAGTTCCTATTTTTAAGAAAGGGGATGGATCTGAACAGAAGTGCTATCATTCCATCTCCCTCCTGGATTCCTCTGCAAAGTTGATGGGTAGTGTTCTCCTACAGAGACTAGAAAAGTGGGCAACAGATAATTGTATCCTTTTGGAGACCTTTGATTTGGTTGATCACTCGATTCTTTAGTATACATTGCTCTCACTTGGTGCCACTGAGATATTTGTCTTTTTCTTGTCCCGGTTGAACAAGAATTTGTCTGCCAAGGTCTGGTATAGCCCCAATGGAGAATGTTCCCCATCATTAAAAATAAAGAGGGTGTTAGAAAGTCATTATTTTGCCCTGTTCACCTTCATTGTTTGCTGTATGATACTGGTGATAACTGACTCTGAGTGTACCCTGGGCTGTGCTAACCAGATCCAGGGCCACTGCTATGTTTAACAATGGTACATGCAATAGGCTGCACTTACAATTGACAATACAGCCCCTATAAGTCACTAGTATATAATAGGACCAGAGGGTGTAACCTGCATATAAGTCCATAGTATATATTGGGGCATGGATCCCTAGAGGCCCAGCAGATTTCCTGCACTTGCATGTGTGTGCTGTTGTGTGCCTGCCGTCCTTTTGAAGGCAGTCCTGCCTTGCAGCTTGTCTTTAAAAGTAAATTCTCACAATTGGTTTTGACAGACCATACAGGTACCTAGTATATAATAGGGCTAGGTGATTCAAAGCCCCAAGTATATAATATGGCATGGAAATTTAGAGGCCCAACAAATTTCCTGCCCTTGCATGTGTGCACTGCTGAGTGCCTACTGTCATTTTAAAGGCAGCCTGGTTTTGCAGACTGCCTTTGAAAGTAAATCACTTGCAAACTCGACTTTGGTGGCATTGGCACTCCAAAAGCGACGATCTATCTTATTTTTGAATATTAGACACCCCCAGGTCTCCCCTGGGTGTTCCAGGGGTGGGGCTATGTAACTATAAGCAGCAAGCTTATAAAAGATGTTTATATGCCTTGATGAGGGAAAAACTGCTCATTTCCTTTCTTCCGATTGTAGATACTTAACTCCATAGGCTAACATTGCAATAATTTATTTAGGCATAACTATTGCTAGGAAAGGAGTGAAATATCATTCATGGACTCAAAATGTTGGTATTGATAAAGGCAACAACTTGCCACTGTTAAATGTTTCATAACTAGTACAGAAGAGACGTTATAGAACGTTTTCTTCTGTAAGCCAAGATCCAGCCTTCTAGTGGTCCCTGCTGATTGGTCAGCCTTAGCAGGATTAGACAGGCTGATTTGATTAGGTGATAAGGGACTGGCCAGAGCAGAGGCTATCTGATGAAGATAGCTCTGAAGCTGAAAAGAATGGGTCATGCAGAGGGGGCTGGGCAAATCTAACTGAGCTCAAAGTGACAGCAGATCAGTAAGGAATGGCAGGCGTACCTTCAGCCACATCCTGTGCCCCAGCCCTGATGGCAGGTTTAGGAAAGGAATTTCAGAGGTCAGGGGAAGAGAGCTGATGGAAATAAGCCACACACTGTGTTGATTTAGCTAGCTCTTACTCCGCTGGAGAGAAATCATCCATGTTTGATTTTGGATGCCCAGTGCTTTGTGGGACAAGAAGATGGCACACTTGGTAGGAAGTTGTCCTGCTTTTAGGTGGTACCCAGCATCCCATTGGACAGAGGTGCTCCTCCTGTTTGGAGGGTTAGCAACTGTAATTGTACTTGGTGACTAATACCCAACACTGTTTCATACCTACTAGGTTGAGGTTGGGTATATGACATTTTCTTATTGCTTTACTCACTATGAAGCAGAAGCCTATGGATATGCTCCCATGCCCATGTGACGGTATCTCTAAGGAGAGCACTCAGCACTTTGTCTCATTTTGTAGCTTTTATGATGTCCTAAGGAAATATTACCCAAAACTGATGTTTCTTGCAATGTTATGAGTTATAATGCTGCTCACTGACCTCTATGCAGACTGGTGGATCCCTTGTTATGCCTTAGTATTGCTTCCTATATTTGGGGTGCAATTCGAATTAGGAAAAGTATTTTATTCTAATTTGTAGTATGAGGATGGAGCTTGGATTTTTAACTGTATTGTTTTTACATCGTATGTTGCACATTTGTTTTTGAAAGTTTTTATTATTATCTGCTGCTGTATTTACTCCTTGTTCTTTTGTGGTCTCCTTTGATTGTGCCAAATAATTGACAGTGGAAAAATTGCATTATTTATCAATGCACCCAAAATACTGCTAACATCACCAAATGTAAGAAAGATATTACGTACATAAATGGGTCAACACCTTTGAAATTTTGAAATGCAGAATTGAATGCTCCCACAACCTACATCTTAATCATGGAAACGTTTAAAACATCTTCGGGCAAATGATTCACTCAAGTTTAATAAAGTGTGTCAATACTACTTGCATTCTCAGTGAGAGATGCGTTTACCCATGAGTTGGTAAAGGGTAAACTTTTAAGTGTTCATTTACCTTGCAGAGAGATCAGAGACAGAGGGGCACATGTACAAGAAAATGTCAGAGCGCGGAGCTGTGCCAAATTTGGCAGTGCCGCTCTCTGACATTTCCAAACTGCAGGGATGTGCTGTATTTACAACAATACAGCACATCCCTGTGATTTCCATAATGCAAAACGTTGCTGTCTATAGTCAATGCAGGCACTTTAGGGTGCCTGCTTTGACTGCATTGACATGGTCCATGCCCAAGATGGACTTCGGTCCATCTTCGGCATGGACCATGCTGCCGTCCATGCCTAAGATGTACCGCAGCATGGTCACATCTTCTGGAGGGCAAGTAGACAACAATGCATGCATCTTTTCGAGGAATTTAAATCTGTTGTGAAATTCACACTTCTCTGCATTTAGTGTGAGACCCGCATCAGCAAGCAGTCAACAATCTTGTGTGAGTGCTTTATCATGATTCTTTTGTGGAGCCCCAAACACCAGTAGATCATCACTGTAGTTAAAAACATGTATGGCAGGCTGAATTTTTCAACGAAATGCATCTTGAAAGATTTCTCCATCTGACAACACACCAAAACTGGGTCTTTTATACCTGAACAAAGCAACATGAGTTGAAAAAGTAGTATTGTATCTACTGTTTTCTTCCAGTTCAAGATGATGGCAGCCTTTATTCAAATCAATGTGATAGAAAAAGTTGGCATCATTTAGCTTCGTGATCATGTCAGCAATGTGTGAACCTCAGTATCTTTCTCTTTCAATTGCTTTGTTGGTCTGTCACATGTCAACAAAAATGTGCACTGAACCTCCACTGTCCTTTTTTGGTACCACCACAATGGGTAAAACCCACAGTGTCAGATTGGTGGAGTGATCGATGATGTCATGCTTTAATAGTGTTTTTAGTACTTTCTCAATGGCTTCCTGTAAGTGAAAAGCAATTTGACAGTGTCCCTGTGCAATAGGGGTAAAATCTTTATTAGTGTGAAGCTGTACCTTCATTGTCTTAAGTTTCCCAAGTCCATGAAACAATGCCAGGAATTAACTCACTACTTCAGAATGTGCATTAAAGTTGTAGTTAATAGAGATCAGCCCCATGTCAGGAGCAGAATCAAAACTAAATAACCGTTCACTCAACAAAGTATCTGGAAGGGCATGCATTGCCACTTGCACTGTTGTTTTCTTGTGCCTCATGGATCCTTTACTTAGAAGGAGTACAAGCTGCCCAGGTGTACACCTTTGTTCTTGACGGTTGTAGGGCAATTATTCACCTTGAGCATGATTTTAGGACAATGTCCCAATCAATTGTGCTGCTTCGTGTGGCAATTCTTTTCAGATATTTGTTTTTCTTTGCAAGTGCCCGATCCTATATGCACACATAAGAATGTGACTGACATTACTATTGCATATCTATCTTCCTCACTGTCACTTGATGATGACACCAATGAAGATGAATTTGAAAATGATCACTTCTTTTTGTTTGTACTTCCCTTAGTCAATGTTGTTATTTGGACATGTGGGAGTGGCTTGAATGCTACTGGAACTTTCTAGCGTTCATCTTCTCATCCCTTTGTGATGCACTAGTTTTTCTTTAGCTTTGCAAACCATTATGAAATGGTTCTCCTTCCCACAGCCTTTGCATATTTGTCTTGTTGCAGGGCATTTACCTTCATATGGAATGGAGATTCTACAACACAATTCCTTTTGCTTTGGAAACATCAGTCTGTGGGCCTCTGTCTAGTGTTTCTGCTTACGTTTCATGCTCAATGCTGAATCATTTTGGGTTGTTCCAGCTTCAATATCAGCAGCCTGTTGATCTACATGTTCCTCTGCTCTTGCAGCCATAAGCACTTTTTCCAAATTGAGTGTTTCTTACATTATAGGTTGATGGAATAAGAGAGGCAATCATCGATAACTCTAAGACTCATGGCTTCTTCATCATTCAATTCATTGAACATGCAGTGCTTTATGAGCGTATCAAGCCTCTCAACAAACTCATCCATTGTCTCACCAGCTTCCTGGTTTGCTTGGTTAAAAGTGCACCTTTCATAGTAGACCTTCAGCTTTCGGTTGAACTTGGCTTCCAATGTCTTCTTGATTTGACAGTATGACACTTCACCAGCTTGTGATATCTTCTTTATCACTTCTTTTACTTCGTCACCTGCATGATTCTTTAAGTACTTTATGATCTTTGTATAATCTGCCTCTTCTATAGCATCTAAGAAGTCATCAAATGTTTTGATCTAGGCAGTCCATCTTGCTCCAATATTATGCTTTTTGGTGGTATTGAAATGAGGCGGTGGTTTTAGGAGCACAGCTGCCCTGTATTTGGCACTTTTCTCATTCTCCATTTGTTCTAGTGTGTGCTGTTCAGACAGAGTTTTTCCTTTAGCTTCTCTTGGCCCGGTGGCACCTCTGCAAGCATTAGCATGCTCACTAGTACTCAGGTCATTGTGCAAGAGCTGAAGTGGGTAGACGCTATCTTCCTTCTTGATGGTGAGCAATGGTTTCACTTCTTGCAAGTGCTCTTCACCTCTCTTGACTATATGCATTATAACTGGCTGTTGCCGCTTTAGCGTTTCTCTGTGCCTGGTTAAATTTGCGTTGAACAGTTACCTGCACCTGAGTGCTGCTGTCTTTATCACTGCCGTTTTGTATTGGTGATGGCTCTGTGTTTTGCTATGGTGCAGTCTCTCTTCTTTTGGCCTTCTCAGCAGGTTTTTTGGAAGACTTACCACTGTGCTCCTCCATAAGCTGAAGTTGTGCTTTGACTTCACATATGCCAACTGTTGATCGCTTCTTGAGGTTCATGTGGCACACACAAGCAGTTTGCTAGACCACAGCATATTCTCAGGAAGAGAAGTCAATCTTGTCGCCAGTTGTAGCATCCTTCCTAACCCAGGAGCAGATAACAGAACGCACCACACACAAAGCTCAGGTTTGCATGTCTTTATTGTTCAGCATGTAACTTTTAACTGAAAAAGAGTCACAAAGTGAACTGCATCAGAAAGTTTATTAACCACATCCACTCAGACCCATCAGTTTACGAAATACTTGTAGGAAGTCTGCTGAGGACCACTAGAGGCCTCATGCGCACAAACACAGGACACAACAGCCATCATACAGTTTTCATAAAGATTTAACTATATTGAGGCTCAGGATGTTGTCCTGCCCCTGGGACGAAGAACAGCTGGACCGTGCAACCATTCAACTGTGAGCTAAAAGGCTATTGGCTGGGGATATCAGTGGGCCATTTTTAAGTTTTACCTGCACAGCACTTGCGCTGTGTTTACAAAGTCTTTTGTATTTAAAAAAAATGTTTTAAAAAGTTTAAAACCCGCCTCTTACTTACATGAACTTACCATTTGTGTATCCCAACGTCGATCTAATTTACTTGCTTCTCATCGCCAGCACGTTTTCTACTTGCACTTCCTGCTCTTT
The DNA here is from genome assembly GCF_964204655.1 of Triturus cristatus. Classification (NCBI taxonomy): domain Eukaryota; kingdom Metazoa; phylum Chordata; class Amphibia; order Caudata; family Salamandridae; genus Triturus; species Triturus cristatus. The sequence goes on from NC_140591.1 coordinate 1,565,394,478, forward strand.
TTGCTATGCTTTTACCGTCCATGCCTTCGGGTGGAGCTTGGACCAAGTACAGCTTCCAGCTACTTGCTAATGTCCTTCGACTGGTTACTTCACTGAGAAGGTACTTTATTTTGCATTTCCTAACAAGTACTACTTACGAGTCCATCTGCATGCCCTCTCTCCTCCCCATGATCTTGCAGCCTCCTCCCGGGTCGAATCTTGTTGCTTCACCCCTCTTTCCATTTATTTCTGTTACCATGGATACAGCTTGCATCTTTTTGACGTCATTCTCCTCTATCCAATAAACTAATCTCTGGTTCTTTCAAATTGTTTCCCTTCAGACAGCATGAATAAATGTTAAGTCCTGCTGATTGATCGAGAAAACCTTTAATCACTGCCCTCTGTAACATGGAGAACTACTGGGTCTGGTAAATTCTGTGTAATGTCAGATAAGTCAAGGGGACGCATATATGGGTTTCTTCCGGAGCATGCAATAGAACCAGGCTTATGATTTTAAGTAATTTTTATCATTACCATTGTCTTAATTGTTTCTGTTTCTGTTTCTGTGTAGCAAAATCCTTTTTTACAAAATATATGGATGACTGTCTCATCCTTTTTAAATTTAAATGCAGAAAAATGTTGAAAACATCATTTTAAAATGTTCCACCCACGGGAGACAATGAGAATTTCATTAGGTTGCTTAGCAACAGCCGCAATATGACTCTGCAAGCTCAGTAAAATCTCTCTGTGTGTTGATTTAAAATCTGGTAACACACAACAAGCCAATTTGTTTCACAGTGATTGGATTATAACTAGGAATAAAGTAGTCATTGATGTGCATTAAAATCAAGGATTGGAAATGCCAAAATGACTGAATTTATTCTGCTACACCCTGCAGCCTCTCCTCTAAACCTGCAGTCACAAACTGAGCTCCCTGCCCATATTGTCCTCTTACCCACGATTCACCCTCCACATACTCTGTAGTCACACACAGCATCCCTTGAACTCTTGCAGTTCTGCCCTCACCCAATGCTCCACTTAGACTCATCCACCACTGCCACAAACACAGCTCATCCTTATCCGAGACTCACACACTTCTCATTATGTACCCACAAACCACTAAAACACTACTTACACTAACTGCTTAACCTCAACTTTCCCAACCCTTGCCTTGCCCACTCAAACACCTCCCACCCTGCACTGAAAAACAACTCACCCTACACACACCCACCAATCACCCTACACCCACATGTTGTTCACCTTGCACATTCACATTACTCACCCTCTACTCATGCAACACACTCTGCCCATTCATACATCTCCCACCCTGCACTCAGGCACCATTCACCCTGAGCTCTGACACTCTGCACCCTTCACTCAAGTACCACTGACCGTTGCTGAGACACCTCTCACCTTGCCTTCAGACACCCTAATTCTCCACAGTTACCCAGAACTCTGACACCATGCACCCTTCACTCATGCACCACTCACCCTGCATTCTGAAGCTTTCACCCTTACTCAGACACCTCTCACCTTGACTTCAATCTCTATACACACCCTGTACTCTGAAACCACTCACACAACACTCAAACACTACTCACTCTGACTGAGACATGAGACATCTCTCACCTTCCCTCAGATACCCTCATTCTCTATACCCACCCTGCATTCAGACATTGCTCACCATGCAATGACACCCCTCACCTTATACTCATACACCACTCACCCTTAGCTCAGACACTAGTCTCCTGTGCTCACAACAGCACTAAACCTGCATCCACTCACCACTCATACATATCCCAACCAAGACTTGCTCTCCAATCATCCATCCATCATTCACCCTACCCTCAGTCACCACTCACACTGAACTAACCTACTATTCACACTGAATTCATAAACCACTCAGCCTGCACTTATAAACCACTCACCATGCTCTCACTTACCATTCTTATACTTCTCCCAGACCGCCCTTTCACACACTTTCCACAGAACTCTCCCAGCACAAAGACACACTGCACACAAACTGCTTGCCTTGTACACACACACACCATTCACCCTGAACACAAACAAAGCTCACTCTCTACTCACACACTACTCAACCTGCACACTAACACACTGCTCATCCAGTGCACTCATACACCTGCCCTGCTGACATATCGTTACAACACTTAAATACCTTTTGCCTACCCTCAGACACTGCTCACACTGCACACTCACCCACCATTCATTCTGCAAAATCATCCCTGGCATTGCACTAGCAGTTGGATACTGCTCACTCTAAGCTCACACAGACAGTGTTGATTCTGCATTCGTACAACATTGACATACCGCTCACACAGCACTGACATTCCTCTCACCCTCCACCACACCTCTCACTGTGAACTCAATCTTCTCATCCTGCCCTTATACAATTGGCATATCACTCACCCTACAATCACACACCTTTTACCTTGCAAATAAACAATCATCAAATAATGACAGTTTACTACTTCTCTGTGTGCTTCATTCTGTATCACACATAGAAATAACACATTTCCTTTATTGATTGTTTATGAGCAGGAAGGGACACCTTACTGCACTTTAACAATCACTGCCTGCAATGCATTGTAGTGTAGATTCATGATTTTGCCACCCCCAGCTTCAATTACCTCTTCCTGAAGCTGATCACTGATCTATGCTCTAGATATAGACGTCTCCTAGTAGCTGGTGATTTCAATTATCACTGGGACAAAGCACAAAGAGAGCCATCTGCTAGCCAATTTGAGACTGCAATGCCGTCAATGAACCTCCACCAACTTGTCAACAGCCCCACCCATGAAATGGGCCATATCCTTGACCTTATCTGGACATCGCAGCCTTGGGCTACTTTAACCGATATCAGTCCCTGCACTTGGTCCGATCATTCGCTACTCAGATGTTGGGCCCCGAGTGACAGTCAACCGTCACAACCACCACCGGTGTGGAGAAAGGTGCGAAACTGGAGAAAAATTGAGGCGGATCATCTAGTAGCCACCCTGCTCACACTCCCTCCCTTAAAAACTACAACAGGGAATCTTGATCAGGAGAGTGAAGCCCTCTCGGCTAACTGACGGGAGGCCATAGACAAAGTGGCACCAGAGCGGAAGGAGAAAGTCAGAGACAAGGGTAAGGGGGCCCCGTGGTTTAATAAAACTCTGAGGGAAAGGAAACAACATTTCCACCAAGCCGAGAGGCAGTGGCACAAAAGATATGACCCAGATGAGTTGATTACTTATAAAGCCCGTCTCACCTCTTACAAGCAAGTCATTATAACTAGGAAAGTGGAGTATTATGAGAGAAGGATTACAGAGGCAGCTAACATAACCAAATTGGGCTCCCCGGCAGACCCCTGCCCTCCAAGGATTTTCCAAATGGCCCTTCCAGGGCTGGAAAAACAGATTCTTATGCTGCTGAACAACTCCCTGGAAACCGGCTACTTACTTGTCAACCTAAAAGAAGCCAGGATAACCCCCCTGCTACAGAAGCCAGGTGCTGATGCTTCCACTCTTAAGAATTATAGACCTATCTCCCAGCTCCCCTTCTTGGCGAAAGTGATAGAACAACATGTACTGAAGACACTTTCGACCTATTTGGAGGACCACCAGCTACTCCAAGCACAGCAGGCGGGTTTCAGAGCCCATCATAGTACTGAGCTAGTGATGCTGTCCGTACTTGACGAGCTCAGAATTATGGCTGACAACAAAAAACCGAGTGCTCTGATTTTATTAGATCTATCAGTGGCCTTCGATACGGTCTGCCACAAAAAGCTGCTGTCCCGTCTTTCTGACCTGGGCATCAGTGGGCTAGCACATCAATGGCTAGAATCATTTCTATCGGACCGGACTCAGAGGGTTCAGTTGGGTGAGCAGGCATCGGCTAAGGGCATTCTTACCTACGGCGTACCCCAGGGCTCCGCATTGTCCCCGCTCCTCTTCAAGATGCACCTGCAACCCCTGGTGGAGACCCTGGCTCACATGGATTGCCGGGTCTTCAATTATGCAGATGATGCCCAACACCTCATACGGATCAACAACTCTAGTCAGGACCAGGAATCGGCGCAAAATCTACTCAGATTCACAGTGAATTGGATGACAGCCAATTCTCTGAACATAAATCCTGACAAGACTGAAGTGCTCATCATTCCCACAAAAAGCAAACCTTGGTGTGACCTTTTTTGGCCACCAGAACTGGGCCCTACCCCATACCAGTACAGGTCGTAAAAAGCCTGAGTATAAAAATTGACTCAGAGTTGTCCATGTCCAGCCAGGTCACCACAGTGGTGGGAACCTGTATAGGGCTTATGAGGCAGTTGTGGAAACTTGCCCTCTTCTTTCAACAGCCTCACTCAGGCGATTGTATCCGCCACTGTCGTCTCTAGGCTGGACTATGGGAATGCCCTATATATTGGTCTCCCCCAGACACTTATCAAGAGACTGCAGGTAGTGCAGAATGACACGGCCAGGCTCATTTTCAGACTTCCCAGAAGGATCCACGCTACCCCTCTATTACATAAATTGCATTGGCTCCCCATTAAACAGAGAGCTCAATTCAAAGGCCTCTGTATTGCCCACAAAGCAATCTAAGGCCAAGCTCCAGTGTACATAAAAGAACGCCTTGGGAACTATGTATTATATGCGATCATCTGAGGCCTGCTGCCTTGTCCTTCCGCGATACACCACCAAATCCAAAGGGGGCAGAGCGTTTTCTGTCATGTTCCCACAAATTTGGAACAATCTTCTAAGCACCTTCGCAGGGAACCGGTCCTCCTTACCTTTAGGAAACAACTTAAAACGCTTCTATTTAGGGAGGCGTTAGCCACAGTGTAATTTGTTGCATTGTGTTACCTGTTGCCGTCAGTGATTCAGGTCACTCTCTGTAAAAGCGCTTAGATACCTGAAGGTGATTTTGCGCGATACAAAAGACATTTAACATACCATAACATAACTGTGAGTGGCCCTCTATATGAACTAATAAAGTAGGATTTTTCATTTGAATGGTCATCTGAATGTGACCAAAGTTTAAAAAAGATAAAACACACAATTGAAAATGCAACTGAAATGACTTACTTTGATCCAAAATTGCAGACAGAAATTGTGGTGGATTCAAGCCCAGTGTGGTTGGGCTCAATCCTTGCCAAACACAATGGTCAGCCAGATACTCAGAGACCCATTGTGGCCTATGCTTGTGGGAACCTATCTCAGACCGAACGTGCTGATTCTCAACCTGAGAAAGAAAGCTTAGCTGTTGTATGGGCGTGTGAATACTTCCATGTGTTTCTATATCGAAAGCACTTGACCCTTGTCACAGATCATCAGGCGTTGCTTAACATCTTCAGAGATCCGAAAGCCAAGATGCCCCTTCACATCAAGCAGGGTTGTGCCTGCAGTAGTTTATGGTTACACTATTGTGCACAAACCGGGGAAGGATCAAAACTCTGCAGACTACTTTTCATGAGTACCGCTCCAGTGTCATAGTACAATGGCCCTTTCATAGTAAACTCAAGTGTGCCTGCAGATCTTTCTATTGAACAGATTTTGACAGCTAATAACACTGACGAAAAAAACGTGCTTAAACTCAAGGAAATCATTACAACACAATCATGGAAAAAACATACTCGAGCTCTTACAGATGATGTTGAGTGCCAGAGGTTCAAGAATTCCTCGGGAGAACTTTCTGTTACCCTTAATGGTGTAATTTAAAAACAGGCACAAACAAATTCCTGAACGTCGAGTTGACAAGTTATTGATCTGGCACACAAAGGACATTGTGGCATTGCAGCAGCTACAAGAGACATCAGGGATCAAGTGTGGTTCTCACTCCTTGATGAACAAGTTGTGATGGAGCTTAAAGCTTGTCATCTGTGCAACTGTCTTTCTCCCAAAATATCTCAGTACCCGCTGCACATGCCTGATCTTCCTAAGCTAGCATGGCAGAGGATTGCGGTTAACTTCTTTGCATCTCTCAATAATGGACACCATCTGATGGAAGTTGTCAATGATTATGCACATTTTCCTCTAGTGGAAGACTTATCATCAACCACACAGGACAGAGTCATCTAGAGGACATTTTCACAACATGCAGTGTTCCCTCCATTCCCAAATCTAACAACAGTCCGCCCTTTAATAGCAGAGAGTTCATGAACTTTCTTAATCACATGAACATCAAACATCAGAAAATGTGCACCTCTCTGGCCACAGGCAAATGGCATTGTTGTACGATTTATGAGTACTTTGAAAAGGGTGATTCAGCGTGCTGCGCTGGAAGGCATCAACCTCAAGTCAGCTTTATGCCAACCCACCGTGCCTACCATTCCACTCCTCATTCCACAACAGTAGAAACTCCTGCCACCTTGCTGTTCAGGAGAGCTCTTAGAACGAAGATACCACAATGGACCACTAGCTGATCCATAGACCTCGATGAGATTTGTGTCACTGAAACCTCTCGCAAATGCTAAATGAAGGCGTACGATGTGCTTGAGACACACTTTTCGAGAAAGGAGGCTGAGTTCTTGTCAAGCAAAAGCGGACACACAAGACTGATGCTCCATTTTATGCTGAACCTCTAAGAGTTGTGGTGAGAAAGGACATATGGTAACTGCCCATAACCAGAAACTCGTCTCACTTTAAGCCTTTGCCTCGATGTTCATCAGCTCCAGACCAGTGAGGCAAGTCCACCTGAGTGCCCACATCAAGCATCTGACTCTTCGCCTGAAATGCCAGATGAAGGCACCTCTCCTCTATCTCGTACAAATAGTTCTGAAAGATTGGTGCTAGCACCTCAATGACTCATCGAGGAGTTATAATGTGAATATGTATTCCTCATTTTTTTCTGCAGCCAGTTTCAGGGGCAGGGGTATGGGCAAGGGATGCTCTTGCATGCTCTAGAGGTTTGCAGGTCTCCTTTATCAGTTTACCCACTTTTCCTTTCATTTCCAGGGTCTTGGGAATAATCATGAGGGAGCAGTCAGAATTAACTTTAATAGCTCCCTTCTGGAAGAGAATGGATTGGATCCGGCTCCTACTGCAGCTGGCCATAGCCAGCCAAGGAATGATGTTTCCTCAGTTCAAGGTTCCTATTGTCCTGGCACGTTCAAACCATCACTAGTCCTCTCTATCTACCTAATGTTCCATTATTGTGCAGTTCTTCAGGGTGGTTTTCACATACTTTTGTCGGACTACAATGGGCAGCTATTAAAGCCCTTAGAGATCCTTGGGATGGTGCTGAGAAGATTCAATTATTAGTTCCCTCTCACTTGCAGGGGTTTTCTTGGGCAACTCCAAAGCCTATGTTCTTTGTTCCTGTGTGGGATTTGTCTTGATTATACAAATTTACAGATTCTTCCATTTGAACCCCTGGAAACATGTTCCCTGAAGTTTCTGTCCTTCAAGATGCTATTTCTTTGGCCATCACTCCATCACTAGAAAGGTTGGAAGAACTAGGCTCTCTAATTCTCGTAGCTCCTTATCACAAACCTTTCCCAGACAATCTTACTCTTAGTCACGGCCCTGGTTTGGTTGCCAAAATTCATTCAGCTTTTCATTGCTTTCAGGAGATTGTGTTACCAGTTGTTCCCCAATGCCTTCTCCCCCCAATGAGTCTTTGCTTTATTGTTTAAATGTACAAAGGGCTGTGTGCTGATCTCACTGATTCCTTTATGCAATAAAATTGTCCCTATGTACATTTTTGAGCTTTCAAACCTACTTCTTCCCTTAGTCATTGTTTGAGATACACCATCTCCATGGCTTCTGAACTTCTCAGCCTTCCTTGTCCTATTGGAGTTGCAGGTTACTCCAATGACTGCATGTATAATTCTTGAGTAGAAGTGATGGGGTTTTCCTAATAGGTTATTTGTATCACTGCAACGTTCTTGCACCTCTATCTCCCCTTAATAGATGGGAGTGATTTTGAAGGGAAGGACAGTTTTGGTTCATCTGTGATTGCTTCTGTTTGTAGGATCTGAACTATTAAGGTTGTTTTCATGTTTTCTGTGTGCACTGGCCTTTAATGTCTATCATTCATTATTTATCATTACAAAATCTACTTTGCCACATACTCTTTTAGTAAGGGCTGGTTTTCGAAAATGGAAGAGGAGATATTGCTTTGATTATTTACTGATAAGCCCATTACTTGTATTCCTTCTCCCTCATTACAAAGGATGGAGTTACGACTTCCAAGAGGCTCATGTAGAGAAGGTGGCATAGCGCCCGTTGAAGATGGCAGCAGGGTAACAGAGCTCTGTCGCTGCTGTGAGGTATTTGCAATCACATACCTGCAATTTTGGCACCAGACTGCTGCTTTCAAATTCCATGTGAAGCAGAATACTTCTGGAACAGGACCGCATTCGCGAGTAACAGCCTAATAAGCTCTTTATCATCTTTACTAAGAAAAATGCTTTCTGAACCAAAGCTCCAGCTGCACCTGCCATCTTATCTCCTCACATGAGGTATTTTTTTTTAGACTGCACACTGCATCATACTGCAGTACTCTTGACATAACCTTTTAACCCTGCAACCTTCATGAATCTTTCTGCTGTTCTGTGTGCTTTGTGGGCAATTTCACTTTCACCAATTTCTCTCTTTAAGTCAGCCTTTCTATTTTCTGAAGCACTGCAATCGACAGCCATGTGAGATTATTTCAACCACATTTTATCTGCAGTTCATTTGGAGATAATTCTCTATACGGCTCCCTTTATTGTATCTTCTATATTTATGTATGGGGAAAAGTAGGAATTAAAAAATGGACACCCCTGACATGGCACACTCTCAGTATACTGTGGATACTAAAAATCCTTTTTCTCTACTGGAATCCAATTTAGAACTTCCTGATATTGTGTCTCAGGACTCTCATCCATCCTTCTCCTCCTGCGCTTTCACAATTTCTTCTAAGCTACTCTCTAAAATACCAACCACAGCTCTGCTAATAGCAAACAAAAGGCCAAAGAATATCCTTCATCACCTGCTAAACCAATTTATCTATCTCTATTGAGCTCCATCTAGATCAGATTCACGTCTTGAAGCCCTATATGAAGTAAACTAATACAAAGCTTCAGCGATTGAATGACAATTGAGTTGGGAACATAGAACATCAGATGCCTTCTATTCAGGATACTGCTCAGATTGTTATGTACCTCAAAGCGAAAGTGTCATATCTTAAGAAGGCTACTTAAGATTTGGAAAATCGCAATAGGCGTAATAATCTTTGCATTTATGGTTTTGTGGAGGAAATGGAGGGTTCCTAGCCTATTTACTTTTTCCAAAATGTTCTTCCCAAAATTTTGGTTATACTGAATCCACTAAACTTAATATACAACTTGCTCATAGGCTTGGTCATCGATCATAACATGCCTCTTCATCACAAACATTTTATGGGGTCATAAAATATTTACTGGAATATCAAGATCTTCTCACGGTTACCAAGGCAGCAAAAACCAAAGGCCGTGTTACGTGGTCAGGAAACCCATTATATTTTGTTCAAGAACTGGCTAAAGCTACAGCAGACAGACAGAAGACATTTCTAGACATGCAACCCATCTAGCCACATTTGGTCTTTTCCATCCGTGCTTCTTTAAAGTAACTTACAATAAGAAAACAATTATGTATGAAGATCCCTCCATGCAGCAGAAATCTATTGACAACTGTAAAATGGAAACAATTGACATTTCTAAATACCCTTTCATTTGAAGGCTTTATATAACATTCTTTTTATGTGTTTTCTGTCTTCTATATTTTGTATTCTCCATCTTGCTCTTTCTCTATCAATGTGTTATTTTCTTTTATATTTTTCTCTCTCTCTGTTAAGAAATGCATATTCTTATTTTTTTACTCACTTAAACTAATTTACGTCATTGTTATTCTTCACATATAGAGTATGTTAATTTCACTGAAAATTCTTTATTCATGACTTTACGCATAATTAGTTGGAATGTAAAAGGAATAGTTTCACCTATGAAAAGACAAAGGGACTGATTCACAAAGACAATCTGAGAAAAAAGTCCAACTTTCGGACTATTGGTATTCACTGAGGTAATTTCCGAGTCATAGCTTTACATCCACAGTTGGGCTGGAATTTCCAGCTCAAGCTGTACTCACCAGCTCAAGCCGTATTCTCCGGCTCAGAATCTCCACACCCAGGGCGGAAACTCCAGCTTGGGCCAAATGAAGTGTAATCAATAGGCTGGAATGTAATTTGAACAAAAAGGGACATAAGGAGCATGAGATATATGGTAGAGGAGGTCATGAAATTCAGTTTGGGCAGGGAAAAGGGTGTGGCCAGACACTACATCACATGTCAGAAACGTTTGCTCCTATCCATATGGTACATGCAGTCCACAATTTGCGCTCCACTCAGTGTTGACTGTAGTGTTATACCAAACCATTGCAAAACACTACAGTCAGCCTTGAGGAAACTCATGTTACTGAATTGGAGACCAAAATAAGTGTTATACATTGAAAGGGATATGCATTTTCCTCACCAGATACAGGGAACTGAATGGAGTTGCAATTTTGTGTAAATAATCTTTGGATGTTACCTTGTTATCACACGGATCGGATCTATAAGGTTGGTGGCTTCTCGTAAGATTACAAGTAAACAAATTACCAGAATCTGTTTTTAATATTTATGAATCCACACATCCTAATAAAACATTTTGGCCCTCAATTACAGCCACATTGATGTCTATTTCTGATGACTACTTGGTGGGGATTGCAATCTGGTAATTGATCTTTTTTAGATTGCTCCTCCAAGGCTTCTTTTGTCCCTTCCTACATTCACAAACAATTTACCACAGCCATCAAACAAGATCCCTTATTGGCTCCTGGACAATTTGCAACCCCTGTTTACAAGAATATACCTTTTTCTAGCCTGTAAATTTCTCTCAATCTAGGATTGACCACCTTTTCATTTCAAAACCTCTATCTCAGCACAACTTACGAGCTGAAATGGGCACCCTTTTATTTTCTGATCATGCACTGGTAATTCTAGATCTAACCTCCTTCCCCCCAAAGTTAGACGTTGGTGCTTCAATACTTCTCTTTAATTGGATACCTGTAGGGGTGGGCGGAATTTGCGTAATTGCGTTACGCAAATCTCCGCGAAACGGTAAAAAATCTCCGCGAACACGCAGAAATTCCGCGAACACGCGGAATTGCTTGTTCGCGATGCTTTTTTCCTGTTCGCAATTGCTGTTTGCGTGCTCGAGGAGAAATATCTCGCGAACATGCATTTTGAGAACGCGAACAAGCTAAAATTTCGCGAAATCGCGGAAAGCAGACTTTTGAGCAATTTCGCGTTCTCCGCGGAACGCGAAATTACGCAAATTACGCAAATTCCGCGAGCGGAACGGAATTTTCCACCCAGGCCTAGATACCTGTTTCACACAACATTTTGAAACCTTTATAACAGACGTTTTTGCTTTGAATGAATCTCCTGACTTTATCATTTCAAATTATTTGGGATACATTCAAGTTGCTGCTAGAGATTTTATCATCACTTATGTTTCAACGAAAATAAAATATATTTGTTAAAAAACACTGGATTCATTGAAACATGTTAACTTCTTAGAACAATCTTATTTCACACCCAGTTCTAAGACTTGTTTACTTAATTTATTTAACCCCTTCGACGCGCATGACGGAACGGTTCCGTCATGCACGTCGGTTGCGCTGTGCGCATGACGGAACCGTTCCGTCATGGCCCCGCCCGCGCACGGAACCTTCAGCGTGGCGCGGAAATCCGCGCCGCGCTGAAGGGGTTAAGGCCACATTTGAATTCAAGAAGCTCTCCACGGAAGAGGATAATTCTTATCTCCTTGAATCTTGTTTCAGATACTATGGTGGTCAAAATAAGGCAGATAAACTCCTAAAAAATTATCTTGAAATTAAAAAGGAACAAACTTAAATAGAACACATTTTAAGAGATGATTCCATACCTTTTTTTGGAGATAATGACATCCTCAAAATCTTTATATATCAGAATAAGATCCTAGACAGTCTGATATTAACTCATATCTTTCTTCTATCTGTAAGGAATTCAATTTAACTACGTATTTTTCTTCCCTTGATTCTAATGTCACAAGTCATGATATTCTCAATGCCATTAACTCTATTAAAAAGGTAAAGCTCCTAGGTCTGATGGTTTTCCTATTGAATTCTACCTTAATTTCCCTAAACAATAAATCCCTAAATCACATTGATTATTTACTTCTTTTACTTCCAATTCTGCTACTGGGACATTTCAAGAAGCTTTAATGTGCCTTATACCAAAAGATAACAAAGAACATATGTTCTGCATAAATTATAGAGCCATTTCCTTAGTTAATTCTGATTATAAAATGTTTGCCAAAATTCTGGTGTTATGCCTTAATCCTCTCTGCCCCAATTTAATTGCTCACGAACAAGTTGGTTTTGTTATAGGTAGACAAACCTCTGATAATACCAGGCTTTTCTGAGACATTCTGACAAGATCTAAAGCTTATAACCATTATTTAGCAGCCATTTTCTTGGATGCTGAGAAAGCTCTCAATTCAATCGGATACATTGGAAACTTTCATTCTCTACACTTTCATGGTTTGGTTTTGGAGAATAGTTCATTAACTTAGTAGCGCTTTTATATTTTTTCCCTTCTGCTTCTATATTTGTCAATGGCCTAATCTCCTCTCCTTCCCTTTTACATAGAGGTGCACGACAAGGCTGTCTCCTATCACCGCTTCTTTTTATCCTGGCTCTCGAACCCTTTCTATCTACAATTTGACAAACTGGTGCCATACAAGGTTTCAAATAAGGAAATAAACAAATTAAATTTTACATTTTCACACTAGGCTGATGATATTTGTTTATATATGGCCTCTCCTTATTCTTCTTCACAACACTTTTTAAATGCAGTTTTTGCTTTTGCCTCATTTTCAGGTATAAACTTAATTCTGAGAAATGTGAAATCCTTCCACTTAACAAATGGTGTATCAAACATGATTTCCTCCCTTCAGAATTTCTTTGGAGCCCGACAAAAATTAATATTTGGTCCTTTGGCTCACTAATTATATAAAAGAGACTTTGGGCCAGATGTAGATGAATTCAATTTTGTAAATCCTTAACAGCGATTTTTACTGAATCGCTATTAAGGACTCGCAAAATTGAATGTAGGTAGGAATTGCAAAAATATTTGCGATTCCTTATTATTCCTTAATTGCGAATCGCAAATTGAGATTTGCAATTAAGGAATCCCATCCCATCCATTCTTATGGGCCAAGAGGCCCATAAGAATGAATTGGATTTGCGCCTGCAATTTGCAAGTCACCAAGAGGCACTCGCAATTTGCGGGCGCAATTTCAAGGGTGTAAGGGTTCCAAAAGGACACCTTGTTGCACCCCTGAAATGTGCATGTGTGCACATGTGGCGCACATACATGCCCTAAGGGCATGAATGTGTGTCACATGGCACTTTGTAAAAAGCCAAAAAATGCTTTCTGAAATGAAATCACAAAATACCACCAACTTGAAGTTGGTGGTATTTTGCGATTCCTTAAGGCAAAATCGCAATTTGCGATGCCTACCAGCATAGCATTTAGGGAATTGGAAATTGCGATTTTCTAAATGCTTGCGCAAAATGAGGAATCGCAATTGTACGATTCATTATTTTGCAAGTGGGTTTAAACTTACCTACATTTCTCGCAGTCAAATAGCGATCGCAAATTCTGCGAATTTCAGCGTTTGTGCTTGCTATTCGGCTTCCTACATCTGGCCCTATATCACTCAACCATACTGCTTTACTGTCTACTTTATCTAACCATACTTCACAATGGAACCCGCTATTTCTCTCCTGGTGGGGCAGGTAAGATTCTATTAAGATGATGTTAGTTCCTATTAATCATTTCTATCTTTCAGCAATTCCAATTAACTTTCCTGCCTTTGGTTTAAAAAAAACAAAATTCTAATCTCACTGCATTCTTACGGAATAATAAAAAGCACTGTATATGTTTGTCCAAATTACAAAGGAAAAAGCAGCAAGGGGGGTTAATTTTACTCATGTTCAGTCTTATCAAAATGCTTTCTTTTTAAAACAGTCAATACATTTTCAAGATGGCTCAACCACAATTCCATCTCCTTGATGAGATACAGAAATTGAGTTATCTTTTATTCAATCTTTCTCCTTTGCAGAATTTTTATCCTTTACTCAACGTGCTTATTCCATTTTTCTTCCTATTCTCAAAAATGCTTGCAGAATATTACATCCTCGATTTAGTGTAATAAATTCATTACAATTAATGATAAAACTGTCTTTTGGAAAGCCTGGAGAGATAAAGGCCTATGATGGACTCATCAATTGATACATAACCACTTACCTATCTCTTTTTCGCAGGCTCAAACCATCTTTCACTTTCTTCACTCATATCAGTACAATTTTCAGTCACTGTTCTCTTCTATTTCTACCACATACCTGTCACTTTATTTGTTAAAAATTTCCCCTTCTCCTATTTCACCTATACCAACATTATTGCTAACTGCCCCTACTGCTTCTCGTATATATACACCCCTTACCTCTCCCCTTGTGGAGGGACAAAAATCAACCCTAGAATCACAATGGGAAGCAGATCTTAACACCTCCTTTCCTATTCCCTTGTGGAACTTACTATGGCTTACAATTCGCAAGACATCACATGCTGCCAACACAACTCAAACATTCTTTTTTTATTTATAATTGCCTTCTAATTTCTCCCGTTTCTTTACACAAGTTTGATAGTGACACTACATGGTCTTGTTGATCCTGTTCTGAATCAGTTCTGATATCAAACATATTTTATTTGATTGTTCCACCGCCTATTAATTTTCGTTACAAGTAGGAAAACAAATTAACTCTATTTTTCAGACACATATTCCATTCTCCTTTATTAATTTATTTTTAGGTAGCCTTTCTGATGATTGGCTTTGTTGTACTTTTAATATACAAATAATAGACTTATTAATTGCCGTTGCATTTCAACAGATTACTAAAAGTTGGAAGACTTCTCTACATATTTTCTTTCTAGCATGGTGGTATGGTGTGTGTTAAAGGCTCTCCATTAACCATTTTTCTAGATTCTTCAGTTTTAAAAACTTTTATACATCAACCCTTAATTGATGAAGTATTTAAAACTCTTTTCATATATTATTTTTCTTATTAGAGCTTCCATTCCAATAGTATTTTGTTTTTGTTTTTTCATTTCCCTGACAATATGTAATCTATAATTTCCACTGCTGTTTAAAATTATGTTAATTTAATTACACAAGAAGTACTACTACTTTTGCTCTTTCTATCTTCTTTCTCCCTTCTCCCATATTCTGTTTTCTACCAATAATTGCAAATATTTTCCTGTACTATATCACAATTATTCAAATATTTTCAGTACATTGTTATTATGATATATTGTGAATCTACTGTTTGTTATTTCCCTTTTTCATACTTAATAAGCTTTACTCTTAAAATGTAAAAAGAGGGTTGAGTTACGCTATGATCAGTCTGCTAACCAGAGATCATAACAATTGTAGGACATTACATTATTCACATTATTTTACCGTAATCTTGTATCATTCCTAGTGTTTCCAATTTGGACCATTTGCAAAAAACATTATATGAACCAACAATTTAAAATATTACCACAACAGTGAAAACATGCCTTTCTTTAGGAGTTACAGCCATCTCTACAACCTAGTATTGCCAATTCTCGATACATGCTTTTTTTAGATCTAATGGAGTGTGGCAAATACAAAAATCCAGTCTTGTTTGGAGTAATCTTAATAGATAGTATGTTTCAGTCAGTCTAAAGTTTTTTTAAATGAAATGCAAATAGTAACAAATTGTGAAACTATTTATATGTTCTAAGTATATTTAACCACATATGTAAAAAATGATATTTTCAGGATAGAGGCCTTCTTTCAAATGAATGTGTTCTTTGACCGACCACTTTTGGTTTTCATGTACTACTAAGGTAAAATTACCTGACGTGCCCTTTCCCAATAGGATAGCAGGTTTTATTTCAGTCTGGTGACTTGTCTTGGAAATCTCTGTCTCACACCAGAAAGGTCCCTTCATTGAATCCATAAATGTATTGCTGATAGAAAACCAAACTTGACATTTGTATGTTAGCATTGTTGAAATATTCACAGTGATTCACTTATGAAAAAAATGGTTATGGCGCCAGGTGCCGTAGGTGATCTACCTTCTGTGAAATCCAACAGTAAGAGGCAATCTCGATAAAATAACAAAGTCACTGTTGCTTGCATTACAGCTCCATTAGGAGAAAAGTGACTGCCACAGTATGAGTCTATCCAGGGAACATTCTGGGAAGTTTGAACTAAACCATCCACAAAGCCTTCAGTTTCCTGAAGTATTGTACATACCTTGTGCGGATCTGCTTGTTTTTAATGCAGTAGATGATGGGGTTTATCAACGGAGGCAGAAGGAATAAGAGAAAACCCAAGACCTTATTCATAAGAGGTGGGACCAGGCTGGAAAACCTGTGAAGCACAGACAGGAAGATTCTTGGCACATAGAATAGGAACCAGTCTACAGAAAGGAGCTAAAGGGGCAGAGAACAGGTCACCCCCCACTCAATACATTGTATACAACAAAGACCTGTTCACACTATGAACCGATATTTCATACATCCGTATTGATGGCCATAAACGTTAGACCCTCATTTATAGCTTGCGATTCTGTCGTCTGAGCTATTCTACGGTGTGGTTCATTAAAAGGAAGAAAAAGACAATATGCCTACGAGGTATGTCAAAATGACTATCTATGTATAATAACCTTATGTCTCCCGCACCCAAAATATGGTGAAAAAGGAGTGAAAAGGAGTGTTGGTGCCTCACGGTAGCGCCACCAAAGAGGGTTAAGCAGGATGGTACTCGCCTGCTACCTCAATTTCTCATCATCAGCTACCAACACTCCAACAGCAAGAAATTGTGCATGATGCTGGTGATAAACTAAATAGGTGCTAGGGTGTGTGTTTAAGAAAGATAAGAAAGGAGAAGCTGTGCTAGAATGTGTGCACCGTCTCAGAAAACCCCTAAGTGATATATATTAATATCAGTAAAAGAGCTAGATCACACTGGCTTGCGTACTTTATTCTAAGCTGCGTGATAGCTCGTATGCTAAAATGCCGACATGTTTCGTTACCATTGGACAACACTCACGGTAACTTCTTCAGGGCGTGGGGTCTGTTCATTTATCCCTGCACCTCTATTTGTCGTTTAAAAACAATTCTGTGGGAGACAAAAGAGAATATACACACACACAACAACATGACTGGGTTGGTAACCTGTTAAAAATAGGGCAATTGTCCTATATATAGTCTTGAGGAACCCCCCATATGGCATATATTTACCAGGATGTAGCCCAACCTGGGCATACCTTTACCCTTGGGACCTTGCGGCTCTGTGTGCGCGTTCAAGGCACCACTTGTTCCACTCCAAACGTGAGTCTGTAATGTATAATACATAATGAGAAATGTAAGCTAGCTCCCGTTTTTATATCACATTCGTGGGTAATACGGGTGTGTCCCCCTCCCGTCTCAGGTGATGCCTCCTCATCTCGGAAAATCATTATTAATCGGTGCCTCACTTTTAGCATCCCCCTTGAAAATTGTTCCCCTCCAAACGGACAACCTTCTCCACACTATCTCGTTATATTCCAAACTCAGTGTATTCAAATCTCCACTCGTTAGCCTGTTAGCCTGATTTGAATACACTGAGTTTGGAATATAACGAGATAGTGTGGAGAAGGTTGTCCGTTTGGAGGGGAACAATTTTCAAGGGGGATGCTAAAAGTGAGGCACCGATTAATAATGATTTTCCGAGATGAGGAGGCATCACCTGAGACGGGAGGGGGACACACCCGTATTACCCACGAATGTGATATAAAAACGGGAGCTAGCTTACATTTCTCATTATGTATTATACATTACAGACTCACGTTTGGAGTGGAACAAGTGGTGCCTTGAACGCGCACACAGAGCCGCAAGGTCCCAAGGGTAAAGGTATGCCCAGGTTGGGCTACATCCTGGTAAATATATGCCATATGGGGGGTTCCTCAAGACTATATATAGGACAATTGCCCTATTTTTAACAGGTTACCAACCCAGTCATGTTGTTGTGTGTGTGTATATTCTCTTTTGTCTCCCACAGAATTGTTTTTAAACGACAAATAGAGGTGCAGGGATAAATGAACAGACCCCACGCCCTGAAGAAGTTACCGTGAGTGTTGTCCAATGGTAACGAAACATGTCGGCATTTTAGCATACGAGCTATCACGCAGCTTAGAATAAAGTACGCAAGCCAGTGTGATCTAGCTCTTTTACTGATATTAATATATATCACTTAGGGGTTTTCTGAGACGGTGCACACATTCTAGCACAGCTTCTCCTTTCTTATCTTTCTTAAACACACACCCTAGCACCTATTTAGTTTATCACCAGCATCATGCACAATTTCTTGCTGTTGGAGTGTTGGTAGCTGATGATGAGAAATTGAGGTAGCAGGCGAGTACCATCCTGCTTAACCCTCTTTGGTGGCGCTACCGTGAGGCACCAACACTCCTTTTCACTCCTTTTTCACCATATTTTGGGTGCGGGAGACATAAGGTTATTATACATAGATAGTCATTTTGACATACCTCGTAGGCATATTGTCTTTTTCTTCCTTTTAATGAACCACACCGTAGAATAGCTCAGACGACAGAATCGCAAGCTATAAATGAGGGTCTAACGTTTATGGCCATCAATACGGATGTATGAAATATCGGTTCATAGTGTGAACAGGTCTTTGTTGTATACAACATAGAATAGGAAGACAGCCACAATGTGGGACATGCAGGTGCTCAGGGTCGTGCTGCGTTCACTTTCTGATGCAATCCTCAGCACCACCCTAAGAATCATCATATATGATAGCACGACCAGGACTGCATCAGACATCATGGTGGAAACAACAAATAATCCATAGGAGCTGTGTACTTTGACATCTGCACATGCAAGCTTGATGATGTCTTGATGTAGACACCATGGGTGAGTGAGGATATTGTTGCGGCAGAATAGCAGCCACCTGTCAAGAAGTGGTTCTGGTAGGATTAGCACTATGGCCCTGAGAGCTATTGACAGTCCTATTCCTACTGCCATTGATCTTGATAGGATGGAGGTGTATCTCAAAGGATTCCAGATTGCAATGAAGCGGTCAATGGACATTGCCAAGAGTACCCCTGATTCCACAACAGAAAACATGTTCAGAAAGTAGACCTGGCACAGGCAATTGTCAATATGGATCTCTTTAGATCTGAGGAGGAAAACACTAAACATAGTAGGCAGGGTGGTCATGGACAAGGCCAGATCAGTAACTGCAAGCACAGAAAGGAAATAGTACATGGGAGCATGGAGGCTTTGCTCTGTTTTGATGATGTACAGAATAGAAATATTTCCAAGTGTCATTACATACAGGGAACAGATTAGAATAGAAATCCAGATCTCAGTGGGATCAATTTCCTCCAGACCAGATAAGACGAACGTTGAATGATAGAAAATGCTGCTGTTGACGGATACCATAATGCTGTAATAGAAATACAATTAATTGATAGGTACATTTAAAACATACGTTGCATTGTCAGTGAGGTGAGGCTTTGGTGACAATTAGGGGCAAAGCAGTATAAGAACAGAAAAAGTATGAAATATTGCGCCGCAAAATATTGTGACATTAATAATGGTATCTAAAATGTCTCAAGGTAAGTATTGATTGGTAAGTATAAGTTTACTATAACTCCACATTTTTGTATATACATTATACATATATAAGACTAGTAACAAGCATATCTGGCATTGGCTGAAAGCCCTCTGGAAAATATTGTTTTGTTTTATAAAGGGTTTTGAAAAAACTTGATTTTTGGGGAATATGCCAGGCACTCATCAATCAAAATAAATGTGTTTGCTACAGGCAAAAATGGTTTTTGGTCTCAGAAAAGCACACATTACCATAGTACTCCCTGTCACTGAAGGGAGCTAATTTGTTTGTGGATGAGTTCCTTGTGAAATGGCTGCATGCTGTAACTGGTAATGAAGTCAGCCAATGGCTGAAGTGGGTTGACGCATTGCCCGTTAATGCATGCTGGAATGGGTGGAGGAAAAATTTGAATGACACCAACCACAGACTAATGGATGAAGTCAGGCTGAAACCCATAATATTGGTAACATCAAAAGTTATTTGCTAAAATCAGCGAAAAGAAAGAAACAAAGAAACAAAGTAATAAAGGAAGAAAGAAAGAAAGAAAGAAAGAAAGAAAGAAAGAAAGAAAGAAAGAAGCAAAGAAACAAAGAAACAAAGGACGAAAGAAGGAAGGAAGAGAAAAGGAAGAAAGAAAGAAGGAACAAGGAGGAAGGAAGGCAAGAAGGAA